>NC_060140.1:68485084-69735084 GCF_021461385.2 Schistocerca piceifrons
GAAAGCTCTTCTTCCTATGCCTTAAGCCGTTAAATTGTTTTGTTGATATGTGGCCTTCAGCCTTTTCAAATTGAAAGCTCTTCTTCCTAGGCCTTAAGCCGTTAAATTGTTTTGTTGATATGTGGCCTGCAGCCGAGTTTTCAGCCTGTGTAGATTAAACATAGAATATCTTTGTCTCGGCCTTAAGCCGTGACACTGTTCTTGATTAACGTGTGGCCTTCAGCCGATTTCTATAGGAAAAATTTAAGCTAAGGCTTTCAGCCTATTTATATTCAAGATAAAAGAACTTTTTCTAAAGAAGTGAAACCTCCAGAGGAACTCCTGTCATTCAATTCCTTCCTTAGACCTTGTGCCTTGGATTTTAGATGTGGCCTTCAGCCGATCTAAATTAATTCAAAGGAGGTCTTTTTCGTAAAAACGTTGAGAGTGTTTATTCTTCCTTGTGTGACTGTCGGTTTTATGAAATAAAGTTTATGTGTTGGCGGCAACTGACAGTGACTTATTTCGGACCCTTTCCACAAATCTAACCTCATCCGCTCTGTCCTGCTAGCCCAGGGATTTCAATACTATGTACTGAGAAACAGTATATTTATTCCTTAATGAAATTTGTTGCAAGTAATAAATGTCTATTTTCAAACAATAGCTCAATATATGGTATAAATACTAGGAATAAGAACAATCTACATAAAGACTTAAAATCACTTACGTTGGTACAAAAGGGCTCCATTATTCAGGAACACATATTTTCAATAAATTTCCACCAATCATGTCTTTCCCGATGCAGATAGCACCTTCCTGCTAGGTGACACATGACTTCTACAAGGCCAAAATGATGCTACAGGGGTCCGACGAACATGGTAGTGAAGTCGCTAGATGTCTTGCCTACCAAATCCGATGGATCTGCACCTGATGGAACTTACGTTGGACGCTATCAGGCACCAGCTCAGAGCCCACAAACTACCAGCGTCTAATTCGCGGCAATACGTTGAACTGTACTTAGACGTCTGGAGCCATGCAGAAATTCAACCAGGGACTTCCCGCATCCATTCTATGGCGAATCGCTGCTGTATTGTTTCCCAAATGTGGACCAGCATGCTGTTAAGGAGGTGGGCATAAACATTTGACTTATCAGTGTATGTTGCCCGATTCCAAGTAACAGAGCGTGAAAAATGCATATGGCAAACGTAAATTATTTGTACCAAAATACAAGGAAAATGTTTAGACTCGTGCATTTCATATACAGGATGTAACAGACATAAGTGCAGATATTTGTATACATGGTAGGTTAATATGTACACACATAAATGAGACGGCTGTGTTTTCTCTGTGTCTAACGGTCTTCCCACAAACACGTCACAAACTTTACGTCCTGAAGTCAGCGCGAAGTGAACGACGCTTAGCAGTGTAGACTGTTTTGCGTCCACGCAACCACACTTCAAAACCTGATCTTCTGCCCAGGGGAAAATCATATATATTACTTCACAAGTCAATATCCCTTTTTTCCAACACATACCAACGTTCAAGGATGAATAAGGTATCCTTAGAAAAGTTTTATAACCGACTTCTGACAAAGCATACTAATTTTACGCTAAAACGTACCATTTGTGGAAAATTTTAACATAAAAAAGACCTTTAACTGTCACAGGCAAAAGGGCATCGTGTATGCCCAGTTTCATACGCATATTTTACGAAGCTAGCTTATTAATCCCGAATAAGAGAGTCCGTTCTCATATTGTATTATTACAAATACCGTTTTCTTTGTTTTAAAGTACTTATTAAGTGGATAATTTGTATACAACATTGTCATAGATAATAACCATGACCACAGTGGCAGCCCATTATCTCTGACCATCGTACAACCGGATATACTTTCCCAAACGACAGGGATATGTCATTGCCACGTTGAATTTTTATTTATATGTTGCTACTACGGCCTAACGTGGTTACTGTAATTGAAAATGTTTGTCGAACTGAAGTTACAGGTTATGTGGCCCCCGATCTCTGCCAGTCGTAAAAGCCGAGACAAATATTTCGAATGTAAAACACATTTGGACACATGGAAATGTATATACAAGGATGCATCATAAATTCGTGATTATTGTTTCACGTCATCTGGTTCATTTCTAAAGATGTTTGCTCTTCATTCCCACTACTATCCTTATCCCAGCAACTATACTTATACCACATACTGTCATTATTTAAAACTTTGTAAATGCGAAAGTTTCGCTCATGTCCCTAAGTAAGCATTAATGGCTTGCTCTTGCCACATGTACTTAGAGGTACTAACCAACGTAAAAGCAGACGACTTGTAAGTGGTCCAATTAGTAGGCTGCAAGTGACGTAAACTTGATACTTTCCCAGACGACAGGGATATGTCATTGCCACGTTGAATTTTGATTTATATGTTGCTACTACGGCCTAACGTGATTACTGTAATTGAAAATGTTTGTCGAACTGAAGTTACAGGTTATGTGGCCCCCGATCTCTGCCAGTCGTAAAAGCCGAGACAAATATTTCGAATGTAAAACACATTTGGACACATGGAAATGTATATACAAGGATGCATCATAAATTCGTGATTATTGTTTCACGTCATCTGGTTCATTTCTAAAGATGTTTGCTCTTCATTCCCACTACTATTCTTATCCCAGCAACTATACTTATACCACATACTGTCATTATTTAAAACTTTGTAAATGCGAAAGTTTCGCTCATGTCCCTAAGTAAGCATTAATGGCTTGCTCTTGCCACATGTACTTAGAGGTACTAACCAACGTAAAAGCAGACGACTTGTAAGTGGTCCAATTAGTAGGCTGCAAGTGACGTAAACTTGATACTTTCCCAGACGACAGGGATATGTCATTGCCACGTTGAATTTTGATTTATATGTTGCTACTACGGCCTAACGTGATTACTGTAATTGAAAATGTTTGTCGAACTGAAGTTACAGGTTATGTGGCCCCCGATCTCTGCCAGTCGTAAAAGCCGAGACAAATATTTCGAATGTAAAACACATTTGGACACATGGAAATGTATATACAAGGATGCATCATAAATTCGTGATTATTGTTTCACGTCATCTGGTTCATTTCTAAAGATGTTTGCTCTTCATTCCCACTACTATCCTTATCCCAGCAACTATACTTATACCACATACTGTCATTATTTAAAACTTTGTAAATGCGAAAGTTTCGCTCATGTCCCTAAGTAAGCATTAATGGCTTGCTCTTGCCACATGTACTTAGAGGTACTAACCAACGTAAAAGCAGACGACTTGTAATTGGTCCAATTAGTAGGCTGCAAGTGACGTAAACCTGATGTAATGTTGTTCTGTACGCCGTCCTTAGCTACCAATAGACGTATCTGCCATTATACATACTCGTTACACGCTGTGCACTTTGCATACTACAGCATTCATATACACATATATGACTATTGCAAAACGGGCAATGGAGAGATTCAGGTCTATAATTACTGAGAGATACAAGGAAACACACAAACAGAACAAGGAAGAAGGTGGAGTGCGGATTTAACAATGTGCTTGTTTAGCTCGTTCGTTTGTCCCTCATCGGGGCAGGGTTGACATGGCTGTAAACGGATTTCGCATGGTTATCAACAGGTTTGACATGGGTAGTTTAAGAGATGGCCAGATATCTCCTTGTCGCCACCTCGTTATCTCCTGGAAAAGAATATTTGTGCAACAACTGTCTGCGTACAATTTTATTAATGCGAAAGTAGGCGGAAGTTTCTCTAAATGTTAACTGAGACGGGACTTGGGTACCAGTCCGATATTCAAAGAGTTGGAGGTGGGAAACCACCTAAAACGCACATCCAGGCTGGTGGGCACACCGACCCACGTCGCTAGCCCGCCGGACAGGTTTAATCTGGTGTCGGTCCATCTCCCACTCCCCGACGCGTCTTCGTAACACTCACAGTAATCCGCTTGGATGAGAGGAAGGCGTAACAATGGTTGTAATTAAAGTGAAATGGTGAATGAATAATCTATGAACTAATGACGTGCTTTTCTGCATTGTGGGACATACCAAAAAAACCTTGGAAACGACCTAACAGATAGTTACTTTAATTATGACAATTGTAATCAAACGTCGTTTATTCAGACCATGCTTCAAGTTTCGACGCCAAAACGCGTCATATTCAGGCCCCACACGTAATCTTCCATCGACGTACGAGCCATAATGACAATGACCAACAGAGCCTTAAACAGAGCAACTTATTAAGCATGTTACGCCAGCATGTACAGCAGGGCCGAAATCGACTGAATTGCATATCTCCGTTAGCAGTAACAGCCCGACTGACGGTCCTATGTCTGACCACGGGTTTTGGCCCTGCTGCACTCGACTGCACATTCTGGCCTAACACCCCTTATAAACTGTTCCGTTTCGATTTGAAGACCCCGTTGGTCTTTATTTTTGCGGTTCTTACGCTGATTACGTTTGGTGCCTGAAGATTATGCTTTTTTGTGTCGAAACTGGTAGCATGTTCTCAATAAACGAGGTTAAATTACAATGCAGCTGTTGGTTTCAGTTATCATTATCCAAGTACTTTATATTCAGCTGCTGTCCCATTATCTTCGACGGATTACTAGAGATTTAACGGATACTTCATCGATGACATTTGGAAATTTGGAAGCGCAGCGTATGTGCATGTCGCTGGAGACCGTGAAATGTAGAAAGGTATAGAAAAAGCTGTTGTCTAGCGGTGAGGGCTATAACCATGCGAAATCCGTTGACAGCCATGCCAACCCTGCCTCGACGAGGCTGATCGTAAATATCGAAATTGAGGCAGCAGGACAGACCCTCCTTGTGTTTCCCATCACACACTGCCTCAGGTGATGTTAGATGCATGTCCACTACCACTAGCACAGGCATACCAGTTCGCCATATTGAACATCGACATGATTGTCATTGCACCAAAGCTGCAGCTCCTCAGTGATAAGCTTTGGGCCTCTGATGTCAACATCACCGTTCTTCAGGAAGTCTGTGTTGTCGCGCAACCGCCAGTTTATGGCTGCGACTCATACATATCTGTAGGCGATCACTCGGGGAGCAAGTTGCCTTCTACATATATGAAGGGATCCCTTTCATGGACATGACATTCTTCCACTCCTGCCAGGGCATGATTGTCACCACGTTTGACACACGTGTCGTCAATATCTTCTGCCTGTCTGGCTCCACAAGTCGTCAGCAGCGGTCCAAGTTTTTCGCAGATGCTATTATCGCTTCTTTGTCAGTGGTGATGTCAACTGCATCTTCCACCTGAAGGACTAGACACCTGTTGATTCGTCATGCCCAACATGTACCTGTGTACCTTGGTCGAAGAGTTTCATCATGTTGATGTTCGGGATATGATTCACCATGACGCCCCTGGTTATATCCATTATGCAGACTCGACTGGTTTTACGTCTCTGTCTACAACGGAAACGAAGTCTCCCAAGCCTAAAAACGGCCCCTTGCATTTTCGAAACATTATGCTAACATCTGCACACTCACTCTACAACCTCACTCGGTTCGTCGCGGCAAAGGGTTCAGGAACCTAAAATATCGCTACTTGGAGACCTGTACTGCCAACAATGTATTGCCACTACATGGGCGTCTTGCAAAATGTATCTCCCACAATACGCACTCATGCTACACTGGTGCCTTAAGTGTGCGAAACCTGCGATCACAAAGGTCTTTATGCTAAGTGGCTACGAAGCAGTGACTTGGCATCTTGGCTTGCCACCAACTTTGACTACGACATCGTTTGTAAGCTCGATGCACTCCCTCCATCACCTGATGTTCATAGGAATCATCAGCGTACTAAAGCCTGTCTCCTCCCTCTTCAACATATAAAATTGTGTCGCGTCATAGTGCATTCACGATGACACATGTGGATGATACATGTGGAATAACCGTGCGCGGTCCATGCTGCATCTGCTATCGTCATCAATGTCGACTCTCTACGGACATTAAACTCTCGGCTTCTGGAATCGGGTTGTGGTCGGGCAAAGTACAATCATCCGAACGCCCCATTGCCGACGAACCTTCACAGTATATCTCCACATCATCTTTCTTTTCGACCCTACCCACAGTTGGTGTGTTCCCCGTCTCCCCATTTCATGACAGATCCGTGTTCACCTTCCATCATAACTTTCACCGACACTTACAGGCCAATGAACAGATAGAATACGATTAAAATTATCCTTATTTCATGGTTATTGGGTTTTCCTATCCCTCATTCCTGTCGCCGCTAAGGATTGGCGCTATAGCGGTTGCTCTTTGTAGTTGTCTTAGTTTCCTTTAGGTGGTAGAGGGGATGGGATGTATGAGGTTCACATTTAGTTAAGATGGCAATGTCTGAGGTGCCATCAGTTTTCTTTTTTAAATTTTCACTCTGCAGAGGAGTGTGCGCTGATATTAAACTTCCTGGCAGATTAAAACTGTGCACTAGACCGAGAGTCTAACTCAGGACCTTAGCCTTTCGCGGGCAAGTACTGTACCGTCTCATATACCCATCACGACTCATGTCCCGTCCTCACATCCTTACTTCTGCCAGTAGATCGTCCTCTACCTTCCAAATTTCACAGAAGGAGAGCTTCTGTGAATCTGTAATACAAAACTGAGTGAAGGGATGAACAACGAACTTCAACGGATGTCATGTGACATCCGCTACGTAAACAGACGGCACAGTAGCTCAGTGTCTTTGGTCAGAGGGACAGCCGCCCTCAGTAATAATAAAAAAAAGAGTTAATAGAACGATGATGAACTTGAAAAAGCGGCAAAAAAAAAACCGCCCGAACAAATAGAGCGAACAATCGCAAACAAAATGAGATAAAAAAATACAGTAGAGCACTTGCCTGTGAAATGCAAAGGTCTTGAGTTCGAGTCTCAATCAGGCACACAGTTTTATTTATGTCTGGTAAGGTCACAAGTGGCCGTGCCCCATAAGCCTAGTCCTGCTTTTTTGTTTTCTTTGCTAGGTACCCTTAACACGCCAGTCAAAAAAATAATAATAAATAAATAAATCGCAAGAATACCAGTGGCGATAAGTGGGGAAAAAATACTACCTAGCTTTCAGGACATCTGGGTTAGACTTCCCGACTGGAACATATTTTCAATCTGCCCTATTGACATAAGTCGGTGCCCACAGGCAGCTAATGTCTTTAATTTCTTTCCGTCTTGGTTCATAGTGACTGCAGGATCATAACGGTGTCTGTTCTTTTGGAGATGTCCGAAAGAACAGACTCCAAATTTTTTTCATTGAACTGTTCCTTCATGTTTAACACATAACCTTGTATGTTGTTTCTTTTAGTATATTATCCTTCATTCATGAAAACTAGAACTGCATGATATTAATACGTGAATGAAGTTTGAAATGGAGATGAGATGATTTGGAAATTACATTTTTTCTTCCACTTTGACCTCAGGCTGTTTTATCAGCAAATTATTTCAATCAGAACGATTTTGCGCTGATGCCGATAAGAATTTTATAACTTCCTGAATGGATAGTTTAATGTAATGCTACATTCTTCATGCTGCACCTAATGATAACAATTCTGCCTGATGTCGAGATATTGTCCATGACACATACGAGGATCGAGCCGACTAACGAGAAAATTTCGCTTGCAGCGTATTTGTAATTTGCTTCCTGTTCTTCTTCCTCTTCTTTTCCTTCTTCTGCTTCTTCTTTCAATCAGCTTGAAAGCTGGCAGGCTCAGTAACACTTTTATCTCGATGCTAGTCTCTTAACGTTGCTGTACTTCCAGCCAGTCTTGATTTCATACGTAAACTGCTCTTTCTTTCGTCTTCTCTCTCTTTCACCATTCCCTTGACCAGAGCAGTGCACTAGGATGACTGGCGCAGTAAGTGGCTAAAAGTGTTATCGGCCTAGCGGTTTAGGCTCCCTGTCCCTCATGCCCTTCTTTGCACTTCATGGTGCGCAACACCATGTTATCTTGAACTTCGTACTACAAATACGCACCAAACAGCTTGGAATCTTAACGTTTTTTTGTGGGGATTAGTGATTCTCTATCCTAGGCTATTTCAGCTTTAACATTCAATGTACTTCTACTATTCGCTGTAATACAACTACCGAGGTATCTGAAGGTAGTTACTTGTGCCACCTTTTGGCGTTTTGGGTGAACGTCTGCGTTTTGTTTCCCATAGCCTGTGCACTTCACGATTTCTCTTCTGTTCATCTTGAATTTGCATTCCGCTTTTGGTATCTGATACATCTGGTTAAGGTGGTAAGGTACCCCTTCTATTCAAGCCACATTTTATTGCCTTTCTTCCAACTTTTGTATAGCTTCTACAGATACCATGTGGCGTGTAATCAGTAATGCCTTGGTGTAGAACAGACACAGTCGGGAGTAAGATTTGAGCTGCAGTAGCCTGTGGACCATATGGCGTTTCCAGTGGACGGTGGAGTGATGTGATTTGGCTAGACACGAGAACGCCCATTACGTCAGCAGCGAGGTGTATGTACAGAAGCACTGCTATTTTGGCACAAACAAGTAATCTTGCTTAATGAATATTTGCTAGTAAAAGTCTTTTCTCTCCAATACAGTTATTAGGAAAGGCCTAGAAGCCATAAGGACTTTCTACAGCAATATTACAAGCCCAGAAATTGATCATTTAGATAAATAAATGAATTATGTTTCAGGTAATGAAAATGTACGAACGGCTACGAAATATCACGAGTGTAAGTCCGAGGTACGGGCTACGTGATATAGTCACCAGTCGCCGAAACGATGCCTTCCGATCTAGTTGTGTCGTGAGACCTCTTAGGCAGTTGTTAGTTTTCAGTTAATCATTATTAATTGTTTCCATATCATCATTTATAGTGTTCAGTAAAGAAATATATCATAATGGCATCCCTTTTCAACGTTATTCCGAATAATATAGCTTCCCACTTTACAACTTAGAATTACAGGAAGTAGGATTGCACTTTACAGAGAATTCGACGGCGCTGATACTGCTTCTTCGAGGGCATAAACTTCGCGAGTTTCACGGCAAAACCAATAGAAAGAATCTTACACGACGACTCTCTAAGACTGCCCAAGGCCGGATTGTCTAAATCTCCCCAAAATTATGGTAGGAAAGCACGCCCGGTGGCACTGTACGCCTCTTTTGCATCCTCTATGGACACACTGACTAAGCTGAGTCATTTCTGGAGGTTTAGCGCATGTGGGCGGGTTCTACATCTACATCCATACTCCGCAAGCCACCCGACGGTGTTTGGCGGAGGGTACCCTTAGTACCTCCATCGGTTCTCCCTTCTATTCCAGTCTCGTATTGTTCGTGGGAAGAAGGATTGTCGGTGTGCTTCTGTGTGGGCTCTGATCTCTCTGATTTTATCCTCATCGTCTATTCGCGAGATATGCGTAGGAGGGAGCAATATACTGCTTGACTCTTCGGTGAAGGTATGTTCTCGAAACTTTAACAAAAGCCCGTACCGAGCTACTGAGCGTCTCTCCTGCAGAGTGTTCCACTGGAGTTTATCTATCATCTCCGTAACGCTTTCGCGATTACTAAATGATCCTGTAACGAAGCGCGCTGCTCTCCGTTGGATCTTCTCTATCTCCTCTATCAACCCCATCTGGTACGGATCCCACACTGTTGAGCAGTATTCAAGCAGTTGACGAACAAGCGTACTGTAACCTACTTCCTTTGTTTTCGGATTGCATTTCCTTAGGATTCTTCCAATGAATCTCAGTCTGGCATCCGCTTTACCGACGATCAACTTTATATGATCATTCCATTTTAAATCATTCCTAATGCGTACTCCCAGATAATATATGGAATTAACTGCTTCCAGCTGCTGACCTGCTATTTTGTAGCTAAATGATAAGTGATCTATCTTTCTACGTATTCGCAGCACATTACACTTGTCTACATTGAGATTCAATCACACAATTGGTCTGATAGTCCATATGCTGTTACTTTGTTCATTAAACGACTGTGGGGAACTGTATCGAACGCCTTGCGGACGTCAGGAAACACGGCGTCTTCCTGTGAACCCGTGTCTATAGCCCTCTGAGTCTCGTGGACGAATAGCGCGAGCTGGGTTTCACACGACCGTCTTTTTCGAAACCCATGCTGATTCCTACAGAGTAGATTTCTAGTCTCCAGAAAAGTCATTATACTCGAACATAATACGTGTTCCAAAATTCTACAAATTCCTGCAAGGTCATAAAATTTTTCCACAGTTTCCATTAACTGTTATCTCATTTCTGCTGGTTTCTGAGAATTCCTTCACAGTATTGTCTAGGTACAAATTGAATAATACTGGAGACATGTCAAGTCCCTGCCAGACTCCAGTCCACCCGTTACTATGATTGCATTCATGTAGAACTTTAGCGTTATTCTTTTGTCCCTGTGGACTGTTGCTGCATTCTTCATCTCTTTGAATAATTTCAACTTTTTCTGGTTAATGATCAAACGCTTTCTCTATTTGTATAAAGGTGATCAAGGGTGTTGTATTTAGTCTCAGAGATTTCATTATAATTTTCGGTGAGTTAGTATTACCTCTCGCGTTCCTTCGAAATGCAAACTGATGATTTTGTAAACGTCCGCCGGCCACGGTGGCCTAGCGGTTCTAGGCGCTTCAGTCCGGAACCGCGTGACTGCTAAGGTCGCAGGTTCGAATCCTGCCTCGGGCATGGATGTGTGTGATGTCCTTAGGTTAGTTAGGTTTAAGTAGTTCTAAGTTCTAGGGGACTGATGACCTCAGATGTTAAGTCCCATAGTGCTCAGAGCCATTTTGTGAACATCCAGGCGTGTGTTACGAGGCTGAGACTTGTTTGCAATTCTTTGGACTGATCGTCTTCGCAATGCATATCATATGTAACTGCTCAAAACCGTGGTGTACTTCTCCCTCTGTGTAACTACCGTCAGTCTTTTTACTTCTTCTAGCACTTTATTCAGTTACAATCCAGGGATGTTACCAGCTGTAGGAGCTTTACGATCTCTCAGCCCCTTGAATGCTCTACCCATTTCTTCCCTCACTATTGACTGACCGAACTCATCATCGTCATCAACATTTAAGTTGTGTTGCTTGTTCGTATGTAACAATTTGGCCCTTTCTGTTTTGTATCTTGGTTTCTAAACAAGCAAAACTCTTTGGTTTGTTCCACTGAACAAGTTATTTCACTTCATTCCCCTCGTTCTTTTTTTATAATTATTTAAGCTACCTTTCCACATGCATGGAAAACTGATGGCCTTCCGTACTTGCAGACAAATGAGCAATTACATTCGCTTATATTTCAATTGTACTCGCCCGTTTGATTTTCATACTCGTAAAGATAACGAGCTGCAGTCTACATTATAATTTCTAACCCTTTATTCCATTACAAACTTACGTACTTTTATAGATATTGTGAATTCCATCTTTGGTTTAGTATCGTCTTACGATATCTGTGAACATTATTCAGACACGCTTCAGTCATTCTTTCCTTGCTTGTATTTGTTATTCTAATTATCCGTTTTTAGAAGAATGCGCTCGTACTTAATGTGGGTTCCTGTGTGAATTCGCTCCAGAGGTCCCATACTAAGGCTACTTTACAAAAAACCTCGGCTACGAGTGATCACAACGTCCACAAGAAAAGTAGTCCACAGCAGTTAATTACCTCACAGAGTGAATGATGAAGGAAGCATGCAGTCCATGGTCATGTGGAACACAGCCAGGATGGTAATTACGCTCTTTTCTGATTTCATCTGGGAGAACTCGTGATGAACACGACGGACTCAAAGGACGTATCGCACACAATAAGCACCTTAAGATCGTAAATACGCTCAGTTGTCAGGCGGAACTATATTCAGGTGTTCTGTAGTTCTCTTAAATTACCTAGATCACTTTTACATCATCAGCGCGCTTTCTTCTGCTAATGAGGTGCTCGGCGTATGCGGCAGGCATAGTCAGACGGAATGTGAAGGTCTAACCATCCTCCATATGTTCACTGCCGTACTTTGGCTACTTAACGTGCTAATAGACGTCAATATTAAATTCAATGAATACGTGCAATAAAGACTTACTACTATTACAAGAACAGAATGGTTTTAGGAAGTGAATGCCTTGTAGACGCAAGGTACCATTCAGCCAACGGCGGAAAGACTGCGTGACGTATCACATATTCTTGGGGTGGGAAAATCAAAATCAGAATATGGATTCGAGACGGCCGAGTATTCTGCTAACGAGCATCACAGGTAACCACAACATGTTGACATAAAAAATATCAGATCGACACATAACAAAACCAAACACCACCATGGAAGGACCTCAGAAAACCCGATCCCTTTCACCAAACAGGTTACAAAATTACATGTAACTGTTGAAAGAAACGAAATCCTCCGCCGAACGAAAACATGATACTGAAAGACTCAATGTCAAGAACAGAACGAGAATAGATACATCTACAAGAACCGAGAACTGGACTGACTGTATAGACAAGGGCGACAGTTAGATGGATTTTGAAAAGGGCTATAATAGTGACAACAGCGAGATTAAGTGATCTTTCTGAAAGTGATTAAGAACAAAGTAAACCAAGGAACAGACAGCGTCTCTTTGCGAGAAAGAGGTGAAGAAAGACGTACTATCAGATTCAGAATAAGCTGAAAGTATAACGAAAGCAGATATCGGCAGCTGGCAAAACAATATAGTACATGAGTGTGACAGTACAGATCACTTTAGAGACAAATGACGAAAACACACAGGCTGAGCGCTCTCGTCAGCTCGTTGCTTATAGGCGGCCTAAGGGTGCTGCGTTTTTGGGATGCTATACAACAATCTAATAAAATAACATCAGTAGTTTTATTGTTTTATTTCTGTAAAACAGTTTTGACGATGTTTGGGTAAGTTTGGAATTACATCGTTGTCGGAAGTAACATGCAAACAGTAATAGTCTTCGCTATAGTCAAAGTCCAGGCAAGTAACTGATAAAGATCACAACTAGTTGTTCTTGTAGCAGACCCTGCAAATACGCTCCATGAATGTCGGTACACTGAGACGATCTGAGCGGCAAAGGCTAGCGGGAGCGGCGTTTATATTCACTTCTTCCAGGTGTCGCTCTTGGCCGGCCGGATTGGCCGAGCGGTTGTAGGCGCTACAGTCTGGAACCGTGCGACCACTCGGGCAGGATGTGTGTGATGTCCTTAGGTTAGTTAGGTTTAAGTAGTTCTAAGTTCTAGGGGACTAATGACCTCAGAAGTAAAGTCTTATTGTGCTGAGAACCATTTGAACCATGTGTCGATCTTGGCGCGGCGCGGTCAAATTCCGACCACCATTGGCCGACGTTTTCTCACCGCCTTGTCTGGTCTAGCATTCCGTATCTTCACTAGCGTTTATGATCCCACTTCTGGTCACCAAAGGTATACAGGGTTTGGGAAACGGGGGAGGCGGTTGTTGCATATGCCTCGTGGCGGCAGTGTGCAAAAGGTCGAGCGGTTAGGATTTGAGTGTGAGCATCCAGGGTTGAATGACATAACAAGAAATTAGGTACAATAAAGAGGATGTATTTCAATGTACGGTGTACAAGGGGCGCGCCTAGGGTCGGAAGTCACCAGATTTAGGCTAGTCCAGGAGGTCGAACAATTAATTGGTTCAAAAAATGGCTCCGAGCACTATGGGACTTTACTTCTCAGGTCATCAGTCCCCTAGAACTTACAACTTCATAAACCTAAGTGACCTAAGGACATCACACACATCCATGCCCGAGGCTGGATTCGAACCTGCGACAGTAGCGGTCGCGAGGTTCCAGAATGTAGCGCCTAGAACCGCCATGCCACTCCGGCCGGCAACAGTTAATTGAAATGGGCAACGGAAGGGGAAGCGGTTCATGTTAACTTACGTTGGTGGCCGGTCGTGAATAGCAGAGCCAGAGGCTCTGCCTTCCGAAAAGACGTCTGTTCTGCTCGAGGTCTGGATTACAAGAGAGAGAAGCAACTGTGTGCTGCACCGCAGAGCACTCCACACACGTGATCGGTATCCCGCGCACGCTATTCGCTAAAGCCAATGGCGTGAATTCGCTAGCAGTTTCAGCAGAGGGCTCAAGACGTCTCTCCTCGGCAGTTTTAACTGGACAGAACTGAATCGGTTTTGAAAGACAAGCGAATTGTGTCACGTAGGCACGGCGTAAGTTACTCGGGGAGAACACTTGTAAAGATTGTATTCGGCTTTAGAAATAAATTTTTTAAACCAGTTCCCTAAAATATTCCTTGAGTAGCTGCCACCATGTACACTTCGTTCCGGAACTTGTGGTTACGCCAGAACATTTCTCCTCATCCCCACCCCCTCCCCGAAAGCGACAGACCGTCGTCATGTATGGAGTGCGCCCATGGCGGGGGTCGCGAGGCGAGATCATCTGTCGACTTGGCGCTTGCATGTGTCTTTTGTCAGGTCCCGATGGCTTGCAGCGCCTCCATCAAAATCAGCTTCGCCTCTGTACACGATGATCTTTCACTCTCTCTTTCCCAAGATTCACGTGTCCAGAGGACAGTGTGGCCACAGCAGCTGCAAGAAGGTGTTACCACGGCACCGCAGATCGACAGAATGGAGTCAGAGCCTTCGCCTCCTCCGCCTCCTCCGCCTCCTCCGCCTCCTCCACCACCTCCGCCTCCTCCGATTCCTCTCCCGCAGCAATCGCCATCTTCTTCATGGCAGCAGGAGGTGGACATGTACCCTTCTCGTTGCTTTCCCGTTGACTTTTCCAACAGGATGGCGGGGTATGGCCGGAAGGTAAACGTCCCCTGCAGCCATAGCTTCCGACGCATCCAGACGCCCACACTCCTGGATCCACGGCGAGGGACGCAAGCCATCGGGACCTGAAACATGCAAGCGCGAATTCGACGGACGATCTCGCCTCGCGCCCATCGTCTGCTGCCGCTAAAACCCCTGTAAAAGGCAATATCATGCGGCGCGAAGCTGCACTTGCGGCCTTCTTTCGGCGCCGGATGCTGAAGAGGGTGGAGCAGGTGGAGCAGTGTGCGATGGCAGCGCCTGTGAAGTGATTCCGCCGGCGATGGTCCATCTCGCGTGTGCGAATGATATGAGGCGAGAAACAGTGGCAATGCTTGATCCCTTGTGTGTGTGGATCGAAGTGTGGCCATCTGCTGCTTGAATGTTCTCACAAAGCGTTCCGCTTCACCCTTTGACTGTGGATGGAATGGTGCACTAGTTAGATGCTGTATGCCATTGCATTCTAAGAATGTTTCAGATTAATTTGAACGTAAACTGAGATCCGGTATTACTTCAGGTAAACCTTCTAGGCAAAAAATCGATGACAACTCCTGAATTGTGATAGGCGCTTCAGTCTGGATCCGCGCGACCGCAACGGTCGCAGGTTCGAATCCTTAGGTCACTTAGGTTTAAGTAGTTCTAAGTTCTAGGGGACTGATGACCTCAGATGTTAAGTCCCATAGTGCTCAGAGCCATTTGAACCATTTTTGCTACGTGACGTTGTCGAGTTCATTGGCACAGCAAAAGGAAACTTGCTATAAGAGTCAACCACAATCAACCAACGGGTATTCAAAAAAGGGCCCGAAAAGTCTGTGTGCACGCATTGCCATGGCGATTGCGACTTAGGCCAAGCACAGAATTTTTGTGGCGGACCGGACTGGTTTTCCGCACACGAGTGAGACTGTGGTTTTACCTATTCTATTTGGGCGTTCTTACACTGCCAAGTACTGTGTCGACGCTCTAACTGTTTCATACGAACAATCCCCCAGTAAAAAGGAAATGAGCATTTGGCTCATTGGCTGGGAGGCCCCTTGCGGGGCAGGTCCGGCCGCCTTGGTGCAGGTCTTATTACATTGGACGCCACATTGGGCGACCTGCGCGCCGGATGGGGATGAAATTATGATGAAGACAATACAATATCCTGTACCTGAGCGGAGGAAATCCCCGACCCAGCCGGGACTCGACCCCGGGTCCCTGACCATTGAGCTATCGGGCCGAACAATCCCTCAGTGTCCTCTGTGAAGTAACTGCAACACTTCTTCTTGCAAAGCTTTAGGGATCAACACAAGTGACTGTCCATTGTTATTCTGAATAAGAATCACACCTTTCTGTACAGCGAGGCTACACCGACGTGCTAAGTATAGGCGCACTACGGAGTTCTTTTTGCAATACAAGGAACGACGCCAAGATGTGCGAATTGAGTCGAGCAAAATGTTGAAATCTTGATCAGCGTCCGTGGCCTGTGCAATTTTCTTTTAGTTAATCGGAAAAGACTGTAGCAATTCAGAATCCTGAGCATCGATGTGACAACAAGATGTAGCAGAAGCGTCAAGGTCTGTGCCAGGGCCAATCGGAAGACGTGAAAGTGCGTCCACATTACCATGTTGAGCAGTCGGATGACATGCAATCTCGTACTGATATTGAGACAACAACAAAGCCCATCTCCGCAGTTTTTGAGCAATTCGTACAGGAACCGGTTTCGTCGGACGAAACAAGGACTGCAAAGCTTGTGATGTGTTACTAAGCAGAATTTTCTGCCATACAAATAGTGGTGGAATTTGGAGATACCATACACAATAGCCAATACCTCTTTATATCGAGCTTTGGATAATACTTCTGATGGGAAATCACTGCACCGATTCCGTAAGAGGAAATCGTCAACTTGCAAAACAACTGGTTTTTTAAGGTCAAAGTGAATTAAACATCTATCACTGAGCAATGCATCTTTATGTTTTTGAAAAGCTACTTGGCACTCATCTGTCCTAACAAAGGGGACATTCTTGCGACGCAAGCAATGTAATGGCACACTGATTTGTGCAGCATTCGGTATGAACCGAATATGATAGTTCCTTTTCCCCAAAACTGACTGCAATTATGTGATATTCCGAGGAACTGGCAAGTCTCATCTGACTAAAAAAATGCGACTGAAGAGGATGTACACTTTGACTGTTTACGATATCACCAAGATACTGCAACTCAGGTTTTAAAAAATCACACTTGTCCAGCCTACACCTCAGCCCTGCGTGAGATAACACACGAAACAAAGCACGTAAATTTGCAATATGTTCTTCAAGTGTGCCACCTGTTAGTACAATGTCGTACAAATAGTTTGAACAGTTTGGTACTTGTGCAGTTAGCAGTTCCAAATACCGTTGAAAAATGGTGGGTGCGGAAGCACTCCCTAAAGGCAAACGCAAATATTTAAACAAGCTCAAATCAGTATTTACTACACATAATTTTTGAGATTCTTCGTTGAGCTATATTTGAAAATACGTGTCGCGCCAAATCAATTTTTGAAAAGTAGCCTCCATGTCTTAATTTGTCCATGGGATCCTTTGGGCGTGGCAATGGACAAGTAACGATGACAGTCAACACAGAGGCGAATGCGACCTGAGGGTTTGGGAAGCAAAACCAGTGGACGTGCCCGTTGAGTAACTGATATGGGCGCAATTACTTTGTTATATTACAATTCCTTAAGTTCAGCAGCGACTTGGTCCCATAATGCAATGGGAACAGATTAATATGTGCAACAAAATTATTAGCTTATCCTAAAAGGGGAAAGGGTTCCGGGAACTCTTCTAGCAAGTTACTCTGTCTTTTGCATTGAATGTGGACTTAGACAACACATTGTCCTGAATGTTAAAGCCAAACAAATCAAAAGAGACAAGTCCAAATATGTTCTCACACTCGTGCGATTGCAGCACTGGAAAAGTCACTGTTCGCATATGCGAGTGATACCTGGAAGACAAAGTACACGTTCCGAGAACATGACTGTCTTGTCCACTGCAAGTTGTCAGTGACATGCTAGTTTTAGACAGACATGGGGAGCCTAACATTTTATATGTGTGACGTTTTAGCAATGTGACGTTTTAGCAATGTCACACGTTTCCCACAAATAAATAAACGAACATAAAGGTTGTTTGACTGTTACATCACTGATGAAACTGCCATCTTGCTAGGTTTGCTAACACCTGTTGCTGACTTGGAATATACTGCATTAATGACATGGGCCTTGCGACTAGATTTTTGTGAGTGGGCCGAATTCTGATGTTTGTTCCGTTGCAAATACACAGATTGCACATGTCCTTTCCTGCCACAAGCGTAACATTGAGCTTGGTGGGAGAGGCAATCTTGGCGTTTGTGCCGTGTACAACAGTGAGGGAAAGACTTAATTCTGTTCGCCTGTGTAGCCGCCTGTGTAGCAAATTGCATATGCGGCGTGGAAGGTTGTTTACTCGGTGTTCTTAGCGCCCGCCGTCGGTGCGGAATGAGGCGATAACAACTACGGAACTCAACCCGACAAATAGCTGGTTGCTCAAATGTATGAACCGCTTAGGCACGGGAAATGTACTGATCTACAGCCAAGCATATAAATTAAGGATAATGCTGATATATTGTGAAACAACGCTCTGTTGGGTGGCTTGCGGGTTTAAATCACCTCCGGGTATGAACATGCGGTGAATTTGACCTGCGGTCGTCACACGGTGGAGCTGGCAGCAGTCCACATACGCAGAGGTGTGTTGGTGCATGTCAGAGTACGGTGCAGCGAGTAAGTGTGTAGAAGTTTTCTGACGTGCTAATGGTGATTGTGTGCCGAAAATGGCTCTAAGAACACACATTGAAAACGTTATGAGCGGTAGAATACTAGGGCGACTGGAGGCTGGTCAAACACAGCAGGTCGTAGCACGGACTCTCCGTGTTCCACAAAGTGTGATCTCAAGATTATGGCAACCATTCCAGCAGCCAGGAAACGTGTCCAGGAGCTACAGTGCGGGACGTCCACAGTGTACAACACCACAAGAAGACCGATATTTCACCATCAGTGGCCGCAGATGGCCACGGAGTACTGAAGGTAGCCTTACTCGGGACCTTGCCGCAGCCACTGGAACAGTTGTCTCTAGGCACACAGTCTACAGACGATTGAACACAGATGGTTTATTCGCCCAGAGACCTGCAAGGTGCATTCCACTGTCCCCTGGTCACAGGAGAGCCCGTAAAGCCTGGTGTCAAGAATACAGTCCATGGTCATTGGAACAGCGGTCACATGTTCACAGACGAATCCAGGTATAGTCTGAATAGTGATTCCTGCCGGGTTTTCATCTGGCGTGAACCAGGAACCAGATACCAATCCCTTAATGTCCTTGAAAGGGACCTGTATGGAGGTCATGGTTTTATGGTGTGGGGTGGGATTATGATTGGTGCACGTACACCCCTGCATGTCTTTGACAGAGGAACTGTAGCAGGTCATGTCTATCGGGACGTCATTTTGCACCAGTATGTCCGCCTTTTCAGGGGCGCAGTGCGTCCCACCTTCTTCCTGATGGATGATAACACACGGCCCCACCGAGCTGCCATCGTGGAGGAGTAGCTTGAAACAGAAGATATCAGGCTAATGGAGTGGCCTCCCAGTTCTCCAGACCTAAACCCCATCGAAAAAGTCTACTCTCGGTCGACGTATCGTTGCACGTCTTCAAGCCCCTAGGGCACTTCAGGAGCTCCGACAGGCACTGGTGCAAGAATGGGAGGCTATGCCCCAGCAGCTGCTCGACCACCTGATCCAGAGTATGGCAACCCGTTGTGCGGCCTGTGTACGTGTGCATGGTGACCATATCCCATACAGATGTCGGGGTACATGCGCAGGAAGCGTGGCGTTTTGTTGCACATGTGTTTCTGAATGGTTCTCCCAACTTATCACCAATACTGTGGACTTACAGATCTGTGTCGTGTGTGTTCCCTTTGTGCCTGTGCTATTAGAGCCAGTTTTGTGTAGTGCCACGTTGTGTGGCACCACATTCTGCAATTATCCTTAATTTATTAACATGAGTGTAGTATTTCCACTACCTGCTGAAATAATGGATCGGACTATTTCAAAACTTGCTCTCTACCTTTGACATCAGGCACACTGTAAACGATCGCATCACGCAACATAATGTCTGAATATAAAGCGCTGCAGACACATTTTAATTTACATTTCCTTGTCGTACCTTGCAATTCTGTTACCCATTCGCGATAAGTTTGTTCAGACCGTTTTTTTGCAATTAAATAATTGATACCTGGCTGCTGCCAGATTCACTTGTTGGTCATAATAGTTTGTTAGGGCCTGTACCGCCTGATCGTAGTGAAGTTCACTCGGAGTGGCGTTAGGAAATAGTTTTTGAATGAGGCGGAACACTGCACTTCCTACCGTTGATAGTAGATAAGGAAATTTCACATACACAAACGTGACAAATAGAGAAGCAAGCAAAATAGGCCAAAATATAGACAAAGAAAATTTCTGCAACACCCACCTGGAAACACTGTGTGGTGTGCGTACTATAAGACCTTCGGTACACACACCATCAGATTATTTGACTTGTCGCTCTAACGTAGTAGGCTAGTGGCAGCAATATGTCTCGTGGTCTTATCGTGGCGTGTTTATCTTCTGCCGTTAGGTCAGACGATAGAAATGCCACTTGCACGCTTAGAGTAGCAGATTCACGGTGACCAACTTTAAACAGAACTTGATTAATTTTCACACACATTTATTAAAATAGTAACATGCATAAACCTTACGCAACTTGATTCTGGATGCTATTTACAATTGACAATCTGAAGTTCCTTTGGTCTTGGTACGTTAATCGTATTCTCACCTATCTCTGATACTTGACAAAGTGTCTATACATTTATCTTCATGTCTATGTACAGGAATATGGTAATCTTATTAGGTGTAGACTTAAACTTGACTATAGACTGATACAGACTAATGCAGACTGGTACAGACTAATGCAGACTGGCTAATCGGAGGTCTGTTCACTCGTTATAATACCTCGTGCGTTCATGTATCACTGCGCGAGTGTGATCCGCGAGGAGAAAAGGTTCTACGTTAGCAGCAATCTCATTAGCTGCGTTACATATTAACACGCAGGTCGTCGAAAGCAGAATTTGGTCTGTCTCTAAGGCAGGGCCATCTCGTAGTGCGGAGACGGACGAGAGCTGCGCCTGTGCTGTTGTGCTTAGTGGGGCGCGCTCTAGTGGGAAAGTTGTGTACGCGCTGACTATGAGGAACTATGTACACAACACACTGATTAGCAAAAACGACAAGAAATTGTTAATGCAATATGCGCTCCTGCAAATTAAAGACAAGAGAGAATTAAGGCATCTGCACATGAAAGAAAAGAGCATAAAACTGTGGCCGGCAGGCACGTTGTTTGTAACATCTCTGCGCCAGTTGTAGGATCTTGCCCACTTGTTGCTTATAGGGTGCCTAAAGGATGCTGCGTTCCCGGAATGCTATACAACAATTCAGACGAATAACATTAGTAGTTTTTTTTCTATAAAACAGTTTTCACAATACTTAACTTTGGAATTACATTGCTGTCGCAAGTAACACGCAAACAGTAACAGTCATCCCTGAGGTCAAAATCCAGGCGACTAGCTGATAAGGATCACAACTAGTTGTTCTTGTAGCAGACTCCGTAAACACGTTCCATGAATGGCTTCACTGCTTCCACGTTTCGCTTTTGGCTTGGCGAGGTGCAATTCTGAGCACCATTGGCCGACGTTTTCTCACGGCCTTCTCTGGTCTTGCTTTCCGAATCTTCGCTCCGGCGCTTGTGCTTACACAAGAACATAGATCATACGAGCAACTACAGACGACAAGGGGGATGAGGAATAAAATATAAAGAGGAATGGACATAACATGAGAAATGGAAGAAAGTTCTGGTTGGATCCTCTGCCTGTTTAGCAAATGTCTGAAAATGCTATGAGAACTAAGGTCGAGGATATCCATGTGTCAACCATAATACTAATGCATCTAGTTAGACACTGTAGTAACCACGACCAACAGCGGGAACGCCTTGGGCCGCGGATCGACGCCGCCAGGCGGGGAAGCCGCCGGCGGTGGAGCACGCAGCACCGGGTAAACACATGAAGAGTCGGACGACAGACCAACGACAACTGACAACAACCGACCACGACCGACTATGAGCGACACAACAAGGAAGAGATAAACAACGGAGGTTTGTGGAAACCACAACACCAAACACCAAACATAAATCCACTCGGAACCAGAGCCAGGGAAATGTCAACAACGAGCAACGACCAGAACGCAGTACCGCCGAGATAGAAACGAAATCCAGAGCGACTACGAGACTGGCTGGACTAGGGCAGAGCGGGTCCCTATATACGAAACCGGAGGGAGCGGCTATTGGCCGCTGTCTGCACGTGGCTTAGCGGTGGCGCCCTCGCTGCACGAGAGCAGCTGCGCGGAATAGCCGCCGCGGAGACGGAGCCCTCTGGGCTGACCACGTCCATTTGTTCTGCCACGTGTTCGACTTCCGCAGCGGAAGGTACTAGATCCCTCTCCCCCGAAATTGGTGCATAGGGGCGGAAATGCCCCGGACGATGCCGAGGCGGGCGGAACGAGGGCACAGGTCGTGAGACGTCCGGAGGGACCACTGGGGGAGGGGAGGGCAGACTGTCTGCGGCATCCATAAAGGTGTCACCAGAGGGCAGGGGGTCAGTGGGGGTCTCTATACCCCGGCGAGGTGGAAGGGGTGACTGCAGAGCCAGTAAGGAGATGGAGGTTGAAGTGAAGGGCTCCACCTTAAGGGACGTGTCCGCACCAGGAAGCAGGGAAAGGGGTGGGGAGGAATCAAGGCAGGGGGCCGAGGGTGGTTTTGGTGGCGACGCTCGAGCTCTCTGTGTGTTTGTACGGTCGTCACACGCCGCCCATGAGCCGCTGTCACCGTAGCGGGCGTCCATGCAGGTGTGCTGCCATAGGAGCAAGCCCACACGGCCATGCCTGGGGCGTAGCACTGGAAGGGGCGAGAGCGGGGATCAGAAGGGGTTGAAGTCAGCAGGTGGAGGAGGGTCCAAGGTTGTCGACAGTGAAGGAGTTCGGCAGGACTATGACCGGCCACCAGTGTAGTGTGGTAGGTGCTTAGAAACGAGGTGAGGTCCGAGGTGGTGGCCGACAGCTCCACTGATTTCATCAGCTGCTGTTTGAAAGTGCAGACCAGGCGTTCAGCTGTGCCATTGGATGAAGGATGGACGGGGGCGAGAGCGAATGTGTTTGATACCGTTAGCGGAGCAGAAGGCCTGGAACGAGGACGCCATGAATTGGGGCCCATTATCTGTGGCCAACATCTGAGGAAGGCCTTCAACGGCCAACACCTGGGTCAAGGCGGTGAGGATGGCGTCAGTGGTGGTGGACGCCATGCGAACCACATATGGGTATTTGGAATAGGCATCAATGATGAGGAGCCACATGGAGCCTAAGAAGGGGCCTGCAAAATCGAGATGGATCCTGTCCCAGGGTTGGCTGGGTGTTGGCCAGGGCGCGAAAGATTGTGGGGGACTAGCCTGATGACGCGCACACACTGTGCAACCACGGACCAGGTGCTCAATGTCTCCATCGATCCCTGGTCAATAGACATGTCGTAGAGCCAGCGCCTTCATGCGAGACAGCCCCCAGTGTCCGCGGTGTAATAAGTGCAGGACGCGGGATGATCACCCGATGGGCGTCCGAGCCCGTGGACAACAGGAGGACGTCCTCCATCACCGAAAGTCTGTGTGAGACGTGACGCCGCGGGCTGAAGTCAGTTTTCAAACGTTGGGTAAGGTCTGTACCCATGGTCTAGGGGTAGCGTCTTTAATTCATTATCAAAACATCTTCGGTCATGGATTCGATCCCCGCCACTGCCTAAATTTTGATAAATAATCAGCATTGACAGCCGAAGACTTCCGGCATAAGAAGTCAGCCTCATTCTGCCAATGGCCTTGTCAAAGAGGGCGGAGGAGCGGATAGAGGTTCAGGGCACTCTCTTGTCCTAGGGGTGGGAAATTGCCCCTAAAGCCAGAAGAATCAGCAATGATCAACGACATGAGGATGCAGAAGGCAATGGAAACCACTGCATTAAAGACACGTAACGTGTGTCCACAGGACATGTGGCCTGTATTTGAAGAAGTGTCATGATGATCTCTCCATTGGCAAAAGATTCCGGAATAGTCCCCCATTCGGATCTCCGGGAGGGGACTGCCAAGGGGGAGGTTACCATGAGAAAAAGATTGAATAATCTGCGACAGGATAACGTTCTACGAGTCGGGGCGTGGAATGTCAGAAGCTTGAACGTGGTAGGGAAACTAGGAAATCTGAAAAGGGAAATGCAAAGGCTCAATCTAGATATAGTAGGGGTCAGTGAAGTGAAGTGGAAGGAAGACAAGGATTTCTGGTCAGATGAGCATCGGGTAATATCAACAGCAGCAGAAAATGGTATAACAGGTGTAGGATTCGTTATGAATAGGAAGGTAGGGCAGAGGGTGTGTTACTGTGAACAGTTCAGTGACCGGGTCGTTCTAATCAGAATTGACAACAGACCAACACCGACAACGATAGTTCAGGTATACATGCCGACGTCGCAAGCTGAAGATGAACAGGTAGAGAAAGTGTATGAGGATATTGAAAGAGTAATGCAGTATGTAAAGGGGAACGAAAATCTAATAGTCATGGGCGACTGGAATGCAGTTGTAGGGGAAGGAGTAGAAGAAAAGGTTACAGGAGAATATGGGCTTGGGACAAGGAATGAAAGAGGAGAAAGACTAATTGAGTTCTGTGACACGTTTCAGCCAGCAATAACGAATACCCTGTTCAAGAATCACAATAGGAGGTGGTATACTTGGAAAAGGGAAGATTTCAATTAGATTACATCATAGTCAGACAGAGATTTTCCGAAATCAGATACTGGATTGTAAGGCGTACCCAGGAGCAGATATAGACTCAGATCACAATATAGTAGTGATGAAGAATAGGCTGAAGACATTCGTCAGGAAGAATCAATACACAAAGAAGTGGGATACGGAAGTACTAAGGAATGACGAGATACGTTTGAAGTTCTCTAACGCTATAGATACAGCAATAAGGAATAGCGCAATAGGCAGTACAGTTGAAGAGGAATGGACATCTCTAAAAAGGGCCATCACAGAAGTTGGGAAGGAAAACATAGGTACAAAGAAGGTAGCTGCGAAGAAACCATTGGTAACAGAAGAAATACTTCAGTTGATTGATGAAAGGAGGAAGTACAAACATGTTCCGGGAAAATCAGGAATACAGAAATACAAGTCGCTGAGGAGTAAAATAAATAGGAAGTGCAGGGAAGCTAAGACGAAATGGCTGCAGGAAAAGTGTGAAGACATCGAAAAAGATATGATTGTCGGAAGGGCAGACTCAGCTTACAGGAAAGTCAAAACAACCTTTGGTGACATTAAAAGCAACGGTGGTAACATTAAGAGTGAAGCGGGAATTCCACTGTTAAATGCAGAGGAGAGAGCAGATAGGTGGAAAGAATACATTGAAAGCCTCTATGAGGGTCTGATGTGATAGAACAAGAAACAGGAGTCGATTTAGAAGAGATATGGGATCCAGTATTAGAATCGGAATTTAAAAGAGCTTTGGAGGACTTACGGTCAAATAAGGCAGAAGGGATAGATAACATTCCATCAGAATTTCTAAAATCATTGGGGGAAGTGGCAACAAAACGACTATTCACGTTGGTGTGTAGAATATATGAGTCTGGCGATATACCATCTGACTTTTGGAAAAGCATCATCCACACAATTCCGAAGACGGCAAGAGCTGACAAGTGCGAGAATTATCGCACAATCAGCTTAACAGCTCATGCATCGGAGCTGCTTACAAAAATAATATACAGAAGAATGGAAAAGAAAATTGAGAATGCGCTAGGTGACGATCAATTTGGCTTTAGGAAAAGTAAAGGGACGAGAGAGGCAATTCTGACGTTACGGCTAATAATGGAAGCAAGGCTAAAGAAAAATCAAGACACTTTCGTAGGATTTGTCGACCTGGAAAAAGCGTTCGACAGTATAAAATGGTGCAAGCTGTTCGATATTCTGAAAAAAGTAGGGGTAAGCTATAGGGAGAGACGGGTCACATACAATATGTACAAAAACCAAGAGGGAGTAATAAGAATGGACGATCAAGAACGAAGTGCTGGTATTAAGAAGGGTGTAAGACAAGGCTGTAGCCTTTCGCCCCTACTCTTCAATCTGTACATCGAGGAAGCAATGATGGAAATAAAAGAAAGGTTCAGGAGTGGAATTAAAATACAAGGTGAAAGGATATCAATGATACGATTCGCTGATGTCATTGCTATCCTGAGTGAAAGTGAAGAAGAATTAAATGATCTGCTGAACGGAATGAACAGTCTAATGAGTACACAGTATGGTTTGAGAGTAAATCGGAGAAAGACGAAGGTAATGAGAAATAGTAGAATGAGAACAGCGACAAACTTAACATCAGGACTGATGGTCACGAAGTCAGTGAATTTAAGGAATTCTGCTACCTAGGCAGTAAAATAACCAATGACGGACGGAGCAAGGAGGACATCAAAAGCAGACTCGCTATGGCAAAAATGGCATTTTTTGGCCAAGAGAAATCTACTAATATCAAAAACCGGCCTTAATTTGAGGAAGAAATTTCTGAGGATGTACGTCTGGAGTACAGCATTGTATGGTAGTGAAACATGGACTGTGGGAAAACCGAAACAGAAGTGAATCGAAGCATTTGAGATGTGGTGCTATAGACGAATGTTGAAAATTAGGTGGACTGATAAGGTAAGGAATGAGGAGGTTCTACGCAGAATCGGAGAGGAAGGGAATATGTGGCAAACACTAATAAGGAGAAGGGACAGAATGATAGGACATCTGCTAAGACATGAGGGAATGACTTCCATGGTACTAGAGGGAGCTATAGAAGGCAAAAACTGTAGAGGAAGACAGAGATTGGAATACGTCAAGCAAGCAATTGAGGACGTAGGTTGCAAGTGCTACTCTGAGATGAAGAGGTTGGGAGGCCAAACATGTGTCACATAGCGGAGGACTTGCTGCAGAATGGGGTCCCTGCGCGTGAAAGAGGCGATTTGCGTGGCTGTCAGAGGAAATCCATTGAGAGTCTTCCGGCGGGCAGAGTCGATGTGGAAGCACAGGACTTTCTGCTGGTCGAACGCAGGATCGGGTCCTACTGGGAGACGTGACACGGCATCTGCATTAGTGTGTTGACTGGTGGGCTTATAGCGGATGGTGTAAGTGTAATTACGCAAGAACAACGTCCAGCGCTGAAGACGCTGAGCCATCCGTTCTGGGAGGTGCGAATGGGGCCCGAAAAGCGACACTAAGGGCTTGTGATCCGTGAGGAGGTTGAAGCGCGCCCCAAACAGGTAAATGTGAGATTTCTGAACTGCAAAAATATGGCAAGAGCCTCCTTTTCGATCTGAGAGTAATTCCTTTGCTCAGGGGTTAACGTTTTGGATGCATATGCCACAGGTTGTTCCAACCGATCCTGTGTGCCAGGACTGCCCCAATCCCGTACGCTGAGGCATCGGCCGCCACTACCAAGGGACGATCCGGAGAGAAAGGTGTCAGGCAAGGGGCAGAATTCAGCATCGTCTTCAGGTGGGTGAAAGCCTGATCGCAGGCAGAAGTCCACGTGTAAGGTACCCCTTTGCGACGCATGCGATTTAGGGGATGCGCTACGTGGGCGGCTTGGGGTAAGAACTTTAAGTAATAATTGACTTTCCCCAAAAATACCTGGAGCTCGGATAAGTTTTGTGGACGGGGAAGGGCATCGATGGCTGCGACATTGCGGTCCGAAGGGAGAATGCCATCTGTACTGAGCCAATGTCCTAAGTACTCCACTTCCGGTTGAAAAATCTGCACTTCTCCAGTCGACAACGTAAACCCGCAGCCTGCAGGGCGTGAAATAAGGTACTGAGGTTGCCCAGATGTTCCTGGCTCGTGCGCCCCGTGACTAAGATATCATCGAGGTAATTGACACAGTCCGGTATTGGTTGCGTAAGTTGCTCGAGATACCGCTGGAAAATCGCAGGGGCAGAGGAAATGCCAAACGGAAGACATTGGTATTTATAGAGACCGAAAGACGTGTCGATGACGACGATGGCCTGCGATTCCTCATCCAACGGCCACTGGTGATAGGCTTCTGCCAGATCAATCTTAGAAAAGTACTCGCCACCTGCCAGTTTAGCGAGAAGGTCTTCCTGTCGAGGAATGGGATAAGTTTCGGCCAAAGACTGAGCGTTGACCTTGGCCCCAAAATCCCCACAAAGACGAAGCGATCCGTTGGGTTTCTTGATGACCACTAAGGGCGTTGCCCAGGCACTCGATTGTACTGGCTCGATAACCCCCGCAGCCTGGAGCCGATCGAGTTCCTGATTGACGGCCGCACGCAAAGCTACCGAAATAGGCCGAGCCCGACAAAAGCGAGGCCGTGCGTTCGGCAGTAAAGTGATGTGTGCCTGGAAATCGGAAGCGCAGTCCTGTCTGCCGAAAACAGGGAGGAAAAGGACGTGCACAGATCGTCTCGGTCCTGAAATGGAACCGTAGTTGAAACGAACTGCACTTTGTCTTGAATGGAAAAGCCAAACCGTGTAAACGCACCTAGTCCAAAAATGTCCGAAGCCGACGGGTGGTCCACCACAAATAGGGTAAGGGGCCGGAGAACGCTTTTGTAGATGGCCATAACAGAAAACTGCCCACGGAGAGGGATGGAACCGTCGCCGTAGGCGACCAACCTCCGAGAGGGTGGGGACAATTCTGGAGACCCGAGACGTGCATACGTCGTTAGATTGACCAAAGAAACTGTGGCCCCCGTATCGACCTGGAAACGGACGTCCTCATTAAAGAGACGTAGGGTGAGGAATAACTTTTGAGCCAATATGTCGGTCCGAGGGGCGACTGCGTGTAAAGCATGAACGGCCTCCTGTTGGCCCACAGGGACGGGACGGGGGCGGGTCTAGCGGCTACGACAGACAGATCGAAGGTGGCCCTCTTTCTCACAGAGCGAACAGGTCTGCCAGCGATGGGGACAGTCAGCTCGAGTGTGGGCCGAGAAGCATTGGGGGCACGACGGGAGGGGGCCACGCGGCTGACGTCGAGGGGCGACCGGCGGTTCGGACACCATAGAGACGTCAGACAGCGGGGAATCTCGACGGCGGTGCCCTCGGGAGACTGCGCCCCGTCGACGGCGATAAGGAGTGGAGCGTGAAGTGGACTCGATCGCTGCCACCTGGGGCCGCGCCATGAGACGTTCGTTCGCCACTAGAGCAATTTCGAAGGAATGGGCAATACGCAGAATGTCGTCCAACGAGGGGTTGTCCAACTTTAACGTCGCAGTGCGGACCTCTGGATCGGGTGCCAGTTGAACGACCACATCCCGAATTAACGAATCTGTATATGACCCCTTGCACTGCTGATTGGTGCACGTGAAGTTGCATTTGTGGCTGAGGCCTTGCAAATCCGTTGCCCAGGAATGGCAGGACTGACCCAGCTGCATGTGGTATTGATGGAATTCCAAGCGAGACGCAACCACGTGGTATCGCTGGGAATAATAGTTAGTTAGCAACACACAGATCTCGTGAAAGGAGAGAGCCACGGGGTCGGCCAATGGTGCCAACTTGCAGAGCAGGAAAAACGTGTCCGGTGAGGCCCAAGACAAGAACAACGACCCCTGCAGAGAGTCATCCGACACCTGAAGGGCCGTGAAATGTTGCTTCAGACGATGCAGGTACGTTTCCCAATCCTCTTTTGCGTCGTTGAACGGTGGGAACGACGGCGGACGTGGGAAAGTGTCTGAGAGCGAGGCTCCTGGGGAAAGAGGTGGGAGGGAATGCCACTTATTGACTCTGTCCGAGAACAACTGCAGTGGTCTGTAAGACCTCCAACTGCTGATGCTGCTGTCGCATGAGCTGCTGCTGTTGCTCTAAGAGAGTGAGTAATTTCTCTTCCATACTCCTATGTTACGTTTACCTCGTCGCCAAATGTAGTAACCACGACCAACAGCGGGAACGCCTTGGGCCGCGGATAGGAGCTGCCAGGCGGGGAAGCCGCCGGCGGTGGAGCACGCACCACCGGGTAAATACAAGGACGAGTCGGACGACAGACCATCGACCACTGACAACAACCGATGACGACGGACTATGAGCGACACAAGGAAGAGATAAACAACGGAGGTTTGTGGAAACCACAACACCAAACACCAAACATAAATCCACTCGGAACCAGAGGCAGGCAAATGTCAACAACGAGCAACGACCAGAACGCAGTACCGCTGAGATAGAAACGAAATCCAGAGCGACTACGAGACTGGCTGGACTATTTATTTTTTTTTTATTTATTTATTTTTTTTTATTTATTGTGATTTCATTCTCCTGCCCCATATGGGCAGGGGAGGGCTGTCAGTGCACAATCCGCCGCTCTTCAGCCGAGTGACATGATAACTAATACAAGAATAAAATGATACATACTAAATGAGATAAAAAAGGGGAACATAAAACAGAGTAAGGGGAGAAAATGGAGGTAAAAATACACGGACATGGAGACGTTCATGGGGGACAGTTAAAAAGGTCACCAGGAAGTTAAAAAACACAGTTGGCGACTCTTAACACGCAGGGAAGACACTGAATGCGCATGCACAGGTTAAAGGTCGGCCACAGTATTAAAAAGACTTCGGAACAACACACTTATAACCCACTTGGAGCACACACGACGAAGAATAAAACTGCTAGGTGGGACCTGCCGAGGGAAAGGTCAGAGAGGATGGAAAAGGAGGGGAGAGCATGAGGCAGCTGGGGAAGCGGCGGGATGAAGAGAGGAGGGGCAAACGTGGGTTCATGAAGAGGCAGGAGACACGTGGGGAGGGAGAGGAAGAGGGAAGACGGGGCAGGAGGGAGCGCAGAGACACTGAAAGGAGGCACAAGAGATGGAGGGGGAGTAGGAGGGGGAAGCTGCTCAGGAGGAGGGAGGGGGAGGAGAGGGAGCCCTGAGGAGGAGGCAGGAAGATGGGGTTAGAGTTGGTAGGAAGGGTAGATGTCAGGGCGAAGCTCATCATCCGGGAGGGGTAGACGGTGGAAGTTGTGTTGGGAAAGGAGATGGAGGGTGTGGAGATGGAGAGAGAGTGGGACACAACGGTAAAGGAGTGGCAACTGGTTGGGGGTGGAGAGGAAGGGAGACACCAGAGGGTGAGGAGGATCAAGGCGGCAGACAATATATAGTGTGCAAATGTGTTCAATGAAAAGGAGAAGGTGGGGGAAGGGGATGAGGTCGTAGAGGATGCGCGTGGGAGACATAAAGCGGATGCAGAAGGCGAGGTGTTCGAGGATTTGGAGGGCTTTATAGAACTGGGGAGCGGCGGAAATCCAAGCGACTCTGGCATAACAAAGGATGGGGTGGATCAAGGATTTGTAGGTGTGAAGGATGGTGGAAGGATGCAGACCCCACGTCCGGCCGGACAGGAGTTTCAGGAGGCGGAGGCGGTTGTGAGCTTTGTTTTGGATGGAAAGGAGATGGGGAGTCCAGGTAAGGTGGCGGTCGAGGGTGAGGCTAAGGTATTTGAGGTTAGGAGTGAGGTGGATAGGATAGCCATAAATGGTGAGGTAGAAATCATGGAGGCGGAAGGAGTGGGTGGTGCGGCCTATGATGATCACCTGGGTCTTGGAGGGATTAACACGGAGGAACCACTGGTTGCACCAAGCGGTGAATTGGTCAAGGTGGATTTGGAGGGTACGTTGGGACCGTTGTAGGATAAAGGGCTAGGAAGGTGGTGTCATCAGCGAACTGGAGAAGATGAACAGGAGGGGGAGGTTTGGGCATATCAGGAGTGATCAGGAGATAGATGAGAGGGGAAAGGACAGAACCTTGGGGCATGCTGGCATTGGGGTAGAAAGTACGGGAGTTGGAATTGTGGATAGTCACATGGGAGGGACGATGGGAGAAGAAGGAAGCAACGAGACAGACGAAGGTAATGAGGAGAGCATAGGTCTGGAGTTTAAAGAGGAGCCCGGGGTTCTAGACACTGTCATAGGTGTTCTGGAGATCAAGGGAAATAAAGATAGTGGAGCAACAGGAGTTAAGCTGGAGGGAAAGAAGATTGGTAAGGTTAAGGAGCTGGTCGTCAGTGGAGAAGGAAGGCCGGAAGCCACATTGGGTAAGAGTAAGGAGGCAGTGCTGGTTAAGGTGGCGGTGAATATGGCGAGAGAGGATGACCTCGAAGACCTTACTGAACACGGAGGTGACGCAGATTGGACGATAGGAAGAGGTATCAGAGGGGGCTTTGTTAGGTTTAGGGAAGAGCAGGACACGGGAAGTCTTCCACAGGTCGGGGTAAAATCCAGTGGAGAGGAGGACATTGTACAGGGTAGCAAGAACAGACAGGAAGGATGGGGGGGATTCCTTGAGGTGACAGTAGATGACACCATCATGACCAGGGGCGGTGTTGCGTTTGGAGCAGAGGACAAGTGTGATGTCTTGTGCAGTGATGGGAGTGTTGATATCTGAGGGGGGTAACCGATCCAAGTACTGGAAGCTAGTGGCGAGCAGGGGGCAGAGGTGTCAGTGCAGTCAAGGATGGTGGGGAAGAGGGAGTAATCAAAATGGGGATCATCAGGAATGGAGAAGACCTCGGATAGGTGGGAAGCAAAATGGTTAGCCTTACTGAGGTTGTCAGGAAAGGGTCGATCGTCATCGAGGATGGGGTAATGCCAGGTGGGATGGCTACCAGGAAGGCGGTGGAAGGCTGACCAGTACTTGGAGGAGTTGACAGGGAGGGTGGAGTTGAGGTGTATGCATTCTGGCGCCAGTCCCGGCGTTTCTTTGCTATAAGGAGGTTCCGGATATGTCGCTGTAATTGCTGGTGGCGGGTGAGAGTATCCCGGTCACGAGTGCGGAGGAAGGAGCGGTAGAGTCTGCGGGATTCACGCAGAAGAAGGACGGCCTGTGGAAGAAGCGTGGGGCGATGAGGGTGGATGAGTTTGGTAGGGACATGAGCCTCCACAGCGTCAGTGATTGTCTTTTGAAGGAAGGAAGAGGCATGGGTGATGTCATCAGGGTGGTGAAAGGTGAGTGGGTGGCTTTCGACCTGTAAGGCAATGGATTCCTGGTAGGCATCCCAATTGACATGGTGGTAGTCATGGACAGACTTTGGAGGGGCAGCTGTGGCGGGTGGCTGCAGTGGCAGGACGGCTAGAGGAGATGGTGAGAAGGATAGGGAGATGGTCACTACCGACAGGATCGAGGACATCAACGGCGATGCGACCATGGAGGTTGGGGGAAGCGAGGATAACATCAGGGGTGGAGTTACTTTCAGGACCGGTGTGCTGTGGGAGACGAACAAGGTCACCATGGAGAGTGGCAAGGAACTGATACCACCGCCGAAGGGTGGCAGGGTCACGGCTGTGGATGTTGAGGTCAGCAGCGATCACATAGGTGGAGAAGGTATGGTCAACATGGGAAATGAAGTCAAAGGGGAGAGGAGCTGCGGGGCGGATATAGATAGTGGCACAGATGACGGTGAGGGAGGGAAAAAATAGGCTCAGGAGAAGGTGTTCAGTCAGGTCATTGAGGAGGTTTTGTGGCCGGACAGGGAGATGCCTGAGGTGGCCTATAGCGACCCCGCCTCGGGCTAGGGGAAGGGGAATGTCAGTGTGGTGATGGAGATAAGGGGGGGTGCGGACAACATGGTGGGGTTGGAGGAAGGTTTCATTAAGGATCAAGGAGTCAATCTGGTAATGGGAGAGGGTATGCAGGAAGAGCTATTTGTTTGCAGGGAGGGAGCGAATGTTGAGGTAGAGGAGATGATACTGTTGACGCACCAGGAGGTTGGAAGTGGGAAGGGTGCGGGAAGGGGAGAGAGGGGCCTAAACAAGGGTGTCTAGGCGGGTGAAGGTAAAGTGGGCCTGGTTGTGGGAGTATATGGCGGAGGTGTTTAAGTGGAAAACAGAGCGAGCAGCAAGGGAATTTTGCTGGGGTGTGTGGGGGCGCTGGAAGGGGTGGATGTTCTGCAGGACGATGGTGAGGAACTGGACTAGGGCAGAGCGGGTCCCTATATACGAAACTGGAGGGAGCGGCTATTGGCCGCTGTCTGCACGTGGTTTAGCGGTGGCGCCCTCGCTGCGTGAGAGCCGCTGCGCGGAATAGCCGCCGCGGAGGTGGAGCCCTCTATGGGCTGACCACATCCATTTGTTCTGCCGCGTGTTCGACTTCCGCGGCGGAAGGTACTAGAGACACAAAGCTATACCACATATTTTGTACATACAAATAACGTTGATCTTATTCAGCTCAGCATCAACAGCTTGCCTGCAAACACAGACAAATTAGAGCCCTAACCACCGTCTTCTATAGGTATAATATGGCACAGGATTTTGGTCATATGTACAGGCATTTAGTGATGACACATGGAAGAACTGTGCATGATTACAGTTTAGAATGGGCCCATAGCTGTGTGCCCAACAGACACCTGCAGCTATCAGATACAATTAATTCACACTCTACCGATAGTAGAATATCGGAAGACGAATAAAATTCCCCAAGATAAATGCGATTTGCAGTGCCATAGCAATGCAAGATCTCAGGAATGATCCAACACATATTCGAGAAAAAAGGCGTTACCCCACATACCAGCTGCGGCACAGTTGATAACATCAGGACAACTGCCTTGTGGTGCCATAACAGTGTAATAGTGACAAAGATACACCGACTATGCGACGAGACATATTTTCAATGTATTCAGAAGATACAAACACTTGCGCAAAATTACAAAAATGGCAGTAATATGGGGTCGACAAGTAAGGAACACATTCGTGTTGAAAGCTAATGTGAAATCAGCACTGTGACACAAAAGACTAACTGACGAAAGACTACTCTGTATTCAGAATGCTATAGATGATCAATAGGTTTCGTAACGTGACTACTTTCCAAAGTCGTGCAAGGCGTCAAGTAACAGATATCACGTGAAAACCTTGTATGTTTGGTGCTCCTCACGTATTTGTTAAGAGACATATTGCTGTACACCATGAGCTGCATGTAAAAATATTTAATGGGCAGACCGGTTTCCAGGATAGTGCCCATCACTAGTGCCATAGTGTATATTGTGTACATCAAATGATGTGTGTTTCTAATATGAAACCTCTATGATGCTAAAATAGATGTGGATGTCTGTGGTGCACAGGCTGTCGTGTATCGGGGCATATACTGGCACGCTACAACATGTGTGCCACAGAGATCCACGTCAATTTTAACGTAACAAAGTTTCCATACCTGACACACACGTCTCTAGATACAGATGTACACCCATATGCCATATTGATGATGGTCGTGTATACTCGAATACCTGGCTGTCAGCTATGGTATACAGCATTACATGTAGCTATGGTATATAGCAATATGCGTTTTAACAAACACATGACATGCATGCAGAGTCGAAAGTCATTGCCCGTATTTCTCACAAACATACAAGTGGCTATAACATTCTTTTTGACATTGTGCGAAATCCCCTCTTATCGTTTTATGTTCCCCACACAGAAAGGTAACTGTGAGGAAGCCACTTCAAGATCCATCCTACTAATTTACATGTGCACAAATTTTTAAGGCCCTAGACATAGTCCCTAAAGTGAGGAAAATTTCTAACAAAAACAAATTTTCGTTTAAATACACTCGTTTATCCCGATAAAACAATGATTACGACCGTCATTGCAAGAATCTCAGAAATAATGAGAAACGCTATCTGTGAGAAACTAAATATCACTTGTTATTTTTGACAACAGAGTTACTCTATTGTCTCTCACGGAGACAAAGTGAAGTCAAAGGTGATCTGGAGCTTACCTTCACTTCACGAACTCCTGATAGAAAGCGACTGGAAAGTTTGGCGACTGATAACAAATATCATGCACTCATTACATGTGCTCTCATCATGAGACTGGCAGTCGTATCGATTCCCTTAAGTGCGGGAGAAACTGACCTATCTCGCCGGTGCCACCTGAGCAGCTCACAGTGAATTCTCGGCGCTGACGTGGATGAGGCTCTGCAGAGAAGATGAGGGTGCATGGCGACAGCTGCAACTACGTTCCCCGCTGGTGTGCATAGCTCCGCTACTGTCCACCTGAACTGAATTCCGCAATCGAATTTGTGACCCCCCTCCACCCATTCCACGTCGGCATGACTGAGTAATTTGCACCTAGCTTCAAAAACTTCCCTCTTTCTTCTCTGACGTGCACTCTATTTCCCGACAAGCATAGTTTTTTCCAATAAAAGACCTGAAAAAACAACGTGGCTTAATAGCGAGGCTTTCCTCCAGAACAGAGTCCCGCCAAGAACCGTGCCATCGTCTTCAGACGCCAATCAAGTCATACAACACTCCCTTACTACCAAACAACGTGCAGCCTCGATCTGGGCTTGTAAAGTCACATTCGTACACTCCAGTCCAGCGCCTTTGTGGGCATGGCACTAGCTTCACATGTGATGGCTTCCGAAATGACGAAAATACTGCTCACGAGGCTAGCCCATTATTTTGTGAACCTCATGTTTTTGAAACTGCTAATGGGTATTTCCAGAGCCACTCTCATAAAGTATGTGGAAACAACCGCGGCCTCCTCCTCATACCTCCTCTGTCCTCGGCGTGCCATACACAACCAGAGATTGTAAGCCCTGACGATGCCTACTGGACTCCAGGGATGCCTCGGCAGCCCCACTTCCACCATGAATTCGCAGCTGACCCTCGACCTCCCCGCACAGTGCCGCTCCCAGCGACATTTCCTCTTTCCCTGTCTAAGTTCCATTTCACTGTGTTTTCCCACAATTCTGAAAACAATCAAAACGGTTCGGTCCTTCACCATGAAAATTTACATGGGACACTGCATTAACAGTCAGTGTGGTACGTGTTAATTAATAAAGCATTCATATCAATCCCCATGATTCTCCTTTTCTAAATTAGGGAATCAATAGGAGGCATGCATGTCTGCCTGCTGTATTTCAACCGACAGGTGATGAAAATGACTTACATGCTGATCTAATCTGTAATCCGTAATATATGCTGATCGAACTGGGATCATTTCGAGGTAGAATCATTGCAAGAAAGCGCTTTTGATGTTGACGCCAAACCCAACAAATTGGTGTGAGCAATGCAGATGGGGCAAGACAAGCCAGTCCCATCATTCAGTAGAAAGTCAAGGATAAAAATTTCTTAGGATTGCCTTCCTACAGTCCCAAAGATAGAAAGCAAACAATACTACCAGAGGTCGATAGGGAAACCGAAACCGGAATTAAGGCTATATTTCCATCGAACATTTAAACAACCATATTACGAACAGTTAGATCAAACAAAATACGACATGAAGACTTTTTCAAGTACTATTACGTGCATGGTATGGCCAGAATGGCAGCCAAGCCTAGTCCCTGTCACAAAGAAACAGAGCTAAATGAAATTAATTTCGCAATCCGAACCACATATTTGGGTTGCCTACAAAATTCCGAGATTACTTATAATAATCTCAGATCGGACAGCACAGTAATTAAAAAGGTCATTAAAGTTAACCAAGCTATTTACGTAGTTAGACTAATTTTCCCCGGCCAACGAATACCACTGATGGATTGCCTACATGAATGGCTGTCGAATGGAGATTCCAAATTCACATAAAAGTTACGAGCCATTAATTTAAATTTAAGTGGAAGCCACACACAGGCCAAGGCACATTAGTTCCCCTGTCATTCGTAAAACTAGCTTCCAAATTGGTATCCCAACTGGAGAGTCAGAAAGATCACAGCACATTGCGAAGAAAGGCGTGCCAAAGATAGTAGGTGGGCTAGGCTAGGATAGGAAGTGCGTCACCTGTGATGTCATTGAGGACGGCATCGATGAGCCAACGGATGTTCCTCCATCCTATCCACATCTCTAACGAAGGTCAGTTGTCCTACATATAAAATGGTGGTAAATTCAAAAACGTTCGGTAACTGCAATAAATGACAGGTTTTACCCAGCATTCCTGTATAAGTAGAAATGTTGACGTAAGTATAAATTGGAGGGAAATTCAAAAATTCAAGAGAGTACGCTGCCAAGCTGGAAACTGAGGTAAAAATTTGTGCATACTGGCCCTGGCTCTGTGACATCAGAGACAAAGGATGTTAGAAAAATGTTGTAACATTTCTGGCTTTGCAGCCATAATATTCGCCTACAAGAAGCTGTTTTTAGAGCAGTTGAGAAGACAGCAGCGGCAAGATTACGGAATGTGGTGTGAGGTACCGATCGATGACAGATGGTTTGTTCTGTACGGGTATAGTGAGAAAGACCGCTTAAATTGTTGTCCTTATCCGCGATTGGCTGCTGCGTTCGCGAGTTGCGCACCAAAATGGTAATCTTCTATTATTAACATCAAACAAAACAGCGCATTTACTTGTGTTTAAAATTCAGGTGTCTCTCAATAGCGTGCGATCATTCCATTATTTCACATGTATTAATAACTATCAGAATAATAAACAACTGCTAAACCAAAAGGCAGACGAAGCATTTCGATGATCTTCGGATCGCGGCTAATTTGGTTGGTGGGCTAAGTGGTTCGACTGTAAGATATAGCTGGTTCGGCAGTGTCGGAGGACAGACATGATGTCTGCCGTGGTCGGTGCTTGTTCAGTCTTTGCTACTAATCTATGGGTTGTAAAAGTAGAGCTGATTCGGCAGTGTCGGAAGACAGACATGTAATCTGCCGCGGTCGGTATTATTTACGACTTTATTAGCAATGCATGGTTATTTCGACATGATAGTTGAGAACAGTGTGTTACTAATTACGGAAATATGCAGTTCATTAATTTGTTGAAGAATAGGAATAATTTGTGACTCTAGAGTGGAATGTAATTGTTTTCTGCGCAGGCGACAACTACTATAGAAGACTGCAGGTTGGTGAACATTTATTACAACTTATGCACTCCACTCAGGGCTGTGGAACCAAATAGGCACCTCGCGTTTACTGCAATATTGAGTCAAATGAGATCAGTGACACGTCATCTATGATAACGCAGAGGAAGTATGAAGAAGAGAAAAGTTTTTGAGGCATGAGGTTTATAATATCTATATCATTTCTCTCTAACTCTCTCGTTTTCAAATCAGCCGTGATGTCTGCTGACCTACATCACATTTTTTGTCCCAGCTATTATTTGCTAGCCCTAAGTCCAAACGGAGGTTGGATCTCTCCACATGTGTCCTTGTTTAAATAAATACCGTCGCCGAGTAAGGGCTCTGCTGACCACACACCACTACATACACCTGCCAACGTTACTGCTGCCACAGTCTCCAGCCGCCCACGTGCACCGCCTCGTTTCACAGTTAAAAATGGTGAGAAAATCCACTTTTCTCAAATTTAAAATATTGAGAAGTCTGCTGGTTGTCAAGCTATAAGCACTCACCCTAGCACTTAAAAAGAATAGGCCAGTGGTCAGTCTGTAAGGTTTTCATACACTGTGTCATATGTAGTTGGGAAGAAAGGAATAAGAGAGGCACTAGCTTGCATCTTGAGCCAAATACAAGTGCCCCCTTATGGCGCTGCGACGAATGGTGGTCGAGATGTGGGCGCTGGGTAGCATCAACTCCTGCCGCGCCTCGCTGCCTTGTCCAATGCCGGGTCACGTGACGAGCTGCACCAGTGGTATCCTCAGGCTAACAGACCACGTCAGCGCTACTATCAGAGTGCTGAACATGACGCCAAACCGCTTCCGAGAGGCTGCTTTCACCTGAGAAGGTAAATATGTGAACTGGCCAGGACCACGTCCAGTTAGGATTGCAGGCGGGTGCTCGCCAGCAATACTGACACTGCACAGCCGGAGAAGTCGACTGCTGCAAACAGCGACTGCCTTCAGTGCTGTGAGCCCCTGTCTCTACTCGCATTCTGCAACAACACTGCCGCCACTGTGTGTTTGTCTCGGGCTCTCAGGCATTCTGCGGCATCCAGTACATTCAAAGAGAGTATGTCACGTAGCAGGCTTTTACACAGAGGGCGTGCCTAATTTCTTAATCAGCTCTCAGTTTTGAAAGATCACAGCGGCTTGCCATGTAGGCAGACGTCCGTGCTGACACATGAGCTGACACCAATGCACACACAGCAATGATGTTAGAAGCTGAGCTAATGTTCCATGTGGGTGTGCATGTAACCACTTTTAAAAAAACACGCTATTTGTTAGTAAATCTCCAACCCAATAGTAAATCTTTATATTCCGTTCTTTATTTATATGATGCCTGTGCGGAACTGTGTCAAACATAGCATCAACATCGACTCTAGTATCTAATGCCATCCATGATCGTGAACGAATAGCGTGACCCTGCCCCCCTCCCCTCGCAACAGCCCCCCCCCCCACCACCACCAACAATCCGTCTTAAGAACAACGAATTATTTGCTAAAAGTATTTGCTATTGACTCCTCAATTCAATCACAACTCCCCACGTGATATTTACAGAATATACTGCTACAACAGGCATCAGGAAGTTCATGTCTCACATAAAAAATCACGACTTGTACAGAGGCATACTTCCGTTTCCCAACGCTTAAATATCGTTACTTGATGGTTTGGTATATCTACGCTAAGTGTAATGGCACAACTATATTAGACATCGACTGTACCCGGAAGAGGCACGAGACCTGCGACCATGGGTCTGTATGTTGTAGGACAGAATAGGGGAGTGATTTGTCTAGTTAACTAAACAAATACCACGTGTCGAGATCGCCGACCGCCGCCATGTCCCATATCACAGCCAAATTGTTCAAATGGTTCAAATGGCTCTGAGCACTATGGGACTCAACTGCTGGGGTCATTAGTCCCCTAGAACTTAGAACTAGTTAAACCTAACTAACCTAAGGACATCACAAACATCCATGCCCGAGGCAGGATTCGAACCTGCGACCGTAGCGGTCTTGCGGTTCCAGACTGCAGCGCCTTTAACCGCACGGCCACTTCGTCCGGCCGCCAAATTGTTATTGTCACATATGCGTGATGGGATACGAACGTTTGAACAGCTGTAGGCGCATCAGCAGACCGTAACATCCATTGATGTGCTGACGCGAGACCGCTGACACTTGAGGAAGTAGCAGGACTCACTTGGAGAGATGAACTGCTGCCGGCTACGGCCTCTCACCCTGGGGCACGAGACACTGGCAAACGTCAGATACTTCTTCTCCACGGTCCAGCAAACGAAACGCACACCATAATCACATTCTAATGCCATGATTAAGGTCCCGCGTAAGCTGTATTGAAGATAACTGTTACGACCCTAGCAAAGTGTCTCTGACATCGTTCGGTATTCGTTTGTTTCATGCACTCTATAAATAATGTCCTCTATTCCATTTTTTCTTTACGGTCTATGTCAGAAACCTTTCAGCAAATCTAAGTTTCCACTCACACCCTCTTAGAGAATCAAACAACTATTCAAGTTAGTCGTTATTTAGCAAATTAATTGCAAAACCCATGCATTTAATGCAAAGTCTTTGACAGAACTAGATGTGTGCAGGACACCAGCAGTTAACGTCCGAACCTAAAAACTATGTTTCGGTAATGTCGTGAGGAGAGCACTAGATCACCCATGTCTCTCTCTTTCTCACACATCTAATAAATCAAGGAAATAGCTAGAGACATGTAGGCATAGAGCTAGCAGAGTCTCACCAAAATCATGAGTGTGTTAGGTTGTACATAGCTTATGGAACATATGCTGCGGATTTCGTATGAGCCTGTCATCTGGGAACGAATGTCCTGATGATGTTTTAAAGCTTCCCAATAGCATTTAGGTCCAAATCTTGAAGTAAAATCAACAGAGCAGTACTTCACTAATCCCTGATGCATAGGAGTTTGATACAGCTTTCCACAATAGGGCATGCACTGTAAGCAGACCACAGTCGCATCACGATATACCCCTTTTGGTGACATGCTGATCGCACAGATTTTTTTTTTTTTGGTCATCAGTCTTCTGACTGGTTTGATGCGGCTCGCCACGAATTCTTGTCCTGTATCAGCCTCTTCATCTCACAGTAGCACTTGCAACGTACGTCCTCAGTTATTTGCTGGATGATACGGAGCTATTGATATCCGCCAGCTACATTAATGCAGACAGCTCCATTAGACGAAAGAGTTCCACTTTATACATCGGTAAGTTTCGGTATTTGATCCCTCAACAGTCAGTCCTAGATTTTGTACGTTGAAACACGTATGTAACGTAGCAGCGATGGTGAGGCACGTTAAAATCTTTGACCAGAGAGCCTATAACCGTAGTTAGTCTGCGCTTGACCGCGCGAGTGTTGCGAGCAGTTCGGTAGTAGTCGTCGTGTAGAGCAGTACGCGAGTAGCAGTAGCTCAGTTCAGTTGCGTCCAGCAGTACGCTAGTAGTCGTCATGCAGTGCAGTCGGTCAGTAGTAGCAGCCCAGTGCGGTTGTGTGATGTAGTCTGTCGGCAATACTGGTCAAGATGCTGAATGAGGTATATTGTTAATTAAGGTAATCATCAGATAATGTAAAGTTTATTTATTGTAATTAATTTCCAACAAGTGCCCCAATAATAATTTTGATTTCAAAAGCAATTTTACAAAAAAAAAAAAATTATTTAATTGAACTAACGATTTCGTTCCACTTCCCTTAAAGAAAAGTTTCAGTTAAATTACAAAAAAAAAGAATATTATTATTTGCAATGCAGTTCCTCCAAGCCGTGCGCAAGAATAAGAGCAGAAATTTGACTAGCAGTTACAATGAGGTAAGAATTTAATTCTGATTTTTGCACAGGGCCAAAGACCGATATTTCGGTTTAATTGAATTATCATTATCACTGAGATTTTCTTATCACTGAATTGTCTTTCATTATTTTCGTGACGAACTTATACTTGGGTCAGATTGCGATTCTCATTTTTTATTGTCATTAAATTTGATTGCTAGGGAGGTTACGTTTGGCTCCCATTCATTTATTATTTCTGTCTTTAAAATTTCAGTGGAGAGGTTACACTTAGCGCAATGTCCATTAGCATTCATAATAATATTGTCATTTTTATTATAAAATTTCGGTGTGGAGGTTACACTTGGCGACACCCAGTCCAGGATCGAATTTCGTTGAGAATCTTTTGAACAACAGTCAGATGTCTGCTCTTATTTGCTTAAATATAATTAGGATTTGGCGCAACGCTTTTATTAACTTGTGACTTTCTTTCTACAGGTCAACGGCAATTCGTTGCTCTGTTGTATTTGTGTTGCTTTTGCATTGTGCTTATTTATTTTGTGAAAAATTTTGACTATTGTAAAAATGCCGCGAAAGACTGTGAATAGTGTATTGCGAGGTATTATGAATGAAATTACCGACTCAAACAACTTTACCGATAGGACATGTGACACGCAGTGTAATGATGTCAACCCTGCGTTCACTAACAATCAGTGCATTTCAACCACTAATGATGACTTTTATATTAATGATGAACAAACGAACTCAATTGTCTCGTCCGTTAATTTGACGACAATTGATGACGCGGAGCGGTCTATAGTAATGAGCGCTGCCGAGCTTAACACACCCGATTTGGAAAATTCAAGTGACGTACAGACAAATTTGTCTAATGAAAATGAACAGGATGCACAAAGTAGGACGGATTTATTTAATTCCGAAATAATGTCTGACAGTGTACATCCGACTGACAAACCTTTTTGTAAATCTCAGAATAACCAAATGGTTACAGAAAACGAGACAATTCCAGATCCACCACTAAACAGCACAGAGAATATAAACGCTAATTTTGACTTGGTACGAATAATGACAAGATTGATACAACAACAAACCGAAAATCTCATACAACTTCTTGATGAACATTTCAAACAACAGAATGAAAGTTTCGACAACCATTACAAACAACTTAGCGAAACAATTGATAAAAGTGTCGGTCTCACAAACGAAAAACAAGACGACCTTAAAGAACAGAACAAACAAGTTAGTGAGCAGATTACAGCTGTTACCATGCAATGTCAGGACAGTAAAGAACAATTACGTGAGGATACTAAAACTTGTGCTAATAACAGTAATGAAAAAGTTGGCACTGTTGCACAAGAATTAAATAATACACGTGTAAGCACAATAGAATCACATAAAGACAAGATTAATGCAGTCACTGAACAATGTTCAGCGAACGAAACACACATACACGAAATTAATGCAGTCACCGAACAATGCCCTAAAAACGCAGTACAGATTCGCGACGAGGTTAATTTAGAGTCAGTGGAAGTTTCACACACTCCGAATACGGAAGTTGACGAGAAATTTGCACGACAGATCAACCAAATTGACGAAAGTGTTACAGTAACAGAGTTGAAAACTAATTCAGTCACCAATACGTCACAGAATCCACTACTTTGCGAACATTTGTCAGACTTACGCAGCGTGTATAATGTGAGCAATTTACAGAGACTGCGAGCCGTAAAATCCGAAAAGCCACGCGACTTAAATTATGAAAAGCTATGTAACTTGAAGTACGAAATGACACAGACAAACAGATTCACACACAAACCGGAACGTGCTCTTAAATTCAGTGACGAGGACGTTGGTTACGAGAAAATATTATCTGTAAGAAAATGTAAAGAATTTAATAATGACAGAACACAGGTTCACGCTTTGAGCTGTATACGACAATTTGTTTTTGTACTTTCACCGCCATTGCCTGTAATGAAGAAACAACAATTAGCATGCAGACAGCAATTTATTTCTGAATTTGTACCGCCATTGCCTATAACACAAAAGCTGAAATTTATTTGCAGTGCGTAATAGAACTCAGGGGATTCATTACGCTTTAATGAATATGTGCCGTAGCGAGCATAGGGCCCCGAGCTGTAGTAGTGCTGTTTCATCTTTAGTTTTCTGCACTGCTGCCTTCTCTTCTACTATCCTTTATATCTATCCAAACTGCTCTTTAACTATTGCTCTACCTAGTATTAAGAAACGAGTAATGAAAACCGGATATGACAAATATTTTACCGAATGTGACAATTTTCAGAAGGCACTCCCGTAATGACAACTACCGCCGTAACTTTAATAACAGATAAAATCGTAATCATCAGTATGTGTAAAATTAACAGCAAACGCATTTTTTGGTAACAATAGACGTTTTCCACCACAATAGCATGAAAGTCAAGCGCTTAGCATACCTAACCAACAATGCAGTCTACAAGGTCAACCAGGCTTTAATGTTCCGCCGCGTGCACGTATAGTCCCAGCTCCAACAAATAGTAACGCATGGCAGCAAAGAAATAACTACGTACAGACAACACACTATTTCAACTCGTATCGCAATGCGCCGTATAGAAATTACTATCATGACAGACGTAAAAAAAACGATGAGCACAATTTTCAGCGTACACTTAATAACAGTCGATCTTATGAGCAGCAACAACATCAGCAACAACAAATAATCATGAATGAAACAAACAATAGGTGTCATCCATAGCGTAACACGTCAGTAAGAAATAACAGAACAGTTCATATAGTGGATATGCCACAACATTCTCCCGTAAATAATAACACGTACGATAGATTTTAACCAGATACAGCACAGATTGCATATTACAGTAACGCAAACATTACTTTTGACACGCAGAATTTTGTTCACGAGAATGTTATTTGAAACACGCTCTGTTGAATGCTCCACTGTTATTGCACCCAGATCTTACTAGAAATTTTTCCATTGCCACCGACAGTTCCAACACCGCTTTAGGCGTACATATTTTCCAGGAAATTGAAGAAGATGGTTCTACAGTAATTAAAAACATCGCATTTGCCAGCCGCATTCTGTCACCTGCTGAACGAAATTACTCCGTTACAGAACTTGAAACATTATGTGTTGTATGGGCTTTTACGAGATTTCGGCACTTTCTTTATGGCAGACATACCACCGTTTACACAGACCACAGAGCGATACAATTTTTGCTTTCGGCCAAATTCACTCACGACAGATTAAGCAGATGGAAACTTTATTTACAGGAATTTAATTTTACAATAGTTCACATTCCCGGCACACAAAATGTTATAGCAGATGCACTATCGCGTTCTCTGAGCAACAATCAGCAAGACGTAGCAACCAACGTCTGCAAAACAAATTTCAGTGTCATGTACATTCAGCAAGTTGCATTTGAAAACTTTGTTTCATCGTCATTACAGGACATAGCAAAGGAGCAAAATAAAGACAATGTGTTGAAAGAAATTAAACACCTTTGGCAAGATAAGAATAATGTTACGATTAGAAACCATTACACTGTGCGCAATGACATTCTGTTTCGCCGCTCTCATCCTGACAGCAACAATTGGTTATTATACATTCCTGACGAACTGGTTAACAAACTAATCTGGTACACTCATTTAAGTTACGCACATTACGGAGCACGAAAATGTTTTCTTATACTGAGACAGAACTGTTATTTTACCAACATGGAGAAACGTATACGACGAGTTTTAGCGTCTTGTAAAATTTGCCAGAAAGCTAAATCAGACACCACTTCACATATTCCTCCATTATATCCCATTATACCTGTTAAATTAAGACATATGGCCGCAGTAGGCATTTTTGGTCCGATTCCGAGAACTAACAGAGGTTTTTGCTACATCTTTGTCGCTGTTGAGCTCACTTCAAAATTTGTTACTTTCACTCCATTACGCAAAGCTACTGCTAAAACTGTTTCTAAAGCATTTGTAAAACATTTTCTATTTCATGTAGGGCATGTGATGAAAGTAATTTCTGACAATGGATCTCAATTTCGTAGTAGCGTATGGACACGCATGTTACGAGCCAGAAACATTTCTCCGATTTATATATCCAAGTACCATGCTTCTTCGAACCCTTGTGAACGGTTAATGAAAGAAATTGGTAAACTGTGTAGAATATACTGCCACAAAAGACATATTGATTGGGATACAAACATACTCTCATTCCAAGACGTAATTAATTCCATTCCAAATGAATCCACTATGCTATCTCCGTCTGTTATACTGAAAAACGTTGAACCACCAAACAAAATTAAAGAATTAGTAAACTTCCCTACCTGTCGTCGACTAAGACACCACGAAATAATTGACATTGCGCTGAACAACATCAAACGTGCCGTAGAGCGCCGGAGAAGACAGCAAAAACAGGTTTGTAGACGCCGCGACTTTCACGTTGGACAGAAGATATTAGTACGTACACACTATTTATCCAGCAAAATAAAAGGTAAGTGCAGTAAATTTGAACTTCTATACGCAGGTCCATATCGGATTCGCAGCATTCCTCATCCCAATGTTGTACACGTCGAAACTTTGAGAACCAGAAAATCGAAAGGCAACCACCATATCTCAAACATTAAACCGTTTATTGAATGAAGACACTTTATGATTCAACACACTATGATGCCATTTACTAATGCAATTATATTCACCTGACTAATTACTGATGATTATCGTATTTTTTCTTGGCAAGTGCCCGGCAAGGTAAGGTTAGCAGGTCGCTCTTCTTGTCGTTACACATCAGACCGTGCATATTTTTCCAGACGAACTTACGTATTTCATGAGTAATTATGCAATTATATGTAATGACGTAGTAATTTTATCAAATTCTCTCTCCATTAAAGTCTTTAATTCTCGCCTCTATTAACTACACTACATACAAGCTGAACACAACGAACGTCACATTTTGTCTTTTTATGTATGATTGTATTCCAGTTTTGTTTATATGCACTGTGAAATAGTTAAGATATAACACACACCAGTTGATTTTGACATTCTTTTTGCCCTATGACATCTCAAGATCGTGACTGTTTTACATTTTTTTGCTGCTGCATTGTATTATTCTGTGTACATTTTTGCATCTGAACACTGTCAATGGTTTTGACATATTACGTTTTCTGTCATGTTATGCTGTATGATTAATTATGTCACCATAAACCAGTCATTATTTAGTGGGTATATGATTTAAATGCAAGACATTAATCTTTGTTCATGAATTTCAGAAAGAAATGATGCGTGTAAGAAATAAATTCAACAGAAATGGGAATTTCACCTACGGAATAAACGAAAGAAGATGCAATAACTTTATGAGGAAGAGTAAATGGATCAGGATTAACAAGCATTAACAAGAATATACTATACTCATCGTAGAATAGCAGTCTTAACTAATTTTTTCTTTCAGAATACAAGGTGATTGATGCAGGCTGTCAGAGAGAACTACACATCTTAGTTTTAGTGATGAAATATGCTAGAGATAAGGAATAGTTGTATAATGAGTAATGAAGTGATTTTTTGCAGATGATAATGAATGCTGATGGATAATGATGAAGGATATGGTATTATGAATAATGAAGTTTTTCTTTACAGGTGATGATAATAATGAAGTTATGATAATATGGATAATGAATAATGAAGTTTTCTCTTTACAGATGAGGATAATGTTGAAGTTATATATTTAGGCTATGTAGTTATTTAAGTATTTGTTGCAGTTTGTTTTGACAGCAGGTGTTATATTGCATAGTAGGATGACGGAAAGTTTTGGAAAGGACAGCTATGGAACACATTTTTATACACATTTCACTACCTGTTAATTCGAAGTTCACTACTTTTCAGCATAGTGTGCGTTTCTTCTTTCAGGTCAATAATCCATTTTGTATTTTTTTTCAGGAGAAGCTTTTCATGATACTTACTAAACCTGTTACTTATTATACCTGTTCTAGTACTTGCATTTTTATTTTTTTACCCATTTGTGTTTATCATTTATAAATGTGATCACATATACTGCCTTGTTACATAATCTTGCTACAGCTGACTCATGACGAATGACGTTACCTATCCTCATTTGCAGCAGTAGGTCAAAAGCAAATAGTGTTATGCCTCAGCAATTAATTATCCATCCCAACGCAATGCATTGCTAACAAAAAATGTATTACCAGTCCCAAATAGTGATACCAGTTTGAGAAAGTTCTGAGTAATGCTGAACAGCAATGAATAATATGTCACTTGGAAAATGATTAATTAATTATGCTATGCTTTGTAACTGGAAAAGAATGTGATTGTTTAATAATGCTTTGTAATTAGAAGAAGGCTAATGATTCTTAATTATGCTTTGTAACTGGAAAAGAATGTGATTCTTACTATATTGAAATGACATATGATGCTATGCTTTGTAATTAGAAGAAGGCTAATGATTCTTAATTATGCTTTGTAACTGGAAAAGAATATGATTCTTACTATATTGAAATGACAAATGATGCTATGCTTTGTAGTTAGAATAAGGCTAATGATTCTTAATTATGCTTTGTAACTGGAAAAGAATGCGATTGTTTCATAACGCTTTGTAATTAGGAAAAGGCTAATGATTAATACTATATTGAAATGACAAATGATTAATTAACTATGCTATACTTTGTAACTGGAAAATAATGCGATTATTTAATAATGCTTTGTAACTAGGAAAGGAAGGCTACTGATTCTATGTAAAACAATTAATGAACATTTTTCTGTAATACTACATACTTGGTACAGAAATGTTCAATAACTGGGCTATGAATGTCGCAAACTACCAATGAGGACTGTAATTGTCAATATTATGTGACTTAATGTCCTTTACCTTATGAACTAACTACCCTGAATTACTGCAATGTCCATTTGTCCTGTTTATCCTAGTGATCATGGAGCACTATCTTTGGTTTTGCACTAATTCTACGTTGGTGTGCCTTGTAAGAGCGTGGTGTTGACACGACATGCTGTCCACCAGCGTGAGCGATGAAGACGTTATTAGGGTCCCACTGTTTGGTGTACCTAATGTACTGCCAAAATGAAAACATGGAACATTACTACGACAGTTCAGTGTCTTGGTTACGCTGATAAATTCTGATGGGAAAAGAACTTCAAATTGTGTCACTTGGTGTTGTACTTCTGTGGAAAGATATGGACTTTCAGAACAGCTGTGTGCAATCTAAAGTGCTACAACCATGATGCAATCCTTCCCTTTCCTATCCTAATTCTTGTCACATAGTGAAAATAATTTTTTTGCTAACATCATTTATGTTCATGGCTATACATTTTTTTTTCGATTTGCTGAACTCCAGTGCGAGTACACTTATGTCACTTGTCGATATGATTTTTTTTTTGCCATTATGTTTATTTATTGCGAAAATGCTAAAGACATTTTTTCGATTTGTTCTGAAGTACAGTATATGTACACTCTTGTCTTTTATATTGTATATACATTTTTTATTTTAATGATATGTTCTGAACTACAGTGCATGTGCACTTATGTTAGGTGTTAATATGTTTTCTACTGAATTTCAGTGCCTGTGCACTTTTCTCATTTTTCAATATGATTTGTACTCATTCTGTATGTTCAATACTTCAGTGCGTATGCACTTATGTCATTTGTTACTAATTGTATATACATTTCATCATTTACTGATATGTTCTCAACTGCAGTGCATGTGCACTCATGTCACTTATCAACACGATTTTCTGCCATTCTGTTTATTTGTTCTGAAAATGCTAAAGAATTTTTTCAGTGCCTGTGCACTCTGTTATCTTTCAAATAATTTGTATATACAGTTTTCTGATTTGCTACTATGTTTTGTACTCACATTTTGTCTTTGTCTGACATATTTTGTACTCGGTACGTGTGCACCAAATTTAATTTATGTACTAAATTTGAATATTCTGTAAATTGTAAAAATTTCTTGCGATGGCAAGCCCAAATGACTCACCATCGCTGCCAAATTTTTGCCCCCCCAGTGGAGGGTTATGAAACACGTATGTAACGTAGCAGCGATGGTGAGGCACGTTAAAATCTTTGACCAGAGAGCCTATAATCGTAGTTAGTCTGCGCTTGACCGCGCGAGTGTTGCGAGCAGTTCGGTAGTAGTCGTCGTGTAGAACAGTACGCGAGTAGCAGTAGCTCAGTTCAGTTGCGTCCAGCAGTACGCTAGTAGTCGTCATGCAGTGCAGTCGGTCAGTAGTAGCAGCCCAGTGCGGTTGTGTGATGTAGTCTGTCGGCAATACTGGTCAAGATGCTGAATGAGGTATATTGTTAATTAAGGTAATCATCAGATAATGTAAAGTTTATTTATTGTAATTAATTTCCAACAAGTTCCCCAATAATAATTTTGATTTCAAAAGCAATTTTACAAAAAAAAAATTATTTAATTGAACTAACGATTTCGTTCCACTTCCCTTAAAGAAAAGTTTCAGTTAAATTACAAAAAAAAAAGAATATTATTATTTGCAATGCAGTTCCTCCAAGCCGTGAGCAAGAATAAGAGCAGAAATTTGACTAGCAGTTACAATGAGGTAAGAATTTAATTCTGATTTTTGCACAGGGCCAAAGACCGATATTTCGGTTTAATTGAATTATCATTATCACTGAGATTTTCTTATCACTGAATTGACTTTCATTATTTTCGTGAGGAACTTATACTTGGGTCAGATTGCGATTCTCATTTTTTATTGTCATTAAATTTGATTGCTAGGGAGGTTACGTTTGGCTCCCATTCATTTATTATTTCTGTCTTTAAAATTTCAGTGGAGAGGTTACACTTAGCGCAATGTCCATTAGCATTCATAATAATATTGTCATTTTTATTATAAAATTTCGGTGGGGAGGTTACAACGTGTTACTTCCCATTTCTTATGACTCTGTTAACTTTTGTTTGTGTAGAGACAAGCACTGTACCCAATACCATCTCCTTGTTCAGCCAGACATTTCATAAATTCGGTAAGATGACGATAAAGTCATAAATAGTGTTGGACTTAGTATAATGATGTCCCCGTAGTCTACATGTAAGCATGTAAGTTAACCACTATAACAAACGAGATGATGTTAAAAGCATCTATTCCACCAGGTTCAAAAACTCGGCCGACTGCTCCCAGCTCTTAGGTGCACGATGTTGTCTTCTTATAATCCAGTGGACTCGTTGCAAAACATTGTCATGTCATAACTCAGAAGCTTATGACATAGGATGCATTACACATACTGGTTCCTGGCGTGAAAAATTCCTAGCAACACCGTAGAATTGCAAATAGCAGCTTAATAATATGGTCCTTTTGTCATGGTACTTTGTAAATTCATCTATAAACCATGACAATCTAGCCCGAAATCTGGTCACAACACACGTAGCAGCTGAGGCGATCCTCTGTTCTGGAAGGAATACGATGTAACTGTGTTGGGAGCCTTTTCTACCAATACAACTCTGACCAACGCAATTTATAGTGCGTAAACCTTCCATTTATAGTGCGTAAACCGTTCACGTTTGTATTCCTACGCCGGCCGGTGTGGCCGTGCGGTTGAAGGCGCTTCAGTCTGGAACCGCGTGACCGCTACGGTTGCAGGTTCGAATCCTGCCTCGGGCATGGATGTGTGTGATGTCCTTAGGTTAGTTAGGTTTAATTAATTCTAAGGTCTAGGCGACTGATGACCTCAGAAGTTAAGTCGCATAGTGCTCAGAGCCATTTGAACCATTTGGATTCCTACCTGCTATTAATACTAAGAGCGCTCGTCGTACATGGCAGCAAATCAGAATCTCACCCAGTAAACCTTTCTTACGGCTGAAAAAGTCTTGTGGTATGGTCTGAACCACCTGAATGAAAATTTCCATTAGTGTGTAGCGTACGGAACATTTTACAACTTTAGTTCCGGGATATTTAACTAACAGAACACAGCGAACTATGCCGGATGCTGCATATCATTCATTTCAATATACGTAAACGATTTATCAGACCGGATCAGTACCACTAAAATATTGTTCAACGACAATGCTGTTGTGTAGAGGGAGTTATATTTTGGGAAATTTCGTTGTTTTTCCTGTGTAATTGCAGTGACAAGCACTGGTATGAATGTCAGGAGATGTGCGTATGGACTCAATGACAATCCTCAGTACTCTGCAAGTATACCAGATGTGATAGAGAAACGGTATAGTTTACACACCCCCATTCCTTTGGCAGATGCTGAATTCAATAGGGAGTGCAATTTTATGTTACAAGTGTGGCTTTAAAATCAAGGAATTTAAAGTTGAAAATCGTTTTCTACTTGTTTGTTACAATCAGAGTCCGTATAGACGCTATTCTAAGGCGACCGTTTGTAGCTTCGAGAAGAAACGTGAAAGTCTCATACTCAATTGTTGCAAATAGCTCTGAACGTGACAGATAGTCATGCATTGCTGCATACAAGATAACAGAGATAAGCGTCATAGAGATGCACTAGAGAAGACTTACAGATTGGAGGCATACATCCATCGAGATAAATTACATATGTCTCCTGGAAAACCGAGCGCGGTGGCGCAGTGGTTAGACACTGCACTCGCATTCGGGAGGACGACGGTTCAATCCAGCGTCCGGCCATCCGGATTAGGTTTTCCGTGATTTCCCTAAATCGCTCCAGGCAAATGCCGGAATGGTTCCTTTGAAAGGGCACGGCCGATTTCCTTCCTCTGCCTTCCCTAATCCGATGAGACCGATGACCCCGCTGTCTGGTCTCCTCCCCCAAAACAACCCAACGCAACCCTCTCCTGGAAACACCAGAGCGAACACCGATGCATGACGTCAGATGTCAAAGACATCCCATAACAGTGAAAGCGGTTGATGTCTTCTGTCTCTGGAAGACGTAGTCGCATTATAGACTTCTTCATATGAGAATTCTTCTCATACACGGCAAGAGAACTGAATCTCAATCGAGTAAATCTTACATAGGGTGGAGAAGAGCTTTGCGTGTAATCTGCAACACCCAAATGCTTTTCTACAGCTCACTGAAAGACTGCGAGACATTCTGAACCATCCTATTCGAAACCCCCTAATTCTTTACTCGGAGAACATTTAACTATTACAGTGCATTGAATTAACCTCTTTCTAGAGTGTAATTTCACATCAACAGTTCGTCTGTTGTTAATAATTCGTAATATCATAGTTGAATGATATGAACGAGGGAAATAGGATTCTAATGTCAAAAACCTATAGAGGCACATTATCTAGTGCTAAGTCAACATATATAATACCTGGGGTTTTGATATATGACGAGTAACTACATACCAGAAATCAACGTAAGGATTGCAGCGTCAGCAGGACGCAATCTGGTTCCAGACAGAGTGTAATGCATTGGAGCATACACACAGAATTGTTTCCAGACTTTGGTCTGATGAGGCATGCTATTTCTAGTCTACATTCCCCTTTATCCTACCCGTACAGATAGCGAACAGCATGGGTATGTCTAAACCAGAAGAACATTCCATCAGCTATTCATACATTGACGGAAAAAATATCGCAACACCAAGAAGAAAGTGTGCGACATAAACGAAAGTTGGTAGGCGAGTGTCTACATCTGAAAGACGAGGTCCATTATAATTTCGCGCCAGTGGCGTAAGTGTGGCGTTAGTAGCTCCACTATGAAGATGCAAATCAGGATGCAATTCAAGCTGAATGTTCCTTCTGAGATACTGCACAAAGCATTGGCGGGAATGTAGCCACTGTACATTACTGCTGGCAGCGGTGGTCACGACAATGTACGCTCGCAAGAAGACCGGGCTCCGGACGGCCATGTGGCACTACCAACAGGAAAACCATCGTGTTCGGCGTATGGCTCTGGCGCATCGTTCTACACATAGAAGCAGCATTTTGAGCAGAAGTGAGCAGCACGGTGACAAAATGGTTCAAATGGCTCTAAGCACTATGCGACTCAACATCTGAGGTTATTAGTCCCCTAGACTTAGAACTACTTAAACCTAACTAACCTAAGCACATCACACACATCCATGCCCGAGGCAGGATTCGAACCTGCGACCGTAGCAGTCGCTCGGTTTCTGACTGAAGCGCCTAGAACCATTCGGCCACTGAGGCCGGCAGCACAGTGACAAAATGAACTGTTACAAACATGTTGCTTCAAGGACAACTCCGAGCCAGACGCCCTGTAGCTCGCATTCCACTGACCCAAAACCATTGCCGTCGGCGACTTCAGTGTTGTCAAACAAGAGGTCATTAGAGGGCAGGGTGGAGGTCTGTTGTGTCTTCTGATGAAAGCTGGTGCTGCCTCTCTGCCAGTGATGGCCTGGTGTCGCCTAGGAGGAGGCAAGCTGAGGGCCTGCAACCAACCTGCCGCCTGTAGGACGCAGGGGACCTACACCTGGAGTTATGGCGTGGAGTGTAGTTTCATACGATAGTAGGAGCTCCGGGGCTGGAATCTGTACGTCAGTCTGGTGATTTAACCTGTTGTGCTACCATTCCAGAGCAACATTTGCCGGGGGCGTTTTCCGACAGGATGATTCTAGCTCACATGCAGCTTTTGAAACCAATGTCGTCTACACACTGTCGATTTGTTGCCTCGGAGAGCCAGTTCTAGGCCGAGCGGTTCTAGACTCTTCGGTCTGGGACCGCGCGACCACTGCGGTTGCAGATTCCAATCCTGCCTTGGGCATGGATGCGTGTAATGTCCTTAGGTTAGTTAGGTTTAAGTAGTTCTACGTTCTAGGGGACGGATAACCTCAGACTTTCAGTCCCATAGTGCTCAGAGCCATTTGAACTTTTTTTTTTCTTGCCTTCGCATGCTCGATCACCAGGTCTGTCCCCAGTCGAGCACACATGTGATAACACCGGATGCGAGCTCCAGCGTCTTCCACAACCAGCAGAACCTATATTGACCAACCAAGTACAATAGGTATGGAAGTCCATACCACAAACTGAGAATGCACGGACATTTGCATACGTACTTGCGTTCAACGTTCTGGCGGGTACATGAGCTATTAATGTCCAGCATTTAACATTTGCATTGGCTTTTCTCGTGTTTATATGAACCTGAGCTCTTGCAATTTTAATCGCTTAAATACTTTACCTAGACACATGTTTTGCAGCAATTTCATTATTCTATATTAATTGTTTGTTTTTGTGTTGCAATTTTTTTTCCGTCAGTGTAGCAGTCCTAACCCCACCACATTACTATTTCAAGTTTACAAAAACGTTTTCACTCATTTGGAATGTAACACAGTGCAGTAAAGGGTAATGGTGTTCCTACGAGGTAACCCTAAGGATGATATCCTGCATGGATCTGTCCCTTCGAAGTGTGTTATATTTCCCAATGTTATGAGAACATACGTTAGTCACCGGGAAGTGTGCTTTACCTAGTAAGTCATTACCACTAGCATTCCCATATGTGTCTTGTAATTTTGTAGAAAGAGTCTTTAAGTATTCTGATAAATAATATCTAAAACCGTTGGGATACATGTATTGTTGTGGAACGAAATGTGTAGGAGTTAGATCTTGAGATAAAGCTTTTTGCAGTTTCCCCCTACAAATGACCATTGTTGTTGTGGTCTTCAATCCTGACACTGGTTTGATGCAGCTGTCCATGCTACTCTATCCTGTGCAAGGTTCTTCATCTCCCAGTACCTGCTGCAACCTACATCCTTGTGAATCTGTCTAGCGTATTCATCTCTTGGCCTCCCTCTGCGATTTTTACCCTCCACGCTGCCCTTTAATACTGAATTGCTGATCCCTTGATGCCTCAGAATATGCACTACCAACCGATCCCTTCTTCTAGTCAATTTGTCCCACAAATTTCTTTTCTCTATTATTCAATACCTCCTCAGTAGGTATGTGATCTACCCATCTAATCTTCAGCATTGTTCTGTAGCACCACACTTCGAAATCTTCTATTCTCTTCTTGTCCAAACTATTCATCGTCCATGTTTCACTTCCATACATGGCTACACTCCATACAAATACTTTCAGAAACGACTTCCTGACACTTAAATCTATACTCGATGTTAGCAAATTTCTCTACTTCAGAAACGCTTTCCTTGCCATTGCCAGTCTACATTTTATATCGTCTCTACTTCGACCATCATCAGTTATTTTGCTCCCAAAATAGCAAAACTCCTACTTTGTCTCATTTCCTAATCTAATTCCCTCAGCATCACCTGACTTAATTCGACTACATTCCATTATCCTCGTTTTGCTTTTGTTGATGTTCATCTTATATCCTACTTTCAAGACACTGTCTATTCCGTTGAGCTGCTGTTCCAGGTCCTTTGCTCTCTCACACAGAATTATAATGTCAAAATGACCATTACCGAGGATATTATTATTATATTTCTGCATTGGTGGGAAGGGTCTGTGACACCTTCGACTGTCGAGAGATTAACGACGAGATAGTGAAGACATGCTTGAAATCCCAATAAAATAAACATAAGCTATAAGGAAAGTGTTGCAACAAATAACACGTAGAAGAACCCATTTGAATGTAACTGCAAAAGCTAGACTGTCGAACTGACATGTGCTTACAGAAACTTAGTCGTATTAGCCTAATGTTGATGATATACCCTCGAAGGTGATGTGCAAAAAAAGTACCAGCTTATCACCTATAGGAGCAGCTTTGCAACAGGATTCAAGACTTCCTGTCAGACAGAACACAAAACGTCGCTCTTAGCGGAACAAAATCGACAGATGTAAAGGTAATTTCCGGATTGCCACAAAGAAGTGTGAGAGAATCGTTGCCGTACACGATATACATAAATGATCTAGCAGAAAGCATCGGATGGTCTTTAAGGCTGTTCGCAGATGATGTGGTTGTCATAACAAGGTCATAACGCCAGAAGATAGTAAGAATTTGTGGAACGACCTGCAGAGAAATGATGAATGGTGCAGGCTCTGGCAGTTGACCCATAACGTAAACAAATGTAACGTATTGCTCATACATAGGGAAAGAAACTCACTACTGTACGGCTACTCTATTGATACAAACCGCTGGAAACGGTATATGCCATAAAATATCTAAGAGTAAATGTCCAGAGTGACCTTAAGTGGAATGAATACATACAGTAAAACAATTAGTACGAAAAGCAGATGCCTGACACAGATTCATAGGAAGAATCTTTAGAAAAGGTAACTCATCCACGAAGGAAGTGGCTTATCAGCCGCTTTTTCGACCGATTCGTGAGTATTTTTCGTCTATATGTGATCGCCTCCAGGTAGGACTTACAGAATATAGAGAAGATACAAGGAAGACCGGCGCGTTTAGTCACGGAGTCGTTTAGCCGACGCGAGAGTGTTATGAGGTTCTCAACAAACTCCACTGGCAGACGTTAGAAGAGATGCGTTGTGCATTACGGAGAGGTTACTATTGAAATATCGAGATAGCACTTTCCGGGAAAGTCGGACATCATATTACTCCCTCGTACGAACGTCTCGCGTAATGACCACTAGGAGAAAGCGCGAGAAATTAGAGCCAATGCAGAGGCTTACCGACAGTTATTCTTCCCACCCGGCATTTGCGAGTGGAACAGGGCTGGAGGAGTCAGTCAGTGACAGAAATGTACCCTCCGCCAGACACCTTAGGTGGCTTGCTGAGTATGATGTAGATATACAAGGGTCACTCCAAAAGAAATGCACATTATTTTTTTTAATCCATCTTTTATTCTACATGTTTGAAAGTATTACAATCTGTAGATACATCCTTCAGGAACAATTCATTTCTCCACATAATTTCCATCCCTCTCAACTGCCTGACGCCATCTTGGAACCAGCGTCTGTATACCCGCACGTAAAATTCTGGACCAACCTGTTGGAGCCACTGTTTGGCAGCGTGCACAAGGGAGACATTATCTTCAAACCTTGTTCTACGAAGAGTCTTTGAGTTTCCCAAAGAGATGATAGTCACATGGAGCCAGGTTAGGACTGTGAGGCGGGTGTTTCAGTGTTGTCCATCCAAGTTTTGTGATCGCTTCCATGGTTTTTTGACTGACGTGTGGCTATGCACTGTCGTGCAACAGCAAAACACCCTGCTTTTGCCGATGTGGTTTAACATGACTCAGTCGAGCTTGAAGTTTCTTCAGTGTAGTCACACATGCATCAGAATTTATGGTGGTTCCACTTGGCATGATGTCGACAAGCAAGAGTCCTTCGGAATCGAAAAACACCGTAGCCATAACTTTTCCAGCAGAAAGTGTGATTTTGAATTTTTTTTTTTCCTTGGGTGAATTTGCATGATGCCACTCCATTGACTGCCTCTTCGTCTCTGGTGAAAAATGATGGAGCCATGTTTCATCACCTGTCACAATTCTTCCAAGAAATTCATCTCCACCATTCTAGTACTGTTCCCAAAGTTCGCTACATACCGTTTTTCTTGTTTCTTTGTGAGCCACTGTCAACATCCTGGGAACACACCTGGCACAAACCTTTTTTAACGCCAACCCTTTAAGTATTCTGCAAACACTTCCTTCCTCTATCCCAACGTAGCGTGACAATTCGTTCACTGTGATGCGTCTGTCAGCAGTCACCAATTCGTTAAGTCTCTGCACATTGTCTGGAGTGTGTGCAGTACGAGGCCTGCCGCTGCGAGGACAATCCTCGATATTGCCGTGCCCGCTTTCATCACGTAACCTGCTTGCCCACCGACTAACTGTACTGCGATCGACAGCAGCATCTCCATACACCTTTTTCAACCACTTGTGGATGTTCCCCACTGTCTCGTTTACACAGCACAGAAATTCTATGACAGCACGTTGCTTGTGACGAGCGTCAAGTGTAGCAGCCACCTTGAAGACATGCTGTGACGGCGCCACTCACGGGAACAGGTTGAACTAAGTCTGAAAACAAGCGGGAAGAATTTATTTACACACTGTAAAACTTTCACACATATAGAATGAAAACTGTATTTTTACAAAAATACTGTGCATTTCTTTTGGAGTGACCCTCGCAGATATAGGAAAACACACAGCTACCGCGATATTCCAGGCTGTTGTTCCATCAGAACACCAGTCTTAAGGTCACCCAACTCCAGTTTATATCGTCTGTCTTTTAAATGCTCTCGTGTTGATTTTTTCCATTATTTCTGTCGGTATCACATTGTCACCTCTGTGTAGGAGAAATGGTTTGCAACCTTGACACTGTCTCCCACATAGATAAACTTGACGAATTTACCATGTAGAAGCTGTTAAATGTTCCACAAACATTTCAAAAGTCTTCGTCAGTTGTCATCCTACCAAGAAGATGAAGTCTGCTAGACACTTCGGAGCAGAATGAGCGTACGTGACGAATCACATCCGTAACTGGAATTACATATCGGAATTAAAGTATGGACAGGTGAACCACACAAGATATTTGTGACTGGAAGAGACACTAGGATAAACTCGAAACGCGTTTGGTTTTACGCGCCGCACCCTGTCTAGGCAGAGTATTCTATCTGGAGAACCGCACCGCACATTGCATAATCTAGGTACCACTTCGTACCATCACGGGCATTGCGTCCATCCACAGAGCTGCATCGTACTGACTATCCCGTCGGTAAACAGTAACCCAGAATCTGAGAAAATTCTGGTCCATGTAAAATCACTAATCGGGTCTAAGGGTTCCATCCGGTCACTCATTGACCAGTCTGGTGCGGCAGTTTAAGACAACAAAGCGGAAGCCAAAATTTTAAAATCTACGTTTAAGATATCGTTCACGCAGGAGAATCGTACAACCTTACCATTGTTTAGCCATTGAGAATCTTGTGGATGACATAGTAATAAGCATCGCTGAGATAAAGAGCCAAATGAAAGAGATGGAAACAAGTAAGTCGTCAGGTTCGGATGGAAGCCTGTTTCAGTTTTATAGAGAGTACTTTACAACACTGGCTTCTATTAACAAGGGAACATTCCCAAGTGTCAGTAAACGATCTTGATGTGGAACTTTGTGTTTAGAGGAGGTAAAATGGTGTAATACGTATTATTGTGTCCAGTTTCACTTTATAGCTCAAATGGCTCTGAGCACTATGCGACTTAACTTCTGAGGTCATCAGTCGCCTAGAACTTAGAATTAATTAAACCTAACTAACCTCACACACATCCATGCCCGAGGCAGGATTCGAACCTGCGACGTAGCGGTCGCTCGGTTCCAGACTGTAGCGCCTAGAACCGCACGGCCACTCCGGCCGGCCCACTTTTAAGGGGTAAAGCAGACCCCGAAAGGTAGTTTCACAAGTAGACCTCAAAAGGTAATTTACATATTAGGTTTGGAGCGAATATCTTCGGAACGGTGATACACAAAAAATGTTTCTCATATAAATGTTGATGAGTAATTAACATTCTTGAAAACTATATCATCGAAATTTGTAATAATGCGAAATTTTGCAAAATTCCCCACCACCATTAATTAATTTTTAAAAATGAAAACTTTTGTTACAACATAAATTGAAGACACTTTAAAGCTACGTACATCCATGTGTAATAAAGCTGTTTTGTGAAATACGATTTTTGAAAAATAAGCGTACACAAATTGGTGTCAGAGTATTTTAAACGTGCGTAATAAAAATATCTAAACATTTATTGTTAGTACACTTATTTATTTTACTTCTACTTGTTTATGTTTGAAACTGTTATTTTACATTTTACACTGACATTTAACTTTTGCTTTTTATCGCTTCGCATACGTGTATTTTGTTAATTGAAAATAATGAGTAACTCACTATTATGATTCAGAATCACTAAATTAATGATAATCTGAAAATAAATGCTTCAAAATAACATTTTATTACACCATGCAAGTGAAATGAATGAAATTTCTTAAATTTGTATACATGACGGCGAAGGTAAAAAGAAAATGCACCACGGTTTCAAATTGTCGCGAGTGATCCTCTAGATATCATGATTTATAGGAGGCATATTTCAGTAGATTGGTAAGCCTTGGTGAAAAGAATTGGTTGTATATTAGTGACTTTAGATTAATCACGTTGTCTCTCAGTTGGAAACAGACATCAAAATCATTCAGCAGAATCAGATCTGAAAAATCATCTCACAAGGTTCTTCGATCTTCGAAAGTGGTATACGTACCACGTCTGAAGCCGTCGATTCCTTTGGGATCACAAGATGAGCAAGTTTCTTGTCCTCGGGTATGGCCGTCAAAACGGTTTTTTGTATAATGACAACCTGCCTCTTCATGCTTTTAAAAGGAACTAATGGTTAGATTGGATTCAGAATCTAGAATCTCTTTTTGATGCCTCACATGTCTCTGTGGCAGCATCGAAATAAACGTCTGACATGGTCTAAAGATAATTGAAAGAAGTTTTCTTTCCCAGTGGGAAAGAAAGATCTGTATCGCTGTTAGTTTCTTTGGGTCATCATTGCGAACGAAGCATATAGAGCATGATACCTTGGGTCAAGGAACTTGTTCATCTGGTGATCCCAAAGGGGTCGACGGCACAGGTAAAAGATCGGACCTGCAAAATTACAGAATAATGTTCTTAACATCGGTTTATTTCAGAAATCATGCACATATTCTCACCCTGAATACAATATATTTCCTAGAAACCGATAAGCTTATGTCAACGAATCATCACGGTTTTAGAAAGCATCGCTCTTGCGAAACTCAGCTTGGGATCTTTTAACATAATGTACTGCGAACTATCGATGAAGGGAAAGCGGCAGATTCCATATTTCTAAATTTTCGAAAACCGTTTGAGGCGGTGCCTCACTTCAGACTATTCACAAAGGCGCAAGAATATGGAATAGGTTGCAGGTAGGTGGGTAGCTCGAAGGCTTCGTAAGTAATAGAACCCAGAGTGTTGCCCTCGACAGCAGGTGTCATCAGAGACAGGGGTGTTCCAGGGAAGTGTGACACGACCGCTGCTATTCTCAATATATACGTAAACAATCTGGCGGACACCGAGGACAGCAATTTGCGGCTGTTAGCTGACGATTCTGTTGTGTATGGGACGGCGTCGAAGTTGAGAGACTGTTGGAGGATACAACATGAAAGCCGAAATTTCTAGTTGGTGTGATAAAGGAAGCTAACTGTACATGTAGAAAAACACAACTTATGCGGTAAAGTAGGAAAAACAAACCAATAGTGTTCGGATACAGAATTGCTAGTTTCCTGCTTGATATAGTGAAGTCTTAACTGTCTGGACGTAACGTTACAAAGCGATATAAAATGGAGTGAGTCTGGATGGTAGGAAAGGCGATAGTCAACTTTTGTTTATTGGGAGAAATGTGGAAAGTGCGTGTTTCATCTGTAAAGGAGACGGCATATAGAACACTAGTGTGACCATTTCGTGAGTACCGCTCGAGTGTTTGGGATCCGCAACAGTTGGATTAAAGGAAGACATCGAAGCAGTTCAGTGACGGGCTGCTAGATTTGTCACTGGTAGCTGCGAACAACACAAATATTTGCAGAAATGCTTTGCTACGCCGGCCGGTGTGGCCGAGCGGTTCTAGGCACTTCAGTCTGGAACCGCGCGACCGCTACGGTCGCAGGTTCGAATCCTGCGTCGGGCATGGATGTGTGCGATGTCCTTACGTTAGTTAGGTTTAAGTAGTTCTAAGTTCTAGGGGACTGATGACCTCAGATGTTAAGTCCCATAGTGCTCAGAGCCATTTGAACCAAGCCATTTGTTTCGCTACGAAAGGTGCAGTTCTCTTCGAGACACACTACTCAGAAAATTTAGTGATCTGGCATTTGAAACTGACTCCAAAACGATTCTACTGTCGCCATCATATCTTTCTTATAAGGACCACGTTGATAGTGTGGGATCCTGCCCACTCGTCTTGTATAGGATGCCTAAAGGATGCTGCGTTCTCGGAATGCTATACAACAATTCAAGCAAATAACATTAGTAGTTTTATTTCAATAAAGCAGATTCACAATGCTTAACTTTGAAATAACAATGGTGTCGCAAGCGATGGGCGAGTCCCTTGCTACAGACAATGTCCAAACAAGCAATGGGTGTGGATCACTACTAACTGTTCTCGTAGCCCTCTCCGCTAGGCCGTGCTAATACTCTGCGAATCCTGTCCACTAACGTCCGGCCGAAGCTAGCAAGAGCGCCGCTTATATTCACCTCGGCTAGACGCCGCTCCTATCGTGGTGACGTTCTGACGTTGGATGAGGTCTCACGGCGTTCTGTTACCGCCCCCAGTAGCTGAGCGGTCAGCGCGACAGAATGTCAATCCTAAGGGCCCGGGTTTGATTCTCGGCTGGGTCGGAGATTTTCTCCGCATAGGGAGTGAGTGTTGTGTTGTCCTACTCATCATCATTTCATCCCAAACGACGCGCAAGTCGCCGAAGTGGCGTCAGATCGAAAGACTTGCACCAGGCGAACGGTCTACCCGACGTGAGGTCGTAGTCACACGACACGACCGCCTTCTGTCGACTCGCGTTCTTCTTCGTTCCGGCGCTTGTGGTTAAGCCAGAACAGATAGGACACGAGATATTTGGCTCATACGGAGCACATATAGAGTCGTTTCTCCCTCGCTTTATCTGTGAGTGGAAGAATAAAGAAAATGACTAGTAGGAGTACACGTTACACTCCGCTACGCACCGTTGGGTGGTTTATGAAATATGTTTGTAAATGTAGTTTTGGTGTTCCAGCAATACAACTTACCGTCTGTGTTCGGCCGTTAAATTCTGCTCTCCAAAAAATGGCTCTGAGCACTATGGGACTTAACTTCTAAGGTCATCAGTCCCCTAGAACTTAGAACTACTTAAACCTAACTAACCTACGGACATCACACACATCCATGTCCGAGGCAGGATTCGAACCTGCGACCGTAGCGGTCGCGCGGTTTCAGACTGTAGCGCCTTTAACCGCATGGGCACCCCGGCCGGCTTCTGCTCTCCGGTACACATCTATTTCTGTCATGCACTTACATTAGTTGCATCTGTTTTACAGTTTCTTTTCTACATAGCAGCTAACATGAATCATTCTTTATCTTCCTACGGTATAGGAGATGTGGATAGAAACTTAGATTTGCTGAAAGGTTTCAAAAAAAAAAAAGTTCAAATGTGTGTGAAATCTTATGGGACTTAACTGCTAAGGTCATCAGTCCCTAAGCTTACACACTACTTAACCTAATTTATCCTAAGGACAAACACACACACCCATGCCCGAGGGAGGACTCGAACCTCCGCCGGGACCAACCACACAGTCCATGACTGCAGCGCCCCGACCGTTCGGCTAATTCCGCACGGCTGCTGAAAGTTTTCTGACACGTATTGTAAAGGAAAAATGGCGTAGAGGACGTTAGTGCGATCAAATCTAGAGTGTAACACAACAGATCATAACAATAATCTTCCCTACAGCTTTCGCAGAACCATTGCACTTCGCGTAAAATATATATCGGACGTGAAGTAACAATGGGAAAATGGATGTATGCCTCTGTACGAGTCATGATTTATCATATCTTCGGGGTTTTTATGTGAGTTACGAATCGTTCTAATGCCTTTAGAACCTGAATGTGTCATAAATATGAAATATTATGCGGGACTTGTGATTGAAATGAAGAGTTCCTAGTAAATAATATGTTGTTCTTAATAGTGGAGGGAACGTGACTTCGTTCATGACCCAGGATGGCGTTAGATATTGGAGTCTATGTTGATACCATGTTCGACGAAGTTCCTATATTTGCGGTTGGTTCAGAGAATTACTAGTAAATAGCGTGTCGGTGAAAAAAGTTACATACACACCCATACGGAGCACTACAAGAGCTTCTAACAGGCTGCAGTGTGCGGAATTGTATCGGCTCTTGTCTCAGCGCTCACTCTAGACTTTTGCCTGCATAGTAAGCCACTGTACAGTTTCAAAATCTAGGGATGACTAAGACCTTAGTGACGTTTATGTGTAAACGTCTACTAAGTGGCATCCTTAGTTGGAATGTACTGCATTTCGCAAAATGCCCATCAGGTAGAGATAACTACATAGCGGCGGTAATGCCGTTGCAGAATGCGAGCACAGACGAGGACGCATAGCACTGAAGGCTGTCGCTGCTTCTACCAGTCGTGTACCAGTGGACTTCCCAGCTGTGGAATGTCAGAACTATTGGCGAGCACCTGCCTGCGTTCCTAACTGGACGTGGCGCCGGCCAGATCACACACGAAGCTACTCAGGTGAGGGCATCCTCTCTCAAGCCGTGAGCTGAGAGCAGTGTGGAGTCACGTTCAGCTCTCCTAGCGACAGCAGCGCTGGGTTTGATGTGGTCTGTCAGCGTGAGAGGGTGCCTCTGGAGCAGCGTATGATCCGACCCAGCAAGTCACACAGCAGTGGGGTGCGGCGGCAGTCACCTGTTGCCGGTGCCCGCGTCTCGACCGCCGTTCGGCGCGACGCGGTACGCCCGCAGTGGTATTTGGCTCAAGATTCAAGTGAATACCTCTCCTATTCCTTTGTCCCCAACTACATACGAGGAGTATTTCACTAGCATACAGACTGCAGCAGTGGCCAATTTTGATAAATGTTCTGACGAGTGTTCTACAGATAGACAGCCAGCAGACTTCCCATCATTTTCAGCTTGGGGTAAGTGGATTTTCTCACTATTTGTAACTGCAGAGCAGCGTGGTGCGCATGGACGGCGGGTGGGTGGGCGAGCACAGGAGGCGGCAGTGGCGTGGGGCGGTGCGTGGTTAGCGGCAAAGGGGCGGCGGGGCTGAGGGGTCGTTTAAATAAAGACACAAGTAGAGAGATTCAAACTTAGTGATTAACAGCTGGGAAAAAAACATATGGAGTAGGGCAGCAGATTTTTGTCTAACATCCTTTGTCTCTGATATCATAAAGCCAGGGCCTGTTTTTAAGAACCTGTACTCTGACCTCTTAGAACCTGTCAGTACACCGAGTCAGCCATCAAGAATTCTGGTGTCATAAAGTATTTGTATTTGAGGTAAGCCACCTTGGATCCCGACGTCACAGAACCGGAGCCAGTAAGCAAAGGTCGACATCATAATTTCCAGCATGATAATGCATGCTCTTCCATTTTTGAATTTTCTGCTCCTTTATACTTAAGACAAGAGACCCACTTACACAGGTCGTGAAAAGCCAAACTTAGACATAGGGGAAGCAGTATGTAGTGACCAAACACCTCTGAGAAAACTGGTCTGGACCTGCAGGTGAAACCATCTTTTGTCCCAGGTGCTAATCCGATGTCATAGTGCCAGTATTCCATGTCAGACACCTTAAGTTCCAGGATGATAATGTGCCATCTTCGATTTTAAATTTCCCGCCATTTTATACATACGGTAACTCATCTTTGTTAGAGATGTAGGGGTGGCGGGGGGCGGAGGGAATCCATGACACATGAATGACACCATAGGTGGTGTACTTTGGTGCCCATTCTCTCCTAGCCTATCTACTACTGTTGGCACAGCATCGCACCGGCATTTGACACCATCTCCCCAACTATCTAGCTGGGAAACCTGTTTGGACGCTAATATTCTATGAATGACAGAGAGACTAGTATGCCTCGACCACTGCCTGGCTTTCCCTTAAATACAAATAATGGCTCATAACTGTTATAGAATTTTCGCAATCTCTATTCGACGGCCATCCCTGTAAGCCAGGAGTGGCGAGATGCAGTCTGCTAAGGGTTTTTGTGTGGCCCATGAAGAAAGTCAGAAACATCTGCCTTGAAGGGAGATTTCATTCGCGTGCGTGAATTAGGATTGTCACTAGGGTGGCTACGTCAGTATGTATGTGCACTGCAGAGACTAAACTGACACATGGCACAATGACTGATGGTAGTGACCATAATGGCATTTTACAGTTACTTATCGACACACAGTTACTTTACGCTGTCAAATAAATGTTTACTGCTGTAACGTTAGTTTAATTCTACAAATCCTTGTCTACTGAAATATTTCCATGCATGAAAAATCTTACTGCGAAAATGTTCTCTGTATCTTGGTCTACATATACTTCTGAGCACAGATTTTCCTGCTTGAAAAACGACAAAAGTAAATATAGGTCCCTAAACGGTCTTCGACAGACATTGTCTTGCATGCGGTGATGAGAATATCAACAAGCAATCTCATTCTTGATTTAAAAAAAAATGTAAAAAAGACCGATAGGATACATTTATCTCATTAAATTAATTCTAATACGAAATGTGATTGCAGCTTGAAATTAGTACAACATATAAATTCATTAAAACTGCAATGGGAGTTTTAATCAATTTATGTTTTTGATTTTTATGATACAATTGATAACGTTCCTGAAATGCAGAGTTAACTAATGACTGCAAATGTTTGCAAAGGTGCAGCCCTCCGTTAACCTCTGGTTCCTCAGAGTGGCCCCCCAACCCAAAGCAGTTGCCAACTTCTGATGTAGGGAATCCATAGGTGCGGGAAATTAATCTAATTATATAAACAATTTGTTTAATTTTTATGATTTTTCAATTATGCTCTGAACGGTCTGAGATTATTACCAGTAAGCTCGGAGTTTTGCAGGTAACCCAAATTTGTGGTTGGAATTGCGGAATTAAGTTTATTTCGCTCTCTTTGCTTATGATGGGGACTAGTTTGGAGAGCCTTTGTACCCACACCATGAAAAAGCCTTGAAAAAGTCCCTAAGCTATAATTTATTTGTGAAACTGATAACAAAGCTCTTCAACAAAATGATACATGGAGATTCAATACCCAACGAGATGAAGCTAGGTTACATTAATACAATATTTAAGAAAGCAGATAGCAAAATTTGTTCAAACTGTCGAGGAATTTGTGTTACAAACATATTAATGAGAATTTTTGCGAAAGTAATTAAAAACAAACTCGAAAAAAATTTTAGAACCCAAGAAGAACAATGTGGATTCACGGCTGGGAGATCATGTGTAGACCATATTTTCACATTACGACAGATTTTGGAGAAACATAGGGAAAAATCAAAAATTATAAGATTAATTTTCATAGATCTAGAAAAAGCGTATGATACTGTTTAAAGAAAATTACTTTGGAGAGCACTACATATGGCAAACATAAACCCTTCCTTGATTAAAATAATACAACAGATGTATAAAGATAACATTTGCCAAGTGAAAGTTGGTAATAAACTTTCACATAAATTTAGAACAAGCAAAGGCCTTTTACAGGGCTGTCCCATGTCACCATCATTATTTAAAATCTATATAGATATTAGCCTTAGAACATGGTCTCGTAAATGTAATAGTATGGGATTAGAAATAAGAGATGGAGTTTACCTACATCATTTATTATTTGCTGATGATCAAGTAGTCGTAGCACAAGATGGAGAGGATGCTAACTATATGTGCAATCAACTAGCAGTAGCATACAAAACTTGGGGTTTGAAGATTAATTACCAAAAAACAGAATACTTGACTAATGATTCAGATGAGCTGTACATTGAAGGAAAGAAAATCAAGAAGATAAACACTTTCTGTTATTTGGGATCCATTTTAGAAATAGAGGGAAAATCGGAGTCAGAAATCAATAAAAGAATTAGTAGCGGACGGAGGGTCATTGGGATGCTGAACTCAGTCTTATGGAGCAGGAATGTAATGAGCAGAACTAAAAAATTAATATACAAATCCATATTAGAGATAGTGGTTCTGTATGGAACGGAGACCTGGACAATTAACATGAAGCACATTAAAAAATTACAAGCTCTAGAGATGGACTTTTGGAGAAGATCGGCAACAATCTCCAGGAAAGAAAAGATAAGGAACACCGAAGTAATAAGGAGAATGGTAATAAAAGAAAGAATATACGACGTATTGGATAGGAAGAAATTACAGTGGTACGGGCATGTACGACGAATGGAGGAAGCCAGAATACCAAAATTGATACTGGAGTGGGAACCGGAGGGGAGAAGAAGAAAAGGACGACCTGTGACCACCTGGATCCAGAATTTACAGCACACAATGAGGAGAATGGGCGCAAATTTACCAGATATAGACTGGGACACTCAGATGTTTAGGACGGGTGGTAGGGACAGAGCATCGAGTGACATTATACTGAGTGCACTATCCGAAAATTACCTCGAGCAATTAAACAGAGAACCGACTCGTGGAGATAACATCTTGGACCTACTGATAACAAACAGACCCGAACTTTTCGAATCTGTATGTACAGAACAGGGAATCAGTGATCATAAGGCCGTTGCAGCATCCCTGAATATGGAAGTTAATAGGAATATAAAAAAAGGGAGGAAGGTTTATCTGTTTAGCAAGAGTAATAGAAGGCAGATTTCAGACTACCTAACAGATCAAAACGAAAATTTCTGTTCCGACACTGACAATGTTGAGTGTTTATGGAAAAAGTTCAAGGCAATCGTAAAATGCGTTTTAGACAGGTACGTGCCGAGTAAAACTGTGAGGGACGGGAAAAACCCACCGTGGTACAACAACAAAGTTAGGAAACTACTGCGAAAGCAAAGGGAGCTCCACTCCAAGTTTAAACGCAGCCAAAACCTCTCAGACAAACTGAAGCTAAACGATGTCAAAGTTAGCGTAAGGAGGGCTATGCGTGAAGCGTTCATTGAATTCGAAAGTAAAATTCTATGTACCGACTTGACAGAAAATCCTAGGAAGTTCTGGTCTTACGTTAAATCAGTTAGTGGCTCGAAACAGCATATCCAGACACTACGGGATGATGATGGCATTGAAACAGAGGATGACACGCGTAAAGCTGAAATACTAAACACCTTTTTCCAAAGCTGTTTCACAGAGGAAGACCGCACTGCAGTTCCTTCTCTAAATCCTCGCACAAACGAAAAAATGGCTGACATCGAAATAAGTGTCCAAGGAATAGAAAAGCAACTGGAATCACTCAATAGAGGAAAGTCCACTGGACCTGACGGGATACCAATTCGATTCTACACAGAGTACGCGAAAGAACTTGCCCCCCTTCTAACAGCCGTGTACCGCAAGTCTCTAGAGGAACGGAGGGTTCCAAATGATTGGAAAAGAGCACAGATAGTCCCAGTCTTCAAGAAGGGTCGTCGAACAGATGCACAAAACTATAGACCTATATCTCTTACGTCGATCTCTTGTAGAATTTTAGAACATGTTTTTTGCTCGCGTATCATGTCATTTCTGGAAACCCAGAATCTACTATGTAGGAATCAACATGGATTCCGGAAACAGCGATCGTGTGAGACCCAACTCGCCTTATTTGTTCATAAGACCCAGAAAATATTAGATACAGGCTCCCAGGTAGATGCTATTTTTCTTGACTTCCGGAAGGCGTTCGATACAGTTCCGCACTGTCGCCTGATAAACAAAGTAAGAGCCTACGGAATATCAGACCAGCTGTGTGGCTGGATTGAAGAGTTTTTAGCAAACAGAACACAGCATGTTGTTATCAATGGAGAGACGTCTACAGACGTTAAAGTAACCTCTGGCGTCCCACAGGGGAGTGTTATGGGACCATTGCTTTTCACAATATATATAAATGACTTAGTAGATAGTGTCGGAAGTTCCATGCGGCTTTTCGCGGATGATGCTGTAGTATACAGAGAAGTTGCTGCATTAGAAAATTGTAGCGAAATGCAGGAAGATCTGCAGCGGATAGGCACTTGGTGCAGGGAGTGGCAACTGACCCTTAACATAGACAAATGTAATGTATTGCGAATACATAGAAAGAAGGATCCTTTATTGTATGATTATATGATAGCGGAACAAACACTGGTAGCAGTTACTTCTGTAAAATATCTGGGAGTATGCGTACGGAACGATTTGAAGTGGAATGATCATATAAAACTAATTGTTGGTAAGGCGGGTACCAGGTTGAGATTCATTGGGAGAGTGCTTAGAAAATGTAGTCCATCAACAAAGGAGGTGGCTTACAAAACACTCGTTCGACCTATACTTGAGTATTGCTCATCGGTGTGGGATCCGTACCAGGTCGGGTTGACGGAGGAGATAGAGAAGATCCAAAGAAGAGCGGCGCGTTTCGTCACTGGGTTATTTGGTAACCGTGATAGCGTTACGGAGATGTTTAATAAACTCAAGTGGCAGACTCTGCAAGAGAGGCGCTCTGCATCGCGGTGTAGCTTGCTCGCCAGGTTTCGAGAGGGTGCGTTTCTGGATGAGGTATCGAATATATTGCTTCCCCCTACTTATACTTCCCGAAGAGATCACGAATGTAAAATTAGAGAGATTAGAGCGCGCACGGAGGCTTTCAGACAGTCGTTCTTCCCGCGAACCATACGCGACTGGAACAGGAAAGGGAGGTATTGACAGTGGCACGTAAAGTGCCCTCCGCCACACACCGTTGGGTGGCTTGCGGAGTATCAATGTAGATGTAGATGTAGATGTAGACACACAAGAACGAAACACCTGGAGAAATATTTTGAGAGTATAGTTTAAGAACGTTTATTGTTTGTATTGCAATTTCCAAATAAATTATTACGTTGGAAATAAGCCTCTGTAATGAGGAAAAGCTCAAAAATAATAATAATAAATAATTTATTTGCTCTAATTTTTCTTGATATGAATGTTCAACTGTCCGATAGAATGGGAGCGGTGGTTTGGGAAAGTGTGGACAAACTGCGCAGGGCAGTGGGGGTGGACAATCCTTTGCCTCCACTGGTGTTTGCTTAAAGAAAGCCAAAAATGGAAAGATCCAGCATAGAATTAGGAGGAATAATATGCAGTTACCTTATAATGTGAGTGAATAGTAGCCTGGGGAAAACATGCTAGGCTGGACATCCTTTGTCTGACAGGCAGACCTGGAACTACAGGGCAACAAACATCCTTCGTCTCAGGTGGTAATGTGACGTCATGGTCCAAGATTCCAGGTCAGACATCTTGAATTCCAGCATGACAATGCACCATCTTGAATTTTTGAATTACCTGATAATTTATATTTAGGATAATTTAGAATTCCCCTACCAGTTTTGGAATTTCCTTCCAAAATTTTAGTTCACGGCCTTTTCTACATAGTGTAATTGACTTTTGAGAAAGGCTTCAAGGGAGAAGGAGTGGAGAAACCCGACGACTTATCGATGATGTCATATGTGACGTACTTGCATGCCCATTCTCGCCTAGCCTGCCAGATAACGGGTTTCTTTCATTTATTTTTATTTACACGTCAAGTTCCATTGGACCAAGTTGAGGAGCAAATCTCCAAGGTCACTGAACGTGTCAGTACATGAAATTAAAACATAAAAGTAATAACAAATAAAAATAAATGTTTATGAACCCAAAAAAGTCAGTCAGTAAGTAAGTAAAGGCAATGAACAATACAACAAGAATCAGCTTAATTTTTCAAGGAACTCCTCGACATAATAGGAGAAGTGACCCATGAGGAAACTCTTCACTATAGATTTGAAAGCGTTTGGATTACTGCTTTTTGAATTCGAGTGGTGACTCATTGACAATAAATGCAGCAGTATACTGCACACATTTCTGCAGAAGGGTTTAGGAAGTCCGATCCAAATGCAGGCCTGATTTTTGCCGAGTATTAACTAACAGAGTATTAACTAACGGTTCGGTTCGTTTCTTCCCTCTGTCACGTTGCTGCCGAGACCCATTTGTTTACTCGATATACACACCATCATTCGGCACACCATGATTTTACAAACAGCGACGAGACCCACACTAGAAACCATTCGGCTGCTCATCGTAGACATGTACATCGCCAATAGTTGTATTGCCGAAATAACCGCAATTTTAATCGGCATTAGGTTTCCTCCACGACCTTGGTAGTGCTTTTTTTCTAAATTCGTCAAATTTTGTCACCATATTTCGTGACAGGAAGCGCTGAGCAACTACGTTATTTGCTTTCGTGCAGTCATGCTGTTTTTCTCTACGGAAATCTGGCATCGTGAGTCCACTGATCACAGTGCCGTAAGTTTTGTCGTTCAGCCCCTGCGTAGGTGTACGTAATACGGAGTTCATGGCTGTCAACTTTCAATTTCTATATACCTTTTACTCCAACATCCTCACTCACTCGAGGGACTGGATATACTATCATTTAGATTTCTCATTGTATTTTGTTGTGTTTTCAGTTTCAATCCTTATCTTACAAGGTGGCATCTCACCAATCCATTCGGATCTGCGGATGCTTTCTATAAAACTTTGTGGTAAGCTACCTCACATCTAAGTGTCTTTCTACAATAAATTTTCTAATTTTATCACATTTACTGACTATCATCGATCTGTAGCTTTCCGACTGTCATTTTTTCCTTCAGGTAACCCTCGCTAAACCATTTTTAGGGCTGGGCTGGAGGAGGGGGGATGGTTCTTTATGCCCATGCTTTCAAAATAATGTAATGTATTCAGTTACTTTACATTTTAAGTTTAGAAAAATATTTATCGTTTTTAATGATTTCTTCAACCTGATTCCATAAATGTTTTCAATTTTTCAGTTAAACTTCATGCAAAAATTTAAGACTTAGAAGTAGATCTCACTTTCCACAGTGAATATCATATACAGTGTTTTCAGATTCAGGTCTTTACTTACAAGTCAGTATCTCTTTAAACAGTATCATGCGAGTAAAACTAAAAAACAATAACGAAATTTGCTTTTTTTTCAATTTCTTTTAGAGTGAGCATAAAGTACACCTTGTGAAGACTGCGTCTTATGGGATATGCATTTGTACTGCTAGAGGTAACGACAAATTAGGTGATGGAACACCTGCAAAGAGATACAGGAAAAGAAGATTACCGAGTGACTGGTACTACCTGTCTGACAGATAGGGCGGTAGTGCTGCGTCAGCTAGAAAATCCAATTGTTCCATAACTGTAAAGATTATTACAACAGTAACAGGGGAGATAAAGACGTTTTTCTTTTTTTGGTGGGATGGGGTGGGGGGGGGGGGGGTCATCATTCTTCTGACTGGTTTGATGCGGCCACCCACGAATTCCTCTCCTGTGCCAAACTCTTCATCTCAGAGTAGCACTTGCAAACTACGTCCTCAGTTATTTGCTTGACGTATTCCAATCTCTGTCTTCCTCCACAGTTTTTGCCCTCTGCAGTTTCCTCTAGTACCGTGGAAGCCATTGCTTCATGTCTTAACAGATGTCCTATTACCCTGTCCCTTCTCCTTATCAGTGTTTTCCACATATTCCTTTTCTCTCCGATTCTGGGCAGAACCTGCTCATTCCTTACTTGCTAGTCTAACTAATTTTCAACAGTCGTCTGCAGCACCACATCCTAATGCTTCGATTCTCTCCTGTTTCGGTTTTGCCACAGTCCATGTTTCACTACCATAGAATGCTGCCTAGGTTGCTGAATTCCTTAACATTATCTAATTCATGGCCATCAATCCTGATGTTAAGTTTCTCGTTGTCCTCAATTCTGCTGCTCTCAATCCATATTCTGTACTCATTATATTGTTTATTCAAATGGCTCTACGCACTATGGGACTTAACATGGGTGGTCATCAGTCCACTAGACTTAGAACTACTTAAACCTAACTAACCTAAGGACATCAACACACATCCATGCCCGAGGCAGGATTCGAAGCAGCGCGGCTCCTGACTGAAGCGCCTGGAACTGCTCGGCCACAGAGGCCGGCTTAGATTGTTTATTCCGTTCAGCAGATCATATAATTATTCTTCACTTTTACTCAGGATAGCACTGTCATCTGCGAAACGTGTCAGTGATATCCTTGCACCTTGAATTTTAGTTTCACTCCTGAATATTTCTTTTATTTTCATCATAATTTAATCGATGTACAGATTGAACAGTAGGGGAGAGAGGCTACATCTCTTACACCCTTTTTAATCCGAGCACATCATTCTTGGTCGTCCACTGTTATTATTCCCTCTTGGGTCTTATATCGTATGTTACCCGTCTCTCCCTATAGCTTAACCCTAGTTTTCTCAGAATTTCGAACATCTTGCACCATTTTACATTGTCGAACGCTTTTTCCAGGTCGGCAAATCCTATGAACGTGTCTTGATTTTTCTTTGGTCTTGTTTCCATTATCCACCGCAACGTCAGAATTGCCTCTCTCGTGCTTTTACCTTTTCTAAAACCAAACTGATCGTCATCTAGCACATCCTCAATATTCTTTTCCATTCTTCTGTATATTATTGTCGTCAGCAACTTGGATGCATGAGGTGTTAAGCTGATTGTGCTATATTCTCGCACTTGTCAGCTCTTGCATTCTTCGGAACTGTGTGGATGATATTTTTCCGAAAGTCAGATGGTATGTCCCCAGACTCATACATTCTACACACCAACGTGAATAGTCGTTTTGTCGCCACCCTCTCAAATGATTTTGAAAATTCTGATTAAATGTTATCCTTCCGCCTCATTTGAAGTTAATTCCTTCAAAGCTCTTTTAAATTCTAATACCGGATCCCCTATCTCTTCTAAATCGACTCCTGTTTCCTACTACATCATACAAATCTGCCCCTCATAAAGGCTTTCAATATATTCTTTCCACCTATCCGCTCTCTCCTCTGGATTTAAAAGTTTAATTCCCGTTGCACTCTTAATGTTACCACCCTTACTTTTTATGTCACCGAAGATTGTTTTACTTCCAGTGTACTCAGTCTGTCCTTCCGACAGTCATATCTTTTTCGATTTCTTCACATTCTTCCTGAAGCCATTTCGTCTTAGCTTCCCTGGACTTCCTGTTTATTTCTTTCTTCAGCGACTTGTATTCTTGTATTCCTAAGTCACCCAGAACATTTTTGCACTTCCTCCTTTCATAGATGAAAAGAAGTATTTCTTCTGTTACCCATGGTTTCTTCTCAGTTACCTTATTTGCACCTATGTTTTTTTTTCAACTTCTATGATGGTCCTTTTCAGTGATGTCCATTCCTCTTCTACTGTACGGACTATTGAGCTATTCCTTATTGCTCTATCTATAGCCTGAGAAGCGCGTCCCGTCATTCCTTAGTACTCTGTATCCCCCTTCTTTGCGTATTGATTCCTCGTCACTAATGTCTTAAACTTCAGCCTACTCTTCATCACTACTACATTGTGTTCCGAGTCTGTATCTGCTCCTCGGTAAGTCTTACAATCCAGTATCTTATTTCGGAATTTCTGTCTGATGTAATCTAACTGAAATCTTCCCGTATAGCCTACCTATTCCATATGTATCCTCCTCTTGTGATTTTTGAACAGAATATTCGTTACTACTAGCTGAAACTTGTTACAGAACTCAATTAGTCTTTATCCTCTCTCATTCCTTTTCCCAAGCCCACATTGTCCTGCAACCGTCTCTTCTACTCCTTCCCCTACAATTGCATTCTAGTCTCCCATGACTATTAGATTTTCGTATCCATTTACGCACTGTATTACCCTTTCAGTATCCTAATATACTTTCTGTATTTCTTCATCTTCACGTTGCGACGTCGGCAAATATACCTGAACTATCGTTTTCGGCGTTGGTTTGCTATCGATTCTGATAAGAACAATGCTATCACTCAACTGTTCACAGTAACACACCCTGACCTACCTTCCTATTCATAACGAATCCTACTCCCGTTATATCATTTTCTGCTTCTGTTGATGTTACCCTATACTGATCTGACCAGAAATGCTTGTCTTCTTTCCATTTCACTTCACTGTCCTCTACTATTTCTGGATTGAGCCTTTACGTTTCCCTTTCCAGATTTTCAAGCTTCCCTGCCACGTTCAAGTTTCGACATCACGCCCCGATTCGTAGGACATTATCCTTTCGTTGATTATTCAATCATTTTCTCATACTCACCTCCCCCTTGGCAGTCCCGTCCCAGAGGTCCGAATGGGGGACTATTTAGGAATCTTTTGGTGAGGGGGAGATCATCATGACACTTTTCAATTACACGCCACATATCCTGTGGACACACGTTATGTGTCTTTAATGCAGTGGTTTCCATTGCCTTCTGCATCCTCGTGCCATTGTTCACTGCCGAGTCTTCCGTCTTTAGGAGCAGTTTCCTACCCGTAGGACAAGACAGTGCCCTGAATCTCTGTCCGCTCCTCGCAGTCTTTGACAAGGCCATTGGCAGAATGATGGTGACTTCTTGTGCCGGAAGTCTTCAGGGACAGAAGAAAAATGTACAAATGTGTGTGAATTCCTAAGGGACCAAACTGCTGAGGTCATCGGTCCCTAGACTTACTCTCAACTTAAACTAACTTACGCTAAGAGCAACACAGACATCCATGCCAGAGGGCATCCGTAGCATGGCGCCTCAAACCGCTCGGCCACTCCGTGCGGCAGACATTCGGGAGGACGACGGTTCAATCCCGCGTCCGGCCATCCTGATTTAGGTTTTCCGTGATTTCCCTAAATCGCTCCAGGTAAATGCCGAGATGGTTGCTTTGAAAGGGCGCGGCCGACTTCCTTCCCTAATCCGATGAGACCGATGACCTCGCAGTTTGGTCTCTCCCCCCAAACAACCGAACCAAACCCAACCCGTGCGGCAGCGAAATCTAGCAGGCCGATATCCGTGGTAAATTCCGTTGCCAAAATACAGGGAAAGCTTCGTGCAGTCACTTGTGGGATCACCGACACGTAGCAGGTATGAGTCTCCTGCTGAATACTGTCAAGGAAGGGAAACCCATAGTGGGCTTCTATCTGTTCAGGGTCAGAGTGCGAGTAGCATGAATAATTAAAAGCATCCGTTCGTGCGGTAAAATCTATTTTCCTTATCCCTACGGGAGCGGTGCGCAGAATGCTGTGAAATATTATTCCTCATCTTGTCCTTGAAAATTTGTAGGTTTTCGTGTGTTGCCTTGCATCTGCCTACAAACGTCTGCCAATTAAGTTTTTTCAGTACCTCAATAATTCTCTCCCACGAGTCGAACAAAACTGTGACCATTCTTGCCCGCCTTTTTTGTATTCTTTCAGTATCATTTGTTAGTACTATCTGATACTGATCCAACACACTTCAGCAATATGCTAGGTTGGGACGCACCAGCATTTTGAAAGCAGTCTCTCTTGTAAACTCGTTGCATTTTGCTAGTCTTAACTCGACTCATTGATTTGGTAGTCATTCTGTTTTTCGTTTTGTAAAGTGCCCTATTTGACACTGAAATCCATTTAAAACTAGTTTCCAATCTTTGCGTTGCTTCTAAATTATGTCAAGATCTGACTGAAGGTTAGTGTAAATTTTTTTACGGATTACTTAACTATAGATAGCTGCAGCTGTGAAAAGTCTGAGGTTACTACAGGGTCCAGCAAAAAGAATAGTAAGATATAAAGACAGCACTTCGAATTAAAGTGCCAAATTTATGGAAACACACCTTGAAAATGTGGAGAAATGTATGCCATTACGTATCATATACCGTTACTGCACGGCGATGAAGAACCTCAAAAAAATATGGAGCGATGATGTCAAAGAAAGGCATCACACCATACAGTCACGCGTTCACAGTGCAGGGGGCTTTCACAAGCAGCCGACGAGAATTGTACTGTTGACTCCCACGAGCATCTAGATGAAAAATGGGCCTCATCCAACGTCACTATGTTGTTTCTAGTGTGCGGGTCTTTAGTTTCTGTACGACCCACAATTTGCATGGAGGAAAGTGCAGGTCATCAATGCTGATGCGCCGCAGGGAAGGATCAGATACTGTCAGCGCCAAGGCATGTCTGGTTGCAGAAAAATGAAGACTTCGGATGAGAACTTGACGCACCTCCTCCACTCGCTCCCAAGTCCGCTGCGTCCTGCGTCCCCCTGGACTTCTCTCCTTTCCTAAGACGCAGTAGTTCGTAATTTTTGCACCCGCCGTTCAATCTTACGTTCATACTTGTCATTATCATGTCATTACAACTCTAAAAGGCGACGAAAGATTCGCTGAAATGTGTTGATGTGTTCAAATACGCATTTTTTTTTTTTAAATACGCCACGACAGCGAATGGCAATTCTTCCTTATTTCGCGCAGACGCAACGGCGACGCAGTACTACGTGACTCATACCGTTCTATTCATTCTGCCAGACTCTGTATTACTACTGTTTGCAAGTTCATTTGTATAGTATACGAACAAGAAAGGCTGCAGCACACTTCCATGGGGCACAACTGAAACTGCTTCTACATCTTTTGATGACTCTCCATCCAAGTTAACGTGCAGCGTCCACCCTACCTAGAAATTCTCAGTCCATTCATAAATTTCGTATGATACCCCATACGGTCATACTGTTGATAATAAGCAAAGGCATGGTACTGAGTCAAATACTTTTCGTAAGAAGTACCGTATCTACCTGAACCGTGGCTTTCAGAGTGAAATGTCTGAACACTCAAGTTGGGTTTCGCAAGACAGATGTAGTCGTAGTAGGTCATTTCTTAGAGATACCGCGTTACGTTTGCGGTCAGAAATGGTCCAAGACTGTACAATAGACGGATGTCAATGATACTGGACGGTAGTTTCGTGGATCGCACCAGCTCTCCTTATTGTAGACGGATTGATATGTGCTTTCTTTCCTCCTCAGGTATAGTTTTTTTTTGTCCGAGGGCTCTACAGTATGCTTGGTTCAGATAGGGACTAACTTAGCAGTGAATTTTGTATAGAATCTGAAAGGGATTCCATAGGGCCCTGGAGTTTAGAGCAGTTTGAGAGATTTCGGCTGTTTCTCAATGCCACTGACGTTAACATCTACATCACTCATGTCTGCAGTCATACGACAGTACCTGAATTTTTCTTTATAAAGATATATTTGAAAATGGACGTTGGATTTCTACGTTTGCTTTGCTATCCTCAGTTTGATGGGGTACGTCAGCCATGAGATTCTGGACACTAACGCTGGTGTCACTAGAAGCCTCTAGACATGACCATAATTTTTTTAGCGTTTTCTGAGAAATCTTAAGATAGAATGAAATTTTCACTCTACAGAGGAGTGTGCGCTGATATGGAACTTCCTGGCAGATTAAAACTGTGTGCCGGACTGAGACTCGAACTCGGAACCTTTGTCTTTCGCGGGAAAGTGCTCTACCAACTGAGCTTCCAAACTTCACAGTACCTCTCCACGCAGGAGAGGTAGGAGACGAGGTACTGGCAGAAGTAAAGCTGTGAGGACTGGGCGTGAGTCGTGCTTGGGTAGCTCAGTTGGTAGAGCATTTGCCCACGAAAGGCAAAGGTCCTGAGTTCGAGTCTCGGTCCGGCACACAGTTTTAATCTGGCAGGAAGTTTCAAATCTAAATGATATCCAGCCATAGTAGTCACTGAAGCTGCACCTAGTGCTGTCTAACAAGCGAAAGCGTTTCATTCAGTATCTCTTTTTATAGCTCTATGCTTTGTTTTCAACTTAAAATACAGTAATTTCTTTCATATACAAATTTCATTAATGTGACTATTCACCATGCCAGGTCTATTCCACCATGTTCTATTACGTAGGTGTCTAGGCTTGACGAGTTTTATTTGAAGTTTGTTTTGCCTTTTTTAGTTTAAAGTGCATAGCAAGAGATTTATTCAAAACAGTTTTGTCTGATTTGGTTGAGAGCGTTTTGTGACAACAAATGTTTATATGTCATGACACATACTGCGTTGTTACATGTCAGTTTTCATTTGCAATAATACGTATACTGATTACCAGTATTGAATTATTTCAAAAGTTAGTTCTCAAATCTCTTTCAGTGCAATTTTGTAATTTTGACACCAGTAATCAATTTTTTTGTTTGTTAAATTCGTGTGTGTCAAAAATTACAAATATCACGCTAGACGTACAAGTTTAAACATCGAAAATAACTGCCTGATAACCTATTAGTTGAGACGGTGAAGGTCGTCCTCGGTTGAATGGACACATCATTACTAATAATTATTTAGTTTCTATGCAACATACCATATTGTGAGCACGTAAGAGCAGTGGAACCCCACGAGATTTGTCCAACTAATATCAATGAATAACTACTTAAAATTTTAACCTTAAAGAGATAAGGGAATGATCACTGTCATGACAATCAATTGAATGCGTTCTCCATTTAGATTCGGCTTGATTACGATTCATTCAGATTTACAGTCAAACAGTCTAATGACTATGTGACTGGGCGCACTGCAATAAATTGACGAGCTGGAGAACGGGTCATGTCGACTTTTTTCTGAAATTTACGTTTACCGGAGATAAAGGATCTTTATTTCTGTACGCATGATTTGATACAACAGGCGGTCGGGTCTTATTAAAAGGAGCGTTCGTTAAAAGGACGTCAAGTTAGAGAAGGGGCCACGTCCATGTAAACAAACGTGTAGACGATGTGCCAGCGGCCAGTGAAGGATGAAAAAGGTGAAGTATAACCACTATTGTCTCCGTTGTAGTATTCTGCTTGTGGTTGTGTTTTGGGCACAATGTGAATAAACCTTTCTGCTCACAACACCTTTTTTTATTGCTATAATAAATGTGAATAATATAAACTAGCATAACACAGTTCTTCATCTGCAAACTGAACGCTACTTGTCTCATCAACATAATCCGGATCGGAAAGGGGTCATATCCAACTCGATTACTGATCACAATCGATGGCTAAAGCGTGTTGTAATTGTGTATACTACTTCCTCTGGGGCCTAGTTCAACGTGGGACTGCCACGACACCATGGTGAAATCCGTCGTGTAATGAAACAGTTTTATATGTCTCCTGAAAAAAATTACTTTTTTTGAGACATGACTCTTTTTCCAACCCACCATTTCAAGAAGATTCGTATTCGAGAATAATGTAACTGCGATTTATAGCCTAGATTTTTCGGGGTTAGTTAACGTATGTCGTGTAATGTCACTCACTTGTATCCTATTGAGCCGGCCGGAGTGCCCGTGGGGTTCTAGGCGCTTCAGTCTGGAACCGAGCGACCGCTACGGTCGCAGGTTCGAATCCCGCCTCGGGCATGGATGTGTGTGATGTCCTTAGGTTAGTTAGGTTTAATTAGTTCTAAGTTCTAGGCGACTGATGACATCAGAAGTTAAGTCGCATAGTGCTCACAAGGAAACCTCCCCATTGCACCCCCCTCAGATTTAGTTATAAGTTGGCACAGTGGATAGGCCTTGAAAAACTGAACACAGATCAATCGACAAAACAGGAAGAAGTTGTGTGGAACTATGAAAAATATAAGCAAAATACACAAACTGAGTAGTCCATGCGAAAGATACGCAACATCAAGGAGCGTGTGAGTGCGTCAGCGCCGTGGTCCTGTCGTTAGCATGAGCAGCTGCGGAACGAGAGGTCCTTGGTTCAAGTCTTCCCTCGAGTGAAAAGTTTAATTTTTTATTTTCAGATAATTATCAAAGTTCGGGCACTCACGCATAATCAACTTCGCTCTCCAAAATTCCAGGACATGTTTTGATTTGTTTGGACATATGCAGGATTTGACGGTCTACACACGGAAAAATTTGAAAACGTTAAAAACATATGTTTTGACAGAGCACAGGAAAAACTATGCGAATGTGAAACTGTTGCATTCATTTGTTGCAGTTTATGTCACAAACTTTTATGTTTTCATCACTTTTTTGGGAGTGGTTATCACATCCACAAGAAAACCTAAATCGGTCAAGGTAGAAGAATCTTTTTAGCCATTCATCAAGTGTACAAGTTAGGTGGGTCGACGACACATTCCTGTCATGTGACGCACATGCCGTCACCATTGTCGTATAGCATGTATCAGACGTGTTTTCCTGTGGAGGAATCGGTTGAGCTATGACCTTGCAATCAAATGTTTTCGCTTCCCATTGGAGAGGCACGTCCTTTCGTCTACTAATCGCACGGTTTTGCGGTGCGGTCGCAAAACACGGACACTAAACTTATTACAGTGAACAGATACGTCAATAAACGAACGGACGGATCATAACTTTGCGAAAATAAAGAAAGTAAACGTTTCAGTCGAGGAAAGACTTGAACCAAGGACCTCTCGCTCCACAGCTGCTCACGCTAACCACGGGACCACAGCGATCCTGCACTCACACACTCCTTGATGTTGCATATGTTTCGCATGACAACTCAGTTTGTATATTTTGCTTATTTTTTTCATAGTTCTACACAACGTCTTCCTGTTTTCTCGATTGATCTGTGTTCAGTTTTTCAAGGCCTATCCACTGTGCCAACTTATAAATAAATCTGAAGGGGGGTGCGATGGGGAGGTTCCCTTATCAGAACCATTTGAACCATTTTTTATCCTATTGAGTTAATGTCCCATCTGCCCCAAGACTTTGCTGAAAAGTTATGTTCCTATTATACAAGAAATCGTCGAGCACGAAACTTATTATCGTTTCGGCCGAGAGCTTTTCTCGCAATCATACGAAAACCAGTACACACATCTCGTCACGGTACTACATACATGAGCCATTACTGATCGCAGACTTCTCGAATTTCATACTATTCGTAAGAAAACTCCGTGAGTCCTTCTTTCGCTAAACAGTGCGCTTTTACAGGTTTGACAAACGTCACGTCTTTCATAACTAGGCTATGCGGAGTACCTTCACTGCACTAATTAAAGATTCACTGCTTGACATAGAGAACACGGCAAGGATACTTCCCAAGATGATTCAGTACTGCGGAGGATTTGTCTGTTTCTGTGGCTCCATGCGCATCGTAGCCTCTCCTATAGCGTCTTGTTTTGAATTCATCAGTCTTTCGTCTGGTTTGAAGCACTCACACATGATTCCCTATCTATCAATATACCTCCTTCGCAATCTCTTTCTAACATCAAACATCCTCTGCGACCTTCTGAAATCTTCTCGCTACCAGCTGAGTCAGTTATCTGAAGATGGCGAGTAGGAAACTCGACAAAACGTTGCGACTACATGAAGCCAAGACTCGGCTGATAACTCGATAAGTTTTCATCAACGAAATCCTGCATTCCGTTATTCTCTACATAATGTTTCGCATATTCTAGTCTTCGTCTCATCCCACATTGCCCCCCCCCCCCCCCCTTACTGTTCCTTCCACCGCTAGGACAACTCATCTCGTATGCCGTAGCATATTTTTCATCAATCTGTCGCTTCTTCTGGTAAGTACATTTCATTGACTTCTAACGTCTCCTTTCTGGTACTTCACTTCGTATTTTATCTAAGTACGTACAGTTTTTAAATTCTTAGGTTGCAAAACATTTATGTGCATCCGGTACTTCTTGTCTGGGTTTCCGAATGCCGAAGTTTCACCTCCACGGAATGTTGTGCTCCAGGAGTACACTTTCTGGAACCTTTCTCTGAGTTTCTTACCAATATTTGCTGTTGCATGGCAGTCTCACTGATCACGATCACTGCAGGAGTTGAAGTTCAGTTTCGGCAGTTACCCGAAGCAGTACGTCGCAATTCTCAAAAAATTCGAAAATACCCCTTTAAAGATTAAAAGAGGTCGAGCGTCCTAACTATAAAGCGTTTGTAAACTCCTAACGTTTTTTGTTTATAGCTGAACGAGTAGCGCGAAAAACTGCTAGCTGTAAAGACTCAAGTTTAAATCTTGCTAGAAGCAAAGATGTTTATTACCAAAGAGAAGAGTTTGTTAACAAATACTGAAGAACTACTTTTTGATAAAAATAATATCTTTATATGAATAATTACTGATCTTACGAAACTAAATTAAAACGTGTTACAAATTGCGAAATTCCCTAACATTAAATGAAAAAAAAAACTGTCTGCATCAATAACACTTTTACATTTACAAAAATACGAGCATGTTACATTTTCTGTTTGATGGTTGGCATTTTTACACCAAATTTTAATGTGTTGTAAATGTTGTGGTTGGCAGGGGGGCCCAACACCGTGCTACTAGAGGAGGCCGAAATGCACGCGTTTTAGCTCACGCAGGCTGGCGTGAGGTCTGGAACAGGACAAGGAAATTAGAATTTAGAAAAACGGACGTAGCTGGTGGAATACTTAACTTTAATCCATGAATGGTGAACGTCGCTCTTGACGGTACATGATTCACAATGTCAATAGTAACTGAACATGGCGCCTTGCTAGGTCGTAGCAAATAACGTAGCTGAAGGCTATGCTAAACTATCGTCTCGGCAAATGAGAGCGTATTTTGTCAGTGAACCATCGCTAGCAAAGTCGGCTGTACAACTGGGGCGAGTGCTAGGAAGTCTCTCTAGACCTGCCGTGTGGCGGCGCTCGGTCTGCAATCACTGATAGTGGCGACATGCGGGTCCGACGTATACTAACGGACCGCGGCCGATTTAAAGGCTACCACCTAGCAAGTGTGGTGTCTGGCGGTGACACCACAGTAAATACTGGAATTTTCAAGCCATTAACTATTATCTTTGGAGACTTTCATTGTACCGCTTTAGGAAATTGATGTCAATACGCTGAGCCTCGAATCCTAAAAGTATGAAGAGGACATAAGAGCGCTGGTTTGCTAATGGATCACTGCTCGCCTTTGCCAATCTGCTTCTGATACCATCGGCCATCTTAGTAATCATGCTTCCTGGATTTTGCAATCCTTACACTTCTTCTAGCACTGCGTCGTTTCCCGTTTTTATGTTAGTCAAGTCGCTATTGTCTTTCCTACCACTATTAAACACCTTTGTTTTTGCTCTTTGTTCTTAAATCATACTCCGTGTTAAGAACACAGTTCAGTCCTTTCCAGGAGCACTTCAAGGTCACCCTTACTTCCGCCCTGAAGGACTATTTCGTCTGAAAAACCTGCATTGATATCTGTTCACTCTGACTTTTATTACTTCTCGGAAATCTCCTTTATTGCATCACTGACGTGCAAGTTGGTAAACAGTGGTGCTGAGTTTCTTGCCTTACACACCTGGACTAGCCTTTATCGGCCTTCTTTTATTACTTCCATTAGGATCCTGCAGTTCTTGTATACTTTTCTTCTGTCTTTGTACTTTGGGACACTCTTTGAATATCACTGGTCGTTGTACATGAAGGAGATGAATAAATCAGACATAGAAATTTCGTGAGCAAAACGGAAACCGGCCAGAGCTCAGGAAATTGCATCTGTTGAGGTCGACGACAAAACACCACAAACACAAGGTTAAAACTTTACAACGATACATTTACCTGTGAAAAGTCACGATGGAAGGTGCTAAGAAGAAAGTTCACTCAGTAGAACAGGACAATTACACAGGACGGAGCAGTGAAAAATGAGAATATTAAATGTGCTTTTCTTACTCTAATGATAGTACGTGTGCAAGAGCGAATCTCACAATTTAACGATCCATCGAATGCCAAGCTATACAGACGGTGGAGTTGTAGGACAGAGTGAGACAGAGTAACTAATTTGAGGTTATCGTGTTTCAGCACCTTCAACTTATTTACCAACCGTGAACGACTTGTATCTCGGACCACTGTCTTCCACCTGTGTGTAGCGTATGTTACCACTGTGTCGCTCAGTGCAGTATACATATAAACGCACACGCCGGTGAATACACTCGAGGAGAACATTGCGGCCATGTTGTCGCCTGCGACATAAACTCTTGATGACTGTGGAAGGGAAAGTACCGCGAAGAAAGAGATTACCCTGAGGGCACAGAGTGCTTTCCCCTAATGTCGCCCGCATCACTAAATACCTACAACATGACAACGTACCTCATCCTTACCTGCTGAATGTCAACCACCTTCTCGTGACAGAAACGCCAATTCTCCCCAATAAACTTGAATGTTATGTTTAAATTTTAAAAAAATCTCCATTTGTGGGCAACAGCTTGCGTATGGTTGATGAAAGACCGTTAAAAGATGCTGTTTGATTAGCTTGTAATGCAACACTTTTCTTTCTGAAACAGTTTTATTGAGGATTACAGTCCATCCTATCATCATATTACTCCCCACTAGACTGTACCCGTGGTCTAGGGGTAGCGTCTTTGATTCATAATCAAAACGTCTTCACAGTAGTGCTGAGGCACTCGGCCAGTGCACATCGCACGGTGACGGGCGGTAGCGCGGCCCGGTGTTTACGTCGCGAGCAGTGCTGAGGTGGAGAGCTGAGCAGCGTGTGCGAGCGCTGTTAACGTTTGTTTCTGTACCACTGTTGTAAGTAAGATGTCGACAATTAACAGAGCGAACAGCGTTCGGTGTGTTTTCGATCGCGCTGCCTTGCGACCGACTGCTTCTGAAATTCATGAGTGGATCTTTGAGGATCTGAAGTTGCCTGAAGATATAGTCGACACGTTCCAATTGGACTTTGTGCAGTACTCGTTATTTATCAAATTTATTTCGAGTGACACTTATGAGAAATTCGTTGAGGAGCATGCTGGTGTGAGACCATTTCGTCATACTGATGGCAGTATTAGTAATGTCCAAATCGTGGCTTCGGGATACGGAGTGAGAACCGTCAGGGTATTTAATGTGCCAGCTGAGTGCCCTAATGACCTGATTGCACGTTCTCTGTCACTGTACGGCGCTGTTTTGTCAATTACAAATGAAAAATGGTCGAGTGCATATCGCTACCAAGTTAACAGCGGGGTGCGAAGTGTACGTGTGGACTTAAAAAAGCATATACCTTCGTATGTTGCCGTTGGCGGCTGTCGTGCACAGGTAACATACATTGGACAACCCCCTACCTGTTCGATCTGCCATTCCACAGAGCATCTGCGGATGAACTGTACACGTCGACGTCCATTTCAACTTCCACGGGAACGTCCTGCAGACGGTAGTGAAAAGCTTGTTCCGCTATTGAGTGAGGTAGTCGCGGGGACGGTACCACCACCTCGGCAGCCGGAACGTGTTAGCGAGGCGGAGATGCCAGTTCCGGTGGAATGCAGTGCCCAAGACATTTGCGGTAGGACGGACGTCGATCCGGCACCGTCATCCTCACCGGGGCAGTTCCCGCTGGATAACAACGATGCGCCAGCCACCTCTGAAACTAAGCCGTGTGAGATACAGGAGCGGGTGCAGATCAGTTTGCCTGAACCACCCCCATCGGTAGAGACTGCAGCAGAAACGAAGAAAGGCCGCCGAAGGAGAAGCAAAGGGAATAGTAGCAAAGAGGAAAAGTCGGATGATTTGAGACCCGTATACATGTCAGAAAGTGGCAGCGAGACTGAACCTCAATCTTCTTGCTCCGTGCGCTGCGAGGACACCGCGAGGCAAGACCGCATCCGTGAACAAACCAAACACCTGAAGGCACTACTGAGCACTGAGAGAGAACAGAGCACCGTAACGGCTAAGAGGAAGAGCGAGCAGAGTAGCGAGCAGCTGCAGCACCGCTCCCGCAGGAACTCGCCGACGTCAGTCGCAGCCCAGCGTGGTGGCCAGGCGGACGCGACCACGTTGACAGACTCAGCCGGCGGTGGCGGGCAGGGCGGCGCGCGCACCGCGCAGCACCCCGACAGCAACGAGCCGTGGTGGCGGCAGGACGAGGAGATGCAGCAGTAGCTGCTCTCGCGCATGTCCATCGCGCTGCGACATTTCCACTCCATGACCCGTTATTGGTTTTGACATTTCGTTTCGTACTCCAGACGTTCCCAACGTGTTCGGTTCAAAGCCGTCGAGAAGGACGATCCAACAATCAGAGCTCATTGTCCTCTGAACCATCATGCGCGATAGCCAAACCTACAACGTTACCACACTTAACGTCAATAGAATTCAAAGTGCGGTGAAACTCCGTTCGCTAACTGATTTCCTGTATGGTACCAGCGTTGACATTGCCCTCCTACAGGAGGTAGTCACAGTCTTAGAAGTGCCCGGTTACGTTCTCATTGATAACATCAACCGCCAGGATGCTGTAGGCACTGCCATACTTCTGCGTGACGGTATACCATTTACGGATGTGCAGCGGCTGCCTAGTGGTCGTGGCATTTCTTTTCGAGTAAATGGTGTGCAGATTGTTAACGTGTACGCTCCCTCAGGTAGCACTCATAAGAGGGATCGTTCAAAATTTAATAAAAACGAGGTTCTCATTCTTCTTAGCGCTTATCGTGCACATCTCAACCTCGGTGGTGACTTCAGTTGTGTGCTTAACGACAGAGACCAAACTCCTAACACGAACAGATGTATCGAACTTGAACATTTAATTCATGGCGTGCGTCTTCACGATACATGGCAACAACTGCACGGTGAACGGGTAGCGTACACCTTCGTAACCAGCCATTCTGCAGTCGGCTGGATAGGATCTATGTGTCCGATGCCATCCAGCGACACGCTGTTCAAATGGTTCAAATTGCTCTGAGCACTATGGGACTTAACATCTATGGTCATCAGTCCCCTAGAACTTAGAACTACTTAAACCTAACTAACCTAAGGACATCACACAACACCCAGCCATCACGAGGCAGAGAAAATCCCTGACCCCGCCGGGAATCGAACCCGGGAACCCGGGCGTGGGAAGCGAGAACGCTACCGCACGACCACGAGATGCGGGCGACACACTGTGAACTGTGACATAGCTCCTGTCAACATCTCCGACCATTGTGCATATCAGTGTTACCTTAACCTACAACGCCAGCAAATATACCGCTGGAAAGGCTACTGGAAATTGAATGTCAGCCTTTTGCAGGATGCCCAACTTGAAGAGGAGGCGAACATAACGTGGCAACAGCTCCAGCGGCAACGAAGTCGTTAGGATAGCGTTCTCCAGTGGTGGATTCAGTGTGCTAAGCCTAAATTACGCCTCACCCTCATGAGCTACGCCCGACAAAAAAGCTTTTGGCAGAAACAGACTATTGAGTTTTATTATCGCTGTTTGAGAGAACTGTACAGTCGCACTAACAATCCTTCTCGCGATATCGACGTAAAGATCAAACGATATAAAGCGAAAATCACGGCGATACAACGCCAACGAATGCAAGTCCTCATCGTGCGAGCCCACCCCAAGGACGTTGCCGCCGAAGAACGGGCCTCTCTGTACCACATCCTGAGAACGACGAAACGGTGTAAAGCCATGTTGATTGAAGCCGTCGTTGATGACGCTGAGAATGCCATCACGGAGCAACGTGACATCATCTCGCGCGTCTACGACTATTGTAGTCAACTTTACAAGAAGCAATTCGTTGATGAACACTCGTGCGACGATTTTCTTAGGACCTTGAGCTGTCGCTAGTCACAACAGGATAATGCAAATCTGGAATCTCTTTTCACAGAGGACGAAATCCGACTGGCGGTCGACAGTGCAAAGAAAGGGAAGTCACCGGGACCCTACGGTCTCAGCGCTGAGTTTTACCAGCGTAACTGGAACCTCCTCGGTCCGACACTCCTCGAGATAGCGAATGAACTCTGGCACCTGGAAGTTATACCCAAGGCATTTACGGAAGGTATCATCCTGCCCTTACCGAAAAAAGGGAACAGCAGGAAGGTCGAAAACATGCGACCCATCACACTCCTGAATCCTGATTTCAAAATCATCACCAGATCGATTAAGCTAAGAACGCAAACCGTTATGTACAAGGTTTTAGGCAGTTACCAGTACAGTGCTGTGCAAGGCCGAATTGCAATCTCAGCTGCCTGCGATTTGAGGGACATCATCTGTTCATATGCTGAAACCAAAGGACAGGGCGCTCTGATCTTTCTAGATTTTGAGAAGGCTTATGACCGTGTACGTCATGACTTCCTCTTTAAGAGCATGAAGAAACTAGGATTTGGGCCTCATCTCACAGAATTAATTCGCAAACTTACTACAAACGCCTCTTCACGGATTCTCATTAATGGCCATTTTACAAAAGATGTTTCCATTGAGCAATCCATCCGCCAAGGATGTCCTCTGTCAATGATTTTGTACGCCATTGCAGTAGAGCCGCTACTGAACAACTTAGCGCATAGCGGGATCGGGATTAGCGTCGAGTCTGTCACTATTCCATGCATTGCGTATGCTGACGATATATGCGTAACTGTGTCATCATCGCAACAACTTCTGTCAGCGGAAACTCTTTTACAAACATTCACATTTTTTTCAGGAGCAATACTAAATAGAACTAAAACCACAGCTTTGTAGATCGGTGGCGGTATTGGAGACATATCCCATATTACCTGGTGCAAGGTCAAGGATTATCACACAACCCTCGGTGTTACGTTTGAGGCCAAACCAGACAAATTCCTGACGAAGAACTGGTCACACATGCTTAATAAATTACGTGCTGCTTTGATACTTCACTCCGACCGTGATTTGAACATACTACAGAAAGTTAAGACCATCGAGATCGCCATTACGAGCAAGATGAATTATTTGGCGCAAATTCTTCCAATCTCCGACCATCTCGCCTAGAGTATACAACAAGCGTTATGCTGGTTTCTTTTTAGGGGGCACATTTTCAAAGTTCAATTCGATACCTTACCCCTACCTTCGTTAAAAGGTGGCCTTAACCTCATTAAAGTATACAAAAAATGTGTCACCCTACTCCTAAATCGCATCAGGAAGGAGTTTCGTACCCGGAGGACCAGTATCATCTCGAACCTCATTCAGCGGTGGAAGCCTCATAGCCTTGACCCACCAGTTAATATCGCCGGCATTCCACTTTCTTACCGACATGTGCGACTGTACTACATGGAAATGAGCTACATTCGACACAACATCGTCGACAACGGATGCCTGACGAACAGGAAGCTTTATGGCCTTCTCATGACAACAAACCACAGGAATCGTCTCGAAGAAAAACATCCACATACACATTGGAGTATAGTATGGCGGAATGTGCACAGCGACGTGTTACCGTCACGCGTCATAGCCGACTGGTATCTAACAGTCAACGATAAAGTCGCTACGAATGAAAAGCTACATAAAATAGGCCTTCATTCAACGCCCAACTGTGACGCATGCGGAAGAGTCGATACGCTTATTCATAGGTTCACGTGCGGACATGCAGAAGAAATTACTACATTTCTTCGTCAACGATTGTCGGTGATAGACCGTACGACGCCCTGTGGTATAGACCTTTTAGAGATCATTCAGCCACAAAAACTGAGATATCCACGAGCAAAAAACAACGCTGCAACGTGGATCATGGGCCACACAGCATCGTTTATTATGCAGAATAGACATGCTACTTTCCTCGACTATTATTCTTACATAGAAATTGAACACTTTAAAATGAGCCAACATTGTGACTACAGGAGGATATTTGGAAATATGCTGAAAATCATAATTAACGGTTAAATGCTTCAAATACAATATTTCGGATAGCAGAGGTTGCCAGTGACCTGTATGTATGAATCCTATTTGCGTCCTGGGACTTAAGTTCTTGTCGGAATTTTACGATACTATTCAGATGCTCACCAATGCAGAAGGCATTTTTTCTTTCCCATTTTCGTTTTCACATTTCCCTTCTCTCGCAGAGAAGCGGGGCAACTTTCCTTCAACTATGAAGTGATAGTCTTTTGTGCACCATAAAAATTTATGTTTACTGCTTGCACAAAAAAAAAAAAAAAAAAAAAAAAAGAATAAAGAAATTTCATTTCTTATATTGCGCAACGGCAGCCTAGAAATGATATATAATAAAAAAAAGTGGTCTAGGGAAAAATAAGTGGTCTAGAAAAAAAAGTGGTCTAGGGGTAACGTCTTTGATTCATAATCAAAACGTCATCGGTCCCGGGTTCGATCCCCGCCACTGCCTAAATTTTGATAAATAATCAGCATTGGCGGCTGAAGACTTCCGGCATAAGAAGTCAGCCTCATTCTGCCAACGGCCTTGTCAAACAGGGCGGAGGAGCGGGTAGAGGTTCAGGGCACTCTCTTGTCCTAGGGGTGGGAAATTGCCCCTAAAGGCAGAAGAATCAGCAATGATCAACGACATGAGGATGCAGAAGGCAATGGAAACCACTGCATTAAAGACGCGTAACGTGTATCCACAGGACATGTGGCCTGTAATTGAAGAAGTGTCATGATGATCTCTCCATTGGCAAAAGATTCCGGAATAGTGCCCCATTCGGATCTCCGGGAGGGTACTGCCAAGGGGGAGGTTACCATGAGAAAAAGATTGAATAATCTACGAAAGGATAACGTTCTACGAGTCAGGGCGTGGAATGTCAGAAGCTTGAACGTGGTAGGGAAACTAGAAAATCTGAAAAGGGAAATGCAAAGGCTCAATCTAGATATAGTAGGGGCCAGTGAAGTGAAGTGGAAGGAAGACAAGGACTTCTGGTCAGATGAGTATCGGGTAATATCAACAGCAGCAGAAAGTGGTATAACAGGTGTAGGATTCGTTATGAATAGGAAGGTAGGGCAGAGGGTGTGTTACTGTGAACAGTTCAGTGACCGGGTTGTGAAACGTCCCCTTTGAAAAATTGTACAAGACTGTGCTTAACCTGACACACAATATTTTTAGCGCAACGCAATCTGACTTTCAGAAATCCCTACAAAAGAATGGCCTTGACTAACATTAACCTATACGTTTCACAAATCACTTACCTCACAAAAAACTTGGTTACTCGAACTACTGCAATACAGCGAGCACCACTACTGCCAGCTAAATAAAAGATTCAAACTATGGAAGGCACTAACTACTGATAGGCATAGTTAGCAAATGAAAGATTTTAATAGAGAACAAACAATGTACTTACCTTAATAGTCATAATATATATAGCAGTTAATAACAAATTACAAAACTCCGCCATCCGTCTCCCCACATACACCACTGCTGGCAGCTCACCTCCAACTGCGCAACGCTACGCGCTGTTCACAGCCAGCTGCCTAACACTACAATGGCGAGTATTACAACAATGCAAAGCAGCCACAGACTGCACACAGCACAGCCAGTGATTTTCATACAGAGGTGGCGTTACCAATAAAAAAACCTAAACAGCCTACTTACATAGCCCCCATGCTCCCCACAAAAAATTTTACAACTTGTTTTGGACAGTGGCCAATAATGATTTGATAATTTTTTTTATAATTACAATAACAAAGATATCAATTGCACACACTTATTGATACAATGTTGGTCAAAAGCTAAACTTTCTCACAGTCCATAAAGACAGTCCTAATCGTTCATCACAGTAAAATAGCAGTGTTTTTCTCAATGTCTGAGCAGTAAAAGAAAATGCACACAGAAGTAGTGGATTTCCATGCAGTTTTGAAGAAGTAGCGTTGTCCTTCCAACGGAAAGACAGTGCTGACTCTCGACATGCAGACAGGTCATGGGCCACAACAGAGCAAACTCACAGCGGAGTCAGTCGAAGTTTTGAAGAGTATTGGTGGGTAGGTCATCACAGAGAAGACCCACTGTAGTCCTGGTAGAGATTACGGGATTGGTGGGCCACCAGAGGTAGAGACGGCCAGCAACCATCTGTTGCGACTGTGCAGGTGCACATTCACCATCGAAGAGTCTTGCGGAGAATATAGCAAGTCCATAAACCACCACTTGTGCACTCACAAAGTGTTTAGAATTGTCCTTAGAACCAGCAATGCTGATATCCAGTCCCTTGCTGAATTATTAACACACGTGCAAACACTAACAGTCCCTGCTTCTCACATATTGTCCATATACTATGACCAACACAAGCGTGTGCAGTAAAATGGAACTTACAAGTTACTTAATTTGATGAACTGTTGTCAAGTACAATTTTATAACATAAGAACACAATAACAAAGGTACAAAATACATCATTAAAGAACATAACAATACATATAACATTTGTAGTAGTACAGGCTTTACAAAAGAATAGAAATAAACATATACATCAGTGTTACAAAAATAATGACATAAGTACATACATAAAGATCAGAATAACTTTTGAAACATCACCTTCACATATGAGCAACAAAACAGAATAAATGATGTCTCAACATCTTTACAAAGTAAATAACATAGTATTAGAAAAATTCTACAACATAGCTCTCATCAGCTAAACACATAAAGACAGGAAAAACACAAATACACAAGGGTACACAAACATATAGAGGGATGACACAAAAGGAAAGGACAGGGTTTGTTTTACTGCAGTATTTTGCATGGAGATCTCCCTTTGTTCATCATTATTCCCAAAAGTGCTATCTAAGCCTGCTTTCTGTATTCTGTTCACATCCTCTTTCAAAATAGTTTTTCTCCACTGTACACAACTTTTTTTTTGGCCAAACCATTTTCTTATATCTTCTCAATGCATTTCTTCCAATTCATCATAGTTAGTTTCTTATATAGTCTACCCCCTCTTAAGCTAACATAAATCTACTGATCTCAGATGCTAAACTAAGGGACGAGGCAATGCAGCAGCACAAAACAATTAACACAAACAGCAATGACAAAAAAATGCAGATTTGCAAAGGAAGCAGCATTATAGAAATTAGCAAAGCAATTGCAATATTACAACTAATATAAGGCAATGTGCAGCGAACAAGAAAAATAAATCAGTAGTAAACTGGCTTAGAAGAGTAACACAAAGTCAAATTCAGTAACACTATGCCTGGCAAACAGCAGCAGAAAATGAAATACCTAAACATGACATAGCTCAAGCAGAAAAATATTACACTAAAAATGGCCATGTCTAATACCTATGTCACATCTTAACACTAGAGTGATGCATCACGAGAACTTACACTAGCAGATAAGTTACAAATCGTAAAGAAATTATTTATGCAATTCCTGTGAAGGGAAATGTCTATTTATGTGCCCTCGTTTTCTTGGAAGTAGATCATAAATTTCTTATTGACTGGATCTGTAGGCATAAAATAACTATATTAGTACATATATTAAATTTTATTTAAAAAAATGCTGCAGTGCAGCTAGAAACTAGATATTAAAGAAAATGAGCAAATATGTACAAAGGACGGCATGAAACATCATTCATTAACCATATGGCATTTCATAAGCCAGTAAAAATTCTCTCAATTCTCGAGAAAACGTTTGTCATAATCAGGTGTGCAGATGTAAGTATCTTTCCAAGTAATGAGCGTGTCGTATTTGCGGTGCTTTCTATATAGGAATGTCGATAGCGAGGATAATGGCCTCCTTTTTTTTTTTTCACCTGTACCCCTGAAAGGGGCACACGCTAATGGCTTTTTTTCCAGGCGACTGTCACCCAGCTGGGTGCCCACGACGCATTACGTGCTGGTGGTCACTTAACTTTCTTACCAAAATATTTACGACACCAGTTTCCAATACGGTGACAGTCTCATATGAAAATTTCACAGATCGAAAATTTATGTTACAAATGTGTAGAAACAAAATCCTATGAATATAACAGTGTGCAAAAAATTTTCACCTGCATTGTGATACAGTCACGCATTTACACACATTTCATAACTCTTAAAGTACGATTCTTGGTTTCCAACAACCTTTTTCACAAATCAGAGTCCCTAACCACTATTCATTACTCCTTACCTTATTACACATATAAATATTCGTCGACACTTCTTCAATATTTCATCATAACATAATCAAATAACTCATATAGCATCAGCTTATTGATCATAAACATATGGCAACAGCATAATACACATCATCATCATAATAATAACATCATAAAACCTCAGCCAAATCTCAAAAACGTCGTAGCTTCCTCCAATAGTGTCAAAACCTAAAAAAAAATTCTCTGATCATGTCAAAAGTGTCATCTGCCTCAAACATACTTTAAAAATCATGATCCCATGACAAATACATCATTCAAAGCTCTCATAGTATCACAATGGTTCCGAAAAAATATGAAGAGTTCACAGAGTACAGACAAACTACAATTTCATAAATGTGAAGTTAGCCAAATGTGTAATTGCGTAAACATGTGTCACTGATGTAGCAAAAAAATGATCAGATAGCTGTGTAATTTGTGTGTTAGAGAAATATGGTACCGATGTGTAAAGTTGTATAAGCAAATACCATATTAGCTAGGGCTCCTTGTGCTTGCAACACACATGGTACACAAAGTAAGCGTGTACCCCGCTGAGGATTAATGTAATTATACCCTCAGGTGTTACAGATTACAGCAATGGAATGAAATATATCACGGAAAACCCTTGTATCATTGTACTTCAAATATCTTAAACAAATGCATGTTTTAAGTGCGAAATTAATCACCCAAACACGTGTCCTGTAGCGCTAAATGTGCGTCTTGCTGTAAGATAATCTCTGTGGAAGTGTCGTAGTTATCGTCCTCCGAAAGCTAAGTTCTGCAGAAGCCAATGTACTTACCTCATGATACACCAAAATTCAAGTAAACCAAAATGTTGCATTAAAATCTCATTAGCAGTACTGGTAAATGTTCTAAGTATGTGAGCCTTATAGTCGTTACGTAATCGTGCAACTAACAAGCAAGAATGTACACACACAATAATACTGTGACGTCTGTTCACTATAACAATACATTCGTAATTTCTGTTTAAAATGTTCCCTAGGTTCTAGACTGGATATTTAACTGCAAATATTGTTGCATATTAACAGTTTCTTAAGTCTGACAAAGCATACTAGAAATGTGAAGTGAAAAGTTTTACAACATAGACTAAGTTAAAAAGCAGATTATCTCTCAACAAATGGTTTTCCATGTGAAATGTGGTGTAAACCTTTACTCTTCCTAGTACGCAGAGTTTCAACTTCAACGCAATTATCATGTGGTATACGTCGGATTCTGTACGGTCCATTGTAAACTAGAAAGAATTTGTGACTTAATTGTTTCTTCTTATGTGACAATGAATGAGCTTTAATGAGAACTTTCTGACCAGTGTATAATTTCTTTGCATTTGCTTTACCGTGAAGTTTTCTCCTTTTGTCTGCTGCAGATTTTATATTTTTAATAGCCAAATCAATTATGTCTTTGTGTCGAAGTTTACGTGTATTCGGGAAAGGTACAAGCTCTCTGATTCTGTTCGGTGGTTCTTCATTCTTTAGTACAAGAGTAGGTGGTAAAGCAGTGGAGTCGTGAGGCATTTCATTCAGCACGTTTTGAAATAAGTATAAATATCTGTCCCAATGCTGATGCTTTCTGTGACAATGAAGTCTGCAAAGCTTATTGATTTCTTTCATAATCCGTTCAGATGGGTTACAATGTGGTGAGTGCAATGAAATAAAAACAGGTTTGATTTTATGATTCCGAAGCGTACGTGACCAAACAGCAGATCTGAATTGCGGTCCGTTATCTGAAATTACTTTACTAACGTGTCCAACTTCACGTAAGAAATTTTTAACAAAAACGTTGGATACAGACCGTCCAGTGGCTTTACGTAACGGTATGAAAGAAACAAATTTTGAAGTAAGTTCAACAGCGACTAGAACGTACGAAAATCCATTAGATGTTCTGACAAGTGGTCCCAAGAGATCAACAGCAGCAAATTCTTTTAATTTAGAAGGAATGATAGGAAACAGCGGAGCACGATGGGAGATAGTAGATGGTTTCGCTTTTTGACAAAGTTTACAAATAGACAAGACTCTTCGAATTCTCTTTTCCATATTGTTAAAATAACTAGTCGTTCGAAGAATATGATAACATTTTCGTGACCAAAATGTGCGTAGCTGAAATGAATGTACCAAATGAGCTTATTAACAAAATTGTCTGGAATGCAAAGTACCCATAGCTTGTCATCAACAGTGCAGCGTTTGAAGAGTATGTTGTTTCTAACCAGGTAATAATGCCGAATCTGTGTGTGTGTCTTTTCATGCCATTGGCTCTTGATGTCTTTCCAAATCGGATATTTATCTTGTTCATGAGCAATGTCCTTTAAAGATGTGGTGATGAAGTTTTCAAAGGCGACTTTCTGAATGTAAAGAATACTGAAATTTTTCTCGAGGTTGCCTTCCGTGTTACTTTTCTCAAGCCCAGCCGGTGCGCGTGACAGTGCGTCCGCAACAATGTTCTCCTTGCCGGGAATGTAGACTATTGTGAAGTGGAATTCTTGCAGAAACAATGCCCAACGTTTTAACCTGTCATGATTTAATTTTGAAGAGATAAGAAATTGTAATGCACGATGATCACTGTATACTTTTACGTGCTTACCAAAAAGAAAGAAACGGAACTTGTTAAATGCCCAAACGATGGCTAAAGCTTCTAATTCAGTAACGGAATAATTTTTTTCATATTTTGTTAGCACTCGGCTAGCAAAAGCAATGGTTTTCTGAACAGTAGTGTCATTTTCTATGGCTTCTTGAAATTATTACTACTCTGCCAATGGTTGTCATACGGGTGGTGTCTGTTTCGGTCACGATTTACGTTGAAAGAATAGCCTTGACGTATATTACTTCTGTCATCGCGGAATTGTGACGGATGTGATCTGTAATTGTTGTGCTCCTGTTTCCGCGTTCCCCGATTGTCAGTGTCAGTTTCCAGTTCTTGTAACAGTCCCTGAAAAGCCTCAATGTCTTCTTTGCAACGTCCTACTAAAATAATACGTCGTAAATGTTCAGGTTATTTGATTAAGCAAATGCGGATGAGTTCTGAGGGGCTGTATGGGTTTGTCAGGTACTGATTCCTGTGCAACATGTCTTCAAAATATTTCACAAGACTGGAAAATCCAGATTGTTCGAAATGTTTCATCATTATGATGCTATGTTTTACTCGGTCTTGTGTGGCTTGAGACCAATATGCTGAGAGGAAGGCATGGTAAAATTCTCCTTCACTGTTCCAACCGTGAATGACCGATCGCATTCTTACAGCTGGTTCATTCTCCAAGTAGCCACACATAAATTCTAACCTGTGCTCCAATGACCAGTTGGGAGGAAAACAATGAGAGAATTGATGGAGCCATGCTTTTGGATGAATGTCGTTGCCAGAATTCTTAAATGTTTTGTATTTACGTGTAGTAATGAACAGCTTATAGTCAAATTCATCATGTCGGCGAGTCGCATATCGGTCATTGTTACGTCGTTTCGGCGGTTCCATTTCAAAATTCGGTGCACCTTGCCAATGTCTTTCATAATTTCCGAAATGCGCTGTGTTATTATTTTGTGGCTGTTCCGTATTTCTATGTCCCTCTTCCCGTATTGGGGCGCGAGTGTCCTCTGAAATACGTAATTCTTGTATTACCTGTGTCAGCTGATCTTGTACTTCGCGGATTTCTCTTTGGTGTTGCGTATTAATTTGATTCTGATTTTGTTTGAATTTCCTAATTTGTTCGCACTCTTCTGTGTCATTAAAGACTACCGGTTTTGTGTCATTCAGATTATCATCTACCTTCGTAGATAAATTATTTAGCTGATCCGAAAGTTCAACTACTTTCTCTGATAATGTACTAATTTCCTCCATGTGTCTTTCTACTGTGTCCATTAAGTTTTCCTGAGTTTTTGCAAGTTGCGTAACCGAATCGGTAGACGCAACTGAGTCAATTTAAGCTTGCAAGGTCTCATGATTTTCATGAACAATAGTTTGCAGTTCTTTTATGGCTGCTTCGTGATTCTGTAATGCATTTTCATGCCGCGAAAAAATAGGTTGAAAATGCTCACAAATTTGAGTTTTTACTTCATTACAGACTTTTTGACATTTCGATTCAATGTTATGTAACTCAGTAGTTAAATCTTCACGTGTTTGTTCAAGCGTGGTGTGAAGATTTTGTTCCATTGCGTCTAATTGTTGCTGTGTTTGTCTCTGGTGTTGCTCCTTTGTGTCTAACTTTTGAAGATTTTGTTCCACTCTGTCTAACTTTTGTAGCTTTTGCTGTGTTTGACTCTGATTTTGTTCCATTGTGTCTAACTGTTGCTGTGTTTGTCTCTGATTTTGTTACATTGTGTCTAACTTTTCAAGCTTTTGTCCCATTTGTTGCATTAATTGTAATAACAATGCACTGGTGTCTGAAACATGTTCCTCAGTGCTTTTCGGCAGTGAATTTGCACCGGCAACATTCACATTTTGACAAGCGGAAAATGTGTCTTGACTCATTTGAGAAAACGGTGAGGACGCAAAACCTGAATCTACGGTATTTGCAAAATTGTGTCCTGTCATTTCGGATTCCTGAGGCGAGCTCTTGCCGAGCAATCGATCGATAATGCTTCCCTGTTCACTACCTGTTTCACTGTCTACGCCATTGTTTGCAGCCCTCTCCATTTCCCTATGCACAGTTACCAAATTACTACTTTGAACGTCTGTTAATTCATTACACAGTGGTGCTGATAAGCTGCGCTCGTCGTCACTATTATTTCTCAGTTTACTTTGGAGCCTAGTGTTACGTTTTTCACACGCCATTATTGTCACAATATTTCACACGATAACACAGAAAAGCACAATTTGAAGAGCAAAAATAAGAGAACACATTAACATAGCACTGAAAATGATATGTAGTTAATTGCAAGCGCAGCTGCGAAATACTTGGTGCAAATCTACTTGCATGCCACAAATGTTTTACTGTACAACAATGAAAAACTACAACTACAATGGAAATTCTCTCTATAATTATGCGCTGGCAATATACAAAAGCTACACTAATTACACAAACTACAAGAAAAAAATCAGAAGATTCCAGTGAGGTATCCTCGGCTAAGGGTCGACATATGAAACGTCCCATTTGAGCAATTACATATGACTCTGCTACACAATAATTTTTAGCGCAACGCAATCTGACTTTTAGAAATCCCTACAAAGAATGGCCTTGACTAACACTAACCTATACGTTTCACAAATTACTTACCTCACAAAAATCTTGGTTACTCGAACTACTGCAATACAGCGAGCACCACTACTGCCAGCTAAATAAAAGATTCAAACTATGGAAGGCACTAACTACTGATAGGCATAGTTAGCAAATGAAAGATTTTAATAGAGAACAAATAATGTATTTACCTTAATAGTCATAATATATATAGCAGTTAATGACAAATTACAAAACTCCGCCATCTCTCTCCTCACATCCACCACTGCTGGCGGCTCACCTCCAACTGCGCAACGCTACGCGCTGTTCACATCCAGCTGCCTAACACTACAATGACGAGTATTACAACAATGCAAAGCAGCCACAGACTGCACACAACACAGCCAGTGATTTTCATACAGAGGTGGCGTTACCAATAAAAAAACCTAAACAGCCTACTTACAGTTGTTCTAATCAGAATCGACAGCAGACCAACACCGACAACAATAGTTCAGGTATACATGCCGACGTCCCAAGCTGAAGATGGACAGGTAGAGAAAGTGTATGAGGATATTGAAAGGGTATTGCAGTATGTAAAGGGGGACGAAAATCTAATAGTCATGAGCGACTAGAATGCAGTTGTAGGGGAAGGAGTAGAAGAAAAGGTTACAGGAGAATATGGGCTTGGGGCAAGGAATGAAAGAGGAGAAAGACTAATTGAGTTCTGTAACTAGTAGTAGCGAATACCCTGTTCAAGAATCACAAGAGGAGGATGTGTACTTGGAAAAGGCCGGGAGATACGGGAAGATTTCAATTAGATTACATCATGGTCAGACAGAGATTCCGAAATCAGATACTGGATTGTAAGGCGTACCCAGGAGCAGATATAGACTCAGATCACAATACAGTAGTGATGAAGAGTAGGCTGAAGTTCAAGACATTAGTCAGGAAGAATCAATACGCAAAGAAGTGGGATACGGAAGTACTAAGGAATGACGAGATACGTTTGAAGTTCTCTAACGCTATAGATACAGCAATAAGTAATAGCGCAGTAGGCAGTACAGTTGAAGAGGAATGGACATCTCTAAAAAGGGCCATCAAAGAAGTTGGGAAGGAAAACATAGGTACAAAGAAAGTAGCTGCAAAGAAACCATGGGTGACAGAAGAAATACTTCAGTTGATTGATGAAAGGAGAAAGTACAAACATGTTCCGGGAAAATCAGGAACACAGAAATACAAGCCGCTGAGGAATGAAACAAATAGGAAGTGCAAGGAAGCTATGACGCAATGGCTGCAGGAAAAATGTGAAGACATCAAAAAAGATATGATTGTAGGATGGACAGACTCAACATACAGGAAAGTCAAAACAACCTTTGGTGACATTAAAAGCAACGGTGGTAACATTAAGAGTTAAACGAAAATTCCACTGTTAAATGCAGAGGAGAGAGCAGATAGGTGGAAAGAATACATTGAAAGCCTCTATGAGGGTGAAGATTTGTGATAGAAGAAGAAACAGGTGTCGATTTAGAAGAGATAGGGGATCCAGTATTAGAATCGGAATTTAAAAGAGCTTTGGAGGACTTACGGCCAAATAAGGCAGAAGGGATAGATAACATTCCATCAGAATATCTAAAATCATTGGGGGAAGTGGCAACAAAACGACTATTCACGTTGGTGTGTAGAATATATGAGTCTGGCGATATACCACCTGACTTTCGGAAAAGCATCATCCACACAATTCCGAAGACGGCAAGAGCTGACAAGTGCGAGAATTATCGCACAATCAGCTTAACAGCTCATGCATCGAAGCTGCTTACAAGAATAATATACAGAAGAATGCAAAAGAAAATTGAGAATGCGCTAGGTGAAGATCAGTTTAGCTTTAAGAAAAGTAAAGGGACGAGAGAGGCAATTCTGACGTTACGGCTAATAATGGAAGCAAGGCTAAAGAAAAATCAAGACACTTTCGTAGGATTTGTCGACCTGGAAAACGCGTTCGACAATATAAAATGGTGCAAGCTGTTCGAGATTCTGAAAAAAGTAGGGGTAAGCTATAGGGAGAGACGGGTCATATACAATATGTACAACAACCAAGAGGGAATAATAAGAGTGGACGATCAAGAACGAAGTGCTCGTATTAAGAAGGGTGTAAGACAAGGCTGTAGCCTTTCGCCCCTACTCTTCAATCTGTAGATCGAGGAAGCAATGATGGAAATAAAAGAAAGGTTCAGGAGTGGAATTAAAATACAAGGTGAAAGGATATCAATGATACGATTCGCTGATGACATTGCTATCCTGAGTGAAAGTGAAGAAGAATTAAATGATCTGCTGAACGGGATGAACATTCTAATGAGTACACAGTATGGTTTGAGAGTAAATCTTAGAAAGACGAAGGTATTGAGAAGTAGTAGAAATGAGAACAGCGAGAAACTTAACATCAGGATTGATGGTCACGAAGTCAATGAAGTAAAGGAATTCTGCTACCTAGGCAGTAAAATAACCAATGACGGACGGAGCAAGGAGGACATCAAAAGCAGACTCGCTATGGCAAAAAAGACATTTCTGGCCGAGAGAAGTCTACTAATATCAAATACCGGCCTTAATTTGAGGAAGAGATTTCTGAGGATGTACGTCTGGAGTACAGCATTGTATGGTAGTGAAACATGGACTGTGGGAAAACCGGAAGAGAAGATAATCGAAGCATTTGAGATGTGGTGCTATAGACGAATGTTGAAAATTAGGTGGACTGATAAGGTAAGGAATGAGGAGGTTCTACGCAGAATCGGAGACGAAAGGAATATGTGTAAAACACTGGTAAGGAGAAGGGACAGGATGATAGGACATTTGCTAAGACATGAGGGAATGACTTCCATGGTACTAGAGGGAGCTGTAGAGGGCAAAAACTGTAGAGGAAGACAGAGATTGCAATACGTCAAGCAAATAATTGAGGACGTAGGTTGCAAGTGCTACTCTGAGATGAAGAGGTTAGCACACTAAAGGAATTCGTGACGGACCGCATCAAACCAGTCGATAGACTGATGACCAAAAAAAAATTTAGCTACAAAACAGTGTTCTTCAATATAAGCTCCGTTTAGTGAGACGGTCTTAGGCCACCTTCCTGGGACGGCCCTTAGGCGCCCCGCGGTAACATTCTACTGATACGTCGGAGCCAACATACTGCTGCATCGAAAACCTCTCCATCGTCCACGTACTGCTTCTCGCGGAGTGCATCTGTCATTGGGCCAAGCAGATGGAAGTCGGAAGGTGCGACATCCGAGATGCTGGTTCAAATGGTTCAAATGGCTCTAAGCGCTATGGGACTTAATATTTGAGGTCATCAGTTCCCTAGACTTAGAACTACTTAAAACTAATTAACCTAAGGCTATCACACTCATCCATGCCCAAGGCAGGATTCGAACCTGCGACCGTAGAAGCCGCGTGGTTCCGGAATGAAGCGCCTAGAGCCGCTCTAGCACAGCAGCCGGCCCACGAGACGCTGGGCGCATGAGGAAGAACAGTTCAGTGAAGTTTAGCAACTGTTCGTCTAAAATTGTGAGCCATATGTTTGTAAATATTACAGCGCCGTCTATCACAAAGCGAAAAAAGTGGTCCAACTAAAACACTCATATTTCTTTACGTACTACACGAATATGTAATAAAAAATGGGGGTTCGTATTTAAAAAAACACAGGTGATATCCGTTTGACCTATGGTAGCGCCATCTAGCGGGCCAACCATAGCGCCATCTTGTTCTTTGTAGTTTTTTCGTTTGACTCTTATTTCGTGAGGTAAACCGTGGGGAACCGGACGATAGCAGGGCATGTGACATTTCCTCATAAGTGTCCAAAAAGCCAATGGTCAACTGCGACGGATTTTGCAGTTCTTATAGACGGTCCTTTACTCGATGCAAATATGAGCGAGAAGTTCCAACTTTCAGTCCACTCTTGGGCATATAGACCTCGCCTTTAAGTCGATCCTGCAAATCGTAATCAGATGGAGTAAGTACGGGTGACCTCAGTGGCCGAGAAATGACTCCACAGTAACTGATCCAACTCCCAGAATAGGTTTCAGTGAGGAACTGTGTCACTGGACTTACGGAATGTGAAGGAGCTCCGTCTTGCTGAAACCACGTACGACGTCGTTTTGCCGAACGAATATCCTCCAAGAATTCTAGTGACTTATTTTGAAAGAAATGCAGATACCGTACCTCATTAAGACGATTATCTAAAGCAACGTGAGCGATGAGTTCGTCATCGATAATAATGCACTACACGTTCACTCAGAAACGTCGTTGAAAATTTGTTTCCACAGTAGTGTGCAGATTTTCATCTGCCCAAAAGTGAGAGTTGGGCGTGTTACTGATGCTGTTGATGGTAAATGTTAACTCATCAGTGAACTGCTTACGTTGAATGAAGCGTTCGTTGGCATGATTCACTGAAAGAATTCCTGTCGTTTGGAATCATCTCCTATATGCATAAGTTACACATCCTGCCGAAGAAACGGATGCTGTATCTGGTCATGTATTGTGCGCATCACTCGTGTTTGTGAAAGCTGTTCCGCTAATGTTCTAGAGCTGGTAGTTGGGTTTCGTTCTACCATTCCCAGAACTCTATTTCACTACGATCTTGTTGGACGCGACGTTTAGACACAAGTAACCTGTGAAGCGTAGCACGCTCACGCCATCTGTCAAGCACGGTGCTAGATACCTGCTATCCGGAACTCTGCAGTTGGTAAATTCTCATTCGTATTCGTGATCAGCGGCTCTGGAATTCCCATTGCAAAACCCTTAGACAAAGATTGTGTCACAGTACTGAGCATATGTGAAGATCTGTGGCATTTTCGCTACACTGACTCGTGCTGTTTTCACTGTGCACGTAACAACAGTGTAGTACACTGGTGCAAACGCTGTAGTACTGGTACGTAAGGTAAACGACGTGTACTCATAGAGGACACGTCGCTCCACCATGCACAAGTGAAGCGCGTTTTAAAATGGTCAATAAAGACAACACTACGTAGCCTAAGGTAGCTTTGGTTGTATTCTCATGTGAGTTCCACTGCAGGTGAACACGCAATTGGCGATTGTGATTTTCAAATAGCTGTGTGTCTGATAAGGTTAAGAAAAGCGCTTATGTCATTTGAAGTTGTTTGTTCAGAATCACCAACACTATCACCCTTCAAAGCATGTAGTTACCCTCCAGACTCACCCTATAAAATCAACACAGTACAGTACGTGACGGAGAGTACCTCCTACTAACATTAGATAATTTTTCTCCTACACCATTCGCGTATTTCGCAAGGGATGTCTCTTTACCGGCCCAGATCCCAACGTGCGATATGCGGTGCTGTCAGCACATCAGTCGCACAGTATTCGTTGAACAAATTTTTTCTCACTTTACCAGGAGTGGCGCGGTACAACGACATGGCTTTCCTTCCGAAGATTCAGCTGACATATAAATGTGTGTTGCACTTTCCTACTAGATCACACAGATATTTTACGTACTTAGAAACGCTTTTTTCTGTTAGTTCATGCCAACTTCTTGCATAAACTAAACACTGGAGTAGCAGTCTGGAATAGGGCTCACTAACGTCCCGTGCATGGTTTCCTTTACAGATATACCACACGTACACATCTAGATCGATGTTCCACAGGCCACCTCCCGGTATGTGGCGGAGGGCGCTTTGTACACGGTTGTCACTTCGCCTCTCCCTCTTCCAGTCGCTTATGGCACATGTAAATTAAGATTGTTGGCGGGTCTGCTTCTTAGTGCGAATCTCTCTGATTTTACGTTTGTAACTTTTCCGACACAAGTGCTACATTACCGAGGACTCTTGCTACGAATCTCACTCTGGCATCTCTCTTACCAGCGATTACTTTAATGTGGTCGAACCACTCTAAATGACTCCGCACGCATTCTCCTAGACATTTCCTCCCCCAGAACTCTTCACGCAAATAGGGTCTGTGTCTGATACCCGCAGTCACGTCTACTTAATATGGACTGGGTATGTAGTCTACTAGGGAGGGCTGGCCAGCCGACTCTCGTACTGCACAAGCTCCAGGAAACAATCAAAATTGTTTAAGAATTGAGGCATTTCAAGCATAATGGTCTATCGCGCAGATTGGCTTTGGCATCCAGAGTTCGTCCCCAACAGCCCATCTCGAAGTGACACTACCACGTGGCGGCATTTCTCGCGTCATTACTTCCTGCTCGGCGGCCCTGGGTGAATATCTGACGTTAACAGAAACTTCCTGACGACAGAACCTGAGTAGCAGACTCGAAACGCATTTAACAAACCTTGTGAATCTACACTACAATTACCGCAGGTTTATAAAAAAAAGCACTCCGTCTTCAGGCCACGAGTGGCCTACCGGGACCATCCGACCGCAGTGTCATCCTCAGTGCAGGATGCGGATAGGAGGGGCATGGGGTCAGCACACCGCTCTCCCGGTCGTGATGATGGTTGGCTCTGAGCACTATGCGACTCAACATCTAAGGTCATCAGTCCCCTAGACTTAGAACCACTTAAACCTAAGGACATCACACACATCCATGCCCGAGGCAGGATTCGAACCTGCGACCGTAGCAGCAGCGCGGTTCCGGACTGGAGCGCCTAGAACCGCTCGGCCACCGCGGCCGGCGTGATGATGGTATTCCTGACCGAAGCCGCTGCTATTCGGTCGAGTAGCTCCTCAATTGGCATCACGAGGCTGAGTGCACCCCGAAAAATAGCAACAGCGCATGGCGGCGTGGATGGTCACCCATCCAAGTGCCGACCACTCCCGACAGCGCTGAACTTCGGTGATCTCACGGGAACCGGTGTATCCACCCGTTGCCCGCAGGTTTATAAGGGAAAATAATATTATTTAAGCATCTGTAGACCATTCCCATCGTTTTGATGTAGTCGAAACGTAGGAGTAGACTATTCACATTATGTCTATACATATAACATTATGAAGACATATCCTAACCTAGATAAAAAAAAATGAAATAAATAAATAAAATATAAAAAAGCATTAAGCTTGGAGACGAATAAAAATTCAAGGCAAGGTATAAAACCAGTCCTAAGCAAGATAAAAAACACAATGAAATCATACTTGGTTGCCTAAAACAATTCTTTCACTTGTCTGTGCCAATCTCACTTCTGCAGGCAGATCTTCCAGTAACAGGTCTCAGTTAAAACCTTCAGCTGGCTGCTTTAGTGAGAGAAAATGCTGTAAGCGTGAAAGGATTAATGAAAATGTGCTCGTTTTCGTACTTTCATTATTGGTCTACGCGCTGGAACGGATTTGGTGGCAATTGTATATTCTTATAGTGACAATACAGAAGAGATATTTTCGCAAAGACTTTTCTTGATTTAGTAGTTACAGCCATCTTGTTGAAACACATATTGTGGATAATGCTTTAGAACTTTTCTCAGCTACAGATGATTACTTTCGATGTTAGGTGAAACGCAGTAGAAATAAAAAGAGGTCGCTGCAGACTATGGAAAGGACTTTCAGTAAATCTAAATATGTGTGGTAACAAAAACTTGTTATGATACGGACCTCTGTATACTTGTGGGAACCTGTCAACAGTGATGTAAATTGTATTTCTGTTGATATTCATTTCTCACTGCTGGTTGTGTTTGTCTACACTTCCTTCTTTGACTGCACACACTCCACTGACAGTTGTACCTTACACTGCCCATTCTGTGTGTATCGTTTCAGGTCGTGCTGGTATCAGAACAGAATTGGTGACTTCCTGCATCGTGAACAACGTAAAGAATGATTGAATATGTGCAAGGAAAAACTGAACTGGAAGAAACACAATGATGAAACGTTTGAGTTCAGCTACTTATACTATTACGGTTATTGCAAATTTTGGCGATAAACATGTCAGTAAGTTTGCTTACTATGCTTACTTCCGTTCACTGCTTTTGTGTGGCGTCATATTTCGGGAAAATTCATAATTAAGGAAGAAAGTATTCATTGCCTAAAAGAGTGTAATAAGTATAATATCTGGAGCCCACCCGAGATCATCTGGTAGACATTTATTTAGTTAACTCAGGATATTCACAGTAGCTCAATAATGTATTTTGAGTTATGAAATTTGTTATTAGTAACCAATCCCAATTCACTAACAATAGCAACATGCATAACTACAGCAGTAGGAGAAAGTCTGATCTTCGCTGTTCTGGATTAACTCTAACTTTGGCAGAGAAAGGAGTGAATTGTGTCATAAAAGCATTTGGTCACTAACCAGATAGCATTAAATTCTAACAGATAGCCAATCAGCATTTAATAAGAAATTAAAAGAACTTCTGAATTATGACTCAAAAGATCCACTTTCTGACATAAATTAGTAATTTCACAATTATTTAATAATAATTGAATTATGTCATGTAAACAAACGCTTTGTTAAAGTGAAATGTTCTACATCTTTTCGAAATGTCGTATTGATGAACTATGGAACAAGTATTAATTTAATCTAATGATATGGACTCGTATTAAGACACACGAGGAAAATCTTAATCAACAGGAACATATGACACAGTTTGAACGACATCATTATACTGTGACTGCATTATACTATCACAATTCGTATATAGTTGATTAACTGCACCACTTTTGAATGATTGCTTTGTGCTGTAAGAGTTGTCTATTATTGGTCGTGCCCTGTAAATATCAATTTTTCTAATGTTTTCTTTCCCAACGGTTTTACATTTGTGTGATCTAATGTTAAGTTAATATGGAATTTATTCTTGAGCACTGAATCCCAGAGTCTTTGTGTGAAAATGTATATCGTCATCCGTCTTCTGCGCTTGAAGAGATTGTTTCCCGAGCATGCCAACAATGTTTCGGACATGTCTGAAAGAACAGACACCACTCATTCATATAACTGACTCACCTCTTTGGGCAATGAATCCGCAACCTTTAGTGCGAATGAACGGAATTGTTCCACCTCCGGCGGGTATCTAAAATTAGGGAACATGGAGGACATCGACAGGCACAGCGGATAGATGGTGCTAAGTGGGAATGTGGGTCGCCTTGGAAGCGTGACGAGATAGTCCGTGTATTTGCGATAAACGCTGCCTCCCGATGGCGCTACGGCTAACGCAACTGCCTAGTAAGCAGTAATTCCATTTAAAAAACGCATCTCTGCTCAAAAAATACACTTCCTAAGTATTACTATAATCTGTTGACTGGCTAACAATACCAACCCGTGATTACCAATTCACTCTGTGAAAACCGCACATCAATACCACTTCCCATTTCGGCGATATTTGCCGTGAAATTTTCAGATGCTTCACCTATCGTAGTTGATTATGCCTGTTGATTTTACCCACCAAAATCTGTAGATGATCTATAAAGTGTCCGCTTTAACACAGATGCATGAAAGGTTTTCATGGTCACGTCTGTTGCTAGAAACTGAAGCACAACTTGTTACACCGATGACAGCGAAACACGTAATCCTGAATATAGACTGTGGGCTCCTCAGAACAGTCCAGTCTTCTATCCGCAAGTGATGTGGAATGGCCGGCCGCGGTGGCCGAGCGGTTCTAGGTGCTTCAGTCCGGAACCTCGCGACTGCTACGGTCGCAGGTTCGAATCGTGCCTCGGGCATGGATGTGTGTGATGTCCTTAGGTTAGTTAGGTTTAAGTAGTTCTGAGTTCTAGGGGACTGATGACTTCAGATGTTAAGTCCCATAGTGCTCAGAGTCAATTAGAACCATTTTGATGTGGAATGGGTTATGTAATTACTGAGTGTACAATTACTGTGTTTACAACAAAATTTTGTGGTGGCGTCCGTATGTTTTTGATAAAGTAAAGTATGAGGGAGAGGCAACGAGAAGTGGCACCGTTCCGTGGGTCTCCATGTGAAATTCACTAACAAGCCATTCCTCACTAAATGTTTCGACTGACCTGTGCACCTGTGACTTATTAAAATAAGTGTAAGATCAACGGTTGCCAGACTATTGTTACTCGCCGACTTCTCAACAACTCACTGTTAACTCGACTTATCACTGACAAGAAGTTGCAGGTGCACTTTACGAATTTCATATGAATATGCTATCACTAGAAAAATTGAGATATTTTCGTTGTGTCATGAGATATGTTACTAGCTCACGTAGATGGTGATCTAATGATCTGTACCACCAAGTAACCGGCGAAATCGTAGCAGTGTGTGACTGAACGTGGGAATATGGATCAAATGGCTCTGAGCACTATGGGACTTAACATCTGAGGTCATCAGTCCCCTAGAACTTAGAACTACTTAACCCTAACTAACCTAAGGGCATCACAAACACCCATGCCCGAGGCAGGATTCGAACCTGCGACCGTAGCAGTCTCGCGGTTCCGGACTGAAGCGCCTAGAACCGCACAGCCACCGTGGCCGGCAATATGGATCATGATTGAAAACAAGGTAAAGGTGATTGAACACTTGGAACACTGCAAATTATTCTGAGCGTTTATACCCTGCAGTGAATTAGCCATTTTAGAAGTGTGTTGTGCTGTGTCGTTGAGAGTTGTTTTTCTGTTTAGCACACTTCATTGCAACTGTCGCTCTGGCCGTTACGCGTTACGTATGCGCACTCCCTATGGATCTAGGGTAATAGTATTAATTTAATTCGACTTTTTTCATACTCCATATAATACATGTATTGATATTACAACTGTACCGTTAGAATCTCAGTTCATTATCTTCAGTACTTGGGGAGACATATTTTACGTTAAACACATAATAAATACCGGTCCTAAACAAGCGAGCTAGCAATTCTACAGTCGCATTTGAAACTGCAACTTAAAACATCAGTTCATATAAATTGTTTTTCTGGGCTTTTCCTTGCTTACGTAGCAGTACGCAGCTTGAAAGTATTATTTATTGTTTAATTATGTTTGGATGGTAAATGTAGTGGAGAGACTGAAAAATGTATGTTGGACATAAGTAAAACCGATGCTTGGGAAAATTCTTATGCAATCAGGAATCGTGTCGTATGTGATTCGTGTCCTGTATGAATATTTATGTATAAATTAGTTAATATTTTATTTGTGGCGATAAATCATTTTTTGTTTCATTTAAGTTGAATTTGGTGTTATAAATGCAGAGTTTCTTTTATAAATTGCCTTCTGTAAATCTAGTGGATGAATTATGGATTACCGCGAGTATTCTAGGAGCCGTCTTACTGTACAGACCAACAGGAAACCACGCAACACAAAATTTTGTTAAGATGTCGGTTTCTTAGTCGGAATTGTGAAGTGACTACAGTATTAAACCATTTAATGAAAGTTTGGCAATTTTAATAATTTGGTTTGGAAATTCTTTGAATATGAACTTTCATATTGTACTTAAAACTCCGTGTGACGTGTTTCGTGAACATCACGGAACATTTGGGAGAGCATTTCTTTTTAAGAAGACCACTGAACGACTTGATGTAGTGGCTCGCAAATAGCTGTGGTTCAAGTCCGTGTAGAATCTCAAACTCAATCATGTTTAACTAGTAAACTGCTGGCTGATTACGTGTAAGACTTTGTAATAAAACAGTAACTAACTTGCGCCAATAATAGTTTAGGCAGTAAAGACGGATATGACAGCCACTTATTACTTGTTTTGGGGTCAATAAAATGGTTCAAACGGCTTTGAGCACTATGGGACTTAACATCTGAGGTCATCAGTCTCCTAGAACTTAGAACTAACCTAAGGACATCACACACATCCATGCCCGAGGCAGGATTCGAACCTGCGCCGAGGCAGGATTCGAACCTGCGACCGTAGCAGCAAGAACCGCTCGGTCACCACGGCTGGCACACTCGCGCACGCACTCACACACACACACACACACACACACACACACACACACACAGTCGCGCATGCGCGAAAGAAAAGGTATTGAGCGTGCTGAATTTTCTGGTAAGAGCGCTTGAATTTTCATTTAGGATCGATGCCTGCACAAGGCCTAGGACTGACATCATCTTAGTCTTTTTGTTGGACATTTGATCATAATCGCATTGCTCTTGCTCCGTGTCCCAAAAGGCAGTCGCTGTCTTATATCATCTTAGACTGGAATCAGAGTTCACGTGTTGCCAAATATGCCCCATCACATTCCTCTGTTATTTCTCTCACTCACGTCAGTATGGGCAATTCATATGTAATTAAATATTGATATATATGGAAATCATTATTCTATAGAAGGTAGGTACTGACAGATAAACTTTTAACAAACCATTTGTTTAAAAACTGATGGTTACAAAATACTGACACGAATTACGCAGTGACTCCAGAAAGTAGATTACATATGACTTCCAACGTTAAGAGCATGTGAAACAAAAGTGTCACATTGTCGGAACAGAGTACGTTTTCCCGGTCTCTTGCTATAAGAGGGCGTCCAGAATGGCTTAGTGTGGGCTGTGATGCTGAAGAAGAGTGTGGTGTGAAGCAGAGAAAGTTTCGATCAGGGTTGCAATACTTTCTTTATTTAAATGTTTTTTTTTTATTCCACTCTTTGATCACGATATCAATTCTTTTGACGATGGCCCGTTTCAGTCAGTAATGACCATCCTCAGTAATGACCAGGATGGTCGTTACTGACTGGAACCGGTCATCGTCAAAAGAATTGATATTGTGATCAAAAACTAGAAAAAATAAAACATTTGACAGTATTGGATCACTTTTCATATACGCTAGTATGCCGCAGCTGGTGAGACTTTCTTTGTTGCAGCTTGTTTACAATGATTGCCTGAAGCTGCAACTAACGATGGCGGGCGAAGCGAATATCACGGCATTTCCGAGCGCAACGGTTACCAGCTGCTGACATTGCGCCCCTGATGCCGCTGTTACTGTTATGCAGGATTGCAGTACAGCCAGCTCGGATACAGTGGGACAAGTGGCGCTCGTGTGATGACGTCGAGATGCTTCAGGGTCCAGTGCACAAAACGTATTGGTCTTCTGTTGACAGCCCGACGACGACAGCCATGACTGGACCCTCACGAGTACTTCCCGGATGCCGGTAGAGTGCGGGGTTGCCTTGGTGCTCAGATGCTTCAGCAGTAGGCAGTGGTTCGTGTCCCAGTGGTGGTAGACGGGTCTGTATCATTGGCACGGCACTGTGAAGGGCAGAATCGCCGTAACATAACTGCCTGGTTGTCTGAATGCTAACAGGCTGGTTGAGCTAGGCTTAAATGATGCTTCTCCACACTGACTCAGTGCAGATAGCTACGCAACGAGCAACGGTTCGTAACCCAGTGGATGCGGCTGCATCATCAGCATGACGCTGAGCAAATCGACATCACTGCCCAGCTGTTGAAATGCTGCTGGGCTGGTTCACACTGCCCTAAATAGTGCTGGTCTACATTGACTTTGTGTCAAATGCCTAGGCGGCAGCAGCGGCTTGTGTCTCTATGGTGGTAGACGCGTCTGCGTCATTAGCGCGGCACTGCACATAACCGTCGAGATGTTTCTACCTTGGTGGCCTGGTTCAGCTGGGATTAAATGCTACTGTTGCACACTGACTCTGTAGCAGTTGTAGTGCTCGTGTGAGAGGCCAAGTTGTGTGATAAAGAGGCAATGACCGGCTTCCGTAACTGGTGGTGGGTCACCTGTAGTTCTTCTTGGTGACTGGACTGGTTTCGTCACGTGGAAGTTTTTGACGTGGAGGTGGTGTTGATCCAATAAGCATAAAGGTCACTGGACCGTGACTGGCGGACTTCAGTGTGATGTGGTTACTCTCCTGGTAGTCCATAACTGGCTTCAAGACCGAATATAGCTTTTATCCTTTACTCTGCAGATACAGTTTTGCATGTGTATGGATAACAGGTGCATCCCAGTGTACAACTAAAATGGCACAGCAATTGCAACCGTACTCCAAAGCTGAAGTATGCGAGACAGGACGATTCATGCAGGAAAACAGTCTGAATTTCATACAAATTCACCGTCAATTTCTGGTGCTACATGGTTCGAATACAACGTCGTGTACCGTCTTGTGAAATGGTTCTAATCATTTGACCAAGGACGCACAGACGTGAGATCTGCTGATGGGGAAATCTGGGAGCAGAAAGAATATATGGGAGAAAGATATTTTCCAACGACGATGACGTTCACTCAGCGATCTTAAATGGGTCCGTGACCAAGAAGTGGGTTTATAAACTAGAGGAACTGAACGTTCCGGCTATTATTTACAAAGACTTTGTGGCTTTGCTGCATAATTCTGTCATGAATATATGTCATTTCGAACTGTAATGATGCAGTCATTGAAATCGCTTTTCGTACCATAATACAATGTAACTTAGTTTCTAAAGTCCCTTCGTACATACAGAAGAATGGATCAGTTGATACAAGTCGACCTCGAGGAAGATTAGTTTGGGTTCCGGGAAATATGTAGGAGTATGAAAAGCAATACTGTCCCTTATCTTAGAAAATAAGTGGAAGAAAGGGGAACCCACATTTATAGCAGTCGTAGACAAAGAGAAGGTTTCTGATAATATCGACTGGAAAAAGCTCTTTGAATTTCTGAAGCTATCTAGGATAAAATACAGGGAACGAAAGGCTTTTTGCAACTTGAACAGACACCAGTCTGGAGTTACGAGAGTCGAAGGAGATAAAAAGGTGGCGCTTGAGAAGAAACTAAGACGGTACTGCAGCATCTCCCCGATTTTAATGTATCTGTACATTCAGCAAACAGCTAAGGAAAGTAAGGAGAGATTCGGAAAGATAGTTAAAGGAGAACAAATACAAACATTGAGATTTTTCGATGACACTAAAATTTAGACACGGCAAGGGACTTGCATGAGCAGTCAGACGAAATGGGTAGTTTCATCGAAGGAGATTTTTAAGACGAACATCAACAAAAATAAAACAAAGATAATCGAATACAGTCGGATGAAACAGCAAACTAATTGACAATCGTCGAAGTAGAGAGGATATAAAATGCTGACTGAGAATACTAACAAATGAGTTTCTGAAAAGAAGAGATTTTTATCGTCTAAGATAAATTTAAGTCCTAGGAAGTCTTTTCTGATGGTATTTGTGAGAAGTGTAGCCTCGTACAGAATCGGAAAGTGTATGATTAACAGTTCACACAAGAAGAGAGAAGGACTAGTAACGTAAGGTGTACAGTATACCGGCTGTACAGAACAGTATAGTGGTTGCCAGTTCGCAAGAGATTGCTAGGCCGCAGTAAGGCAATTAGGCGAGGAAGCAGGTAATGGTGAGAGCGCTTATTAGCAACCGGCAGAACTGGACCAGTCTTCGAATCATTCGTTAATAATAACCCACTGAAAATACCTGTAACAGCAGCTTGGTCTCAGGGCCATTCAGCGACTCAAAGGTGATTACGTTGCTCCTAATTACTCACTCATGACGCTCATACAGGATTGTCAGTGTTGTTTGTCACTTGTAAGACGAAGCGAAAGTGTGCCTGCCGTCTAAATGAGGGTATACCAACGTCCGAGGCTTATAGTCTAAGAGTACCTGATTCTCCCATCACTTGCACAACGGTGCGATCGACTTTTCTATCTATACTTCCTGTATTTTGCAGCTGCACATGTTCACTGCACTGTCTTGTGATTCTAGTGGGCAGCACAAAAACTTAAGGATTATCGGACCACCTCTGTGACTGAACTGAAATATCCGCGACAAACGGACCTCAATGATTTGTTCTTACTGAGCACAAATCACCAAAATCAAAGTAACTGCAGGATCTACCCACTAGAATATTATTGGCCTGTTAATGTTTGCGTTGTATATAAACTACCTAACTAGAGATATTAGAAGCTCCACGAGGCAGTCCACGAATGCCGTGTTGTTATACAGGATGCAACGAGAGTAAGTGCAGTTATTTTTATATGTGCTACATTAATATGTATTCAAATCAGTGTGTTGGTTGTTTTTTCTCTGCGTCGAACAGTGTTCCAACTAACACATCAAAATCGTTATTATATGATGTTTTATGCATGACTGTAACTGCACTGTTCAATGGACTACAACTATCAGTATAGATTTCCCGTTTTGCGTCCACGCATCTGCACTTAAACACCTGACATGTTGCCCAGGGCAAAATAAGCGTTAATGGCTTACTCTAGCCACATGCAATTGGAGGAAATACCCAAACTAAAAACATACTACTTGTACTAGTTGTTGTTGTTGTTGTTGTTGTTGTCTTCAGTCCATAGACGGGTTAGATGCAGCTCTCCATGCTACACTAACCTATGCAAGCCTCTTCATCTCCGAGTAACTACTGTAGCCGACATCCTTCTGAATCTGCCCATTTTATTCATCTATTGCCCTCCACTTACGATTTTTACCACCCACGCTTCCCTCCAATACTAAATTGTGATTTCTCGATGACTCAGTACGTGTCCTACCAACAGGACCCTTCTTATCGTTAGGTTGTGCCACAAATATCTTTCCCACCGATTTCTGTTCAGGATATCGTCATTAGTTACGTGATCTATCCAACTAATTTTCAGCATTCTTCCATAGTACGACGTTCCAAAAGCTTCTGTTCCCTTGTCTCAACTGTTTATCGTCCATATTTCACTTCCATACATGCCAACTCTACATACAAATACTTTCAGAAAGACTTCCTGACACTTAAATATATACTCAATGTCAACGAATTTCTCTACTTCAGAAATGCTTTTATCGCCGTTGGCATCCTACGTTTCATATCCTCTCTGCTTCGACCATCATTAGTCACTTAGCTGCCCAAATAGCAAAACTCATCTTATACTTTAAATGTCACATTTCCTAATCTAATTCCCTCGGGATCACCTCATTTAATCAGACTGCGTTCCATTATCCTCGTTTTGCATCTGTTGATGTTAATCTCATATCCCCCTTTTACCGGCCGAAATGGCCAAGCGGTTCTAGGCGCTTCAGTCTGGAACTGCGCGACCGCTACGGTCGCAAATATGAATTCTGCCTCGGGCATGGATGTGTGTGACGTCCTTAGGTTAGTGAGGTTTAAGTAGTTCTAAGTTCTAGGGGACTGATGCCCTCAGAAGTTAAGTCCCTTAGTGCTCAGAGCCATTTGAACCATTTTATCCTCTTTTCAAGACACTGTCCACTCCGTTTAACTGCTCTTCAAGTCTCTGACAGAATTACAAAGTCGCCGGCAAATGTCAAAGTTTTTAATTCTTCTTTCTGTAGTTTGACTCCAACTCCAAATTTTTCTTTTGTTTCCTTTACTGCTAGCTCAATATACAGACTGAATGACATCGGGGATACGCTACAACCCTGTTTAATATCCTTCTCAACCATTTCTTTCCTTTCATGGCCCTCGACTTTTATAACTTCCATCTGGTTTCTGTACAAATGGCAGATAACCTTTCGCTTCCTGTATTTTAGCGACTCCCCCTTTAGAATTTGAAAGAGAGTGTTCCAGTCAACATTGCCGAAAGCTATCTCTAACGCTACAAATGCTATAAACGTCGGTTTGTCTTTCCTTATCCTATGTGAAGCCGTAGGGTCAGTATTGCCTCTCATGTTCCTACTTTTCTTTGGAATCGAGACTGATCTTCACCGAGGTCGGTTTCTACCAGTTTTTCCATTCTTCTGTAAAGAATTCGTTTTAGTGTTTTGCAATCGTGACTTATCAAACTAATTGTTCGGTAATTTTCACATATGTCATACCCTACTTTGTTAGTAATTGGAATTGTTATATTCTTCTTGAAGTCTGACGGTATTTCGCTTGTCTCATATATCTTGCTCACCAGATGGAGGAGTCTTGTCATGGGTGGCTCTCCTAATGCTATCAGTAGTTCTAACGGAATGTTGTCTATTCCCGGAGCCTTGATTCGACTTAAGTCTTTCAGTGCTTTGTCAACTCCTTCACACAGTATCATGTCTTCCATCACATCATCTACGTCGTCTTACATTTGAATAATTTTGCCCTCCAGTACGTCTTCCTTGTATAGACCTTCTACATACGCCTTCCACCTTTCTGCTTAAACCTCTGTTCTTAGGACAGGTTTTCCATCTGAGCTCCCTCCAGAGTTCTTTGATTTTCCTATAGGCAGTATCCATCTTGCCCATAGTGAAATCTACATCCTTACATTTGTCCTCCAGCCATTCCTGCTGAGCCATTTGGCACTTCCGCGGTATCTCAGTTTTAGACGTTTGTACTATTTTCTCCTTTCATCGGTTAAATTCAGTACCGGATTTTTACTAGCTCTCATCTTTTTATCTACTTGATTGTTGCCTAAGTGACTATATTCAGTGCTGTTTGAAATATACGTTTGCTTTCGAGCCTACTTATATGTAGGTTTTGTCTCAATGTTGTCATAACCGACTACATTTATTACGTCACGTCCTTGATTCTGGTCTGCGCCTGGTGATATGTCCGGATGGTTTTCTTTATTAGTTAGGAGCTGGTTTGTGGAATCAGTATCTGTGTCTGGTGTTTGCTGACCCGTAACACAGATTGGTGCGGATTATCTTTGCTCGCAGTGTTTGTCTTTTCATGTGTTTGTGGATCTAGTGTCCGTGTCTGTCTTTGTGGCAGCTACTCTACTGTTGCCTTCCTTCCGACTGACTGTTCTGCTGTTGTTTTAACCTTTGATTTATTTGTATTCTCCACGTATGTTGCTAAGCTGTCTTTTACAGGTACTTGAATGTGTTTACTGTCTGTAGATTCTCTATAACTAAAGCTAACGGGTCTTATGTAAGGCCTGCGTTTTTTTGTGTCATATTACGAGTTTCCTCTCGGTGTCTCATCTGAAGGTGTGTTAGGGCTTTGTGTTTTATTACTGAGACCTGTTAGTGTGAGTGCTAAGGGTATATGTGTCCAGGTATATGGCTGTTTCATTAACTTCGGTGTTCTGGTGCTGAGTACTATAATTATTCCATTGATGATTCGGTGTGTCTACACATGTGTGTGCATTATCAGTATCTACAGTGAAGATTGCCGCCTCAAGCTCCTCTATTGTGAGTAAGGTCCCGGTTTGAAAGATGGCTCACTGATATGTGTCTGTGGCACCTTGCATGTATGCATCGTCGATGTAGTTTCTCTGCTGCATTGCATCACATGAATGACGCCACCGCAGTTCGTCTGTTTCAATTCCACGTTCCATAAAAGTCCCATGTGTTGCCTCCTGGCCACCGAGCGACGCCAAGCTCTGTTCCTGGTTTATGGGGACTTGTACTTATTCGGAATTACAGTTTCTGTTTTACAGTCTGTACCTATGTTTGAGTTGAACCCACTTTGCTTTGGATGGGTTCGTCAATAAGCAAAATTGGCACATCTGGGGACAGGATCCGCATTTTACGATCGATAAGTCTCTTCACCCACAATGGGTGACTGTGCTGCGTGCAGTGTCCAGTCACGCAATAATCGGTACGATATTCCTTGATGGCACGGTGGCTACCGAACGGTACGTGAAGGTTTAGGAAGATGATTTCATCCTTGATTTCGCCAACATGTGGTTTATGCAAGACGGAGCTCGACTCCGTCGAAGCAGGAGAGTGTTTGATGTCCTGGAGGAGCACTCTGGGGACCGCATTCTGGCTCTGGGGTACCCAGAGGCCACTGACACGGGCCTCGACTGGCCGCCATGTTCTCCGGATCCGAGCACATGCGACCCCTCTTTGTGGGGCTAATTAAAGACAAGGTTTACAGCAATAAACTGAAAACCATTCCTAAGCGGAAAACAGCTAATCAGGAGGTCATCGACAGCGTCGATATTCCGTCACTTCAGCGGGTCATGCAGAATTTCGCTAGTCGACTGCGCCATATCATAGCCAATAATGGCAGGCATATCGAACATGTCATATCCTAAATCCTAATATCTGTAGTCACGTTTACGTGCTGAATAAGGTATGGGCACGCCGTACTTTGTAACTGATTTACTTTTCATATACTTCAATAATTGTCACCTTGTAACTGCCTATATGTTCAGCGCCGACCGGGATGGCCGAGCGATTCTAGGCGCTTCAGTCTGGAACCGCGTTACCACTATGGTCGCAGGTTCGAATCCTGCCTCGGGCATGGATGTGTGTGCTATCTTTAGGTTTGTTAGGTTTAAGTAGTTCTAAGTGCTCAGAGCCATTTGAACCATTTTTCTTGTATGTTGAGCATTCAGCCTTGTCACGGACCCTATTTCAGTATTTGCATCCAACAGCTGTTTCTTCGCAACAGCCTGCTCTTCTGTAGCCCGATTTGGCACCTCATCCACATTGTTGCTGTCAGAACGTTTCAGAGGATGGCCTAGACCCCCGCAGTTGAAATACTTTTGCACTGCTACGAAGTCCTTGAGGTTTAGTGCCTCGAATTGTATATACACACTCTCACTTTGTAGCAGCTGGAGACGGACCCTTGGGCGTAATTTCCAGAATGTTGATAACACTACGTTATTCTCTCCGGCCTGTTTTGGATTTAATATTTACTTCCTCCTTGAATTCGATCTTGGTGATGTGCTCACTAAGATTTATTTCATAGAGCTTTTGGAGAAAGGCCTGGTCAGTCATTGTCATTAGTACTTCACATTTTATCAACAAAGGCCTGAATTTCCGATGCTCTTTACATCTGACATCTTTTAATTGTGCTTTTTTCTCAGTAACTTTCTTTTTGTCTGCCAAAGTTTGTGCCTCTAGAACTACTATATTTGGAGTTGAATTGACGGCTTTTACTTTGACTTTATCTTGTTTGAGATTAATGGTTTCACTTATAGTACCAATCACAGCTTATGATCTTGATTGCTTTCTGATTTGATAAATACAACACTAGTCTGCTTTGCTTTGCTATCCATTGCTTTGCTATCCAGCTATCCGTTGATGGGCCGGCGGTTGCTAATGCTTTTGGATCTTAACTTCTGATTCTCCGCTCTGAGGTCGGTAATTTTAGCTTCGAGGCGTAGAATCCTGTCCTGTGCGTCCGGGGCATTGGCAGCAGACAGTGTCCTCAACACTCGCTCATTTTCTTTCCTTAGCTCATCGGTTTGTCCTTCTGGCTTACGTTGGGATAGTAGAAGTGTCCGTATTTTGTTTCTTACTGAGGCAGGGTGTGATGTATATACCTTCTACCGCAATTTTATCAGACGCCGACATATCCATATTTATCAAATGGTTGAAATGGCTCTGAACCTATGGGAGTAACTTCTGAGGTCATCAGTCCCCTGGAACTACGTAAACCTAACTAGACTAAGGACATAACAAACATCCATGCCCGAGGCAGGATTCGAACCTGCGACCGTAGCGGTCCAGACTGTAGCACCTAGAACCGCTTGGCCACTCCAGCCGCCATTTTAATCGTAATCCGGCAGAAATGCTACTCGTTATTACACCTGTCTTTCATTTCTTTTGCCTTTAGATGTCACCGTGACTACTAGTCTTGGAGTCCCGTTTTCAATAACTGGACTAGCGGTGGCTGCCACCAGCATAGATCACGTTTTTTTCTCCAGTATCCACTGTTTTATGTGGGCATGGAACCAGCGTATTTCACGAGCACGTAACGCACGAGTCCCAGTTACCTTATTTACGTGAAAGAGGTGTAGTAACTTTGTGGTCATTCATTAATTCATCAACAAGTGACTACAGAAGAGTTACACGGCTTTAAAATAAACTGGGAGTTTCCACATTACCAGTCCCATCCCTTTCTCACCAACATTACATAGGTCACTGACAACATCAAATTTGTAAATTAAGCCCCTCTCAGTCGTTGTCAATAGGAACATATTTTACCTAAATCTCACTTAGAATTTACAGATAGGAACTCGCTTCACTACACTAAAAACAACTCCACTATATGAACACGAGCTCAGTGAAGTTGTTTTGTCTGTTCACGTAACATATTAGGGCAAGAAATGCTCGGGAGATACAGTCTGCAAAGTGAAAAGCGAGCAGGACCCGTACAAGGGAAACTGTCTTTCCCGGAAAGACGCTACAGCTCTCCCACAGGGTTATTAAGAACCCATTTCTCCTCTAGAGTCAGAACAAAGTTCACAAATTTAAGTAGATTCTGTTCATATGCGTTACCAATATTAGTAAATGATGTCTGCACTCTGTGTAGTGTTAGTGCACTGTGGGAAAAACCCCGAGTATGTCTGCGCACTGCGCCGCCAGTCATTCATGAGACGAGCTGTGGAAATGTTGTGAAACACTCTGCAGTTTGCTTACTGTGACGTAATGGCTTAGACAGAGTGGGAAATCGTCTCGTCGCTCTTCAGATTACAGGCCTGACCACAATCGGACGATCTACCTGCCCTTATGTATCTATTCTCTAACACCCCTACAGCCCATCACACCACCCAAAACACACTTTATCCGCTAATCAATATGAATTCTTAACCCATTTCGTTTAGCAACATTAATTTTATGCTATTAAACCAATGTTTTTAAATGATCAATGATTTTTACATCCCCTCTAAAGCGTTAACTATTAGCCCTCGAGGAAAAAGAATAGGACCTTTTGTGTAGGAAATTTAATGTAGTTAATTTTATGGTGGGAAGCATTTTCTCTGAAAGCTGTGGTTTTCGAGGCATTCGAGAGAAATATAAAAAAGTGATCCTCAAAAGATCCCCGGCCCCCTCTCCCTTCCTTCCACCCTAACGTTCGCGTTCCACCGGTGAGGATTTTTCGGTGTGTTGTTCGTGGTCCACCTCTCTACCAATGTACAAAAATTTGCGACTACATGAATGTTTTCCCCGATTCGATCTTTCTGGTTTTTGTTTACTGGGCTAAAGCTCTAAATCGACTTACATGGCCAGGTAGAAGGGGGATACATTTCATCTTTACCAAAACGCGATCCAGATTGAGCTGGTACTTTGCTAATTGACAGACACGAGAGAAGTGAGAGGTAACAGAAGAAAAACGTAAAAAGCGCCGGGGATCGAACACCAAAAATTTTGGTTTCACTCCAGAACTTAAACCACTGAGCCACCTGGGTACATTTGTGTACAGCCCGTTAATAAGTTAATTATCAATCAGAAACTTCATTGAGTCAAGGGGACCACTAGTCATAAAATTTGGTAGAAGAAACAAACAGAGAAAATATGGCGGCGTTTTCCATTATTCGTTATGTAATTTACTAACCTATAAATTTCTTTGTATGATCTACTTATTCGAATAATTATCTAGGTAGAAATTTATTCGAATTCTGCCCATCTCTGCTTATCACTACACCTTGCTCTTTCTTCCACTTTGCGGTCAGTGCAGTTAACATTATTTGTAACGAGCTCTACTAGTTCATTTGCTCTATTTACGTACGAGAGCCTAAAGCGCAGCTGGTTTGAAGATTTTTTGTTAGTTGCAGACCTTCTCACCATACGTCTATGTTAATTGTTCTTTGCAAAATGAGTCACAGTCAGTGCGATTTTAGCAGCAGACTAAATGCGAGCATTATTTCGTCAGCTATTCTCTGGCGCAAATTTACGTTTCCAGAGCTAAATCAATAAACTACAATAACATTCAGTATTCAGTTATCACTTTATTTTTAGCAATATTCGATCATACTAAATCTTAGTGTTAATACTTGTTGAATCTAAGCAATACAGCAAGCACTTTCCCTATAGAAAACATGGAAAATCGACACCTAAAACGATATTCTAATTTTAAATGCATTCGAATGCTTGACACGCACATTAGTGCCGCTGTACTGTGACGACGCTGTGTAGAGCGCACGTTTCCTTAGCCGCTGGCGGAGCCGGCCGCATACTTTTAGTCCAGGCACTATGGACAAGTGATTTAAAAAATTATTACCTGAAAACAAAAAATGTGAGCAGTCAGGAAATTAACTTTTAAATTGTCTTGCTTTTTCATGAAACTCGCTCCAAGATGACAAACATGGTCAAAATGTGTGCAAAGCTGAAAAAACTGTTTTTCTTACACAAATAAAGAATTATAGCTCGAATCGAAAATTGTTAACTGAGAAGGTTGTAGGGCTGAAAATGATCTGTCAATTGCTTTTTTTATACATATCGACTGCTTCCTTATGCTTCAATATATGTAGAAAAAAACCGATAACAATTGGATTCTTTGTAACTAGTTAACATCACGTTGGCATACTTACTATTTACTGTAAGTATAGCCTGCGGTAAGTCGAAAAGTACTTATTTGAAAAATTGAAAATTTTATGTTACTTCTCAAGGTATATCAACGTTATGAAAGACAAAGTCGCCCTTCGGTAACGATTTTATGCTTATTTTCTTTGCAAAAAGATGATTTACCATGCACCCTATTAATAATTTTCGCAGTTTTACCAATCGCAAGGATCAAAAAATTACTTCTACAATCTTCCACTCCTGTTGCTCGTTTTCTTCCCTCAGTTATTTCGGCGCCAGCGGGTTTAGCTCGACTCCAGAGGGTCTAAGAATAAAAAGGTTTTCAAATACGTGAAAAAATATCAGAAATTTCTTTCGTTAAAATTGATATCTATAAAATAAGAATTGAGGTGGTTGAAAAAAACACGACCAATAAAAGTGCAAGTTTCTCAGCGTCGTTTCTCGATCCTTACAATTAACAAACTCTTGAAACATTATTTAATAGCTTAGTAATACAACACTTTGGAAAGAAAATAAATCTAAAACCGCTACTGTAGAGCCATCCACTGTGAACATTTAGCCAATTATCAAGAGTGCTTATTCTTCAGAAAAATTGATGTATCTCGAAAAATAAGAACTATTTTCCAATTTTTCAAATAAGTAGCTTTTGCCTTACCGTACGCTATACTTACACTAAACAGCGAGTATGGGAACGTGAATGTTAACGTGTTACAAAGAGACCAATGATTAATGTTTTTTTTCAATATATCTATGAACTTAAGAAAGTAATAGATACCTTTAAAAAAGCAATTGCTAGGTCTTTTTAAGCGCTGCAAATTTCTGATTTAACATTTTTCGATCTTATCTATAGTTTCTGACATATTTAAAAAACTTTCTTTACAAATTTTGGGTTTCTTTTTTACAGTCTTTGCCATCTTGAAGAAAGTTTCATGAAAAAAACCCTATACGCACATAGTTTTTGTTTTCAGTCAATAATTTTTCCAAATTTAACATTAGGCCGTCACAGAATGCTTGGACTATTCGGCTAAGCGTACGAGGAGAGTGAAAAATGCAGCGACCGCTTATAACACGGTTCCGCCATGCGGATGCAGTGCTCCATTTGTCTTCAGCTTCTTGTGCAGTTCGGGCCTTAGAAACTCTAAACAGCCATCTGCTTTCAGGTTCGACAGCTGAAGTTAAGAACTCGTCTTATACCAGCCATTGAACAAAAGGAATGGAACTCGGCCGATGTGAACTTCTGATATCACATTTATTTAACTAGCGAATTAAGCTATGAAGTAAACTAAAGAAATTACCGATTTTCTAAGAGTAACTGAAATAAGAGAGAGAGAAATTACTTAACATTATTCCGTTACACAGGAGTTATTTTTGACAAGGTTAATTTTAAGGTGACGCCTTTCAAACTACAACCGAAGACATCCCTAACAGAGCGTTCTATTCCACATTTTGACGAAATCGATTTTTCACTGGAATAAAGTTGTACATCACATGAGACATGCTGCCATAGCAACAGATGTCTTTTTTTCTGTTTCCAAATTGTGCTATTTGTTGTTGTAAATTTCACCACCCTGGAGGAACGTTCATAACATCGAAAATGGTGGACGTGGCTCATGCAAGTTTCACTCCAAGAGACACTGTATCGTAAAATAACAGCTTAGAATGGGAAACAGAGACACATCAAATTTGAAGCAGAATTTCAAGAAAGTAGGAAGAACAGTGGAAAATCTTACACTTCTACAGATGGAAAAAGCGTGTCTGAAAAAACCACATGAAAATTGGTACGTATAAGAAAGTTCTATGTCGTAATTATCTAAAAATTGTACACTAGAATAATTTATTTAGTCTGGACGTTGGTTTGGGGAAAACAACAACTGGACAATGATACTTTTGTACAACTACCTTGTTTTGAAAGGATACTTTACAACTGTAGAGCATAAGTTTGTTGTAACGCGGCATAGCTTTGCGTCTTGGGACCGTATTTTTGCATGAACTGGGAAGAGTAATGGAGGTCTTGTTTACCCGTGAATGAAAGTATGTAATATCTGGAGCCTTTTTAAGTGCAATTTTCATTACAAAAGATATGAGCCAGAATGACTTTGTAGCTGTCAGTGTTCCTGAAGTCATTATAAACTCTGGCCCATACTTGAAAATTACGGATGACGTGGTTGAATATCAGTGCTGATGATCCAAATGCAGCGCACTTGCTTCTTCTTCATAACGTCATTCAACGTGGGTACATGTCAGTCTGATCGAGGGAAATTTGTTGGTGCTCGTATAGTGCGTGCAACCTTTGATGTATGAAGAGCTTCTTCGTCTATCGGCAGGTAAAATCAGTGTCTTGGATTTGTATAAATACATACGTGTACAATACAGGGAATTTTATGTCACCTTCTGATTGAACACTTCAATTTATTTTTCCTCTTTTTAATTTTTTTTGTCCAATATACAGTTAGTGTTTCTTTTTAGTTTGCAGGTTAACTAAATAAATGCATTGCGTTATTTCAGAATGTCGGATAAGAGAGTCTGTCAATACCTTTCGTTATTTTTCTCATTGTAACAGAAAATTAATGTTTCTGGTACAAAACGTTATTTCACACAGTACTATTACTGGATGCAGTACGTTCTTACACGGAAAGCGCCATAAATATTAGAATAACTTTATAAACATTGTGAAATATGCTAAACACATCTTACTGTTCTGTAACACCTACTGTATCAGCTGTTCATACATAATAAAATGTATACACAAATAGTTCCAAACAAAAGCAACAGCTACTGTTACTTCCTGAAAACATTCTGAAATTATGATATGCAGTGCGCTTGTTTGCCTGACCACCTTCCGAAAAAGCTTTTAAAATCACTGATTATTAGTCTTGAGCTTACTGTAATTTAATAAAAGAGAATTACAGCAGACACGTTTCGATTATGTTTTTAAAGCATCTTCCATTGTTATTCTGAAAATTGGATACATACGTCTGTACATTTTTGGTTATTTTAGGCTAAAAACAACGATTTGTTTATAAAGTTGGAGAGAAAATTACTTACGGTGTTTCTTTACATATTGCACTTCTTCCCTCCCGCGAACAGAGGCACACGTCAAAAGACTTCATTTCACATATGCAGGTGGTAGTTTTTGCCATTTTCCACTAATTCTTGCGCTGTGTTATTTACACTTCACTTTTTATGAACTGTTTCCCGCTCTGCTCCCGTAACAGTTTTTATATCTGTTAGTTTGTTGTCATTCACGTTGTGAGTGTTGCCAACCTGTGAGGCTCGTTTGTTTGTGTGTGTGTGTGTGTGTGTGTGTGTGTGTGTGTGTGTCCATTGTCCATATGTGTGTGAGTTAGTGAAAATTAGTAAACTTGTCATGTATATTGAAACGTCCCCTTTGAAAAATTATACAGGACTGTGCTTTACCTGACACACAATATTTTTAGCGCAACGTAATCTGACTTCCAATAATCCCTACAAAAGAATGGCCCATGACTAACATTAAACTATACCTTTCACAAATCACTTACCTCACAAAAATCTTCGTTACTGGTACTACTGCAATACAGCGAGCGCCATTTCTGCCAGCTAAATAAAAGATTCAAACTACGGAAGGCACTAACTACTGATAGGCATAGTTAGCAAATGAAAGATTTTAATAGAGAACAAACAATTTATTTACCTTAATAGTCATAATATATATAGCAGTTCATGACAAATTTCAAAACTCCGCCATCTCTCTCCCCACATGCACCACTGCTGGCGGCACACCTCCAACTGCACAACGCTACGCGCTGTTCACATCCAGCTGCCGCTGCCCAACACTACAATGGCAGACAACAATGCAAACTAGCCACAGACTGCACACAGCACAGCCAGTGATTTTCATACAGTGCGCTACGTAACGTTGCCAATAAGAAAACATCAACAGCCTACTTACATAGCCCCCATGCTCCCCACAAAAAAATTTACAAATTGTTTTGGGCAGTGGCCAATAATGATTTGATAAAATTTTTCATAATTACAATAACAAAGATATCAAATGCACACACTTATTGATACATTGTTGGTGAAAAGCAAAAATTTTCTCACAGTCCATAAAGACAGTCCTGATCATTCATCACAGTAAAATTGCAGTGTTTTTCTCAAATTCTGAGCAGTAAAAGAAAATGCACACGGAAGTAGTGGATTTCCATGCAGTCTTGAAGAAGTAGTGTTGTCCTTCCAATGGAAAGACAGTGCTGACTCTTGACATGCAGACAGGAAATGGGCCACAGCAGAGCAAACCCACCGCAGAGTCAGTCGAAGTTTTGAAGAATATTGGTAGGTAGGTCATCACAGAGTAGACCCACTGTAGTCCTGGTAGACATTACAGTATTGATGGGCCATCAGAGGTGCAGACCCACTGCAGTCCTTGTAGAAATAATGGTATTGGTGGGCCATCAAAGATGCAGATCCGCTGTAGTCCTTGTAGAGACGGCCAGCAACCATCTGTTGCGACTGTGCAGGTACACAATCACCATCGAAGAGTCTTGCGGACAATATAGCAAGTCCATAAACCACCACTCGTGCACTCACAAAATTTTTTTTTTTTGAAATGTCCTTAGAACCAGCAATGCTGTTATCCAGTCCCTTGCTGCATTTTTAACACACGTACAAACACTAACAGTCCCAACTTCTCACATACTGTGCATATATTATGGCCAACAGAAACGTGTGCAGTGAAATGATACTTAATTTGAAGAACTGGTAACAATTACAATTTGATAACATAAAAATACAATAACAAAGGTACAAAATACATCATTGAAGAACATAACAATACAGATAACATTTGTAGTAATAGGGGCTTTACAAAAGAACAGAAATAAACATATACATCAGTGTTACAGGAATTATGACATAATTACATACACAAAAGATCAGAATAACTTTTGAAACATCAACTTCACACATGAGCATTAAAACAAAACAGAATAAACAATGTCTAAACATCTTTACAAAGAAAATAACATAGTATTTGAAAAATTCTACAACATAAATCTTATTAGCTAAACACATAAAGACAGGAAAAAGATAAATACACAAGGGTACATAAACACATAGCGGAATAATACAAAAGGAAAGGACAGGGTTCGTTTTCAGTGTGACATTTGGTACTGCAGTCCAACCCAAAACTTCATTCCATAGATCTTTCGTCTTATTTCAACATTTGTTTCCACCAAAAAAAATCCTATTCAAGCATGCTTTCTGTATTTATATGTTCTCATATTTCTTACCTCATTATTTATTTTCCATTATCTTACCTCATCATTTATTCCTAAGAAAATCCTACCTAAACCTGTTGTCCCTAAACCCTACTTTTTTGTTCATATCCTCTTTGAAAATACTTTTTTGGCCAAACTATTTTCTTATAGCTTCTCAATGCACTTCTTCCAATTCATCACAACTCATTCTATTATATAGTCTACCCCCTCTTAAGCTAACTTAAATCTACTGAGCTCAGATGCTAAACTAAGGAACGTGGCAATGCAGCAGCACAAAACAATTAACACAAACATCAATGACAAAAAATTCAAATTGGCAAAGCAATTGCAATATTGCATCTAATATAAGGCACTGTGCAGCAAACAAGAAAAATAAATTCGTAGTAAAACTGGCTTAAAAGAGTAATACAAAGTGAAATTTAGTAACACTATGCCTGGCAAACAGCAGCAGTAAATGCTATAACTTACACCTAACGATGACAAAGCTCAAGCAGAAAAAATAGTACCCTAAAGACAACAATGCAGATAAGGGAAATGTCTGTTCACATCTTAATATCTATGTAATTAAAGTGGTGCACCACAACTATTTCTACAAAAGAAATTACCAAGTACTTGAAAAGAAAATTATGAATGCAGTTCCTGTGAAGGTAAATGTCTTTTTGTGCTCCCTCATTTTTTTGAAAAAAAAAATTATTATTTACTCGATCTGCAGACAGAAAATATTTATATTAGTACATCTATAAAATTTTATTTTAACCAATGCTGCAGTGCAGCTAGAAACTAGATATTAAACAAAATGAGTAAATAAATACATAAAGCAAGCCATATGGCATTTCTCTCAATTAGCAAGACAATAGCCGTGAAATGTTTCTCATCGTTTCATTAGGCATTTTAGTAAATATCATAAACTAGCTGACCCGGCGAACTTCGTACCGCCTAACAGTCAATGAATGTTGTGTTACCTTTTAGCTGAACTAATTTAGGTTTTGATGAACGTAATACAATGATACAAAATAATAGTAATATAGATAGAAATATAAAAGTATTTTATTTTGATGAATGATGATGAATACATACAGAATAAGAATAAAAATTTAAAAAATAATAATAATTAAGTATTTCAAACACATGTCAGAAAAAAAATCATTGAAAACTATGTTGTGCAGGTTGGGATACACTCTGATTAATTCATTAATCGGATTTTCATTCAAGCACCTTGTGGTAAACGACATTCTTTGATTTTTGGTCAGGCGCAAGAACAAATAATGTGGATGGTTTGCCGACACGTGAGCATGCCGCATACAATTGACCATGAGAAAAACACGCATTTTCTAGATTGAGGCCACAAATAGTCAAGGATTGGCCCTGTGATTTGGTGATCGTCATGGCGAAGGCGAGACGAATCGGGAATTGAATTCGTTTAAACTCAAAGGGCATATCTGTTAGGAACATCGGAATCCTTGGAACAAGAACTTCCTCATCTTTAAATTCTCCTTCAAGTATCGACACGTGAATCACATTGCTCATCAGTTTTCTTATCACCAAACGCGTTCCATTGCACAGTTTTGGTTGGTTTAAATTTCTAAGCATGATGACTACCGAGCCAACCTTCAGTTGTAAATTGTGCGGTGGTAAACCAGGCACATCCAAGGAGTTCAAAAATTCAGTTGGATAATTAGTGGCTTCTTCTTCAATTGTTACACAGTCGATAGATATGAATGAATACAGAGTACCTACGATTTGATTTTGAATTATAAAATCGAGGTCATCTACATCTTTATTTTTAGCCGCCAAAATTGCTCGCTCACTTAACCATTTAGTATTTTTGTGGTTAGCAATGATATCCGGAAATACTTTGTTGATAAGCTCGTCTTTTGATGAGACGAAATTGCAAAAATTTGGAGGAAATGAAATCAAACCGCTCGATTCGTCAACAGGAACACGGCCATTACCGATAGTCAGCAATTGCTTCGAGAAATCATCAGCAGATAGATCGTTCAACAATGCAACTATATTTACAGACAGTTGAAGTTAGTTTACATATCGCCACAGATTTGATACTTTGAGCCAAGCGTTTACTTCGTCGGCAGCAGTAGATCTTGGAATTACTGGTAGTGTTTGTCGGAAATCGCCAGATAATAAAATCATTGAACCACCAAAACATCTCGAGTCATTGCGCAGATCTTTTAATGTTCGGTCTAGTGCTTCCAATGCGCGTTTGTGCGCCATTGTGCATTCGTCCCATATGATGATTTTTGATGCTACTAAAACTTTGGCCATTGCGGAGTGTTTCGAAATGTTACATGTCGGTTGTTCAGTAGTTTGAAGGTTTAATGGCAATTTTAACGCTGAGTGAGCTGTACGGCATCCGTCTAACAATGTGGCCGCTATTCGAGAAGAAGCAATTGCTACCGCAATTTGGATCTCGCACGAACAATGGCCAAAATCAATGACATGAGGAATGTCTTCCCAGTTCCACCGGGGGCATCCAAAAAAAATAAGCCACCATTTCCATCATCAATTGCGTACATTCGTTTGAACTGATTGGATTAGTTCATGTGGATCATATTCACGTTCACGTTCCAATTCTCTATTAAATGCGTCATTCATTCCGCGATCTGGCGCTGGCATTCCTAACCTAACTAACAAACTGCCGCACATGAGGTAACACATATCTTCGATCAAGAGCAAAACCTGGTTATGCATCTCCTCATTCGCCTCAAGATTGGCATTTCTTGAGCTGACACGAATTCGATATAAAATGTCTTCTGACATGTTATCTTTGTATTTGTTCCACAGGTCACGTGGGTTCGATGGGAAGCATGTCGAAATGATGATAGCAAATAATGTGCGTATCTGACTTGGAGATGCAGAAATAATTGCTTCAGCGATTGTCGTGTCCCAATGAGTATCGCTTTCAAGCAAATTCAGCTCTTGACATGCAGCACGAAATATGGGGCACACTATACCATTAACAGTTCGTAGTGATTCAAATGATGTTGGGCCTCGAACATGTACCAGCAACAACCGCAAATAGAAACATTCATCATTCTTCGGATGAACTGTGTAAATACGACCAAGAGCATCAGCAGAACGCATATCTGGATGACCAGGAACTGCATCGCCTTGCTTCCGACGTTGAAATTTCTTCGATGTAGCGTTCCAAGTGTAATAACGTGGCATTTCCGAGTAAAGCAACGCTCGTGCGAACGGATCGTTTTGACAAATCGCAAAGAAACTGGTCAGTGTTGTCGCTGGAGGTGTTTCGGTACATTGAGCAGCATTCGAAGCTGTGAAATATACTCTCTGACCGTTCTCTAGATGCACCCCCAAATGTGAAACAGTGGGATAACGTTCGTGAATAGGGAATGAGAATATACGCCAAATTGCTTCTTTGCAGTTCACATATCTACCAACTTGATAGCGCGTGATTTCATCGTTGATATTGGATGTTTGGACACCAAAAAACGCCATGTCACTCCCTTTCGTGACATATTTGCAAATGTATTTAATAGATTTGACCGAATTGCAATACTCAACATTACAATGTGCCTTGAATGTTTTCGAAAGAAGTGGCGAATATGGAACAATCCAACTGTTGTCAACTATGAAATCGTTTCCTTTCACTTTAGTTGTGATAGTTCTACCATTATCATCGGGCGATCGACGCCGATACAATGAATAACCATCGTTGCCTGTAATGGTCTCTGCCGAGAATTTTCGTGGATACCGTTTGGAACACTTGCCGTCGACCATGCACGGTGATTGGCGGTTGATAGTGCCACATGGTCCATGAATCATATTCGTGATTACAACATCACGCAGGTCTGGATCGGTTTCAGGAGCAGGAATCTCCGCACATATGATGTCATCTATTTGATCTGGCCGAATTCTGTCTACTAACCAAATTAGAATGTGAGCATGCGGCAGGCCTCGTTTTTGCCTTTCGACTGAATACATCCAGCATCGAGTAATCCCAAAGACGTGTTGCTTAACAATGTAATTTATTAGTGACCGATTTTTTTGCTTGAAAACCCATCCGGTGATGTCGTGTCGATCACTTGATGTTTGTCAGGGAAGCAGCAATTGAATAATTTCCATCCATTTCGGATTACATGTAAATGTAATGAATAGATCTGGCCGACCATAACGACGAACATTTCTCATTGCATCTTGCGCATATTCATGCATATGATGCGGGATACCTGTGTATGTCGCTAGCAAAATAGTCAATCGACCAACATTTTCTGAATCTCCTTCTGTGCTTATTGCATCGCGTAAATGAATATACTCTTCCGAACGCAATTTAGCTTGATTCAACCGGATGAAAGTCAGGCGCTCTGTTTCGATTTTAACGTACATGTCAACGCATGCATAAATGTCAATCATTACTTACAGATTTTGACAAAAAAATTTGACAGCTCCGAAACTAAATAACTTTTAGGGAAAATAACGCATTTTTCAAGTATTCGTCAATTATTCATTATTTTTAAGATGTATTCTGCTATTCGGGTGGGAGACAAATCCAACAAATCAAAAACCATGAAGATTTTTATTCGTCAATTTTTCATTATTTTTAAGATGTATTCTGCTATTCGGGGTGGAGACAAATCCAACAAATCAAAAACCATGAAAATTGGTCCAGCAGATCTTGAGTTATAAGTGTTGCAACAAACCCGACTTTGATTTATATATATATAGATTAAGAGCTCCACAGTATAATCATATGTTTTCAAGTTCGACCGTGTCGTTTTTTTGTGATGCTTTCTACAAAGGAATGTCAATAGCGAGGATAATGGCCTCCCCTTCTTTTTTTTTTTTTCACCTGTGCCTCTGAAAGGCACTCACTAATGACTTCTTTCCAGGCGACTGTCGCCCATCTGGGTGCCCACGACGCATTACGTGCAGGTGGTCACTTAACTTTCTTACGGAAATATTTACGAATGCAGTTTCCGCTACAGTGACAGTCTCATATAAAAATATTTCACAGGTCAAGAATTTGTGTTACAAGTGTGTAGAAACAAAATCCTATTGATAGAGTCCAAAAAATTTTCGTCGGCATTGTAATACATTCACGCATTTACATACATTTCATAAATCTTAAAGTACGATTCTTGGTTTCCAACAACCTGTTTCACAAACCAGAGTCCCTAACCACTACTCATTATTCCTTACCTTATTCGTCGACACTTCTTCGATATTTCATCATAACAGATATGTAGCATACTCAAATAACTCATATAGCATCAGCTTATTGATCATAAACATACCGCAACAGCATAATACACATAGTCATCGTAATAATAACATCATAACACCTCAGTCAACTCTCAAAATCGTCGTAGCTTCCCCCAATAATTTCAAAACCTAAAAAAAATTTTCTGCTCATGTCAAAAGTGTCATCTGCCTCAAACGTACTTTAAAAATCGTGATCCCATACCAAATATATCATTCAAAGCTCTCATAATATCACAATTGGTCCGAAAAAATATGAACAGTTCACAAAGTACAGACAAAATAAAATTTCTTAAGTGTGAAGTTACCCAACTGTGTAATTGCATAAACATGTGCCACTGATGTAGTAAAAAAAGTTTATCTCTCAGTTAAATGATCAGATAGCTGTGTAATTTGTGTGTTAGAGAAATATGGTACCAATGTGTAAAGTTGTATAAGCAAATACCATATTAGCTAGGGCTCCTTGTGCTTGCCAAACACATGGTGGACAGAGTAAGCGTGTACCCCCCTGAGGATTAATGTAATTATACCCTCAGGTGTTATAGATTACAGCAATGGAATGAAATGTATCATGGAAAACTTTCTTTGTAATTCAAAAATCTTGAAAAATAAATGGCTTAAGTACAAAATTAATCTCTCAAATGCGTCTCCTGTAGTGCTAAATGTGCGTCTTGGTGTAAGATAATTCTGTGGAAGTGTCGTAGTTATCATCCTCTGTAAGCAAAGTTCTGCTGAAGTCAATATACTTACCTCATCATAAACGAAAGTGAAATGCTTTGCGTATGGATACCGTAGTTATTACGTACCTTGCCGTGATCAAGAAAGCACTATAATGTAACGTATTGTTGTGCTACGAAAAAGGCTGTCTCATTGTAGCTATACCACCAAAGTTACTACTAAAACATGTTTTACTTTCCAGAATAATACAGAAAAACTGTGCAGAAATAAAACAGAAACACTGCAAAAGCAACATTGTATATTGTCACTCATTAGTAGCGTCGTAATAAAATCGTGTAGCTGTCACATAAACTAACCACTGTGTCATCTGGTATCTCACAGAAAGTACTTTAAATCCAGAATGTATTTTCAAGTAAACCAAAATGTTGCATTAAAATCTCATTAGCAGTACTGGTAAATGTTCTAAGTATGTAAGCCTTATAGTCGTTACGTAATCGTGCAACTAACACACAAGAATGTACACACACAATGACACTGTGACGTCTGTTCACTATAACAATGCATTCGTAATTTCTGTTTAAATAAGTTCTCTTGGTTCTTGATTGGATATTTAACTTCAAACATTGTTACATATTAACAGATTCTAAGTCTGACAAAGCATACTAGTAATGTAAAGTGAAAAGTTATATGGCAAAGACAAAGTTAAAAAGCAGATTATTTTTCAATAAACGGTTTTACATGTGAAATGTAGTGTAAATCTTTACTCTTCCTAGTACGCAGAGTTTTAACTTCAACGCAATTATCATGTGGTATACGTCGGATTCTGTAAGGTCCATTGTAAACCAGAAAGAATTTGTGACTCAAGTGTTTCTTCTTATGTGACAATGAATGAGCTTTAATGAGAACTTTCTGACCAATATACAATTTCTTTGCATTTGCTATACCGTGTAGTTTTCTCCTTTTGTCTGCTGCAGATTTTATATTTTTAATAGCCAAATCAATTATGTGTTTGTGTCGAAGTTTACGTGTATTCGGGAAAGGTACAAGCTCTCTGATTCTGTTCGGTGGTTCTTCATTCTTCAGTACAAGAGTAGGTGGTAAAGCAGTGGAGTCATGAGGCATTTCATTCAGCACGTTTTGAAATAAGTGTAAGTATCTGTCCCAATGCTGATGCTGTCTGTGACAATAAAGTCTGCAAAGCTTATTGATTTCTTTCATAATTCTTTCGGAGGGGTTACAATGTGGTGAGTACAATGAAATAAAAACAGGTTTGATTTTATGATTCTGAAGAATGCGTGACCAAACAGCAGATCTGATTTGCGGTCCGTTATCTGAAATGACTTTACTAACGTGTCAACTTCACATAAGAAATTTTTAACAGAGGCGTTGGATACAGACCGTCCAGTGGCTTTACCTAACGGAGTGAAAGAAACATATTTTGAAGTAAGTTCAACAGCGACTAGAACGTACGAAAATCCATTAGATGTTCTGACAAGCGGTCCCAAGAGATCAACAGCAGCAAATTCTTTTAATTTAGAAGGAATAATAGGAAACAACGGAGCACGATGTGAGACAGTAGATGGTTTCGCCTTTTGACAAAGTTTACAAATCGACAAGACTCTTCGAATTCTCTTTTCCATATTGTTAAAATAACAAGTCGTTCGAAGAATATGATAACATTTTCGTGGACCAAAATGTGCGTAGCTGAAATGAATGTACCAAATGAGCTTATTAACAAAATCGTCTGGAATGCAAAGTACCTATAGCTTGTCATCAACAGTGCAGCGTTTGAAGAGTATGTTGTTTCTAACCACGTAATAATGCCGAATCTGTGTGTGTGTCTTTTCATGCCATTTGCTCTTGATGTCTTTCCAAATCGGATCTTTATCTTGTTCATGAGCAATGTCCTTTAAAGATGTGGTGATGAAGTTTTCAAAGGCGACTTTCTGAATGTAAAGAATACTGAAATTTTTCTCGAGGTTGCCTTCTGTGTTACTTTTCTCAAGCCCAGCCGGTGCGCGTGACAGTGCGTCCGCAACAATGTTCTCCTTGACGGGAATGTAGACTATTGTGAAGCGGAATTCTTGCAGAAACAATGCCCAACGTTTTGACCTGTCATGATTTAATTTTGAAGACATAAGAAATTGTAATGCACGATGATCACTGTATACTTTTACGTGCTTACCAGAAAGAAAGAAACGGAATTTGTTAAATGCCCAAACGATAGCTAAAGCTTCTAATTCAGTAACGGAATAATTTTTTTCAGATTTTATTAGCACTCGGCTAGCAAAAGCAATGGTTTTCTGAACAGTAGTGTCATTTTCTATGTCTTCTTGAAATAAATGGGCACCAAGACCGACTTTAGAAGAATCCGTGCTAAGGCAGAAATCTTGTGACAGATCTGGATGAGCTAGTATTGGCGCGTTAAGTAGCGATTCTTTCAAAGAATTGAATTCCAACTGTGCTTGTTCGTCCCAGTTCCAAACAGTATTTTTTCCAGTGAGAGAACAAAGTTTTGGTGTAACAAGATTTTGCATATTCAGAAAACGACGGTAAAAATTTACAAGACCTAGAAAACTGCGGACTTGTTTTTTTGTGGATGGAACTGGAATGGCTCTTACTGCTTCTAACTTTTCAGGATCCAGCTGAATACCTTCAGAAGAAATAATATATCCCAAAAACTTCACCTTTGTCCTACCAAATTCAGACTTTTCCAAGTCAACTGTAATTCCAGATTCTGCGAAAATATGTAACACGCTGTTGAGGATGCGATTGTGTTGTTCCCATGAGGCTTCTGCTATCAGAATATCGTCCACATATAACGCGATGTGACGTTTTAAGAACTCAGGTAATATGGAATTTAGCCCGCGAATGAATGCTGCCGAAGAAATGTTCAAACCAAAAGGAAGTTTCCGAAACTGATAACAAAGGCCGAAACAAAGGAAAGCTGTGTATTTTCTACATTCTGGATGAAGTTCGATCTGATAAAAGCTGGATCTGAGATCAATAGAAGACAACACTTTTACGCCATTAAAATTTTGAAGAAGTTCTTCCATCGTTTGCGGCCTGTCTGTTTCAGGAATAATGATAGTATTGATTTGTCTCGAATCTAAGACAAGTCTGATCGATCCATTTTTCTTCTCAACAACATGTAATGGATTATTGTATGAGCTTACTGCAGGCTCAATAATGCCCTCGTCAAGCATAGATTGTATTTCTGTTCTAACACGGTCCCTATAATGTGCTGGAATTACCTATGGTCTAACACAAAATTTAGTATGCTCACGAACACGAAATTGGTATTGAAATCCCTTGATTGTTCCTGTTTTGTGAGTAAAAACTGTGGAATGTGCTTGTAAAATCTCAAAAAGGTCCTCCCTATCAGTGTCATTACAATTCTCAATTGTTTGAATTTTATTCTGAATTAACTCATTAATTTCAAATATGCCGTCGATATCATCCCTGTCAGTACTTGCAGAGTGATTGTTAGTGTCTAGTTCCGTAGAAAATTCCGAACTGTTGTCTAACAGAAGGTAAAGCCGATTAATTTCCTCGTCATGGTTTGAGAGCCAATCTTCAAATTTCAAAGCTATTGACTTACCTTCTTTGTCTAAACTTATTTCAGCATCGTGGAAGTTTAAGATTGCTTTGTATTCATTCAAAAAGTCTACTCCCAATATAATTTCCGTCGACAATATTGGAACAATGAGAAAGTTCGTAGAGAAGCTGTGGCTTTTACAAAAGAATTCTAAGTTGATTTGTTGGCGTACATCTACACTTTTTCCAAAGATTGCACCTTGTAATTTAATCTTACGTAACGGAAGTGTGAGGCAATCGTTCGATTTGTTACATTTGCTAAAGGCTGTTTCACTATTTACTGAAATGGGACTGCCAGAGTCAAGTACTGCCGTAAATTTTACGTCATTTACTGTAATGTGAATCACAGGATATGCAATGTTGTTATGTTTTACGTCGTGTTCCTGGAGTAAGATGTCCCTAATGTCTTCCATTTTTACGTAATTACTAGCTACGGCAGCTGCGTCGTCAGTTTCATATGTACGTTTTGTGGCTGCCAGCGGTATGAGTCATTGCCTATTGTCTCTTTGTTGGCGCGCGTCGTTATTGGGATTTGGAGACCTAACGTGTACAAATTCGCCTTGTCGAGAGGGCCCTGCTCTGTTTGAATCCCGCCAGTTCTGATACAATTCAGGTCTGTCGTTACGATCATATTGTGTGTCGTCATATCGGTAGATTCCATAGTTTCTTTCTTGTCGCTCACGTGGTGGAGAATTTCTCTCTGAATCGTAACTGTGCGCTGGACCGTTGCGTCTAAAGTTATTCTGTATTCTGTCTCCCCTGATAATATTTATTTTGGTTCCTATATTGTCTGTTTCTCTGATTGTCTCTGTGATAGTAATTACTGCGGAGAGGTGATCTTTCCCTGTAATTATTACTACTCTGCCAACGGTTGTCATACGGGTGGTGTCTGCTTTGGTCACGATTTGTGTTGTGAGAATAGCCTTGTCGAGTCCAGTTATTATTTCTTTCATCGTGGAATTGCGACGTATATGACCTGTAATTGTTGTGTTCCTGTTTCCGCTTTCCGTGATTGTCAGTGTCAATTTCTAATTCTTGTAAGAGTCCCTGAAAAGCTTCAATGTCGTCTTTGCAACGTCCTGCCAAAATAATATGTCGTAAATATTCAGGCAATTTGATTAAGCAAATTCGGATGAGTTCTGAGGGCCTGTATGGGTTTGACAGGTACTGATTCTTGTGCAACATGTCTTCAAAATATTTCACAAGACTGGAAAATTCAGATTGTTCGAAGTGTTTCGTCATTATGATGCTATGTTTTACTCGGTCTTGTGTAGCTTGAGACCAATATGCTGAGAGGAAGGCATGATAAAATTTTCCTTCACTGTGACAATCGTGAATGACCGATCGCATTCTTACAGCTGGTTCATTCTCTAAATAGCCACACATAAATTCTAATCTGTGCTCTAATGACCAGTTGGGAGGAAAACAATGAGAGAATTGATGGAGCCACGCTTGTGGATGAATGTCGTTGCCAGAATTCTTAAACGTTTTGAATTTACGTGTAGTAATGAACAGCTTATAGTGAAAATCATCATGTCGGCGAGTCGCATGTCGGTCATTGTTACGTCGTGTCGGCGGTTCAATCTCAAAATTCGGTGCACATTGCCAATTTCTTTCATAACTTCCGAAATGCCCTGTGTTATTATTTTGTGGCTGTTCCATATTTCTATGTCGCTCTTCCCGTATTGGGGGGCGAGTGTCCTCTGAAATACGTAATTCTTCTATTACCTGTGTCAGCTGATCTTGTACTTCCCAGATTTCTCTTTGGTGTTGTGTATTAATTTGATTCTGATTTTGTTTGAATTTCCTAATTTGTTCGTACTCTTCTGTGTCATTAAAGACTACCGGTCTTGTGTCATCCAGATTATCGTCTACATTCGTAGATAAATTATTTAACTGATCCGAAAGTTCAACTACTTTCTCTGATAATGAACTAATTGCCTCCATGTGTCTTTCTGAACCAATTTTCAGAGTATCTACTGTGTCCTTTAAGTTTTCCTGAGTTTTTGCAAGTTGCGTAACCAAATCGGTAGATGCAACTGAGTCAATTTTAGCTTGCAAGGTCTCATGATCGTCATGAACAATGGTTTGCAGTTCTTTTATGGCTGCTTCGTGATTCTGTAATGCATTTTCATGCCGCGAAAAAATAGGTTGAAAATGCTCACAAATTTGTGTTTTTACGTCATTACAGACTTTTTGACATTTCGATTCAATGTTATGTAACTCATTAGTTAAATCTTCACGTGTTTGTTCAAGCATGGTGTCTAACTTTTGAAGATTTGGTTCCATTGTGTCTAACTTTTTAAGATTTTGTTCCACTGTGTCTAACTGTTGCTGTGTTTGTCTCTGGTGTTGTTCCATTGTGTCTAACTTTTGAAGCTTTTGTCCCATTTGTTGCATTAATTGTAATAACAATGCACTGGTGTCTGAAACATGTTCCTCAGTGCTTTTCGGTAGTGAATATGCCCCGGCAACTTTCACATTTTGACAAGCAGAAAATGTGTCTTGACTTATTTGAGAAAACGGTGAGGACCCAAAACCTAAATCTACAGTATTTGCGAGATTGTGTCCTGTCATTTCGGATTCCTGAGGCGAGCTGTTGCTGACCGATCGATCGATAATGCTTCCCTGTTCACTAATTGTTTCACTGTCTACGCCAATATTTGCCGCCCGCTCCATTTCCCTATGCACAATTACCAAATTACTACTTTGAACATTAGTTAATTCATTACACGGTGGCGCTAACACACTGCTTTCGTCTTCACTGTCATTTCTCAGTTTACTTTGGAGCCTAGTATTACGTTTTTCACACGCCATTATTGTCACAATATTTCACACAACAACACAGAAAAGCACAATTTGAAGAGCAAAAATAAGAGAACACATTAATATAGTACTGAAAATAATATCTATTTAATTGCAGCTGCAAAATACTTGGTGCAAATCTACATGCATGCCACAACTGTTTTACTGTACAACGATGAAAGACTGCAACTACAAAGGAGATTTTCTCTACAATTATGTGCTAGCAATAAACAAAAGCTACACTAATTACACAAACTACAAGAAAAAATCAGAAGATTCCACTGAGGTATCCTGGCAGGGTCGCCATATGAAACGTCCCCTTTGAAAAATTATACAGGACTGTGCTTAACCTGACACACAATATTTTTAGCGCAACGCAATCTGACTTCCAATAATCCCTACAAAAGAATGGCCCATACTACCATTAACCTATACCTTTCACAAATCACTTAGCTCACAAAAATCTTCGTTACTGGTACTACTGCAATACAGCAAGCGCCATTTCTGCCAGCTAAATAAAAGATTCAAACTACGGAAGGCACTAACTACTGATAGGCATAGTTAGCAAATGAAAGATTTTAATAGAGAACTAACAATGTATTTACCTTAATAGTCATAATATATATAGCAGTTCATGACAAATTTCAAAACTCCGCCATCTCTCTCCCCACATGCACCACTGCTGGCGGCACACCTCCAACTGCACAATGCTACGCGCTGTTCACATCCAGCTGCCGCTGCCCAACACTACAATGGCAGACAACAATGCAAACTAGCCACAGACTGCACACAGCACAGCCAGTGATTTTCATACAGTGCGCTACGTAACGTTGCCAATAAGAAAACATCAACAGCCTACTTACAATATTAGTTAGAGGGCGAGAGGTGATTTGAGAGGGGGGGGGGGTCATTGCAATTTTTTTTAGGTAGAGTTGGTAAGGATGGGTCTGGATGGTGATTATATTACAGAATCTAGGAGATGGTAGTGGTTCTATGTGTATATTAAGTGGTCAGTACACAATCTCCTTTGATGGAGATCTTCGATTATGTGTGGTCGCCAAGATGACGGTGACCGTTAGAGGAATTCTTTGGTTTGAGGAAGGAAGCCAAGAGGGCGGAGATATATTCATGTGACGTAGTTGGCAGTCAGGACGAGCTGTGTAATGACAGCCTAATAGATCTGAAGAGTTGGCTCAGAACCCGCTGGTTATACACGCATCTTTTTGTAGGAACGGCCGTTCGTGGTTGCTACATTGATAGCTTCCTGCATCCATACTGGGTGCGAGTTTTTAAACAAGACGCAGTAGCGCCACTTGCTCTCAGTTTCGTCGGTGTCCAAGTGCAGTGCACACATGCCACCCGTGTCTGTCACAGAGGAGCTCATCGATAACCGCTTGCCTGCATCGGTACAACAAGCCGAGATGCTAAGGACCACAGGTTGGGTAAAGTGCAGTAATGCTGCGCTGTTGCTGCTCATTGCCAATGCTTATCTCCCTCTCTCTCTCTCATATCCACCTAATAGAGCATTATTACATTTTTGTGACTTTTAATCCTTGCTTGATACTGTGTCAGATTCATACTGTACACTATTGCACTATTTTCTCTTCCCGAATTGAATGCTTAATACTCATTTTTTAACTATTTTGTAAATCTTGACTGCAGAATATATCGCTATTAAGCCCTGGATGTTGGGTTGTTTCTATTTTCATTAGATCTACAACTTTTCTTCCGCAGTTCCACAACAAATGGCAGTAGCGGCAAGTGGTGGTGCAGATGGTGGGTCTAAGTGTCATACAGTAAGCTTAGCAATTCGTAAATACAACGCCATCACAATATTAGTCGATTGCATGATAAAGTTATTCTCGATTGAATACGTTAACGTACTTGCCCTACTCTCATCATTTGCAAGAACTTTTCGTTCGCTGCTTTAACACGAAGAAATGTTGCATAAAATGCTGGGCAAGACCTATGGTGAAGCACCTGTTAGTGAAAGAACTTGCAGAGAATGGCTTCAGCGCTTCAGGAACTATCATTTTGACGTTGAAGACAGCCGTGGTGGTGGAAGAGAGGAAGTTTTCGAAGCTACTGAAACCAACAGAAACAATCACAGGAGATTGTAGTCGAAAGCAATTGATTCGCTTGAGCCGAGCACTAAAAGACAAACGGCCGCAATATAGCGATAGACACGAATAGGTTATTTTGCAACATCACAATGCTAGACCCCGGTCACAAAACCTGTCAAAACACACCTCGAAACACTGAAATCGTAAGTCCGACGCTACCCGCCGTATTCTTCAGACATTGCTCCGTCTAGTTACCAACTTTTTCGATCAATGGCACGCGGCCTGGGTAACCAGCATTTCTTGTCACAGGAATAAATACAAAATTGGATCCATTTATGGGTCTCCTTAAACGACGTCCGGTTATTCCGCCGCAAGATTCGTATGCTGGCTACAGGATGGGAGAAATTTGTGTTCAGCGACGAAAAATACTTTGAACCATAAACTTTGTAAAATTTTTTTCACGATAAATCTTCTTCGAGAGAAAACGGCGGTAGCGAAGCTGAAATTTTTTTTTTTTTTTTTTTTTGAGCGGATAACAATACGACACGCGAGGTTTCGATGCAGTCCGCAACGACGTATGGGCAGGTGGTGCTGAAAACCAGCCCTTCCCTCTCAGCACAGAAACGCCCTCGCACTGAAGGTCAGTATAGTGCCGAGTATTCAAGCGCTAAGCTTAGTTCGTAAGTTCGAGCCCTGAGCTGCGGCATTCAACACCATGATGTAGGGCCTATGAGTAGTTTCACATGGACTTGTTCTGTTCTAAATGTCTAACACTGTAATCCAGCCGCACAGTTCATTACTCTGCACATATAGCGTTGCTTCCATTATCAATGAAAGTGGTAAATTATGAAGCAGTCCTGTGGCGAAGAAGTGTGTCAGAATTAAAGAATCAGTATTTAAAGAGACAGACGATTCACACCTACAAGTAAGAGCGAATCAGACGCATCCAAGGCCACATGGTGCGTCGTCACATTAATTGAGTGCCATTTGTCAGCGGAAGCGGTGAACAGGCGAAGTCTAACATCACACACTCTGGGCCGTTATCGGTTGTTTGTGGGGCTCCCTCTATGGCAGAGATAGTGACTAGTTCCCGCATCGTACGTAGCTGCTGATGTCGTTTATGACACGCAGGCTGAGATGGTTTAAGACGAGCAATTCTTCGGTATTGTCAGAACGTCTCTAGACATCGGTGATTAAGGGTACTTTTATGATGGGCCATTGATGAACGATAAGAGCGTCAAAGGTAGCAGCGACCAAAGCGAAGCATGGGCTTCAGCTTTTATTAGGCGCCCATTACGGGGCTTTGATGACCGCGTGCAGCTGAGCACTGGAGAAGGTTTTCTTCCCTGTAATGGAAGCGAAGGTAGTCCGAAATTTGTTATGCTGTCTTCTCCATTTAATTCGTATAGCATTTGCTAAAATACTGAAGGATGTGCCATTAATAAAACTTTATTCTTGAAAACCACGCTGTATAACCATAAACACGCCGTGGAAAAAAAACCTATTTTACTCTCTCCCGAAAATGTTTTCAGCCATCCGTGTACAGGATAGTGTTTCATTACCTTAGCGGTTTGTTTTTGTGTTCAATTCGCAACTTTACGTAAATAGCAATAGAGGCAAGTATACTGGAAGTATGTCAAAATTATGTTTGGAGCCGTCGGTCTTTTCAGAAAAATATATAGATTTTTATAAATGCTTAGAGGTGGAGATGCAAAACGTAATCAAAGTATTTGCCTTGCCCATTATTACCTATGTTCAAAAAATAAACAGTATTCTCTGCTGTCCTACAAGGACTTCTTGTTGCTGATTGTAAATTCATAAGTATTAACATAGTTGAAGAAAGGCATCGTTTAATGCTGGCCAGCAATAGTTCAGCATTAGGTTACCGCAATCACGAGGAACTCTTCAATTTGCCTTTGGTATAACATATGACAAATTGAGACTATCACCCACGTAAATACAAAATTCTATAGATGTTACTGATGATATTGTTAAATCCGTTTGCTTCTTGCGTATAATAATAACTGGCAAATGAGGCGCTGAAGGTTACCTTACCCTGAAAGCGATTTCACAATCAATAAACGTGTCAACTAATGAAGCTTCCACCTAAGACCTAACTGAGGTTGCGTAAACGAAGATAAGAGAAATTAGGGTACGTGCGGAGGCAATCAGCCCGTCGCTTCTCCCTCGCTCCGTTTCCGTGTGGAACAAGAAGGGGCAAAACAAGAAGTAGTACAAGATACCCTCCGCCATGCACCATACGATGTCTTGCCGATTATTGTGTGCATCTACATCTAGATGGATACTCTGTAAATCACATTTAAGTGCCTGGCAGAGGATTTTGTTTTAACGATGTCCACCCCAAATCCTGCATCATTTCAGTGACACTCTCTCCATCATTTCGCGATAATACAAAACCTGCTGCCTTTCTTTAAACTTTTTCGATGTACTCCTTCAATCCTATCTGGTAAGGATCCCACAAGGCGCAGCAGTATTCTACAAGGGGACGGGAAAGCTTAGTACAGGCAATCTCTTTAGTACATCTCATACATTTTCTAAGTGTCCTGCCAATAAATGCAGTCTTTGGATAGATCTTCACCACAACATTTTCTATGTATTCCCTCCAATTTAAGTTGTTCGTAATTGTAATTCTCAGGTATTTACTTGAATTTACGGGCATTAGATTTGACTGATTTATCGTATAACCGACGTTTAACTGATTCCTTTTAGCGTTCAGGCGTATAACCTCAAACTTTTACTTATTTACGATCAACTGCCAATTTTTGCAGTAAACAAATACCTTTTCTAAATCGTTTTGTAATTTGTTTTGATTTTCTGATGAGTTTGCTAGTTGATAAACGACAGCATCACCTTCAAACTATGTAATACGGCTGCTCAAATTGTCTCCTACATCACTTGTGTAGATAAGGAACAGGAAAGGGCCTCTAATACTACCTTGGGGAACGCCAGATACTGTCCGTCAATTACTAAGAACTGCGACCTCTCTGACAGGAAATAATGAATCCAGTCACATAACTGAGAAGATATTCCATAAGGACGCAATTTCACTACAAGCCGCTTGTGTGGTACAGTGTCAAAAGCCTTCTGGAAATCAATTGAAATCTCTTGTGAATCACACTCAACACTTCGTATGAGTAAAGAGCTAGTCGTGTTTTACAAGAACGATGTTTTCTACGTGCGGTTAAAGGCGCTTCAGTCTGGAACCGCGTGACCGCTACGGTCGGAGGTTCGAATCCTGCCTCGGGCATGGATGTGTGTGATGTCCTTAGGTTACTTAGGTTTAATTAGTTCTAAGTTCTAGGCCACTGATGACCTCAGAAGTTAAGTCGCATAGTGCTCAGAGCCATTTGAACCATTTTGATGTTTTCTAAATACGTGTTGACTGTGTGCCAATAGAACGTTCTCGTCAAGGTAATTCATAATGTTCGAACACAATATACGTTCCAAAATGCTGCTGCATATAGACATTAAGTATGGGGACCTGTAATTTAGTGTATTATTCCTGCTACATTTCTTCAATATTGGTGTGACCTGTGAAATTTTCTAATTTTTCGGTACGGATGTTTCGTTGAGGGAACGTTCGTAGTCGATTGTTAAGTATGGAGCTATTGTATCAGCATATCTGAACGGTGCCTAACTGGTATCCAGTCTGGACCGGAAGAGTCACTTTTCGTAAGTGGTTTAAGTTGCTTATTACTCCGAGGATATCTACTTCTGCTTTACTCAAGGTTGACAGCTGCTCTTGATTCGAATTGTGGAATATTTACTTCTTCTTTGGTGAAGGATTTCGGAAGGCTGTATTTCGTAACTCTGCTTTGGCAAAACTGTCGTCTATAGTATTCCCATTGTTATCGCGCAGAGAAGGCGTTAATAGCGTCTTGCCGCTAGCACACTTGGCAAACGACCAGAATCTCTTTGGATTTTGTGCCAGGTTTCGTTGTGGAGAATTGAAGTACGCGTTGAATTTCGAGTTTCTGCAAGAGAAATTATTCTTAACTATGTTGTAATAAACTGAACTAACACTTAATGATTTTATTAATAGAGTGAAGCAGCAAGTTTGTACCGAAGCCGGATATCGAACCCCTATCTCCTGCTTACTATGCAAGTGCGTTAGCCACTAAGCCGCCTTGGCACAGCGGTTCAGGCAACTGCACGGTTTACCATGGCACGCTTTCCACCTCGATCCAAATTTTCACTGCCGCCCCAGTCTAAATTCCCCCCGCACACGAACAGAATTGCAGAATTGCCTATGAAATCACACAGTGTTAGAGACTTTACAGGTCTCATACAGTATGTGAACCAATGTGGCAAGTTGGCTTAGTGCCTAACACATTGCTTAGTAAGCAGAAGATCTAGGTTCTATTCCTGGCCTTGGTATAAACTTTCATCCGGCTCTTCAGTCCACATACATATGATCATATCTTCAATATATAAGCCCAGTAAAGTGTCTGAAATTGTGTCATTTTGCTTGTAATATGTAATGTGTAACAATATCCCCCATTTTACCTACGAGTATATATTCATCCGGTACAACACTCCGCGACCACTTGATGCTGTTTAATCGAAGCGGGCTTTCTGTGCTGGCGCCGGGCTCCACCCTCCCCCTTCTCTCATTCATACCACACGGCAAAAACGTAACTGCACGCTGTACACGTACCCGTGACACTCACCTGCACTCTACAAACATACATAAGACGCATGTCTCGTATACACGCAAGGGAAGGGTCCATTATGGTTGGAGGAAGAACACCCATTCCGACAGGAGGCTGAGTTCACCCCGTGCATTATCCCAGCATTATCCCAGCAAACTTCCTTTCGATACTGTGAATCGTTCACGATTCAATATTGGTGCACAATCCTAACGTGTGCTTCCAATGCCGTAGCTGTGGTGGCACAAGCCGCGCTTCGGTATCAACACAACCCTTGAGAATGGAGCGTCGGTGTTCTCACGACGGCAGACAGCTAGGGGACGAGCGTCTTGACAGCTCGGCAGAGGCGCCATTGGAAACTGTTGCATTCCGCTGCATTCAGCCACTGGATAGGCGCGCGGATACTGCCTCGTGGCTTGTGTCACCACACCTACAGTATTGGACTCTCACTTTTAAGCAGCTCATCATGTAAACATCCACATCTGAGTCGCAGATGGGCACAACAAAAAGACTTTCGCAATTAAAGCTTTCGGAAATTGGCCCTCGTCAAACACATACACACACACACACACACACACACGCACACACAAACACACACACACTCACACTCACTCACTCTCTCAAACCCAACTCACACACGTGACTGCAGTCTCAGGCAACTGAAACCACACTGCCAGAAGCAGCACCAGTGCATGATGAGAGTGGCGACTGGGTGGGTTTGAGGAGGAGGCTGCGGTGGGGAAGGGGGAAGGACAGTATGGTGAGTGTGGCAGACAGTGAAGGAAATTGTTGGTCATGGCGACGGTGGACAGGGGAGAGGTGGGGATGGGGGGATGGGGAGGAGAACTAGCAGAAAATAAATAAAAAGAATGGGTGTGGTGATGGAATGACTGCTGTCTAGTGTTCGAATGGGAACAGGGAAGGGGCTCTATGGGTAAGGACAGTGAATAACGAAAGTTGAGGCCAGCAGGGCTACAGAAACGTATTATGTATTGCAGGGGAAGATCCCATCTGTGCGGTTCAGAAAGGCTGGTGTTGGTGGGAATGATCCATACGTCACAGGCTGTGGAGGAATCATCGAAATGAAAGATATCGTGTTTGGCAGCGTGTTCTGCAACAGGGTTGTTCACTTGTTTCTTGGCCACAGATTGTCAGTGGCCATTCATGCAGACAGACAGCTTGCTGGTTGTCTTGCCTACATAGATTACAGCACAGTGGTTGCAGCTTAGCTTGTAGACCACATGACTGGTTTCACAGGTAGCCCAGCCTTTGCTGGGATAGCTGATGTTAGTGTCCAGACTGGAGTAGATGGTGGAGGGAAGATGTATGGAACAGGTCTTGCATCTAGGTCTATTACAGGAGTATGGGCCATGAGGTAAGATATTGGGAGCAGGGGTTGTGTAAAGGTGGACGAGTATATTGTGTAGGTTCGTTGGATGGCAGAATACCACAACGGGAGGGGTGGGAAGAATAGTAGTCAGGACATTTCTCATTTCAGGTCATGACAAGAGATGACCGAAACCCTGGTGGAGAATGTAATTCAGTTGCTCCAGTCCTGGGTGGTATTGAGTTACGAGAGGAATGCCCCTTTGTGGGTTGAGTGTGAGACTTTGAGAGGCGGTGGGAGGCTAGAAAGATAAGGCACGAAAGATTGTTTTTGTATGAGGTTGGGAGGATAATTACGGTCAGTGAAGGCTTCAGTGAGAGGGACTGCTTGTCACTGCAGATGCGACGACCATGTGTGGCTAGGCTGTACAGAAGGGACTTCTTGGTATGGAATGGGTGGCAGCTGTCGGGGTGGAGGTATTGCTGGTTGTAGGTTTGATATGGATGGAGGTACTGATGTAGACATCTTCAAGGTGCAGGTCTACATCTAGGAATGAGGCCTGTTTGGTTGAGTAGGAATAGGTGAAGCAAATGAGGGAGAAGTTGTTGAGAGTGAAGGAATGTGGAAAGGGTGCCCTCACCTTCGTTCCACATAGCAAAGATGTCATCAATAAATCTGAACCACGAGAGGAATTTAGGATTTTGGGGTTTTAGGAAGGATTCCTCTAGATGGCCCTTGAAAAGGTTGACATAGGATGGTGCCATGCAGCTGCCCATAGCTGTACCCTGGATTTGTTTGTAGGTAATCCCTTCAAAGGAGAAGTAATTGTGGATGAGGATATAGTTGGTCATGGCGATTAGGAAAGGAGGCTGATGCTATGGAATCCGTCAGACATTGAGAAAGGTATTGTTAAGTAGTAGTGTTCAACAGCGGTAAGATCATGGGCATTAGGAATGGTAGTGTACAGAGAGTTGACATAATTAGTGATGAGCAAGGCGCAGTGTGGTAAAGGGTCAGGAACTGTGGAGAGTCGGTGGAATGTGCCTAAGAATTTGAGTAGTCACTGGAGGTCCTGCTGGATTACTGGAATGCGGCAAGGTATGTAGGTGGTGTGTGGTAGACTCTGATTGGTAGACCAATATTGAATCTTGCCTAACTCAGTTCACTGCTCTATCAAACTGTGATCCACCCATACTGCTCCCAAACCAACCCCTGCTGACTTTACAGAATTTGTTAACCTCAAAACTTGTCTCACTATCATTCCCCAAATCCCTCAACATGCAGACTAACCTTACATCCGCAGAAATAACCGCAGTCCACCATCTAAAAACTGATCCTGACCTTACAATCCTACCTGCAGACAAAGGCTCTACCATTGTTGTTTTGAACCACAAGGATGACCTGGCGGAAGGACTCTCCCAGCTGTCAGCTACTTCCACCTACAAACCTTGCCACAGTGACCCCATTCCAGTAATCCTGCAAGGCTGTCCATAAATCTGTAAGAGTACAAGAGGGTGGAGATCACCTCTGAGCAGCACGTTGCAAGGCATCCCAGATACGCTCAATATTGTTCATACATGGGGAGTTCGGTGGCCACCGTAAGTGTTTAAGCTCATACGAGTGTTCCTGGAAATACTCTGAAGCAATTCTGCAGGTGTGGTGTGTCGCACTGTTCTGTTGGAATTTCCCAAATCCATCGGAATGCACAATGGAAGTGAATGGATGGAAATAAATATACAGAATGCTTATGTACATGTCACCTGTGAGGGTCGTATCTCGATGTATCTGGGTTATCTCCACCCGATGCACCCCACACAATTACAAAAACCTCCACCAGCTTCAACAGTCCCCTCCTGGCATACAGGGTCCATGGATTCATGAGGTTGTCTCCATACCCGTACACCTCCATCCACTCGATGCAATTTGAAACGACACTCGCCTAACCGGCAACATGTTTCCAGTCATCAACAATCCAATATCGCTTTTGACGGGCCCTGGCGATTCGTAAAGCTTTCTGTCGTGCAGTCATCAAGAGTACGCGAGTGGTCCCTCGGCTCCGAAAGCCCATATCATGATGTTTCGTTGAATGGTTCGCACGCTGACACTGGATGATGGCACACCATTGCAATCTGCGGTAATTTTCGGAAGGGTTGCACTTTCGTCGCGTTGATCGATTCTCTTCAGTAGTCGTTGGTCCCGTTCTTGCAGGTCTTTTTTCTGGCTTCAGCGATGTCGGAGATTTGATGTTTTACCGGATTATTAATATTCACGCTACACTCATAAATTAGTCGTGTCGGAAAATTCCCACTTCATTGCCACCTCGGAGGTGCTGTGTTTCATCGCTCGTGAGCCGACTGTAACACGACGTTCAGATTTGCTTTAATCTTGGTAACCTGCCAATGGTGCAGCAGTAACCGATCTAACAACTGTGCCAAACACTTACTATCTTATATAGGCGTTGCCGACAGCAGCGCCGTATTCTGCCTGATTACATATCACTGTATTTGACTATGGATGCCAGTAGCAGTTTCTTTGGCTCTTCAGAGTATAAACTATTTAAAAAAAGAGGTTATGACCCATACTTCGGACCGAGCAACTTCCAGAGGGGAAGGACTTCCACGGCAACTTATAGTTGAAAACTGGTCACAGGAGTCGTTTACAAAGATAATTTCTTAATGCAAAGTAAATCCAAAAACAGATGTTCCAGTTTTTTTTAACCAAGCTGGTTCCATGGGAGGACAGGATCCACACAGTTTATTAGTCAAAGCTGGATATTGGCGTCTTTTAAGTACTCTGTGAAATAAAAGCAGCCACACTTGTACCCCGGGGGTTGCACCTTCCAACAAACTTTTTGTACGGGACTGCCTGATACACGTCACTATAACGTAGTTCAGATCCGCCATCACCATTGTGTCCTGATCACCGTGTCCAGAAGTGATGTTTTTTAACTGGTATGCGGGGGTGGGTGTTCCAGTCTCATGCTGATGAGTGAGGTCACATGACGTCTAATAAGCATCACCGAGGTAAACAAAGGCCGAAAAGAAACGTTCAGTTGCCTGGCTGCCACGTGGCCGCTTTTGTAGTGTTGGGATGTATGCCAATCACAATTTTAGGCGTCATAAGCTGTCTTCTTGACCACCCAGTTGAAATCGGTATGAGGGACTGGTGATGGGCGTCTTCCGTAATGGTCGTCCTAGCGAGATGATCACCAGTTTCATTATGGAGAATGCTATGATTTCCAATTATCCAAAGTAAGCGGAAATTAGTCCCCAATGTCCGCGTTTCTATTATTGTCCCCACATCCAAGACACATCTGTTAGTCTGTTTATGAAACAGTAGATGTTGTAGTTTTGCATCACGTTTTGGGATTCCGTGAAGATAAACATGTGGTATTGTTGTTACTGCAAACCAAGTTCAGAAATCTTGGATTCTTGGTAAGTACGCTGTATACATTAGTTGTAGTAGACCGACTTACTATTTGGTTAAGTTTGCGAAATGATTTCACGCTGTAGTTTCGTCTTTGCACTTACCAACATAGTGGAAACCTATTGTTTCACACAGAAAATAACAGAAATTATCGCCTGTTATGGTCTGGGAAATTGAAGCAAACCGCTGACTGGTATCCTTTATCCTGAAAAAATCTAGAGCGCAGAGTTCCATCAATTACTGATCCGCCTTTTCCAGTAAGCAGCAGACTATGGTTCCGTATTCGAACTGATACTAGTGGAAGAAGATGTTGGATTTAGTGTACGTAGAATTTCTGCATCTATAGGGGTTAATCATTCTCTAGTCTTCGCTATCCTGCATCAACGACGAACCCATATGAAGTAGAGCATTTCCAATGCTTTCTGCCACAAAGCCTGCCAGAATGGAATTCTGCCAATGACTGTTGCAAAGATGTAGGGAAGACCCACTTGTAGTAACAAAGATACTGTTCGCAGGCGAGGCTTCTTCCACGAGAGATGGGACTCTCCAATTTCATAATCAACATTTGTGAGCTGATGCAATTCCACATGCAGCCGAAGAAGCAAGACATCAATTAACCTATAGGAGGGAATTGATGCCTATAGATTAACAGGGTCTTACATACTACCAAACGTTTTAACGTTACTACGAAACGACTTCAATATCCAGCTAGAGGAGGTACCAATCCAACAACGACTGCAAATGTGGTTCATGCATGATGCAGCACCTGCCCAATTTCTCCGAAATGTCCTACAACACCTCACACAGACATTTTATGGGCAATGCGTAGGTCGGGGAAATTATTCCCTTGGATTTTTTGTTGTGGGGACAGTTGAAAACTTTGCTATACGGAATCCCTGATAATGCTGTACAAACAAAAGAAGAACGGGTGGCGAATGCCTGTCTGACGGTCAGCGATGGCTGAGTGTAGGTGACATGCAAGAAGAAGGTTAGAATAAAGGGGATATGGCGTTATCTTTGCCGAGCACAGACGTCAGTAGAATCCTGTACGCCATGTTGTTGAGTCTTAGAAGTCAATTTTTCCGTTAAAGCACTGCCTTCAATAAACACTCTCAGAAAATATTTTCCATAGTAGGCTGTATAATTTCTTCCTTTATTCGTCGCTCGATTTTAAGTCATTTTTTAGTACTTAACATAAACATTACTCTATATGCACCATGTACTGTGGCATACAATCGGAAAAAAAGACATACCATGTATTCAGCCAGAAGTGGAATGACACATCTGCATTCAATCCGAGATTGAAAACACAGTCCTAGAAAGCAAATAACCACGTCATGTCATATGTAAACCGCAAGGCTTTCACATACAGACAGGTTGAAGTCACTGTTCTAATTTTTCTTGTGTTTTCTATCTCACATAGCAATGCAGGTACCTATATATTATTCCACGTATGGCCGAACATACTGAATGGTTTCTTCGATTGTAAGCCACAACACATAGGGAATTTTGCGTAATGGTTTCGTATAGGTGCTTGAAAATGAGTTAATTAGGCCAATCGCACATCGAAAAAAGGATATAACTGTACAGCCCACTATGGACAATGTTTTCTTTCAGAAAATTGTTAGAGTCTGTGGACCCACATATGAACAAAGTACTAACTTAGCCTTAACGCGTTGAATTAACAGTCAGTTTTGAGTATGAACTTTGCAACAGTGTTCGTCGCTTCTCACTCTTCGAGCGCGATGAACATCGCGGCAAAACAGTTGAACGCTTTATTCCTGTTATAATTGATGTCGAAGAGCAGCACTGCGATAGGAAAACTAATATGGCGGGGACAGGCTTAACTGTTTCGACGTAAGGGCGTCTCCCTATATTCCAATATTGCGGCATTCAATTGAAAAAAAAAATGGTTCAAATGGCTCTGAGCACTATGGGACTCAACTGCTGAGGTCATTAGTCCCCTAGAACTTAGAACTAGTTAAACCTAACTAACCTAAGGACATCACAAACATCCATGCCCGAGGCAGGATTCGAACCTGCGACCGTAGCGGTCTTGCGGTTCCAGACTGCAGCGCCTTTAACCGCACGGCCACTTTGGCCGGCCATTCAATTGAAAAATGAGAACTTAAGCATATATGCTGTGTCACAGTAACAGAACAATGGGTCGTCATTTGTTTACTGCGTTCTGTAGGCCGTTGATAATAGCAAAGACCTTGCAGCAGAAGAGATGTGTTTCACAGTATCGAAGATGAATAAGTGCCCATAGCTCCGAAGGTATGATTTTATAAAATCCTTACTAGAAACGTTTTTCTTGTTACGGTTCTTACTACCAACTCTCGAAGTAACTAACCTAAGGACATCACACACATCCATGCCCGAGGCAGGATTCGAACCTGCGACCGTACCAGTCGCGTGGTTCCTGGAGTGAAGCGCCTGGGACCGCTCGGCCACCGAGACCGGCTCTAAATACTTTAACGTCGTTGAGAGATATATAGCGAAGTACTGGATGGTTTCAAAATAACACAAGAATTCAGGAGCAAAAATTTGGACACTCTAGAATTAGCGTAACAATAGGTTTTACTAGTGTATTTTCTGTACAACTTTATTTTCATTTAATTTCCAATTGGAGAAGTCCATACAAGAAAGGCTAAGAACTGTAGTTCATGTCATTATCAGAGCTTTTATAATTTCTAATTTGAGACTGTACTGATTTTCATGCGTTCACGAAGCTTTCATTATTGAAAACACTATTTGGATAGACGCATTAGAGCCTCAAATTACCAGTGAAAAATCATACAATGTTCACCAACAAGTAATCAGGCCAGAAGATTCATCCCGCAAGTGACACAGGCACCAAGGGTATATGGTGTACCGAAGGTACACAAAACCGACTTCCCCTTAAGGCCCATAGTAAACAGTATAAATTCGCCGACCTACTACCTAGCGAAAGAACTGGCACCTAGGCTCCGACACCTAGTGCATCAAACCGAGTCCTACGTTAAGGATTCCACTCACTTCGTGTCTCTCCTAAAGGAAATGCGTGTTACGAACCAAGATCTGATGGTTAGTTTCGACGTCAAATCCCTATTCACGAATGTCCCAGCGTCAGATACTGTGAACATCCTAGAAGAACGCGTGGCACCTGATATATGTGAGCTTGTGCGCCACTGTCTGACGACCACCTATTTCAAGTGGAGAGGTCAATTTTATGAACAAACTGACGGTGTAGCTATGGGCTCACCCCTATCGCCTATCGCAGCAGAAATTTTCATGGAGGCATTTGAGGAAACAGCCCTCCAGTCCGCATCATTACGTCCAAATTGTTGGCTTCGCTATGTCGATGATACTTTAGTCATCTGGCCCCACGGAGAAGAGGAGTTACAGAACTTCCACAAGCACCTTAACCAACAGCATAGGAAAATTCAGTTTACAATGGAAACAGAGAAGAATGGGGTGCTGCCTTTTCTCGACGTGGAAGTTTATCGAAAACCTGATGGTAAACTTGGCCACAAAGTGTACAGGAAACCAACCAATACGGACAGGTACCTTCACGCCTCCTCCCACCATCACCCCACGCAGAAGAAATCCGCCCTGCACACGCTAACGAAGAGAGCGTACAGGATAAGCGACGAAGAACGTCTGAAGACAGAACTTGAACGCCTCAGGTCCAATTTCGGAACTAATGGCTATGGGAAGCAGATGATAGACAGCACCATGTCGACAAGGGAGAAGACTAATAGGGAAGAGGAGAAGGAGGCACAGAGCATTGCTGTGTTACCATATGTACAAGGGGTCACAGAACGTATTGGCAAAATTCTACGAAAAGCCGACAGCAAACCAATTTTCCGAAGCAGAAACAAAATATCAGACATGCTCGGTTCTACCAAGGATGAAGTTGACAAATTACACACAGCTGGCGTGTATGAAATTGGTTGTGCGTGTGGATTAGTCTACATAGGTGAGACGGGACGTCCGATTAGCACAAGGCTCTCGGAACATGAAAGATATATCCGCCTGAAACAACACACTAAGTCAGCAGTGGCGGAACACCGAGACGAGTGCGGGAAAAAATATTTTTTCAAGAAGCCCGCGTCCTGGCGAAACAGCCTCTTACTTTCAAAAGAAAGATTAGAGAGGCGATAGAAATAGCCAAAAGACCCGCCAACATGAATAGAGAGCACGGGTACAAGCTTCCGAGGTCTTGGCTGCCTGCAATAGCAGGGCTACGGAGCGGCGGCAGAGCCGTGGCGGCCCATGCAGACACGCGGAGAGCCGCAGTAGTGGTCGCGAGCACACAAAGCAATGGCACGCCGCAGCCGGCTTCTGGACAGCATGGAAACAGTGTGACGTCACAGCCATCACCTGCTCGCTATTCGTCCGTCTCCTCCAATGGGGTGGATTAATATAAAGACCAATAGAAAACAGCTATTTCAGCCAATTATAGATAATAAAGGAAACACCAATAAAGCATACCTTTCACCCGTCCTCCTCCTCCTTTTACAGCCAATCAAGTAACGACACGGTTTTCTCGTGCAGCTATTTAAGGAACCAAGTGTGTTCATTTAGCAGTTAACGTAAGGCCCTGATGAAGGCTAGCTGCAACGCTGGCCGAAACGTTGGCGCATTTTAAATTCTGACGATGCGGTCTGATACCCTGAAGAATTTTATTGAAGAAGACAACGGCCGCGGAACCCTACGCTTACAGTATTTGAGGAGTTCACTTAATACGCAGCTTTATATTTATCGGAGTTTACGTCAGTGTCGGTGCATCCACTGCATCCAATAACAGATTTCCTATTTACTCAACGTTCTCGCCCAATCTTAATAAACTGGGATTCTTACCTTGTTTTACTATTTAGTTTTCACTTGCTGTTTTCCGTGATCAACACAGGTAATATTAAAATAATGCTTTACAAAGTCAGTGCCTTCGTCACCGCAAACGTAGAACTACCATACGGCAGCACACCACACCAAAGTTAGAAGACATGCGGTTGTTTGCAAGATCAAGGTGCCGATACTACCAAGTTTTCGAAAGAATCACTATACCGTATAGCACTTGGAATAAATACCTTTAAGTTTTCTCCCGAGAATGAAGTGTAATGTCAACGTTCCAAAACTTCCAGTTAACAAAGCATTCTGACAGGACAGATGATTACACTACTGGCCATTAAAATTGCTACACCAAGAAGAAATGCAGATGATAAACGGGTATTCATTGGACATGTGATTACATTTTCACGAAATTTGGGTGCATAGATCCTGAGAAATCAGTACCCAAAACAACCACCTCTGGCCGTAATAACGGCCTTGATACGCCTGGGCATTGAGTCAAACAGAACTTGGATGGCGTGTACAGGTACAGTTGCCCATGCAGCTTCAACACGATACCACAATTCTTCAAGAGTAGTGACTGGCGTATTATGACGAGCCAGTTGCTCGGCCACCATTGATCAGACGTTTTCAGTAATTGAGAGATCTAGAGAATGTGCTGGCCAGGGCAGCAGTGGAACATTTTCTGTATCCGGAAGGGCCCGTACAGGAACTGAAACATGGGGTCGTGCATTATCCTCCTGAAATGTAGGGTATTGCAGGGATCGAATGAAGGGTAGAGCCACCGGCCGTAACACATCTGAAATGTAACGTCCACTGTTCAAAGTGCCGTCAATGTGAACAAGCGCTGACCGAGACGTGTAACCAATGTCACCCCATACCATCACGTCGGGTGATACGCCAGTATGGCGATGACGAATAAACGCTTCTAATGTGCATTCACCGCGATGGCGCCAAACACTGATGCGACCATGATGATGCTGTAATCAGATCCTGGATTCATCCGAAAAAATGACGTTTGCCATTCGCGCACCAAGGTTCGTCGTTGAGTACACCATCGCAGGCGCTCCTGTCTGTGATGCAGCGTCAAGGCTAACCGCAGCCATGGTCTCCGATCTGATAGTCCATGCTGCTGCAAACGTCGTCGAAGTGTTCGTGACTGTCGTCTTGTAAACGTCCCCATCTGTTGACTCAGGGATCGAGACGTGGCTGCACGATCCGTTACAGCCATGCGGATATGATGCCTGTCATCTCGACTGCTAGTGATACGAGGCCGTTGGGATCCAGCACGGCGTTCCGTATTACTCTTCTGAACCCACCGATTACATGTTCTGCTAACAGGCAACGCCGGTCAACTGCTGTTTGTGTATGAGAACACGGTTGGAAACTTTCCTTATGACATCACGTTGTAGGTGTCGCCACCGGCGCCAACCTTTTCAACCTTTTGTGAATGCTCTGAAAAGCTAATCATTTGCATATCAAAGCATCTTCTTCCTGTCGGTTAAATTTCACGTCTGTAGCACGTCACCTTCGTGGGTTAGCAATTTTAATGGACAGTAGTGTATTTCAGAAAGAAGAAAAGTCACGCTACGTACGACAAAAATGCTGGACATTCGTCTGTCACCAAAGAAGCTTTGGAGACACCGAGAAATTTTGCTCATAATCGTGAGTATCCCGGGAAAATTGCGGCAAATGGGAACCCTACGGCTTGTGCCGAAATATTCAGTTTCGTGTGTCACATCGTCGGTGTGTAATAGCGAGTATGTAGTGGTACATTTGTTTGTTTGTTTGTTTGAGTCGTTAGTATTCTGACTGGATTCATGCGGCCCGTCACGAATTCCTCTTTTGTGCCAAGCTCTTCATATCAGAGTAGCTCTTGCAACCTACGTTATTTGCTGGATGTATTCCAATCTCTGTCTTCCTCTACAATTTTTGCCGTATGAAGCTCCCTCTAGTTTCATCGACGTCATTCCCTAATGTCTCAACAGATGTTTTGTCATCCTGTCCCTTCTCCTTGTCAGTGTTTTCCATACATTCCTTTCCTCTCCGATTCCGCGCAGAGCCTCCTCTTGCCTTTACTTATTAGTTCACCTAATTTTCAACACTCGTCTGTAGCACCACATCTGAAATGCTTCGATTCTCTTCTGTTCCGGTTTTCCCACAGTCCATGTTTCACTACCATACAATGCTGCGCTCCAAACGTACATTCTCAGAAATTTCTTCCTGAAGTTGACGCCTGTGTTTGATACTAGTAGACTCATCCTGATTAGGCATGCCTTTTTGCCAGTGCCAGTCTGCTTTTGATGCCCTTGGACCGTCTGTCATTGGTTATTTTACTACTTTAGGTACTACAATTCCTTAACTTTATCTACTTTGTGAATACGAATCATGATCTTTGTTTATTTTCTCACTGTTCTCATTTCTACTAATTTTCATTACTTTCGTCTTTCTGCGATTTACTCTCAGTCCATATGTTGTCCACATTAGACAGCTCATTTCATTCAGCAGGTCCTGTAATTCTTCTTCACTTTCACTGACGGTAGCAATGTCATCAGCGAATCTTACCATTGACACCCTTTCACCTTCAATTTTAATTCCATTCTTGAATCATTCTATTTTCCACAACGATTACGAAATGACCCTGGTGGCACCGTGCTGCCACCTAGCTGGCAGAAAAGCAGCAGTTGACAGTTCTCAGGAACGCAGAGCGGATATGTGAAAGGCGCGCTCGGTGTTACGCGGACGAGATCGCCCATATTAATACCGTGGTGACGGCTGACCTTGAGGTGCACAATGTCCGGGCGGCACTAAAGCCGTGACAGGCCGCGCGCAATACTGGCGGGGAAGTCCACGTGTTGGACGCTGGGCTCTGGTCAGCAGCAGGTGGCGTGGCGACGTGGCGTGGGTGGTGTGGTGTGTTGGTGTCGCGCGGTGCAGTGTTGGGCGGGGGGGGGGGGGATATGCAGCCGACGGCCTGCTGCTGCGTGACATGTGTCCGGCTGCCTGCCAGTGCCGGTAAAGACTGCGGCTAGGCGAGACCTAGGACACTGTGCGTAGGCAAACTCTCTCGCCAGTCTTGCAACTTGTATGTCTCGTTTTGCTGGCCCATAGCGGCGAAATTAAAAGCAAGGGCTTCGAAATAGAAATTCCACTGTTAAATGCAGAGGAGAGAATGAATGGGCGGAAGGGGTACTTTAAAGGCCTCCATGAGTAGGAGCTCTTGTCTGTTGACTTGATAGAAGACGAGATGGAAGCCGATGTGGAAGACATAGGGAATCCATTATTAGAGTAAGACTGATACGATACGATAATAGTTGGTGGTGACTTCAATTTACCCTCGATATGCTGGCGAAAACACGTGTTTAATTCCGGAGGTACGCATAAAATATCATCCGAAATTATGCTAATCGCATTCTCTGAAAATTATTTCGAGCAGTTTGTTCATGAGCCCACGCGAATAGTAAGCGGTTGTGAAAACATGATTGACCTCTTAGCAACAAATAATCCTGAGTTAATAACGAGCATCAAAACCGATTCAGGGATTAGTGAACACAGGGTTATCGTAGCGAGATTGAATACTGCAATCCCCAAATCCTCGAAAAATAAGCGAAAAATATACCTATTCAAAAAATCAGATGAAAATTCACTTGACGCCTTCCTGAGAGACAATCTCCCCTCATTCCAAATTAATAATATAAGTGTAGACTACATGTGGCATAAATTCAGAGAAATAGTATCGGCAGCAATTGAGAGATTTATACCAAATAAATTAACAAACGACGGAGCTGATCCTGCTTGGTACACAAAACATGTTAGAACACTCTTGCAGAAACAAAGAAACAAACATGCCAAATTTAAACAGACGCAAAATCACGAAGAGTAGTGATCTTTTACAGAAGCTCAAAATTTAGCGCGGACTTCAATGCGAGATGCCTATAACAGTTCCCACAACGAAACTTTGACTCGAAATCTGGCAGAAAATCCAAAGAGATTCTGGTCGTATGTGAAGTATGTTAACGGCAAGAAACAATCAATACCTTCTCTGTACGATATTACTGGAGATACTATCGAAGACAGTGCTGCCGAAGCAGAGTTACTAAACACAGCCTTCCGAAATGCATAACAAAAGAAGACGAAGTAAATATTCCAGAATTCGAATCGAGAACAGCTGCCAACATGAGTAACGTAGAAGTAAATATCCTCGGAGTAGTGAAACAACTTAAATCACTTAATTAATGCAAGTCTTCTGGTGCAGACTGTATACCAATTAGGTTCCTTTCGGAGTATGCTGATGCATTAGCTCCATACTTAACAATCATATACAACCGTTCGTTCGGCGAAAGATCCGTACCCAAAGAATGGAAAGCTGCACGGGTCACACCAATATTCAAGAAAGGTAGTAGGAGTAATCCACTAAATTACAGGCCCATACCGTTAACGTCGATATGCAGCAGGATTTAAGAACATATATTGTTTTCGAACATTATGGATAACCTCGAAGAAAAAGGTCTATTGACACACGGTCAACATGGGTTTAGAAGATATCGTTCCTGTGAAACACAATTATCTCTTTATTCACATGAAGTGTTGGGTGCTATTGACAAGGGATTTCAGATCAATTTCTTATTTCTGGATTTCCGGAAGGCTTTTGACGCTGTACCACACAAGCGGCTCGAACTGAAATTACGTACTTATGGAAAATCGTCTCAGTTACGTGACTGGATTTCTGATTTCCTGTGTGAGAGTTCCCAGTACGTAGCAATTGACGGAAAGTCATCGAGTAAAACAGAAGTGATTTCTTGCGTTCCCCAAAGTAGTGTTATAGGCCCTTTGCTGTTCCTTATCTATATAAACGATTTTGGAGACAATCTGAGCAGACGTCTTCGTTTGTTTGCAGATGACGCTGTCGTTTATCGAAGACCAAAACAAACTATAGAACGACTTAGAAAAGGTATCTGAATGGTGCGAAAACTGGCAGATGAAATAACCAAAAGTGTGAGGTCATACACGTGAGTGCTAAAAGGAACTCATTAAACTTCGGTTACACGATAAATCAGTGTAATCTAAAAGCCGTAAATTCAACTAAATACCGAGGTATTACAATAACGAACAACTTAAATTTAAGGAACACATAGAAAATGTTGGGAGGAAGGCTAACCAAAGACTGCGTTTTATTGGCAGGATACTTAGAAAATGTAACAGACCTACTAAGGAGACTGCTACACTACGCTTGTCTGTCCTCTTTTAGAATACTGCTGCGTGGCGTAGGATCCTTATCAGATAGGACTGACAGAGTCATCGAAAAAATTCAAAGAAAGGCAGCACGTTTTGCATTTTCGCGGAATATGGGACAGAGTGTCACAGAAATTATACTGGATTTGGGCTGAACATTAAAAGAAAGGCGTTTTTCGTTGCGACGGAATCTTCTCACGAAATTCCAATCACTAACTTTCTCCTCCGAATGCGAAAATATTTTGTTGACACCGACTTACATAGGGAGGAACGATCACCAAGATAAAATAAGGGAAATCAGAGCTCGTACGGAGAAATGTAGGCGTTCATTCTTTCCGCGTGCTATACGAGATTGGAATAATAGAGAATTGTGAAGTTGTGATTCTTGAGTTTCTCCCGGCGTATTTGATAATCAAAATATCCACGGGTGTGCTGCCGGTCTATAGTGTGCCCGTTGGACACTATAGACCGGCAGCACACCCGTGGATATTTTGATAATTGTGAAGGTGGTTCGATAAACCCTGCACTTAAATGTGATTTGCAGAGTATCCATGTAGATGTAGATGTAGAAGAGCTTAACAGCTATGCAACACTTACGATCAAGTAGAGCAGAAGGGATAAACAACATTCCTTCGGAATTTCTAAAGCCATTCGGGGAAACGGCAATCCAATAATTCTTGAAGTTGATCTGTAGAATCCATGAGACTGGAGACACACCATCAGACTTTGAGGAAAATATCATCCACTGTAATAAAGACAGCAAGGGCACGTAAGTGAGAGTTCTGCTGAATAATCAGTTTGCTAAAAATAGTATGTAGAAGAATGAAGAAGAAAATCGAAAATCTGTTAAACGACCATCAGTTTGGTTTTAGTAAAGGTACCAGGTAATCAGTTCTTTGCCCAAAATTTGGCAATGGAACAAAGTTTTCAGAAAAAGACACGCTCATAGGTTATATCGACCTAGTAAAAGCGTTCGACCATGTAAATTAGTGCAAGATGTTTGAAATTCTGAGAAAAATTGGAAAAAGAAGGAAAGCTGGGTAGTATGTAGGGTGGCCATAGTTAAAGCTTCAGTTTCAAAACGCTGTAGAAACAAAATCACTGCTCAGAGTGACTTCGAATTTTAACAGGGGTAAAGTGATGCGTCAGTTTGGTCAAAAAAGGGAAAAAAAATAAACGACGCAAGGAGCAGAACACATGGCTGTGGAGTAGAAGGTTGGACCAGAAAATCACAGAAAGGCAGCAGCATCCATAGGTACCCATAATGATTTTATTTCGGGCAAGATTACATTAAATAAATACTCGTAAGAACTTACTTTTACTTTCAATTCAAAACTATTTTGCTTCCCCTGCCCCCCCCCCCCCAAAAAAAAAGAAAGAAAGAAAAGGTTCCAAACAGTTAAAAATTTTATCTCCAAGTAATTAAAATTTCCTGCTAAAGCGACTGAAGTTCCAAGTCTGTTCAATAACTAATACTTCCATGAATGGGCTCAACTACAACGAAGCGGTCTCCTTCGCACAGAATGGTGTCAGTAGTAACGATAAGAAATTTCCACTCAAAACAATCAAATCGTAAGAGGTTAAATCTTAATCCCCAAAGCAATTAAATGTTGACTATATATCTTCCGCCTAAAGTTGTGATAGTAATAATGATAAGAAAACCTTACTCAAGACAATGAAATCTTAAATAATTAAATTTCCATCTTCATAGGCAATTACATTTTACTGTAAGTTCCTTTCCCGTAAAATGGCGGTAATATTAAGCTAAGAAAATTTTACTACATAGGCAACCTCTATTAGCTAAAATTTTATCCCTAAGCAAAATTTTTACTGTAGACATGTTTCGCCCAAATCAGAGATAATGGTAGAGATATAAAATTGTCTGCTCAAAAACAATCAGGTATTAAAATGTAAAATTTTAATCCCAGAAACAATTAGATTTTGTCAGCATCTTTCGCTCAAAATGGTGGTAATGAAAATAATAAAATCCTAATAAAATTTTTACTTAAAATAATGAAATCTTAGATAGTTAAATTATCTCCAATGCAATTAAATTTTGCTGTAAGTTTCCTTCAACCGGAATGGCGATAATAATAATGGTAAGGAAAAAAGTTTGTCAAACAAATAATTTTAAATAGTTAAGATCATGCCCCAAAACAGTTACCTCTTAACTGTAGGTATTTAATTAGAAAGGTTAGATGATAACAGCTTTAAAATACATGGATGTAATCAAATCAAAGACCACATGCGGAGGTGGACCAAACACTTTGATACAAAGACGAGACACCGTAGAGGCGCCGTCCTAGACAGCCTGCTGGCTGTAGGAAATCTCAGAGAGGAGCCAGGTCTATAGCGCTCTAAATATACCCATAAGCGACCAGTAATGGCCACGATACAATGCCGAAATACACATAGATATAAATATCCACACATACGCAAATATCAAATCAGCAGTTTAAAGGCACTGGGCGGAAGGAAGCATGGTCAAGAAAGCATCGGACGCAAGCGTCAGTGAGCACAGTCGCGCCACAAACACACAAACAACTAGAGGGAACTTTATGACCGAGACACAGGAGTGCATAGGGTACGACACAAGTACCTGAGCTCATCCCACTGGCCGACGGTCGTTAGCCGAAATTAGAAAGATCCACAAAAAAAAAGGAAATACAGAAATAAGCGTTTGTCGTCATTGGCCGGGAGGCCCCTTGCGGGGCAGGTGCAGCCGCCTTGGTGCAGGTTTCATTACATTCGACACCACAATGGGCGACCTGCGGGTCGGATAGGGATGAAATAATGATAAAGACAGCACCCAGTCCTTGAGCGGAGAATATCCCCAACACAGTCGGGAATCGAACTCGGACCCATAGGACGGCAATCCGTCACGCTGATCACTCAGCTATCGGGGTGAACAGAAAGGTCCACAAAAACCCAGTTACAGCAGCCACCAAACTAACATTTATATCGAACCGAGAGCAGACCGACATAAAAGTATTGGCGCTAAATATATGTCGATACACTGAAAATCAAATTTGAACACCAGGACAAATACACATGAGCCGATAAAATTTACGTTTGAGTTACGCACCTTAAACAAGTGACGAGTGATTACACTAAACCCGCACACAACTATTAAGTGCTTAATATGAACCATGGACCTTGCCGTTGGTGGGGAGGCTTGCGTGCCTCAGCGATACAGATGGCCGTACCGTAGGTGCAACCACAACGGAGGGGTATCTGTTGAGAGGCCAGACAAACATATGGTTCCTGAAGAGGGGAAGCAGCCTTTTCAGTAGTTGCAGGGGCAACAGTCTGGATGATTGACTGATCTGGCCTTGTAACATTAACCAAAAAGGCCTTGCTGTGCTGGTACTGCGAACGGCTGAAAGCAAGGGGAAACTACAGCCGTAATTTTTCCCGAGGACATGCAGCTTTACTGTATGATTAAATGATGATGGCGTCCTCTTGGGTAAAATATTCCGGAGGTAAAATAGTCCCCCATTCGGATCTCCGGGCGGGGACTACTCAAGGGACGTCGTTATCAGGAGAAAGAAAACTGGCGTTCTACGGATCGGAGCGTGGAATGTCAGATCCCTTAATCGGGCAGGTAGGTTAGAAAATTTGAAAAGGGAAATGGATAGGTTAAAGTTAGATATAGTGGGAATTAGTGAAGTTCGGTGGCAGGAGGAACAAGACTTTTGGTCAGGTGATTACAGGGTTATAAATACAAAATCAAATAGGGGTAATGCAGGAGTAGGTTTAATAATGAATAAAAAAATAGGAGTGCGGGTTAGCTACTACACACAGCATAGTGAACGCATTATTGTGGCCAAGATAGACACAAAGCCCATGCCTACTACAGTAGTACAAGTTTATTTGCAACTAGCTCTGCAGATGATGAAGAAATAAATGAAATGTATGACGAGATAAAAGAAATTATTCAGGTAGTGAAGGGAGACGAAAATTTAACAGTCATGGGTGACTGGAATTCGTCAGTAGGAAAAGGAAGAGAAGGAAACATAGTAGGTGAATATGGATTGGGGGGAAGAAATGAAAGAGGAAGCCGCCTTGTAGAATTTTGCACAGAGCATAACTTAATCATAGCTAACACTTGGTTCAAGAATCATAAATGAAGGTTGTATACCTGGAAGAATCCTGGAGATACTAAAAGGTATCAGATAGATTATATAATGGTAAGACAGAGATTTAGGAACCAGGTTTTAAATTGTAAGACATTTCCAGGGGCAGATGTGGATTCTGACCACAATCTATTAATTATGAACTGCAGATTGAAACTGAAGAAACTGCAAAAAGGTGGGAATTTAAGGGGATGGGACCGGGATAAACTGAAAGAACCAGAGGTTGTAGAGAGTTTCAGGGAGAGCATAAGGGAACAATTGACAGGAATGGGGAAAGAAATACAGTAGAAGAAGAATGGGTAGCTCTCAGGGATGAAGAAGTGAAGGCAGCAGACGATCGAGTAGGTAAAAAGACGAGAGCTAATAGAAATCCTTGGATAACAGAAGAAATATTGAATTTAATTGATGAAAGGAGAAAATATAAAAATGCAGGAAATGAAGCAGGCAAAAAGGAACACAAACGTCTCAAAAATGATATCGACAGGAAGTGCAAAATGGCTAAGCAGGGATGGCTAGAGGACAAATGTAAGGATGAAGAGGCTTGTCTCACTAGGGGTAAGATAGATACTGCCTACAGGAAAATTAAAGAGACCTTTGGAGAGAAGAGAACCACTTGTATGAATATCAAGAGCTCAGATGGCAACCCAGTTCTAAGCAAAGAATGGAAGGCAGAAAGATGGAAGGAGTATATACAGGGTTTATACAAGGGCGATGTACTTGAGGACAATATTATGGAAATGGAAGAGGATGTAGATGTAGACGAAATGGGAGATAAGATACTGCGTGAAGAGTTTGACAGAGCACTAAAATACCTGAGTCGAGACAAGGCCCCGGGAGTAGACAACATTCCATTTGAACTACCGATGGCCTTGGGAGAGCCAGTCATGACAAAACTCTACCATCTGGTGAGCAAGATGTATGAGACAGGCGAAATACCCTGAGACTTCAAGAAGAATATAATAATTCCAATCCCAAAGATAGTAGGTGTTGACAGATGTGAAAATTACCGAACTATCAGTTTAATAAGTCACAGCTGCAAAATACTAACGCGAATTCTTTACAGACGAATGGAAAAACTGGTAGAAGCGGACCTCGGGGAAGATCAGGTTGGATTCCGTAGAAATGTTGGAACACGTGAGGCAATACTAACCTTACGACTTACCTTAGAAGAAAGATTAAGAAAAGGCAAACCTACGTTTCTAGCATTTGTAGAGTTAGAGAAAGCTTTTGACATTGTTGACTGGAATACTCTCTTTCAAATTATGAAGGTGGCAGGGGTAAAATACAGGGAGCGAAAGGCTATTTACAATTTGTACAGAAACCAGAGGGCAGTTATAAGAGTTGAGGGGCATGAAAGGGAAGCAGTGGTCGGGAAAGAAGTGAGACAGGGTTGTAGCCTCTCCCCGATGTTATTCAATATGTATATTGAGCAAGCAGTAAAGGAAACAAAAGAAAAATTCGGAGTAGGTATTAAAATTCATGGAGAAGAAGTAAAATCTTTGAGGTTGGTCGATGACATTGTGATTCTGTCAGAGACAGCAAAGGACTTGGAAGAGCAGTTGAACGGAATGGACAGTGTCTTGAAAGGAGGATATAAGATTAACATCAACAAAAGCAAAACGAGGATAATGGAATGTAGTCAAATTAAGTCAGGTGATGCTGTGGGAATTAGATTAGGAAATGAGACACTTAAAGTAGTAAAGGAGTTTTGCTATATAGGGGGTAAAATAACTTAAAGTAGTAAAGGAGTTTTGCTATTTAGGGGGTAAAATAACTGATGATGGTCGAGAGGATATAAAATGTAGACTGGCAATGGCAAGGAAAGCGTTTCTCAAGAAGAGAAATTTGTTGACATCGAGTATAGATTTAAGTGTCAGGAAGTTGTTTCTGAAAGTATTTGTATGGAGTGTAGCCATGTATGGAAGTGAAACGTGGATGATAATTAGTTTGGACAAGAAGAGAATAGAAACTTTCGAAATGTGGTGCTACAGAAGAATACTGAAGATAAGGTGGGTAGATCACGTAACTAATGAGAAGGTGTTGAATAGAACTCGGGAGATCGGTTGGTAGGACATGTTTTGAGGCATCAAGGGATCACAAATTTAGCATTGGAGGGCAGCGTGGAGGGTAAAAATCGTAGAGGGAGACCAAGAGATGAATACGCTAAGCAGATTCAGAAGGATGTAGGTTGCAGTAGATACTGGGAGATGAAGAAGCTTGCACAGAGTAGAGTAGCATGGAGAGCTGCATCAATCCAGTCTCAGGACTGAAAACAACAACAAACCACAACAACAAAATAAAGTTCATAGTATGGCCAATTATAATCCCCAAAGAGTTTCTTTGTATGTCTTTTCTTCGTCCTAAAATAATTGGCAAACTTTGCTTATTGTTTGCTCATTTGAATGAGAACCTGGCCTTAAGCATAAAGCGGTACGAAAGAAACAGCGAATCATATCAGGTCAACAGGAGAGACCTGCGAAACATCAAAATATTCACAAGGGGCGCTGCTCCACCAACAAACCCTCGACGGTGGGTACAGTTGACAGTCGGAAACAGAGATAGGCAACACCCGCAAGCGGGAGATTTTCAAATCCGAGCAGTAACACAGTTGCAAGTACCCTCTGTGGAGTCGATGTTATGCTGCCAAGACACAACAGACTGTTGCAGCCCTGGAGATACGTACCCCGCCAGAGCTGGAACAACAAATTTCGTGAGACAGTACGCAGGTGAGGCGTTGTAACACTCAGCATGAAGCCCTTACGCGCACTCACTCGGCAGAACCTGCGTCCAGCTACTCCAGGAGTAAGAAAATCACGCGGCCAGCGGAAGACACCAGGCTGCCTTGCGGGAAACACCGGGACACGCCATGCTGGACTCCAATGGCACACCCCAACTGAGGCGGCGGTGCTTCCTTGACAGGAGAGCTGCCTGTTTGAAATGCAAACCGTGGCTGGCAAAGTATCACGTAACAATACACGCAGTTGACAACTCTGGACTAATTTTCTCAAAAATTCTAGAGTATCATGTAAGGAGTGAAACTGAACCGTTGTTACTGACGTCTGTGGAATCACCTTTGTTATAAAAGGGCCTAGTAGTGAGATATTTGGATGTGTCTGGAAAAGGCCTTGACTAATGGATGCATTACACAAGCGACCAAGAACATTACATGTTATAGGATAACAATATCTTAGTGTCTTACTGAAGGTGTTATTCACCCCACACGAACATATGCTGTTTAAAATCATCACCATCTTTCTTATTTCGCATGGGGAAACGAGATTAATTTTTATTGCAGTAAATGCCATCAGTATTGCCTCTTAGATACACTGTTTTTTTATACTTATTTGAATCAATTTTCAACACCAGTTCTTAAAAAAAAATCATTAATAGTTTCTCCCACACACAAACGGCCTTTTACAGTGGTCCCGTTCTTTATACTCAAGTAATATTGCTGCGAACTGTGGTGTATGCAGGATGAGGCTATTATTAGCATAGCTGAATGCCGTGCTGTGGGATGTCAGTTCAAACCTAACCAACAGAAATTATTTATTAATTCTGGAAGGATCTTGAAATGTCTGTAGTGCACGTATTTTCTGGAATATTCGGTGTCTGCAAAAATATCAGCCTTCTGAAATATTCCATGTTCGTATAAACAGCTTCATCAATTAATCAAAATGACAGTCACAATCGCATTATTTATTTTGTTGCCAACCCGCGATGGGGTGCCTGTGCACAGGCTGGGTGACGACTCCAGCGAGCGACCAACTGGTGTAAATTGCCCTGAAGATGACCCCATCGCGGGTTGAAACCGGTTGGCAACAAAATAAATAATGCGATTGTGACTGTCATTTTGATCAATTGATTATAAGTAAACCAATCGCTGCTATCTCCACGCAACTATATTCTCTAAAAATTTAAATAGCTTCAGTCTCCAGCTAGGATTCCAGATATGTTCTGATCGTTCGTTGGTGCCAGTAATGAACGTGCTTACAGTTTTAAGTGTTGAATTTCACTGGCGAACCTGTCTTCGGACTTGGACAAGATTGTTGCTTACACATGACAAAACGATTTTCTTTTCTTGTCTTTCTTTTAAAAATATTCCACTATGATAGATTTTACTGCCTGATTTTAGAAACGATGTGAATGCCCGTAGAGCCTCTAATGACTACCTGCACTCCTGATTTAGGTTTTCGACGTTTTCCTTAAATTACGTCACGCAAATGCCGAGTTCGTTCCTACACGGCTATCGTTGTCGAACTACATCAGTAAGTACGTAAATGCCCTTGAAAATTAATTAAGTTGTTTTGTTATTATACTGGGATACTATAATACATCAAATTTCCAGATGGATGTGATCCATAGTTGAATAAAACCAATACTACTACTAGTAATACTACTAGCAGTAATATTGCTGCCTGTATTGAGAAAATTACCCACATACATTTCGCAAAAAATTTCACTAAGAGACTTAACAAATACTATATCAGTGTACTGTTCTCAAAAGCTTTTGAATGTAGTTTCGAGAGACGAAATCAGAATCGTCGGAAAATGTTTTCTTTTAAGGAAAATATGTATTGGTTGGAAATTTAGTAAATTCAGATAGTTATTAGGTTTCAGCCACTACGTAACAATTATAGATGCTTATCTTTGCGTGAAATGAAACACGCTTTAAATTTTATAATTTGTTGTTGTTGTGGTCTTCAGTCCAGAGATTGGTTTGATGTAGTTCTCGATGCTACTCTATCCTGAACAATCTTCTTCATTCCCTAGTACCTAATGCCACCTACATCCTTCTGAATCTGTTTAGTCTATTCATCTCTTGGTCTCCCTCTACGATTTTTACCCTCCAAGCTGCCTCCAATTCTAAATTGGTGATCCGTTGATGCCTCAGAATATACCCTGCCAACCGATCCCTACTTCTAGTCAAGTTGTGCCACAAATTTCTCTTCTCTCCAATTCTATTTAACACGTCCTCATCAGTAATGTGATCTACCCATCTACTCCTCAGGATTCTTCTGTAGCACCACATTTCGAAAGCTTCTGTTCTCTTCTTGTCTAAACTAATTATCGTCCATGTTTCACTTCCATACATGGCTACACTCCATACAAACACTTTCAGAAACGACTTCCTGACACTTAAATCTAAACTCGATATTAACAAATTTCTCTTCTTCAGAAACGCTTTCCTTGCCGTTGCCAGTCTACATTTTATATCCTCTCTACTTCGACCATCATCAGTTATTTTGCTCCCCAAATAGCAAAACTCATTTACTACTTTAAGCGTCTCATTTCCTAATCTAATTACCTCAACATCACCCGATTTCATTCGAATACATTCCATTATCCTAGTTTTGCTTTTTTTGATGTTCATCTTATATCCTCCTTTCAAGACACTGTCCATTCCGTTCAGTTGCTCTTTCAGGTCCTTTGTTGCCTCTGACAGAATTACAGTGTCTTCTCCATGGAATTTAATTCCTACTCCGAATTTTTCTTTTGTTTCCTTCACTGCTTGCTCAATATACAGATTGAATAACATCGGGGAGAGACTACAACACTGTCTCACTCCCTTCCCAACCACTACTTTCCTTTCATGTCGCTCTACTCTTATAACTGCCATCTGGTTTCCGTACAAATTGTAAATAGCCTTTCGCTCCCTGTATTTTACCCTTGCCACCATCAGAATTTGAAAGAGAATATTCCAGCCACCATTGTCAAAAGCTTTCTGTAAGTCTACTAACGTTAGAAACGTAGGTTTGACTTTCCTTAATCTATTTTCTAAGATAAGTCGTAGGGTCAGTATTGCCTCACGTGTTCCAAGATTTCTATGGAATCCAAACTGATCTTTCCCGAGGTCGCCTTCTACCAGTTTTTATATTCGTCTGTAAAGAATTCGTTTTAGTATTTTGTAGCTGTGGCTTATTAATGTGATAGTTCGGTAATTTTCACATCTGTCAACACCTGTTTTCTTTGGGATTGGAATTATTATATTCTTCTTGAAGTCTGAGGGTATTTCGCCTGTCTCATACATTTTTATAATTTATATTTTTATATTTTTTATAATTTATTAGTTAAGATTTCAGTCAGGGTTTCGAATAATATTTTAGACTAGTTGCAAACATTATTGTTCATTCTCAAACCGTTACCTACGTTATACCGATGAGCCAAAACATCACAACCACCTGTTTAATAGCGTATTGTTCCAATTTTCGAACACGTTGCAACAGAGATTTTTCTTGACATGGATTCTACAAGCTCTTGACAGGATTCAAGACATGTGGCACAAGGTGCCTACTTATAGATGAACCATTTCCTGGAAATTACGGTATGGCTGTTTACGGGCACGCAACTGCCGCACGATATGTGTTCCAGTGGGTGCTGATCAGGCATATTTGCTGTCCAAGACATCTGTGTGACTTCAGTATAATACCACTCGGACCACTGTAGCACGATTCTGACCTTGCAACGCAAACAGTTTTTTGTGGACTGGAAAGACAGCCAATTCACTAGGAGGAAACCGAAAGGCACGCGTTTAAGCTCACGCAGGCTGGCGTGAGGTCTGGAACAGGACAACGAATTTATAGTAGTAAAGAACGTATGTAACTACTGGAATACTTAACTTTAATTCATAATTGGTGAACATCGCTCTTGACGGTACATGTTTTACAGCATCAATAGTAACTGGTAATGGCGCCTTGCTAGGTCGTAGCAATTGACGTAGCTGAAGGCTATGCTAACTATCGTCTCGGCAAATGAGAGCGTAATTTATCAGTGAACCATCGCTAGCAAAGTCGGCTGTACAACTGGGGCGAGTGCTAGGAAGTGTCTCTAGACCTGCCGTGTGGCGGCGCTCGGTCTGCAATCACTGATTGTGGCGACACGCGGGTCCGACGTATACTAACGGACCGCGGCCATTTAAAGGCTACCACCTAGCAAGTGTGGTGTCTGGCGGTGACACCACACAGTTATCTTGCTGGATGACGTCATCCCCGCGGGGGGAGACTTCAAGCACGAAGCGATGCAGGCGGTCCGCAGTGACATTCACGTAGTTCATGATGCCTTCGATTACCACCACAGATCCCACGGAAGCCCAACGCAGCGTACCACATACCGTAATTCTGCCCTCACTGGCCTGCATATGTGGCGCGGTGATTATTCGTGCAGCCATTCGCCTGGATGACGGGGCGTCCAGACCCAACCATCGACCTGGTGCAACAAGAAATGCGACTGACTCGACAGGCGACACGTTTTTATTGACCCTCGGTGAAAACTCAGTGATGCTGTGGCCACTGCAGTCGTAACTGACGATGTCGTTGGGTCAAAACAGTACCACGTAGGGGTCGTGTGATGTGGGGCTCCATGTCTAACAGTGCCCTATGAACGCTGTGGTCCGAAACGCTTGTGCCTGCACCAGCACTGTACTCTCTCGTCAGACCTGCTACAGATCGCTGCCTGTCCTGGGTTACGCAGTAGGGGATCCTCAGACCTCTACATTTTGTGATAAGATGTGGTCGTCCAGTACCACGTGGCCTACACGTTATTTCACTATCCTTAGACTACTTTCCGTAGGTGCTCATGGCAGTACCACACCAACAGGCGATACGTTCGCCGTTTCAGAGATTCTCGTTTCCAGCCGCAGAGGCACAACAACGTGCCCTTTGTCTGAACCTCTTGTATCACAGTGGATTTCCGCATTTGCCGCTCTTATCTTTGCTGTTATCACTGCCCATTCGTCTCTCTCCCTCTTGCATTCTTTCCTTACTGTGTCACGTGTCCACAACTTCCCCAGGAGGCATTCGATCTCGCGGTGGGCAATGATCACAACGTTTTGGCTCATCAGTCTAGAAGACAGATTGTTACTAACGAAACATGAAATACGTTTTGATACATTTTGTGTGCAAATATTGTGGCAGTGCAATAAGTCATTTGTGATATAGCTGCAACTGAAATGTTTCAACATACGTAACACATTTGCTTTTACATCTGATCATTATTTGAAATGTTTCTTAATTAAATTGGAAGGAACACATAGAAAATGTTGCGGGGAAGGCCAACCAAAGTCTGTGTTCTATTGGCAGGACACTTAGAAAATTTAACAGACCTACTAAGGAGACTGCCTATTCTACGCTTGTCCGTCCTCTTTTAGAATACTGCTGCGCGGTGTGGGATCCTTACCAGATAGCACTGACGGAGTACATCGAAATAGTTCAATGAATGGCAGTACGTTTTGTATTATCGTGAAATATGGAAGAGAGGGTCACTGAAATGATACAGGGTTTGGACTGGACATCATTAAAAGAAAGGCGTTTTTCATTGCGACGGAATCTTCTCGCGAATTTCCAATGATCAACTTTCGCCTCCGAATATTTTGTTGACACAGAGCTACATAGAGAGAAACGATCACCACGATAAAGTAAGGAAAATCAGAGCTCGTACGAAAAGATATAGGTGTTCGCTCTTTCCGCGAGCTATACGAGTTTGGAATAATAGAGAACTGTAAACGTGATTCGATGAACCCTCTGCCAGGCACATGAATGTGATTTGCAGAGTGTCCATGTAGATATATATGTCGATATCTTCGTTCATTCGAAATTCAATAGGCTTATTTCATTGTACATATATAAGAATTTCACAGGCACAGTCAGTTGTATATTAAGTTACGAATGTGTCAAGACAATATAATACTGTCAGATAACGTTTATGGTACTGATCACATGTAAAAACAGGTGTATTACGTACAGTAAAAATCATATTTACTCATACGTCGTAGAGGATATACTACACTGTTGTAATATGTCCACACAGACTGAAAATATTCTGTTTCATGTTTCATTAATAATAGTTGAAGTTCTAATGTAGGTGATGGTTTGAGAATGAACAAAAATATTCTATACTGGTCAAAAATATTACTTGCAGCAGTGCCGTAAATGGTAATCAACAGATTTCAAAGATACTGAGTTGCTGACCCCGATACAAACGCAATGTTGTTGGAATTACGACTATACACTTTAAAATGTTATTATTGACAAAGTACAATTTAATTTAGATATTTCCTTACTTTACTGCGGACACTTTTGTTTACTTCGAGTTAAGTTAGTTGTACCGTTCGTACATATTCACCGTTTAGCAGCCGGATTGCTGTAGATTACTAAGTACTCTATTTCTTTCAGCGTATATACACTTGAGCGTTTACATTGTCGGTCGTCGATCATACCGTGTATTCCTTCATCATTCGTGTATCACGTGGCGCTTATCCATCATTCCACGCACAATTTATAACGCGACACGTAACAGACTTAACAGCACAGCTTACGTGAAAGATTGATGAAGCTTTCTTCAGCCTGTTTATACGTTAACGAAGTGCGACCTCTCACGTTTCTTTTGCTCTAGCCTTGATAATTACTGTAGACTATAATGGAAGCCTCGCGCTACCGCTTCTTGGCTAGCAGTTCAAAATTAAGTAAGCCGTTATTTATGTCAGCCGACATTTAGTCGTTAGTCAGACGATATAAGATACGGTACCGGCAAGTCACCTTTCCCTGTGCGAACGCAGAAAATGACATTTCCTAAAGAACTCGCTGCTAGAGCTAACCGAAGGCGTGCGTTAATCAAAGGTTAACACGCTATGCGTGATTTATTGGCAGCTAGTATATACACTATCCAGACAACCATTAGTGGACATTAATATGGGTCGTGTCCACGCTTCGCGTTTGTGACAACTTCTGCTCTGCTGGGTACACTTAAAACGAGGCGTATGACCGTTTGTGGGAGGACTGGCTGCCCATACATCCTCAAGAGTCGAAACCTGAGAAAGCAGTGATGTTAGACGTTGAAGTCTGGAGTCAAGTCGACGTTTTAGCTTTTGTTTAAGCACAATAAGAGACCACACCCTAACCACAAAAAGCACCCCCATACCGCAACTGCACACCCTTTGTTCTTCACTGTTGGTGTCACACGTGATGGCAGGTAAGTTCTTCAGGTTAAAACTAACATCTTCAACTTTTGTGGTCCTGTCTTCCTCAGTTGCGTGTAAATTTTGACAGTCGGCAACAGAAACCAAAACATTGCATTAAAACAAGCGTTCAGTTCATAGTGCTGTGGAATGTGGGAAAGAAACAGCAAGTTGGCGTTCATAAGAAGAAGAACGACACCAAAAATGCAACAGGAGCGTACTATGTAAGAAATTGTCCACGGAACCTGCCACTGATGATGCCTTGCAGAAAATATAGGCGAAACGCCTATGGCACTAAAATTGTGTTTTATTCAGTTGCTGTCAGACGGTCCATAAGTAAAAGTTATCAATATACCGTAATATAAAACTTACATGCTTTGTGTGACAAAAGCTATCGCTAGCAATATGGAAGCAAGTACAGGCCGTCTGAGAAGTCCGTTAACATTTGAAATTTTAATAATTCACAGAATAATGCAGATAGGGAGGAAAAAGTTCACACACATGCTCGAAGTGATATAGAGTTTTATTCAGGTCAAGAAAGTGCACAAAATGTACAAAGGAAGGAGCTTCATATAACACAAGCAAAACTGAGCTTAGCAATTAATTTCTAGCGATGTCGATGATCTTGATAACAATGGTCAACATGTCGGCAGTTGTTTAGCAACAGTACCCGTACTCGAGGGACACTGTTGTTAGCAGCACTGTACAGCGTATCAGTAGGTACTGTGAGAAACTGCCATCGTATGTCATCTTTTAGCACCCCTAATGAGGTTGGACGACAGCGGTAGACTTGCGACTACAATCAACAATCACACTGGTTGAAGTCTGCAGACCGCGAAGGCCACGCATGGCTCAGTGCACGATCTTCACCAAACGATGGGCGCAAGTGATGTTTCACAAATGGGATGGAGCGTCATGCTGCATAAAAAGCGTACATTCCAGCAGGTGTTAATCAGCCAGGCTAGAGATGACGCGATTCTGCGACTTATCGAAGTACGTCGCGCCCATCACGCTGATAGTTTGAGAAGCAGCGCCGCGCATCACGATTGATGTGGTAAATCCACACCACACCGAGACTTTCTCGTCATGCACTGATGTTTCCACGACAGTTCTAGGATTTCCGGTTGCTCAAAATCTGCTACCGTGGTTGTTCGTATATCCTCGGAATGTGCAATGAGCTTCTTCGGACCACAACAGGTTAGAAAACCAATCGTCCTATTGCCCCATTTTCTGAAAAGCCCACACAGCAAATGTTCTCCGCGTCACAAAATCGGTGACTAACAGCTAGTGATGACAATTGATTTTGTATGGATAGCACTGGAGGGCACGTCTTAGCGCTCTCCAAACAGCAGTCCCTGGAATGCCGGTGCGACGTGCGGCATCACGAGCGCTCACTTCACCATGCGGACATGAACTAGATAAAGTCTCCATTTCTTCCTAAACTTTATTAACAGCAAGGCACTTGTGTCTGGTAGCCCACTACGGAGCCGATCCACAGCCCGTGACTTCACAGCGCCGCTTGTCACAGGACTTTTACCCATTTGAATATCCTCCACAAGGCGATAGGCTCGTAAAGCTGCAGTGACAGCTTCTACTTTCCGATAGTGATTCTTCGCTAACAGTGCCTTTTCTGGTGAAGTCAACATGCCGCGATTGCTGCTGCATCTCACTCCCTCTCTTTTTTTCCCTTTATTATTATTTCATGCCTCAGCTGAGGCGAGCCGGCAGCGACCTACATACGCCGCTCTTCGGCCAAAAGACACAACATGTATACACAGAAAACGTAAAAAACATGGTAAACACATGATGAGCGCTGCACAAGAAATCAGAAGTTGTTCAATGGAAGACACTGTAATGAAGGGTGGCACCATTTGAAACAGACGAAGACATGCAGGTGGAGACGCGAACGTAGTAGAAAACACTGATGAAGACACTGTGCACAAACGGAGAGACACTGACGCACGGAAACACTGGCGACGATCATCTTCGAAGTACTCGCACTGATGAAGGGTGGGGAGGGGGCCGGAGGGCTGCCTCCCGGAGGGCGGGAAGGAGGTGGGCGGAGCCAGTGGGAGAAAGAAGTGAGAGCAGGGGGCAGGAGAGAGAGTAGGGGTAGATGGACGGGACTAGGACATCATCAGGGGGGGGGGGGAGTTGGCGGAAGCCACGTGGGGAAAGGGTATGGAGGGTGTGAAGATGGAGAGCGGGTGGGATGCAAGAATACAGGCGCATCACCGGGTTGGGATGGGAGAGACAAGCAGGTGTGGGGGATCGAGCTTGCGGGAGGTGTAAAGGATCCGTATCCGTTCGAAGAAAAAGAAAAGATGCGGGAAGGGAATCAAGTCGTATAGGATCTGCATGGGGGATGGGAGATGGATGCGATAGGCGAGGCAGAGCACATGGCGTTCAAGGATTTGGAGGGACTTATAGCAGGTGGGAGGGCCAGAGATACAGGTGGGATCGGCATAGCAGAGGATGGGGTGGATGAGAGAGACTCCCTCTACATCTACATCTACATCCATACTCCACAAGCCACCTGATGGTGTGTGGCGGAGGGTACCCTGAGTACCACTATCTGTTCTCCCTTCTATTCCAGTCTCGTATTGTTCGTGGAAAGAAGGATTGTCGGTATGCTTCTGTGTGGGCTCTAATCTCTCCGATTTTATCCTCATGGTCTCTTCGCGAGATATACGTAGGATGGAGCAATATACTGCTTGACTCTTCGGTGAAGGTATGTTCTCGAAGCTTTAACAAAAGCCCGTACCGAGCTACTGAGCGTCTCTCCTGCAGAGTCTTCCACTGGAGTTTATCTATCATCTCCGTAACGCTTCCGCAATTACTAAATGATCCTGTAACGAAGCGCGCTGCTCTCTGTTGGATCTTCTCTATCTCTTCTATCAACCCTATTTGGTACGGATCCCACACTGCTGAGCAGTATTCAAGCAGTGGGTGAACAAGCGTACTATAACCTACTTCCTTTGTGTTCAGATTGCATTTCCTTAGGATTCTTCCAATGAATCTCAGTCTGGCATCTGCTTTACCGACGATCAACTTTATATGATCATTCCATTTTAAATCACTCCTAATGTGTACTCCCAGATAATTTATGGAATTAACTGCTTCCAGTTGCTGACCTGCTTTTTTGTAGCTAAATGATAAAGGATCTATCTTTCTATGTATTCGTAGCACATTACACTTGTCTACATTGAGATTCAATTGCCATTCCCTGCACCATGCGTCAATTCGCTGCAGATCCTCCTGCATTTCAGTACAATTATCCATTGTTACAACCTCTCGATACACCACAGCATCATCTGCAAAAAGCCTCAGTGAACTTCCGATGTCATCCACAAGGTCATTTATGTATATTGTGAATAGCAACGGTCCTACGACACTCCCCTGCGGCACACCTGAAGTCACTCTTACTTCGGAAGACTTCTCTCCATTGAGAATAACATGCTGCGTTCTGTTATCTAGGAACTCTTCAATCCAATCACACAATTGGTCTGATAGTCCATATGCTCTTACTTTGTTCATTAAACGACTGTGGGGAACTGTATCGAACGTCTTGCGAAAGTCAAGAAACACGGCATCTACCTGTGAACCCGTGTCTATGGCCCTCTGAGTCTCGTGGACGAATAGCGCGGGCTGGGTTTCACACGACCGTCTTTTTCGAAACCCATGCTGATTCCTACAGAGTAGTACTCTTTCACTGCAGCTCAATTTATGCACCAGTCTGATGCGGCGTCATCGGCATGTTACTATCCAGCGCCATCTGATGGCCACCTTTTACACTTTTTTCCGATTTCAATAAAACCCCATGTCATTTTGGACTCGTTTATCAATTTTTACCTCTCTGCCGATATTACTATTTCGTGAATTAGTACGTTTTCGAGTGTTAACGGACTTTTGAGTCATCCTGTATTTTCTACATTTTAATTGAATGGTGTCCTACGGGATAATCGAGCTCGCCTTATATAAAGTGTATATTTAATGCTCACCTCAGAAGTGGAAATCGATTCTAAATACCTACGCAGCAGCGGCACATCCATCAATCAGTTGCACTCTTCCCAAGCGAGACCCACATGAAGTACAAGGAGGTCTCCCTAACTTGTAGACGTCACGGTACACTTGACTGGCATTGTTGGTACCTTCTCTCCAAAGAAGAACGGACCAAGAATAGAGGTGCATGTGAATCCACACGTCGCAGTCACATACGATGAGCGCAATGGTTCTTCGTGCACAACACGCGGCGTAACAGTAGGCTACAGCGAGGTTATTCCACTCATTCCAACTGCAAGCTCTAAACAATATGACACAAAACTTTCTAAAAAGTCTTTCAGTGTGATACGATTATGGTGTATTCATTGTGAATACTTTTCATAACATAAAAGTTCGAAATTCCTTTGCACTAGCTAACTGTTAAACATCTGAGGAAGACAGAAACCACAGTATATTAAGTTGGTGCGGCTGTTTCAATCAGTCAAGAGGCTATTCTACGCAGTTCTCTTCAATGTGAAAATTACAAGCATTCGTCCTTTTGCACACACACGTACACATCATGAAACCACGTAGCACATTGCTAGCAGTTTATCCAGAGAAGCTGCATTAAACACTTTGTACTGTATCTTTCATATCCTCCTCGAACCATCAAGCGCTTGGCTTTTTCCTCTTATGTGTACATACTATGTGGAAAGAAACCAAGAAAACGGGTTCTCCAGAATTTCTCGTTAAAACATCACTTAAACCAATAATTTGACTGAGCGGAAATCGCCCCAGCTGTACTGGGCGAAATAGCCCCATGTGCAGGCATTTAAAACACTGCAAATCGGATCTCTGTAGATTAAGTTACACACACTACACAACTTGTGTTCTTCTGCAAGTAACAACATTAGTTTGAAATTTAACGTTATTGGGAATGGTACAACTTAATGTTTAGCTTCTATTATTTTAACTATGATAATAAAACATAACAATTCGCTTAGCTCTAGAATTTGTTCTTCTGTCCTGTTGATAATGTAACATAAAACACCCTTACTGCAACCACATGCGGCAACGCAGAAATACTGTCACACACTGAAGGCAAAATGACCTTGACTCTGTGAGGAACTAGCGCATTTCTTATTCCAGGCGGATTAGCCCTGTGGGAGGAATAGCCCCGCTGTACTACCCTAGTCCAGGTTCGAAACTTCTGTGTCTCCACTGCACACTGTAGTGCAAAAAGTACCTCGGCACTCCATAGCATATTGCCTGGCCGCATGTTGTCAATTTCGATCCACGGCAGCAACCGGAGAGCGAATTCAGACTGTTGCTGTGGAGCATGAGGTTTCAGTTGCTGCACCGTCTGGATCTTGTACCGGTAGCAGTGCAAAATAGACAGCAAAACTTTTTGTACTGTTGACTAACACTAGTTGCACTAACACTAGTACTTCCCATGACACGTGCTGTATGGTCAGTTACAGCAACACCAGCTGCGTCAGTAACTTCCATCGGGGTAGGACGCCTTCCTCTCAGGTGTCACACCAAGCTCTCCCATGTTCCGAATGTCATTATCATCTCCTTTAAACCATTTAATGACCTTTCAGTTGGCGATACTGTCTCAATGCACCAGTGTCACTGCTCTTGTACGTATAAAACAGCGTCACCAGTAGCACAAGGTCTCGCTTCTCGACATCCACACTGTTGACTCACGTTATGTCTTGTCAACTGTAAATGGGAATAGCGTTTGGCGTCATTGGCCGGGAGGCCCCTTTCGGGGCAGGTCCGCCCGCCTTGGTGCAGGTCTTATTACATTCGGCGCCACCTTGGGCGACCTGCGCGCCGGATGGGTATGAAATGATGATGGAGACAACACGAGTCCCTGAGCGGAGAAAATCCCCACCCCAGCTGCGAATCGAACCCGGCCCTTAGGACGGCAATCCGTCACGCTGACCACTCCTCTATTGGGGCGGACATGTCTTGTCAAATGACAGCGTGGATGTCACACCGGCATACAACCATTGTACAGCTCCAGGTTTGCACCTGGTGGCCACAATTAGATCTGAAATTTGTTTCCAGCGTAAATCGGTTCCGCATTAACACATTAGCATGTCTACCAAGATTCGCTGCCACACGATAATTACAGCCCACACCGGACCTCCGTAAGTGGCTAGACTTTAATTATAACCACCCAGTATATTTGTGTAGTATACAATTAACTGATGCTAATAACTTTTAGTAGAAATGATAATGCTTATAGTACCAATATCTTCGTTGTATTTTCGTTTAGAGGTATCCTGTAATGCCTAGTGTATGTTTCTGACACTATGAAATGAATATAATGTAACATTCTGAGGTAACTCCGCACTTAAGAAAGCTGTTCATTGCACAAAAGGAAGTAACTAGAACTGTATCTGGAGATCACAAAAGTAAGCCTTGCAGGCATCGCTTTCAGAACTCACTTACGAAACTTGTTGTCAACAACGATATATTCGTAAGCGCAACACTAGAAGGGAACATGTTTTGGCCTATTCTTTAATATATCTGACTTTGCCGCTTAATGGGACGAGATATGCAGCTATGAAACCCTTTGACAATCCAGCCATGGATATAAAATGATATAGATTAAATATGTTTCTCCTTGACAGCTCCATCTATACCATAGAGATATTCTCATATAGAAATAAGCAGCTTATTTTATGGAAAAATAAACCTGGACAAGTGCGAGCAAGACTCGCGCTGTGAGGGTTGCATACAAAGTTAATTAAATAAGTAGATAATAATAATTTCGTGTGGCTCCATGCCCTGTTGCAATTTTCTGTTAGAAGCCGCTTCGGCAGCTTGCGTGTGCCTAATCCAACCCAGTTCCGACCAGGGAAAGGCGACCTCTAAGTTTAACGTGGAATACGAACCATGCTTCGATTGTGGCTACTTCACATCTTTGAGAAGTGAACGCTATCTTAACCCGAAGACAGTAAAAATCTGAGGTCGGACAGAAATTCGCTCCCACGACTTCTCAATTTCCAGCCAACCGCTTTTCCGCTTGATTACCAGGACCGAAATGTATATAGATACACTGAAGAGCCAAAGTAACTGGTACACCTTCCTAATATCGTGTAGAGCCCCCGTGAGCACGCAGAAGTGACGCAATACGACGTGGCATGGACTCCACTAATATCTGAAGTATTGCTGGAGGGAACTAATGCCAAGAATCCTGTAAACCTGTACATAAATCCATAAGAGTACTAGAGCGTGGAGATCTCTTCTCAACAGCACATTGCAAGGAATTCCAGATATGTTCAATAACGTTCATGTCTGGGCAGTTTGGTGGCCAGCGAAAGTGTTTAAACCCAGAAAAGTGTTCCTGGAGCCACTCTGTAGCAATTCTCGACGTGTGGGGTGTCGCATTGTCCTTCTGTAATCACTCAACTCCGTCGGAATGCACAGTGGACATGACAGTAGATCAGGCGATCAAACAGGATACTTACGTACGTGTCAACTATCAGAGTCGTATCTAGAAATATCAGGGGTCTCATATCACTCCAACTGCACACCCCCCACACCATAACAGAGCCTGCACCAACTTGAACAGTCCCCTGCTGATATGCAGACTCCATGGGTTCATGAACTTGTCTTCAATCCTGTGTACGTCCATCCGCTAGATACAATCTGAAACGAAACTCGTCCGACCAGGCAACATGTTTCCAGTCAGCAACAACCCAATGTTGGCGTTGACGACGACGGAACACGTAACAGGAGTCGATTTACAAGAGATAGGGGATCCAGTATTAGAATCAGAATTTAAGAACGCTTTGGAGGATTTAAGATCGAACACTTAGAAGGTGCAACAGGTCTACTAAAGAGACTGGTTACACCACGCTTGTGCGCTCTATTCTGGAGTATTGATGTGCGGAGTGGGATCCGCGTCAGGTTGGACTGACGGAAGACAAAGAAAAAAGAAGGGCAGCTCGATTTGTATTATCGCGAAATAGGGGAGATAGTGTGACAGACATGATACGTGAATTGGAGTAGCAATCATTAAAACAAAGGCGTTTTTCTTTTCGACAGCATCTTCTCATGATATTTCAATCGCCTGTTTTCTCCCTCGATTGCGAAAATGGCACCCACCTACATAGGGAGAAATGATCATCACGATAAAATAAGAGAAATCAGGGCTCGCACAGAAAAATTTAAATGCTCGTTTTTCCCACGTGCCGTTCGAGAGTGGAACGGTAGAGACACAGCTTGAAAGTGGTTCATTGAACCCTCTACTAGGCACTTTATTGTGAATAGCAGAGTAATAACGTAAATGTAGATGTAGATGTAGAACAAGGAGAAGGGATAGCTAACATTCCATCAGAATTTCTAGACTCATTAGGGGAAGTGGAAACAAACCGGCTGTTCTCACAGAATGTACGAATCTGCTATATACTATCTGACTTTCGGAAAAACATAATCCGCACAATATCGAAGACTGCAAGAGCCGACAAGTGCAACAATTATCGCACAATCAGCTTAACAGCTTATGCATACAAGTTTATGACAAGAATAACATACAGAAGAATGGAAGAGAATATTGAATATGTGTTAGATGGCGATCATTTTGGCTTTAGTGAAGGTAAAAGCATGAGAGAGGCAATCCTGACGTTGCAGTAGATAGTGGAGGCAACACTAAAGGAAAATACAGACACTTTCATAGGATATGTCGGCCTAGAAAAAGCTTCGACAATGTCCAATGGTGTAAGATGGTCGGAATTCTCAAAAAAAAAAAAAAAAAAATTTGCGGAAAACCATAGGGAAGGGTAATATACAATATGTACACAACCCAAGAGGGAAGAATAAGACTGAAAGATCAAGAATGGAGTTCTCGGTTTAAACAGGGTTTAAGGCAGGGATGTAGTCTTTTGCTCCCGACTGTTTAATCTATACATTGAAGAAGCAATGACGGAAATAAAATAAAGAGTCAAGAGTGGAATTAAAGTTCTAAGTGAAAGGATATCAATGATAAGACACGCTGTTGACATTGCTATGCCATCCTAAGTGAAAGTGAAGAGGAGTTACAGAAACTGCTGAATGGAGTGAACAATCTGCTAAGTACAAAATGTCGATTGAGAGTGAATAGAAGAAAGACGAAAGGAAGAGAAGTAGCAGAAGTGAAAACAGAGAGACACTAAATTTCAGGATTGGTGATTACGAAGTACATGAAGTTACGGAGTTTTGCAGGAAAATAACGCATGACGGACGGAGCAAGGACATAAAAAGTAGGCTAGAAGACGCAAAAAAAGCATTCTCGCCCAAGAGAAGTCTACTAGTGTCAAATATTGAGAAAAAGGTTTCTGAGATAGTACGTTTGGAGCACAGCGTTGTATGGTAGTGAAATATGGACTGTAGAAAACCGCAAAAGAAGTGAATCGAGCATTTGAGATGTGGTGTTACATTTGAATGTTGAAAATTAGGTAGAGCGATAAGGTAAGGAATGAGATTGTCCGGAGAATCGCCGAGGAAAGAAATATATGGAAAACAGTGACAAGAAGAAGGGACAGGATGATAGGATATCGGTTAAGATATCGGGGAATAACGTCCATGTTACCAGAGGGAACTGTGGAGGGTAAAAATTCTAGAGAAAGCAGAGACTGGAATACATGCAGCAAATAATTATAATTGAGAGCGTAGGGGTTACAGGTTCTACTTCGTGGGGGGGGGGGGGGGGGATGAGGAAAACTTCTACCAGTTCTTGTTGTAGAGGGCTACATAAAACCAGTGTTTGGACTGAAGACCACAATAACAATAAAAAGAGTGAGAGAGAGAGAGAGAGAGAGAGAGAGAGAGAGAGTAGCAAAGTGTATGATGCCCATATATTGTCATGTTCAGAAAAGAACAGAACACCTTGAACGAATTGAGACAGGACTTTCATATTCACAGCACATGTACATTAGTATGTACTGCAGAACTGATTAGCATTTGAACAACGTCGGCCCATAGTTTCAAGGCCAACATAGACATCGCGGCGCAACACCACCTACCGGTAAAATGTTTCCTGCGGCTCTCGTTGTCGCCTCTTGAGAAGACGCCCAGAATCCTCGCAGACATATGTGCGAACTGTACCGTTAAACCAGTGATTTTAAGCAGGGCGCATTATTGCCGTGAGAGAATGTAATGCTTCCATCCGGGAAATTGCTCTCGTGTGGGACAAGGTGTTTCGACAGTACAGCGGATATGTGCAGAACGGCTCACGAAAGGCCTTAGAACACGGCGAGACGGGTCAGGTCGCACCACCCACACCACTCCCCGAGAAGGTCGATACCTCATCCGAATGACATTGCAGGATACATCTACGTCATCCTCGGGTCTGGCGCTACAGTGGAACAGTGTAACACGTCGTGAACTATCAGGGGTGACAACCCGTAGCCGTTCATTACGGCGTAGTCCACTTCTCCGCCTGCCTTTGACGAATGTACAGAAACATGCTAGACGGCAGTGGTGTACGGAACGACATCACTGGGGACAGTCATGGCATCAAATAGTGTTTGCGGACGAATCTAGGCCCTGTTTCTTCGAAAATGGTGCCGCCTTTTGGTTCGCCGCTGACAGGGGGAGCGGCACCACAGTGATTGCATTTGCCCAAGACATTCAGTGCCAACTCAAGGCCTTATGGTGTGGGGTGCTGTTGGGTACAAATCACAGTTGGTGCATGTGCAGAGCACTGTGAGTAGTGTGACCTAAGTGAATAACATCCTCCTACGCGTAGCCGTATTCTTTCTGCACATCGCTGACGCCATTTTTCAGCAAGACAATGAATGACCAAATGCTGCTGCACGAACACGTGCCATCTTGGTGTCAAAGGATGTCAGCCTTTTGCTAAGCCCACCAGATCACCAGACTTGTCGCCAATCGAAAATGTGTGGGATATGTTGAAGCGAGAGGTGCAGCTCTGTGACCTGATGCCGGCCACCACAGATGAACTTTTGAACCAGGTGAATGTAGCGTAGTTGGCTACTCCGGCAGGACGCCATTTGTGTCTTATATTCGCAGATGCCATGACGAATGGGACAAGTTATCAGGGCCAATGGCAGACCCTGCGCCTACTAGGCCACGGAAGACATGCTGAACCGAGGTGACTGTCCGTTTCTGCGGGACATACTAATAAACATGTCCTGTGAACATGAACGTCCTACCCCTAGTCGCTCAAGGTCTGTTTTTTCTGAACATGGGTGTAGTTTCTATATACTCTGAGGGCGTCGGCCTGGAGGAGAACTAGAAGTAGTCGTCGTTGTTGTTGTTGTTGTTGTTCTTCGCAACAATCGTATCGATCAAGGTATTCCCTAATGAGAATGAGACCTGCTGTATAGGGTTCCGACACTCGCGGCTCGATATAAAAGTGAGCGGCGGCACATTCATTGTGCTCTGCGCTCCGATTGTTCCGAGCCGATGCGCCTTAAAGATAGCGAGCAGAGGACGGGCAACGGCCGCAGCCAAGGTTCCGGCGGTTCTCGTGACAGACAACAGGATGTGAACCGGGGAATTCCAGCCCTCCCATGCATCTGCTGTGTGCTCCAAATTAACTCCCTTCCCGAGAAAACCTGAGAGGACGCTTCCAAGAACTAACATGTTCTCGGCTGCCACTGCTGCATTAAACTTTGCAAAGTGACAGCTCGTCCATTTTTATGACAAACGAGGCCGACGCTGCTTTCAAGCTACTATGCAAATTCCCTCACCACCACGTTCGAACATCATTGATGACTTCCTAGTGTGAAAGTATGCCCTCCATTAAGTACTCTAACCTACGAGTTCGTAAGAGATTATGAACCCGTATGTATACCCTGAAATACCAAATGTGACACCACTGTGAGATACCAAATGTGACACTTAATGAAAGCAAATGAAATGTAGCTGAGTTAATTTAAAATTGGGAGCCGCAAGAACTTTGCGAAGCACTGTTAAAAAAAAAAGAAACTGTAGCTGAGTTAATTTAAAATTGGGAGCCGCAAGAACTTTGCGAAGCACTGTTAAAAAAAAAAAAAAACTGATCAGATTCGAAAATTCAAGTTAAAAGCTTTATTGTAGACGTCACACATCTTCTACCTACATTTGTCAGTAAATTGTACCTTATAGATATAGATTTGCTATCTGTGCCGTACAGCCACTAGTCTGAGAAACTCCGAACTAGTGTACAAGCAGAAATCACATCGACGCTTCCGTCTTCACTGACACCTTGTGCGTTTTGCATATAAATTGTGTGTTTGAGAGAAAACTGAATACATTGATTTCAAAAACTCACACCTCTTGTATCGTGTGCTTTAGGTATCGGATTCTACTTCTGAGTAAAACTAACTGTTGGTCGGCACCGTGTTTCGCTTGTTAACGGTGTCGTGAAGTGAAACTTTAAACTTCATGAAACGCCGAATTTGAAATACGAAAAATTAATGCCAAAAGAAACTAATTTTGTGCTGAACAAAAACTGTGTAACTATATACTAGAAATCAGTATCGAAGCACTTTTCAAACGATGCGTGATATGAAGTGAAATGTTAGAATAAGAATATCGACCAAAATAAATTACTGCTCTACTGAGAAGAAAACAACTGTTCGCAATTACTAGTACTGTTCTCTGCAAATTAAAGTACTTGCTAGTATGATACCTGACCATCCTGGCTACACATTGTTTGTATAACAATGCAAGTTGAGATCTGACCCGAAATAAAAGTGACCTACCTATTTCTCAGCATCTGTTTCTGTGTCTTGAGTACTGACTGTGGTGTCACCGCCAGACACCACACTTGCTAGGTGGTAGCCTTTAAATCGGCCGCAGGCCGGTAGTATACGTCGGACCCGCGTTTCGCTACTGTCAGTGATAGCAGACCGAGCGCCACCACACGGCAGGTCTAGAGAGACGTCCTGGCACTCGCCCCAGTTGTACAGCCAACGTTCATAGGAATGGTTCACTGACAATAACGATCTCAATTGCCGAGACGATAATTAGCATAGCCTTCAGCTACGTCATTTCCTACGACCTAGCAAGGCGCCATTACCAGTATACAAAAATGGAGATTATATCTGTACAAGAGCGATGTACTCCAATTATGGATTAAAGTTAAGTATTCCAGAAGCTACGTACTTTTCTTTATAGCATTCATTACGTATCCTGTTTCAGACCTCACGCCAGCCTGCGTGAGTTTAAGCGCGTGCCTTTCGGCTTCCTCTCATTGTGTCTAGGCTGTCTTGTCTAGACACAACACTGACGTTGTCGAAAGTAAATACAAATCAGCAGACCCAGCAGCTAAGGATACATAATCTAACCGATTTTCTTTTTTTGTCAGATACAATCGACTGCTGCGTGTGGCGTAAGGTGCAGTGCACACACGAAAGAAATTAAGAACTTTATAATGGATCATGGAGGTGGATTTTGTTTTAAGGTAAATCGTTTTTTGAGAAATTAGACTCCGATTATTAAGAAAAATACCGCACAACATACACTGAAGAGCAAAAAAAAAGAAAAAAAGGTACACCTGCCTAATATCGTGTAGGGCCGCCGTGAGCACGCAGAAGTACCGCAGCACGACGACTAACCTAACGTCTGAAGTAGTCCTGGAGGGAACTGACACTATGAAACCTGCACGGCTGTCCATAAATCCTACGAGTGGGTGGAGATCTCTTCTGGGCATCACGTTGCAAGGCATCCCAGATATGCTCAATAATGTTCATGTCTGGGGAGTTTGGTGGTCAGTGGAAGTGATTCAACTCAGAAGAATGTTTATGGAGCACTCTGCAGAAATTCTGGACGTGTGTGGTGCTGCATTGTCCCGCTGGAATTGCCCAAGTCCGTCGGAATGTACAATGTACATGTATGGATGCAGGTGATCAGACAGCATGCTTACGTACGTGTCACATGTCAGAGTCATATCTAGACGTATCACGCGTCCCATGTGACTCCAACTGCACACGCCCCATACTGTAACTCAGCCTCCAGCAGCTTGAACACTTCCCTGCTGACATGCAGGGTCCATGGATTCATGAGGTTGTCTCCATACCCGCTCGATACAATTAGAAACGAGACTCGTCCGATTAGGCAACATGTTTCCAGTCTTCAACAGTTCAATGTTGGTGTTGACGGGTCCAGGCGAGGCGTAAGGCTTTGTGTCGTGCAGTCATCGAGGGTACACGAGTGGGCCTTCGGCTCTGAGGACCCATATCGATGACGTTTCGTTGAATCGTTTGCACGCTGACACTTGTTTATGGCCCAGAATTGAAATGTGCAGCAATTTGCGGAAGGGTTGCACTTCTGTCACGTTGAACGGTTCTCAAAAGTCGTCGTTGTTCTTACAGGATCTTTTCCCGGCCGCAGCGATATCGGAGATTTGACGTTTTACCGCCGGCCGCGGTGGTCTAGCGGATCTAGGCGCTCAGTCCGGAACCGCGCGACTGCTACGGTCGCAGGTTCGAATCCTGCCTCGGGCTTGGATGTGTGTGATGTCCTTAGGTTAGTTAGGTTTAAATAGTTCTAAGTTCTAGGGGACTGATGACCACAGATGTTAAGTCCCATAGTGCTCAGAGCCATTTAAACCATTTTTTTTGACGTTTTACCGTATTCCTGATAATCACGGTACACTCGTGAAATGGTCGTACGGGGAAGTCTCAACTTCATCGCTACCTCAGAGATGCTGTGTTCAATTGCTCGTGCGCCGACTACAGCACCAAACTCACTTAAGACTTGATGACCTACCGTTGTAGCAGCAGTAACCGATCTAACAACTGCGTCAGACATTTGTTGTCTTATATAGGCGTTGCGGACCGCAGTGCCGTATTCTGCCTGTCTACATACCTCTGTATTTGAATATGCTTGCCTATTCCAGTTTTTTTGGCACTTAAGTGTAAGAAGACTAACAATTACAGAATTCTCTCATTACAAAGAAACTGCATAGATACCTTTAAAATTCCTCCAAAACCTTCTCCACCAATAAAATGAAGAAGAAAGCATTATAGTTTTCCTCTCCATAATAAAGTATTCTGTATAGCTTCTCCCAGATTCACAGAAAACAAATCTCATTCTTTGAACAACTCATCTACACACTGCTATGCCTCAAATAGGAAAATCCCAGCGCTGCACAACAGATTGGCTAGCAAGTCCACTACAGATAAAAGCAAACACTGAGTCAAGGATCTCATATACTTTCATCTTTGTCGGAGTACTGTAGAGGGGAATTATTTTCGATACCAGAAAACACATGAGAACCTTGAAATGTGTCTCGCGAAGCACAACAGCAACACTGAGTCCTCTCTCTCTCTCTCTCTCTCTCTCTCTCTCTCTATCCGAACAGGCCTCGGAAGGTCGAATGGCACCGACCGACCGCCGTGTCATCCATAGTCGTTAGGCCTCTCTGGATGCGTGTATGGAAGTGTATGTGGTCAGCACACCACTCGCCCTGCCGTTGTCAGTTTTCGTGACCGGAGTCGCTATTCCTCAATCCGGTAGCTTCTCAATTGGCCTAATAAGAGTTGAGTGAACCCCATTTGGGAACGGTGTTCAGTAGACCCGAACGGTTACTTATCAACGAATTCTCAAAGCGCGACAGCGCATAATAACGGTCATATGACGAGACAGATTGGATAGCTGAAATTCCTGTTTGATATTTGTGCAATCACTGCTTAATGCAGGCTACTTCAACCCCGCTTTGAACACAATTCAAATAAATGTGTTATTAAAATTTCTCTTTTCATTCGGTAGTTTTATTTTACCCACTATATATTTGATTTTCACCAATTTTCTTTGCTGTAACGGACAGAGTTGTACCTTGACGATAATGCACTAAGGAACATGTGATGTTTCGTGACTGATGCTTCAGTGTAGTGACCGATTTTACAATCACTTGAAGGAATGTGCGCTAAAAACGTCACGTTAGGATTCCAGCCCTTTCTTCTTTTTTATTTATGTATTTATTTTCGACATGATGTTGTACTTTGTGCAGAATCTGTAAATATTTCGCGTTCTGCACATTGAAGTTATACCTAATATATTAAAGCAATTTGTAAGATTTTGTTAAATATTCTGCTACAAAAGACTATGGTATATGTACACATACAAGCTTTCAAATATATATTTTCCAAGCTGCTTATATAACATAGTGGACGGTCGTGCATCATTTTGTATCTTTAAACAGAAGGTCTTCTAGCCAGGAACAAATGATAATTGCAAACGAGCTGAGTTTCTTTCATGTCTTTTTAATTTTATGTCTCTTGGGAACGGAAATCTTTGTTATTTTCCAGATGCTTCCATTTCAAAATGTATCTAGCTTGTACCTTTTTTTTTTGTAGTGTTTCTACATGATTTCATTTAATTTGCTCATTATTAGTTTGTACGAGAGTAATAATATCACCCGCATCTCGTGGTCGTGCGGTAGCGTTCTCGTTTCCCACGCCCGGGTTCCCGGGTTCGATTCCCGGCGGGGTCAGGGATTTTCTCTGCCTCGTGATGGCTGGGTGTTGTGTGATGACCTTAGGTTAGTTAGGTTTAAGTAGTTCTAAGTTCTAGGAGACTGATGACCATAGATGTTAAGTCCCAGAGTGCTCAGAGCCATTTGAACCATTTTTGAAGTAATAATATCAAAGAAACAGTTAGATACACTAATGATAAGACTTTTCTTTATTGCAAAAGTTCTAAATTTCAATAGAATATTTGTTCCTAAGAATGTGAACATCCTGTATCTGGGAATATATTTTCACATTTCGATAAATCTTAATTTCCTGAAGTATCTATTTGTAATTTCAGAAAAAGATATATCATACAAAAAGTGAATGCTACCATTTAAAAATCGAATAAGATACTATATTACACTTCTGTTACAGGACTCGCTAGGGGCGAAAAGAAAGGTTCCGAAGTTCAACACTCTACTACACTTTGGGTGTCTCTGCTGAGAAGCCGCGAGGTGTTCCTTGTTTGAACGTGATTCACCCTACCTACGTTCTATTCTTGTTCTGCTTAAGGCCGTAGGGCTGTATGGGTATGTGCACCCGTGACCTAGGCGTAGGGTCTTTGATTAGTACTGAAAACGCCCGCGATTCCGGGATTGAAATCCGCCACCGTTTAAATCTTAATAATCAGTATTGGCGGCCGAGGATTTCCTGCACAAGGAGTCGCCCTCATTCCGCCAAAGCCCTTGCAAAGAATGCAGAGGAGCGGACAGAGGTTCAGGGCAGTCGCTGTACTTGGGGTAGGAGATGTCCCTAAAGGAGGAAGAATAAGCAATTATCAATGGGATGGGGATGCAGAAGGCAACGGAAACCACGGCTTCAAAGACACGTAATGTATATCAACAAAATAATTGGCGTGTAACTAAAAAACTGATGATATCTCCATTGGCAAAAGAACAGTCCCCCATTCGGATCTCCGGGAGGGGACTGAAAAAGGGGAGGTGATCACGAGAAAAAGATTGAATAACCAACGAAAAACGAAAGGAGAACGCTCTCCGAGACAGGGCATGGATGTCAGAAGCTTGAATGCGGTATGGAACCTAGAAAATCTGGAAAGGGAAATGCAAAGGATCAGTCTAGATATAGTGGAGGTAAGTGAAGTGAAATGGAAAGAGGGCAAGTATTTCCGGACAGATGGGTATAGTGTAGTAATAGCAGCAGAAAATGGTGCACGGGAATAAGATTCTTCATGAATAAAAGGTAGGGCAGAGAGTGAGTTACTATGAAGCGTTCAGTGATAGAGTTGTTCTTATCAGAATGAACAGCAAACCAACACTGATAACAATAGCTCAGGTATACATGATGACGTCGCAAGCAGGAGATGAAGAGAAAGCATTTGAGGATACTGAATGGGTAATTCAGTACGTACAGAGAGACGAAACCCTAATAGGCATCGGGGACTGAAATGCAGTTGCAGGGGAACGAGTGGAAGAAGCGGTTATCGGAGAATAAGGGTTTGGGGCAAGGAATGACAGAGGAGAATGACTAATTGAGTTCTGTAATAAATTTCAGCTAGTAACAGCGAATACTCTGTTCAAGAATCACAAGAGGTGGAGGTATAGTTAGAAAAGGCCAGGTGACAGCGGAATATTTCAGTTACATTATGTCAAGGTCAGACAGAGATTCCGAAATCAGATATGGATTGTAAAGCGTACCCAGGAGCAGATATAGACTCAGATCACAATGTAGTAGTGATAAATAGCAGGCTGAACCTTAAGACATAGTCAGAAAGAATCAATACGCAAAGAAGTGGGATACACAAATACGCTTGAAGTTCTCTTAGGCTATAGATACAGCAATAACGAAGAGCTCAGTAGGCAGTATAGTTTATGAGAAATGGACACCTATAAAAAGGGCAATGACAGAAGATGGGATGGTAAACTGAGGTACAAAGAAGGTAGCTGCGGAGAAGCTACGGGTAACAGAAGAAACACTTCAAATGACCGATGAAAGAAGTAAGTATAAAAGTGTTCAGAGAAATTCAGGAATACAAAAATACAGGTTGCTAAGGAATGCAGTAAATAGGAAGCGCAGGGAAGCTAAGATGAAATAGTTGCATTAAAAATGTGAAGATATCGAAAAATAAATGATTAACGGAAGGATCGACTCAGCATACAGGAAAGTCAACACACCCTTCGGTGACATTAAAAGCAAGGGTAGTAACATTCAGAGTGCAACGCGAATTCCACTGTTAAATGGAAAGGAGAGACCGGAGAGGTGGGATGAATACACTAAAGTCCTCTATGAGGGGGTGATTTGTCTGATGTGGTACAAGAAAAAACAGGAGTCGATTCAGAAGAGATAGTGAATCCAGAACCAGAATTTAAAAGAGCTTTGGAGGACTTTAAGATCAAATTAGGTAGAAGGCGTGGATAACATTTCTAGACATTCTAAATTCTGAGAAAAGTAAATTAAGTTACAATGAGAGACTGGTAATATACATCATGTAGAAGAATCGAAAGGAAGAATAAGAGTGGACGACCAAAAACGAGGTGCTCGAATTAAAAAGGGTGTAAGATATGGATGTAGTCTTTCGCCCCTACTGTTCAATATGTACATCGAAGAAGCAATGTTGGAAATAAAAGGTGAAAGTGAAGAAGGATTACATCGTCTGCTGAATAAAATGAGCGGTCTAATGAGTACAGAATATGGATTAGGAGTAAATCGCAAAAAGACGAAAATAATGAGAAGTAGCAGAAATGAGAACAGAGAGAAACTTAACATCAGGACTGATGACCGCGAATTAGATGAAGTTATGAAATTCTGGTACCTAGGCAGCAAAATAAACAATGATGGACGGAGCAAGGAGGACGTCAAAAGTAGACTAGCACTGGCAAAGATGGGATTCCTGGCCAAGAGAAGTCTGCTGGTATCAGATATAGGCCTTAATTTCTGATAATGGACGTTCGGAACACAGCATTGTATGATAGTGAAACATACACTATGGGAAACCCGAAACAGATGAGAATAGAAGCATTTGAGATGTGGTGCTACAGACTAATGTTGAAAAATAAGTGGACCAATAAGGAAAGGAATGAGGAGGCTCTTTGCAAAATCGGAGAGGAAAGGAATATGTGGAAAACATCGACAACAAGAAGCGACAGGATGATATGACTTCTGGTAAGACAATAGGGAATAAACTTCCATGGTACTAGTGGGCAAAAACTGTAGAGGAAGACAGATTAGGATATATTCGATTGTTTCCGGAGTGAATTCTAAATGTTTGCGCAGTTCATTCGAGAAATAGTCTGTGCTCAGGCTTGGGGCAATAGCCACCCGCAGAGCGAAATAGAAGATCGTATGTTGGTCAATTTTGGTTAAATGAAAGCAGATTAGAGGAGCGAACACTATCTTTTGAATCAGTAGTGCTGTAGACTCAAAGTTTTCTGCACTATAAGAAAAAAATTGCCTTGTTTACAGTTGTGTACTGAGAACGAATTCTTCTAGTTACGCTTTGTGAAAATCACTTTTGTGTTTACTGCTCTGGGTATCCATATGGGCTAGTAAATTAACTAAATTCTTTGGTAACAAAATATCTCTATATTAACGAGACTTTTTAATGAATTATATCCTTGCAAAGTAAGTGACTTTTTTGTTATTTGTATATGATGCAGCGGACACTGCCACCGAGCCATACTGTTATTACTTACTGATCCCAACTGCGCCAAGTGAATATTCTAATGCATCGGACGCAACCCACTGAACAGACTCTGCAATTGAAAAATATTAACTACAGATGGGCTCCACTTCCTCACTATGCTACGAAGAGATCTAGCACTTTATTAATACATTGGGTGGAAATAGTTGTCGCAACCCGTGTGCTCATCTTAATACTTCATTTATTCTGTTATCCTTAGAATCAGTGATTACGTATCTGAGACAACAGTCTCATCCGCACTGCTGGTAATTACCCAAAGAAAAAGGACGCACCACGAAGAAATTATCGGAATGCAGCCGAAATCGGTAGAAGTGCTGTGTATTGCTGGCCAGGGTCGGATTTGACAAGGACGAAGACAAGCAGTAGAAACTCACCCAGTGTGCGTGCGGCCATTGTCTTGCTGAAAAGTGAGCCCAGGATGGCCTTCCATGAAGGGCGACGACACAGGACTATCGTCGACGTAACGCTGTCCTGTTAGGATGCCGCAGATGACAACCAAAAGCGTCCTGCTATGAGAAGAAATTGCACCGCAGACCATGACTCCTGGTTGTCGGGCCGTATGACGTACGACAGTCATGTTGGTATCCCATGGCTGTCTGGGTTGTCACCTGAGACGTATTCGCTGGTCGTCCTCAGGGATCAGATCGAAGCGGGACTCATCACTAGAAATAGTTCTACTCAAATGAATGGGATTCCCGGGCGAAGATTTGTCTGGAGACGCTGTGGCCAAGGCTGGGATACCAACCTGATTGGCGCGACAACCAGGGTGCCATTTCATTTCATATCAGGGATTTGTCATCCGCGTCTCCTTAAACAGAACAGTGGTACGTAGAGGACAATCTACTGCCAGCTTTTGTTGGCCTACGTTGCAAGCCATCTTGGGCTTACGTTTCAGCAAAATAACGCCCCCCCGCACACACAAGGAGTTTATACTGCTTGCCACCGTGCTTGTAAAACCCTCTCACGGCCAACAAGGTCGCCGGATTGATCCCCAATTGATAATTAGTAATACGGGCAGGTCCCTCCAACCAGCTCGGGATTTTGATAGTTTAGTGTGCCAATTGGACATAATTTGGCACGGTATTCCTCAGGAGGACATCCAATAATTCTATCAGTCAATGCAAAGCCAAATATCTGCTTGCATAAGGGCTAGATGTGGAGTAACGCGTTATTGACTTGCTCATTTTATTAAACTACGTCTATAGGATATATCATACGTTTTTCCTAGATCTGTAATCATTTGTTTGTCTCTTCATTTACATAAAGTTTACCATATTTCAATCCCATTCGAGTAATTCCTTCGTGGTGCACTTTTTTACTTTATTTTATATTATTTTTTAAGTGCGTAAGTGAATCCAAACATGATATTCAATTTCCACCTATTCCCTGATGAATCACTTATCATTTCGTGTGTGAACGGAAGCTAAACATAATACATTTTCTTTGCGCTTAGATGACCTCGACACCTTGGGTGTTTGTTCCGTTAACAGTACGAGGTCAGATTGCGTTTACAAATTATTATCTGAGCAATAAAGATTTATACTTTCGGCATTGCTTGAAAGTTCAAGGCTTTAGTTTCACTGCTCAGTGGTTTTCAACACATATGCATCTTACAGTACGTTTCGAAAATCTGGTTCTGGAATGAACATATACGGACGTGTGAAACAGGAGGAAAGATTTATTTAACAGAGACCAGGGACGTGGATAATAAATTCTTAAGATCCCAACTTATCTCTAACGTAAAATAATTATCAATATTCATGTATTTAGTGTGCAAATAGAGCTCCACTGACTGCATGACTCTACATTCCAAAAGGGTACGGCAAAAGAGAGAAGATCACAGGACGTAATTCTTGAAACATTGTCTGGCCATGGAAGTGCATTGTGAAGATTCATTTAACAGAGACCAGGGACGTGGATAATAAATTCGTAAGATCCCAACTTAACTCTAACGTAATGTAATTATCAATATTCATGTATTTAGTGGGCAAATAGCGTTCCACTGATTGCATGACTCTACATTCCAACTGGATACGGCAAAAGACAGAAGATCAAAGGACGTAATTCTTTAAACATTGTCTAACCATGGAAGTGCACTGTGAAGTCTCTTGAAACCTTGGGTGAATGAATGAAAATTGTTATTGACAGGCACGTGCAGTTGAAAACTCAAACAAAGGTCTAACTGGCGCCACACCAAATACGACGGCAGAATATATGACGAACATAAACCCAGTTTTCCTTGATCTGAAAGACCACCTAATGTACTATCACACCCAAAAGTATCTTAACGATCTGAAGTGTATTTCGACTGGTTTGTATGCAGCCCACATAACGTAGCTATCTTGCAGGTACTCTAATCTCTCTGCAGTTCAGTTACTGACCATACAAAATGGATACTTCAAGGGATCATTACATAACACTGTTGTTTACGGTAATCAATCAAGATGCACACCAACACCACAATATTACAAGCAATAGGAAACCCGTCATTAGAGATTATACGGTCTTTTAAACATGTAATCCAAATTTTAGTACAGTACATTTCAAAATCACTGCCACACTCATTAGAATTTCACTTAACTAACTCCATCACATAAGCCATTCCAGCAATATTTATACTAAATTAAATATTTTTATGAGCAAGAGAGTTTGATGCCATATCTGGAGTACTAAACTTCTATGACAACTGGAAGTATGTTTGCTCAATAAAAGGTTTTCCTATATCTGTGAAACGTCGTTCCTGACACGAGTGGTTCGTCATAAGATGGATATTTAACAAACCACATAAAAGAAACGCGATTAGCACGGGAACAACTCTATGGAAACCTCAAAACTAACATCGTATCATCAGTAATTTCTCTGTAGTCATGACTAAGTAATTATTTGTGCACGTGTTTGAACTTTAAACGACATGATGAATTTTTGTTTTGGATCTGGATTGAAACCAAATACCTGCAGCCACTGTAACTAAGCAAAGCTTTCGTGCCTGACCGACGTTCGTCATTGGTCATTGGTGACGAGGCACAAAGAGTTTATTTCCCTGTTAGCTAACCATGGAGAACGTTTAACAATTTCAGGTAACAAAGCTTGCACGAGTTTAAAACGAAGTGCCTTGATGTTAAGTTTTTGTGACGGGGCCTCGTACCCATCAAGTAATCAGATTGTTAACTCCGAAAAATCTGTTGTTTTATGTCGAATTTTTTCACGAGCAGCGATATGTTTGAATTTGAAATGAGAATACAACTTTTTTATCTGATCAGGATTCGAGCCCACACCTACAGCTGTTATTTTTTACCCACGAATTGTTTGCTCACCAGCAGTGAGATGACTAAAAATAACGGCGAGTACCGTTATTGTTAACAGCACATGAAGAGGCATTAAATATGAAAATTATTTATCACTAGTGTTTCCGTGTGCATGAACATTTTTTTGCTGGACCAAGACTCGAAAGCACATATGTGCCTTTCGTGGATTCATAGTGAAATTTGCATTCTTGTTTCTTATTTCAAGAAATTTCTTAGATCGAAAAATACCACTGCTAAGTATGAAGTTACCAAATACTTCGATTATTATTGTCATTATCGCTACAAATTTCCTCCTTTTACTGCTGCTACACGAGTGCTAAAAAGAAGCATTTAATGCTTCCTGGTAATTTTTAGAAGGAGTTGCCCAAAAACAGGTAAATATTTAGTTCGTAGCAAATAGTGGCGGCGTTCTGTGGCATATGGACCGTCACAAAAAAATGGTTCAAGTGGCTCTGAGCACTATGCGACTTAACTTGTGAGGTCATCAGTCGCCTAGAACTTAGAACTAATTAAACCTAAATAACCTAAAGACATCACACACATCCACGCCCGAGGCAGGATTCGAACTTGCGACCGCAGCGGTCGCTCGGTTCCAGACTGCAGCGCCTAGAACCGCACGGCCACTCCGGCCGCCTGGACCGTCACAAGTAGTTATTTAGGTCTTTCCATGTCTAGACAATAATTTTCAAGTTAATATCGGACATCTATTATTCATAGATTACATTGAAACTAAATGAAGTAATAAAGATGTTACTGCACAACAGAAGTTGTGTTGCATTGCCTCATTTACTTGCGGTAAGCAACGACGCCTGTAAAATGCTAAAACGGGTTGTAAAAGCCACTTTTAGAGTAAAAGGGTGTTAGTGCGTTCCTTTAAATGTCACGATCATTCTCTCCAAATGACTTGGTTGACGTCACCTAGTTTTGGTAGAACAAGAAAGAAAATGTTGCAGAGGATCAATTGTTTTCCGTTGCAATAAACTCATTCTATGTGGTTCATGACCACATTTTCTCTGGAAGACTCTAACTGTAGTATCCATTTCTACTGCACAGAAAACTATTTAAACGTTGCGAAGCTCATAGCCAACTCAGATCCTACACTTAATCGCCAACCAGAAGTTCTAAGTCTATGGAACTACCGTTTCACTAAACTGATGTAGGGAACACTCTTTGTCACTGCGGTTTCTCACTGGAAATACGCAGTTGACTTATTTGGCTCTATAACTATACTGCAACAGTAATATCGTGTGCAAGAAATTCATACAAAATGCCGTGCGAGTAAAGAGCTAGTTGTGTTTCACAAGAACGACGTCTTCTAAATCCTTGTTGACTGTGTGTCAATAGACTGTTTTCTTCGAGGTAATTCATAATGTTTGAACACAATATATGTTGCAGATTCCTGTTGCATGTCGACGTTAATGATATGGGTCTGTAATTTAGTGGATTACTCCTACTACCTTTCCTGAATATTCGTGTGACCTGTACAACTTCTCAGTCTTTGTGTACGGTGCTTTAGTCAAGCGAATGGTTGTATATGATTGTTAAGTATGGACCTATTGCATCAGCACACTCTGAAAGGAACCTAATGACCTAATTGGTATACAGTCTGAACCAGAAAACTTGCTTTTATTAAGTGATTTAAGTTGCTTCACTACTCCGAGGGTGTCTACCTTTGTGTTACTCACGTTGGCAGCTGTTCTAGATTCGAATTCTGAACTATTTACTTCGTCTTCTAATGTGAGGATATTTCGGAAGGCTGTGTTTAGTAACTCGTAAAAGAAGGTCAGACAGACAATCGGATGATAAACGATAAAAACATTTTTTTTCCGTCTGACATAACTGGAAATAAAGATTTTTCGTATCTGTTTTCCTTATTCTGTTAAACGTTACCTCGTGCCAAATTTCGTTATTTTATGTCAACGGGAAGTACCTTTATAGGTTTTGATGATGGTGTATGCATCAAAAAATATCAGTACCTTTTGATTCCAATGACGTAGAAGTTCAAGTTCTTTACATCGACAAGGGGCCGTATATCCTAGTATGTCTCATAAATTTCTACAGCTACATCTACATTTATACTCCGCAAGCCACCAAACGGTTTGTGGCGGAGGGCACTTTACGTGCCACTGCCATTACCTCCCTTTCCGGTTCCAGTCGCGTATGGTTCGCGGGAAGAACGACTGCCGGAAAGCCTCCGTGCGCGCTCGAATGTCTCTAATTTTACATTCGTGACCTCCTCGGGAGGTATAAGTAGGGGGAAACAATATGTTCGATACCTGGTTCCAGAAACGCACCCTCTCGAAACCTGGACAGCAAGCTACATCGCGATGCTGAGCGCCTCTCTTGCAGAGTCTGCCACTTGAGTTTGCTAAACATCTCCGTAACGCTATCACGCTTACCAAATAACCCTGTGACGAAACGCGCCGCTCTTCTTTGGATCTTCTCTATCTCCTCCGTCAACCCGACCTGGTACGGATCCCACACTGATGAGCAATACTCAAGTATAGGTAAACGAGTGTTTTGTAAGCCACCTCCTTTGTTGATGGACTATATTTTCTAAGGACTCTCCCAATGAATCTCAAACTGGTACCCGCCTTACCAGCAATTAATTTTATATGATCATTATTCCACTTCAAATCGTTCCGCACGCATACTCCCAGATATTTTACAGAAGTAACTGCTACCAGTGTTTGTTCCGCTATCATATAATCATACAATAAAGGATCCTTCTTTATATGTATTCGCAATATGTTACATTTGTCTATGTTAAGGGTCAGTTGCCACTCCCTGCACCAAGTGCCTATCCGCTGCAGATCTTCCTGCATTTCGCTACAATTTTCTAATGCTGCAACTTCTCTGTTTACTACAGCATCATCCGCGAAAAGCCGCATGGAACTTCCGACACTATCTACTAGATCATTTACATGTATTGTGAAAAGCAATGGTACCATAACACTGCCTGTGGCACGCCAGTGTTTACTTTAACGTCTGTAGACGTCTCTCCATTGAGAACAACTTGCTGTGTTCTGTTTGCTAAAAACTCTTCAATCCAGCCACACAACTGGTCTGATACCTCCACCCATTCCTGTGAAAACGGGGTCTTAACAATCGGTCAGACAAAAAGACTGGTTACAAAGTGATTCTATAAGGGTTCTGTTTTTATCAATCGAAGTATGGAACCCTAAAATGCTTATCTCCTCCGTCGTGGAAATACTCGAATCCCGGTGCAGAAAGTTTCATTGTTTTACTATGTCGATGTATGCAGTGTAGGTACTGTAAAGTTCTCGCTGTGCGACCACCATATGTGAGTCGACAGTCCGAGAACGTGTCTCGCCCGTTAGCACGTTTTCCTGCTGGGAGCTATGCACGTCATCAGGGAGGTGACAAAAAAGTGCAGCAGCAACGAAGACCCGACAGTGGTTCGGAGGCAAGGTCGGCCGGTTCTGGCGTGTGCGATTCTGGCCGTTATCCGCGCGCTGGCTCGCCCCACTCAGATCACGGGCGGCACACACTGTGATTAGGAATTAGCGGTTACCTCGTCACGCGCGTCGAGAGCCGATCCATAGCGGCGTGACTGGGACGTGGAATTACTCACCAACTGGCGGGCGGCGCCGCTAATTGGAATTTAATGAGCGAGGCTAAAGCTCGCGTCGGGCGTTTTTATTCACGTCGAGCTGCAAGAGACGATCTCTACAGTAAGAGGCAGTCTTCTTTTACCTTCGTGAACTTATAACACTTCTGGCTCTTGAAGCCATGACCTTATTGCCACATGCACCACATTTCAGTTGAGCGAAGATACAGTAGCACACGTCTGACGTCTGGCTTACAGCAATCGTGGTATTCTGCGCCAACTGAAAAAGTTTGAGCTGCGATCGTCTGCGGTAATTTTAGATTGATACTTATTATTAAATCAATACGACAGAAATACAGCAATGGGAAAAAATCCTGACACCATGAAATAATCAACGCAGAGTAGTGCGATTTCGGCAATACCATTGTCTATGTAATATATTTGATTAAAGTTTCAGGGTAACAGGTTAATGTTAAGTGTGAGAAAAGCCTTTGCAGATGTGAAGTGCAGGTACATTAATAACCGTTGCAACCTCCGGAACGTTTAATACGAGGGCTATCCACAAAGTACATTACGTTTTGGAATTTAAAATAAATGAAGTATTGGAAAAATTTTTTATTATACACAAATGAAAGCCACACTCAAATACTACTTTTCTACATAGTTGCCATTTTAATTAAGGCACTTATCGTAGCGATGGACGAGCTTGGAAATTCCTTCGTCGTAAAATTCGGCCGCCTGCGCCTTCAACCACGTGGTTAATCAGTAACCCGGTAGAAATACGATTTATGTGGATTTCCTGGAAAGAGGCACTACAATAAACTCTCAAAGATATTGCCAAACTCTGCACAACCTCAGAAGAGCAATACAAAACAAGCGCAGGGGAAAAAGTTGGGCTCAAAGATCTTGCTGATTCACGACAACGCCCGGGCCCACGCGGCAAATGCCACTCGTGAAGTTCTCGAATCTGTTAAGTGGGACTTGTTTCCTCATCCGCCGTACAGTCCCGACCTGGCACTGAGCGACTTCCACTTATTCCCAGCAATGAAGAAGTGGTTGGCTATGCAGCGTTTTGATGACGACGCACAGCTTCAAGAAGAGGTAACCACGTGGTTGAAGGCGCAGGCGGCCGAATTTTACGACGAAGGAATTTCCAAGCTCGTCCATCGCTACTATAAGTGCCTTAATTTAAATGGCAACTATGTAGAAAAGTAGTATTGAAGTGTGGCTTCCGTCTGTATATAATTAAAAAAAATTCCAATGATTTATTTATTTTTAATTCCAAAACGTAATGTACTTTGTGGATAGCCGTCGTACAAGCATACGAACGTGCATGTTTTGTGCCGTATTGGTACCGGATAACTGTTTTAGTGATCTAGTTTCATGCGTGTTGTGCTCAGTTGTGAAGTGCAGCAGCGGTTAATACTGGTTCAAGATGTCGCTGGTATTGTCGTCAGATGATGTCCCGTAGTTGGTCGACTGGAGACGTATCTGGTGATCGAGCAGGCCATGCATTCTATTGAGCACATTGGGTTACAAAAAAATGGCTCTGAGCACTATGGGACTTAACTGCTGAGGTCATCAGTCCCCTAGAAATTAGAGCTACTTAAACCTAACCAACCTAAGGACATCACACACATCCATGCCCGAGGCAGGATTCGAACCTGCGACCGTAGCGGTGGCGCGGTTCCAGACTGTAGCGCCTAGCACCGCTCGGCCACCCAGGCCGGCACATTGGGTTACAACATAGGTATGTGGGCGAGAGTTATGCTGTTGGAGTACCCTCACCTGGAATGCTATTCACGAGTGGCAGCACAACAGGTCGAATCTTGACGTACAATTTTGCAGTGAGGGTGCGTGGAATGATCACGAGCGCGTGGCTGCTGTCATACGAAATCGTGTCCCAGACCAAAACTCCAGGCGTGGGTCTAGTGTGTATAGCACAACGACAGATGGGTTGCGTGCGCTCACCTAACCTCCTCGTAACCAACACAAGGACATCAGTGGCACCGAAGCAGAACCAGGTTCCATCAGAAACACAACACGCCTCCAGTCCGCCCTCCAATGATCTCTCACTTGATACCATTTAAATCGCAAACGGCGGTTGTTTGGGAGGTAGTCGAACGCACAATAAAGGACATTTGGCTCTAAGCTGCCCTTGAAGTAGCCTATTTGTAACCATTCGTTATGTCACTATGGTGTCAGGTGCTGCTCGAATTGTTGGTGCAGAAGCAGTAGGATGACCCAGAGCCATACGCCGAACATGATGGTCTTCACTGTCGCTAGTGCGACGTGGCCGTGCAGACCCCGATATTCTCGGGACTGTCCACTGCCGTGGCCAGTCCTACACAGTCGCGAAAGGAACGTCCATTTTCTCGTAGCCCTAGAACACGACCTCGTTCAAAGATAGTATGCTGTTGACAATGGCGTCTTGACTAACATCATCTCGATACGCGCAGTCTCAAAGGTAACTATAGTGCGCGTCATTTACGACGGCGGCCGAGTTAAGGTTCGTTCTGCGCATCTGACGTCACAAAACACAGTCAGCCAATGAACAGAGAACGACGTTGCCAGAGTTCGACTGCAGTGCGGAGCACAGACGAGTGTTTTCAGTTTTAGAAACTTCCAGTCATAAATAAAGTAATTGAACAAAAGCAATGTCTTGATAGCAGACTTTCTATAAAAGAATGTTTGGAAAAAGCATTCTTCATACCGATTGTTTCATATTCTATTAATTAATTAAACCAAACAAGCAATAAACCTTCTAATTCAGGCAATAGCAAGGAAATTCATTCTCACTAACCGCTTTTTCGCAATAAAGAACAGCAGTAATTGTTTATTTCCTGATGTACTTCGACGAAACGTGAGTAATTGATAGTCATACTAACAGTGTTTCTTGGTATTTTGCGTGATTGTTTAAAGTCCTCAGTGACATCTGTTCAACGATGAGCAACGTTAGCGTAATGGTTAAGGTGTTTGGCTACTAAGCAGAAGGTTCTGTGTTCAAACCTCGTTTGGTGCTTTATATTTTCTTTATTTAAAAACAATATCGAAGTGTCTTACTTCATGAATTTTATTCGTTTGAATGTAATTTTTTGAAATTTCTAGTGGCAACTAGAATCGACCATACGGAAGGTATACGCTGTGGACTTTTACCTTCGCAAACTCTTCAAAACTTCGTGCAATGATTTACTACATTAAATACTGCACAATAACTGCGTTGAACATCGAAACAAAATTAAGTCATTTATGGAGGGGAGTTATCAGTCAAGAAGATGTGTAAAAATCAAATTTTTAGGCCAAATAGTTTTTGTGAAATCGAATGATAAGTGTGTCAAAGCAGTCGTAACACCATGTGTCTGCACAGGCGAGCAGTGCAGTGATGACAAAATCGCGCACAGCGCGGAATGCGGGGAGCACGTCTCTGTAGCAGCGAAATGGTTAATACAGCCGTGGTGGCTTTACTTCATAAACTGCGCGCTCCCCCCTAAACGTAAGTTTGCAAACTGTACTATACTATGGCGTTTCTTCTCTTGGCGCGTGAAACTGGCAACGCAGCAATCTCCCGCGTCTGGTCGGGCATGCGCGAGCCGCCAAGATAAAAGAATTGAACTATAACGATCACTATCATTACACGCGTATTTGAAGCAAACTAGGCGCCGGTACTGGTATGGCGACGCAGGACTCAAACACAAGCGTCAGTTACAGACGGTCAACATAGGTCTGGACAAGATGAGCAGAGCTTTACTCGTAAAGCTGTATTATCAAAACAACAGCAATAGTGCTACTGCTCTTAGCGACTGTTGACGCATTAAAGGAATACGCGCCGGGGATAAAGAACTTACTTCGGAAGTTAGATTTAACTCGTGGTTTATAAATTGCTGCTAGTAGAGGCCGACGGCTAATTGTGCCACAGAGTGTTGAAGAAGTTACTGTTACCGTGTCTGAGAATGCTGGACGCAATAGGCGATCTTGAAGCTGTGCACGAGTTGTGTGACGGCAGCTAAACATTGCTTGGTCCACCGTTGATTCGGGCAACAGTAGAACAATCCTTAGTGCGGTTCCAGGCTGTCACGGATGCAGATGAAGGTCACTTTGAGTAACGCTCGTAACCTGGAACTTAAACGTGGTGCACAATTAACACATGTTACCCTCTCGTGTGAAAATTACAAAGTTTTTATTCGTTATTACTCTTCCGCGTGTCCCTACAAATGTCTTCACAAAATTTCATTGCCCTACAATCACTTGTTTGACACGTGGGCACTCCAGGTAGCGAAAGTTTAATCACAACCATTCTATATATGCTGGATGAGTCACATAAGATGTAACACCACTTTTATTTTGTTAATCGCAACACATATCGAAACGCGGTTTTCGGCAAATGTTAGAGCGTCGATTTCCATGTATGTTTTTGTTTGTTAATGTTTTCAGCACTGGTATCTTTTGTGTCTAGGAATCCTGCATACTCGGTTCGCTAGACAAACAACCCAACAACTCATAATAATGAGTATTACTAAAACAAGACAAGTAAAAATACTTAACTTTGACAGATTTGCCGCAAGCAAAGGGCGACACACAAAAAATTAGACTTCTTCAGAACAGACAAACACAAGTCAGTGCTACATGGATATTGTTAATGATAGAGGCTACGACGCTTCGGCTAACAAAGCAGCTGACGTTGAAGTTGCTGTGGAAGTGGGCTGCCACCAGTCGGGTGCGAAGCTTATGTCCTGTCCACCTAGGGGCCGCTTCTGTCGTCGTCCTGGAGAGGGATCGGTCAGCGTCCGATTGGCTGACGTCTTCTCCCAGCCGTCTCTTCTCTGTCGTTCCCGACTGACGTTCCGGCGCTGACTTTACGCCTTAACAATATAAACGGAGATGCTGAAGCAAGTACTTTTTTTAATGGAACTGTATACTTTTTGTAACTGCTCTCGATAGCTCTTGAGAAGACAATTGCCGGCCAGTGTGGCCGTGCGGTTCTAGGCGCTTCAGTCTGGAACCGCGTGACCGCTACGGTCGCAGGTTCGAATCCTGCCTCGGGCATGGATGTGTGTGATGTTCTTAGGTTAGTTAGGTTTAATTAGTTTTAAGTTCTAGGCGACTGATGACCTCAGATGTTAAGTCGCATAGTGCTTAGAGCCATTTTTGAAGACAATTACAGTGATATAGCATTTGTTAATACTGATGTTGAAACCTGCCGTAAAAGAATTCGAGGAATGTCCTAGCCTAGCTGGAAGCAGCATTAGCTTTGCAGATACTGGCAAGTAGGCGTCTCGGACCACGTTGCATAGTTGTATACCTTAAAGTAGGCCTGCGCGACGAGAATAAAGCTTTATTTCCCTTTGAACCAGCCTACCACCTAGAATGTTGTACAAGGGTAAGTCAAATGAAAAACTTGAATATTTTTCAAAATATTATTTATTGTGCAAAGCTGCATCATTTTTCAACATAATCTCCCCCAGGATCAATGCAAGTCCTCAAGCGCTTACAAAGTGCATAAATTCCTTTAGGAAAAAATTCTTTTGGTAGTCCCCGCAACCACTCATGCACCATGTGGCGTACCTCTTCATCAGAATGGAACTTCCTTCCTGCCATTGAGTCTTTGAGTGGTCCAAACATATGGAAATCACTTTCGACAAGGTCTGGTGAGTATGGTGGATGAGGAAAACACTCAAAATGCAGGTCTGTTATTGGTGCAACTGTTGTACGGGCAGTGTGGGGCCTTGCAGTGTCATGTTGCAAAAGGACACCTCGCTTTGATTTGATTGCAGGCAGCAGATGATTTTTAGGAGATCTGTGACAGTGGTCCCTCTAGGCATGTAATGCTCCAAAATGACGCCTTTTTCGTCCCAAAAGAGAGTCAGCATAACCTTCCCTGCTGTTCCAAGCTTCATTGGTTTTGGTGATGAGGAATGGCGCCATTGCTTGCTCACTGTCTTCGTTTCCGGTTGGTGGAAGTGAATACAGGTTTCGTCCCCAGCAACCAAGGACGCCATCACCTTCTCGGTCAAAGCACCGAAGAAGTTCTTCACAGGCATCGATACGTCGTTCTCTCATTTGAGGCGTCAGCTGCCGTGGCCCCATCTTGCAGACACTTTGTGAAGCTGGAGCACATCATGCACAACGTGGTGTGCTAACCCATGACTAATCTCTAAACATGCTGCAGTGTCATTCAGTGTCACTCGGTGGTTTTCCTTCACTATGGCTTCAACTGCTGCAATGTTCTGTGGAGTCGCAACTCGTTGTGCCTGACCTGGACGAGGAGCATCTGCCACTGAAGTCACACCATTTGCGAACTTCCTACTCCATTCGTAGAGTTGCGGCTGTGACAAACGTGCATCATCGTACTGATCCTTCATTCGTCGATGAATTTCAATACGTTTCATACCTTCACTACGCAAAAACAGAATAACACAACGCTGTTCTTCCCTGGTGCAAGTCGCAAGTGCGGTGACCATCTTTATACTGTGCGTGTGCATCTGCACTATGGTGCCACCTACAGGCCATTCTGAACGCTGTTTGTAGCACGCTTATCAGCTTACAGGATAACGGAATGAAATTTCGATTTGTTATTACAAATTTAAGGTTTTCATTTGACTCACCCTCGTATATGGATATACGACATAGGCTACAAAGGCTTAGGAAAACTATTTCACATTTGTGTATCCTCCCACGTATACGTGAGCTGAAACAGTGAAATCAACTATTCACTCTTCAAAAATAAAGACGCCTTATAAGCTGCAAAAAACAAACCACTCTATTAAATATGAAAATATTAGGAGGAAGATGTGACCTGTTTTTTTCCCGTGCGTGACTATGTGCTTCTTAGGAGTAAAATACATGCTGGCGGACAACAGTCTCTGCCTACCCTGCTCTAAATTACATAATTTGGGATAGATTCGTTGAACTAAACATTTTATTAAAAATACTTTGGTGACCACCTGTACATCGCAAAATAAATATTCTTCTTAACAAAATGACAATGTTACCAGCAATACAAGCTATCGATTTATTTGACATTGCGGTGCAATTTCGTACACACGTAAGTAAAATAAACAATTTACTAGTAATGATTTGGTAACCATCCAAATCAAGTAACAAATATTTTACCTTGCTAAGAAATAACTGTATCCTTTATTTAACTAAGAGCAAATTCAAACAGCTGACCATGTGCTGAAAAGCATATTTGCAATCGCTTTTCGAAAGAACGACGAACAAATGTAATTACGGCGCACAATATAATGAATCACGCACCGGCGGTTCGACAACACATATGGTGTTGCGTAATTCCGGCTTCGTCATAGAGTGCATCTTTGAGTGCTCCCAAATGAAAGAAATCATGAGGAGTCAAATCGAGGTTCTCACAGCCTATTTGATAACAGAATTTCAAATGTTCAAATGTGTGTGAACTCCTAAGGGACCAAACTCCTGAGGTCATAGTTCGCTAGACTTACACACTAGTGTAACTCACTTAAGCTAACTTATGCTAAGAACAACACACACAGCCATGCCCGAGGGAGGACTCGAATCTCCGGTGGGAGGGGCCGCCCAATCCGTGACATTGCTCCCTAGACCACGCGGCCACTGAGCTCGACCCAACAGAATTTCGTCCTATCCAACGTCCAGGGATATTCTCATTCAGTGTTTGCGTTGTAACACGGAAGGAGTGAGCTCGACAATCGTCGTGTTGCAGCCACATACAACTATCGAATATCCAATGGTACCTCTTCTAGAAGGAACGGCAGAATGTTTGTCAGAATGTATACCGACGAATGTCCATTTAGAACGACTAAGCGGAAATAAGGTCCTACAGTGTAATTTTCTGTGATGAATCACCGTAAGTTTACGCAGCACGGCCGTTGTTGCACCTGACGAAGCCAGTGTGGGTTTTAGGCTGGCCTTTAGTACATGTTAAGACAATTTACCTTAGCGTGGACAGTAAACGTCGCTCCATTGGTAAAGAGCATACGTTGGCAAAACGTGGGGTCGTCTCTCACTCGCTGAAGGGAAAACCGAAAAAATTCTGTACTACGTTCTTAGAGTGTCCAATGTAGTGACAGATGATAGGGAAGGGAATGCTGTCGATGCAGAATGCGAATGACACTCGTCTGGCTGATTCCACATTCTTTGGCAATATGTCTCGTATTATTGTGCGGATTCATTAGCGTCGTAGCCAGAACAGCTTCTTCTTGTTCTGTTTCAGTTAGAGTCTTCTTTCTTGTCCTATTCTTAATGTTCACGCAGCCTGTCCTCATTACGTCTTAATAATTCGTGCAATTTCCTGGTGCGTCAGACTTTGGCGATCGGGATACATAGCCCTATACCACAGTAATGTTTTTACGGCATTTTTTACATTCACCATATTTAAGTTGTACGAGGGTTATTCGGAAAGTAAGGAACGATTGGTCGTGAAATGGAAAGCACAGTTAAAATCCGATGACGTTTTTCACAGGTGTGTTGGGCAGTGAATCTAGTACGCCCGTCGACCGCGTTACGTCGTTCTTTTCAGTTCTGAGCACACAGGGATCACATAAGGATACCTAGAACAATAGTGTCTCCCGCTAAGTACGAGAACTTGGAGAGAAATTTCGCCTGAAGCTATGCAGCCAACATTACATAACAGTCGTGCGTTTTCTTCTTCAAGACAATTCTCAGCCGCATTATGCAGGTGCAATGAAGATGGTCCTGCATCGTTTTCAATTGTAAATGTTTGATTACCCACAATACAGCCCGTAATTGTCTCTCTCTGAGTTACATCTCCGCTCACATGAACCGCTGTTTATGAAGACAACAGTTTGGCACAGACAACGAACTGTAGGCCAGCATAGAGAATTAGTCGTAAGCACTGGAGGCTGCCTTCTATAACGAGAGTTTTGGAAAGTTGGTATAACGCTGCGACGAACGTCTAAGTCGGATCGGCGACTATGGAGATAAGTAGCTGGAAGTTGTAGCTAACTGTTGCAAATGAAACAGTTTTGGTTTTCACTGTGGTTTCCATTTCACGAGCTATCGTTCCTTACTTTCGGAATAGCCCCATCTCCTCACTGGTGCCTGCGCGCAACGAATATTGAAGCAGAAATGAGCGACTTGCATTGCAGACAAGTTAAGAGGCAAATGTGTTGGCATGCTGACACAGCGTAGCACGAGAGCTTTGTTTGGTGGTGCCTGAAACGCTAATGTGTCTTCCGGCCACCGTTCTATCACATTATAGGACATTTCTCGAACTTTTACGACAGGTTTCAACGTCAACATTAATAAAGGCTATATCACTCTTTCTTCTCGAGAGCTATCGAAAGCAGTTATAAAAAGTGTACAGTTCCATTTAAGAAAACGTACATGCTTCAAAACCTCCGTTGATAGCATCACGGAAAACATTAACCAAACAAATTACTGTGTCTGACTCCCTTCTCAACCACTGCTTCCCTTTCATGCCCTTCGACTCTTATAACTGCCACCTGGTTTGTGCGCAGACTGTAAAGCCTTTCGCTCCCTGTATTTTACCCTAGTCAGCTAGACGCTATGAGATAAGCTGAAGCCTTACAAAGTAACGGAGGTGCATCGACTGGTCAGTTCAGCTCTGTTACTCAGCGTCAGTACTGCAGCTTGGGAGAGTGAAAATCTCATTCTGGAAAGATCCCCAAGGCTGTGGCTAAGCGATGTCTCCATAATATCTTTTCTTCCTGGAGTGCTAGTTCTGCCAGGTTCGTAGGAGAGCTTCCGTGAAGTTTCGAAAGTAGGAGACGATGTACTGGCATAAGTGAAACTGTGAGGACGGGCCGTGAGTCGTGCTTGGGTAGCTCAGATGGTAGAGCACTTGCCCGCGAAAGGCAAAGGTCCTGAGCTCAAGTCTCGGTCCGGCACACAGTTTTAATCTGCCAGGAAGTTTCATATCAGTGCACCCTCCACTGCAGAGTTGAAATCTCAATATGGCTACAGAGAGTTTCTCAGGATATGAAATATCCTCCTATGACGTATTCACAGTGTACGGTCTCACACTTTTCTGCACGAAATAATCGTAGCTGTTTTCGTTATTTGCCTGTTCTCTAAGAAAAAAAACCGGTGCAGTATGTAATAATTCTCGTTTCCATCGGAAGTCTTGCGTTGGTGGGAAGAGATCGGTCCCATAACTCGTATTACTCTTACCACAGACCTTTCTCCTATATTGGCATCACGCAGAGGTCTTGATGTAACTGATAATTTTCAGAACTCAACGTCGACTACTTTGTGAAGTGACGTACGTTTATAAATGCGGCCACGCTTCATCATAAAAGGAGGATTTTAAGATGAATCTCTCCATTGTGCACAGGGAGCAACAGCCAGTTGCAGTTGTGTCATCGAGCGACAGTATCTGAAATGCTCAGTCTATGCGCTAACTTTACCTTGCAAGGTTTCAGTTTCAGTGTGTGCACAGATTCTGCTGAAGCACCACTCTGAAGTGTTGAATGCAACGAGATTATCGGACTGCCTTCGAAGCTGGCTTCTGCCCTGGCCTTCGACTGAAACCGATATGCCACCTGCAACATTCCGAGGAACGGCCTGGGGCGTTTGCGGTGGTCAGGCTCGCACACGATCCTGGACAAAGTGCTTACATCGTACCTCAAACACTACGTCTGTAGTGAGACGGAGTCTTATGCCTAATACTGTAATCACTACATTACACCTCAGGGCTCTGGACTTTTCGTACGTTCCGTGTACATCAGAATTCATCAAGCCGTTTCTTCATTTGTCTCCCTACAGATCTTTTGCCTCTAGATCTATACGTTTTATTCATTTAGTGATTCTTGAACCTAATATAATGTTTCTGTGTTTTCTCCATCTTATCTGATATTAACATTCAGGGAAATTTTTGCCGCCGCATTAGGGTACTGAAATTAATCAGTGATGCGAGTTAAAAATGATGCCAGAACAGGACTCGAACCAAGATGCTCTGCTTCACTAGAACGAATGCCTTAATCACCTCTGTCATCCGGACTCACTCCGCGTCTGATCCCGATAGCCAACTTGTCATACGACATGACCATACCTCTCGCTAGTAACCTGACCTGTATTCACGCGAGAGGAAACGAAACATGACGTGCATCTGCACTGAAGAAAACATTTTGGCCATCGAACCTATAGAAATGTTACATATACTGTTCTTGAGGGTCCAGTTTCCGCGTACATAGAGTAGTGATGGTACACTCATAACGTTGTAGATCTTCAGTAGACTATCTATGTGGAGTTTCTTTCTCAAACCTTTGCAGTATGGTTGCAGAGAAGTAGTTAAAAAAGGTGTATCTTATTTTGTGCATAATTATTTGCCACAGTTGTAATATTGAGCCCTAAATATTTCAATATATCAGCTTCAACATAGGATTATACAGCCAGATGGTTGCAAATAACTGTTTGGTACACTGACCTAGGTTTCAACACCTACTAAGAATGTCTTCATCAGGATGAAATTTCGATAAACCGTCACGATTTCCAGCTCTCCATCTACAACCAATCAATTTCTCTCTCTGACAGAATAAAATATTTAGCACCAACCCTTGGTAAAAAGAAACTAGTATAAAACGCACGCCTCATTACCACCCAACACAAAGCCCGAAGCCGACGAAAATAACTGAAACAGGAGGCACCTGGAGATTCATATACAAATCCCTCATCCGCCAATATTACCTGGAACTTCCCCCCTCCTATGTATCCTAGGAAGACCTGCACTGCATCTTGCTTTCAGCATCTACCTACCTTTTCCATCTCGGATCTTGTACCGACTTATCCTCTTCTCACACCTTCTTCTCTTCATCTACCACCTTCGAATCCAATACATTAATAGGAAAACCCAGTGCCAACATCCAGTATCCACTAATCACCAACTCAGGAGAGCTGTTGCCCCACTACATCCATATCCCACCTTTCATGCGCCACGCCTTATCCACTCTCACCTGCCGGAACTTCGACCGGTTCCCCTACCCAAAAATATATCCGTCCTTACACAGAAACGTTACAAGTCACCCGGTAATACAGTTTTCTCCCTCCTCCAGCCTCACCCCTCAATTAAAGTGGCTATACCGGTTCGACAAGGCCGCATTGTAGTAACTCAACATGGCACCTCCGTCATGGGCATGATAGTTTTGATGAATCGCCAGCATCATCAGCGTACCATAGCAGGAGCATCATCACTCCTCATGAGTAACAGTTTACCGTTGCGTAAAGTCAAATGGTTCAAATGGCTCTGAGCACTATGGGACTTGAACATCTATGGTCATCAGTCGCCTAGAACTTAGAACTACTTAAACCTAACTAACCTAAGGACATCACACAACACCCAGTCATCACGAGGCTGCGTAAAGTCGTCTAGTAAATGTAATAGTCATAAAAGAATCTCCAAGTTGTATTCCACAGGAAAATTTAAGGTTGTTGCACAAAACCAGAACTTTCTTTAACATTATATTTGTACGAAGAGCAGTTCTTATTCACTGAAAGACCACGCCCCTCATGGGTAATTAATAGAACTGATGACTACGTATCGTTCTTCGCTTATTTTTCGACGCTTCCCATTGAAAGACTGTGTGATACACACTTTATGTGCTTGAGACAAGTAGTGTGCGAACGTGTGAAGACAAGAGGAATTCCATGAGGCAAAAACACAGGCGAGTTTTCCAAAACCGCAAACGCGCTGCGTAGCTAGTTTCACAGTTTGGTATTTTCCGCTGTTTGTGGCATAAGGCATTCGAAATTCTAAGAAATGCTGTAATTTTCTCTTGACTGTATCACGTAAAGGCTACCGTTGGTCAGTGATCAGTTACTTTCCTTGTTTTCGTGCGTTTCTGCTCCAGCCTTCAGGAAAACCCAGCCAGAAAAAGGAAAAGAAAAGAACGAAGGAAACATTCCACTGCTATATTTAAACATTCCATCTTTGCTGGAACGTGGGGATGCAGTCGTTAAGACTAAATTTGTCTCTGATTGCAATATTACAGTCTTAAACTTCAATTTTTTTTTTTTTTTTTTTTTGTGTCATGCTGCCGATCACAGCGAATGTCACTTCCAGGACGCGGCTGTGCACACAGATTTTACGGTGTACGCCGCTAATGAATAGTGATGACCACAAACTATGATTATAGGGCGCTTCTGAGGATGTAGGTGCTAGCCCTGTAATCGATTACATCATAATAAAAAGAAACTGAACATCATTTACAGTTAAGATGACATTTATACTTAATCTCACATTTTCGCACCTCTTCACAAAGGCCCAAGTATCGCTAGTGTTAGCATTGCTATTCATAAAAAAGGAAATCAGTTAATCGTGACAAGACAAGCATGTCGTCGCTGCATTTCTTGCTTTTATATAACGGCTGGTTTACATGAGTGAGAAGTAGCATACCAGTTTGACATTGCAGCGTACGATTAACGGGACAACATAGTTTCAGGTAATTGCTTGCAGAATGCCGCCTTAGTGTATACATTTACTTTTCACTGCTGAAAGCGTTGCTACACAAAGCTTAATTTGATCCTGCTTGCACAACCGAAGTCGTAACAGATGACATAGCGGTGGCGCCCAGGTTTGAAACCTGGTGGTGGAAAATTTTCCATCACCGACGTTTGACCAAGAAGCAGAGGAGAGTAACCGACATAGCTTTACTTATCACCACAGTCTGAGGCTGTATAGTGAGCAAGAAACACACTTTGGCCCACTCTGTCGCACAGTCAGACCTAGTGACTGTTGTTGATGCAATGTATTTGTAGAAATGCGTCATCAAAGGATCGGCATTCTCGACTAGAGGGTTATACGAGTACAGTGGCCTCTCCCTCCTCCAGTATCCCCCCTCAATCCCCCCAAAACGACCCTTTTTCATCCCATACGCTTCCATAAAAACGTGAACATTATGCTACATTGTTTAAGATATCAGTAGCATGTATAGGATTCAGATACATGCCTAATTGAGAATTCCGAGGGAAGAAGAGGAACTTACCTTAATACTTAAGTAGGTCCCACTAGTTCTCACTGAAGTGGGTTAAGAGTACGACTACTTCCGTTGAAAAGAAAATATCTTTGAATTTAAGTTATACGACTAATCTCATTAATTTAAAGGTTGTCGGTTCAATTAATACCCAGGGATTAAAATTACCAGCTACTTAAATTCGATCCACCGCATAGAAAATGTTGTGGGGGAGGCACAATATTTGGAGGATGCAGCCAATCTACTAAAGAGACTGCCTACACTACGCTTGTCTGTCCTCTTCTGGAGTTTTGCTTTCCGGTACGGGATCGTTACATCATAGAATTGACGGAGGACATTGACAAAGTTTAAACAAGAATAACTCGTTTTGTAGTATCACAGACAGAGCCACGGATGTGATACGCAATTTCGGGTGCCAATCATTAAAAAAACGGTTTTTCTTGGTTGCGGCGAAAGCTTTTTCGCGAAATTTCCGAAAGCGTAATTGTTTCGTTGACTGTCACCTACATAGGGAGAAATGACCATCGTGAGGAAGTAAGAGCAATCAGAGCTTACCTGGGAAGATTTTTGTGTACATTATTCCAACACGCTATTCGAGAATGGAATGGTTAAGAAATAATCTGAAAGCGGTTCAGTGAACACTCTACCAAGAACTTAAGTATAAATTTTAGGGTTGTCACGTAATTACAGTTGTAGGTTTACAGTGAGGCTTCTAGGAGCGGAGTAAGTAAACGACTGATCGTCTAAAAGACATTTAACTTTTCCTAGCTGGCAAATAATGCTTATGCTGTAGGATAAAAGTAAAAAATGTTGAACCTTGCGAGTACGTTGGGTCGTTTAGGTAATACTTAACATAAGTACACCTTCATTCTGTCATTGGAGAATTATGATGGCTTGCAAAAGATATATCTATAATAATCCTGTAATATATGGCCATTAAGATCGACATGAAAATAATGCACTATGGTGTAAGTGGATGTGCTACTTCACGTATTCAAGAAGTGGTCGTCAGGACACATAGGTGGCGTCTCAAAATGACGAAGGATATGCTGTGTGTCAGTGTTTTCTGAGAAAGAGAGCAACATTGACGAATGTCTCGTTAGCAACACCCACCAAAGTGGCACAGTCATTAAGACCCAGAGAGAAGCCATCCTACTTGTGCTTCGGGTCAAATGACCTCAATATCGACAGTATGTTAAGGTTAATCTTCCTTCCATTCTTCTTCCATCAATCTTTCAAGTCCGAGTCAACCGCTTATTATTATTGTTATTATTTTAAAGGTGTCACATTACATCACATTGTAAGAATTTTGCATTGACTGCATCGATAAAATTACAGCCGTTGCCGTTCTCCAATCTTCGCGAACTGGTTTACTAGTTGATACTATCATCGTTGCTTCTTTTCTTTTTCACTTAAATGTAGCAGAAATCCGTTTTCTTCTACATCTACATCTACATCTATACTCCGCAAGCCACATGAAGGTGTGTGTGGTGGAAGGTACCTTGAGTACCTCTACCGGTTCTCTCTTCTATTCCAGTCTCGTACTGTTCTTGCCATCAGACAGTTTGTAGAGATACGAAATGCAACAATCAGGTAGGTTCGGTAGTACATAAACCATTTGGCTGGTCTCACATCATGTAAGGGACGATCAAAAAGTTTCCGTTCGAAGGCATTACGACAAATAATCGGTATGCCAGTAAGATAAAATCTCCGCAAGGGTTGATGCAATCATCCGACCGATGCACCGGATTAGATACCCGTTTGGCGAAACATTGCATCCCACTGCATGTCGTGGTCCGACAGGAGTCGTAAACCCTTGAAGGCCTCTCTTATGGAAATGAAGGCGTGGTAATCCCATGGGGAAAGATTAGAACTATGCAGCGAGTGTTCGAGTATCCACACTTGAATTGGCGTTGTTTTCTTTGACTTAGTACACAATAATGTAACTGTCGTGTGACTAGGACCTCCCGTCGGGTAGACCGTTCGCCGGGTGCAAGTCTTTCAATCTGACGCCACTTCGGCGACTCGCGCGTCGATGGAGATGAAATGATGATGATTAGCACAACACAACAGAACACCCAGTCCCAGAGCGGAAAAAATCTCCGACGCAGCCGGGAATCGAACCCGGGCCCTTAGGATTGACATTCTGTCGCACTGACCACTCAACTACCGATAGCGGACTACACAATGATCAGGACAGGTAGGCTGCAGACTGGTGCAGCAAATGTGGTCTTAGCAAAGCTGGACAGGAGCAGAAATGGTTAACGAAAAAGTTAACACAGTAAACTGAAGATTTAATTATACAAATAGTGCAGCAAGAATTATAGTCAAGCTTAGCCGAGGCAACGGCCTTGCAGCGGTGGATACACCGGTTCCCGTTAGATCACCGTAGTTAAGCGCTGTCGGGCGTGGTCGGCACATGGATGGGTGACCATCCACGCCCCCACGCGCTGTTGCCATTTTTCGGGGTGCACTCAGCCTCGTGATGCCAATTGAGGAGCTACTCGAAAGAATAGTAGCGGCTTCGGTCAAGAATACCATCATAACGACCGGGAGAGCGGTGTGCTGACCCCACGCCCCTCCTATCCGCATCCTCCACTGAGGATGACACGGTGGTCGGATGGTCCCGGTAGGCCACTCGTGGCCTGAAGATGGAGTGCTATATTTTTTTTATATACAATAGCAACTACCATTAGGCTCACTGTACTAAATGTGAACGATTATGTAGTAGTGAAGAGACTACAGGTACAACGGGCTGAGTGGATGCCACCTTCTATCCTACATCGCTGCAGCAGAGGGCGCTCGCGGTACACAGCTGCTGGACGCATGGCCCAGCGGACGCGCACCATTGGGTCTGCCGTATCACGCACGACCACTATTGGCGCCTGACGAAAAAACAATTCCGTTGCCAACTTAGCGACACCCAAAGGGTGGTATCGGTATGTGGTACCACAGGCTAACATTAGCATTATAACAGTTGCAATATTGGAGTCTTGTGCGGAACTACGACCAGCACGTAAATTGGTGAACCATTCCACAATGGTGGTTTCCGACAGTGATGCGTGCTCCATACACATGCTTCATTCTCTGATGTTTATCTGTCGCTGTTTGTCCTTCGGCACCCAGGAAAAGAATAACAGCACGTTGGTCCTGTTTGGACACATTTGGTCATAACGTCGCCACAGTTCACATTGTGACATTTACCATACTCGCTCTGGTAGGTCATGAACGCCACACTAAACTTGCTCATGTGTCGGTGCTTATATACCACCATCGTAGTCGCGCAGCGTTCCACATAAGCTGCAGCAACACCCTCAAATGGAAACTTTTTAATCGCCACATATAGGTTCGACTTGTGAAATATGAAAGGCACCGACCGAGCTGGACAGGCCTTCTGGCAGCCACAATGACCTGGATCGGTTCTACCTTCCAGGAGACAGATTGTGCCCCATGGATTCAGATGTGATAATGTAAACTGTCGCACAACGGAATAACGCGATGGAAAGGGTGACCCTGACAAATGAGTCCTGGGTGTTTGTTCCTTAAAAATCATAATCTAAACATAATGGAGTCATCTACTAAAATAAATGGGCGGTCCAATTTGACTCTTATTTACTACAAAAACTCTGTGTCATATACATAACTGGAATTTCCTTACTAAATGATACCGAAACGAATAACACACAATGCAGTTAAAATAACCAATCTTTATGGAAAATGAGAAGTCTAAGCTAATAATTGATTCACTTGATAAAGACTGCCATGAATAAGGAAGAAGGAAATAGTCGTTATGTTACAAATATGTGTGTGTGTGTGTGTGTGTGTGTGTGTGTGTGTGTGTGTGTATACGTATGTGTGTGTGAGTGTGTGTCTGCATGTTTTTGACATCCCCTTCTAAACCACTAACACCCAACAATCGCTGTGGCATGAGAACCATTACCTATCATTGTACAGGGTATAAAGCGTCATAAACAATGAGACGTTGAATAAACTGCCGCATCATTCATGACGTTAAAATTTATTACTTCTGAGTCACTAACTCTATTATTTCGCAGTCAGTATCCACATATGCCGCTAAATGCATCTAAAAATTATATCATGATACCACCCATAGTTTACGAGATATGACGTCATAAACACGGAGATGCGTGAAAAAATTCCGCATTCTACATGAGTTTAAATTATTTAATTCTTTGCTACTAACTCTATTCGCAACACATGTTGCAGATAGTATCCACATATGTCGCTGAATGTACCTACAATATTATATCACTGCATGGTACATAGATCTGGATATATGACGTCATAAACACTGAGATGCTTGCAAAACTGCCGCACCATGCATGACGTTTGAATTGATTGGTTCTTCGCTACTAACTCTATTCGAACGTATTTCGCAAACATTATCCACATATATCACATATAGTTCAAGAGATAGGGTGTCATAAACCCTGACATGCGTGAAAAATGCCACGTCTGTACGAAAAAAAAAAAAAAAAAAAAAAAATTTTCAACTGGCTCTGAGCACTGTGGGACTTAACATCTGAGGTCATCAGTCCCCTACAACTTAGAACTACTTACACCTTACTAACCTAAGGACAACACACACATTCATGCCCGAGGCAAGATTGGAACCTGCAACCGAAGCGGTCGCGCGGTTCCGGACTGGAGCTCCTAGAACCGCTCGGCCACAATTACCGGCTTATGAATGAAGTTTGAATAAGTTTATTCTTCAGTACTAAAGTGGTCCTACAGTCAAGCCAACTTAAAGAATTCCCTGAGACCTGGTAGCGCTTTTGACAGCTTTCAACTGCGAAATGCAAACGGTTGTAGGTGCAGACAATAGCCGTCCACAGAGCTATCAAGAGGCGTTGCCATAGAGATATTTACAAAATCGCATTATAGAGTTGCGAAACAGCTGCGCCAAACGTACAGAAACTGTATGGGGAACTGTAGTTATAGAATTATACATTATGCACGTTTCTATTTAGGACTGTTTCATAATTTCAAACCCGTTTTCACGAATACATAGAAATATTTCTTTTATGTAATACACTACAGACACAATTCATTTTATATTTTCGTTTGTAATAGAAAGTTGACAAAATGAATATCCGGACAACGCCAGATTGCTCAGCTAGTACATATATAAAAGGCAAGTGTATGTACTTAAAGGCACACCGCTCAATTTCAACGTCATGCATGACGCGGCATGTTTTTCACACATTTAATTGTTTATGGTGTCATATCTTCTTAGACGCACAGTGATTGTTGCCTAGGGATGTACTTACCAAGTCTGGTTGAAATTGGTCCAATGGCTTAGGAGGGGATGTGGAAAACACAAACATACACACATCCATTTTTGTAATATATATGGATAATAATATTAACACATGAACACGAAAATTAAAGAACCGATTTTCAATATTAGTTATTCAATGAGGCCAATGAGACATATATTTTTCGTAAGGTACTTTGCTATAGATGTACTCAAAGAAAATATCATGCGTGTACGAAGCCGTACAGTTGTATTTTGCCATCGTTACAAGGTTACAAGGTAGTCACTGATAAAAAATAAAACAGATGGTTGTGACGTCCGCACAGTGATTATTCCGACCTTGGCAGAGAGCAAAAAATGTGATAGGTATGCTCCAATGCTCCAAACGCCCTCAACTGGGCCCTAATGAGCCTTGGAAAACCTAATCAAAAGCATCAGGCCTTCCTGATTGATAATTCTCATTCCCGGTTGCATGAACTGCAATTTCTCACGCTGAGTTATGTTGTACGATGAATTAGTGTGGACGGATGGCCAGAGATTCCCCGCTGTATACCGTATCCTCCCTCAGAAGCAACACCGACTCCATAAAGAGCCACAGAAGGAGCTGGAGGATTACTGTGCTCTGCACTGGTGCAGAACTCATGTGTCCTCGCAGAGCCGTCGACTCAGTGTGTCCTCAGCAAAGCTGTATCCTCTCTTCTCTCCCCGAAGTTCTTATAAACAATCTTTCACCAGTGGCAAGACACCGTTAAGTTCTGGCCAGCGAAAATGCTCGTAACAAAAATGTTAAACTCGCCTGCTAGGAAAAGTTTTATCAGCTAGCAATGGCATGTGTTTCCGCGAACCCAGTTCCCAAAAGTCGAGCGCAAAATTACCACTGTTCACAGATATTCTTATTTCAGCAAATCTGCAGTTCTCGCACATCTGTAATTCTCAGAAAGCGGATTGTCACATACATCACAGGTAAAATTTAAGAGGCTGCCAATGAAGCTCCTTCCCGCGTTTTCCAAGACACGAGAAGTTATTCACCTGCGTGGAGAAGGCGCTCAGGTGCTAGCCCCATCCAGCTGATAGCGCCTTATCTTAACAAAGGGAGAAAGGAAATTCTAAACTGAACTCAACTGTTTCTCTCCCGTGAGAAAACAGAGATCTTTATCTGCAAGCGTTACCCCTTCTCCCGCTTTTTAAGAAGGCTGCTGGCCACAGCAAACCAAATTCTATGGATCCACGCTCTCTCTGAGTGAAAAAAATAAGCATTAATCTGCATAGAGCCAGGTTCTCGAGATGTCTCGTTATAACATCGTTTCAAGATGGAACCTGTGGTCTCTCATCCCATACTGAGCACCACATTCAGGGTAGACATCTGTGTCCGATGGCAGTCGGCGCCTGGTCTAGACAAAACAGACGGCACCATTCTTCCCCTTCACGCGCCCCACCGACCTTCGGCGGCACTTCTCTTAGGGACAGAACCGACCCTATTGGGACTACCAAGTAAATACGCCCGACCTTTCCTTAGCTCATTGAGTGACACAGACATGCAGTTACAGATAAATTTCGCATGCAGTACCTACCCATTGTGAAGATAATTCACTCAAAAAATAAAATGGGTGCACCACGAAGGAATTATCCGAGTGAGACCGAGATCGGTAAATGTGATGTAAATGAACAGACAAACAACTGATTACAATTTCAGAAAAATTGGATTTATTCGAGAGGACTATCTTCATAAATTGAGCAAATCAGTAACGCATTGGTCGACCTATGGCCCTTATGCAAGCAGTTATTCTACTTCGCATTGACTAACAAGTGCTTCAAATGGCTCTGAGCACTATGGGACTTAACATCTGAGGTCATCAGTCCCCTAGAACTAAGAACTACTTAAACCTATCTAACCTAAGGACATCACACACATCCATGCGCGAGGCAGGATTCGAACCTGCGACCGTGGCAGCCGCGTGGTTCCCGACTGAAGCGCCTATAACCGCTCGGCCACCTCGGCCGGCGTTGACTAACAGAGTTGCTGAATGTCTTCCTGAGCAATATCGTGCCAAATTCTCTCCAACTGGTGCGTTAGATGGCAAAGTCCCGACCTGCTTCGAAGGCCTTGCCTACAATGCTCCAAATGCCCTCATCTGGGGAGAGATCCGGCGATCTTTCTGGCCAAAGTAGAACTCGGGAAGCACGAAGGCAATCAGTAGAATCTCTCGCTGTGTGCGGCTGACATTATCGTGTTGATATGTAAGTCCAGGATTGTTTGCACTGAAGAGCAACAAAACGGGGCGTAGAATATCGTCGACGTACCGCGGTGCTGTCAGGGTGCCGGGGACGACAACCAAAGAGGTAAAGCTACGAAATGAAATGACGCCCCAGTCTATCAGTCCTGGTTGTCAGGCAGTGTGGCGAACGACAGTCAGGCTCGTACCCCACCACTTACTGGGGCGTCTCCAGAGAAGTTTTGCTACTCAGCGGAGACCAGTCGTAAATGGGACTCGTCACTGGAAACAACTCTGCTCTAGTGAATTAGATTCCAGGCTGAAGACGTGTCTGGAGGCACCCCGGACAATCTTAATATTGCCTACCGAACAGCCTGACAACAAGGAGTAATGGTGTGGGGTTCCAATTCCTCTCATAGCAGGACGCTTTTGGTTATTTGCGGCTCCCTTACGGCACAGCGGTACGTCGACGATAATATTGTGGAGAAGGCGAAACAAAGACTGCGCTTTGTTGGCAGAGCACTCAGAAGATGCAAAAAAAAAAAAAAAAAAAAAAAAAAAAAAACACTACAGAGACAGCCTACATTACACTTGTCCGTCGTCTGCTGAAATATTGCTGCGCGGTGTGGGATCCTTACCAGGTAGGATTGACGAAGGACATCGAAAAAGTGCAAGGAAGGGCAGCTCGTTTTGTGCTATCGCGCAATAGGGGTGAGAGTGTCACTGATATGATTGGAGTGGCAGTCATTGGAACAAAGGCGATTTTCTTTGCGGTGAGATCTATCTACGAAATTTCAGTCACCAACTTTCTCTTCCGAATGCAAAAATATTTTGTTGCCACCCACCTACGTAGGGAGAAATGATCAACATAATAAAATAAGAGAAATCAGAGCTCGAACGGAAAGATTCAGGTGTTCCTTTTTCCCACGCGCCATTCGAGAGTGGAATGGTAGAGAAGTAGTATGAAAATGGTTCGATGAACCCTCTGCCAGGCACTTAAGTGTGAATTGCAGAGTAGCAATGTAGATATAGATGTAGATGTTCTACGCCCCGTTTTGCTTCCCTTCATAGCAAGCCATCCTGGGCTTACATTTCAGCAAGATAATGCCCGCTCGCGCACGGTGATAGTTTCTTCTGCTTGTCTTCGTGCTTGCCAGATCCCAAAATGCCCAGCAATGTCGCCGGATACCTCCCAGTTGAGAAAGTCTGGAGCATTAAGGGAGGGTCTTCCGACCAGATGGGGCTTTTGAAGATCTAACGCTCCAATTGAGCTGATTTTGGTATTATTTTCCTCAGCAGGAATAACTGCTTACGAAAGGGTGGACCAAAGTGTTATTGACTTACTCAATCTGTGAAGCTCTCGCTTTCGAATAAGCTATCCAATTTTTCTGGAAGTGTTATCATTCGTTTGTCTGTACATGTACATCACGTCTACGGATTTTCATCCATTTCCGATAATTCCTTCGTGGTGCGTCGTTTTTCTTCTGTTTCTGTCTTATAGTGTGTTAAAGTGGCATCTGATGGCTCAATCTTTGCAGTCGTTGACGTTTCTCATAATCAACTCTGATGTAGTTACGAGAATGTCTCAGACGTTAAAATGATTTTAAAGAATGATATAAAAATGAGATACGTCAGTCCAGAAGAGACTTACGCATTTCAAATGCACCCATTTCGCAATCAAGTTTGCTAACATAACACTCATGGATCCCATTTCACGATATTGCTCAAGGGTATGAGTCCCATACCAAATGAATCTGATATAAAAAAAAAAAAGAAAAACAGTCACGAAACGTTTCTTTACCGTGGAAGAGCGTGATGGAATTCGAAAATCTGTAATTAGGAGACGCTTAAAGACAGGCGCAAACTATCGCACCGAAGGCTGCTTACCAAGTTTCAGCTACCAGTGTTGAGTGAAGAACTTGCAACTATGCTTGAACTCCTTAGGTTTCGTCCGCATCCGTAGGTCAGCGGTCAGCGTGTCTAGCTGTGATGTCAAGAACATGGATTCGGTTCCTGATGCTGCCGAAGATTATCCCTTGTGGTACAACTGACGGGCTGCAGTCGGCCTCGTGGCGCTGTCTGAGGAGCTTCCTGAGTGAGAGGTAGCGGCTACAGTATCTAGAGGGCTGACAGCGTCCGGGAGAGCTGTGAGCATCTAAAGACACCTGCAGTACATTAGGACTTTGATTTTATGAAACAGATCTGATGATCGTCATTAAAGACCGAAACCGGTAATCTGTTATCAAACAGTTCGTGTGCCGGCCGGTGTGGCCGAGCGGTTCTAGGCGCTTCAGTCTGGAACCGCGGGACCGCTACGGTCGCAGGTTCGAATCCTGCCGCGGGCATGGATGTGTGTGGTGTCCTTAGGTTAGTTAGGTTTAAGTAGTTCTAAGTTCTAGGGGGACTGATGACCTCAGATGTCCCATAGTGCTCAGAGTCATCTGAACCATTTTTTTAACCAAACAGTTCGTGACCATAGACGTAAATTAAAGGAAACTTATTTCTAAAGACACGGCGGTCGGCCGGGCCCAATTGGCCCATTGGCGCTAGAATGCGGAGCATTGCTTTTGCTTACTTGTCGCTCCAGTACAGACTCCGGTGTCACGATTAGACCATTTATAGGGCTCATAAACGCATTTAAGTAATTATTTTTCCAGCGCTACTTACAGGATTGTTGCAAGAAGAAACCCTAATACGGTATAAAATGCGAAGTGCCCTCTGGCATGTACATCACTATGGGTTTCAGAGTATGATTGTAGATAAAGATGTTCTACTAGGCGGTAAAGTTCTCTGTAAGAGCCCGTTAGTATGAACCGCTCAGCGAATCAGCCTCTCTTGGACGCAAGATCGTTCCGTGCCTCCCACAGCTTGACTGAGAAGTCATCGCTTTCCTGTGAAGATACCGTCTGGACACGCTTTAATTATAGATAGGTCATCACTTTCCTGTGAAGATACCGTCTGGACACGCTTTAATTATAGACATCCTGCAGGTGTAGTCGTTTCTGTGCCTGATCAGTTAGCTCTGCGTACTTACACAATTTGTCTTTTCACAATCACGCTTGATGCTTTTGTTTCTCAGTGACATTCGAACACAGTAACGATGGGAGGTAGTACCTTAGATTACTTCCACCTGTTCGTAATACCTTCTGTCTAGAGGCAGATTCATAAGAACACCCTGTTACATATAACTGAAATGAAGCCTACTGAATTCTTGGCGTTGAAAGTCATGATGAGGGAATCGCTGCTTTTATTTTGGAGTCATATCCTTAACTTTAGGAACGATTTTATCACAGGCCATCAAGAAGTTTCTGTTGGTTGGCCACGCTAACCCCTTGCTTCTGTGTGTGTGTGTGTGTGTGTGTGTGTGTGTGTGTGTGTGTATGTGTGTGTGTGTGTAAGGTGAGCCAAAGTACTACCTCACATTAAGGCTGCACTTCTGGGATGGCTGGGTACACGGATTTATTGAAGCTTTACTGAGACATAAGCAGGGGGGACGGCTCGTAGCCTGTAGCCCTACTAAAGGTGTTGGTTATCGTTGAATCCAGTTTCTGGGGGGCCTCAATGATTGCACGGGGGTGATGTGTCGGCAGCTGGGCCAACACCTTGTAGGTCGAGATGGCTGAAAATGCACGCTAGACTAACGCAGACGGGCGTGAAGTACTGGAACAGGCTACGTAATTAATGCTATGAAGAAAAGTACGTAGCTGGATTAATACTTATCTTTAATCAATCATTGTGGTACATCGCTCTTGACTATACACAGGAGACTTTAATTACAATCACTGTAAGGCTAATGGCGCCTTGCTAGTTCGTAGCCATTAACTTAGCTGAAGGCTATTCTGTCTCTCGGCTAATGAGAGAGAAAGGCTTCGTACATCTAGTCGCTAGCTAGGTCGTCCGTCCAACTGGGGCGAGTGCTTGTTCGTATCACGAGACCTGCCTTGTGGTGGCGCTAGGTCTGCGATCACACAGTGGCGACACGCGGGTCCGACATGTACTAAATGGACCGCGGCCGATTTAATCTACCACCTAGCAAGTGTGGTGTCTGGCGGTGACACCACAGGGGGCTTGCACTCGGTGCCACCGTTGTAGAGTGATAGAGCCAACACTTCCAGGTGTCGGGTAGTGGGCCTTGAGCTGTGTGCGGCTCGCGTTGGTGCCGTTGGTAGGTTAGGAACGTGTAATAGAAGTAGTGGCGTCTCGTCATTTTCTTCTGTTTACTGACGCCACTGCGTTTGCTTCCGTTGTCTGTCCACGAGTGGCAGCAGCAGTGTTTATCGATATATATAGTACCCGTACTATCTTTGGAAGGACGTGAAGTGTTTTCCGGGTCGGGTGTATTGGTTGTTCAGTTGGGATGGGGCAACAGAGAGGTCCGGCAGCTTGGGACATGCCGGGACCGCTGGCGTCACGCAGGTATTGCCGGATTGAGGGGCTGTAGCTGCGAGGGCCACAACCTCGTTGTCCACCGCACCCTGCACATTGAGTGGATATTAGTCCAGTAGTGCAACCTCCATTCCTGTTCAAGCCGTTTGTTCGTGCGTTGCTCCCCGTGAAATGAACAGCAGCAAGTGGAGCGTATCATGTTGGCTGAATCTATTAGTCGTCTTCTACCGCTTGTTATTAGTTTTTGAATTTTCTGTTATTATTTGGTGAAGTGCAACCAGCGGTATCTTACTGCCTAGTGGCCGCTGACGCCCCAGTTTCCTGCCCTGGAGGTTAGCGTATTTTTGCGGCAGTGTACTTTGCCTTGTCTTGCAGACGCTGTCCGGCACGATGTGTAATTCGACAGCTTCCTTGATCGCAGTGTGGATTGTAGTTTCTTTGTCTACCTTGGCTGTAGTGGTTCCTTCTGCTTTTCGATGTTTGAAACACTGGATTCTGAAGACGCAGTGCTGTCTGCCACTTCGCCCTCGCTTGAATTGTTCCATCGTTGTAATGGTTATCACACGTTAGGCGGGTTTGGTAAGACGATTGATCGGCGTTTAAACTGTCCCTTGCTTGAGTTGCCATTTTGTTAGGTGAGCATAAATCTTGGCTGCCGGTCTCACTGCTTACGAAGCTGTAGCGACTTTTCTCAGGCCAATTCCTGGAGCACTGTCTGTGCATAACTCCCCATTTTTATTTTTCCTGTCTGATTGTGTCAATTGTTTAAAAATAGTATTTTGTTTAAATTACTCCTATTGCTTGTGGCCTTCAGCCGACAAATAATTTGAATTCTTCGTAATAAGGCTTTCCGCTGTCAGTGTAGCTTGTGTTAGTCATTTTTTTAAAAGAAGATTGTTTAAAAAACTACCTTGGTATTTTTTGACGTGTGATTGTCTTCCTCATTTGCAATTCAGGCCTTCAGCCGTTAATTGTTCTGAAGTATTGGTCGTGGCCTTCAGCCGACAAATAATTTGAATTCTTTCTTAATAAGGCCTTCAGCCGTCAGTGTAGCTTGCGTTACAGTCGATTTTTTTTTTTAATGATTGTTTTAAAAGTTGTTTTGGTGTTTTCAACGGATTCTGAAGACGCAGTGCTGTCTGTCACTTCGCCCTCGCTTGAATTATTCCATCGTTGTACTGGTTATCACACGTTCGGTGGATATGGTAAGAGGATTCATCGGCGTTTAAACTGTCCCTAGTTTGAGTAGCCATCCTGTTTCGTGAGCATCTCTCTTGGCTGCCTGTCTCACTGCTTACGCAGCTGTAGGGACTTTTTTCAGGCCAATCCTTGGAGCACTGTCTGTGGATAACTCCCCTTTTATATTTTTCCGGTCTGATTGTGTCAACTGTTTAAAAATAATATTTTGTTTAAATTACTCATATTGCTTGTGGCCTTCAGCCGACAAATAATGTGAATTCTTCTTAATAAGACCTTCAGCTGTCAGTGTAGCTTGTGTTAGTGACTTGTAATTCAGGCCTTCAGCAGCAAATTGTTCTGAAGTATTGCTTGTTGCTTTTAGCCGACAAATAATTTTGAATTCTTTCTTAAGAAGGCCTTCAGCCGTCAATGGAACTTGTGTTACAGACAATTTTTTTTAAATGATTGTTTTTAAAAATTATTTCCTTAAATAAAGTATGTGTTTACTGTGCAACCAACGGTAACTGATTTGGCCAGTCCACGCCTTCTCCTGTTTCCATAAGTCCCACGTCTCAGGCCTGAGTTCATCGATCCTATGAAGGAGTTTCTGTGTTAGACGTGTGATCTGAGTGGAGATGTGTGGGATGTTCAGTTCGGCGTGAAGGTCGGCAATCCGAGCTCATCTTGGAGCCCCCTGAGGTGATGCGAATGCATCTGTTTTGAATGATTTGTGTAGCCGATGGTTGGATGGGTTGGTAGTTTCCCACGTGGAGCAGCCATATAGAAGTGCAGGTAAAACAGTCGCTCGATGTTGACGAAGCTTCCGTCGACCATTCATCTGGCAACTGCTCAGCAATGGGTATAGCTGGTATAGGAGGTATAATAAACGATACCTGCTGTTGTGGATATGACTTTTGCAAAGGAGTTTCTTGTCCATGTTGAACCTAAAGTTCTCGATGGTGGAGAGTAAGCCTGTCCCACAAGTCGGGGCATTTGCGAGTGAAGAGAACAGCCTTTCGGTGTTAAGAAGAATTTGATTATCTGAGCCACTGTTATGACAGCGTGAGCTGAAGCTGTAGTCTCCCCAGGGCTGTAATAATCCGCCTGCCACCAGTGAGTAAGGCTGTGACTCCGCAAACTAAGCCAGGAAAACCTGTGGCAGGATGGGTAAATCACTAACATAAACGATGAAAAGAGTAGCGGATAAAACCGAGCCCTGTGGCCGGCTTTCCTGTAGGCGTCTAACGCCGGAGTTGGAGAAAACTACCAATGATACATAAAAAATAGTCGGGCAAGTTTGTCAGGTCTTGCAGTTTGACCCAGAGCTTATCAGTCCAGACACGGTCAAAAGCTTTTTCTATGTCTAAAAATATGGCCGCTGTTATTTGAAACATTCATGTTATAGGCGATATACTCTGTGTCTCGCAGTAGATGAAATCCAGCCGAAAGAGAAGGCTGGAACCCAAACTGATCTGTCCGAATAATGTTCTGATCGTGGATAAATGGTCTCATGCGGCGCAAAATGACGCATTCCAGCAACTTCGATAAGGTGAAAAGTAGGCTTATAGGACGGTAGTTACTATGCAGAATAAGGTATTTGTCCGATTGTGGGAGCGGGGTGATTCGCGCGACCTTCCATGCACCTGGGAAATAGCCTAGCCTCATACAACTAATATAAAGCATAGTGAGCAACACTTTGGGCTTTCGTGACAAGGAAGTGCTATAGGCCCCCTATTGTTCCTGATCTATATCAATAAAATAGGAGGCAATCTGAGTAGTCGTCTTAGATTGTTTGCAGATGATGCTGTCATTTACAGGCTTGTAAAGTCATCAGATGATCAAAACGACTTGCAAAATGGTTTAGATAAGATGTATGTATGGTGAGGAAAGTGGCAATTGACCCTGAATAAGGAAAAGTGTTAAGTTATTCACATGAGTACTAAAAGAAATCAGCTAAATTTCGATTACGCGATAAGTCACACAAATCTGAAGGCTGTAAATTCAACTAAATACTTAGGGATTACAATTATAAATAACCTAAACTGGAACGATCACATAGATAATATTGTGGGTAGAGCAAACCAAAGACTACGATTCATTGGCAGAACACTTAGAAGGTGCAACAGGTCTACTAAAGAGATTGCTTACACCACGCTTGTCCGCTATATTCTGGAGTATTGCTGTGCGGTGTGGGATCCGCATCAGGTGGGACTGACGGATAACATCGAAAAAGTACAAAGAAGGCCAGCTCGTTTTGTGTTATAGCGAAATAGGGGAGTTAGTGTCACAGACATGATACGTGAATTGGAGTGGCAATCATTAAAACAAAGGCGTTTCTCGTTGCGACGGGTTTTGTATTCCGATTGCGAAAACATTCTGTTGGCATCCACCTACATAGGGAGAAATGGTCATCACGATAAAATAAGAGAAATCAGGGCTTCCACAGAAAAATTTAAGTGCTCGTTTTCCCCGCGTGCCGTTCGAGAGTGGAACGGTAGAGAGACAACTTGAAGGTGGTTCATAGAACCCTCTGCCATGCACTTTATTGTGAATAGCAGAGTAATCACATAGATGTAGATGTAGATGCTTTAGCTGTTCGTTTGTAACACCATCCACTCCATGGGGAAAAGTGAGTTCCCAGGTGGCGGATTAAACTCTTCACCTCAGCTGTTGAGGTCATCCGTGGTTCAAGGCGATGGGGAGACTCCCTTATATCTTCTGTTCTGTGACATATTCCCTCAACATTGTCGTCATCGACCAAGTCATCAGTGGTGTTTTGAGACTCGTACGCATCGACGAATATTTCGGCTTTGCCCAGCGGGTCATATATCAGTCCTTTCGAGCTCTGAAGCGGCCATTTCGGCGGCCGTGATTGGCGAAGGTGTCTGACCAGACTCCAGTGGTCGCTCGTCTGGAAGGTAAAGGAGGTCATTTTGTCTTCCCACATTTCCTCGCGGTGTTCTACAGTTCGGCAGTGGAGTTCTGTGGAGACCTTTGTAGTGGACTGACCCGACAGCCAATCCACTATGACGGGTAGTCGAAAGGCACGCGTTTAGGCTCACGCAGGCTGGCGTGAGGTCTGGAACAGGTCAGAGAAATAAGACTAGCAAAACAGGAGGTAACTGGTAGAATACTTAACTTTAATCCATAAGTGGTGTACATCGGTCTGACGGTACAGGTATCACAAGTTAAATATCTATTGATAATGGCGCCTTGCTAGGTCGTAGCAAATGACGTGGTTGAAGGCTATGCTAACTATCGTCTCGGCAAATGAGAGCGTATTTTGTCAGTGAACCATCGCTAGCAAAGTCGGCTGTACAACTGGGGCGAGTGCTAGGACGTCTCTCTAGACCTGCCGTGTGGTGGTTCTCGGTCTGCAATCACTGACAGTGGCGACACGCGGGTCCGACGTATACTACCGGACCGCGGCCGATTTAAAGGCTACCACCTAGCAAGTGTGATGTCTGGCGGTGACACCACAACCTTCATCTCCATGTGGTCATACGGAATCCTACATCGTTGCCAGTGCCGTTGTGTCCTGTTCTTGAGGTATTTCAGTTCTTGCAACAGTACGAGAACGTGTTTTGGTGGGAGAACTGTTGTACTATTGTAACAGAAGCCCGGTGGAAGGAACAGTTGATCTTCCCTGTCAATCTGCAGAAGGTTTCATTGATGTGATCAGTGGTCGACATAACGTCTGTGGGGCGAGCGTTATTATTGAGCCATTGAAAAAACTGGTCCCAATTAATTGTCGTAGACAATGTTATTGGCAAGCAGTCCATAGTCTCATACATTACACCAAGTACAGGATAAAGGTCAGATGTAAGGTCATTAAATGTACGTAACTGAAGCTCTAGGTGGAGGTTCTTGAGCATTAGGATGTCCAGTTAACCCCTTGGTCCTTATATACCTGCATCAAAGTCGCACTGGGTTGCATATATGCTGCAGCAACGCACTCAGACGTAAACTCTTTGATCGCGACTTATACTGTGCATTGTTGAATTAAGAGTTAATTAAATGGCAGGAAGTAGCAATTCCTTCTCACACGTAATGTTTGTTTCCGATTAAGGGTGTTGCAAATTGTAACACGATATACGATTAATCAAAATTAGAAAAGGATGTCTTACAAATATATGTCCGAAACTAGTGCCTTTTGCGGTATGGTCTGTTTCAGTCACGTCCAGATTGTTCCATATTCAGTGAACAAAAACAACCTTGTGAAATCAGTTTTTACCATATCACCTGGTCCTCATCAAGTGATTCAATTGTATGAATGGGTGGTGTCCAATGTTTCGGACATGTCCGAAAGAACAGATGCCACCCATTCATGTAACTGGTTCGTCTGGATTCCATGAACAATACTAGACTGGAATAGAAGGGAGAACCGATAGAGGTACTGAGGGTACCTTCCGCCACACACCGTCAGGTGGCTTGCGGAGTATGGATATAGATGTAGAGAATGAATCCACCACGTTCATTGAGGATACACAAATACGTCAGAACTCGTGCGGGAATATCGAAGTAGCGGGTATGGACAGGGACTGCTGATACGTGGCGCTAAGTGGGAATGTGGGTCGGCCTAGAGGCGTGCCGAGGCTGTTCGCACTGTTACGATAAACAGTGTATACGGGTGGCGCAGTGCTTAATGCAACTGCCTAGCAAACAGGAGATCCCCGTGAAGCACACATTTTCACTCGTCTCCGCTGGTTCAGGAGTAAACTCCGGATGTAGCTGACATCAAGAATACCTTCCCTTTCCGTTCGCCTTCAATTTTCATGAAATGGTTTAATGGCGCACTGGGAAGTTGCGTATGCAAAATGACTGATCGAATTTCCCCCATTGAATCGTTACACAAACTGCTCCTTCCCACTCTACTAGGCCAGATTCGATGCTCGCGCCAGTCACGATATCAGTGACAAATAAATAAATAGGAGGCTTCTGTTTGAGAACTCTCCCAATGCCATGTCTGTACCCAATAATGCGCTATAAATGTTGCTCTTTCTATTTACGGCAAGGAAAGAAAAATAAAAATACTAAATCTATTTTCTTCTTCATTTCCATCAGGAACAGCGTGCTCCTCGACCGTATTAATGAGGTTCACAATAGGAGGAAGGGAAGCATCGGTCATAAATGTTTTATCTGCATATGGAAGATCGATTTCAGCTACTTTATAGCTATCTTCACTGCTACATGTATACCGGAACAAAATGAACATGAGAATCTGGCGTTAAAATATAAATGAAACCCAAATCAGCTTGTACAACAGCCCATTCGTCAGTAGTTGCATGTTAATTATAACTGCCTGGTATGGATGGCTAGTGGACAGATACAAGATTCTATAAGAGTACTTAACTGTGTGAAAGAGAGATGCCACAGGGAAATTATATAGGCCTTTTGAGAAGCGGGATGAAGCTGTATGAATATCAAGTTCTCAGCTGACAAGTCGATATTTAGCAAACAAGTGAAAGGTGAAAGATGGATCAGACATATGATTCCGTGATTCTGTTATTAACTTTAAGGGGCGATGGAGAAGGGTAAAAGATCAATTTGATGTAAGCGATCCTGGTCTGGTAACGACCGAGTCGAAAGTTACAAGCAAGAATTTTTCTGATACCTTCGACAGTGTAATACATGTACCGGTACTGTTGCTGCTAAGATTAGGGTAGGCGATTTTCAGAGGTGGCAGTATGGTCGAAAAAAAGGAAAAATGTCCACTAAAAGGGCTCCAAAGAGCACACTTTAAGAGCTTGTTCGTTATTGTTACTGTGAAATACGTCTATTTTACTCAACAAGGGCTCTTAGCTCTAAAGGTGTGCATTTTAGACCCTCTGTTTACTTTTTTCCTTATTTTGCTCCATAGTATCTGAAAGTTGCCTATCTACACTCTTAGCAAAGGCCGTATCGGTACATGTATGTTCTTGTCAGAGACGTAAAGCGATTTTCGATTATAACTTTCGATTCGGTCGTTTCCGGACTAGGATCCCTTACGTCGTATTGACACGTTCACCCTTCTCCATTATCCCTGAAAGTTTGTAACAGCATCACGGAATCATCCTGCATAGAAGAGTATACGGCGTAAATGAACCTGAAGACAAGATTATACTAAGAGAACGAGAAGCAGATGAAGATGAGATGAGAAATAGGACACTGCGAGAAGCGCTTGACAAATCGACATCAGACGAAACAAGGTTTTTGGAGCAGGCGACGTTCACTCAGAAGTATTAAGATCCTTGGAAGATCCTGCCAAACGAAACTGTTCATTGTTTAAGATATTAGGAACATCAAGAACAATAAAGTAATGCCAGTTCTTGGTGCTGACCGGTTGGATGTTACGGAACTATTACACTAATAGGTCATGGTTGGAAAATAATGATGAGAATTGTATACAGCAGAATTAGAAGTCTCTCAGAAGACGATGTCTCGGAAGATCTGTTCGGATGCCGGAGAAATGAAGGAAAACCAGAGATAATTCGTCCCAGAAGATAGGCTGAAGAAAGGCAAACCTACATTTAGAGCATCGGTGACTACAGGCAAAGCTTTTGACGATGTTGACTGGATTTCATTCTTTGAAATTCTGAAGGTGGCAGGGATAAAATACATGGAGCGAAAGGTTATCTACAACTTATAGAGAAATCAGACTGCAGTTGTAAGAACCGAAGAACATAACGAGGAGCACTAGCTTAGAGGCAAGCGAGACTGTTTCAGTCTATTCCCGATGTTATTCAATCGGTATATTGGGCAAGCTGTGAAAGGGAACAAGGAGATACTTAAAGCGCAGGGAAAAAGACACAGAAAATTTGTGATTCACAAATGACATTGTAATTCGGTCACAGACGGCAAAGAACTTGGAACTTGAGTTGAATACTATGTAAAGCATTCACAGACTGCATTTAATGTATTCGTAGTTGTGAATATGGACAACCATCAGCTGTAGATTGGTATGACGACAATGGAAATTTGTTCCGGATTGGGTCTCGTACCCGTATTTATGGCTTTTGGCGAGCTCATAACCATTTGGCTATCCGTCCAGGACTCACGGCCGGACCGAAACTTCCATATGTCGTCAACCCGCGTTTTACTCTTGTTGACGCTAATCTTATAACCTGTTCTGTGAATAAAATACTGCAGGGCCTGTGTTGTTCTAAATTACGACGCAACATTTCATTGGACGTACACTGAAAAGCCAATGAAATTGGTACAGCTGCCTAATATTGTGTAGAGCACCCGCTAGCATGCAGAAGTGCCGCAACACGACGTGGCATGGAATCGACGAATGTCTGAAGTAGAGCTGGAGGGAGTTGAAACCATGAAGCCTGCTCGTCTGTCCATAAATCCGTAAAGGTACGAGTGGGCGGAGATCTCTTCTGAAGAGAGCCTTGCAAGGCATCCCAGATATACTCAATAGTATTCATGTCTGGGGAGTTTGGTGGCCAGCGGAAGATACCTATTTAAACAGGATAATACTTGACTTGTATGAATATTATTGTGGGTTCGTCTGAGTCCTGGTTATACTGAGATATCCACCTTCGGCATCGCGGCACACGGTCACAGCAACATGTATATGTGAAATGAAAGTCCTTATTCATTAATTAATTCGTCACAGGCAGCCTGCAGACGGGATCAGAGAGAAGGAACAGTACAAGAAGAATGCCGAAGATTAGAAGGCTGGATTGAATAATTAAAGAGGAAGGGGGTAGTATACTGTCTCCCTAAATAAAGAGACTTATTTCACCACTCTAGAATTTAAGCGAATCGGCATCCACACCGCGCAACCAGCTGGACAAAACGGAAGCGACACGAAGTGGGGTACCTATCAGCTAGTTACTCTGACGTAGATGAGCAACACAAACTAAACGAATAGAGACATTTAATAAAATAATGGAACAGATGATAATGAAATGTTGAAATGCGTGGCTTTTTAAAAATGTATTGAATTAATGAGATTAATTTTTCGGCATGAATGACAAGCACAATAAGCTGAGCTATGCCTGGAAATAAGTTCGTATTAGTTCATATTATTTTGCAGGGCGAAGTAGTTTCTTTCTCCGCTGTAGATTTGTGCTTACCATTCTTTATAATGCTACGTTTGGTCGCCTTGTCACCTTTGAAGTCTTCACCGTGATCCCATTAAGCATATCGGATCTTCGTAATTTTCCAAAGTACACAGGTGGGCTTCAGTTTTTGTAATTATTGTACTATTTGAAACAACAACTCACACGACCTTTCTGTTAATAAAACAGTACTGTATTTTTCTAAACGGTGCACATATGAAATACATACTCCTCACTTATTCATAGCGACACCAAAATGGCGGTCTACAATTACTCGCTAAAAATGGCGTGCTTCTCCCTCATACACTACCAGAAAAAAATCCTCTGTTTTTTAACAACTGACAGTCAAAAAATACATGACGGTAGGCATAGGCTCTATGATGGGCTACCGCTTCATCTTCTCTCTTTGCCTTTAAAGAAGACGAAAACATAAAGGAAATGCAAAAGCTTTATCACAGTAGTATGTAAAAAAAAAAGTAGATTGTACAATGTTCTTTAATACCGCTGACCAGGAACTACACGAGAAATAAAACTTCTTATCCATTAATTAATTTCTCGCAGACAGCCTATAGATGACGTCAGGAAATGAGAGACAGCACAAGAAGAATGCTAAAGATTAGGTGGGTAGATAGAATAGCTAACGAGGAGGCAGTAATCCGAATGAGAGAAATGTAAATTTATGGCAGAAGTTGACTTAAAGAAGAAACTGGTTCATAGGACACATCCTGAGGCATTAAAGAATCGTCAGTGACAATGTCGCCATGTGTGTGTGTGCGTGTGTGTGTGGGTGGGTGGGGTAGGAGACAAAGGCTTAAATACAGTTCGCAGATTCAAATGAATGTCGAATGCAGTAGCTTTTCAGTGATGACGGCGCCCACAAATAATGGACTAGTCTTGATAGATACAGTAAAGCAACCGAGGGACTGAAGATCACGACAACAACATTCTGAGTGGTATGGTCGAAGGCTTTAGTCTAGTGAACGAATCAGAGAAGTATCTCATTGGTACTCCCCCCACTTTCCACTGTGTGACACGGCCTCAAATGCCTATACAGAAATGGCGCACGTGTCACGGCAAGTCGCCTAACTGCAGGCTTGCTCAACGCGATGTTTACGGCAGCCAGTAGTGGAACCAGTAGCACGCGCCCCGGCCGCAACAGCTGGCGGACGTCAGCTGTGCAGCTGCAGCGGCAGCGCACCTCGTGCATCTAATGGTGCGCGACCTGCCCAGCCCACCCTATGTTAGCAGGCTGTCGCAATGTGCAGTGAGGCAGGGCCGTGTCTGCGCTCCTCCAGCGCCCGAGACACCACCTGCACCACGAATATCCCACACGCTGGAATTACCTAGCTGCGTCTCCTTCAGACGTCCGCTTCCTTAATCCGTCCTCTCGCGTGGACGTGGAGCCGCTGACGTTAAAGCGTGAAATTTCACATTACGCTATACTGTGGAGAGCGAAATAAAGAATCTGAAGGGAGGAACATGATGCGGCATCGTCTTACTTCAAAAGCTGAACATACGAGCCGCCACATTGTGTGGCGTTAAGCATCGTATTTGGTGGTTTCTTTTTCTTTTCTCACAAAGTCCGTGGTACGAATATAAGCTGTTTCGAAGCATCAACAAACTGTGGATCTCTCGAAAGCGTGTCGTTGTAACTAAGATTCCTTATAACAAACTACAGGAAACTACACGTCGGTAGATTCATGTTTTTAGTGTTGTTACTTGTGTGCTACGAAATTATACCATTTCAATGCTACGCCGTAATGATAATCTTAAAAAATGCGGCATTTTGGTATAATTTGCATATTAAATATCGAATAATGACATTTGTGGATACACTCTGTAGACATTCTACGTAACATTACTCAGGGTAGCAGCTGTGTCGGAACTGCGATACAGTTGACAGTGTCGTGAACTGTGAAGATAAACGTAGCTGGCTCGACACCACATTTTTCAACTATGCTTCCACATTTTGTTTTTAAAAGATTGTGGGTTTTGCTTATCCTTGAATAGAAATATTATTACAAAAGGGGATGTTATTTACTATAAAACATATATCTGCTGCAATTTTTGTTGCAATGACCAGCGCCGGCAGGGATGGCCGAGCGGTTCTAGGCGCTACAGTCTGTAACCGCGTGACCGCTACGGTAGCAGGTTCGAATCCTGCCTCGGGCATGGATGTGTGTGATGTCCTTAGGTTAGTTTGGTTTAAGTAGTTCTAAGTTCTAGGGGACTGATGACCTCAGAAGCTAAGTCCCATAGTGCTCAGCGCCATCTGAACCATTTTTTTGTAAGACCAACAACTGAATGTTTCCCTAGTTCCCAGAAAACTTAACGTGACTGCCAGTCTACGTCTGAAAGTAAACACACTGGAAGTTTTTGCTGTTATGAAACTTTCTGTAGAATATATATACACGCGTATCTCTCGGTTTATGGCTCATGTTTGTATCCTACCGGTAAATAACTTTTTCAATCATTATGAGCAATTAAAAAATAATTCTCTCCTTTCACTCGAATGAAATTACGAAACTAATCTCGACCTTGAAATCTATGTCATGAAGTACGCTGTTTTAGTCTTAGTAGTCAATACATAATCGAGTACACGGATATTACGCATCCAAAAACAGACGTTAGGCACTGTACCTGAAATTTGTTCGGCTTAAAACCGAAAATGGGACGAAAATTCAATTGAATGAACAAATAATTTCTGCTAGTACGTATCTCAGATCGTTGTGCTGGATTATCCAGTGTTCCTGTACCACCAATTCGTACGTCAACCATCAATGAGTCCAGAATCTTCTTGGCAGTTTTCTCTACTCTTCATCGGCAATCACTAAGAAAGTTAACGCAGCTATTTTATGCGCGTCCGTTTTCGTAAAGAAACTGCGTGGTTTGCGGACCAAGAAAGACCGAAAACGGCCTCTGCAGAGAGCTGAAAGCGCAGATCACGTTTGCCAGCTCCTTCCGTGTGCCGACGGCGCTGTGTTCCGTGAGGTCGGATGTCCCCCGTCCGCGTCCACGTCTATATAGCCTACGTTAGATGCGTCGTCCCTTGTGAGGACGCCTTAGCAGCGCGGACGGCGAGTGTAGCCGCACTTGGACAAAGTACAGGGTTATTACAAATGATTGAAGCGATTTCACAGCTCTACAATAACCTTATTATTTGAGATATTTTCACAATGCTTTGCACACACATACAAAAACTCAAAAAGTTTTTTTAGGCATTCACAAATGTTCGATACGTGCCCCTTTAGTGATTCGGCAGACATCAAGCCGATAATCAAGTTCCTCCCACACTTGGTGCAGCATGTCCCTATCAATGAGTTCGATAGCATCGTTGATGCGAGCTCGCAGTTCTGGCACGTTTCTTGGTAGAGGAGGTTTAAACACTGAATCTTTCACATAACCCCCAGAAAGAAATCACATGGGGTTAAGTCGGGAGAGCGTGGAGGCCATGACATGAATTGCTGATCATGATCTCCACCACGACCGATCCATCGGTTTTCCAACCTCCTGTTTAAGAAATGCCGAACATCGTGATGGAAGTGTGGTGGAGCACCATCCTGTTGAAAGATGAAGTCGGCGCTGTCGGTCTCCAGTTGTGGCATGAGCCAATTTTCCAGCATGTCCAGATACACGTGCCCTGTAACGTTTTTTTCGCAGAAGAAAAAGGGGCCGTAAACTTTAAACCGTGAGATTGCACAAAACACGTTAACTTTTGGTGAATTGCGAATTTGCTGCACGAATGCGTGGGGATTCTCTACCGCCCAGATTCGCACATTGTGTCTGTTCACTTCACCATTAAGAAGAAATGTTGCTTCATCAATGAAAACAAGTTTCGCACTGAACGCATCCTCTTCCATGAGCTGTTGCAACCGCGCCGAAAATTCAAAGCGTTTGACTTTGTCATCGGGTGTCAGGGCTTGTAGCAATTGTAAACGGGAAGGCTTCTGCTTTAGCCTTTTCCGTAAGATTTTCCAAACCGTCGGCTGTGGTACGTTTAGCTCCGTGCTTGCTTTATTCATAGACTTCCGCGGGCTACGCGTGAAACTTGCCTGCACGCGTTCAACCGTTTCTTCGCTCACTGCAGGCCGACCCGTTGATTTCCCCTTACAGAGGCATCCAGAAGCTTTAAACTGCGCATACCATCGCCGAATGGAGTTAGCAGTTGGTGGATCTTTGTTGAACTTCGTCCTGAAGTGTCGTTGCACTGTTATGACTGACTGATGTGAGTGCATTCCAAGCACGACATACGCTTTCTCGGCTCCTGTCGCCATTTTGTCTCACTGCGCTCTCGAGCGCTCTGGCGGCAGAAACCTAAAGTGCGGCTTCAGACGAACAAAACTTTATGAGTTTTTGTACGTATCTGTAGTGTGTCGTGACCATATGTCAATGAATGGAGCTACAGTGAATTTATGAAATCGCTTCAATCATTTGTAATAGCCCTGTATATGTTGCTGGTGAAAGTACGGAGTGCCCACAACATACACTGCAGCGGAAACAATGCAACACGCTCAAAGACGAAGTCATTTTCTTGACAAGGAAGTGAAAGGTCATTCGTCGTAGTAGGAGTACAGTGTGGGTATAGTTAAACTTCCGCTGCTACTTGAGCAAGTGTACACGGAAAACTACGAGTGTTGCCCAGAAAGTAATGCATTGCATTTTTTCTTCAACTACTCTTTACTGTACATAATAAAAATTACACACACGAAAGAATGGTGTTTCACCTATACACCCTATTTATCCACGTAATCTCCATCCCTTTCTATGGTCTTCCTAGAGCGCGAAACAAGAGCGTGTATGCCCTGTCGGTACCAGTCCTTGTCCTGGCGGCGGATGCACTGCTTCACTGAGTGAATCATCTCCTCATCATCCTTAAAATGTCTTCCACGAATGGCATCCCTTAATGGCCCAAACAAGTGGAGGTCCGAGGGGGCTAGGTCAGGGCTGTTCAACCCTGTTTTGCGATGTGTTCAGCGGTCCTCAGTCTTGTGTGGGTCCGAGCGTTATCGTTTTGCGACAAAACATGTGCAGGGTTGCTGTCACGACAAAGTCGCCGCAAGCGCGACTTCAGTTTTGTTAATGTGTTCACATATGCTTCTGACGTAATGGTACCGCCTTTTGGCATCACATCAATGAGAATCACACCTTCACAGTCCCAGAACACAGTGACCATGACCTTACCGGCGGAAGCAGTTGCTTTGAAATTTTTCTTCTGTTGGGAGTGGGAATGGCACCATTCCATAGTCTGTTGTTTTGTTTCGGGCTAAAAATGGTGAACCCAGGTTTCATCACCCGTCACAAAAAGCCTTCCCCCTCAGCTTCAAAACGTTGCAACAAATCAAGACAAATGTTTTTTTCTGTGCGATTTGTGATCCACCGTTATACAGCGCGGGACCAATCTTGCCCACACTTTTGAATATCCAAGAGTGAGGATAATTGCATCCACGCTTTCTTTGCTAACTGACAGATGCAGCACGAACTGCGGAATGGTAATGTGTCTGTCCTCGTGAATGACAACTTCAGCTCGGTGCAACATGTAAGGTGTGAAAGCCGTGGATGGTCTTCCCGACTGCTGAAAATGGTGGAACACCGCCATATCGCCTTCTGATGACTTCACCCTCCGCCCCTAGTGACTAAGTGTACTTCTGTCAACAGCAGATGCTCCATAGTCTTTGCACAAGTGTTTGTTCAAATGGCTCTGAGCACTATGCACTTAACTTCTGAGATCATCAGTTGCCTAGGACTTAGAACTAATTAAACCTAACTAAACGACATCACATACATCAATGCCCGAGGCAGGATTCGAACCTGCGACCGTAGCAGTCGCTCGACTCCAGACTGTAGTGCCTAGAGCCGCACGGCCACTCCGGCCGGCACAACTCTTTGTGAATACTCCCCAGAGTTTCTTTCTCTGCAGTGAGAAATTCAATGACGTCACATTTCTTGTAACATACATCACCTGCGGACGCCATTTTGAAACTGTCCTGCAGCTACGCTATCTGTCGACAGTGACGGGAACTTCACCCGTTCACTCAGGGGACTTCAAATAACACATAAGTAGCGTTTCGCATTCGTGGCATTGTTTTCGGCTGAGAAAAAAAATGCGGTACATTAATTTCCGGGCAACCCTCGTATATACCGTATGGGCACCAAGCATTATGCAAATGATATTCAGGCTGTGCGCTGGAGATTTGCGTTGTTGGTAGTGTTAGTGTCGAGACTTGCCGTCAGAACCGTCTCTAGGGATTTAACCGAGCCCGAGCGAAAATTTAATGCCCGCCCCTCCCCCTCTCACCTTAAGCCACCAGCTCCTTGTAGTTTCAGATATAATTAACCTTTTCCACAATGCCATTGATCTATGACCGTTTATTTTCCGACATAACACTTACTGCACCTACTCTCCGTCTTTAACCATCCGTTACTAGCGCCACTCACGCGGATGATATATTTCATCTGCAACATAAAAGTTGTATCTGGGCACTTTGAACGGCGTATATGAATCATTTTAAGACTGTTGTACTACAACCTAAATATAATGAATTTAATACATAACACAATTAGGTATCCACAAGATGAGATGTATTTCTGACAAGTGTCATAATTACCTGTATTACTTCTCTAATAAGAATAACGAGCGTATGGCATTGGTGGCCGGGAGACCCCTCGCGGGGCGGTTCGGCCACCGCTCCACAAGTTCTTTAACGCCACTACGCCACTTGCGAGTGGATGAGGATGAAAGACACACAACACCCAGTCATCTTGAGGCAGAGAAAATCCCTGACCCGCCGGGAATCGAACCCGGCACCCTCTGCGCGGGAAGCGGGAACGCTACCGCAAGGCCACGAGCCGTGGAATATTGCTGCTCTGATACGAGTTAACTTACTAATCTCTCTGCGAACTATCCTATTAAGGAGAGCATCAGACTTCAGGCATCTCAGGAGTAAACTGAATCAGGTTTCACTTATCCATAATTAAGTGATTAAAGTCTGTTGCACTTTGAGTTACCCCACAACTTCGATAATTTCTTTCTAGAATGTCTCAGAGATGTACATATGTCGTATGTTATAAACCAATGAAATTACTATTACATCTGTCTTTTTAGAATCCTTTTCCCTAGAAACGTTACACGACCTTCATTGATCCAAATATTAGTACATGTTGCAATAATCCATGCTATATTTTCATCGAAGAACAACTTCAGAGTATCTATTTCTGTCTTCATTATAACGCGTTTGATTTGCCTAATAATATTACCCTATCTTGCTTTAAAATGGTTCAAATGGCTCTGAGCACTATGGGACTTAACTTCTCAGGTCATCAGTCCCCTAGAACTTAGAACTACTTGTACCTAACTAACCTAAGGACATCACACATCCATGCCCGAGGCAGGATTCGAACCTGCGACCGTGGCGGTCGCTCGGTTCCAGACTGTAGCGCCTAGAATCCCACGGCCACTCCGGCCGGCCAGTTGTTGTGTTGTGTCACTCGCAGGGTACATAGATTGCCCCAAGAAGAATGGTCAGTATTCAGGGATATGACAGGGTCGATTACTAAAAAGCAAAAAAGTCAATCTAAATATGGGCTCTAAAATGAATACCTTAAGAACTATGATCACTTGTTCAGTAGAAGAGCTGTGTTTCACATTTGCGAAGATGAACAATTGCTCACAGCTCTTAAGATATGAATTTTAGAGTGCATGCTTACAAATTTTTTTTTTTTTTTTGGTCCATACTGCCTGCTCACAAAAAATGTGGAAAGCAAGGAGCTTAAAGTGGAAGAGTTTTGTTTCGCAGTACCGAAAATGGAAAAGTGCTCTTAGCTCTTAAGGTATGTGTTTTAGAGCTAATGTTTACGAAACCTTTTTGTTTCGAATGATCGTTCCTGTCATATCCCTGAATATTGACAATTCATCGTGGAGCACCATGAATAGGTACAACCTTTTCAGTTTTTCTCGTTCATTGAGCAGAGGGGAACGTGCAGCGCGACACTTCCATCGGGCAGCGCAGCTGAGTCCTGTATTGTCAGCACTTTTACTGTACGAAGCGGAAGGAGAGTGACTCACGCACTAGTACTTTATTTGTTAAAAAAATTGTATAAATCACCAGTACCTATTTCGTGTGTTCGCAGTCCGTAGAGGGAAAACGGCTATGGTTGGATGCCGAGAAAGAGTGCTTTCCGACATGCCACGATCTTGACTTATGGCTCAAAACAAAGTTTTCAAAGCACTCTCATTCACGGCAGTGAAAAGTGACAGAAAAGTCCTAATTAAACTTGTTGGGATGCAAACAGTATGAGATTTGACAAATCTGTATAAACAGTTTGTGCACTACAATTTGCCGGTCTTTGTGGCGCTAGGCGCTAGGCGCTACAGTCTGGAACCGCGCGAGCGCTACGGTCGCAGGTTCGAATCCTGCTTCGGGCATGGATGTGTGTAATGTCCTTCGGTTAGTTAGGTTTAAGTAGTTCTAAGTTCTAGGGGACTGATGACCTCAGATGTTAAGTCCCATAGTGCTCAGAGCCATTTTTTTTTTGCACTGCAGTTTAGTTGCTTCTGCTCCAGAGTAGCTCTGACGGGGTTTTTCCGTACGATCTTAACATTAATATCTACTGATTGCGGTTTCAACACCGGGAAACAAAAGGGAATGAGGGAAAACTCAGAAGAAATTACAGACAAGGAGTACAATCTAATTTATAGGAGCGCGGCGAGAAGAAGAGCAATATAAATGGTGTTAATGGCAGATACAGAGGAGAGGGTGTGGCAGGGGAAGTGTTCCACGCATCTTTCCACGTATAAATGCCGTTTAATTACAATGTCTCGTTTAAAAAGTGACGGTCAATGCATAGACGCTATTTTACTTATTGTTTAATTATTTATTACGAAGTACACTCTCAGAAAAAAAAATGACAGACCGCGAAGGAATTATGAGACCCGTCACAAATTTATATTTATGCAGGTATATACGGACAATGCAAAATTGTAGATTTCCACGTATAAATGCCGTTTAATTACAATGTCTCGTTTAAAAAGTGACGGTCAATGCATAGACGCTATTTTACTTATTGTTTAATAATTTATTAGGAAGTACACTCTCAGTAAAAAAAAATGACAGACCACGAAGGAATTATGAGATCCGTCACAAATTGATATTCATGCAGGTATATACGGACAATGCAAAATTGTAGATAAATGTGTGACGCTGCGGTGCAATTTCACCGCGCAACTGTCAAGAATAGTAAAGAGCGGACATGCCGATACCAGGTATAAAGTCTTGGCGAATTTCATTCCCTGTACTCAGATGGTCAGTAATTATGCTTCGCAGACAGGTGAGTGAACAATATACGTAGGGGTCAGCATTTTAGAGAGGTCGTGTAGTTCGACTCAAAGAAGGTGGGAGGAGCAATCAGCAAATCCTCGACATCTGAATAGCAGCAATGCCACTATTCAACGATGTTGGCAGGATTGGGTCAACCACGAGCGAACACAGAGGCAAGAAGGAAGCGGTCGACCCAGAGAGACGACAGAACAACCAAGCAATCGTCAGAGAGGCACTCAGGGCCCCGGATTCATCATTGTCATCGATCCGACGTGCAACCGATGCTTCAGTGACAACAAGGACAATTAACAGGCAGCTCACAGGAAGGGGGCTTGAGCTCAAGACGCCCCTTCGCCGACAAGTCCGTTTGCAGTGGTGTCTGGAATCTCATTGACTGGAGTAAAATTGTCTTCGGTGATGAACCCTTTTTCTAAATGAGAACTTCTGGCCTGCGATGAGGTGACTGGAGGCTGCCCGAACAGCAGTTGGGCACCGACCCGATTGCCTTCCACCATATAGCCCGACAGTCAGGAGCAATTGTCTGGGGGGGGCCCTTCCGTTTCATGTGAGGACCACTCTGGTTGCCATCCGCTCCACCCTAATAGCTCAGCGGTACGTCAACGATATTATACACTGCACTTTGTTGCCCTTCATGGCAAGCCATTTTGGTCTCACATTTCAGCAAGATAATGTCCGCCAGCACACAGCGAGTGTTTCTACCCGTCGTCATCGTGCTTGCCAAACTCTGTCTTACCCAGAAAAGTCACCAGATTTCCTCCCAATTGATAACGTTTATAACATTATGGGCAGGACGCTCCAGCCATCCCTTGATTTTGACGATCTAACGCACCAATTGGACAGAATTTGACATGATATCCATCAGGATCACATCCAACAACTCTGTGGATCAACGCTAATCCGAATAATTGCTTGCATGAGGGCCAATTGCTGAAGTTCTTTCTCTTGAACAAATCATCCAGTTTTTCTTAAATTTCAATTATTTGTTTATCTGTACATGTCTGTCCCATCTACATATTTCGCTCCCATTCTCATAATTCCTTCGTGGTGAGTCGTCCCCTTTTTTTTTTTGGCTTGTGTATTTTTCTCAGCGACGCTGCAGTAGTTACTTAAGGCTGTTTCGTAGGAAAAATTAGGCCATCATACACTGATATTTATCTCTATTTCTTATTTATAAAGTTTGTCGATTCTGCAGGACCTTTCAATTTGAGGTGGATACATTTCAGTGTTATGTTGGCGGAACGTAAAAAGTGTTGCGAACAGTTGCGGGTGCAGTCTACCGTGGATGCAGATGGTCTTCACATTCAGCAACGTTTGCAACACGGGACGTAAACATGGTACGCAGTTAACAAGTGTTACTCTCACATGTGCCAATTAAAAAGTGTTTCTTTCAATGGTTTGTTCGTTACTTTTCTTCCGCAAGTCCTTATATATGTTTCCAAAATGTTTCATTGTCCCAGGATCACTCGTTCTAAAATAGCGAAAGGTTACTTATAACCACCCAGCGTATGATAACAAATTCATACGGAATGAAACATACATGTCACAGTAAAGGAAGGCCAAACAGTCACATCAACACATTGTGTATCCCCCTCTGATGGCAACATAGGCGTGTCTTCCCGCATGCAAACGATCATAAAGCTATCGAATGACATCTTGCCATAGATTGTCCCAAAGATTTTGCGCCTTTTGTTCGCAATTCGTCAATGGTTCTTGCAGATCATAGAGAACGAGTAAGCCTCCATTTCGTGTCCCGTTCGTTGATAGGTGTCATGCATAATTTTGGTATCTAAATAGATTGTGAGGGGCAGCGATGTTGTGAGCTGCATCGCAGAAGTTAAAGTAGTATCGTTGAGGTATGCAAGGGCACAGTGGGGCCAGACAATGTTATGCTTTGGTAGCGAGCGGAGTCGCAAGTTCAGCTGTGTTAGGCTGATAATGTTAAGCAGTGTTGGAGTGAGGAAGCAGTAGCAATATTGTGATTCAAATTTAATGTCTCAATTTATCATTTTGTTCAGTCAAGAAGATTATGAAGCTGACATGTGAAGGAAGAAGTGTAATGAAATGTCAGGTAAATTCAACAATGATGTTACTTTTTGACTATCGCTGCGTCATCGAACTAACTGCTTATTGTGCTGAAAGTTGCTAGATTTGAGAGACAGGAAAGTGTATTGTTTGGATGTTAAGAAGTTCATCAATTTAAAATCTACCTTGACCACTTTTTTCACAGTGTTAAAAAATCTTAATGTTGTCATTTATGCGCATATTTCATTTTCTTACCAACCTTTTTCTTTTACAATTCTTTTTCATGGATTATCCAACCAAGTGTGTTCGAAAAGCAGTTCGATTTGCAACTAACAGCGAACTCATTGCCCCTCTCGAGTTTCTCTGTGTAGATACAGTAAATTGCTGCTTTAGCATATCGGCGGTACTGAAGGCGTAATCCAGATTTGCGCGGAGTAGAGGAAAGGAGGAAGTATTATGATTTTTGTTTTATTTAGTCAATCATGGCAACTTGTGTTATTCAGAGACAGTTTTTGTGATCAAATTTTGCTAAGCCAATTACTCTAGGTTTTACGTACAAGTCAATTATTAAGGCAGGTTTCACTGTTAAAAATTCTTGCAGTCAGATTGCTAACGTTTATAGTATGAAAGACTTTCCTTTTCATTACGACAATTAATTATTATTGAAGTGCAGGTTTGCTTTCACATTATGAGAGTACAAGTATCATAATGCCAGTTCAATTAATATTACAGCACAGACCTTACAATCAGAATCCGTAGGTCAGACATATTTTTATTTATGTAGATAACATTGCTGTATAATATTTTTATTTATTTAGATAACTTTCAATGCGTTCAGCTGTGTGACATATCTGCTAATTTTGCTCTCCAGGGCAGTTTTACAGCTCGGAGAGTAGACTGTGTCGCAGCAGCAGTATATGTGGACGTGCATTGTTTTGCTAGAAAAACCCATCTTCCCGTCATTGAAACTGTTGTAATGCAAGGATAACAACCCGTGGAATGTAGCGGGCACTGTTACTTAAACCTGCGTAAACGGCAAATGCGATCGCAGGTTGTAATTGAAGGCCCCCCACACAATGAAGCCCGGGATGGACCCTGTGTGTCGTGAGTGAATGCACTTTGAAATAAGCGGGTCTACGCCATACACATGTAAGTCCATCATTCCCATACAGGTAAGCCCATAATCATCATTAATGACAACACAGTGGCATTCAACTCTCCAGTCGGCCCTTTCATGACAAAAGAGCAGCCATGTCTGGCGGGGTCTTGGTCCCAGTAGTAGCCTGGCCAGAGGCACACGTAGTATTAACCCTGCTGCAAGCAGACTGTTTCCAATGCTCCCTGGTGACACAGCGTGTGCAACACGTGCCCCGTTGTCGTCCACGGATGAGGTTTGGTCAGCCACCGCTGCCCTCACAGTGCGTCGATCTTGATTTGCGTCTGTACTTCTGGGACGTCCAGAATCAGGTCTACGGGTGTGGGAATGTTCAGCAGACCATTGTTGACAGTAGAGAAACGCTACCTATACACTGCGCCAGACATACGCAGCGATCGTCGATACGTCCGTCCAGCACTTCGCAATGCGACCCGGTGCAAATGGCTGAAGCTGTACTCGTCGGTGAGACATGGTTGTTCCAAGAATGAATGTTCCAACTATCGTTCACCCTTAAACTCATCGAAGTTACTGTTAGTCAAAACAGACGGTGTACATTGCAAGTTGCAGGACTTCTAACCGCCATCTGACTGTGACTGTGGTAAATGTAACACTGAGACTACAAACCTTCATTATAATTTTATACCCTGGTGCCACTGAACACATACACTGAAAGTACTGAAACACTTTTTTTTCTTTTTAGGCTCTGTGTTACCAAACAAATGGTGGCATGGGGCGCCAAGATGAGAGGAACGTTAGGGGCGCAAGAGCAAAATTTGTTAGGCGGGTCTTTCATATCAGTAGCGGAAACTGAAACAGGTGAAAGTATAGAAGAAAAGAACTTCTAGTAAAGATGAGTACACTAATGTGGCTTTTGCAACATAACCATGCCTGTCAGTTTACGAGCTGTCGCTGACTTCAATACCAATTATTATCGTATTTAGTAAAATGTTACTTGAAATGTAAAATTTTCTATTAAGTCCTCATCTAATTCGGTTTCAATTGCACCCACATATCTAAGCTTTCCTTTTCAGGTGTGTACACAAAAATCGTCACCACGTTCATCAATTTCCAACAGTCAAATTTTCTAAAATGAGACACTTAAAGGAGTAAAGGAGTTTTGCTATTTGGGGAGCAAAATAACTGATGATGGTCGAAGTAGGGAGGACATAAAATGTAGACTGGCAATGGCAAGGAAAGCGTTTCTGAAGAAGAGGAATTTGTTTACATCAAGTATAGATTTAAGTGTCAGGAAGTCGTTTCTGAAAGTATTTGTATGGAGTGTAGCCATGCATGGAAGTGAAACGTGGACGATAAATAGTTGGACCAGAAGGGAATAGAAGCTTTCGAAATGTGGTGCTACAGAGGAATGCTGAAGATTAGATGGGTAGATCACATAACTAATGAGGAGGTGCTGAATAGGATTGGGGAGAAGAGAAGTTTGTGGCACAACTTGACTAGAAGAAGGGATCGGTTGGTAGGACATGTTCTGAGGCATCAAGGGATCACCAGTTTAGTATTGGAGGGCAGCATGGAAGGTAAAAATCATAGAGGGAGACCAAGAGATGAATACACTAAGCAGATTCAAAAGGATGTAGGTTGCAATAGGTACTGGGAGATGGAGAAACTTGCACAGGATAGGGTAGCATGGAGAGCTGCATCAAACCAGTCTCAGGACTGAAGACCACAACAACAACAACAATTGTTTACTGATGACTTCTCTTCTAACATACAATTTAAACGGTGTAACAGTGTCTTAAGTTTAACACGTAAATATAAAATTGGATGATTTTTCTTCTGTCCCACTTTTTCTGATGGCAAATGAAATAATTTTAAATTATAGAATTAAAAAGCTCCATAGCTAAACATAAAAAGTAACAGAAATTTAGTACTTTGCACTTTTTATACTCAGTATTATATACACAGTATTGTTAGTGAAGCTAGTGCAATACTAGTGCTATAATATTTTCTGCCTTCTTAGTCCTTATGCGTACCTAGCAGTCCTCTCCGCTTCGCGCCCCAAGCCACCGCTTGAGTGTTAACACAGTGCCGGAAAATAAAACAAAAAGAACTTTCAGCACCGCCAGAGTCTGTATTCAGTGGGACCAGGGTATAAAATGTGTACAATGAGGGTTTTTAGTGTCGGTGATTTATTTGTCACTGTTATCGGTGATCAGATGGCGCTTAGAAGACCTGTCTGTGCACAAAAGTCTGTTGAAGATCTCAGGATTCCCATTAACAAATTGTTCCTTCTTTTAATATTTACAACTTCAATTTGAATCGTAAGTTAAGGAATGTCTGTGTAGTGCTCATAGGGAAAAAAAGAAAAAAAATGTCTGCCACAAATACACTCCTGGAAATTGCAATAAGAACACCGTGAATTCATTGTCCCAGGAAGGGGAAACATTATTGACACATTCCTGGGGTCAGATACATCACATGATCACACTGACAGAACCACAGGCACATAGACACAGGCAACAGAGCACGCACAATGTCGGCACTAGTACAGTGTGTATCCACCTTTCGCAGCAATGCAGGCTGCTATTCTCCCATGGAGAGATCGTAGAGATGCTGGATGTAGTCCTGTGGAACGACTTGCCATGCCATTTCCACCTGGCGCCTCAGTTGGACCAGCATTCGTGCTGGACGTGCAGACCGCGTGAGACGACGCTTCATCCAGTCCCAAACATGCTCAATGGGGGACAGATCCGGAGATCTTGCTGGCCAGGGTAGTTGACTTACACCTTCTAGAGCACATTGGGTGGCACGGGATACATGCGGACGTGCATTGTCCTGTTGGAACAGCAAGTTCCCTTGCCGGTCTAGGAATGGTAGAACGATGGGTTCGATGACGGTTTGGATGTACCGTGCACTATTCAATGTCCCCTCGACGATCACCAGTGGTGTACGGCCAGTGTAGGAGATCGCTCCCCACACCATGATGCCGGGTGTTGGCCCTGTGTGCCTCGGTCGTATGCAGTCCTGATTGTGGCGCTCACCTGCACGGCGCCAAACACGCATACGACCGTCATTGGCACCAAGGCAGAAGCGACTCTCATCGCTGAAGACGACACGTCTCCATTCGTCCATCCATTCAAGCCTGTCGCGATACCACTGGAGGCGGGCTGCACGATGTTGGGGCGTGAGCGGAAGACGGCCTAACGGTGTGCGGGACCGTAGCCCAGCTTCATGGAGACGGTTGCGAATGGTCCTCGCCGATACGCCAGGAGCAACAGTGTCCCTAATTTGCTGGGAAGTGGCGGTGCGGTCCCCTACGGCACTGCGTAGGATCCTACGGTCTTGGCGTGCATCCGTGCGTCGCTGCGGTCCGGTCCCAGGTCGACGGGCACGTGCACCTTCCGCCGACCACTGGCGACAACATCGATGTACTGTGGAGACCTCACGCCCCACGTGTTGAGCAATTCGGCGGTACGTCCACCCGGCCTCCCGCATGCCCACTATACGCCCTCGCTCAAAGTCCGTCAACTGCACATACGGTTTACGTCCACGCTGTCGCGGCATGCTACCAGTGTTAAAGACTGCGATGGAGCTCCGTATGCCACGGCAAACTGGCTGACACTGACGGCGGCGGTGCACAAATGCTGCGCAGCTAGCGCCATTCGACGGCCAACACCGCGGTTCCTGGTGTGTCCGCTGTGCCGTGCGTGTGATCATTGCTTGTACAGCCCTCTCGCAGTGTCCGGAGCAAGTATGGTGGGTCTGACACACCGGTGTCAATGTGTTCTTTTTTCCATTTCCAGGAGTGTACAATTAGATCTCTTTTCAAAGGTCTTACCAAGAGCCCATGGAAACACATCCAATGCCTGGGCACAAGCCTGGTCGCCATGTTGTAGTTTCTTGTGTGAGAAAATATTCTCGACGCGGCGGTAATTACAACGTCAGTCTCCACTAACTTAAACACTTTTCTTATTTTCCTTTTTCAGGTCTTAGGCGTTGACCTTTACGTCCACTTTTTGAATGCCTCCATTGCATGTGGTTTGTTTCTGTTTCCTCTCTCGACCTCTTTCTTACAACAGAGATGATTGTTTAAGAAATAGTGGAGGTGATGGGGGCGCACCTTATCCGAAGCCTTTCGGGGAAGAGGCGTCTCCAAAGACTAAGGGAGTAAAGTCTTAACAGAAAATAACGGCTGCCTCAAGGTATGGGGTGGCAGTTCCAGCAGAAAGCGTACGTTTCGCCCAATTGGTAGTGCTCATACTAAAACCTAGGTAACAGAATCGCTAGCACCACAGACGACCGGTAACTTTAAAAAGAATTTATATGATAACAATTGGTTTTCAGCCACTCTGTAAATCAGCGAAGTAATACGCACTCCAATAAAGATGCTTGCGACTACAGTGTACTCAAATTACCTTTACATAACTGTCAAGTTCCTACAGAAAATACACCGGACGTTATCTTTTTACAGATCTTTCCAACTGTTAATATTCAATGAATAGCGCTAAGGCATCCGAGTGCACGAATTTTGTTTCACCACATGTATATATGGTGAGGCATTTAAAACTGTTTGACGGAATATTTGGGGAAATACACATCGGATTAAAAAAAAGGCAATAAACATTGTTCACCTCGAGGAGGGATATCCATTAACACAGCGATCAACCTGCCTGCGTCACCCCCAGGAAATCTAAAATAGAAACCCCTATCTATTATTGCAGATTTGGATTCTCCGTGAAAAACTATGTACCTTTTGTGTAAAAGCTTTCTTCCTTTTCATAATAGATGGCGCTGTAATCGCAAGCACGCAAATACGGCCGGCCAGGGTGGCCGAGCGGTTCTAGGCGCAACAGTCTGGAACCGCGCGACCGCTACTGTAGCAAGTTCGACTCCTGCCTCGGGCATGGATGTGTGTGATGTCCTTAGTTAGGTTTCAGTAGTTAAGTACCATAGTGCTCACAGCCATTTGAACCATTTTTTAACGGATATAAGGTGACATCTGTTGCAAAGCCGTACTATCTGAAACAAATACACAACCGACTAGGACAATCGAAGCACTTTCCTGATATTTTTGTTAATGCTATCATGTGACACCTCCCACAGTCAAATGAAGCACAGACGGTGATCATGCGCTCAGTCTGCTGTCAGAGTGCGTATTACGTCAATGACTTGGACAGTACACATCTCGTCACGATTGTTCCACAATGTTGGTACTTGTAGAAAAGTCGATATCACTGCCACGTAATTTTAGGCTTAGAGAAATGTTGGCGAAGTTCCTCAAGGGTATGCTACTCTATTCCCCGATAGGAATGTTCGGTGTACCACGACCGAGCGTTTCGCAGTATTGTCCACCTGTTTACTGAAACTGGAAGTGTTAAACCTAGAGAAGGAGTCCGATCGTGGCTTGGGACAAACGAAAATAGCGCAGCGAATGTTTTAGCTACGGTTGCTGCAAATACTGACATTAGCTCTCGGCAAATTGCACGAGATTCAGGAATTTCGCAAAGAGGTGTTCCACGCATACTGGATTCACGCAAATTAAATCCGTTTCATTTATCGCTGCATCAAGAACTGCAATGTGACGATTTTCACAATCGCCTGAATTTCTGCAGCTGGCTACAGACAACTGGCAGTAAATGATAATTTCATTTCACACATACTTTTGTCTGATGAATCAAATTTTACGAAATGTGGTCAAGCGTATCGACATAATTTGCATTATTGGTCAGTGGAGAATCCCCATCGGGTAAGACAAGCTGAGCATCAACACCCATAGAGTGTCAATGTTTGGTGCGGTATTTTAGGTCGCTGGTAATTGGCCCATGCTTCATAGAAGGTAATCTGATTAGCCAGTGACACTGTGGATAATGTATTACCCATACTAGTGGACAATATTGCACTTCAAACGAGACTGGATATGTGGTTTCAACACGATGGATGCCCAGCGCATTATTCATGACTAACTCGAGAAGTTTTGAATCGAAACAATCCGGGTCGATGGATTGGACGAGGAGGTCCTCAACCGATTTGACTTCTATTTTTTCTGTTGGGATGGCCGAAAGAGAGAGTTTACATTGATGTACCAACAACGCGCGAAGAAATGCGGCAATGAATTCGCTATGACTGTGCAAACATTCGTGCAGAGACACTAATACGTGTCGGATTGTAGTTCAGACACAGATTTGCAATGTTCGTTAGTAACAACGGACAACATTTCGAACGTTTGCTGCACTGAAACGTGAGAGGCAAGAGAACCCATAGTAATCAAGCACCCCAAGATAGTGAGAGGCAAGGGGACTCACCAAAACCAAGCACTCCGAAGGCAACACATTACTACTACATCACCATCGTTGTTCCTGGCTAATGTTAAATGATGCTCTGCGGGAGGTCAGTCGGAGCCGCATTATAGCATTTTCCGAAGTATCAAACAATGCACTTTGATTTTCGTAATCGGGTGTGTATTTTTCTGAGATATTACCGATTTGCTACAATTGTCATCCCATATTCATGTATGCCGATTATAGCGCCATCTATCATACAGCGAAAGAAATGTTTCATACAAAAGTTACACACTTTTTCAGTGAAAATATAAATCTGCAATACAAAGATAGGTTTTCATTTTCAAGGTTTCGATGTCACCCCACCCTCGCCCCGGTGGGTGGTGCAGAAGGGACGAGCGTTACGTTAATGGATGTCCCTCATCGAGGTGAATAACGTTTATTAGCACTTTTTCTAATCCGATGTGTATTTTTTCAGGCATTCCGACAACAGTTTTAAATGCCTCACCCTGTGTATACACTCGCACACACAGTTACTGCAACAGACAAGCCAAAACATCATGACTACCGCCTATCGCGACGTTGCATGCCGCCTGGTGGCGAGACGTGGTAACACAAGTACGTAAACGGAGAAAACACTGACGGGGGATCACAGTAGTGAAAATGCAAATGGTGCTATCCATTGAGATGACTTTGACTATTATTATTACGCACAGCCTGTGAACGAGTATCTCGAAAGCGGCGAGCTCATCGAATGTCGTGAGCATCTGCGGAAAGAGGTAGGACAGTGAAGCTACCACTAGGCGCTAAATGGTTGGACGTCTACGACTCTTCACAGAACATGGAGTTGGCAGGCTAGTCTACCCTGTATAGTAGGATAGATGATTATCTGTAGCATCTCTGCCGGAAGAGCGCAAGGCTGGTGCACTGACAAGTGTTTCGGAGCACACCATTCATCATTTGTTGTTGAACATAGAACCACGACGTGTTCTCATGTTGACATCGTCAATTACGATTGCTGTGGGCATGGAACAATCGGGACTCAACTGTTGATCAATGGAAACGTGTCAGCTCTTTGGGTGAATCACGTTTTTGCTACACTAGCTCGATGGTCGTCTCCACAAACGGCGTCATCGAGGTGAACGGCGGCTCGAAACGTGCTGCGCTCCACGGCCGTAGGTTGGTGGGAGCAGTATTATGCTGTGGTAGACATTCTCTTGCACTCACATGAGACATATGGTAGTAATCGAAGACACGCTAACAGCTTTGGACCACCTGCATCCCTTCTTGCTTGAAGTCTTCCCCGTCAGCGATTTCATCCCTCAGCAGTAAAATTGTCTCGGAGCCAGAACCACGCTACAGTGGTTTAGCACAGTGGTAGAGTGGTTTGAGGAGCATTGTAGTGACTTATATTGATGCCTCAGTGACCATATTAGCCCGATGTAATTTGTATGGAAACCATTTGGCTCGCTATCGGGCGCCATCACCGCGTACTCAAATCAGCGGCCAGTTATTTACGCGAATTACATGACCTGCGCGTATACATCTGATGCTATATACCGTTACCAAAGACTTCGTTAAACGTTAAAGCATTTCATTACAGGAGATTTATCGGTAGTTAAAGTTACTAGTTAACTGATATCTCGTAATAGTCACCTTATCTTCATTTACATCAACGTGTTAAAGTTTTCATCGGAGAACAAAGCTCGTTTAGAAGGCAAAATGCTCACAATAAAACGTCGCTCGACTACCGCTCTCGAGGTTATAGGGGTATTACATTTAATAAATAAGTTTACTAAGCCGGCCGTGGTGGCCGAGCGGTCCTAGGCGCTTCAGTCTGGAGCCACTCGACCGCTACGGTCACAGGTTCGACTCCTACCTCGGGCATGGATATGTGTGGTGTCCTTAGGTTCGTTAGGTTTAAGTAGTTCTCAGTTCTAGGGGACTGATGACCTCAGCTCCTAGGTCCCATAGTGCTCAGAGCCATTTGAACCATTTTTGAAATTTACTAAAACCGATTCCTCAAGAAATATTGCGTCGTTGAATGAGTGTTCTGATTTCACGACCAGCAAGTAACAGACATAAAGAAATCTTCCTCTTACTCTTCTTTGTTGCTGCTCCTGTTGCCGCCACTTAAAATATCTCTGTCGTTTGAACTTTTGGCAGCTTCGCGGTTTAAAGCCTCTTCTATTGCTTTTCCCACTCGTTTCCTTATTAGTTCCACTCGACTGTTGTGCCACGGATTTTTATAAATTGTATAACTAGAATCGTATTCCATGAATTAGTTTTCACAGTCAATCTACTATCAAAAAATAGTAATAAACGCTAGCTCAGTAAACAAACAGCCAACACCTAGATAGTCTTGCTCGCACTTCATTGTTTACAAGTGGTTCAAATGGCTCTGAGTACTATGGGACTTAACATCTGAGGTCATCAGTCCCCTAGAACTTAGAACTACTTAAACTAACCTAAGGACATCACACACAGCCATGCCCGAGGCAGGATTCGAACCTGCGACCGCAGCGGTCCCATTGTTTACATCAATCAGCACGCTCCGCGCCATAGCTCCACACACCCACATGAGCCGTAATTGTCAGAACATAATGTCTAAGAGAGGCGTGGTGTCATTTTTGTCATAAATGATGTCTACCTAATTAATGATTAACTAATTCAATGAAAGTTAAAAAGAGTCGCTTGAATTTGCGATCACAACGACCGGACTCGCTGACTTAAATGCTAATTAAGTCGGAAATAGCGCAACGTACGAATTTTTTTTTCTAACAATTCTTTCTCACCACAACCTACACTGCAATACTGTTTGAAGTTTTTCATATCATTTCTGACCATCCTGTATACAACACAAGCGTGGGACCACTGTAGTATGGCCTGCCTACATTCCAGCGGCCAATCCACAATATCAGCTCTTGAGGTTAGCCCTTAAATAGCGTAATATACCTCTTCCATCATTAAATACATGTTTTATAGTGCAGCTACTGAAACATAAATCCAGACGAGGAATTTCCATAGCAACAGATCTCAGTACTAGTTCCCTACAGTCTGTAAAGGACGTTGTAACTCACACATTACAACAGATAACGATCTCAAGGTCACATCCACGCATCTAGTGAATTCCCCTCTCCGCCCAAAACTGTCGGAAATTGCGTAATGCGCTTTCGAGGTCACATTGTAATCTGATACCGTGTCAACACCTCTGGGGTACTTGTGTGTAGTACATTCAATGTCAGGATGTAACCGTATGTCTCACCCACACCTGTAAGGTAACTACATCACATAAAAATGCAGGAAAATGGAGGTCTCCTTGCCCCTCCCCCCTCCCATCCCCAGAGATGATTCCATCAGGAATTGAGCATCTGCTTTTCTCACCCTTTTTTTATTACTGTTCCAAGTTCGTGTGTCCGTCTCTACACTGTAATGAGTCACTACCTCCAGCCACATTGAAAAGAATAAGTCATATTCGAAAATTTTATTCTTGTTATTGTTATTACTATTATTTTTAACCAATTGATGATAATCGCCAGAATGCGATTTTCACTCTGCAGCGGAGCGTGCGCTGATATGAAACTTCCTGGCAGATTAAAACTGTGAGGCGGACCGAGACTCAAACTCGGGACCTTTGCCTTTTGCGGGCAAGTGCTCTTCCATGTGAGCTACCCAAGCACGACTCAGAACCCGTCCTCAGAGCTTCTATTCTGCCAGTTCCTCGAATCATACCTTCCAAACTTCTTCTGTTAGAGCACTTGCCAGCGAAGGGCAAAGGTCCTGAGTTCGAGTCTCGGTCCAGCACACAGTTTTAATCTACCAGGAAGTTTGATGATAATTGCTCACTGTGTATAATTTCACTAACATGTACGATTTCTTATTTTTGTTTTCCAACAGCTCAACGGTCATTAGCAGATCTGTTGGACAAGGATACGGGTGTGGTCGAGTTTCTATTGTCTGTATCACCACAACGGCAGCAGCAGCCCACATTCGGCCTTCCTGATTCTGCAGATGGAACGTTTGAATACACTGCAACTGCAGCAGAAGCAGCAACCGTTGGAGCTTTCTCAACTTGCTGAGCTGCATTTAAGTGGTTCTGGAACACTGCTGTACGCCACTATTTGTAATGTAACTGCCAGTGAGTCGAAGCATGGTAATTACTTTGATTAATAACTGAAACTGAATATGATCAGTATTTTGGTGCTACAGTGCAATATACATTTTGTGAGTATGACTACGCGTACAGCATGATGGAGTGCACTGAGGGGAAGATGACTACTGATTATGACCCATATCATACTCTTGTTGACATATTGACTAGCGATTTCAGCAGACAGATTTAGCTGCTGGGAACCATATGTCAGAGCTGCATTCTATGGTTCTGCAAGCTGTTTAGACAAGCATAGTGTAAATCTGAATCAGAAGAATGTATGATGTCCTGTGCCAAAGTGGGCAACTGTTGCCCCTGAAATAATAAAAACCATATGAGTGGAATTTGCAGCTGGAGTATCCATGTATTTTGTTTCTCATATAGCACTGAATGCTATACAGGGTGAATTTAAGGTGTACAGTAAAGAATTATTTGCAAAATATTGCAAAACGTTATGACTATAATTTTATGATGAATAAAAATGTATACAGAAATATAAATATAAGGAAAGAGGATCTCCTAAAAATTGATTTTTTTCCTCAGTCCCAATCCTCTCATTCCAAACATCAGAAACAATGATATTTTCTGTGAGCACTCCAAATGATATTTACAATATTTTGCAATGTCACCGATTTTCAAGAAGATACGTGCAAGTAGGAGACTGAAAATATAGCACATTGCAACAACGAGTACATGCTGAGTCTACCAGAAACTCGAGGTAACAAGCATTCCTCTTCGCTCTCGTCGAATCTCTAGTCCTCTAGTTGAAGCAGTGTGACATATCGAGAGATATGAGCTAAAGAGATATCTTGAATACACAATGCTCTCCTCTAACAGTGACTTAATGGATATGTTCAAAGTATGGGCAGATGCTTCAAGATTCAGAATTTGCAATATACATTCGCTGCCCTCAGATAATTCGGCAGCAAGTATTATCACTCAGCATTTGCTTGGTTTAGTGTCAATTTTTCACTGTCCATGAGCAACAGCAATGAACTTACTGTACAGCCCAAATTTTTTTCTTATATGCCTGAATAAAAAACGAAGGTGATATAAGCTAATTTCTGAAGTTACTTACACTGCTACTAATATTAGCAGCTGATAAATCATTCACCCAGTCGTATAAGAACTCTAAAAGGTTAAACATTCTGAAATGCATAGCAACCACCATATAAGTATTAGTAATGATGATGAATAATACTGCAGTCATAAAAAGTATAAATATGTGTAACTCACAATATTTTTATTTTCTGAGTAGGTTAGGTGAAGTCATCTTATCAGCCAGATTACGTGAAAACAATGCCGTTTCATTTACTTACAATTTAAACAGCAGTGGCAGGAAAGGCATAAGTGTGGGAATCATCTCAGATCATGTGTTCTACCCAGTGGCGGCTTTCGAAAATCCTCGATATAGTGTTACAGAAGTCATATTATCCCTAAGTGAGAAGATTCCCCTACGTGAGACACCAGTGCAAACTTCTTCCATGTTTCACAGAACACTCTCCCTCTATCAAAATGGGTAATCATACGATCACTGCGGAGAACTCCCCACGAACTGTTAAACTGTTTAATGAGGAAGTGCCCTCATCTACAATAGCATACGTTTAGTAATCTGTTGTATGCCTGCTACGCAATCCGGCTAAGCTGCCAACAGTACGTGTACTGATTTTACAAGAATGTATGGAGTAACTTCTTGGAATTACAGCACCAAATTCATCATGCTTCAGAAGCCACTACGCTTAACATTATTATTCATGTTGTTCAATAATACATGTAAATACGCGTCAACCAACTGAGCCAGATGTAGGCACCAAACTACATTCTAATTTAACTATGTTCATACATCCTGCTACATGCAACAGTTTATAAATAAAGAAAAAAGTGCGGAAGCAACATCTGTGTGTTCTTATTTCTCTATGAAACTTACTGTATGTTAATGTATGTACATTGTCTCAGCATTACTCAGTGGACAAAATACCCTTCCTGCCAAGGCTTCATAAAACCGACTGGTCCTTCAATGATACAGAAAAACAGAAGAAAAAGAAAAATCGACCACTCCTTCCAGCTAATATATAAATTAAATTGTTGGCTCATCTGACTGTGGCAAAAATAATGTTACGACACTGCCATTGTGTCTTCAAGGGATCTGCTTCGCATATGCATATTTATTTTCAAAATCATTATTTCTGCCCATCTATCAGCTATTGCAGGAGGATTTGCATGCAAAAACAGTGATATCCAGCCATCTGAAAATGTAAAGCGTAGCACTTGCAACGGCGCAGGTCAATACGCAATAGCATTTTATTGCAGTAAGCTACTTTGAAGTACGGGCTCGTAGCTTTGGAGTCGTTGGCGCTGGCAATATACAACCGCTGGTATCTTAGCGTGACTCACTCGCACCTGTCGCTAGCCTAGGCGTAGGAAGTGCAACCTGTGTTAGTTCGAGTGAAAGAATATTCAAGCCCCTAAGAATATAAATAAACAGTATTAAATATTATTCAGTTTTGTTAAAAGTCAATATATAGCGCTTTGTTATTAAAAAAAAGGGGGGGGATGGTTGTATTAAAATCTCAGCTATCTAGCTGACAACTTCCAGATTTAGAGACAATTATCTAAAACACCAAAAACCGACACTCATAAGACTAAAGTCAGTTAAGATTCATAGCAGATTGTCTTTTAGTATCATTTGGAACTATTACTGAAGTTCACTAAATGGCAGAACAATTTATTTAGATTTTTTATAATTAAAAACGTTCACCATATTTTATTTTCGTAACATAGAATTCAGATTGGATTAATATTTATTTAATAGCTTTTTGTTTTGTTGTGTGAATAAATGAGAGTGAAAGGTACATCTGGGACTTACGTCAAGATTCAATACTGTCTGATGTTAAACATTACATAACTATGTCATGGGAAAGTGTGAAGCAAGCAGTTGCAATGAAAGCTGTAATTTCCGTATCTTGCTGATGACGTATGTCCAAGGTTACTTGCTTTTGTAAGAAGGCAGCCAGAATAGCCATTTACAGGGTAATGATTTCCTGAAGTCATTTCAGGATTAGTTTTCGTTTCATTTTGTTAAACATTTTATTAAGATTTGCATGACGAAGTGACATAAATGCGTCTGTGGATATTGATTGGCGTAGGACAGTTTTGGCGCGAGAAATAACTCTAAGGATTGTTTTGATTGGCCATTTTGAACAACCAATCAGAGTTAAGCATTTCCCGCCCTCTATTAAGTACTTATAGTCCGTGGAAGGAACGGCAGAGGAAGAGTCGTTGGCTAGCTATGGGATGGACAGGTCATGTTGGACGTATTCCTCTACGTTATGAGTAAAATGAAGAAGTTGCCGGATGGTATTGCCGTGAAAGCAGTTGCATTTACGGACAGATTGTGAAAATTTGAGTTTCTTGAAGTGTTTTCTTGGAAAGATAAACTCGTGTGAGCTTTTGGCCTTTGTAAAATTCCGTGTGGCGTATTTCATTTTTATCTATGAAATAGTTGGCGAGCAGTTTCTTTAACAGAAATCCACTGAAAAAAAAGACCGAATGTGAAACTCATATATTGTAGCGGAGCATCGACCGTAGATCACGTAATAATTCGGGTCGGACTCAAGTACATTTCTGGCTGTCTTGCGTGTATACTGGGTTGTATGAACTGTGAATTAAGGACATTAATATTAGTCGTTTAAATAAATACGGGCTGATGTCTAATTCTTTAATTTTGGACCTAAAGAAATAAAGAACTTGATGCGGTATTTTGACGTTTTTTCTAAAAGAATGAAGCAATTTCCCTCCACCCAAAATCGTTATATTACAGGATAGCTCGTTACCAGAGTTTAGGCGGACTTTGCATACGTAAGTAGTGACGATGTTTTTCTTCAACTCTGCTTTTAACATCGTCCGAACAGTATCTACGTGTGCAGAGAACCGGGCTGGTGACCTGACGCCGTACTTAGGTAGGTGGAACTCTTGTAGTGCAGAGTACGAAGGACGACTTTTAACCCGCCACGCCTCACACTGTATTCTTATTTGACGATGTCACAGTGGAAAACCATGATCAAATAAAGAAATGTTTCTCTTTTGGCTGTCGCATGTTAGTGTTATCTTTTACTTGAACCAAACATATTCCAGGTTTCTGAAGCAATTGGTAAGGTACAGCAAAAACCTTATTATCGCATTCATACAGCACAGTATGAATTTAAATCATATTTATGAAGCACACAGAGAAACTGGCACAGCTTTTAATCGGGTTAGTATCATTTGCAGGGACAGCTCAAAACACACACATTACACACAGTAAAGATGTCTTGGTTACTGATAAAATGAGAAAATTAATGGCAGGCGATATAGAAAAAACTTACAAGACTTTCTGCTTAAAAGACGGTGTATCACAATGTAACTCTGTCAGTATACTGAAGACAACGACCAAACTCACATGCATGTCATGCACTCATTTAAATGGGACGATGAACAGGCCAAACATCCGTTTATACACAGACAGAAAAATCGAAACAGTAAACAACAGTCTCAAAGATGTGCTACAAAAATTCTAAATATCAATGAAACTCTTAAACGTTTTACTACATAAATGTAAATCTTGGGAGATGCTGCAAAAACAGTAGCTGTAAAGGTCCACAAAATTGAAACGAAATTAGAGGACATGAAAAGAAAACTTACTGCACAAAACGTTAAGTAATGAAATGTCCAGGAAGAAAACCTTCTAAGATTAACCATACTAGTAAACGCAAAGGTTGATGAGACAGAATATCGTTCAGATATATGAAGAAAAAACCCTATATATGTTCTGAGAGGGACTATACGAGATGTGTGCCAGTTCAAAGTCAGTTTAATGTGTAAGAGCATTTCGACGAAATGTAAAGTCATCGAACTGCAGAAGGCTATTCGTCAGAAATTAAGACTGCTAAAATTAGGACCGACTGAGAGAGTTCATTCTCTGTCATAAACTTTTAAGCCTGAAACAGAAAATATTAAACGATTCCCACATCCGATTACTGGCGATTGGAGAGCAGTGGAAGAAGAAGAATAAGAAGAAAAAGAAGAAGAATATCGTAGAAGAAGGGTAAACCATTACCCACTTCATTAACCACAACACTGTTAGCGAAAATGATTTAACATATGGGATCAGGAGGGATCAACGGCAAACGTTGGGAAAGCATCTATATGTTTAATGAAGCGTGTGATGAAGGTTGAGAATAAGGAGTTCCGATTTAGTGGAAATAATGTTTCTTAAGACTTTGAAACCTGACGAGGAAATGCCAATAGAAATATAATCATATGCTGCAATATTATGTATGACTAAGGCACATAAGCGAAACAACACCTCAAATGGACGAATAAAATGGGCAAAGGGTAGTAAATACAGTAATACCATTAGACCTGCATTAACTGATGTATGTACATCGAGCAGGTGAAGGCATCGATATTCGGTGTTAAAGACTGAGGAATCTGTCTCTGAAATACATTTTCTACAATGGGCCCAATGAAATAAGAGAGCGGCTATGACTGATCACAGTATCACCTTCCTGAGGGAACACAGCAAACATGAACGAAATAATATCAAACGTTTCAGAACTCTGAGACAGACGCATCCTCGAATAAAATTATAGGGGCACCGGTCCGAGAACTTCACAGGCCGGCCTACAAAACATTCCTATATAGAAGCGTTATAATATGAGTTTCGTACAATTCATTTTGTAGATATGGGATAATATTCATGGGCGAATAAGGGTTCCAGATGTATTTTAATGCTCACATTCCAAATTCGCCTGGGCTTCACCTGTGAATCAATGAATAAAAGGTCCAATAACAGTAATTACCAGAAAATCATCACATTTGTGTTAGCTGAAGTACACTGTGCAGGTGAAGACATTGACATTCACTGTAAAAGATAAGCAGTCTACCCCTGAAGTATACATATTACAATGATACCATCAAAAGAATAGAATTGCTTTGACTGCTCATAGCACCAGTTGCCACAGGGAATACGGCCCACAAGACTGAAATCATTTCAGTAACTTCGAAGCTTTGACAAAGATGCATTGTTGAATAATAGCTCTGGAGACGGTGGTCTGAGAACTCTACAAATGAAAAACATTTCTATGCAAATGTGTAATACTACGAGATTTATGTGATATATGGCAGACAGATATCATAGATATGAGACAGGAGTCATAAGTGATAAAAGTTTCAGATATATTTTAATCATTATACAAACATATTCCAAATTTTTCTGGTTCCTGCCTGCGAGAGCAAAGACTAGGAAGGAAATTGCATAGGTGTTTGAATAACTGTTGCAGATGGGGACAAATCTATCTATGATGGATGCGAGTTTTACAGTAGGTATTTCAAAATGGAGTGAACTCGAATACTCCATTACTCGACATTCTCCCACATGCAAACGAGTATTGTAGAACATTTGAAGAGAAACCATATGTGAATGTGATTTAATCTTCAAGGATCATACAAAAGGTTATATATTCTCTCACAAATAACTGGAACCATAACTTATCTAAATATTATAAAATAAGAATGAGACTCATCGATACTAATGATAATGAGCTGCAAAATACAGTATACAGTCGTAATAAAATGGTGGATACACACAAGCAGAAATTCAGTTTGGTAATTTGGTGCATATTTAAAAATAGACTACATTGGAGAAATATTACCTGTGAACTGGTCAGTGGAGATAATTACGGTTTCCAAAATGCAACGACCAAACCCAACAACTTCCACCTTAAAGGACAGTGAAGATATTACTCGGAATTTTTGCACGAAAGAATTACGGAGAAGTTTTAAACTGGATGTGTTTCTCATAGAGCATGTTTAAGACATTGGGGGAGCAGGTTTTTAGTTAAGCCGTTGGTCTGTCATTCCATCATCACATAACAGATGGGTTATCATTCAAGATTTGTTATACAGGTTGAGTCAGGAGGAAAAGTATGTACTTTGAGGGTGATAATATTCGTGATTCTCAACAGAAAACTTAAAATGAACATACGACCTTTTCTTAAACATATCCGACGTATAGCTGTTAGAAACTCACGGGAACCAGTCACATGTTCCTCTTCACCAGCACTCACATACAAATACAACCAAAGTGACATTAGGCTACGTAGTATTATCTTTACTGACCATTTCAGTGCGCACTTCACTTTCAAACGGTACGACATCGCGTCCTGCAAGTGTAAACATTGTTTACCTCATGCCTCAGTACTACAGTGGTTGCACCAGTGTACTGCAGTATTATTACATGTACAGTCGAAACAATATGGGTCACTGTAGTAGAAATGCCACAGGTCTTCACACATACAGAGTGTGGTGACATGGGCGTTGCTTACGAATTGTGCGTTGGGAATTCCAGGGTCACGAATACAAACGCCGATTTCCTCATCGCAAAGTTATCACGGTATTTAGTAGGGTGGTTGACAGATTCCATGAGTGTGGTACGCGTCCTAGTGTACATGTTACATCTCAACGTCCCGTCATAAAAGATCTTAGTGAAGTTGAGAATTATTTTGAAATGGTCGAACGCAGCCCAGCTAATAATCAGCAGAGTGTGAAACATCTGCATGCAGGAAATGACGTGAAAAGAAGGAAATTCTGTCAATGGATCACTGGCAATGAACACTTTTCTTTACGTATTCTGTTCGCTAATGAGTCAACATATATCAGGAATGAATCAGGTGAAACTCTCACATATGGGCAGACGAGAATCTGCAAGCTACTGCGGGAATAAATTTTCAACGACGTTTCTTACTGAACTTGTGGAGCAGTATTATTAATGAGCAACTCATCTGTCCAGTTGTTCCTGATAGCCATCTTAATGGGGTACAGTACCTTGGTTTCCTTCGATATTATTTAGCAGTATACTTGGAGGACATTCCTTTGAAAACACGACGTCGTATGTACTTTCAGAGCGACGGAGTTCCTGCAGATTCAGTCCGGTCTGTGACACAGTAACGCACTGAAACGTATCCTCGGTGTTGCATCAGCTGTGTGGAGAGATTTCTTGGCCACCAGGGTCACACGATCTTCGTTCATTAGATTACTGTTTTGTGGGATCGGCTTAAGAGCGAGGTTTACCAGTCCAGAATAGACACAAAGGAGGAACATCCGCTTCACATTTTCATTGCTCGTGCTCAAGTAGAGGACTGTACGAAGGAGGTAAGATCAGCAACGCAGAAGCTGTCTACAGCAGCTGCAAATTCATTACAGTTGACGGTGGACTTTTTGAACATCTTTTGTGAAGAAATGTACACAATTAAACAAAGCAGTAGATCAGAAGATGTTACTTATTTTCAACTGCATTTGACCTGTTCCCTATTGTTTTTATTAGTTCCTAGGAAACTGGTAAGAAAAAGAAATATACTCATATGCGGCCCGAATAGCTAATACTGTGACTTCTGAAAGCTGCTGACTCATCCTGAATAACAAAGTGCGTAAACCTCACACAGTGCAGCAGCATAACATGAATTCTAAGTGGTAGTGGAGTTCTCCATAAGGTAGCAGCTGAATTGCCCAACCCCAGATATAGCTACTATGGACCAGGAACGAACCTGTAACAGCACCTAGTTTGTGATGATGAGGGAATTAATTTACTGAATGAGGCCCGCAAGGAACATGATTTAGCATACGCTGTAAATGAAGGATTATCAGAACTTCACGTTGCAGATCCAGTTTTAGCTGGTAATACCAAGCAGCTATGTAGAAGAAGAGATACAGGCATTGGGCAACGCTTATCAGCATTCACATTTGATAAATCAATGCTTACCAAACTTAAACTGGGTACAGGAGTAAATTTCTGAAAGTTTGTGAATGAATGCAGCTTATTTTCCAGTAAAGGAACAAAGAAAAAACCTGTGGGATATTTGAGGCATTACTTGAAGAAAGTCATCAATCTTAAATATAAAAAAATATTTCAAAGTGATTTTCTTGTGCGAACGTTCCCTCTTTTCTTAAGGGAATGTTTCATGTTGTCTATGAAAAATATAATGAAAAGTCTACGAACTGTGAATACAGATCAACGATGCCAGACAAATCAGCCTCCAGCTGAACCGAATCAGAGGAATTGCAATTTTCAAATGTTGATAACAAAATTAAAGCGAGGAGCGAAGCTCCCCTCAGAAAACTGTACTCTTTTCTCATGTCTCCATCAAACTGAGCTGACGTATTTTATGTAAGTCTCTCTCTCTGTAGTAGAATTAATTTCTACTTATAATAAAGTATTTGAAAAATAGGTTATATTTACGTTTCATTTTTTAAAAAAATGTACTCCCCAATTATTAAGAGCTACATGATTTTTGTAATATTTGTTTCAGGAAAGCTAGCTGAAACTGCTAATTCAACAGATCATGGCAAAGACACAAAATATGCCGTCTGGAATTCGCGTTCAACTATTGATTTCATTCTGCTATAAGCAGCGAGCATACCTGAGATTATTTGCTAATCATGTAACAGTGACTTTCGATCAATTTCAGCTGGCACAAGTTAAAGTCTCCGTCTCCAAACTGTGAATCTGCTGCTCTCGGTTCTGTCACATACTGGCTCCACATAACTGATGGTGGTGATAAATTACTATAGCTCGTACATCGTCAAAACTTTAGGAGCCAATTTTATTTTGAAATCATTGCATTCTTCTTAGAAGCGTATGAGATGCAGCTGGAAGAAAGCCCACCACCTTCAACAACTCCATTGCTCAATGAGAAGGAAACAATATTCATTTGTTTACTCAAATTTTGCAAATTCTGTCACTTGATTCAAATACCGGAGCAAAATAACATGTTATGTTGCATCCAGTCACCGGTGCCGGTGGCTAGAAGTGCCTTGTAGCACAAAGCAGTAAGATGACGGCAGTTTGAAATGCTAGGATTTACCAGTACGCAAGACATCTTGTGGCATTGTCTTATTCCTGATTCCTGCAGCTGTGGAACTAACAGCTATTGGCAGTTAAGCTGGAGGGATGGTAGTCACAGCCCGAACAGTGAAGAATGCGAAGGAGCAATTACAGAAGGAAGAAAAGGACATTATAGAGATGGAAGCAGGGAAAGACTATATTTAAAAACACACAGAAAGGGACTTGGATTTTTCATTAAAAGCAACCTTACCTGTATTGACCGACAGCTTACTTAAAATTCAGTTCTGCTTAAATTCATCAAAACATTCGCCATCCCAAGATTCTGTTGTGTGCTTATGCGGAACACGATGCCGAAGACTATGTGGAAACCTAAGGAATATGGAGTTGTAAATTTAGATGTTGCAGGAGGATCTGGGACCCAGTGGGTTGCATACGTTAAAAATAATTTACATCTACTACTTTGACTCATATAGGCATTTACGCCAGCCTGAGGAATCTCGCCATTCACTCGCCCACAACTGTGTGTTCTTCGATTTTCGACGCCAGCGAGATTTCGATTCATGTCACTGTGGACATCTATGACTGATGTTCCTCCTGACAAATGCATGAAAACAAATAGCATGCACATAACAGCATCAATTCAATTGATGTTTGGATGTGACGTCGTACACTCTAAATGAAGGATCGTCAGTGTTACATGGGAATTACTTTCTCCAAATAGTTATATCTAGGAAGTAGTAAAATGTACAAATACTCATACGATATCGATGATTTAAATGCGTTAGTAATACGATCTGTAAAATGATTTGAGTTATGTAGAAACATTAATACATTTAAAACGGAAAGTAAAGAGTCAAAACAGAGAATAAACTTGAGCCAGGAAGATTCAATAGAATCACTGTTAGGCTTCTTGAGGAGTCAAGTTTTGGAGAAGAATTCAAACAAATTTTACGAGTCCGAACAACCAGTGGATATTTAATAGGCTACCACGATTCGCGTCCAATTTAACATCACAATGAAATTGTATCTCAAGGACAGATCAACTCACACTGTCTAAAGATTCTTAGTACAGTGGGCTCAGGATAAAAAATGGTTGAGGTGACAGGGACCCAATATACATCCTAGTGACCGTCCAGCTACTAAAGCTTCTAGATTTGAGAACTATGGACCAGAGTACGAAACTAGTTGATTTTCAAGATGAAGGAATCATGGTACATCTGCACTTGAAGCAGCAGGGGAGTAAGATACGAAACTGAGGCACCAAGTCATCAGCACGACACTTTTCAGTAGAAATACAACATGATAGCACAGAGGAATTACGAGTTCCTTAAGGTGGCAAGACTGAAAATACGGAATGATGACACTTAATATAACAGTTCCACCTCAATATAAAGTATGAATTATGCACAAGCAATATTTCTTCTACAAAAGTTTTGCTTCAGTGTCATTTAATAATAATGATTAAAGGATTGTTGTACACCGCCAAGATGATTAAACAATTCTAAACAACAGTTTCCCAAGCGTGGATGAAAAATTTGTGAAGAAAGGTTGAAACCCTATATCGACATTACAGCTTACAAGTAGTGCTCTTACCTTCCTGTTTCAACAAATAAGGTATGAACGTAATGGCACGCGTGCAATACAAGAAATGTTTGAATCACAAATGTTTCTCCATCATGGTTTAAAAAAGGCTACTATGGACCAGGAACGAACCTGTAACAGCACCTAGTTTGTGATGTTGAGGGAATTAATTTACTGAATGAGGCCCGCAAGGAACATGATTTAGCATACGCTGTAAATGAAGGATTATCAGAACTTCACGTTGCAGATCCACTTTAGAAATCCCGCTCAAAATGTTTATGGTGTACTTCGTGGAAATGAAACTCGTCATCTTCAACGCTAAAAAGAAACTGATTTCAGTACGAAGTACGACTGATAACAATTTATACATTCAAGGAGAGGAAGAGAAGGATAAAATTGTGTTGCAGTAATTCGTGAGAAAAATGAACTGCATTATTGTAATGGACAAGGAATGCCTGAAATTTTTACATGTGTTGCGTTCAGATATTCAGCTGCCATTAAGTTTCTGTTCATGGGAGCCGTTAGAATGTCCATTTTTACTGATGAAATCAGACAGCAATGCAACTATAAATGCTTAGTTTCATTTTTATGGCACTGCAAACAGAGAAGACGGGAACTCCGAAAATGGATTCCAACATATTCGACAATTGTAAACTGACCAACGCTAGAGTCTACATGAATTCAGACGTTTACACGTGTGAAGATCTACATCTTGACTGGGGTGATAAGAATTTCGGTCTGCTGTATGAAATATTCATGAGGTTTCACTCTTTCTACTATGAGGATCATGAATTTGGATGTATGTGCAGATCACAGAAATTTAGGGAGTTCGTGCCAATAGACTGCTCGAAGCAAAAGAAAACTGTAAACTCGTGGCCAGTAGACATCAGTATTGAATCTGAGTCATCAGATTATTCCTCTCCAAGCACAGAACCGTATGTATTATTTTACATGTTCATGTGGTAAATTACTCATCTCTGACTGTGACTGCACATAGGCGTGTATAGATGTAGACGTTCTCCTTCGGATTAGAGGCATTTCACGGTGACACCTCAGAGTGCAAATAACATACTAGACACACGGAAGCGCCAAAGAAACTGATATAGGAATGCGTATATGAAAACAAGCAGGAAACAACTGTCTGACGCAGTTGTTAAATTGGATATTGCTGCTACAATGGCAGGTTGTCAAGTGAGTCTGAATGTGGTGTTACAGTCGGCGCACGAACGATGGGGCACAGAATCTCCGAGGTAGCGATTAAATGGGTTTTTCCCGTACGATCATTTCACGAGCGTACTGTGAATATCAGGAATCCGGTAACACATCAAGTCTCCGACATCGCTGCGGCCGCTAAAACATCCTGGAATGAAGGAACCATCGACGACTGAAGACGATCATTCAATGTGATAAGTGTGCAAGCTACAAATTGCTGCAGATTTCAGTGATGGGCCATCAACAAGTGTCAGTGTGCGAACTGTTCAACGAGACATGATCGATATGCGTTTTCGGAGCCGAAGGGCCACGTGTGTACCCTTGATGACTGCATGACACGAAGCTTTACGCCTCTCCTGAGGCCGTCGACACAGACATTGGACTGTTGATGACTGGGAATATGTTGCTGCCTGGTCGGACGAGTCTCGTTTCAAATTGTATCGAGCGGATGGACGTGTACGGGCATGGAGACAACGTCATAAATCCATGGATCCTGAATGCCAGCAGGGGACTGTTGAAGCTAGTGGAGGCCCTGTAATGGTGTGGGCCGTGTTTAATTGGAGTGAAATGGGAGCCCTGATACGTCTAGACGCGACACTGACAGGTGACACGTAGGTAAGAATCCTGTCTGATCACCTGCATCCATTCACGTCCGTTGCGCATTCCGACGGCCTAGGTCAATTCCAGCAGGACAATGTGACACCCCACATGTCCAGAACTGCTGCAGAGTAGCAGCACGAACACTCTTCAGAGTTTAAATACTTCCGCTGGTCATCAGACTCCCCAGACATGAACATTATTGAGCGTATCTGGGATGCCTTGCAACGTGGTGCTCAGAGGAAATCTTCACCCATCGCACTTTTACAGATTTATGGACACCCCTGAAGGATTCATGATGTCAGTTCCTTCCAGCACTAATTCAGACTTTAGTCGAGTCCATGCCACGTCGTATTGCTGCACTTCTGCGCACTCGCGGGAGCCCTACACGATATTAGGCAGCTGTACCAATTTCTTTGGCTCTTCAGTGTATGATGTCGCTGGACAGTTCGTGGTGAAATATTGCCTTTGTCACGTTCATAAAAATTGGTTGTACGTTGTATAGTAACGACGTTCTCCACAGTTGTCACTTTGCTCAAACCATTCAGAGCAACATAGTGTGCCAAGACTCGAAAACCCGCAGTATAGTCAACGCATTTCCATCATGGAAAATCCTAGGATGACTCTGGAGTGGTGTACCGAACTTTGATGACATCACTCCTAAACTTTCACCGTTTCTATTAAAAGCGTTGAGAAGGTGTTGTGGATGCGTTAGGTCTACAAGAACGTGCCTGTTTGCAACGCTGAACCACACAGTCGTCCGCTTATGCATCGATTGAAGCAGATGGTTCAAATGGCTCTGAGCACTGTGGGACTTAACATCTGAGGTCATCAGTCCCCTAGAACTACTTAAACATAGCTAACCTAAGGACATCACACACATCCATGCCCGAGGCAGGATTCGGACCTGCGACCGTAGCGGCCGATCGGTTCCAGACTGTAGCGCCTAGAACCGCTAAGCCACTCCGGCCGGCTGTGTGTGTGTACGTGTATGTATTTGTGTGCTACTTCTATAACACTCATGTTTTTTATAGAAATACCTAGACTCGATCAAGTCCACAGTGTGGTCTCCCAGGACTTGGCTCTGACTATAGAGAAGCAAATATATAAGTGCTGTCACTAATTAACGGAAGAAATATAATTAAGGGTGGATATGATGCTAAGGAAATGTTATTGTTTTTCTAGGAGACTTAGATGATATTATGGGCATGTGGCATATGGCATATGCTCATAACACTCTCCAGTAAAAGATAAATAACTCTGAGATTTACCCTCCCAGGTTAGGATGCCTTACTCTAGGTTGGAAATTTGAGGTAAGGTCTTATGGGACCAAACTACTTAGGTCATCGGTCACTAAGGCTACATACTACTTAATCTAACTGAAACCGACTTACGCTGTGGACAACACACACACCCATGCCCGAGGGAGGACTCGAACCTCCGACGGTTGGAGCCGCACGGACCGTGACAAGGCGCTTTAGACTGCGCGCCAACCCTCACGGCCCTTACTGCGGTGTTATGTGGATTGTTCAGTAACCAAACCAACACATAATGAGATTTTCACTCTGCAGCGGAGTGTGCGATGATATGAAACTTCCTGACAGATGAAAACTGTGTGCCGGACCGAGACTGGCAGAAGTAAAGCTGTGAGGTCAGGGCGTGAGTCATGCTTGGGTAGCTCAGTTGGTAGAGCACTTGCCCGCGAAAGGCAAAGGTCCCGAGTTCGAGTCTTGGCTCTGAGCGCTATGGGACTTAACATCTGTGGTCATCAGTCCCCGAGAACTTAGAACTACTTAACCTAAGGACAACACACACATCCATGCCCAAGGCAGGATTCGAACCCGCGACCGTAGCGGTCACGCTGTTCCAGACTGTAGCACCTAGAACCGCACGGCCACACCGGCCGGCAGTTCGAGTCTCGGTCCGGCACACAGTTTTAATCTGCCAGGAAATTTCAAATCAGCGCACACTCCGCTGCAGAGTGAAAATCTCATTCTGGAAACATCCTCCACGTTGTGGCTAAGCCATGCCTCCGCAATATCCTTGCTTTCAGGAGTGCTAGTTCTGCAAGGTTCGCAGGAGAGCTTCTGTAAAGTTTGGAAGGTAGGAGACGAGAGACTGGCTGTGAGGAGGGGGCGTGAGCCGTGCTTGGCTAGCTCAGTTGGTAGAGCACTATCCTGCGAAAGGCAAAGGTCCCGAGTACGAGTCTCGATCCGGAACACACTTTTTATCTGCCAGGAAGTTTCAAACCAACACATTTTTTTCTGAAAGCAGCTTGTATTTACAGAGGATTCAATACACCACATTATTAATGTGGTGTCACCGCCAGGCACCACACTTGCTAGGTGGTAGCTTTAAATCGGCCGCGGTCCATTAGTACATGTCGGACCCGCGTGTCGCCACTGTTAGTGATCGCAGACCGAGCGCCACCACACGGCAGGTCTCGAGAAACGGACTAGCACTCGCCCCAGTTGTACGGACGACGTAGCTAGCGATGCACACTGACGAAGCCTCGCACATTTGCAGAGCAGATAGTTAGAATAGCCTTGAGCTAAGTCAATGCCTACGACCTAGCAAGTGTGGTGCCTGGCGGTGACACCACAATTCCCCACTCTTTTGACTGAGAACCCTATTTTCCAACATAATCTCCGTTCAGTGCTACACCCTTACGCCACCTGGGAGGGCCTGTATGCCAGCATGATACCACTCTATAGGTCAACGAGAGAGCCGACGTCTTGCTTCATCAATAACATCTCCATCATACACATACTGCTTTCTATGGAGAGCATCTTTCATTGGGACAAACAGGTGGAAGTCGGGTGGCAGGGGAAGAACAGGCGAATGAAGTTTTGTGAGCTCCTTTCAGGTGCTCAGACTTGTGTGAGACCTTGTGTTTGACTGTGAGCCGTCGATAAGCTCGAATGAGAGTGTCTGCACGTTCCACAGCTGTGTGTGGCTAGCCGGCATGTGGCATGCCAGACGCGTTTACGCGACCTTGTTTCAGTGATGACAGACGCCTCCCCCAACGACTCACCATGCTTTTGTTCTCTGTAAGGTCTCCGTAGACTTTCTGTAAGCGGCTATGAATATCTGCAAGCTCTGGTTTTCCACAGAAAGACTCTCAATGACAGCTTTCTGCTTGGAATGCACCCCCGTTACAGACGCCATTTTGAAGGTCATGTATAGCGGCGCCACCTACCTGAATTTTATGAAACTATAGGGGCTGAAGCAGGAAATTTCACGATTCAGTCCTAGTTGACCAAGAAAAAAGTGTGTTGCATTACTTATTGAACGCATCTCGTAACTGAGGGGGGTAGGATCCTATAATTAATGTACACATATACATGTAGTAACTGATATTTCTTCTTCTTCTACAATAAAATAAATAATTTATGATGCAACCTATTACTTATGAGACGCTCTTCTCTATTTCTATCGATGACACATTCTTCATTTCATCCTAAACCATTACACATTTTCTCAGCGTGAGTTTGTGGAGTATGACGCCAATTGTCGAGAGGCAGACATGTAAACTGTTGTAGCTCATATTTGCTCATCTACACTTGCCTTTGATGTTTATTTTCTTTGTATCTAGATACACTCGATAAAAGTACTGCGATGGAGAAGAGTAAGAACGATTATGATGGGGTTATGCTGTCATACCAGTACATAAGGAGATGAGGTCCTTTTATATTGCCAGTAAGGGTGCCGATGATTTTCTACGCGAGTACTGGAAACTATTTTTATTACTGACGCTTATATATGTCCGTTTAGTTGTTTTCGGAGTAGTTTCACGTAATACTGACAAATGTTGTTTCGTTTTTTCAATTGCAAGAGTGTTGGAATCCTATCGGGTGGCGAGTTGTCCCAATGACCCTATGCTCAGACCCATCAACGATACATTCGCCTGCAGTCACATTACTGTCTATGGCCCCATCAATACCACATTCATAGTGCCTGAGTCCACCGATGATATATTACTTGCGATCATCTCCGCCCAGTCCATAGATGATGTGTTTGTCACATCCTGGAGCTTATCAGCATCTGCCATCACATCCACCATTGGACATTACCTGGCCCTGGACCTAGCAGGTGTCCTCTGGCTCGCCCTTTTAATGACCACACGAGGTTAGTCGCATGCCTGCTTTGAACTGCTCTGGGGTTGCAAGGACTTATGGGAACTGCATCTTGTATGCCCTCATACTTAACTCTACTGCAGGCTACTGAGAACCTACCACTTTCTTTAACACGTGTCAACCAGTTTTGAAAAGGGAGCTTCCCAAAAAAAAATTAATGACCCATGCTAAGCAATCAGTAAATGCAATGCCGTTCTATCCTGCGACCTCAGTCACCCCATGACAGAAGGTGGTAATGCAGAGCATAAATGGCTGTTCACTTTTTGGGGAGGAGGGATATTGCAAGCGATGCAACTTAAGATTTGTTTAGAATTTTTACCTTACGTGTCATTCCTATTTTTCGGATGTATAGGAAACCGTTTCTGGTAAGATATTCAGCCAAATATTCCATCTTCATGTCTGTTTGCATCTTTATGGCGGCGAAGGTGAGGGGGGGGGGGGGGTCCTGCTTCATACTGCTTACAAGGGATATTGCCAGTAAACACGCCTTTATTGATGTCTAGGATACTGTCGAGGATGACGAATTTTGCCCTGATTGTTTCCTTGTGGATTGCGTTAGAAGTTTACCAAAATATGCGCAGTTGGGCGTTGTTTTGGGGAAGGAGACCAGGCAGCGAGGTCATCGGTCTCATCGGATTAGGGAAGGACGGGGAAGGAAGTCGGCCGTGCCCTTTGAAAGGAACCATCCCGGCATTTGCCTCGAGCGATTTAGGGAAATCACGGAAAACCTAAATCAGGATGGCCGGACGCGGGATTGAACTGTCGTCCTCCCGAATGCGAGTCCAGTGTTTAACCACTACGCCACCTCGCTCGGTCATATACGCAGTGTATGAATACATACCAAACATGTAATGTTTGTGAACATTATAAATTTAGTGTCATCTCATTTCCTGTTAAACTCCAGGACTTACCAAAATTTGAAAGGCAGGATCAGGATTATTTAGTTCATTGTTACAACTTGGTGTTGATGCAAGCAAGTTAGAAGAATGCAAAGAGCACATGAGAAGATACCCAAAGTCTGGATCATTAACATGACCTGCCTACTTTCCACCTAAACGACTAGGAACAGGCATGAGTGACACTTTTGTCATCGATATCTCTATATGTTTACTTTGAATGAGTATCTGGCTAGGAGCCAATAGATTTGGAAATGCTTACCGAGACAAGCAAGTTCATAAAGTTTAAGAATATTCACCTCCAGATGCGCTGCGCCTCTGTAGTTTATGCGGATTTCAATTGCTGCCAACTACTGTGGCGCATTTTGATGGTGGGCCCGTTACCTTCCGTAGCTCCTTCACAGACCAGCATGCGATGCCAAAGTATGCTCTTATGACTCTAGCCTCAGTCATTTCGATTCATAAGTTGGTGATAACACTGCGAGCTAGTTGCTCACTGAGTTCGAAAGACCTGTATGGCGTATTGACAGGATTTACTGTACCAACATTCCCAGTATTAAATCAGCGGAGAACCATGCCCTATATATGAAGATAGCTGCCATTTGTGAGCTGCCATTGGACAGAAAATCTGAAACTCCACATAGAGACCACTGTCACCTAACAAGAAATGTCCGCAGCACAGCACACACCGCATGTGAGCTGAAATAACAACTGCCCTGACACATAGCCGTTTTCTTCCACAGTTTGAAGGGGTATAATACTCACTTCATCATTGAGCACTTGCATGACGTCGACTTGAGAGATGACAATGTTCGTGAGAGTGTCGAAAAACACATTTCCTTCTTCAAGCGATTCACGCTAAGAATAATGTTCTGCTTCCTGGACTCATTTCAGTTCATGCACGCACTGCTTCAGAAACTTGCTGACACACTCAGTCGGGGGTGAAATACACATCACTGGAGCCGCACATCATTACGATACAAAGTTTAGGATTGTGATGAAAAGGGGACTCTCCGAAGGAATGTCTGGATTCAATTGAGAGATTCAATGAAACCATGCTACCCAATTTGCTTGGCATAGCCGCTTTCACCCGTAAATTTAAAGGCAATGCCATAACGAATGCGGAGTATAGGCGTACAGTGAATGTTTGTCAGGAATTAAGCAGCTGTGATTTAGCGGACTATGCAAGATTGTACATGAAGACAGACGTACGCCTGCTTGCGGATATTTTTCAGAAATACCGGAATGTATGCATGGACACACACTAAAACTAGATCTGTCACACGGCGCCAGGGCTTTCATGGGATTCCATAATTAAAAACGACATTTATTAGCATTGAACTATTGACAGATTTTTGGACAACATGGTTGTGGAGAGAAGCAACGATTAGTATGATTAATCAATATTTCAAGAACAGTCTTAATCGCATTTATTATTGTTATAAAACCGCCAACCGGTATCAACCCGACGTAGGGGTCATTTCTGGGAGTTTACACCATTGGTCGACTGCTGGTGGTCTCACTCCTGTCTACATAACGGCAGATAGTTTCCTGTCGTTATGTTGACAGGAGTGACACCACCGGCAATCGACCAATGGTGTAAACGCCCAAAAGATGACCCTTACGTCGGGTTGAAACCGGTTGGCGGTATTATAACAATAATAAATGCAATTAAGACTGTTCTTGAATTATTGTATTGACAGATGGTGACATGCTGCTTTCTCTCGAATGCAGGATTTTCGAGGGATTTTGCCAGAATATGCATAGGCACACCAATGCAAACACTCCGCGAATGGGGGTGGGGAGGAGTACGCAACATGTGACGATTTCAGTTACTTACTATCATTTCATGTAAACAACTTATACGAACATGCCATGCAACAGTGTCTGTCGATTGGAGGTTTTTGATGCCTGTCTGATACGAAAATCGTCGCAAGGGATAAGTTCCATGATGTGGGTGCGGAATCTGATGTAGAATATGTCGTGCAGACACAACTGGCATATCTTAAGAGTTTGCATGGTACACACAGTGACTTGCCGCCATAACCAGAGCGAGTAGTTTACACAATGGTTTGGTCCCTGCTGAGCTGATGATAACACTGTAGACTAAAAAGAGATATGTTACAGAAACCTCCAGCAATGTTTCGAGTTGGTCATGAAACGTATTAGAGTCGCCTATGCACTCTACTTCAACCTGGTATGCTGGTTGAAGGAGTATATAGCTGTCAGTACCGAAAAAAGAGCTCTTGCGGTGTGTATCTTTGTGAAGAATTTTTTTAAAAATTAATGAACAATTCAGTATTCTGCAAAACGATGGAAAACTTAAGAAATCACCAGAAAACTCACTTAGTTTACCGATGAAAGAGATGTCTTGGCACAGAGAATTATGTCATCACGCCATATTTCGAGTGTGTCACTATCTTCAGTCAACGTTGGATAAGGTTTTGGTACAGTTCGCAAAGCCTGTTTATTTCAGTATGTGTATATTGGATCTTTCCGAACTCCACCTGGACAGATTTCACCATGGGTTTGTGAAACATCATTTCGCTGAATCTACATTATAGGGATTCACTTTCATCTGTTGGGTGAAAGACTGCGATCCATTTGAAGTAATAACTTGCCCTCCAACACATTCGACATAGATGGGTATGTGGCATACAATCCTTATGACATAACGCCTCAAAACAACGAGATTATCAACTTACACTCATACAACAGATATTCCGGTGCCTTCCAACGGTGGGCTAAGGGTGTGCATCGTGGTGTCTCAAATATTCTAACGGCTGATGACAGCAAGTAGTGGCTGCTCGATGGTGTTGGCAGTGCTCCATCCCAAACTCGGCATGTGGGGAGCCAGCTAATCGTGACCTTGAATGTACAACAGTCAATTGCCTTGGGTGTGTGAGACGTATCATGTTAAATATTGACTTTGAATGGATCATACACCAGTGCCCTAGAGGCATGGGTGGGGTATCAAATTGTGGACAAAGGAGAGAATTCCCCAGAAGCATGAGCATAACCTTGAGATAAGTTCGTTATCTGGGGTAGAACAGGCTCTGCTGTATTACTTGTACTCTGCTGGAGACACTTTCAATACAGTCTCTGTATGTCCATCTTTTTAGCGATGGTTGCGGCACTCGGCTGTTCGACAGAGAATGTCGATTTAAACACCTTTCAGCCGTCTAGTTTTCAACCTTATTTTATTTGGAAACCAATTTCAGCGGTTTATTACGCCATCTTCAGGCCTCTGACCGACGTGTAGGAACAATCTTCTTTGGTTGTGATCAAAACAGGGGCCAGCAGTACTGGTATTAGTAGATTTTTGCTGTAGTGATCACTTCAACCATCTGACTGTTAGATAAACCAGTTTACCCTTTACTCCGATTGCCACAGGGCATCGCGTAGTTTTACACTCCAAACTACTTGTTTCCAGTCAACCACTATCAAGTGGTGCCGGTCTTTATACCACCTCAGGTTTCATTTAAAACACTTCAGAAACGTGTGCTGTTTGACCAATGTAGCCTGTTATTTTAACTCCCTACCTGCAGTAATTGTGTTACCTGGACTTTGGAACTCTAGAGTCGTTTCTCCCGGTGACGGTAGGTAATTTTTTACAACCACTCACGGGAATGTCCGATGATCCCTGTCAGAGAGTACACGATGTCCGCCTCCTGTTGCTGTGGTTGTTTCTTCGGGTTTCCAATTCACAGTCACATAACCAACAGCCGACTTAGACAGTTTTGCAAGGACTCTCCTAGCTGGAGTATCTTCTCGCTGAAGGCCATTGTATCATACATAGATAATTCTGACATGCGACCACCAAGTAATGAAACGAGAAATGGGAAAAATATCAAGCTGGGAGCATTTTACAACAGCTTCTTACTCTTCACAGTGACAGCACTTCATCTAACTTGCGTCATGGCCGTATAATCGGAGTATAGAGTTGTAAAACTTCGTTTTATGATCGAAGTGATATACACAGGCGCAGCGATACGGGGTGGGTGATACATGTGGCAAATAAAAACACAGGAAACTTAACATGGTTAAGTTACGGAGCGCGCCATCTCTGTACTAGACATAAAACTTTTTAAGGGGCTCCGGAACGCCCTATACTTGCAATGTTAAAATAACGCTTATAAATTACATCTTTCCTCACAAAGTATTTGAGGTAGGAAGTTGAACTTTTTACAGATTATTTATTGGAATATGGGCTACAACATAACACAGGGATTTTACAAAATTTTAGTTCAGTTATTAAAGATGATTTTTTTTCAATTGTAATGAAAATTCACAACATTTTTTTGTAATTTTTTATTTATATATTGAAAAATATACAGTTTTTTGGAAAAAGGCTGTGTTAAATTATGCAGAAGGTACTGTGTAACATTTACTGAAAGTTTGAAACAAATATGTTTGGAAGATCCTTAGAAAACATGTAATTAGTATGAGAAAATAAAAGTTTTGGGAATCGAGCGACAAAGATTGGATTAACTTTATAGTGCATTCCAGGTCCATAGGATGGATTATCTTCATCCTCTGCAAACTCCTCCTCCAGCTTCCTCTTGTTCCTCCTCCTGTTTACTCTTGTTTGTATTTCTAGACTCTTTACAGCCCTGTCTGCAGCCCGAAGGCGTTCCTTGTCTAAAGCAAGCATCGCTCGTTGTTGTGTTCGTAGATTTTGCTACCATTTTCTTCAGTTGCAGTTACTGCAACACTGTTCCAAAAGGTGGTCATGTATGAACACTTATCACATTTCAGTTGTATTTCACTAGCAAGTCCTACGTGCTTTATTATGGAGAGTTCCAGACCAACTTCACTACAATGAATACATCTTACACAGTTTGAAAAAATTCCTTTGAGAACCGACATATCAAATATTTCATTCACATCCGATTCGCCCATAAAACATTCATAGTTTTCACTCATTGAACCAAGCTTCTTCTGTGAAGTATTTTCTTTCCCACTTTGACTGCTATGGGCAGGTGTACTTGAGAGGTTAGGTTCACTCACTTGGTTATCGTCTTTATTGTTTACAGTAATAACACATACCTTTGGCTTTCCAACATTTCTCCTTTTCTTAAAAGCCTTCAGAAGATTTCTAATAACTTTACTTTTACTCATTATTATACTTCAACAAAACAGAGACTCAAGAAACAGAATTAATTACGAATATTTTCGAGATAACGACAGAGTAAATAAACATGAAACAATCGACAATCACACCAGCGATATATATTGAACCATCACAGGTTAGCCACAACACATACTTTATCTCACATCACTAAAATGTACCTGATGAACACGGACGTTAATAATAACACCATTTGACAGCAGTTTAACAGCGCCACAGTGGGTCACGCCCATGTAGAATACATTTAAAAAAAAATTTAAAAGTAGTTGTAGTCTTCGGAATTGAATAAATTATATATCTATTAAAAGGTAATAGTCTGCAGATTCAGAAAACGCAAAAAAGTAAAAATTGAACTTTTCATGATTTTGAGCCTTTCCGGAGCCCCTTAATACCTCTATATCACTGGACTGTTACAAGGTGACCGGTTCCAAACGCTTTTTTTTCTATCATTTTGAGCACATACGGTAGTTGCTGCAGTCGCCCCTCACTGTTGTGTAATAATAACCGACGACTGTGGAAATTTGCTGTCAAAACACCGTGACGCACTGCTGCAGTAACTACCGGGTGGTTATAATTAAAGTGTAGCTACTCTAGGAGGTCTAGTGCGAGCTGCAATTATTTTATGACAGCGAAACTTGACAGATATGCTAACATATGGATATGGTGTCTGTTCTTTCGCACATGTCCGAAAGAACAGACACCACTGATGACCTGCAGCCGTCTAGAACGAAATTAGAATTATATATTAATACCTTCAGCTGCTGACGGGCGTTGATGTATATCAACGGTGACGTGAAAATGTGTGCCCCGACCGGGACTCGAACCCGGGATCAGGTGCTTACATGGCAGACGGTCGATGCATCTGAGCCACCGAGAACATGTCCGAAAGAACACATAAGATCTTCATATATATGTATAGTTAAGGCTCACCTGCCATTCTACCATCTTCTGTGGGGATGCACACACATTGCCCGAACTGTTACGGGAATCGGTAAAGCCGCGAGTAATGAGTGTAACGGGCAGGGGCACTGCGAATATAGTGCGGGACAATAAGTTGGGAATGTGGGTCTCACGGGAGGCGTGCCAGAGATAAGTCCCTGCAGTCGCACTATCCTCTGTGCCCTCGGTGGCTCAGATGGATAGAGCGTCTGCCGTGAAAGCAGGCGATTCCGGGTTCAAGTTCCGGTCGGGGCACACATTTTCACCTGTTCCCGCTGATATACACTCCTGGAAATTGAAATAAGAACACCGTGAATTCATTGTCCCAGGAAGGGGAAACTTTATTGACACATTCCTGGGGTCAGATACATCACATGATCACACTGACAGAACCACAGGCACATAGACACAGGCAACAGAGCATGCACAATGTCGGCACTAGTACAGTGTATATCCACCTTTCGCAGCAATGCAGGCTGCTATTCTCCCATGGAGACGATCGTAGAGATGCTGGATGTAGTCCTGTGGAACGGCTTGCCATGCCATTTCCACCTGGCGCCTCAGTTGGACCAGCGTTCGTGCTGGACGTGCAGACCGTGTGAGACGACGCTTCATCCAGTCCCAAACATGCTCAATGGGGGACGGATCCGGAGATCTTTCTGGCCAGGGTAGTTGACTTACACCTTCTAGAGCACGTTGGGTGGCACGGGATACATGCGGACGTGCATTGTCCTGTTGGAACAGCAAGTTCCCTTGCCGGTCTAGGAATGGTAGAACGATGGGTTCGATGACGGTTTGGATGTACCGTGCACTATTCAGTGTCCCCTCGACGATCACTATTGGTGTACGGCCAGTGTAGGAGATCGCTCCCCACACCATGATGCCGGGTGTTGGCCCTGTGTGCCTCGGTCGTATGCAGTCCTGATTGTGGCGCTCACCTGCACGGCGCCAAACACGCATACGACCATCATTGGCACCAAGGCAGAAGCGACTCTCATCGCTGAAGACGACACGTCTCCATTCGCCCCTCCATTCACGCCTGTCGCGACACCACTGGAGGCGGGCTGCACGATGTTGGGGCGTGAGCGGAAGACGGCCTAACGGTGTGCGGGACCGTAGCCCAGCTTCATGGAGACGGTTGCGAATGGTCCTCGCCGATACCCCAGGAGCAACAGTGTCCCTAATTTGCTGGGAAGTAGCGGTGCGGTCCCCTACGGCACTGCGTAGGATCCTACGGTCTTGGCGTGCATCCGTGCGTCGCTGCGGTCCGGTCCCTGGTCGACGGGCACGTGCACCTTCCGCCGACCACTGGCGACAACATCGATGTACTGTGAAGACCTCACGCCCCACGTGTTGAGCAATTCGGCGGTACGTCCACCCGGCCTCCCGCATGCTCACTATACGCCCTCGCTCAAAGTCTGTCAACTGCACATACGGTTCACGTCCACGCTGTCGCGGCATGCTACCAGTGTTAAAGACTGCGATGGAGCTCCGTATGCCACGGCAAACTGGCTGACACTGACGGCGGCGGTGCACAAATGCTGCGCAGCTAGCGCCATTCGACGGCCAACACCGCGGTTCCTGGTGTGTCCGCTGTGCCGTGCGTGTGATCATTGTTTGTACAGCCCTCTCGCAGTGTCCGGAGCAAGTATGGTGGGTCTGACACACCGGTGTCAATGTGTTCTTTTTTCCATTTCCAGGAGTATATAACAACGCCCGTCAGCAGCTGAAGGTATTAATATATAATTCTAATTTCGATATGCTAACGCGTTAATACAGAACCTATCTAAGCTGGAAAACAGATTAGTCGGAATCGTGGCGACCAGGTGAAAATTTGGTGTTGTGCGCTGTTTGTATGACGTACGACATCCAGGTTGTCATTTAACGTGAATGAACAGTACGTTTATTGAGAAGAGAAACCATGTGCTGATAGTGAAACTGTTTCGTCTGAATGGCAACAATTACAGAGCTTCATTGAAAGAATATTGCCAACTAAATGGTCCGATGGATGTCATTAAGGTGGTTTAAAGAAGATCGCAGTGAAATCCGGTTGACCTTGCAGCTGGAAGAAGAAGGCGTCCTGTCCTAGTGGAAGTCATTGACGAGGTTGCTGTTGCTGCAGCTGGTTATGCAGCAGTTGCCCCGGATAGTGCTAGTGCTAGTGCTCGTTCTGTGTTACGAGACTTGTCCATTCCGTGGGCAACAGTACAGAAAGTATTGCGGTTTATTTTACACTGGTAGCCGTACAAGATCTAGACACTGTAGCAACTGAAACCTCATGGTCCGCAATAAAGTTCTGGATTTGTTCTTCGGTTTCTCGTACGGGTCGAATTTGATAACACGCGATCGGGCAATATTCCACGGAGTGGCGGGGTACATATTACAGTACAGGTGCAGTGACTACATGGAACTGCTGAATTTGGGGTATTGTTCAGCCGCGAAGAGCCATAACATTCGCCGTATGTGACTTTGTGCTGCTGGTTCACAAGCACCTGTATTCTCGGTCTGTTCTTGTCTGAAGAGAGTACACTCAGAAAGCTGGTCAGCAGTATCATGGCGTCTGCACGTTATGGAGACCTCCTCGAACAGCATGTGATTCCTCCTTTGGAAAATTGGAACTGTACTGGAAACCAAAATTTGCATGGAAGATGTGGAAACACCACATGTTAATCACCCAGTGACAAATCTGCTTAACGCAACCTTCCATAAATATGTTATCTCCAGAGGTTTCACGGATGTATGGCCTACAAAAAAAATGGTGCAAATGGTTCTGAGCACTATGGGACTTAACTAATAAGGTATTCAGTCCCCTAGAACTTAGAACTACTTAAACCTAACTATCCTAGGGACATCACACACATCCACGCCCGAGGCAGGTTTCGAACCTGTGACCGTAGCGGTCGCGCGGTTCCAGACTGTAGCGCTTAGAACCGCTCGGCCACTCAGTACGGCCTACAACATCACTTAGTCTGAATACACGTGACTTTTGGTTCAAGTGGCTCTGAGCACTATGGGACTTAATTTCTGAGGTCATCAGTCCCCTAGAACTTAGAACTACTTAAACCTAAATAACCTAAGGACATCACACACATCCATGCCCGAGGCAGGTTTCGAACCTGTGACCGTAGCGGTCGCGCAGTTCCAGACTGTAGCGCGTAGAACCGCCTGGTCGCCCTGGCAGGCGTGAGTTTTGGCTATGAGTGTATGTAAAAGATAGGTATATCTAAAATATATACCCAGGACACTTGCGGTTTCTACCTGATCTGAAGGCCAATGCACAGTATCACGTTACTGATATTCGACTGGATCTGCTGCGAGCAACTGTTGACCTTCTTGTTTTGTTAATGCAGCATCTCGTCGACGTCTCCGGTGATCGTATAGAACAAGATGTGTTAGTGGCGGCTAGAGATAAAATCAAGATTAACCTACCTCATCTGTTTGACATCTTCTGTGCAAGTCCCATTTCTAACGCCCCAGATATGCAAACATATCTGTACGTCTTTTGTACATTCACAGTGCCAGACGTGCACCAGGTGGCCAAACTTGGAACTAATTATTTTTCCCAGCGTAAATCGCCTTCGCGTTAATGTATTAGAGTATCCACCAAGTTTCGCTGCCATACGATAATTACAGCCCACGGAGCAGCACTGTGATTCTAACCGTGCGGCATTGTAGGGCAAAAATTGGTTCACATGGTTTTGAGCACAATGGGACTTAACAACTGAGGTCATCAGTGCCCTAGAACTTAGAACTACTTAAACCTAACTAACCTAAAGACATCACACACATTCATGCCCGACGCAGGATTCGAACCTGCGACCGTAGCAGTCGCGCGGTTCCGTACTGCGCGCCTAGAACCGCACGGCCACCGGGGCCGGCGAAACAGAGTACTGAGTTTCTTTAATTTTCACTGATTCGTCGAGTGAGACCAGACTTTTTGTTATCTAATTAGAAGTATTAGATGCGGCAGTTTTTAGAATTTGGAAAGGTCGGACAAGGACAATGTCTGACAATGTAGATTGTCTGTACGTCACACTGGTACAAAAGTTTAGCGTCATGCCAGATCACAAACCAGTAACTTAAATAAAATGGTAGCTGGAATGAGATTTTCACTCTGCAGCGGAGTGTGCGCTGATATGAAACTTCCTGGCAGATTAAAATTGTGTGCCGGACTGAGACTCGAACTCGGGACCTTTTCCTTTCACGGGCAAGTGCTCTACCATCTGAGCTACGCAAGCGCGACTCACGCACCGACCTCACAACTGTACTTCTGCCAGTATCTCGTCTCCTACCTTCCAAAGCTTTACAGAAGCTCTCCTGCAAACCTTGCAGAACTAGCACTCCTGAAAGAAATTGCGGAGACATGGCTTAGCCACAGCCTGGGGGATGAACAGATGCACAATTTCGCTTATCACTTACCAGACGTACTAAGGGCGCCACCTGCTACTTCCCATGGACTTTTCTGTACCTGTCATCTATTGGGTGAACACACACGCTGGTGCCGAATTAGCGCTTGATGGTGATTGTGAGGGGTCTCGTTACTGGTGCCCAGTTGCCCCGGTAATGGAATTGTGCAATTGTGCGGCGTTCGGGGGTGACAGTGGTCCGGTCTGGACTGCATGTAAACGTCAACTTTCCGTTCGAACACGTATGATCACAGCCAGGAAGGACCGAGGTATTGTGCACCAAGCAGATCGTAGGCCCTTCTTCACACTTACGCCTAGCATGCGAGTGCATGTAATGGATTGCTTGCAACATTCGGTGTCATTTCACACCACTGCTCTAAGGCACGCAGCAGTCGGTCTAGAGAACTACTTTCCCATGATTACGCTGACGGTAACACCACAATGTAAACAGCTGACAACTGCGTTTGGAATGGTGCTGCGACACGCAAGTATGGACTGCTGTCTAATGGCGTCGCATTGTGTGCAGTGATTAATCAAGGTTTTGCACTAGCCCGAGTGACCATTGTCGGTGGGTGTGGCAGTGACCTGGGCTGAGGTATGTGCCTTCATTGTTTTGGAGGGAGACGTCGGTGTCCTGGTGCCATGGTGTGTGGGCCCATCGGGCATGATTTCAGGTCACTGGTACTACAAGCTGAGGAAACTGTGGCGGTAAAACATCACGTTACGGCCATCCTGCGTCCTCATGTACAGTTCACTTTTTGAGAGGTCAAGGCCCTTATCCCGCGCACTTACATCGCTTAGGCCTCAGCCAGTGTGCTTGTTGTACATGTCTCGAACATGGATCCTCACAAGGGAACCTCCCCATCGCACCCCCCTCAGATTTAGTTATAAGTTGGCACAGTGGATAGGCCTTGAAAAACTGAACACAGATCAATTGAGAAAACAGGAAGAAGTGTGGAACTGTGAAAAAATAAGCAAAATATACAAACTGAGTAGTTCATGGTAACATATAGAACATCAAGGACAGGAGGATCGCAGGAGTGCCGTGGTCTCGTGGTAGCGTGGGCAGCTGCGGAACGAATGGTCCTTGGTTCAAATCTTCCATTGAGTGAAAATTTTTATTTTTTACTTTCAGTTTATGTGACAAACTCTTATGTTTTCATCACTTTTTTGGGAGTGATTATCACATCCACAAGAAAACCTAAATCGGACAAGGTAGAATAATCGCTAAGTGTACAAGTTAGGTGGGTCGACAACATATTCCTGTCATGTGGTGCACATGCCGTCACCAGTGTCGTATAGAATATATCAGATGTGTTTTCCTGTGGAGGAATAGGTTGACCTATGACCTTGCGATCAAATGTTTTCGGTTCCCATTGGAGAGGCACGTCCTTTCGTCTACTAATCGCACGGTTTTGCGATGCGGTCGCAAAACACAGACACTAAACTTATTACAGTGAACAGAGACGTCAATGAACGAACGGACAGATAATAACTATGCAAAAATAAATAAAGTAAAATTTTCACTCCAGGGAAGACTTGAATCAAGGAACTCTCGTTCAGCAGCTGCTCACACTACCAGGGGACCACGGCGCTCCTGACCTCACAGCGTGCATGATGTTGCCTATGTGACCCATGGACTACTCAGTTTGTATATTTTGCTTATTTTTTCACAGTTCCACACAACTTTTCCTGTTTTCTCAATTGATCTGTGTTCAGTTTATCAAGGCCTATCCACTGTGCCAACTTATAACTAAATCTGAGGGGGGTGCGATGGGGAGGTTCCCTTGTCAGAACACATACTTTTTCGCTGTCCCGGTACAGAAGAGCACACCAGATACAAACGCAGTGTGACAGTGACATGATACGGGCAATAGGAAACAAGGGCGAGTGGGAGATGATAAATAAAATCGCTGATGATGTCTTAAGGGCATTACGTGACGAATACAGACAGACACGGCCGTATAACGGAGCGCTGCAACACACACGAAGCACGTAAGACGGCAGTTCCAGGTCGTGCACGAACACAGGCAGCTGTACCGAAACACATACTCACTCAAATAGCGAACACTTCCACCAACACGGATCGCACACAACCTGTCACAACATCTAGAATAATTAATTGGAGTTAGCCCGGAAATTTTTTTCACATTTTCGGATTTTTATCTCATTGTAAAATTTGCAGTTGTCATAATAAAATGATATATATATATATATATATATATATATATATATATATATATATATACTTATTAACTCACATGCAAAATACTTTTTGTTTTTAAATGTAATCTTCACTGGTTGAAAATGTTAAAATTATTACCTGAATTACTTTAAGATCTAATAAAAATTGGTAATCTATATATATATGGGCACCAAGTTGAGGAAGTTGAAACAAAGCTTAAAGAACAAGAAAGATTCTGATGGTAAAACCATCAGAGGCAGGCTGAAAGAAAAAATGACTGATGAACTACAGCAGATTATGGGATGGCAATTAGAAATAATACTATTTGTTGAAAATGAGACAGCCGGTATGGGTTACCATTCTCCACAGACTATCAACTGATGAAACACCAGTTCGCCACCTTTGCCCTCCTGGACATGATCATGGAGCAATTACCGCAATGCCGAGTACTCCAGCAGTTCATACGCATTCCATCCCAGCAGCAGTCATGAATATCATAAAACCTATTTACAGAGACCTAACAAATCCTGAATTACTGAAGAAGTGTCCGCATGGTCAGACTCAAAATCCCATTGGGTCGTTCAGTAATCGTATATGGACTCGCTTACCAAAAAATGTTTTTGTTGGAATGAAGACACTAAATTGGGGGGTCAATGATGCTGTTATTCCTTTTAATGATGGCAACATTGGTAGGCTGGAAGTCCTGGGAATTAATCCAGGAGCAAACTGCATTATAGAACTTGAAAGGATGGACAAAGTTCGCATTGATAAAGCAGAGTATGCAGCACAGTTGGCCACTAAGGAGTCCAGAAAGAAGAAAAGAAGAAGACCCTTGGAAAAAGATCAAGAGGATGATATACAGTATTTTGCAAGGTGTTTCTGAGTGACTAAAACTAAAAAAATAAGCATATATTAAGTGAGTTACAGTCTTTTGAAACTTTAGAAGCCGTTCGTGAAAATTTAAATTTTGTTTTGCATTTTTCCCTGAATCTCATAAAGCACTACGAGTAGAGTATTCAAATTTTCAGGGTGTAATAACATACATATCCTGAGTCTATTGAACTAAAACAAGAACTTAATGTTACGTATAATTAAAATTCTTTAGGATAACGTACAACAAAGTACACCAAATTTTATCCGTGCAATTAAGAAATTACATTTCCGAAAGCAGTCGCTAAAATGCAAGTATTGTACTTCAGTTGACTCAAAAGATACAGTTTAATGTCCTGTAAAAGTTTCGTGTCAATGGCTACAGTGGTTCCTGAAATACAGGGAAGCCAAGTCACTAAATTTAACATTGTTGGGATAGACCGTTCCAACTCCCCTTGAACTATAATGCAGTGAACCCTGTAAGCCTGTTCTAGCTTAAATACAAACAGCAGGCATATCCATCTCGCGGCCATTATAACGCTATTGTCACTTAAAACTTCTAACTGAACACTTAGTACATAAGCAACATAATAGATAAAATTGAAGACATATAATATAGGAACTAAAGGTTAATTAATAAACCCAAGAAATAACATGCACATCACAGAGATTCCCACAATACATATAATAGCTATAGTGTCGTTACAAGTAGTATTTAGAAATGCAATCCGTAAATTAAACTGTAACGAACCGGCATTGCATGGCTAGAAGTAGTTCCTAGACTTTCAGACCAGGCAAGGTAACATTTCTCTCCCTCTTTGCTTCCAAGTCTTTCCTATTATCAACCATCGTATCCTCTTAAAATCTGAATACTTATTGTGTTATTTTCTTCATTCAATTCCTAATGTACATTTAATTTATTATTTTTCCATTCTGATTGCCGATACCAATAATTGCTGTTTTTAATATGGCATATATTTTGTAGCTAACATCAAAAGCTGTAAAATGAACGGCCTCTTATGAAATTTAAAGGAACAAGTCTCTAAATGAGCAATAAATTAAATCAGATCATCATGTGCTACTTATCATGCGACAGTACTCTGCTCCAATTTTTCAACAGGACAAATCTCCTTCCACAAATGGTACGTTTATTTATGAAGTGTCTGCGTGATTTTAATGTATTACCGAGACCAGCAAGACCCCCAATCTGTCCCTGACTGAACATGTGTGAGACCCGCTCGGACGTAAAATTTACCTCAGGGACAGTATCCACGATTTCAACCACTATCCAGAACAGTTGTGGGCCAGATTGGCTCGGGAGAGGATACAAAGGCGTTGGGGTACCATTCCCAGCTGAGTCAGTGGATGCATCAAGGCAAGAGAGGCTGCAACGTCGCACTGACAACAGGCCTCATACTGTTCAGCTGTTCGTAAATTCGATTCGATTTTACAACCACTGGAATAACATCACACGCTCTCAACCCAAGATATTTCATGTAGTCTGCTCCTACTCTTCCGGATGACTCACTTTTGCGTATTATGTCACGTTCAGCTACGTGCGGAAAACATCCACAATCGCTTTTTTGATAACTTTTAACAGTGGTTGATGTCTCGAGAAGAAACCTCGAAAACAGCAGGCGCAACCATACAGGAAACTTTCAGAATACAGACCGATACGGCATTGTCAGTCACATCGTCATCGGCAGACGTCAATCTTTTTCGGCTAGGAAGCAAATATATACCGACGCATATGCCTACGTCTCTCTGCTTTTGGCAAGATCAGTGTTTAGAATCTCAGTGAGTCCTCCCTGACCCCTTAATATGCAGTGGCGAATGCAGTAGCCTTAAATATATGTGTATTTCACCTCAAAAAAATGGTTCAAATGGCTCTGAGCACTATGGGACTTAACATCTAAGGTCATCAGTCCCCTAGAAGTTATAACTACTTAAACCTAGCTAACCTAAGGACATCACCCACATCCATGCCCGAGGCAGGATTTGAACCTGCGACCGTAACGGTCGCGTGGTTCCAGATTGAAGCGCCTTGAAACGCTCGGCCACACCGGCCGGCGTATTTCATCACAGAGAGACCGAACACTTCATCCCGAAATGCATAAATAAGGATGGCATGCCAGAATTGTGATGATTATTGACCTTATGAACTCCTGCTTTCATTAAGTGGACTTCATATGCACCAAAAATGTATTAAAATATGAATAGGTACATCTTAGATTATGTCGCTCTATGGCCAAACAACAGGAGCAAATGCTACACAGCATGGAGATGAAGATGCTTCGATGGTCCATTCTGCTGACGCGATGTGACCACACAAAAAATAAAAAATAAAGATAACTCAGTCGCAAAAACATCGCTCCACATCAATCCAGGAGGAACAAGACCACGAGGAAGACCGGTAAAGAAATGGACTGACAACGTCAGGGGAGACATGCACGTTGTTGGCTTAAGACCAGAAGATGTCAACGACAGGGAGAGATGGAGGGGATGTAGCAAAACAACAGACTCCGTAAGTGCTTGGAAAGCGACAGAGAGAGAGAGAGAGAGAGAGAGAGAGATACATCTTAGATTGCTAAATTCTTTTGGACTATGTGTCCTTGCTTAATCTTTACTGGATGCTGGCAGCGCAATTAACACAAAGCCAAGTCAATACTACCACCATGTGGTAGGTGTATTGGGGTGTTGTAGGGTTATTTTAATAATTGAGTACTGGACTTCATTTGGTGACTAGAGGTTGTAAGGTAACAGGGGATAATATGGAACTCTTTCAAGTAATTTAAAATTTAAAGCACAGCAGCAGACATAATATGCTGGGCAAAATAGACCGGAAAATACTTGTTTTGTGTTTTGATGGACGTTGTAGTTCCGTTGGATTGTGTTTTGGTTTTCTTTTAATTGCAACGAATTATATAAGTGTGGTGATAATTTCTAAAATTATATAATATATTTAGAATTAAGTATTTAAATATTATAAAATATTGTAAACGAATTGTGGCCATTTTTAGCGATTATTTTGACTACTGTGGTGTCATGTGACCCGACTCAGGACTGTGGATATGAGCGGGAAAATCGTGGTCTTTTGTCGTTGGCCGTTGTGGTGGTGAGTCGGGAGCGGCAAAGTGCCGCGAGTGCAAGCATGGACGCCAGGGTATGCGAAGGAACAAAGTGAAAGTGTGTGGGTGTGAGACAAACAGTGTACGAATTGCACCGATTATTATTTGTGAACTTAAAAATGCATGGCCACAACGTTAAAGTGTTTCTTTTGAATAACTAAGTTTCAATCTGAACGTGTATAGTTCAATTCACTGCTCTTCAAAAGCCAGCCAATATCAGACTCAATAATAGGGGCGCAAATGCAACCGTTTACTACCAACCCCCTTTACAGATGAGCTACGTGGAAAATAGGTAGTGAACGAGCCCGAGTTCACTTGCAAGGTTGCGGCAAGCTCGACAGTCTTGGGATAGATTTGTACTTTGATATTATACAATTGCACAAGAACCAAATAATCGAAGATGTAATTGCAGATTTAATTTTAAGGAACACAAGTAATTTGAGGGTCTCGGTAGGGTATCCCCGGAGTAAGGAAAAGCAAAAGAAGGGCCTGGAAATTGTTGTATTTTTTTCTCCCTGAACTTTAATTGCCGTACTACACTTCTCCTTGACTTCCTTCGCAGCTTGTGCAATGTGCAGTTTGAATAACATTAGGAAAACGCTGCAAATCCTGTCTTAATATCTTTTCAACTACTGCTTCCCTTTCAGTCCCTTCGAGACTTATGAAGGCAGTTATATTTCTGTACTAATTGTGTACAACGTTTTCGCTCCCTGTATTTTATTCCTGTTACCTTCAGAATTTCAAACAGTATACTCAAGTCAACTTCTCGTCAAAATTTATTTCCGTATCTACAGATGCTAGGTTCGCCTTTCTTCAGGTTGACTTCTACAGTACTGCAACACGACGACGCTGCCCTTGCTTACCATATGTCGAAAAATGTCCACGTGTGGGCCTACCCTAGGAATGATTCTTGCAAAGAGAGGGACATTTAATATTCAGTAATCCATCCAACTAATTACAAATTTAGGATCCTTTCCTAATAACCAATCCATGCGTGAAAAAATTTTAGAGCTGTCATTTTTGACTTCGAGCTTCCCTAAATTTCAGTTGCAAATTCATCTCTTACTAAAAACCCCGAGAGATATGAGACCGTAATAAACAAACTCCTGAAATGCTGAGGAACTGATATCCCGTATCTGCTTTCGGTTTCAGTCATTCGTATAAGAATCAATCATTTACTCAAAATGGCGGAAACTGCTAAAAACAATACTTAAGGTTTCAAACGGTGCCTCTTCGTCGTAGAGGCGGAGCGATACAACGACGGTTGTTTATCGACGGTAGCAGCCGAGGCAGAACGTAAAACGTCTGTCAGCAAACGACGTGGTCAGTTCCCTATGTCACGACAGGCAGTCCTTGCCTCCGGGTTCTCCCTGAAGTTCGCAACGGTCATATTTTCAAGCTCAGAAACTCACTGAAATGCAGTGGCTTTAAGACCACAGAAATCCAGAACTCAGTAACCCCCCGTCCATTTCTTGTGGTATCGTCCAGACATTGGTGTGCCACGCCAGAGTCGGCATATCGATACTAGATACGTTGGAGAGGCCTCGCTGCAATGTGCACGACACATGGGAGGCACTCCAGAAACCAACGCCCCTCTCTTGCATGGCAGCGCCCTCTAGCTGAGATCAGTATAAAATGTCGAGCTTGCAAGAGTTCAGCCCAGTTCGAGACCTCATCTACAGCAGTCAACATCATCGTCTAGGATTAACGAGTAGTTATACTTTCGGATAAATTTATACTCTTTTACATGCTGCGCTTTGTACTGCAAGGGAATAGTTTGGTACCTTGTGTATCAAGTTATGCTATGATAGTCCATGACAGTTGTAAATTATTCATCAATCTTATGACGAAAAAGTATGTGAAAGTTAAGTAAATATTTTGTTCATTCATGTAATAATGTGAACTAATATTTCATCTTTTTTAGATAAAAATGAACCATCTCCTGGAGCACTGAAAGAACCCATAGTTGTGGCCAGACTGTTGTTATATTCGTGACAAAAAATAAAAACAGCTATATCCGCCCTTATGATTTATTTTATTTTGTCGCTACCAGTTTCGACGCTTCATTGCGACATCCTCAGGCTGTTTTGATGCGGTACAGGTGGAAGCGATCCCCATGTACAACCTGTTGCCAGCATTACTGTATTCGCAGATAATGTGTCAGCACTCCAACCATCAACTGTCAACTGACACGAGAACCATTCAAAGTTGAATGCTATTACGACATAATGGGTAGGTTATCGACCTTGGCCATATGATTTCACAATTGTAAATAAGTGGTGCAAAAGCGTCATGGATATACTGATCTCTATCACACACTAAAAGCAGCCCATTATCTGCAGTTGTTACACGAATATGTGTTAACATGGATACTGTCTGGAGACAGGAAATTGCCGGCTTTGCTTCAGCACGTTGATGACTCACATGATAATGGGCTAGCTGTTCAGGAATACCTGGATACCCAGTTTCGGTGGAGATAGTTCGGCTACAGGGGTTTAGTGGAAGGGCTGCCCAGTTCCAAGTATTTAAGTTCATCATACATCTATGTCTGATGATATGTGAAACTAAAAACGTTTCACGCCTCATGGAGCGGATAGTTGATATTTGTGCATGTTCGTAACATAGCCTCAACGGTTTCCATCTATTCCACCTCATATTACTTTAAATTTCTGTTTATGCACCTGATTCTGTTTTAAAAGGGTGGTTGAACACTTATGGAATATCCAGATTTTATTATTCGTGTTCTTGCTGCATCTGCAAATTTTATAACATAGTCCTTCTTCTTTCCTCACTGTCGAGTTTCATGTATGTCCAATACATGGTACTATAGTTCGATTACCATTTTTAAACCTTCTTTTACCTTCTTCTGAAGAATTCTTATGATGTTACTTTTATTGATATCTATAAGGATTATCTGAGCCTTAATGAGTCTTTTTTTTATTCTAAACTTTAATTTTCAGCCCCAACGTAACAATAATTGAGTGAGTAAAGAAGTGTCTTTTGAGAATATTTCCTAGTTTCATTTCAGTCCACGGAGAGCTGTAAACTTCCTGATCTTAATGATAGCACATTATGACCGATAAGTTAAAAGAAATGACATCAGTAACCAAATTCATATTGCAAAAGTATACACTTTTATGCTAATAATATTTGTTCGTTTAAGGTTTAGTAGTAAACTACCTCCAAAAATTTATGAGTGGATTCTGTAAACGGGCATTCCAAGCATATCGCAAAGAGTGATTCTGTAAACGGGCGTGCCTAGCATATCGCAAAGAGTGATTTACTTACCGTATTATATATCACCCAACTTATCTTCTTCTCGGTATTAACAGTCCCGTAAAGCCTCCCCTGTCGACTTCAGTAACGTCACAGTCATCGGCGAAGAGCTTCAAGATACATACAGACTGACACTTCTTGTCAGACTGAAACTGTGTGCTGGTCCAAGACTCGAACTCTGCCTTTCGCAGGCAAGTGCTCCACCGACAGAGCTCCCCTATCACAACAGATGACCCATCCTCACAGCTGTATTTCCTCCAGTACCCTTCCCCCCGCGCCCCCCCCCTTATTTCCGCCAGTACCCTCCCCCCACCCTACCTCCCAAACTCCACAGACGCTCTTCTGCCATCCTTGCAAAATATCATTCCTAGAAGAAAGGATATTGTGGAGACATGGCATACTCACAACTGGGGGTTGTTTCCAGAATGAAATTTTAGTCTGCCAGGACGTTTCATATCAGTGCACACTCCACTGTAGAGTCAAAATTGCTGTCTGTAAACAGACTCTTATTTCTATTATCTCGCAAATCCACCTCTAACGTGAAAGTGTATACAATGATGATTGAAACAAGAAAAAAGTTGAACATTTTTATTTGAATGCATCGCATTATTAGTTAGCAACTAGTAGATCCACAACTCCTTAAAAAATTGATCTCGCATGCATAAAATAACTCTAGACTTCCACTCAGCTTGCAAATACATTTATGTGTGAATTGTTTGACGTAAGTGTGTAACAGAGGAAAATTTTTGGAAAGGCTTGAAACTGGGTTTAATGTTTGTTGGAAGTCGCTAAATGTTGTCATTATCAACCCTTGGATGAGTCTGTCTTCGACGATAGCTGGTGTTCCTCACATCTCAACATTTATAATGTCTTATATCTGGAACTTCATGTCATACAGTGATATATTTTTGTAACTACATTCATATATTCATACGTATATGTGGACAGCGTTGAAAAGCGTGTAGCGAATACAATTAGCAGTAAGGAATTAATATATTAAAATGTCGTTCCTGGTGTTGAAGTTTTACTGCGTGAGCTGCGAATATGTAGTAAGCGATAAATTTCTTCCCTTTTGTGAGAGAATGGGGGGAGGGGGGGCGCCTGCGAGAAAAAGTTTCTTGAAGATTTGAAATTGTGTGTTAAGTCCACAGGAAGTCTGGGTGGATATAGTCTGGATATTTGCGTACGGTGAACTACGCTACCTTAAGATATATACACAGTTTATAATTGTAATACCTTTATGCTGTATCAAACACTTAAGATAAAATTATACCTCTTAATGCTTAGATTATAAGAGGATTTCAAATTTTTAAATTCTCTCAAAAATTTTATAAAATAATGAACATGGACCTTTTGTTTTCCCTTCTATAAGCCACCAGTACTTTATATTGGGTGCCGTGAACCGGGCTGTATACCATAGCGATGGCTGTAAGACTCTACCGCAGGTGCCAACAATAAAATTTAAACTTCACGTTGATGTACCGGAAGAGAAAAAATGTTATGACTGAAATGGCGATGACAACAGCAGACAGTTAATGCTAAATGAGATGAAACCACCTAGCCCGATCTTTTATAGAAGAGGTAGACTGGTGTTTATTCAGTTTGTTTAATATTCTGGAATTATTTAAGAGACTGACCAGAATGAGGAGCAATGTCAACTTGTACGCGAAACGCTTCATCTCTTCCGTAATCTGAACAGTGCTAATGAAGGTAGTTGAAATATCTTTTAGAATTGGACACATATTGAGCCGGTGGGTTTCTGGATCCAGGCGATATCGATTCTTACTTCCATCTTTGATCGTTGTCCCTGTGCCTTGTTCTCTTTGCGTCTTTGAGGCAGGCTATTTATGGTGGCGCGCGTGCGCAAGTCGATGAGAGTGGGTCCGCGCATGAGCAGAGTCAGTCTGTGACGTGGCGTGCTTTCAATGTTGTCGGTGTGGGGAGTTGACGACACCGTATCACGTGCCACGGCCGCATCCCGTGAGGATCAGCTGAGTTGGAGCAACGAAGAAGTATGAGCCGCTGCCGGAAAGTGGTAAAGTTGTATTGACACGGCTGGCCAGTGACGACCAGGATTTGCTAATACCTTGAGAGCTATGTGGATGGATGGCGTATGAATTTCACATGAAGAAGACAAAATTAATCGCCTAGCTTTCGTGGTGGGTTCTTCCTTCTATATGTAGTGAATATTATTGTGTACTTAAGGATTGTTGACTGTTGCAGTTGTTCGTGCTAGTGGCCAGCAAAACATTCAGTGCAGTGGTGGCGAGGCGAGCTATGTTCTGAAACGGCCATGAAATTATGTTGCTAAAGTGGTTAGAAATAGCGCCTCGCATTTTTAATTTTGGATTTGGTGCTTAGTGGCACGGTGAAGATAGCTGGTTCACTTGAACGTTATTTCTTAATTTAGTTATAGATTTAGAATTTTCTGGTTTTACGAATTAGAGGTAATTGTTGTTCCTTAAAAATTTCTTGTGTTTATGGAAGCCAAGTGGCCATGATAAATATAGGTCACATTGTGTTTTATTGTTGTATAGAGGCCGTATTTTGGTCTGTGGCCATAGGGGCCGTGCTTGTTGCATTAGTGACCTATTGAAGCGACATTTGTTTTCTATTCCAATTTCAAATACCTATCTGAAGGTTGATTGTCACGTTAGGTACTGCACGTTTGATTTATGTGGTTTCAGCCATTCAGCAAAGACAGATTATCTCGTAAAGTGGACCTTAAGTCATTGGGCGTGGACTGACACATTTTTTCACGTAGTATCTAGATTTTTTTTTTATCAAAGGAAACTAAGCTCCTTAATTCTTTTCATTGGTTAACTTGTAATATGTTTATATCAAGGTATTGTGTTTCTATATATATATTTGTGTAACTTGTATATACTACAGTTTGTCTGCCGCTCATGTTTTCCTGTTTTCAGAAACGTGTATAGTGGTCGACGCGAGAAAACCTCCCCCAGCGAGCTTGCAGTGTGACGGAAATGACAGGATTTGAACTCAGGGCCGTCCGGACCCCGTTAACGCGCGATTTCTCTATTCCATTCAACGAGAGGCTTGTTTTAGGCAGAAGATTTCCTACTCCAGAAGATGAGTATATGTTCACCCTCTGGATCGTGTGTTTGCGAAATCGTAATAGATTAGCGTTTGCTCGCTTCCATCACATGTTCATCAAATAGACGTTTCGCCTTAAGCTTGCATAAAGTCTAGAATGTTCCGGACGTTGAGTGTAGTAGAATTCTAAAGTCGAACAGAACAATTAATAGTACCCTTCAGGTCAGATAGCATAAAATTAATTTTACCTTTTCAGTAAGTGTAAAACTGAGTGAGAAAGGCGATAGCCGACGTAAACATCTGGTTATCTACCGCATCTATTATTTTGATTTTTGCTACCGGCACGTAAAGGGGCCGATGTCACAAGTGTGACAGTTAATACTGTAAATACTAACTGTGGATAGGCCCTTGATATGCAAATGTTATTAATTGATTATTACTGCTGATGAATTCATGTGTATGTGTAATCAATAAAAAAGTGTTGCAACTACGAAATGGTTGTGTTACTGGTATACAAGGTTAGAGTGTGCATTCACCACACCATACATACGATATATCCGATGAAACAGGTAAAAATGGAAAAAAAACCAAAGATGCTTCTAAGATAAATGTACGCGTTCTAGTGACGTATTACCGTCAACAGCGTCACAAACTCACTCTATGAGAAACAGTGTATACAGGCAAACAGGAAATTCACACCACCAACTCTTTTATCCTCGCTGGCCATATTTCAGACGTTGAAAATCCTCTTACACTTACACTTTCAGTCGCTCCAAAACACTCGCTTTCGTTAACGGTACGGACCGCGTGTGCACAGTTAACAACTCCCCCACACTCTCTACGCTGTTATAAGAGTACAGCATACTACGGGCGTTTCGATGGATTTTGACAGCTACAAGTATACGTGATGTAATGTGACCTATGACATATATAATGTCCTTAAACATGGCAAGCTCAGTTTACTTACAAGATCTAATATGGTTTCATTTCTTATAGGTAAAAATGTAAAAACTTTTTTATAGGATTCTCTAATCAAAAAGAATATCGTCACCCTCGATCCCTTGAGTCCCACTATAAAGATACTGAGCAGTACTTTACAGACAATCACATGCTGATACTAAGACGAAAATCGAAAATTCGTTTCGACTTCTTTAATTAATAGTAGGAAAAAGATAAGAGACGAACCGTTTGTGGTAGTACAATATCATATCTGTAAGGAATTCCACTGCTGACATAATCAGGTTGACACATCAGTCAAGCTGGTTGGCAGAAAATGAGCTGCAGGCTGACATCTAACGTAGTTGGTCTTATTGTGTTAACATCATCGAGTGGAATAACTGCTGGTTGAATTCTTCCAAGAGAGGCAAACAGACGAGTGTCTTACGTCTTAGAAAAGCGAAACACGTTAATGGATGACGAAATTGCTGATACAGCTTTTCAAGGCGAAATTCCTCTTGAGAGCATACTTCATGGACACACAGGACAATTATAGAAGCAAAGTAGGTGTCACGCAAGGAACCAGAATTTTAATCATTTGGCGCTCATACGGCAGTTAATAAAAAACTCGACGTGATTTTTGCTCCAAAAAGGTAGTGAAACTGGAAAAAGCAGAGAAATATATAGTAATTATTAATCCCCTGTCATTAAGAGAAGAAACGTAAACGATTACGAATAACTTTTTTGTTATTTTCATTCAACGTGTAGTACCAAATAGCCATTATACGATATTAAAGTGCCATTTCGGTCGATTGTCAAATTTCAGATTTTTTAAGTTGTGTTCACGGACGATAATATAAAATGAGATGAATTCGAAAACATGTCACATCAAGCTCAGAAGAGGATCTATCACACAACAAAATTTTACTTAAACCCCACTGTGCCGTAAAGGGAAGTCACAACCTCTACCCATCCGCTCCGTCTCACTTTCAAAAAGGTTCTGTAGACGGTAAAGGAACGCTGGGCTTAGCCGAAAACACGGCTTATAACCCTAAGAATTTTAATGTAATGTAACACTATGAATAGCTACTTTCTTGGGTCGTAATAACGCCTCGGAGATTACATCGTGGTAAACATTCCCATCCACGTAGTGTAACGAAACATTTCGCTATCAACACTAAGATATGAATCAAAATAACCTTTGCTTTAAGGCCCACAATCTTTAACACCGATTCGGTGAGTGAGAAATTTTTCTTATCCTTGATTAATGTTTATCGTCTGTTCCATGTATTCGAGATAGTAGTGTGTCCTCGTAAAAAGAAGACGAGTGTAGTTGACGTGATCTTTTTGCAACTTTTTTTTATTTGCGTATGTTTATTTCCCTTAATGATAAATTTTGAAGCCGTACCAAAATCCACAAACATTGCAAAATAGTAAAACTAAACAAGGTATGAATAGCTATCTATGTATTTTCGAATAGAAAAATTTCCATGGCTCAGCAGTATTGTCCGCAGCTCGTGGTCATGCGGTAGCGTTCTCGCTTCCCACGCCCGGGTTTCCGGGTTCGATTCCCGGGGGGGTCAGGGATTTTCTCTGCCTCGTGATGACTGGGTGTTGTGTGACGACCTTAGGTTAGTTAGGTTTAAGCAGTTCTAAGTTATAGGGGACTAATGACCATAGATGCAAAATCCCATAGTAATCAGAGCCATTTGAACCACTTTTTATTCAGCAGTATTGTGCCATCTCTCGGCTGTCGGAGGAGTTACTTGAGATGAGCGTCTGCAGAAAGCGGCTTGGCATAGAACACGTAACCTCGTTTGTGCTTCACACTTCACTATATTAACTCTGCATATTCTGATAGGTGAAGCGAAAAATTGTCATTTACGGTACTCTATCCTATTACTGTGTCTGACCTAGGTTTACTGCATATTTACTTTTCATTAAAGACACTCTGTGTTTTATGTTTATCTCCACCAGTTTCTGTATTTCGTGGAACACAATGACCTACAATTAGTTTTCCCGTTTGTCTGTTCCTGTGATAATATATTCCTACACCTCCATGCCTTTCATAGCGTAGAGAACGAAATTAAAAGTATTTCCAATACCTCGGTCCCAATAAGATTTTCGGTGTGGTTGGGGGGAAAAGAAAGGGCCTTGGTTGAAAGTCAGATTACGAAAGTGGAATCACTTCCCAAGCACTCCCAGTTGAAAACTTCGTTTCTTATGAAATGGATCTCAGCCATCACACTCGTTCTTTTAGTTAGGAAATGAATCATACTGAAAAATGGATGGAGTAAATATACTTACCAAATATTCGCTTTCGGGAAACCCTTCAACTAACTTCCAGATTGCTGGAATTTAGTTGGAAAGAAAGAAGTTCTACAGCAACCCACTCAACTTCATACGCCGTTGTTTATCTAGATAGAGGGTCATTTTTGCTATTTTTAAAAGAAGTTGTGTGTCTTTCGTATTACCTCAGTTATTTCTTATTACATTCGTCATACGTCACTTCATCGTAGCGCTTCGAGAACAACATTTTGTCGAACGATAGCTATCTCTACGTTCGACACACATGCTACGTACTCAGTTCCTGTCAGTTCATGACTGAAACTTCTGACTCTACACAAATTTTCTCCCTATTACCAAACATAATTTGCCACTCTTCGTTCTACACGCTTAGTGTCGTCTTCAAGTACACATTTCTCATCAACAGTTTATACTGAGTTGTAGCCTACACACGTCTCTTATCAAGACGTTTCTGCAGTGTGTGCCATTTAGGTTACTTGGAAATGTGTTATCTTCTGTGTGTTGGTAGGATAGTAACCGCTTCGCTTCTAAAACACTGAACATACACACGTCAAAAAAAGTTTTGCATCACCCTAGTTCGTAGAACTCCTGAAGATTGACGTTGACTGTGGATATTGTATCACAGACACAGTCCATTTGACTGTTCAGAGATGTCAATAAACCCGCCCAAAGACGTAAACAACCATGCATGAGCAGTGCCTATTAGACGGAGAGGGTCCGACAGCCGATCAGTTCCAGTCATTCCACCATTACGGAGGTACATGATGGCTCGTGTTGTCTGTACTTCAACCATGCCTAGACGGTCAATACCACGGTTCGATCGCGTCCTCATTGTTACTTTGTGCCAGGAAGGGCTCTCGTGAAGGGACGTGTCCAGGCGTCTCCGAGTGAACCAAAGCAATGTTGATCGGACATGAAGGATACACAGAGACAGAAACTGTCGATGGCATGCTTCGCTCAGGCCGCCCAAGGGCTACTACTGCAGTGGATGAGAACTACCTACGGATTATGGCTCGGAGGAACCCTGACAGCAACGCCACCATGTTGAACAGTTCTTTTCGTGCAGTGTGACTCAAACTGTGGGCAATAGGCTACATGAGGCGCAACTTCACTCCCGACGTCCACGTCAAGGTCCATCTTTGCAGAGACAGCACCATGCAGCGGAGTACAGATGGGCCCAACAACATGCCGAATGGACCGCTCAGGATTGGCATCACGTTCTCTTCACCGACGAGTGTCGCAAATGCCTTCAACCAGACAATCGTCGAGGACGTGTTTGGAGGCAACCCCGTTTGGCTGAACGCCTTAGACACACTGTCCAGCGAGTTCAGCAAGGTGGAGGTTCCCTGCTGTTTTGGGGTGGCATTACGTGGGCTGTAGTACGCCGCTGGTGGTCACGGAAGGCGCCTTAATGGCTGTACAATACGCGAATGCCATCCTCCGACCGATAGTGCAGCAATATGGGCAGCATATTGGCGAGGCATTCGTCTTCATGGACGACAATTCGCTCCCCCATCGTGATTTCCTCGATTGGAGTGGCTGCCATGTTCTCCAGACGTGAGCCCTTTCGAACATGCCTGGAATAGATTGTAAAGACTTGTTTATGGACGATATGACCCAACCCACCAACCACTCTGAGGGATCTACGTCGAATCACTGTTGAGGAGTGGTACTATCTGGACCAAATGTGCCATGATGAACTTCTGGATGGTATGCCACGACACATAAAGGCAAGAGGACGTGCTACTGGGTGTTAGAGATACCGGCGTGTACAGCAATCTGGACCACCACCTCTGAAAGTCTCGCTGTATGGTGGTACAACATGCAATGTGTGGTTTTCATGAGCCACAAAAAGAGCGGAAATTTTCTGTACAGGTTCCGGAACTATCGGAACCGAGGTGATGAAAAACTTTTTTTGATGTGTATGAAAACAAAAAAGAAGCAATAGCATAGCCTTGCACTCCTTTGGAATGAAAAAAACTCTACTGCTTCACTCAGCGACCAAGCATTTGTAACTGTTACAAAATGTGTTAATTTTTATGTGCCTGAGAACAATAATGACAGAGGCAGTAATGAAATGTAAGTCGGCGAACATAGTGATTTTCTCCGTAAAAAATGCGCGTAGTAAAAAATTAAGAAATATCCAAACAAGACAAAGCCTCCAGCCACGAAATGTAAATCGAACATCCCCATCCGTGTTATGGATATATATGGATAAATAACCCGTTCTGTCATAACCCTCCTGTAAAGTGATTGACCACAGGTCATTCAACATCAACACTGTCTACTCTAATATGAACACTCTAAGATAAAAAAAAGAAGCATCAAGAAATAATTATCCGAATCGGACGGAAATCGACAGGTGCGATGTACATGTACAGACAAATAATTTATTACAGTTTTAAAAAAATTGGATGACTTACTCAAGAGAAATGACAATGAGGATCGTAGGAAACGATGCGGAAGACCCGCACCGCCGACTAGGGAAGGTCCTAGCAGAGGTGGTTTGCCATTGCCTCCCTCCAACCCGCTGGGAATCGAATCCGGGACCCTATGCGCGGGAAGCGAGAACGCTGCCGCAAGACCACGAGAGAGAGAAAGAGCTTCACAAATTCAGCAAGTCAACAACGCGTTGCTCCGTCTCTGCCTTTATGCAAGCAGTTAATCGGCTTGGCATTGATTGAAGCAGTTGTTGGATATCCCCCCCGAAGGATTCGTCCAATTGGCACCTTAGGTCACCAAAATTCCGAGCTGGTTGGAGGGCTTGCCCGCAATACTCCAAACGTTCAGTTTTGAAGAGATCCTGCCACTTTTCAGGCCGAGATAGGGTGTCGCCAGCAAGTAGGTAAACAGTAGAAACTCGCACCGTTCGCGGGCAGGCATTATCTTCCCCAAATATAAACTCAGGATGGCTTGGCATGAAGGGAAACAAAAGGGGCCGTAGAATATCTTCGATGTAGCGGTGCACCCCAGACACCACTCGTGGGTGTCAGAACGTATGGCAGGCGACAGTGAGGGTGGTATCCCAGCGCTGCAGGGGTCGCCTCTAGACAAGTCTTCATTCACTGGAGTAGAATTATCTTCAGTGATGAGTCTCACTTCGAAATAAGCTCCGATGACCAGCACAGACGAGAGGACCGAGGAATCGCCAAAGAGCCACTCCAACCATCGGATTGATCATTGTCATTGATCTGACGTGCAACTAGTGATTCAGTAACGACAAGGACGATTAACAGGCGTCTTGCAGAAATGGGTCTGAGATCATGGCACCTGCCATGCCAACTACCATCGACTTCTGTACAGGGACAAGTCCGTTGGCAGTGGACTCGGGTACTTTCGGCCTGGAATCTCATTGGCTGGTGATAAATTATGTATGGTGATGAATATCGTTTTGAAACGAGCTCGGATGATCAATGTTGTCTGGAGACGCCTCGAACAGCAGTTGGATACCACCCTCACTCTCTATCGCCATACGGCCTCACAACCTGGAGTGACGGTCTGGGTGGCATTTCCTTTCATAGAAGTAGCCCTTGTTTGCATCCACGGTACCCTTAGAGAGCAGCGGTACATTGACGATATTCTATGCCTTGTTTTTTTGGCCCTCATGGCAAGGCATCCTGGACTTACGTTTCATCAAGACAATTCGCGCTCGCAGACGACATTGTTGGATTTCTCCCCAGTTGAGAATGTTTGAGGCCCTCCAGCCAGCTCAGAATTTTGGCGATCTAACACACCAATTGGGCAGACTTTGGCACGATATTCCTGAGGAGCACATCCAACAACTCCACCAATCAGTGCCGAGCCGAATATCTGCTTGCATATGCACCAGAGGTGGACCAATTATTTATCGACTCGCTCAATTTGTGAAGCTCTTGCTCTTGAATGCATCGTCCCCTTTTCTCAAACTGTAATCGATTGTTCGCCTGTATATGAACACCACATCTTCCAATTTCCGTCTCATTGTGTGTGTTACACGCGGAGGCCACAGCCATGTACTACGCTCCTGGAAATGGAAAAAAGAACACATTGACGCCGGTGTGTCAGACCCACCATACTTTCTCCGGGCACTGCGAGAGGGCTGTACAAGCAATGATCACACGCACGGCACAGCGGACACACCAGGAACCGGGGTGTTGGGCGTCGAATGGCGCTAGCTGCGCAGCATTTGTGCACCGCCGCCGTCAGTGTCAGCCAGTTTGCCGTGGCATACGGAGCTCCATCGCAGTCTTTAACACTGGTAGCATGCCGCGACAGCGTGGACGTGAACCGTATGTGCAGTTGACGGACTTTGAGCGAGGGCGTATAGTGGGCATGCGGGAGGCCGGGTGGACGTACCGCCGAATTGCTCAACACGTGGGGCGTGAGGTCTCCACAGTACATCGATGTTGTCGCCAGTGGTCGGTGGAAGGTGCACGTGCCCGTCGACCTGGGACCGGACCGCAGCGACGCACCGATGCACGCCAATACCGTAGGATCCTACGCAGTGCCGTAGGGGACCGCACCGCCACTTCCCAGCAAATTAGGGACACTGTTGCTCCTGGGGTATCGGCGAGGACCATTCGCAACCGTCTCCATGAAGCTGGGCTACGGTCCCGCACACCGTTAGGCCGTCTTCCGCTCACGCCCCAACATCGTGCAGCCCGCCTCCAGTGGTGTCGCGACAGGCGTGAATGGAGGGACGAATCGAGACGTGTCGTCTTCAGCGATGAGAGTCGCTTCTGCCTTGGTGCCAATGATGGTCGTATGCGTGTTTGGCGCCGTGCAGGTGAGCGCCACAATCAGGACTGCATACGACCGAGGCACACAGGGCCAACACCCGGCATCATGGTGTGGGGAGCGATCTCCTACACTGGCCGTACCCCACTGGTGATCGTCGAGGGGACACTGAATAGTGCACGGTACATCCAAACCGTCATCGAACCCATCGTTCTACCATTCCTAGACCGGCAAGGGAACTTGCTGTTCCAACAGGACAATGCAGGTCCGCACGTATCCCGTGCCAAGCAACGTGCTCTAGAAGGTGTAAGTCAACTACCCTGGCGAGCAAGATCTCCGGATCTGTCCCCCATTGAGCATGTTTGGGACTGGATGAAGCGTCGTCTCACGCGGTCTGCACGTCCAGCACGAACGCTGGTCCAACTGAGGCGCCAGGTGGAAATGGCATGGCAAGCCGTTCCACAGGACTACATCCAGCATCTCTACGATCGTCTCCATGGGAGAATAGCAGCCTGCATTGCTGCGAAAGGTGGATATACACTGTACTAGTGCTGACATTGTGCATGCTCTGTTGCCTGTGTCTATGTGCCTGTGGTTCTGTCAGTGTGGTCATGTGATGTATCTGACCCCAGGAATGTGTCAATAAAGTTTCCCCTTCCTGGGGCAATGAATTCACGGTGTTCTTATTTCAATTTCCAGGAGTGTATTTCCGTGCCTGGATATTCTTGCTTAACTCATGTCCCATCCTATTATGCACATCATCTTCCATCTTTCGAATGGTTTACTACCTTTTCGTCAGAGCCACCCTTCTCACGATTTTTTGGTCGTAACACTTCGCAAAATTATGTTTTGTAAATCGTTATACGCCTCCTACAGACTTTATTTACGCTGGACGACTAGTTTGAAATGACGCATCTAGTACGGCCGAGCTCGAGGTCGCGGGAGTAATAATAAGAACAACAAATGCTGGCGTTTGAAAAGTGGACGGTCTGGGTACCTTTGGCGTGACGAGGAGCGTGCGGACGAGTTCGAGGTCGGCAAGTGGAGTTACGGAACGCTGCGTGCATTCAGTTTCCGTTCGTCACGTGTGGGACACGGGACCGGCGACTAGCCCAGTCGTATTTGCATATGCCGCCTGCTGGCAGCAGAAGCCCCCGCTGTTAGCGGGTCTGGGTCAGGGACAACCGCCGGCACCGCAGCCGACTGTAGCCGAGACTAGCCAAGCGGAGGCGGCCGGCGTAACACAAACCGTTGCATGCTCTGCGCTCCCGAACAGGTTCTCTCGTACGACGTGCAGTTATCGTAGAGTGATCAGAGCGCCGAGGCAGCAGGGCTTCTTCCAGGCTATCACCTGGTCGACTGATATTTTATGAGAATGCTGTTCTAGGGCAGGGCAAGTTTTATTTTCATCTTTGCTTACTGTGCTGTATGATTACACCATATTGGTTTCACCTTCCACAGCACACACACTCCCACACACCACTTCATCATACCTGACATGTTGTACGAAACCCGTCGCAGAAAGGATCAATATAAGTTTCAGGCGAATCTCGTACAGCGTAAGGCACACAAAAAGCAGTATATCGTAATTTGTGATTAAAAAAATTTATTTAGCAGATAATACTCATGTGATGTTGCCATTTTCCAAAATTAATACTTGAAAACAACATCTCCTAGGTGACGGCCATTTTAAGCGATGCGCTACTCAAGCCGCTCTCGGAAGTTGGCTCCCACTCTCTCAAAAATGGTTCAAATGGCTCTGAGCACTATGGGACTTAACTTCTGAGGTCATCAGTTCCCTAGAACTTAGAAATACTTAAACCGAACTAACCTAAGGGCATCACACACATCCGTGCCCGAGGCAGGATTCGAACCTGCGACCGTAGCGGTCGCGCCGTTACAGACTGTAGCGCCTAGAACCGCTCGGCCACCTCGGCCGGCGCTTCCATTCTCTCCAACATTGCTCTGTCAGTCTGAAGAACTTCGAAACGAAGTGTTTCCTTCAGTTCTTCAAGCTACGAGGTTTATGCTCGTATACACGTGACTTGAGGTAACCGCACGCAAAGCAGTCGTAAATGGTATCGCGTATTTTCCCACCGCACACCCTTCTTACTTTATATGCAGTTTATGTGCCATAAAATTGTAATTAATTTTATATTGCTTATTGTTTCGAGCACGACAGATAAAATACGATTCTCACTTTTAGTTTCTGCAGCTGAAAATATTTTAACTTTATGCACTTTGACCTATTATGTGGGGATACGCACAACACTGAAAGATTTCCTGCTTTGGACGTACGCTCTTTAATTTGCAAACTATTGTTATATATAAAAAAATGTGGGAATTTAAGGAGATGGGACCTGGATAAACTGAAAGAACCAGAGGTTGCACGGAGTTTCAAGGAGAGCATAAGCGAACAATTGACAGGAATGGGGGAAAGAAGTACAGTAGAAGAAGAATGGGTAGCTTTGAGGGGTGAAGTAGTGAAGGTAGCAGAGGATATAGTAGGTAAAAAGACGAGGGCTGCTAGAAATCCTTGGGTAACAGAAGAGATACTGAATTTAATTGATGAAAGGAGAAAATACAAAAATGCGGTAAATGAAGCAGGCAAAAAAGAATACAAACGTCTCAAAAATGAGATCGACAGGAAGTGCAAAATGGCTAAGCAGGGATGGCCAGAGGATAAATGTAAGGATGTATAGGCTTATCGCACGAGGGGTAAGAAAGATACTGCCTACAGGAAAATTAAAGAGACCTTTGGAGAAAGGAGAATCACTTGTATGAACATAAAGAGCTCAGAGGGAAACCCAGTTCTAAGCAAAGAAGGGAAGGCAGAAAGGTGGAAGGAGTATATAGAGGGTTTATACAAGGGTGATGTACTTGAGGATAGTATTATGGAAATGGAAGAGGATGTAGATGAAGATGAAATGGGAGATATGATACTGCGTGAAGAGTTTGACAGAGCACTGAAAGACCTGAGTGGAAACAAGGCCCCGGGAGTAGACAACATTCCATTAAAACTACTGACAGCCTTGGGAGAGCCAGTCCTGACAAAACTCTACCGTCTGGTGAGCAAAATGTATGAGACAGGCGAAATACCCTCAGACTTCAAGAAGAATGTAATAATTCCTATCCCAAAGAAAGCAGGTGTTGACAGATGTGAAAATTACCGAACTATCAGTTAAATAAGGCACGGCTGCAAAATACTAACGCGAATTCTTTACAGACTAATGGAAAAACTGGTAGAAGCCGACCTCGGGGAAGACCAGTTCGGATTCCGTAGAAATATTGGAACACGTGAGGCAATACTGACGCTACGACTTATCTTAGAAGCTAGATTAAGGAAATGCAAACCTACGTTTCTAGCATTTGTAGACTTAGAGAAACGTTTTGACGATGTGACTGGAATACTCTCTCTCAAATCCTGAAGGTGGCAGGGGTAAAATACAGGGAGCGAAAGGCTATTTAAAATTTATACAAAAACCAGATGGCAGTTATAAGAGTCGAGGGGCACGAAAGGGAAGCAGTGGTTGGGAAGGGAGTGAGACAGGGTTGTAGCCTCTCCCCGATGTTATTCAACCTGTATATTGAGCAAGCAGTGAAGGAAACAAAAGAAAAATTCGGAGTAGGTATTAAAATCCATGGAGAAGAAATAAAAACTTTAAGGCTCGCCGATGACATTGTAATTCTGTCAGAGACAGCAAAGGATTTGGAAGAGCAGTTGAACGGAATGGACAGTGTCTTGAAAGGAGGATATAAGATGAACATCAACAAAAGCAAAACGAGGAGCAAGGAATGTAGTCGAATTAAGTCGGGTGATACTGAGGAAATTAGATTAGGAAATGAGACACTTAAAGTAGTAAAGGAGTTTTGCTATTTGGGGAGCAAAATAACTGATGATGGTCGGAGTAGAGAGGATATAAAATGTAGACCGGCAATGGCAAGAAAAGCGTTTCTGAAGAAGATAAATTTGTTAACATCGAGTATAGATTTAAGTGTCAGGAAGTCGTTTCTGAAAGTATTTGTATGGAGTGTAGCCATGTATGGAATTGAAACATTGACGATAAATAGTTTGGACAAGAAGAGAATAGAAGCTTTTGAAATGTGGTGCTACAGAAGAATGCTGAAGATTAGATGGGTAGATGACATAAGTAAAGAGGAGGTATTGAATGGGATTGCGAAGAAGTTGTGGCACAACTTGACTAGAAGAAGGGATCGGTTGGTAGGACATGTTCTTCGGCATCAAGGGATCACTAATTTAGTATTGGAGGGCAGTGTGGAGGGTAAAAATCGTAGAGGGAGACCAAGAGATGAATACACTAAATAGATTCAGAAGGATGCAAGTTGCAGTAGTTACTGGGAGATGAAGAAGCTTGCACAGGATAGAGTAGCATGGAGAGCTGCATCAAACCAGTCTCAAGACTGAAGACGACAACAATAACAATTGTTATATAACACTGATCTGGCTCGTTAGATATGGAACATGGTATCATTACTGTAACTAATTATGGCATGAAAAAAATTCCCTTCGCTACGTTCATCTACTGAAAGCACCGAAAACTACTCTTATTACCTGTACGGAAGTTACAGTAGGCTATGTTATGTTCACTAAGCGTAAAAGCTGCAGCGGATGTTTTAAATATATGAACACTATTTTCCTCGACAAACATGAGAGCATGAAACTAAAGAAATGAAATTTGATTTTTATGTTATTAGCCAGAACAGGGTTTGCACAGCAATCTTTGATCTCACACAAGTAAAATTACGAATTATTTACGTAAGTGATAACATAATAGCAGCTATCCATATCCACCTGAAAATGACATAATAATATCCACAATTTCCCTCTGAAGTCTCCGGCAAACTGAAAGAGATAATTTTAATGTACCGTTACCTGCCCGCTATATTGCGGGAAAACTGCTTTCATTCAATTTAATTTGAATTTGCCGCGCCAGCGGTTCCCGCGACCGCTGCACGGCTCTGTGTCATGTAACATTCCTAATATGCTGAAAACGGCTAAGAATGTGGAATGAAATCTTGGGCAAGCTAGCAATAAATTATTACAGGTAATAACTTTAACAATTTCTATATTCAAAAAAATCAACATATTTTACAAATACCAGCCTCAAATGGCGAATTTCTCGATCAAAGGACAAACGACGGCTACCTAAGCATTCAAGCGAGCGTCAAAGGCTCTTACAATTTTAAGGACTACAAGAAGACAGAGACAGTAATGTTTTAACCTCTACTATTTATAGGCAGTTTAATAAGCATCTTTGTAATTATTTCTAATCATCATTGTCTGCTTCGATACGTACATTCGCCAACCACATACGTTATTTGTGAAGTATAAATACTACACATACATAAAAATGAAAAATTGTTATTTCCTTTTACATATAATCTACATCCATTCATACAGTAATGAAATAATAATAGTACAGATAAATGTTTAATTTTTTATTATTTTTTAAATATATTTTAGCGATTTTGTAAATGTCTTGCCAGGAGACGTCACAATGGTCAGGACTGGGGAACGAAAAGGCCAGCTAATGTCACCAAACCGGGAAATGACGCGACCACGAAAAACAGTTCGAATAGCTTCCACTGACTTGCTTCTTAGTTCAGGTAGAAAGAATTCAGTGATCATCCGTCTGTAACGTTCCGGGGTTACAATTACAGTGTTCCACTTATGGTCTTCCAATGACATCTGTACCGCATATTACAAGCAAAGAGCTTGTGATGGTCTCTCATCAATTAGTTTTGGATTTTGACAGTCCTAATAACGACAGTTCTGCTGATTTACCAAGCCTTTCGAATGAAAATGAGTTTAATCACGCATAAACAAAATTATGTTGTAATTTTGCTCAAGTATGGCCTCCACTTCTAGAGCAAAACTTAGCTGCTGTACATAAACTCTAAGGTTCAGTTCTTGCACCATGGCCATTCTGTAGGGATAAAATCCTAAATCAATGCGCAAAATACGCCTCACTGAACGAGTACTGAGATGCACTTGAGCAGAATGTCGCCTAACAGATCGACCAGGACCACAGAGTATGGCTTGCCGATCTCTTCCAACCGTTTCTGCAGTGCTTACTGAGGAGCTGTTAGCTAACCGCACGATTTTACACTCCCTTAACAACTAATATGAATGTTGTTCTATTTGGTAACACTGAAGGCTAAACGTATGCCAGTTTTCTACAAAGTCAATGATCTCAGTGGTACTCACCCAGTTGGTAATATTCTCGTACATAAAGGCGTACAGAACTCTCATGTAAACAATTTTGTGAGCAATATGAAGCTGTACGGTATCTTTATTTACCGCAGAAAGACTTTTTCCCAAATGTGTGCGCTGAACAATGCATCTGAGAATGACTCTTTAAAGTATTTCTCAGCACCAACAGTTCAATAGTTTTCTTCAGTGTCACACCAAAATCCAATCATCTAAAATCGTTCACGCAGGGGAATCGTACAGACACTCACTCCACCAAAAGAAATAACTTCCATAATGAAATCTTTTAAAACAAAGCATTCTAGTGGTTACAATGAAATATCAACAAAAAGTTAATCAAGGCATGTTCTTGTGAGTTTAGTACAATTCTAAGTTACTTGTGTAACCAGTCAATTATAACTGGGGCATTTCCTGACCGGCTAAAATATGCAGATGTTAAGCCTCTATTCAAGAAATGGGATAAAGATATACCATCAAACTACAGACCGATTTCACTTTTGCCAGCATTCTCAAAAACTTTAGGAAAAGTAATGTACAGGCAACTTCTCAACCATCTCACCACAAATAACATATTATCAAGAACACAGTTTGGATTTCTGAAGGGTTCTGATACCGAGAAGGCTATTTACACCTACAGTGAAAATGTACTTAATTCATTAAATAACAAATTACAAGCAGCAGGTATTTTCTGTGATTTGTCAAAGGCATTTGATTGTGTGAACCACAACATCATTTTAAATAAATTTGAATTCTATGGTGTCACAGGCAGTGCTGCAAAATGGTTAAAGTCATACCTCGCTAACAGGAAACAAAGGGTGTCAGTGCAAGGGACTAGTGAATTAAGTCATCAGTCATAATCAGAATGGGAAGAAATTAGATGTGGTGTCCCACAAGGATCCATCTTAGGGCTATTGCTTTTTCTTGTGTACGTCAATGATCTCTCATCAGTTACACTGCCAGAAGCAGAGTTCGTTTTGGAGATGCCACATGTATTGCAATAAATAGTATGTCGAGTGTAGTTCTAGAAAGATCTGCTCAAACAAAAGTTTTCAGAGTCCAAAAGCGTGTAATACGTATTGTTTGTGGAGTAAATTCACGGACATCCTGTAGAAACCTCTTCAAAGATCTGGGTATACTAACTACTGCCTCTCAGTATATTTACTCCTTAATGAAATTTGTCCTAAATAATATATCTCTTTTTCCAACAAACAGCTCAGTTCATACATCAGATACCAGGAACGAAAATGATCTGCACAAGGACTTAAAAGCATTTGCTTTAGTTCAAAAAGGGGTCCACTACTCAGGAACACTCGTCTTCAATAATTTGCCAGCACACATAAAAAATTTAGTTACAAATAAAGATCAGTTTTAAAAGGAGTCTGAAAGACTTACTAGTGGCCAACTCCTTCTACTCCATTGACGAATTTTTTAATAGAAACAAATGATGTATTGTATATACTCATACCAATAGTATTGTTATTTCAGCATAAAAAATGATGTATTGTATATACTCATACTATTAGTATGTTATTTCAGCTTTAAAAAATCAAATATAATAAAATTAAAAAAAATGACATGTCCCACATCCACGAGGATCTCCTCAGCACGGATCTATGGAACGAAAAACTAATCTAATCTAATCATATCGTCTTTTGACCACTGCACAAACTGGAGGACAGTATGGAGGACATAGTAATAAGCATTCCTGGCTTAGAGAATCAAATGAAAGAGCTGAAAGCAAATAAGTCACCAGGTCTGAATGGAACCCCAGTTCGGTTTTACGTAGAGTACTCTACCACATTGGCCTCGTACTTAGCATGTGTATATCGTTAAGTGTCTCGCCTAGCGTAAAATTCCAAGTGTCTGGAAAAAAGCGTAGATGACTCTTGTATATAAGAATGGTAAAAATCAGATACGCAAAATGACAATCAATATTTTTAAAATAACTTCGCTGCAAAATTCTGTAACATATTCTGAGCTCGAATACAATAAATTTTCTTTGGGACGGCAAAGTTTATGTCAACTCATCAGCAAGCTTTTAGAAAGCATAGCTCGAGCGAACTCAGCTTGCTTTTACATGACATCCTGCAAAAATTTGGAGGAAGGACAAGTGGCAAATTCTGTATTCCTACATTTATGAAAAGCGTTCGACATGTTGCCCCACTGCAGGTAGTTAACAAAGGTACAAGGATACGGAACTGGTTTCCAGATTTGTGAGTGGTTCGAAGGGAGCTAACGGAACACATTACATTTTTCTCGACAGTAAACGTTCATCAAAAAGAAGTTTATTCTCAGAAGTGACACAGGAAAGTGCGATAAGACCACTGTTATTTTTATATACATAAACGATCTGGTGGACAGGGTGAGCAGCAAGCTGCGGCTGTTTTCTGATAATGCAGTCATCGACTCTGCGGCTGGTCCAGGCGGAGGTACGAGTCTTCTCTCGGGCATGGGTGTGTGTGTTTGTCCTTAGGATAATTTAGGTTAAGTAGTGTGTAAGCTTAGTCCCATAAGATTTCACACACAGTTGAACATTTTTGATAGTGCTGTGGTGTATTGGAACGTATCGTCGTTGAGTAACAGTAGCAGGATACAAGATGACTCAGACAAATTTTCTAATTGGTATGATGAACGGCAACCAGCTCTAAATGTAGAAGACTGTAAGTTAATCCAGATAAGTAGAAAAATCAATCCCCTTACCTTCCAATACAGCATTTGTAGTGTACTGATTGACACAGTCAGTTCGTTTCAATATCTGGGCGTAACGTTGCAAAACGATATGAAATAGAACGAGCACGTGATGATTGTAGCAGGGAAGGGGAATGGTCGACTTCGGTTTATTAGAAGACTTCCAGGAAAGTGTGGTTCAACCGTAAAGGGGACCGCATATACGACACTACTGCAACCAATTCTTAAGTACTGCTACAGTGTTTGGGATCCACAGGAGGTCATGTTGAAGGAAGATATCGAAGCAGTTCAGAGGGAGTGTTGTAGACTTGTTACAGGTTTGTTAGTACACTACAAGCCATTAAAATTGCTACACCAAGAACAAATATAGATGATAAACGGGTGCCGGCCGCGGTGGTCTAGCGGTTCTAGGCGCTCAGTTCGGAACCGCATGACTGCTACGGTCGCAGGTTCGAATCCTGCCTCGGGCATGGATGTGTGTGATATCCTTAGGTTAGTTAGGTTTAAGTAGTTCTAGGGGACTGATGACCACAGATGTTAAGTCCCATAGTGCTCAGAGCCATTTTTGATAAACGGGTATTCATTGGAGAAATATATTATACTAGAACTGACATGTGATTTCATTTTCACACAATTTGGGTGCATAGATCCTGAGAAATCACTATCCAGAACAACCAACTCTGGCCGTAAGAACGGCCTTGATACGCCTCGGCATTGAGTCAAACAGAGCTTGCATGGCGTGTACAGGTACAGCTGCCCATGCAGCTTCAGCACGATACCACAGTTCATCAAGAGTAGTGACTGGCGCTTTTGTGACGAGCCAGTTGCTCGACCACCATTGACCAGACGTTTCCAATTGGTGAGATACCTGGAGAATGTGCTGGCCAGGGCAGCAGTTGAACATTTTCTGTATCCAGAATGGCCCGTACAGGAATTGCAACATGCGGTCGTGCATTATCCTGATGAAATGTAGGGTTTTGCAGGGATCGAAAGAAGGATACAGCCACGGGTAGTAACACATCTGAAATGTAAGGTCCACAGTTCAAAGTGCCGTCAATGCGAACAAGGGGCGACCCAGACGTGAAACCAATGGCACCCCATACCATCACGCCGGGTGATACGCCAGTATGGCGATGACGAATACACGCTTCCAATGAGTGTCCACCGCGATGTAGCCAAACACGGATGCGACCATCATGATGCTGTAAACAGAACCTGGATTCATCCGAAAAATGACGTTTTGCCATTCGCGCACCCAGGTTCGTTGTTGAGTACACCATCGCAGGAGCTCCTGTCTGTGAAGCAGCGTCAAGGGTAACCACAGCCATAGTCTCCGAGCTGATAGTCTATGCTACTGCACACGTCGTCGAAATGTTCGTGAAGATGGTTGTTGTCTTGCAAACGTCCCATCTGTTGACTCAGGGATCGAGACGTGGCTGCGCGAACCGTTACAGCCATGCGGATAAGATTCCTGTCATCTAGACTGCTCGTGATACGAGACCATTGAGATCCAGCAAGGCGTTCCGTATTACCCTCCTGAAGCCACCGATTCCATATTCTGCTAACAGTCATTGGATCTCGACCAACACGAGCAGCAATGTCGTGTTACGATAAACCGCAATCGCGATCGGCTACAATCCGACCTTTATCAAAGTTGGAAACGTGATGGTACGCATTTCTCACCCTTACACGAGGCATCACAACAACGTTTCACCAGGCAATGCCGGTCAACTGCTGTTTGTGCATGAGAAATCGGTTGGAAACTTTCCTCATGTCAGCACGTTGTAGGTGTCGCCACCGTCACCAACTTCGTGTGAATGCTATGAAAAGCTAATCATTTGCATGTCACAGCATCTTCTTCCTGTCGATTAAATTTCGCGTCTTTAGCTCGTCGTCTTCTTGGTGTAGCAGTTTTAAATACCAGTAGTGTAGTAGGTTCGAGCAACATGTAAGCATGACGAAGATGCTGTGGGAACTCAACTGGGAATTCCTGGAGGAAAGGCGAATTGCTTTTCGAAGAACACTATTGAGAAAATTTAGAGTACTGCCACTTGAAGCTGACTGCAGAACGATTCTATTGCCGGCACCGTGAATTTTCCTTATGGACCAAGAAGATAATATGAGAGAAATTAGGGCTCGTATGGAGTTTTCCCTTGCCCTGTTTGTGAGCTGAACAGGAAAGGAAATGAACAGCAGTGGTACTACGTACCCTCTGCCAGGCACCGTACGGTGGCCTGTGGAGTGTTAGATGTAGATGCAGAACGCAACCGACAGGGTGCAGAGACAATTGACGCTCCTTGTGAAAGACCATCGGGTTCAAACCCGACAGGAATTGCTGGTGTCAGTGGATTTGGGGCCGAGCCAACATTGCGCATGGGACTGCGTTCATGAACATTCGGATTTGGGTACCTCGGGAAAAGGCCATTGCTGACAGCGGCACATCTACACGCTTGCAATGGGAAGAACAACACAGAAACTGAACTGTAGCTGACAGGAGGTGAGGAATTTTCTCCAAGGAGTCGCGATTTTTGTCTTTTCAAATAATGCCTGCCGTCGTTTGATCTACAGTGTGTGGAGCTCGTTATTGACAAACGACATTTTCTTAGACGTCTTTATACTGCGTACAAATTATATGTCATTCCGTCGTTCTTCGGGTCAGTACCATCTTTAGGAGGCTGACGGCAGATATAATAAAGTTAGATGATTATGATCACGGTTGTTACGTCAGACAGTGAAAGGAATTAATGAAAGTAAATAGTACCAGGTGGGTGGAAGGATAAACATTATGCGGATGATTTAGTTTTAACAACACAAAATGATCAAGATCTGGTTCAGATGGCAAGAGTGTTAATGGAAGAGGCAGAGAGAGCAGGCACAAAGATGAACGCGATGAGACAAAACACCTCGTACTGAGCACGGAGAACTATGACAGTCATTTATATGTGCATGGTAAAATCTTTGAAAGAATAAAAGAGTTCACATATCTGGGAGCAGTAATCAGTGAAAGCAGTGAAGTAGACCAGGAAATAGCTGTATGAATTCAAGCAGAAAACGGATCTAGGTTCACACTCGGAAAGCTGCTCAAGTCCCGCCTTCTATCGAGATCCTCGAAGACTAGAATGTACAGGATTGAAACACAAAGCTTGGTCCTGCACAGAGCACAGGTCTGCACTCTGAATCAAAAGACAGAAAGAAAACTCTGAACATCTGAGAATGCTGTTCTAGGACCAATGAAGGATGCAGGTGACTGGAGAAAGGAGAAAAACTGCGAAGAGCAGGAACTGCAGAAATCGCTGCACATGGTGGTTGCGATTAAACCTTTATTTGGCAGACACAGAAATGTAGCGAAGACAAAATACCAAGTACTTAAATCAAATGTTTATGGCCATGTGAACAATTTTACAAGCATTTTTTTCAAACTACAGTCTGTATCATTGCTCAAAAAAGGCTTTCGAGTGCTAAAATACAAATGCAACAGTGTTGTTCCTGTGGGTGAAATACGTTTACATTTTACACTATTTCATGTGAAATGTTTTGAAAATACCTTTTTGTGCAAAGCTGAGAACGACTCCACAGTTTCCATATTTTGTTGTCGAATACCAATGCAGGCAGTGCCTGTATCTTCTCTTTTGGCTCATACTCTGGCCAGTGAACAAAACGGCAATACTGTACATCACTCACTGGCACAAGAGGTGCTGTTTTCTTCTTTCTTGGACATCTTGTCCTTCCAACAGTCAGAGTCAGTCTTCCTCATCCCAGGAAAGATGTCCATTTGCAATGTCGCAGGCAAGAAATCGCTAACACATTAGTATGATACCTCGTCTACAAGACTTCCTCTTTCACAAGCAGTCACAAAATTTAAAGAAACTGCTACAGTGCATGATGTCTGCTAAGGACGTACACTACTCAGAAACTTTTCGCTAGAGGCAACAGAATATCTTTGTGTATGAGAGATTAAACATCGCTTGCATGCAAAATGACGAAGGATGTTCTCAAGCTTAATGTTATTTTAGAACAGAATTGTCACTTGTTACATAAAGTGTTAAAGAGAGAAGACTGAAATGAGTGATGTGGTATGTGCACTTGATGCACCGGGAATGCCAGATGTACGGGTAGGTGCCGAAAGAAGAGTTCTGAGGCAACAGAGGAAGATAAGAAACATGACTAAGATGGATTGATGGGATCAGAAAGAATATCAGAGCGATGGAACTAGCTGAAGAAGGATGTGTGGACTGAAAAAGATGGAGGCGGTAAGAAAGATGTGTCTCCTTTTCTTATCCCCATTTCTCACCTGACCTGACGACATGTGATTATAGCCATTTACTTGTGGTTAATATATCCACTGCCAGACTCCTGATAATAGACTATACCCAAAAAAGGTAGGATGGCAATAATTTTAATCACATTAATTGTGTTGTTTGAAATAATGTTTCTCAGGTTGCAATCAGAGCTTCACCATCCATTTATACAGACCCTAAGGGCAGTTTAGACCTGTTGGTGGCAGCTGACTCTGTTGCAAGCGACAACACTGACCTTCAGGGAGTGATTTCACCACCAGTCTAAGGCGCGCAGGTAATTAATTTCCTGTTTTTACACACAGCATCACAGCTTTGGGCTTCTGAGAAAACAGTCGCTCCTATCCCACCATTACGATTCACGTGTAAGAGTTGACCGGCGTAGCCCCTATGGCGTGTCCAGCGCCGGGGAAGTCCGCCCCGGAATTCCAGGCCGCCCACGCTTGTTGACGACCGCTCTCGAGGACACGGCGAGCCACGGACACGTAGCCGCCCGTCGCGACGGCCGCCTTTCTGTAAAACGCTTATGGCCGACTTATACGTGGTCCGGCCGGCCGTAGGAAAACAGCACCGGGACGTGAAAACCAACTGCCCGTTACGGCGGCGCGTTCTCGTGCCCGGATTAATGATCTCCGGCGTTAATGGAGTGGGGAATGTCCGCAGTCTGGCAGAAACTCGGGGGACGGCACTGTGAAACAAACAACTGTGTCCCGCGATAAGAAGTGACGCAAGAAAGCGCCACAGACATATAGCGGTCGCTCCCCACAGGGCGGATGATTACTGGCTGTGTCATCGGTAACGGTGTTTAACTGCTTTCTCCTCGCAGTACTCTGACAGACTACAAATCAAGGGACCTCTTTTGACGCAATATACCGGGTGTTTCAAAAAGAATACACATATTTAAAACGCACATAATGTAAGGATGTAGAGGCTTATCTCACTAGGGGTGAGATAGATACTGCCTGCAGGAAAATTAAACTTTGGAGAAAAGAGAACCACTTGTTTGAATATCAAGAGCTCAGATGGAAACCCAGTTCTAAGCAAAAAAAGGAAAGCAGTATATAGTGGGTCTGTACAAGGGCGAGGTACTTGAGGGCAACTTTATGGAAATGGAAGAGGATGTAGATGAAGATGAAGTTGGAGATATGATACTACGTGAAGAGTTTGACAGAGCAGTGAAACAAGGCCCCAGGTGTAGACAACAATCCATTAGAGCTACTGACAGCCTTGGGAGAGCCAGACCTGACAAAACTCTACCATCTGGTGAGCAAAATGTATGACACAGGCGAAATATGGTTCAAATGGCTCTGAGCACTATGAGACTTATCTTCTAAGGTCATCAGTCCCCTATAACTCAGAACTACTTAAACCTAACTAACCTAAGGACATCACACACACCCATGCCCGAGGCAGGATTCGAACCTGTGACCGTAGCAGTCCCGCGGTTCCGGACTGCAGCGCCAGAACCGCACGGCCACCGCGGCCGGCGAAATGAGACACTTAAAGTGGTAAAGGAGTTATGCTATTTGGGGAGCAATATAACTGATGATGAACGAAGTAGAGAGGATATAAAATGTAGACTGGCAATGGCAAGGAAAGCGTTTCCGAAGAAGAGAAATTTGTTAACATCGAGTATAGATTTAAGTGTCAGGAAGTCGTTTATGAAAGTATTTGTATGGAGTGTTGCCATGTATGGAAGTGAAACGTGGACGAAAAATAGTTTAGACAAGAAGAGAATAGAAGCTTTCGAAATGTGGTGCTACAGAAGAATGCTGAAGATTAAATGGGTAGATCACATAACTAATGAGGAGGTATTGAACAGAATTGGAGAGAAGAGAAATTTAACGCACAACTTGACTAGAAGAAGGGATCGGTTGGTAAGACATATTCTGAGGCATCAAGGGATCACCAATTTAGTATTGGAGGGCAGCGTGGAGGGTAAAAATCGTAGAGGGATACCAAGAGATGAATACACTAAAGAGATTCAGAAGGATGTAGGTTGCAGTAGGTGCTGGAAGATGAAGAAGCTGGCACAGGATAGAGTAGCATGGAGAGCTGCATCAAACCAGTCTCAGGACTGAAGACCACACACACATGGCCCCACGACGGGAATTAACAGACTTTGAGCGTGGAATGGTAGGAGTACTTAGGCGCATGGGGCTCTCCTTTTCAGAAATCGTTAGGGACTTCAATACTCCGAGATCCACAGTGACAAGTGTGTGCCGAGAATACCAAATTTCAGTCATTGCCTCTCACCACGGACAACGGTGTGGGTGACGGCCTTCACTTAACTACCGAGAGCAGCGGCACTTGCGTAGAGTCATCATTGCCACCAGAAAACCAACACTGCGTGAAATAACGACGAACTCAACCGATAGAACAGTGCTGTGATATATGGCGTCAATGGACTACGGCAGCAGACGCCGAAGCGAGTGCCTTTGCTACCAGCACGACTCCGCCTGCAGCGCCTCTCTCGGGCTCGTGACCATGTCGGTTTGGACCCTAGACAATTGGAAAACTGGCCTGACCAGATGAGTCCCGATTTCAGTTGGTAAGAGCTGAAGGTAGCGATCCAATCATGGACCCCAGTTGTCAACAAAGGGCTGTGCAAGCTGGTGATGGCTCCATTATGGTGTGGGTTGTGTTTACATGGAATCGACTGGGTCCTCTGAACCGATCATTGACTGGAAATGGTTGTGTCGCCTTACTTCCAGACCATTCATGCCCTTCATGTTCCTAAACAACAATACGCCATGTCACTGGGGCACAATTGTTTGCTATTTGTTTAAAGAACATTCAGTACAACTCGAAGAGTTGATAGCAACTCAGGTCTTCAAATGAAGCACTAGCGAAACGATGGAATTCACGACATCCAAGGATTTATGGCTCTATATGACTTTTTTTTTATTTGGAGAGATGCATATGGGGTCTGAAGATGGCACAGTGAAATGCCCAAACTGGTACCCTTAATCAAAAAATAAATAAAAAAACTATCTTAGTTACACTGCTGTTGGAGAATTTCATTGATATTGACATGGGGAAAATGTTACAGTTTGATAGTGAGACGTGAAAACAGTGTAAATGACAACATTTTAAATGTCGTGCATTACAGAGCGGTGATAATGCTATTTAAAATGTTAAACAGTAAATAAAGATAAAGAGAGCAACCCAGAAAACATTAACACTGAGCTCTAACAAATATTGGTTATGCAACAAATTAAAATAGACTAACAATCCCAATAAAATAAAATTAGTCAGTGTCAGAGTACTGAAGTGTTATATGAAGAGCCGACCGCGGTAGCCGAGTGGTTCTAGGCGCTTCAGTCACGAACCGCGCTACTGCTACGGTCGCAGGTTCGAATCCTGCCGCATGCATGGATGTGTGTGATGTCCTTAGGTTACTTAGGTTTAAGTAGTTCTAAGTTATAGGGGACTGATGACCTCAGATGTTAAGTCCCATAGTGCTCAGAGCCATTTAAACCATTTTGTAACGTGAAGAGGTGTTACATGTGGACGGCGTAGTATCGTAGGTTACCGATGCTGCCAGAGTCAGAGTTCATGAGGGCGGGATACTGTTATAAGCGGTGGCTACCTAGGCGCCAGTCTCCTGCTTCTACTTGCATTTCCGTGCTTCTAGCGAGACGTCTGAGCTGTTAGCTGGCGCCGAAACTACTCTAAGTTGTTGATAGTTGACTCTAACGGCAAACATTCAGTGTGCATAGACGCACGCCCGTGTCAGGGCTCTGCTTCTTGCTAGCCATGGCTGCAACAAATTGTCAACAGTGTATTAGTTCCAGAATGAGATTTTCACTCTGCAGCGGAGTGTGCGCTGATACGAAACTTCCTGACAGATTAAAACTGTGTGCCCGACCGATACTCGAACTCGGGACCTTTGCCTTTCGCGGGAAAGTGCTCTACCATCTGAGCTACCGAAGCACGACTCACGCCCGGTACTCACAGCTTTACTTCTGCCAGTATCTCGTCTCCTACCATTCAAACTTTACAGAAGCTCTCCTGCGAACCTTCTGTAAGTTGAGCTTCTGTAAGTTTGGAAGGTAGGATACGAGATACTGGCAGAAGTAAAGCTGTGAGTACCGGCTGTGAGTCGTGCTTCGGTAGCTCAGATGGTGGAGCACTTGCCCGCGAAAGGCAAAGGTCCCGAGTTCGAGTCTCGGTCGGGCACACAGTTTTAATCAGCCAGGAAGTTTCAGTGTATTAGTTGTTCAGAATAATTTGAGAGCAATATATTTACTCAATCTGCATTTGTGTCAACTAATTTTCTGCTTGTCTGTCCATATTCATATAGTGACAATTCCTATCTTCACCATCCAGTTACTTGTCATTAGCAATGAGGATATTTCAATTACCAACACACAAAACAATAGAAGGTAATGCTGATACAGGATAAAAAATAAGATTGACAACTGTAATATAAGAACTGTAGAGTGCACAGAGACTCACAGCGACATAAACAAGTGCAGTTAAAATGGAGGGGCAGAGTGGGGCAGTGGGCAGCACTGCAAAATTGTAAGGAGTAGGTGAAGATTAGATGAGGGCATTTGTTGAGCGGTGTTTGGTCGTTTAATATTAAATCAGGAGTGTAGACTAGATGTTTGTTGATATCCTGGGCTTTGAACACATCTGTTTCCTTCATTGGTCCGCCAGCGCGCATGCACCCAAGTAACAGACATGAGAGGTAAAATACCCGCCATCTGATCGCAGCGTCCTAGCTGTGCTCATTCACAAAACAAAAACATTCTCAAATTCTTTTTTCTGAAGCTGCTGTCCACACCCTCGCAAGAATTCAAATTTCCTGTTGCATTTAACAAAGAGCTCCAGCACTGCCTTTTGTCAACCTATTCACGCTAACCACTTTCTTTCTGTCAAACAGTGACGCAAATGCTCTCATCATCTTGTAATGTACTCCTCATTTGCAGACAGGAACCCATTTTACTTTACTTCCGTTCTGCTATTTCACGTGCCTAAAGTGAATGTATCAGCGCTGCAGCTGCAGTACGTAGGGATTAAGGAACGAGCGGTAGGTTCCCACGATGGCTAGCAGAGGCTGTTGGCCATGTGGCGCTTTCAGAGCCAGTGGGATGCGGTGCCGATGCAGAAATCGCTGGTGAGCTCAGGAGCTATGTGGGGCAAGGACATTTATGCTGGCGCTGATCAAGTACTTGTTATTATTAACCATTTAGCCTTTTGCCACTAAGACATCAGCAGGAGTCCACAGGTCATCAATACTATCTTTCAGTAATTTTACAACGCCAGCAAACCTTGATACTAATAAATAAACCAATAACTTTGGAATATCTGAAGATGTACTATCTTATACGAACTACACCGATAGTACGCTCAAGTTGCAGGAGACTGAGCGCCACAGTCGGTAGTCGTCGATCTAGTCATGTGGTGGACCACGGACTCGTACCGTTAACAGTTAGCTTATAATCAGTGTTTCTTAAATAAACGCACCATTATGGCATTGAGCTGTGCTTTAAAACTTGGCTGTTACTCTGCGTTTGGTTTCCCGCGGTTATTGCGGTTATGCCGTGGTTCTTCCTCTTTCTACGTGTGGCAGCAGTTGTGTGTATCGATATTTGCACCGTATACCATCTATTGTCTGGTGTTTATAGTTCTGGCTTGGCGGTGTGCAGCCAGTCGGTCGGTTGGAGCGGAGCAGCAAGCAAGTCTCCACGTGGTCCAGTCAGCCGGGCACGCTGGCCGTCTCTATGCAGTGTCGGAGCGTGTGGGGGCTGTTCCGAGTGCTACGAGGTTCGTGGCTCACCGACCCAGGACATGAAGGTTGAGTGGTGATTTAATTACCGAAGCCACGTCTGTTCACGTTGTCCCCTTGGTTGGTGGTTCGCTGTTGGCGGTATTCCTGGGAGCAACAGCGAGTGTTCGAGTTGGTGATGATTTAGCCTTGTGACCGTTAGTGTTCTGGTTACCTGCAATGGTCACTGACCTAATTTCAGGCAGTGTCCTTTCCTCAACTGTTGCCGCTGTCCAACACAGTGTGTAATTTTTGACAGCTTAATGTATTTATGGCTGTGGGCGGCTATGTCTGTAGCCTTTTGGCTTGGAATTCTCGTATACTGGTCGGTGGTTAGCAAGTCGTCTTCTCATGTAGCCAGCGGATCGAGTATAGTTGGGCCGAATTCTTGTCTCACCTAAGTGAACGTTAAGATTTCAAGGGCAGACCGAGTCCCCTGGAAACTTCTGAGCGCCGCTGCCTACACTGCCTTTCTTGTTGGAGTTTAATTGTGTATTTATAATGGCTCATAGCCGATGGTTGGAATTTGTATGCTTGTAGTTGTGTTTTTAAAATCAAAGGCCTTCAGCCATTTTAAAAGTAAGTTTTTCTAAGTTGCACAAGTCTTACTTTGTCTGAAGATATATCTTGGGCCTTCTGCCTGTTGAAAATTTATTGTAATGTTTTAAAGTACCGGCCTTCAGCCACTTTAAGTTTTAAGGATCCTACTTATCAAGTATTACATTCTTTCAAGGTAAAGCTGTGGGCCTTCTACCTGTTGAAAATTTATTGTAGTTGTATTGTTCTTAAAATGATGGGCCATCAGCAGCTTTAAAATTTTAGGTTCTTACTTATCAACTCTTACATCACTTGAGCTTAAATACTATTTAAGGTTAAAGCCTAGAGACTTCTGTCTCATAGATATATATATATCGACAGAAAACGTCTTTAATTCTAAAACGGCTGAAGTACCACGAATTAAATACAATTGCTATATACATATTTTACAATTAAAGACGTTTTCTGTCGATAGTCAAGCATTCTGGCCCCCTTCCACAACTCCTACTACTTGTCCTTTCCTGCGGGTTTAGCGGAGCGTCTCAGGCATCACATGTAAAAGTTGTTTGCAAAACAAACTTCTTCCTGCTTCTTTATGTAAAATATAGACAGTAGTATTACAATGTCAGAATCTGACGGCGCTACTACATCACTGCAAGGGAACTTAAGGCTACGAGAGCGTCTCCATACAACAGGTAGTAAGAATTCCTACACGGCGGCTCACTAAGTCAGTTCAAGGACGAACTGGCTTAATTACCGCAAAACTCTTGTGGGGAAAGCGTGGGCAGTTATACTGTACAGCCTTTATGCCACCACCTAAGGTCTCACCGGCTAAACTGAGACACTTCTGGAGATTTACAACGAGTGGTGGTTTCAGGAGCCGATCCCCCTCAAAAATTCTTTTGGGGAGGCAGAGCCCCCCCACCCCCGCAAAATAATTTAAGAAAATTATCGGTTATATTAAGCTTTGTAAAATAACAAAATTGTTGGAATTTTTTATTTTCCTTTTTTGACAATAGTTACCTTTTAAGATACATTCCACTCCGTCTACAGGCCACGAGTGGCCCATCGGGACCATCCGACCGCCGTGTCATCCTCGTGGAGGATGCGGATAGGAGGGGTGTGGGGTCAGCACACCGCTCTCCCGGTCGTTATAATGGTATTCTTGGCCGAAGCCGCTACTATTCGGTCGAGTAACTCCTCAATTGGCATTACGAGGCTGAGTGCACCCCGAAAAATAGCAACAGCGCATGGCGGCCTGGATGGTCACCCATCCAAGTGCCTACCACGCCCGACAGCGCTTAACGTCTGTGATCTCACGGGAACCGGTGTATCCACTGCGGCAAGGCCGTTGCAAGATACGTTTAGTAAAGAGTTAAAACAAGTAATTATTACTGTAGTAAACAGGTTAAGAGAAAACGAGTGGTGTGAATCATGATAGTGTTACAGTGTTGTGGACACACTTAGAATTTGTCCTGGTGCGTGAACCTTTGGATAAAGTCTAGAGCCAGCGGGCTAGCGCTGCCTCCGCGACGGCATCAAAAGGACTGGAGCAGAAGCGCCTCGAACCCTCCGCCTCGCGTCGCCTTGACTCTTCGAGACATTACGACGCCACGGTATATAAAGCCCACCCTGCTGTCGCAATCATTCAGTGCGGATAGTTTCAGTGTGGATAGTTCAGTGCATGCTGCAGACGTGTTTAATGTTCCGAATTTAGTGTCTGGTGGACTATTTATATGGCTACATTTTATTAGTCTCTTAGTGTATTGTGAATTAAGTTTGCAACGGAGAAATTTGTGACCAAAAAGGCGGGCTTGGAATTTGATGATACTGCAAGTCTACCTCCAACAATTATTGAGTCGTCAACTGCTTCGTCGTCTTCAGGCGAGAACCGTTCACAGCCGAAACCTGGACAATTCGGTAAGGGAAGATCATTTCAGAAGTTTTGGTTGATCAAATATACGTGGCTGGAATATGAAGCATCTACCGAAAAAGTTTTTTGCAAAACCTGCAGAGAAGCAGATGCCAAAATCTGTTACAATTTTCTTCAAAAAAAGAAGATGCACTTACTTCCGTAGGGTTAAATATCTTCAGCATTTCCCGGCCCTGACAGCAACTGAATAAATATTAATTTTAATTTTAATAATCAGCAGCCTCAGTTGCACCGTTAATCTAGAAATTACCTAGGTTTCAGTCGGGATAACCCAACCTTCTTCAGAATAACAGTAACTACCGTTTGTCCGTAGTAGACATCGTCTAGCTAAAACTACAAATCCATAAATTATCACCGCGCGGGATTAGCCGAGCGGTCTTGGGCGCTGCAGTCATGGACTGTGCGGCTGGTCCCGGCGGAGGTTAGAGTCCTCCCTCGGGTATGGGTGTGTGTGGTGTCCTTAGGATAATTTAGATTAAGTAGTGTGTACGCTTAGGGACTGATGACCTTAGCAGTTAAGTCCCATAAGATTTCACACACATTTGAACATTTTTGAACATATATTATCGTCAGACTGTAAAAACCTATCTGAAACTGCCTCGGCCACACTTCACGATCGCGATGTGGCAGCCACGAGTGCTGTACTGAGTAGAGGCTTTGGAAAAATTCTTTACTCAAGAAAATACGTTTACCATGAATAATGTGTTCTGAAAGCAAATTCTATCAATAACCGGAGTGTGGCCTCCCAACTGAATGAACAGTTAGGTAGTGATATGAAGAAAGGCCTTTTAGCTCTTGAGACAATTTTTACTACCGTGCAATGTCTACGACGACAAGGACTAGCAATTAGAGGACATGAAGATGTGAAGTCAAATTTTTTTCGAATGTTGGAAGTCCGACAGTATGACATACCTGAGTTTAAAGATTGGTTAGGGCGTTTGGGGTATAAGTGGACGTACCACGATATTCAAAACGAGATCATTTATCTACTAGGAAAGTCTGTGTTGAGAAAGGTATTGGATTCAATCAAGAAGACTGAACATTTTTCTGTTATGGTTGGTGAAACAAGTGATTCTTCGATTCACTAACAACTGTCATTTTGTATTCATACTGTCGATGATTCCTTAATCATCAATGAAGACTTAATTGGCTTATACGAGACCCCCAACACCGAATCACAAACTCTGTTTGAGCCCTGGCGAGCTGGCGCCAGTGTTATTTTGTTCATATATCGTTGAGATCGATTGTGGTTGAGCTAAGCTATCTTTGCTTTTCGCGTGTTTTATCTTCCGGGTTGGCGAGCGAAGCGAGTTGGTTGTTGTTCGACGAGTAACGCTCAAAATCTCGTGACGTTCGCTGGGAGACGAGTGACAACGGCTGCCGAAAGAACGTGATGACCGTTACATGTTGTGCTGTGAAACTGGTTTAGGCGTTTTGGTGACATGGGCGGCTTGGATATACAAGTCCTGTGACTTCGCTGAGAACAAAATGTGAAGTGAAGCGGTATAGCTGTGGAACCCGCTCCATCGTATTGTGTGCGTAATATGAAGTAAGTGGTCGTAATTGTGTCTTATTGGCCGACGCACTCAGAGACATTTAAGCTTTATTTTGTGACTCTTGTAATCAAATGATTTTATGTTGGCGTTTTCAAAGCCTGCACTCTGTTAATACAATTGTCCATGTGTAAAATCCCCAAGGTCAAAGTCACGATTTTGTGAGTAGTGTAACGTGTTCCTTTACACGCTTACCCATACATCGAGTCAAAGGTTCTGACGAGTGTTTCTATGTTTCAGAGTTATTTGAATGTCTTCATGACTAGGGCAGAAGTTTTGGATTGTACTAGCGCCTTGGCGGGGAGTGAAATGTCGTCCGAGGTCTAGCCCTTGCAGCGTTTAAGAACCTGCCACTACCGGGAATTGTTCACATATCGCCTTCCAAAGTTTAGTATTTAAATTTCTTCCGCCAAGGTGGGTTAATCTGGTAGATATATAAATATACACTCCTGGAAATTGAAATAAGAACACCGTGAATTCATTGTCCCAGGAAGGGGAAACTTTATTGACACATTCCTGGGGTCAGATACATCACATGATCACACTGACAGAACCACAGGCACATAGACACAGGCAACAGAGCATGCACAATGTCGGCACTAGTACAGTGTATATCCACCTTTAGCAGCAATACAGGCTGCTATTCTCCCATGGAGACGATCGTAGAGATGCTGGATGTAGTCCTGTGGAACGGCTTGCCATGCCATTTCCACCTGGCGCCTCAGTTGGACCAGCGTTCGTGCTGGACGTGCAGACCGCGTGAGACGACGCTTCATCCAGTCCCAAACATGCTCAATGGGGGACAGATCCGGAGATCTTGCTGGCCAGGGTAGTTGACTTACACCTTCTAGAGCACGTTGGGTGGCACGGGATACATGCGGACGTGCATTGTCCTGTTGGAACAGCAAGTTCCCTTGCCGGTCTAGGAATGGTAGAACGATGGGTTCGATGACGGTTTGGATGTACCGTGCACTATTCAGTGTCCCCTCGACGATCACCAGTGGTGTACGGCCAGTGTAGGAGATCGCTCCCCACACCATGATGCCGGGTGTTGGCCCTGTGTGCCTCGGTCGTATGCAGTCCTGATTGTGGCGCTCACCTGCACGGCGCCAAACACGCATACGACCATCATTGGCACCAAGGCAGAAGCGACTCTCATCGCTGAAGACGACACGTCTCCATTCGTCCCTCCATTCACGCCTGTCGCGACACCACTGGAGGCGGGCTGCACGATGTTGGGGCGTGAGCGGAAGACGGCCTAACGGTGTGCGGGACCGTAGCCCAGCTTCATGGAGACGGTTGCGAATGGTCCTCGCCGATACCCCAGGAGCAACAGTGTCCCTAATTTGCTGGGAAGTGGCGGTGCGGTCCCCTACGGCACTGCGTAGGATCCTACGGTCTTGGCGTACATCCGTGCGTCGCTGCGGTCCGGTCCCAGGTCGATTGGCACGTGCACCTTCCGCCGACCACTGGCGACATCATCGATGTACTGTGGAGACCTCACGCCCCACGTGTTGAGCAATTCGGCGGTACGTCCACCCGGCCTCCCGCATGCCCACTATACGCCCTCGCTCAAAGTCCGTCAACTGCACATACGGTTCACGTCCACGCTGTCGCGGCATGCTACCAGTGTTAAAGACTGCGATGGAGCTCTGTATGCCACGGCAAACTGGCTGACTCTGACGGCGGCGGTGCACAAATGCTGCGCAGCTAGCACCATTCGACGGCCAACACCGCGGTTCCTGGTGTGTCCGCTGTGCCGTGCGTGTGATCATTGCTTGTACAGCCCTCTCGCAGTGTCCGGAGCAAGTATGGTGAGTCTGACACACCGGTGTCAATGTGTTCTTTTTTCCATTTCCAGGAGTGTATATTGTATGTAACCTGTTCGTATATGAACCTGTTTCCTTAAATATTACGGACTGACAACTGGCTAATCTTTAAACTGCATAGCATCCGCTGAGTTCCTTGTGCAGCTCTTTCTACTAATTTTCTTTATTAACACGTCTCAGAAAGTGAACATTTATTTTTAAAGTTCAGTTTTTCTGCTGTAGTTTCTTTATTTAACTGGTTTATCGTGTTATGTAACTGGATCTTAGATTGACACCTGTGTTCAAGTGTCATTAAGTCACCCTTTACTGGTAATTCTTTTCATTATAGGTATTTTGAGTGACATTCTATATGGGTGTTTGAATTTCTGAAGTTTGTCAGTAATTCTGTTTTCTTAATAAGGGACTGTTTATTTGATTACCAAGTACGTTGGGTTTCTAACTGTATTTGCAAAGCTTTATCTAGTGGCTCGTCCACAATTCGAATCTGTCAATTTCCTTAAAAGTTGTAATGTCAATAAATCGCCTTAGTTAAAAATTGTGATTACCAACCATGATTCCATCCCACTTCCTCTTTTATGCGATTTAAGATATGGTGTGTAAGTGTGGTACGATTAAGGAATTCATGTATCACTATTTAGTATTTTAAAAGACGATTTGGCTTGCCTGGATTTGTCAGTGGATAACTTAAGAGGACAGTGCTACGATGGTGCCTAGTATATGAGAGGTAAGTTCAAAGGATTAAAAAAATAGTTTTGGATATACAACCAAAAGCACATTATGTGCACTGCACTGCTCACAGTTTAGAATTGGCATTTGTAGGCAGTCTCCGCCATCTTCCATGAGGGGTATTATGGCTTTAGCCAAGGACTTAATAAACACTGTAAGGGAATCTAACAAACGGATTGGGCTTTTCAGAAGCATACACTGTGAGAGCGCCAACGACCAAGCTGGTCTACAACCCATTTGCCTGACTCGATGGACTATACAAGCTTCTAGTATCTTGAGAATACCGAAAAACTTTGAAGAAGTTCTAGAGTTTTTTGAGACATTTTCTTCAGAGGCAAGTTACAAATGTGCAGGCTACCTTGGGTCAATATTACAATTCAAGACCTATTTCTTTTTATGTCTTTATTGCGGTGCAATGAACCCAGTAGAGGACGTCAATAAAAAATTTCAATGCCCTCATGTAAGTGTTGCTGATCTGGAAACAATATATGAGGGCTTCATTTTTATATTGAATGGAAGGTGTGATGGGTTTGAACATTTTTGGAATTGTGCTTAAAAGAAAAACTTTCACATTTTGATGATCCTACGTTTCCACGGAATCGAAGTATACCAAAGAAGTATGAAAACAACTCGACACTTTCAAAACCCCAAAGGAATACTACAAAACTATTTACATTGCAGTTTGTGAAACAGAGGAATCTTGCATTACTGAGCGGTTTGCTTCAACTGGACTCACACAGGTCATTGCAGTTGAACAAGAGTGCTTGCTTTTAGTAAACAGAGGTGACACAAATTTGGAAAAATCAACTGAGTTTTCCAGAAATGACCTACACATTGAGAGACTGCACTTACACTTCAATATGTTTGCCTATATCGCTAGTAAAAAAACAACTGTTCTTAAAAAACATACCTGATGTAAGAAAGTACACTAAACAAGAGCCTACAGTTGGAGAAATGTTACGTCAAGTAGTGAAGTGCATGAAGCTTCTCCAAGTAGTTCCAATCACGACAGCAACAGCAGAACGGTCATTTAGCTCCCTCAGACGTCTGAAGTCATATCTCCGATCAACACTGAGAGAGAAGCGATTGAACAACTTGACTGTCCCTCTTGCCCACCGAAATTATTTGGCTGAATTGGATATCCGACTAGTCATCAACAGCTTCACATTCAGTAATTCAGTCAGACGGTCGACATTTGCACCTTTCTAAAGACACTCTAGCCCTAATAATGGCATGGAGAGCAGTATTAAAAATCTTTATAAAACAGAGAATTAAATACATACGTAATGTTAAATTTTCACTTTCGAAATATTACTAATAGTTAAGTACTGTATTACTATAGTACTGTATTAATTATTGTCAAATACTTAAATATTTTAAGGTTGTAAGACCCAATTAAAACCCGCTATTTGCATACTGTTTGACTGAAAGTAGTAGGCATACTGTTTTAACTTTATTAACTGTATTAAAGCATTAATTTTGAGATATTGTTTTTCTTTAATGAACCCTGAGCCTTATTCACAGTAAGCTTAAATTAGCTGTTTCACTTAATAATCAAAGTGCTATTATTGTGTGACAGCAATGTTTTATGTTTTATTCTTTTAATGATACTTTAGGATTTATTTAAATATAATTTCAGTCTTTTCAGAGCTATATATTCACTGATCAGTAATAGTCTATAAGCATGATGATTACTGTAAATTAAATTAGCTTTTTGCGAAAATACTGTGAGTGTTTATATTTTGTTCCTTTTTTCGAAGCCAAAAAATATGTCAGCCTTGTCGAGTTTCCCGAGTTTCGAGTTATCGAGAGTCTGGTTTTCGGGGTTCCAATGTTGATCATATGACTCTAAAATGCTTAAAAAATTTTAAAACTCGCTATTTTTCTTCTAAAATGTGCAAAATTTCCCGGGGCAAGACCCCAGTATGCCCTCCCCACCAATATATTTTATAAGTCGGTGCCCCTGGGTTTCTTGCAGTCTCCCACATACTACTTCTGCCCTTTTCGCTTGTCAGCCAACCACACCACTTCCTTTCTTCCTCGTTTCATTACTTGTGTTCGATTTCCTTTCTCTTTCTCTGTCTCCTCCACTCCTCTTTCTCTGTGCATTGCTGTCAGAGCTCTCAGTTTAAATTTACCTGCCTGTAAACTGTTTTCATCTTTCTCCCTTTCATCAATGAGTGTAAACTGTTTCTTTTTCTGCGATAGCTATTACAGTTTCCACTCTTTATTTTATAGTTGTTTATAAGTACTGGATCCATGCTAGTGATAAGATCCCTTATAACATGTTGTTGTTTTGGTCATCAGTCAGAAGACTGGTTTGATGCAGCCCTCCACGCTGACCTGCAAACCACTTCAGTTGCGAAAAACTGCAGCAACCTACATCCAATTGAACCTGTTTACTGTATTCATCTCTCGATCGCCCTCTATATAACTTCCCCAACCATTCGCACACAAACTTCCTTCAAACAACAAACTGAAAATTCCTTGATGCCTCAGAAAGTGTCCTATCTGCCGATTCCACTTCCTTTTCCCTTCCTTTCATCTTTTGCTATGGTTCCCCTTTTTTATTATTTTTATGGTTCCGTACCTCAATCAGTAAAAATGGAACTCTTACAGGATCATGTACATATGTAATTCAGTTTGTACGGAACTGTCAGAGAGCAATCCTACGGACACTTGCCCAATGTTTTCTTATGTGGTAATCCTTAAAATGTTCTTTGGTTATGTACACTTCGATAACATTATAAAACACTAATAGAAATATATGTGTCTGAAAACACGGAAAGATGACGGTAATTATATCCGAGAGTATTTTCCTAGCGAAAGACATTTCTCAACACTGAATTCCTGACGTTACCAAGATATTTTGCTTCACATTACGTTTTCTTTTATTTTGTTTCTTCATTTAGAGTAATACCACTAGTGACCGCAGACAGAAAACTGTTGACTGTCACGAGCCTGGGAAATCCCAGAGGTGGACATTTGTGGCCACTTTTGGCTGGAGTCCACCGACGTCAGGTTATGGAAGTAATGCAAAGAGGAAAAACCACCGAACACGCTTCTCCTCATTGCAATAGCGGCTGCAGCAGACGGAGGAAGGTTATCTATGAGATATGTCATGGTTCTTCCTCCAATCGTTCGTTCTTACGCGAAGTACACGCTTGTTTACGTCATGTGTTTGTTCAGTTGGTTTTGAGTCGACCAGCAAGAGAGTGTGCTACTCGTGCAAATTATGCCAACAGATTTTGCATTGCGGTTAAGTTAAATATCACGCGGTTGATTTTATCCACTAAATCGCATTAATGCAGAATGCCAGACGGAGTTCAGAGTTGTTCCAATTATATCTCGTATTTTTAATGAATCGATTGATAAGTTCTGACGTAAAATTTATGAGTTATATGTATTGCAACTCATTGTTGATCTGTGACGTTTATACCAAGTTAGTGACTTCGCAACTGAACATCCCAAACTTTTAAGTACGCACTACAATCATCAATAGACTGTTCCTGTATTTGTCTCAGTTAAACAAATGGGCAGTTTATGACCACCGACGGATTTTCTCGTTGGGTATAGTTGATGAAAATACAGTCCCCAGAGGTAGCCACAGTATCCGAAAAATTGAAATGAAAGATTTTCAGGCTACGTTGATTATGAGGTGATTGTCAAATTTCGGTAGTCCTTATTCTTTTCTCTTTATTGCGGCGATCAACACAACGTTTCATAAATATCAATACGTAGCATTTGGATACTGGTCTCAGTGCTTTTTAATGTAGGAAAAAAGTGTCAACAAAACACATGAGTGCCGGAGTGACTTCTTTCGTTGTGTGAGACGATATTATTAAGTTTTTTGAATCAGTATAACACAATTAGGCTTTTCATGAAAGCGAAAATGTGTAATACAAAATGAACATGTTGCGTAACAAACGACAGCGACATTTCCATACACATAAATACGCTGCCTGTCAAAAAAAAAAAAAAGGGCAACACTAAGAAGACATGATCTGATGACAGTGTAACTTCGTACATCCACACGCTGTCGACTGGGAAGTAAATAATTAAAGGTGCACTTCTCTGTAACAAGTAGAAAGGTCCTACCAGTGCATTCGTGTTGTTCGTCTTTAGTGTTGTTACCAGACCTCGTAGGGCTTATATGGGGTGCGTGTTCGTGTGAGACAGCAATGTTCGTGTTAGGACCTCCTTGCACCTAGTGTGGTTCTTTAGCGGATACAGGAGAGAGGAACAGATGCCGTTCATGAACAGAGAATTAAGATATCAATTTATTCTGCATCTACACTGAAGAGCCAGACAAATTGGTACTCCGGCCTAATATTGTGTAGGGCCCCCGGGAGCACGTAGAAGTGCCGCAACACGACGTGGCATGGACTCGACTAATGTGTGAAGTAGTGCTGGAGGGAACTGGCACCTTGAATCCTACAAGACTGTCCATAAATCCGTACGAGTAAGAAACGGTGAAGATCTCTTATGAACACCGCGTTGCAAGGCTTCCCAGATATGCAGAATAATGTTCATATTTGGGGAGTTGGGTGGCCAGCGGAAGAACAGTGTTTCTGGAGACACTGTAGCAGTTCTGGACGTGTGGGGTGTCGCATTGTCCTGCTGGAGTTGGATAAGGTAGTCGGAATGCACAACAGACATGAATGGATGCAGGTGATCACGCAAGATGCATACGTACGTGTCACCTGTCAGAGTCGTATCTAGACGTATCAGGGGTCCCATATCACTCCAACTATACACCCACCTCACCATTATAGAGCCTCCACCAGCTTGAACAGTCCCTTCCTGACATAATCCAGGGTCCATGAGGGGATGGGTTGTCTCCATACCCGTACACGTCCATCCGTTCGATACAATTTGAAACGAGACTCGTCCGACCAATCAACTGGCGAGGCGTATGGGTTTGTGCGGGCAGTCATCAAGGGTACACAAGTCGGAATTCGGCTCAAAAGTCCGTATAGTCTATGTTTCGATGAATGGTTCGCACGATGACACTTGTTGATGGCCAGCATTGAGATCTGCAGAAATTTGCGGAAGGGTTGCACATCTATCACGTTGAACGGTTCACTTTAGTCGTCGATGGTCCCATTCTTGCAGGGTTTCAGGCCGCAGCCATGTCGGAGATTTGATGTGTTATGATATTCCTGATATTCGTGGTGCACACATGAAATGGTCGTACGAGAAATCCCCGCTTCATCGCTACCTCGGAGATGCTGTGCCCCATCGCCCGTGCGCCGACTATAATACCGCGTCCCAACTCACTTAAATATTGATAACCTGCCATTGTAGCAGCAGTAACCGACCTAACAACTGCGCCAGACACTTGTTGTCTTATATAGGCGTTGCCGACCACAGCTCCGTATTCTTCCTGTTTACATATGTCTGTATTTGAATACGCATGCCTACACCAGTTTCCTTGGCGTTTCAGTGTGCTATCAAATAGTAATAATAATGTGTAATTTTGTCGCTGTATTTACAGCGTCAGTTGCTAACAGTAGATTTGAAACGTGAAATATAATATACAAAACAATTTCTACTGAAAATACGTCGACACCTAACCGTTATGGAAGCCTGTGAATGTTATTCAGTTGGAAAATGTGGTGTCACCGCCAGACACCACAGTGGCTAGGTGGTAGCCTGTAAATCGGCCGCGGTCCGTTAGTATACGTCGGACCCGCGTGTCGCCACTATCAGTGATAGCAGACGGAGCGCCGCCACACGGCAGGTCTGGAGACTTCCTAGCACTAGCCCCAGTTGTACAGCCGACTTTGCTAGCGATGGTTCACTGACAAATTACGCTCTCATTTGCCGAGACGATAGTTAGCATAGCCTTCAGCTACGTCATTTGCTACGACCTAGCAAGGCGCCATTACCAGTTGCTATTGATGCTGTAAAACATGTACCGTCAAGAGCGATGTTCACCAATTATGGATTAAAGTTAAGTATACCAACAGATATGTACTATTTTTGCTAGTCTCAATTCCTTGTCCTGTTCCAGACCTCACGCCAGCCTGCGTGAGCTTAAACGCGTGCCTTTCGGCTTCCTGTCATAGTTCATTGGCTGTCTTGCCAATCCACAACAGAAAAAAAACCATAAAAATGGGCTCTGTGGATGAGCTTTGGAGCTTAAGTACACCTGCCGCTGGATATCCGGAACGAGGATGCCTGCATCTCGTTGGCAGCCACGTAATTGTTCGCGGCAGCGCCCTAGTGCCACCGTAGCGGCTGTAGGAAACGCTCCGACGTAACTGGCGGCGTGCGTATTTGAAAGCGGGGCCGATCGGTTAGCGGCAGATCGGTTAGCGGCCGATATCGCAGTTGGTATCTGACAGTTTGAATATCGGGTCGCCAAGGTTCTGATGGACCACGTCTAACCACCACAAGGAAGGGTCGCCATTTTGTGCGTCAAGCGTATCCTAGCCCCTCTACATCCGAGGATAAGTAATGGACCCTTGCAACATTCTGTTCCACCCGGCACAATTGGTAAGGGACTAGCGGCAGCTAGATAACGGAATTACCTTCTCCTGCTTACATCTATACCACCGTCTACAGCTACATTCACATCGATACTCCGCAACTGGATGGCGTAGGATACTCCACACTGTTACAAGACATTTCCTTCCCCGCTCCACTTGCAAACAGAGTGACGGAAAAACAATACTCTACATACGCTACTGGCCATTAAAATTGCTACTCCACAAAGATGACGTGCTACAGACGCGAAATTTAACCGACAGGAAGAAGATGCTGTGATATGCAAATGATTAGCTTTTCAGAGCATTCACACAAGGCTGGCGCCGGTGGCGACACCTACAAAGAGCTGGCATGAGGAAAGTTTCCAACCGATTTCTCATACACAAACAGCAGTTGACCGGCGTTGCCTGGTGAAACGTTGTTGTCATGCCTCTTGTAAGGGGGAGAAATGCGTACCATCACGTTTCCAACTTTGATAAAGGTCGGATTGTAGTCTATCGCGATTTCGGTTTATCGTACGCGACATTGCTGCTTGCGTTGGTCGAGATCCAATGACTGTTAGCAGAACATGGAATCGGTGGGTTCAGGAGGGTAATACGGAACGCCGTGCTGGACCCCAACGGCCTCGTATCACTAGCAGTCGAGATGACAGGCATCTTATTCGCATGGCTGTACCGGATCGTGCAGCCACATCTCGATCCCTGAGTCAACACATGGGGACGTTTACAAGACAACAACCATTTGCACGAACAGTTCGACGACGTTTGCAGCAGCATGGACTATCACCTCGGAGGCCATGGCTGCGGTTACCCTTGATGCTGCATCACAGACAGGAGCGCCTGCGATGGTGTACTCAACGACGAACCTGGGTGCACCAATGGCGAAACTTCATTTTTTCGGATGAATCCAGGTTCTGTTTACAGCATCACGATGGTCGCATCCGTGTTTGGCGACATCGCGGTGAACGCACATTGGAAGCGTGTATTCGTCGTCGCCATACCCGACGTGATGGTATGGGGTGCCATTGGTTACACGTCTCGGTCACCTCTCGTTCGCATTGACGGCACTTTCAACAGTGGACGTTACATTTCAGATGTGTTACGACCCGTGGCTCTACCCTTCATTCGATCCCTGCGAAACCCTACATTTCAGCAGGATAATGCGCGACCGCATGTTGCAGGTCCTATAGGGGCCTTTCTGGATACAGAAAATGTTCGATTGCTGCCGTTGCCAGTACATTCTCCAGATCTCTCACCAACTTAAAACGCTTGGTCAATGGTGGCCGAGCAACTGGCTCGTCACAATACGCCAGTCACTACTCTTGATGAACTGTGGTATCGTGTTGAAGCTGCATGGGCATCTATACCTGTACACGCCATCCAAGCTCTGTTTGACAATGCCCAGGTGTATCAAGACCGATATTACGGCCAGAGGTGGTTGTTCTGGGTACTGATTTCTCAGGATCTATGCACCAAAATTGCATGAAAATGTAATCACATGTCAGTTCTAGTATAATACATTTGTCCAATGAATACCCGTTTATCATCTGCATTTCTTCTTGGTGTAGCAATTTTAATGGTCAGTAGTGTACCTCCGTATGAGCCCTAATTTCTCGTATCGTATATTCGTGGTCCTTACACGCAGTCTATGTCGGAGGCAGCAGAATCGTTGTGCACTTAGCTTCAGGTGCCATACTCTACACTTTCTCAGTAGTTTTTCTTAAAAGACATCACAGTCGTCGTTGAGTGTATAAAATATTTGTTGTTAGTAGTGCAGTTTCGGCCTTATGGCCATTTTCAAGTAAAACTGGAAAGTTACATTCTGTCAGAATATAAAACTATATGACATGAGTACATGTCGTCAAAACGCATCCGTAAGGCCGAAATTACAATAGTAACAATAAATATTTTATGCAGTCAACGGCGACTATGATGTCTTAAGAAATATTGTATGACTGTGAATCCCCCACCATGAGAAGTTTCTCAGTAGTGTTCCTCGAAAAGAATGATACCTTCCCTCCAGGGATTCCCATTTGAGTTCTCGAAGCATTTCCGTAACACTTGCGTGTTGAAATTAACTGAAGTTAAAATCTTCTTTGTCGTTAGGCCGTGTCATGTTTCCTCTAAAGTAAACGACGTTTCGACCCCTCTGAACTGCGTCGATATATTTCTTTATTCCGACCTGTTGAGGATTGGAGCACTCAAACAATATTCAAGAAGAGATCGCACTGACGCCGTATATGCGGTCTCCTTACAGATAAACCACACTTTCATGAAATTCTCGCAATCCTCATACGCTCGTTCCACTTCATATCGCTTTGCAACGTTCCGCCCAGGTATTTAAACGACGTCACTGTGTCAAGCAAGACACTACCATTCCTGTATCCTAACATCACGGGTTTGTTTTTCCTACTCATCCGCATCAGCTTACGTTCTTTCCCACTTTCAGCGCTAGCCGACACTAATGACACCAACTAGAAATTTTCTCCAAAGCATCTTGTATACTCCTACAGTTATTCAAGTTCGAGGCTTTACAATAGACCACGATCATCAGTTACCAACCGCACTGCCGCGCACCATTTCCACAAAATCGTGTATGTACAGGGTGTTTCAAAAATGACCGGTATATTTGAAACGGCAATAAAAACTAAACGAGCAGCGATAGAAATACACCGTTTGTTGCAATATGCTTGGGACAACAGACATTTTCAGGCAGACAAACTTTCGAAATTACAGTAGTTACAATTTTCAACAACAGATGGCGCTGCGGTCTGGGAAACTCTATAGTACGATATTTTCCACATATCCACCATGCGTAGCAATAACATGGCGTAGTCTCTGAATGAAATTACCCGAAACCTTTGACAACGTGTCTGGCGGAATGGCTTCACATGCAGATGAGATGTACTGCTTCAGCTGTTCATTTGTTTCTGGATTCTGGCGGTACACCTGGTCTTTCAAGTGTCCCCACAGAAAGAAGTCACAAGGGTCTCATGTCTGGCTAATAGGGATGCCAATCCACGCCGCCTCCTGTATGTTTCGGATAGCCCAAAGCAATCACACGATCATCGAAATATTCATTCAGGAAATTAAAGACGTCGGCCGTGCGATGTGGCCGGGCACCATCTTGCATAAACCACGATTCTGGAAACATCCCCCAGGCTGTGGCTAAGCCATGTCTCCGCAATATCCTTTCTTTCAGGAGTGCTAGTTCTGCAAGTTTCGCAGAAGAGCTTCTGTAAAGTTTGGAAGGTAGGAGACGAGGTACTGGCGGAAGTAAAGCTGTGAGTACCGGACGTGAGTCGTGCTTCGGTAGCTCACTTGGTAGAGCACTTGCCCGCGAAAGGCAAAGGTCCCGAGTTCGAGTCTCGGTCGGGCACACAGTTTTAATCTGCCAGGAAGTTTCAAACCACGAGGTGTTCGCAGTGTCGTCTAAGGCAGTTTGTACCGCCACAAATTCACGAAGAATGTCCAGATAGCGTGATGCAGTAATCGTTTCGGATCTGAAAAATGGGCCCATGATTCCTTTGGAAGAAATGGCGGCCCAGACCAGTACTTTCTGAGGATGCAGGGACGATGGGACTGCAACATGGGGCTTTTCGGTTCCCCATATGCGCCAGTTCTGTTTATTGACGAAGCCGTCCAGGAAAAAATAAGCTTCGTCAGTAAACCAAATGCTGCCCACATGCATATCGCCGTCATCAATCCTGTGCACTATATCGTTAGCGAATGTCTCTCGTGCAGCAATGGTAGCGGCGCTGAGGGGTTGCCGCGTTTGAATTTTGTGTGGATAGAGGTGTAAACCCTGGCGCATGAGACGATACGTGGACGTTGGCGTCATTTGGACCGCAGCTGCAACACGGCGAACGGAAACCCGAGGCCGCTGTTGGATCACCTGCTGCACTAGCTGCGCATTGCCCTCTGTGGTTGCCGTACGCAGTCGCCCTACCTTTCCAGCATGTTCATCCGTCAAGTTCCCAGTCCGTTGAAATTTTTCAAACAGATCCTTTATTGTATCGCTTTTCGGTCCTTTGGTTACATTAAACCTCCGTTGAAAACTTCGTCTTGTTGCAACAACACTGTGTTCTAGGCGGTGGAATTCCAACACCAGAAAAATCCTCTGTTCTAAGGAATAAACCATGTTGTGTACAGCACACTTGCACGTTGTGAACAGCACACGCTTACAGCAGAAAGACGACGTACAGAATGGCGCACCCACAGACTGCGTTCTCTTCTATATCTTTCACATCACCTGCAGCGCCATCCGTTGTTGAAAATTGTAACTACTGTAATTTCGAAAGTTTGTCCGCCTGAAAATGTACTGTTGTCCCAAGCATATTGCAACAAACGGTGTAATTCTATCGGTGCTCGTTTAGTTTTTATTGCCGTTTCAAATATACCGGTCATTTTTGAAACACCCTGTATATAGACAGTACGGTTACTACGCTCTCCTGGGTCGCTCCTGACGATACTCTTGTCTTTGATGTACGCCCGCCGTCGAGCACAGCCTACTGGGGTCTATAACTTATGAAGTCGGCGAGCTACTCATATACACTCCTGGAAATGGAAAAAAGAACACATTGACACCGGTGTGTCAGACCTACCATACTTGCTCCGGACACTGCGAGAGGGCTGTACAAGCAATGATCACACGCACGGCACAGCGGACACACCAGGAACCGCGGTGTTGGCCGTCGAATGGCGCTAGCTGCGCAGCATTTGTGCACCGCCGCCGTCAGTGTCAGCCAGTTTGCCGTGGCATACGGAGCTCCATCGCAGTCTTTAACACTGGTAGCATGCCGCGACAGCGTGGACGTGAACCGTATGTGCAGTTGACGGACTTTGAGCGAGGTCGTATAGTGGGCATGCGGGAGGCCGGGTGGACGTACCGCCGAATTGCTCAACACGTGGGGCGTGAGGTCTCCACAGTACATCGATGTTGTCGCCAGTGGTCGGCGGAAGGTGCACGTGCCCGTCGACCTGGGACCGGACCGCAGCGACGCACGGATGCACGCCAAGACCGTAGGATCCTACGCAGTGCCGTAGGGGACCGCACCGCCACTTCCCAGCAAATTAGGGACACTGTTGCTACTGAGGTATCGGCGAGGACCATTCGCAACCGTCTCCATGAAGCTGGGCTACGGTCCCGCACACCGTTAGGCCGTCTTCCGCTCACGCCCCAACATCGTGCAGCCCGCCTCCAGTGGTGTCGCGACAGGCGTGAATGGAGGGACGAATGGAGACGTGTCGTCTTCAGCAATGAGAGTCGCTTCTGCCTTGGTGCCAATGATGGTCGTATGCGTGTTTGGCGCCGTGCAGGTGAGCGCCACAATCAGGACTGCATACGACCGAGGCACACAGGGCCAACACCCGGCATCATGGTGTGGGGAGCGATCTCCTACACTGGCCGTACACCACTGGTGATCGTCGAGGGGACACTGAATAGTGCACGGTACATCCAAACCGTCATCGAACCCATCGTTCTACCATTGCTAGACCGGCAAGGGAACTTGCTGTTCCAACAGGACAATGCACGTCCGCATGTATCCCGTGCCACCCAACGTGCTCTAGAAGGTGTAAGTCAACTACCCTGGCCAGCAGGATCTCCGGATCTGTCCCCCATTGAGCATGTTTGGGACTGGATGAAGCGTCGTCTCACGCGGTCTGCGCGTCCAGCACGAACGCTGGTCCAACTGAGGCGCCAGGTGGAAATGGCATGGCAAGCCGTTCCACAGGACTACATCCAGCATCTCTACGATCGTCTCCATGGGAGAATAGCAGCCTGCATTGCTGCGAAAGGTGGATATACACTGTACTAGTGCCGACATTGTGCATGCTCTGTTGTCTGTGTCTATGTGCCTGTGGTTCTGTCAGTGTGATCATGTGATGTATCTGACCCCAGGAATGTGTAAATAAAGTTTCCCCTTCCTGGGACAATGAATTCACGGTGTTCTTATTTCAATTTCCAGGAGTGTATTTCTAAACATATTCCATATGCTTCTACTACCTTTAACTGCCTGCACTAGGGCATCGTGTCAAATGCTTTCCGCAAATCTATAAATATGGAACCTGTCTGTCACCCTTCATCCGTAGGTTTGCAGTACATCATGTGAGAAAAAGACAAGCTGAGCTTCGTACGACCGATGCTTTCTAAAACCATGCTGATTCATGGACATAAGCTTCTCCGTCCCAGCAAAATTTATTATATTCAAACTGAGTATATTCAATAATTCTGTTTTAAACCGATGTTAGGTATATTGGTCTGCAACTTTGTGGGTCCGTTCTTTTGCCCTTCTTATACACAGGAGTCATCAGCGCTTTTTTCCATTCGCTTGGGACTTCGCGCCAGGCGAGAGATTCGCGTTAAATGCAAGATAAGTAAGGGGCCAGTGCCGTAGAGTACTCTTTGAAAAAGCGAATTGGAATTCCAACTGGACCTGGCGACCTATTTGTTATCAGCTCCTTCAGTTTTTTCTCTACCCAGCGATGCATACTACTACGTCTCTTCGACGGTCAAATGACAGTATGTTCCTACGGTTCTCCTTCGCAAACAGATTTCTTGAACGTGTCCCGGAATGCCCTCGCCGACAACCCTCCGTGCAATTCCGTCTCCTGCTTGAGTTCTATACGTTGTGAGGAATGGAAATAATTACAACGCAAGGGAAGCCTTGTCTTTCCAACGATGGTCTTCGTTACTGGGTGGATTACGAATCGAACAGTCACCGCAGCGATCTAAAAATTGCAAATCGAATAAGCATGTCTGAATATCGACAAATATTCGAGCCAACCCGACGAAACAGATGTAAAGCTTTTTTTTTTTAAAAAAAAAGCATGCATAATTTCTGTTAAAAATAATCCACAAAGAAAAGACCCTGCTATATTCCATGTTTTTAAAGAGGTATTTCAATATGTTTACATTTCGTCGAAAATACAGGTTGACAATTATTGAACTATGTAAAAGAAACGGAGATTAATTACAAACTATGGCATGCGCTCACTTTATTCAACATGTAAACGTTACTAGAGATATTCGGATTTAGGTTATGACATGTTCAAAAAATGGTTCAAATGGCTCAAAGCACTATGGGACTTAACATCTGAGGTCATCAGTCCCCTAGACTTAGGACTACTTAAACCTAACTAACCTAATGACATCACACAAATCCATGCCCGAGGCAGGATTCAAACCTGCGACCGTAGCAGCAGCACGGTTCCGGGCTGAAGCGCCTAGAACCGCTCGGTCACAGCGGCCGGCTATGACATGTTCGATATGCCTGCCATCAGTGACGGTAATGTGACGAAGACGAATAATGACATTCTCCATGACCCACTAAAGTGTCGGAACGTCGATGCTGACGATGATCTGAATGGATGTTTTCAGTTTAGCAATGGTTTCCGGGTTATTGCTTTACACCTGGTCCTTAGCACGGCCCAACAAAAAGGAGTCGCATGTGTTCCGATTCGAAGAATATGGTGGCCAATCGAGCCCATGCCAGTAGCCTCTGGAGACCCCAGAGCCAGAATGCGGTCCCCAGAGTGTTCCTCCAGGACATCAAACACTGCTGCTTCGATGGGATCGAGCTCCGTCTTCCATGAATCACATCTTGTCGAAATAAGGGTCGCTCTGGATAATGGAGACGAAATCATCTACGGAAATCTTCACGGTAGGTACCGTGTTGTCAACGAATATAGCACCGATTATTTCGTGACTGGACCCTGCACACCACACAGTCACCCGTTGAGGGTGAAGAGACTTCTCGATCGCGAAATGCGGATTCTCAGTCCTCCAAATGCGCCAGTTTTGCTTACAGACGAACCCATACAAATAAAAGTGGGCTCCGTCGCTAAACGAAATAATAATGCGCATACTAATTCCCATCATGCCCCGCGGCCAACCGTTCGATTTGAACGTCCTAACGCGTATAGTTCAAATGTTATGACGATTTTATTTCATGCACTTCAATAGTTGTTACCCCGTGTATTTTGAGAACTGCATCACTGGATTGTATAGATCGACAGGAGAAGATCAGCTACTAAGACGTCCCACAATCATGGCTCTAGTTCGGAAATTCAGCTCAGCAAAGACACAGTGAAGTTAACTAAGGGGGTCAGTTTTTCTTTTTCTTTTCTGTTCCTGACAAAATAACCCTGGTGTTGAACTCTGAAGATGCGAAGAAAACTTGTGTGTGAAAATCGAACTGTTCCAATGGGCAGGACGTTTGATAACTGATGGAAAGACTTGAAACAACTTTGATCAATAGATATGTAATAAAATAGAACACCTACAGCCGTCCTTACGATATTATATATTATATGGCTACCAGTTTCGGTGCTTCAGTACACAATTTTCAGGCCTTAACTGACGCTGAAGGGTTTAGCTCCAACTGTTTACATGATTCATCAGTGGACAACATTTATGAACTGGTAATGGTGGTGTATGTGTACGTGGAGAACTTGTTTGCGCACCAATCACCGACATAGTTTAGCTGAGGCGGAATAAGGGGAACCAGCCCGCATTTGCCGAGGCAGATGGAAAACCGCCTAAAAACCATCCACAGACTGGCCGCCTCTCCGGACCTCGACACAAATCCGCCGGGCGGATTCGTGCCGGGGACCGGCTCTCCTTCCCTCCCGGAAAGCCGTGCATTAGACAGCAAGGGCCAACCGGGCGGGTCTAAAGTGCAGGTACTTGTGAAAGTCCAGTGTGGGTTTTAATTATCATATTTCCAGGGGCAGATATGGATTCTGACCACAATCTATTGGTTATGAACTGCAGATTGAAACTGAAGAAACTGCAAAAAGGTGGGAATTTAAGGAGATGGGACCTGGATAAACTGAAAGAACGAGAGGTTGTAGAGAGTTTCAGGGAGAGCATAAGGGAACAATTGACAGGAATGGGGGAAAGAAATACAGTAGAAGAAGAATGGGTAGCTATGAGGGATGAAGTAGTGAAAGCAGCAGACGATCAAGTAGGTAAAAAGACGAGGGCTAATAGAAATCCTTGGGTAACAGAAAAAATATTGAATTTAATTGATGAAAGGAGAAAATATAAAAATGCAGTAAATGAAGCAGGCAAAAAGGAATACAAACGTCTCAAAAATGAGATTGACAGGAAGTGCAAAATGGCTAAGCAGAAATGGCTAGAGGACAAATGTAAGGATGTAGAGGCTTGTCTCACTAGGGATAAGATAGATACTGCCTACAGGAAAATTAAAGAGACCTTTGGAGAGAAGAGAACCACTTGTATGAATATCAAGAGCTCAGATGGAAACCCAGTTCTAAGCAAAGAAGGGAAGGCAGAAAGGTGGAAGGAGTATATACAGGGTTTATACAAGGGCGATGTACTTGAGGACAATATTATGGAAATGGAAGAGGATGTAGATGAAGATGAAATGGGAGATACGATACTGCGTGAAGAGTTTGACAGAGCACTGAAAGACCTGAGTCGAAACAAGGCCCCGGGAGTAGACAACATTCCATTAGAACTACTGACGGCCTTGGGAGAGCCAGTCCTGACAAAACTCTACCACCTGGTGAGCAAGATGTATGAGAATGGTGAAATACCCTCAGACTTCAAGAAGAATATAATAATTCCAGTCCCAAAGAAAGCAGGTGTTGACAGATGTGAAAATTACCGAACTATCAGTTTAATAAGTCACAGCTGCAAAATACTAACGCGAATTCTTTACAGACGAATGGAAAAACTGGTAGAAGCGGACATCGGGGAAGATCAGTTTGGATTCCGTAGAAATGTTGGAACACGTGAGGCAATACTAACCTTACGACTTATCTTAGAAGAAAGATTAAGAAAAGGCAGCCTACGTTTCTAGCATTTGTAGACTTAGAGAAAGCTTTTGACAATGTTGACTGGAATACTCTCTTTCACATTCTAAAGGTGGCAGGGGTAAAATACAGGAAGCGAAAGGCTATTTACAATTTGTACAGAAACCAGATGGCAGTTATAAGAGTCAAGGGGCATGAAAGGGAAGCAGTGGTTGGGAAAGGAGTGAGACAGGGTTGTAGCCTCTCCGCGATGTTATTCAATCTGTATATGGAGCAAGCAGTAAAGGAAACGAAAGAAAAATTCGGAGTAGGTATTAAAATTCATGGAGAAGAAGTAAAAACTTTGAGGTTCGCCGATGACATTGTAATTCTGTCAGAGACAGCAAAGGAGTTGGAAGAGCAGTTGAACGGAATGGACAGTGTCTTGAAAGGAGGATATAAGATGAACATCAACAAAAGCAAAACGAGGATAATGGAATGTAGTCAAATTAAATCGGGTGATGCTGAGGGAATTAGATTAGGAAATGAGACACTTAAAGTAGTAAAGGAGTTTTGCTATTTGGGGAGTAAAATAACTGATGATGGTCGAAGTAGAGAGGATATAAAATGTAGACTGGCAATGGCAAGGAAAGCGTTTCTGAAGAAGAGAAATTTGTTAACATCGAGTATAGATTTAAGTGTCAGGAAGTTGTTTCTGGAAGTATTTGTATGGAGTGTAGCCATGTATGGAAGTGAAACATGGACGATAACTAGTATGGACAAGAAGAGAATAGAAGCTTTCGAAATGTGGTGCTACAGAAGAATGCTGAAGATAAGGTGGGTAGATCACGTAACTAATGAGGCGGTATTGAATAGGATTGGGGAGAAGAGAAGTTTGTGGCACAACTTGACTAGAAGAAGGGATCGGTTGGTAGGACATGTTTTGAGGCATCAAGGGATCACAAATTTAGCATTGGAGGGCAGCGTGGAGGGTAAAAATCGTAGAGGGAGACCAAGAGATGAATACACTAAGCAGATTCAGAAGGATGTAGGTTGCAGTAGGTACTGGGAGATGAAGAAGCTTGCAAAGGATAGAGTAACATGGAGAGCTGCATCAAACCAGTCACAGGACTGAAGACCACAACAACAACAAAAACATGGAAGCGAAACTGGGTAGATATGTTAATGCGCCAATGCGGAACCGGTTAACGCTGAAAAAAGAATTACTTCTAATTTCGGCCACCACGTGCAAACCTGGCGTCATAGAATGTTTGTATGACTGTATGACATCCAAGCTGTCGTTTGACAAGCTATAAGCTGAGTGAACAGTACGGCCGTCGAGTAGAGTTAATGAAAATGTTAGTGAAACCATGTTATATGAACGGCAGCAATTACAGTGCTGCACTGAGAGAGTATCGCCGACAGAAGATCTGAAGAGAGGCCCGACGTCATTAAATGGTTTAAAGAAGACGATAAGGAAATTCGAAAACGCAGGTCAGCTTGTTGTGGCGCCTGGAAGAGGAATACTTCGCATCCGGGTTACTGAAGAGCGTACTGTTGCTGTAACTGACTATGCAGCAGGTGTCCCGGGTAAAGCTAGTGCACGTCCGGTGTCACGAGGATTTCCCATCCCACAGTCAACAGTACGGAAAGATTTTCGGTGTATTTTACACTGGTACCCGTACAAGATTCATACGCTGCAGCAAATGAATCCTCATGATTGGCAGCAACGTTCTGAATTTGCTCCTCGGTTTCTGGCACGGATCGAAGTTGATGACATGTGGCAGGGTAATGTTCTGTGGAGTGACGAGGCACATTTACACGAAAGGATGCAGTGAATACAGAGCACTGCCGAATTTGTGGCGCTGTTAAAGTATGTGTTTCGCACGAAGAGGCATCGCAGTCGCCGTACGTGATTTTGTGGGGTGGATTCACAAGCACCTTTTTTCTCGGCCCGTTCTTCTTGGAAGAGAACATACCCAAAGGGTGTGCCAGTTGTAGCGTGACGACTGCACGTTATCGAGACCTGCTTTTACAGCTTCTGTTTCTTGGTTTGGAAGAGCGCAGCTGTGTGTAAACCACTGTTTTCATGCAAGATAAGGTAGTACTTCATGTCGCTCGTCCAATGAAAAGATTTGCTTAATGCACGCACGAACGTGTTGTCTTGAGAGGTTTACCAGCTGCATGGCTTACAAGATCACTTGATCTAAACCCATGTGACTTTTGGTTCTCGGATATCTAGAAGGACGCGTTTACCACTGACGCTTTAGGTCTCTACCTAATGTGAAGGCCAGTGTATAGGAACACGTTGCTCGGATACCACCGGAACTGCTGCGAGCAACAGCTGATCACGTCGTTTTACGGATGCAGCATTGCGTCATCGTCTTCGTGGCTCATATCAAACAAATTGTGTAAGTTACGGTTACTAATAAAAGCAACATTATGCGTTTCGCAACTGGTTGACCTTTTCTGCCCACATTTCGTTTCTAATTCGTTACATATGGAAACACTCCTATATGTCTTTATAGCGTTCACTGCTCAGTATTTGCACCTGATGGCCGAAACTAGACTTAATTCTTTTCCCGCGTTAATCGGTTACACATTAACGCATTAGGATTTCTACCCAGTTTCGCTGCCAGATGACAATTACAGCCGACATTGAACCTCTGTGAGTAGCTACTTTAATTATAACCACCATGTATTGATCCATTATGGAATACGTCATCGAGAAGTATACGATATTATCACGCTAGCAAAAGGGTACAAGACGCTTTTCCAGATACAATATTATTATTTTCAGTAAAACGTCTTCAACGTATCGTTATGTTGTGACAAAGGAAACGTAAATGCTTTGGAACTCTTCTGTGCAATGTCATTCGGTCGTGGTCGTGTATGTGACGGATGAGGAGATCAGGAGCGCTTGGTAAATAGTCTAAGAAAGTGAGTTTTCGATCTCGGCAATTACTGGTTGGTTATTAGCTCTGTGGAATGGGACGATTTTCTGGTGGAAAAACATCACAGGATGGTCACACTTACGTTCTCCAACTGTAAACATCACGTACAGTCGAATATTCTCTTGTGCTGTACACATTTATGCCCGATCCCTCCAAACTCACTGACCACCGGCATTCACCACTCTAGCATCCCACGAGACTGCGGAAACCTTGCGACTGCCCGCCGACTCCACGCCCCGTCCGCCTATTAATAGCCAATAGACGTGCGTCGCCGCTAGCGCTAACGGCAAGCGGCTCTCTCCAGAGGCCAGCCATGTGTCATACTGCACGTGTCCGCAGCGACCAAGCTCACCGCTTCGAAAGGAAAGAGAGACGTTTGACTAGGGTGACCAGATGCAGTTGTTTAAAAAGGAGGACAAACAGCTTCGAAAAAGAGGACAAAGGAGGAAAAAAGAGGACACGTCAAACGGGTCGACTGCACATCAGGATACCCCCGTCACCTTTGGACAAGTCACTTAACTGCCGGGAATTATCGGTAAAACTAGTAGTTAATTGTTACTCGTGATCAGCTGGTGATTCCCAGAGCAATAACTTTTTATTTTAAATTAAAAACATTGATTGTGGTGACAGTGTGGCGTCAATTGTTTTGTTATGTCAACAACACGGAATTGTTTACAAAGCGAAAACGGTAAGACCATTCACTTCCCTTCATTCAACGCACCGCTACCAACATCTACAATTCAAGCAGCAGCTGACGACATGTAAACTGCACTTTAACCTTCCGAATACAAATAAATTGAATGACTATGAAACAATGAAATAAAACCATGACAGTTACTCTGTCGAGTTATTTCTTACCTTTATTGGCCACTGAGACGTACGTTCCAGCTTCCATATATCTTACATTCCACTTCAAATTCATTTCTCCCTTCCTTGAAAGCCGGATATTTGCAGGAAAAGGCTTCAGAAAATGTACACTTTCGTATAGTCACAGCCAAATATATTACGTAACTCACTCGGTTAAAAATTACACTCACAAATCACACGTGCACTACAGGAAGCCAAGCCAATACAAAGCGAAGATACGAAACGAAAATTTTAAATAATAGATATTTGCATTCGTTTATAGGTCGATCAACGATAACATCGACGATCCTGGTGTCACCTACTAAAACCGCTTTCGTGCTTGTTAATCACGAAGGCTGTGCCAATAGAAATGGTTGAAATGGCTCTGAGCACTATGGGACTTAGCATCTGAGGTCACCAGTCCCATAGAGCTTAGAACTACTTAAACCTAACTAACCTAAGTACATCCACGCCCGAGGCAGAATTCGAACCTGCGACCGTTGCAGCAGCGCGGTTCCGGATTGAAGCACCTAGAACAGCTGGGCGACACCGGCCGGCCTCTGCCAATAGTTAAAATATTTAAGAAAAGATCAATAGAACAGGACGAATTGTAAATTTAACTGTATTACGCTCAACTTTGCGAAAAAGCCGGACACTGTAAAAATCCGCCCGTACCCCGGACAAAGAGCAAGAAAGGAGGACATGTCCGTATTAATCCGGACGTCTGGTCACCCTACGTTTGATTCACTCTTCATTGCTAGTTTGGTGTGCCAATGCATCTTTTCTGTCTGTCTGAGGGGACAAACATTAAACATAACCGGCACTGTAAGTCTCCTAAATGGCTAATAGCTTCGAATTTCATGAAGATCGAATTATATCGCCAGTATGTATCAATAACCAACATCAGCTCAAGACATACACTCCTGGAAATTGAAATAAGAACACCGTGAATTCATTGTCCCAGGAAGGGGAAACTTTATTGACACATTCCTGGGGTCAGATACATCACATGATCACACTGACAGAACCACAGGCACATAGACACAGGCAACAGAGCATGCACAATGTCGGCACTAGTACAGTGTATAGCCACCTTTCGCAGCAATGCAGGCTGCTATTCTCCCATGGAGACGATCGTAGAGATGCTGGATGTAGTCCTGTGGAACGGCTTGCCATGCCATTTCCACCTGGCGCCTCAGTTGGACCAGCGTTCGTGCTGGACGTGCAGACCGCGTGAGACGACGCTTCATCCAGTCCCAAACATGCTCAATGGGGGACAGATCCGGAGATCTTGCTGGCCAGGGTAGTTGACTTACACCTTCTAGAGCACGTTGGGTGGCACGGGATACATGCGGACGTACATTGTCCTGTTGGAACAGCAAGTTCCCTTGCCGGTCTAGGAATGGTAGAACGATGGGTTCGATGACGGTTTGGATGTACCGTGCACTATTCAGTGCCCCCTCGACGATCACCAGTGGTGTACGGCCAGTGTAGGAGATCGCTCCCCACACCATGATGCCGGGTGTTGGCCCTGTGTGCCTCGGTCGTATGCAGTCCTGATTGTGGCGCTCACCTGCACGGCGCCAAACACGCATACGACCATCATTGGCACCAAGGCAGAAGCGACTCTCATCGCTGAAGACGACACGTCTCCATTCGTCCCTCCATTCACGCCTGTCGCGACACCACTGGAGGCGGGCTGCACGATGTTGGGGCGTGAGCGGAAGACGGCCTAACGGTGTGCGGGACCGTAGCCCAGCTTCATGGAGACGGTTGCGAATGGTCCTCGCCGATACCCCAGGAGCAACAGTGTCCCTAATTTGCTGGGAAGTGGCGGTGCGGTCCCCTACGGCACTGCGTAAGATCCTACGGTCTTGGCGTGCATCCGTGCGTCGCTGCGGTCCGGTCCCAGGTCGACGGGCACGTGCACCTTCCGCCGACCACTGGCGACAACATCGATGTACTGTGGAGACCTCACGCCCCACGTGTTGAGCAATTCGGCGGTACGTCCACCCGGCCTCCCGCATGCCCACTATACGCCCTCGCTCAAAGTCCGTCATCTGCACATACGGTTCACGTCCGCGCTGTCGCGGCATGCTACCAGTGTTAAAGACTGCGATGGAGCTCCGTATGCCACGGCAAACTGGCTGACACTGACGGCGGCGGTGCACAAATGCTGCGCAGCTAGCGCCATTCGACGGCCAACACCGCGGTTCCTGGTGTCCGCTGTGCCGTGCGTGTGATCATTGGTTGTACAGCCCTCTCGCAGTGTCCGGAGCAAGTATGGTGGGTCTGACACACCGGTGTCAATGTGTTCTTTTTTCCATTTCCAGGAGTGTATTATTGGATTTTCTTCATTGTTGTTACCACAACCAAAAATTCGCTAAGCGAATGCAGCATCGTTCCACTTATGCTATTATTTATTTTAACGTTTCCTTCATCTATTAATAACTTGTTTTGGCTTTTCAAGCCATCATCCAGTGTTAGCAGTATAACAGATGCACACTACGTTCTCGCTACGAAACGGGAACAGAATGGTGAGAACGAAAATCAACAGATAGGTATTTAGCTAGAGAAAGGTTCCATACGTATAAAAACGGCAGCGTATGCAAGTGACATATCCGTTTTAGTTCACAGATTTAACTATTCTTGTTGTGTTGACAGGTATGTGGTTCACGTAAGGCGGGAAATGTGCAAAGATATGGCGCTGACCAAAGAAGAAATTTGACATGATGTGCAAGGGGAAACCGCTAGGGAATTTCGGCTTCGACTGAAAGAACACACTGATTCTAAAGAAAATCTAGATATGCATTCGTATCTCATAGACAACATTTACAATAAATTCTAAATCCGTTATGCAACGAAAGGGAAGAAAATGATTGTTAATAGAAATTTTTTCATTATATCAGAAATCAGCCAGGTACGCTTATCGACGAACGAACTGAGCCACAAAACAGAACTTATCTCGATAGTTTTATTGGTTTCTTTCCTTACGGCTACACAAAACCAAAGTATCAGTAACTTTCGTAGTTTCCACATTGACAGGTACAGTTATATATATTGTCTACAAACTGGTCTCAGCCACGCGTGGCTGTCTCTTTCTAGTTCAATAGAAAGACAAAGCACACGTTTCTAACCCGTGTAGGAATTGGCTACAGGTCCTAACGTCATCCTCGTCCCTTTGTAGGTAAGTTGTAAGAGAGCACTAGGAAAATGACAGAGCTCCAGCGTTGTTATTACCAGCAATTTGTTTCGCAATTAACGCGCAGCACCTCTAGAAGCTGGCGTTAATGCCAACCATCGTGTTTTAGTGGCTGACTTAATTAGAGAGCTGCAGACATTATAGCCCACAGTATATTCTGAGGCTACTGCTTACCTTCTCCCAAGTATTCGAGTGTTGACAGATCTGCAAAGTGATTATCTTGTCGCACAGAATAGAAATAATTTGCAGACGGTCTTAATCATGTATTCTTAGTGTTGGTTGGAAGCCTTTCTTTAAACTGAGGAAATGATAATTTTTTTGTTATTTTTTTAGTAGGGCTGATTGTCTGGCTTGAGCCGCAGAAACCGTGAGTCGCACTGAGACAGAGCGTAATTGGAAGTAACGCAGTCGAACGCTGGTCCCACGTGTCAAGGAGACAGAACAGTTGATCTGGGCCGAAAAGTTGACGTAAAAGTGCTAATTGTAACAGTCAAGTAAGTCTCCGGCACAAACATTTTCTGAAGAGGAAATTAGTGCGAAAGTACGTGGGGAAAACAGCGTCGATTGGAAGTGGGCCACGGCGTAAGGGAAAACCGAAAAAGTACTACGCGTTTGAGATGCGGTGCTGTAGGAGGATATTGAAAATAAGATGGGCTGATAACTTAAGGTCTCTGTGCAGAGCAGAGAGGAAAGGAACACGACTGCAAAAATATCCAATAAATACATTGCCTCACAAAAAAAGTGACGCACCCAGGAAGAAAAAAATGGTTCAAATGGCTCTGAGCACTATGGGACTTAACTTCTAGGGTCATCAGTCCCCTAGAACTTAGAACTACTTAAACCTAACTAAGCTAAGGACATGACACAAATCCATGCCCGAGGCAGGATTCGAACCTGCGACCGTAGCGGTCGCGCGGTTCCAGACTGTAGCGCCTAGAACCGCTCGGCCACCCCGGCCAGCGCACCCAGGAAGATATGGCCGGATGGCCATGTAACTTTTATACATATACACCACGAAAGGGTACGTAAATGAGCGGAGTAACACTTCTCTGTGACAGGTACAAATACAATGGCCGCCAGGATGCCTAAGTGTTGTTCGTGTTTAGTACTGTAAGTAGGCTTGGTAGGTTACATAAGGTGCGAGAGCAGCGTCAGATGTCGAGAGGTCACTATAAAGGACCCTGAGATTCCGCGTATTCATCTGAGACAGCGTTATCAGCACCTGACAAGGGTTTGAAGGAGCAGAGTGGGGGGTTATTGTCGGTCTCAATTTGGTCTGCTGATCCGATCGTGCAATATTCAGTTTGTGGAGCATTCCGATGTGACAATGGGGGTTGGAATACGGGCGAGGTGCGTCAGCTCCGCGGAGAGATATTCCCGGAAAGTTTGGAACTCTTACTTGGATAAGTGGCTTTTTGCAGGTTGCATACAGGCAAATTAATATTGCTTTTCCTGTCTAGCAGTGTAACAGAGTGTGCAGTAGTCAGTGGCACTTCTTATTAAGACTTACTTTTAATTTAAACTGAGAAGTTGAAAAAACTGCGACCACTCGGTTTGGTTTTACCTGTTTCACCTTGATTTCGCCTTCAGACGGTTCTTACGGATTTTCGTTTATGGGGACATCAGTTTTGCATAAATTGTCGCTTCCAGGATGTAGTGACGACATTCATAAGCGCAACGACAAAATAATAAGAAAGTGAGTGGTCACACCGTTTTCGACCTTTCACTATATCAACGGTCAGGGAATTCTAATATTGGAAATGGATAGAACAATGTTTAGTACATGCGGTACATGTATTGAAACAATACATATTTGTGAGAGGGAGAATAAATTGATTTAGTTGCATTTTATTTGTCTGCGTTTCCACTAGAGCGATTTGTTTTTCAATGTACACCCATGCTGCGTTGATTCCCCAGAAAAGTCTTCGCCTTTGACATTGTCTCTGTCGGTCTTCATTAGCAAAAATTTTACAAACTGAACGAGGTATTTAGGCGGCTTTCCAGGGAACACCACTGGAGGATCTCTTCTCATCTCCAGTGAAACTTAGTAACAATACTTGTAAGACTGCCAATAAGTAAGACTTGCATTAAACTTCGTTTGTAAATTTAAACAATTTCCGACAGCTCTGACTTTTCTTATTCACTGTAAATTCTGCGCGCAGGGCACAAAAGCTGGAAATGATTTTAAGTTGTCGTCAATCAGAAGTCCTTTTAAACCCTCTGCAATAGCCTCACTAGTTTTAATTGCTGACTTCTGTATTATTTTCCAATCGAAATTTAAAACTAATCGGTAAAACTGGTGGTAGTGGTAATCCGCGACTTCCAGAAGATCTTTTACTAATGAGTAAGCATTTGGATAAACTTTAAATATTAGTGTTGTAAGCAGTGTGTCTGAACTCTCCGTTACATTGATTAAATATTACATTGGGTATCGAAAACAATATAACCAACATAAGGCTATTCTTTGCTCTGTGTAAGATTCTGTGTTGTGTATGGAAATAAATAAGCATTCACATATCGATAGTAACAACCCGAGGGCGATACATGCGAGCGTGATTCTAAGCATTTTTGTGAGACAAGGTTTGTCTGCGAGACAGCAGTGTCGGCCGAGAGCTCGGACGCAGAAGACGTGTCACGCTGTCCTCACGTCGCTGATGGCACATCTTACCACGCTCAAGGTCTGATTACATTTATATGGCCAGGAGAGATTTAGATGGCTTAACTACGCTTGAAGATGGAATTCAAGGCAAAATTCGCAGATACAGCGTAAAGCGCAATTCCAGGGTTAGGCTCGTTATTGTTAGTCCGAGTTTCGTAATCCCATGTTTTGCTTGTCAGTTAAAGAAGCCTCCTTTTCCTACAAATAGTTACAATTATTCTCCACATCTAATTCATAAATATATTGTGGCTATTAAATGTTAATGAAACTTTGAAATTGAAATAATTTGTTAATCTGGCACTCAGACATCATTGATACTTATAAGGTCATTGCGTGAAGAGTTTGACAGAGCACTGAAAGACCTGAGTCGAAACAAGGCCCCCGGAGTAGACAACATTCCATTGGAACTACTGACGGCCTTGGGAGAGCCAGTCCTGACAAAATTCTACCATCTGGTGAGCAAGATGTATGAAACAGGCGAAATACCCTCTGACTTCTAGAAGAATATAATAATTCCAATCCCAAAGAAAGCAGGTGTTGACAGATGTGAAAATTACCGAACTATCAGTTTAATAAGTCACAGCTGCAAAATACTAACACGAATTCTTTACGGACGAATGGAAAAACTAGTAGAAGCCAACCTCGGGGAAGATCAGTTTGGATTCCGTAGAAACACTGGAACACGTGAGACAATACTGACCATACGACTTATCTTAGAAGAAAGATTAAGGAAAGGCAAACCTACGTTTCTAGCATTTGTAGACTTAGAGAAAGCTTTTGACAATGTTGACTGGAATAGTCTCTTTCAAATTCTAAAGGTGGCAGGGGTAAAATACAGGGAGCGAAAGGCTATTTACAATTTGTACAGAAACCAGATGGCAGTTATAAGAGTCGAGGGACATGAAAGGGAAGCAGTGGCTGGGAAGGGAGTAAGACAGGGTTGTAGCCTCTCCCCGATGTTGTTCAATCTGTATATTCAGCAAGCAGTAAAGGAAACAAAAGAAAAATTCGGAGTAGGTATTAAAATTCATGGAGAAGAAATAAAAACTTTGAGGTTCGCCGATGACATTGTAATTCTGTCAGAGACAGCAAAGGACTTGGAAGAGCAGTTGAATGGAATGGACAGTGTCTTGAAGGGAGGATATAAGATGAACATCAACAAAAGTAAAACAAGGATAATGGAATGTAGTCTAATTAAGTCGGGTGATGCTGAGGGAATTAGATTAGGAAATGAGACGCTTAAAGTAGTAAAGGAGTTTTGCTATTTGGGGAGCAAAATAACTGATGATGGTCGAAGTAGAGAGGATATAAAATGTAGACTGGCAATGGCAAGGAAAGCGTTTCTGAAGAAGAGAAATTTGTTAACATCGAGTATAGATTTAAGTGTCAGGAAGTCATTTTTGAAAGTATTTGTATGGCGTGTAGCCATGTATGGAAGTGAAACATGGACGATAAATAGTTTGGACAAGAAGAGAATAGAAGCTTTTGAAATGTGGTGCTACAGAAGAATGCTGAAGATTAGATGGGTAGATGACATAACTAATGAGGAAGTATTGAATAGGATTGGGGAGAAGAGAAGTTTGTGGCACAACTTGACCAGAAGAAGGGATCGGTTGGTAGGACATGTTCTGTGGCATCAAGGGATCACCAATTTAGTATTGGAGGGCAGCGTGGAGGGTAAAAATCGTAGAGGGAGACCAAGAGATGAATACACTAAGCAGATTCAGAACGATGTAGGTTGCAGTAGGTACTGGGAGATGAAAAAGCTTGCACAGGATAGAGTAGCATGGAGAGCTGCATCAAACCAGTCTCAGGACTGAAGACCACAACAACAACAACAAACAAGGTCATTGCCGGGCATTTCGCCATTATTAATGCTTGTCAAACTATTATTGGTCATGATGATTACTGAAGTTTTTAGATGAACTTAATTTATGAAATCCCTTCTTACAAGTTATTTGGTAGTTAACAGGACCCAAGGAAACTCCTTTTTTATTATTCCCAGTAACAATAAGGTTTAGCGGCTGCTGCTGCATGCTGCTGCGAATTGCTGTAAACCACTTGGAGGAAGACAGTCATCTAAAGAGATGAGTGCAAAACTTAGGGCCAAAACAGAGACACTGACACATCACAACATATCATGAACTCTAATCCAGCAAATTCCGTTGCACAAGCCAGATTCTGCACTCACTTGTAAATTCCTTTTCAAATGTCCAGTCAGATAGCTTAGGCGTTCATTGTTACAGGTTCATTTGTTCCTGTAGTTTTTCATATTCAAATACGCAGTTACACAGCTTATCCAAATGTCAGTTTCAAGTTTATCTGTTGAGGGCTTAAATGACAGAGAAACGTATACTCATATGAAGGTTAGGTTGCGATTACTAATGGCTCAGGTTGCTTATCGAGTACATTTTCACAGACGAACATAAGCTTTATTTGCTGCAGTTACGTTACAATGTATTTATCGTTCGTTCCATTCTTCAGAGCCGTTGTTGGTGCTATGACGCCGCCTTCCACTGCAGTTCCACATCTCTCTTGGTTTACACTCATTTTCGAAGGACTGGTCCGCGAAATAGCCGTAGAAGTCCTGAAGCGTTTGGTTTTCAGGTGTGCGCTCTTGACTACACAGCCAACAACGATCCACCAATCCAGGCGAAGATGCGCTAGAGTTGAACTCATTCTTCTGTTACAGCGTATTTCTTCTGTTTCCTTACAGGCAAGAACAAGGCCGCAACTCTGAATTTATTTCCACAAGTTTCCCCAAGCAAACCACCATCTCTATTTCAGGAAAAAAACTTCAAGCTCGCTGGACGACAGCAATTTCGAAGCCCATCATGAGAGATCAGTGGTTCCGTAAAGGCACGTTGCTTTTAAAAGCTTTTAAAAAAACATATGTTTCCCGCTTTTTGTACGGCGGCAAAGCATATTTAGCTGGAATAGTGTTGGTTTCCCCACAAGAACTTGTACACTGAAGCGCCAAAGAAATGGTAAAGGCATGCGCATTCAAATACACAGAGATGTAAACAGGAATATTGCGCCGCAGCCAGCAACACATATATGAAGGACTTATTTCAATAGTGGTACAAGTCCATTACCTCCACTTTTCTGCCTATAATGCTTCTGAAATTAATGATCCAAACAAACCTAAAGTAAGGTTCATCTCTAGCAAGAAGCCATATGATTGAATATTTCTTGTATCTCAACTGCAGATTTTTCAGCTCTCATTTAGCTTTAGGACTCTGTATCTCAAAGTGAACAAAAATGGACTTGTACCACTATTGAAATAAGCCCTTCTTATAAGACAACAAGTGTCTGGCGCAGTTGTTAGATCGGTTACTGCCGCCACAATGGCAGGTTATCAAGATTTAAATGATCTTGAACGTGGTCCTATATAGTCGGCGCACGAGAGATGGGACAGCATCTCCGAGGTAGCGATTCCTTACGACTTATCCGCGAGTGTACCGTGAATATCAGGAATCCGGTAAAACATCAAATCTCCGACATCGCTGCGGCCGGAAAAACATCCTGCAAGAACGGGACAAACAACAACCGAAGAGACTCACTCAACGTGACAGAAGTGCAATTCAGCGCTTATTATTTTGCCATCAACAAGTGTCAGCATGCGAACCATTGAACGAAACATCATAGATATGGGCTTTCGGAGCCGAAGGCCCACGCGTGTACACTTGATGACGACATAGTTTTACGCCTCGCCTGAACCCGTCAACCCCGATATTCGACTGTTGATGACTGGAAACATGTTATCTGGTCGGATGAGTCTCGTTTCAAATTGTATCGAGCGAATGGACGCGTTCGAGTATGGAGACAACCCATCAATTCACGGAACCTGCATGTCAGCACGGGACTGTTCAAGCTGGTGGAGACTCTGTAATGGTGTAGGACGTGTGCAGTTGGAGTGATATGGGACCCCTGATACGTCTAGATACGACTCTGACAAGTGACACGTATGTAAGTATCCTGTCTAATCACCTGCATCATTCTTGTCCATTGTGCATTTCGAAGGACTTGGGCAATGCCAGCAGGAATATGTGACGCGCAACACGTCCATAATTGCTACAGAGAGGCTCCAGGAAGACTCTTCTGGGTTTAAACACTTCCGCTGGCCACCAAACTCTCCAGACATGAACGCTATTGAGCATATTTGAGATGCCTTGGGACGTGCTGTTCAGAAGAGTCCCCCCCCCCCAACTCTTTCTGGACAACACCTGATTCATTGCGACAGTTCCCTGCAGCACTACTTCAGGCATTAGTGGAATCCATAATCCCTTCCACGTCGTGTTGCGGCACTTCTGCGTTCTTGCCGGGGCCCTACACGATATTAGGCAGGTGTACCAGTTTCTTTGGCTCTTCAATGGAAGATCCTCTTGAACTGCTCAAGCGACACGCTCGAACTTTTGAACGCGTCGTTGGACTTTCCAGGTAGTACGTCACCGGCAGAGACGAACAAGCTGGTGTACGCTACTTCTGGAATGCCCTGCTCCTAGGTTCACAGCTTGAAGTACCTTGGGCCACGCAATAACATCAACATATTCCATCTCTGCACAAGCGTCACAAACTAGCGACAGCGGCTAGATTTTTGACACCATGGGAACGTCAGGCGAGGCATATTCGTCGTCTAGTTTCCGGTCGACCTCGTATGATCATCACAAGAGAAGTTCACTGTACTGTGCCCCGAGAACGTCTTTACACTTTCCCATATGCGCCTGCCATCCGGGAGTAAGTAATCAACTCCCTGCAACAGGCTGTGTCATCCCCACCGTTGGCCGAACAACAGCAGCAGCCGGTCAGCCGGAGTAGGGAATTATGGTTCCATGTGTAAAGCCCGCCCGGTTGGCCGTGCGGTATAACACACGGCTTTCCGGACGGGAAAGAAGCCTGGTCCCCGGCACGAATCCGCCCGGCGGACTTGTGTCGAGGTCCGGTGAGCCGGCCAGTCTGTGGATGGTTTTTAGACGGTTTTCCATCTGCCTCGGCGAATGCGGGCTGGTTCCCCTTGTTCCGCCTCAGTTACGCTATGTCGGCGATTGCTGCGCAGACAGGTTCTCCACATAATTACTCTACCACGCAAACATAGGGGTTACACTCGTCTGGTGTGAGACATTCCCTAGGGGGTCCACCAGGGGCCGAACCACACAATTACCCTGGATTCGGTGTGAAGCAGTGGAGGGGTGAAGTGGACTGCGGTAGTCGTCGTGCGGTTGCGGAACACAGCGGCTGCGGCGCGGACGGAGCATCTCCGTCGTTTCTAGGTCCCCGATTCACACACAATACAATACAATGGTTCCATGCGTAGACTGTCGTTAATAGCACTACACAAACGACTGCGTTTGGAGTGGTGCCCTTAGCGGGAAACATGGATTATTTGTGAATGGCGTCGCATTGTGTTCAGCGATGAATCGTCGGTGAGTGTGGGGAGACCAGGAGAGAAGTCTCATTCTTCCAAAGTTTTGGCCAGGCACAGGGCTGTTATTCCTGGATTGATTGTGCGAGTGTGTGTGTGTGGGGGGGGGGGGGGCTGCCAGGTTTGACGTCAGATTACTGTTGGTAGTGACTGATGGCACAACAGCATGTCACGGATGCCCTGTATCCTCAAATCTTACCATCCCGTGCTACAGTATCATAGTTTCCAGCAGCACAGTACTAATCCAGATTGGCACGTGTCTCTGTGAACTGTCTGCATGATGTTGAGATACTTCCGTGGCCACCTAGATCCCGCTATCTGTCTCTAATTGAACATCCAGCGGACGAGCACGGATGTCAAACTCCCCCATGTTCCAGTAAGTATCCAGGATATCGAGGACCATTTACCATAGCTGTGGGCCAGATTGCCTCAGACGAGGATACTACGGCTTCATGACGCGTTTGTATACTCCCGTGCATGCATCCGTACCACAGGGGTGCTACGTCATACTGATGAGGGGGTTCATACTGGCAAGTTTTTCTAATGAATTTGACTCCATTTTGCAGTCACTGACACAACGTCAAGAACGCCCTCAACCCATGCAGTTTGATTTCGATTCTTCCTTGCCTCACGAGCTCTTCAATTCTTTTGGCAGGGTAAAAATAGTTGCAGACTATGATTGGAACCCAGGTACAGTGACAGAAATTGAAGTTAGGTACTGACCTGATCTGGTGAGTATCTTAAGATTAACATTCGCCAAAAAATATCAAAATTTGCACCGTATTAGTTTTTCGCATTTGTTAACAATGAGTATAGATTTAAGTGTCAGGAAGTCATTTTTGAAAGTATTTTTATGGAGTGTAGCCATATATGGAAGTGAAACATGGACGATAAATAGTTTGGACAAGAAGAGAATAGAAGCTTTTGAAATGTGGTGCTACAGAAGAATGCTGAAGATTAGATGGGTAGATCACATAACTAATGAGGGAGTATTGAATAGGATTAGGGAGAAGAGAAGTTTGTGGCACAACTTGACTAGAAGAAAGGATCGGTTGGTAGGACATGTTCTGAGGCATCAAGGGATCACCAATTTAGTACTGGTGGGCAGCGTGGAGGGTAAAAATCGTAGAGGAAGACCAAGAGATGAATACACTAAGCAGATTCAGAAGGATGTAGATTGCGGTAGGTACTGAGAGTTGAAGAAGCTTGCACAGGATAGAGTAGCATGGAGAGCTGCATCAAACCAGTCTCAGGACTGAAGACCACAACAATAACAACAGTTTTCCGCAGTACGTCAGTCACAGATTTTTTCGGACTAATAGTTTACACTAATCTGATAACTTTTTGGTAAATGTTTTTTAACTTGTCGTTTATGAATTGCGTGCACTACTCGTCTGTGAATTTCTCAGAGAAAATTGCGACAGTCGTACACAAATTATGTTTTGCTAAATGCATTTTAGGGTAAATTTAAAACAAGTGCTCAGACGGCAATGATAGCTCCACGACCTTTAGTGAGCGTGGAAGAATTCCACATTGTGACTGATATTTGTTTCGTCACATGGCGATTTTCTGTGTTTTTCAAGATTTTATTGGGTTTCCTTTCGTTTTCTTCATTTCCGAATGCTTTGCTTTTCAGCTAAGCTTTTTTGAGCTTCGTATTTCTTCGATTTAGTAGGTTGAATGCTGAACACTTTGCTACGTAAATGAGTCTCGGATTTCAGTGAAGCACACACTTTACAAGAAGAATTAATTTTTCTGTTTCTAACCTATCAAGAGTATCAAGAAGGTAGAAAGCCGAGGGCTAGTAGAAATTCTTGGATAACAGAAGAGATATTGAATTTAATTGATGAAAGGAGAAAATATAAAAACGCAGTAAATGAAGCAGGCAAAAAGAAATACAAATGTCTCAAAAATGAGATCGACAGGAAGTGCAAAATAGCTAAGCAGGGATGGCTAGAGGATAAATGTAAGGATGTAGAGGCATATATCACTAGGGATAAGATAGATAATGCCTACAGGAAAATTAGAGAGATCTTTAGAGAAAGGAGAACCACTTGTACGAATATCAAGGGCTCAGATGGAAAACCTGTTCTAATCAAAGAAGGGAAAGCAGAAAGATGGAAGGAGAGTACAGAATATCTATACAAGAGTGATGTGGAAGCGGAAGAGGACGTAGATGAAGATGAAATTGGAGATATGATACTGCGTGAAGAATTTGACAAAGCACTGAAAGACCTAAGACGAAACAAGGCCCCGGGAGTAGACAACATTCCATTAGAGCTACTGATAGCTTTGGGAGAGCCAGTGCCGACAAAACTCTACCGTCTGGTGAGCAAGGTGTATGAGACAGACGAAATACCCTCAGACTTCAAGAAAAATATAATAATTCCAATCCCAAAGAAAGCAGGTGTTGACAGGTGTGAAAATTACCGAACCATCAGTTTAATAAGCCACGGCTGCAGAGTACTTACACGAATTCTTTACAGACGAATGGAAAAATTGATATAAGCCCACCTTTGGGAAGATCAGTATGGATTCCATAGAAATGTTGGAACACGTGAGCCAATAATGACCCTACGACTTATCTTAGAAGAAACCTACGTTTCTAGCATTTGTAGACTTAGAAAAATCTTTTGACAATACTCTCTTTCAAATTCTGAAGGTGGCAGGGGTAAAATACAAGGAGCGAAAGGCTATTTACAATTGGTACAAAAAGCAGATGGCAGTTATAAGAATCGAGGGACATGAAAGGGAAGCAGTGGTTGGGAAGGGAGTGAGACAGGGCTTTAGCCTCTCCCCTATGCTATTCAACCTGTATATTGAGCAAGTAGTAAAGGAAACAAAAGAAAAGTTCACAGTACGTATTAAAATCCATGGAGAAGAAATAAAAACTTTGAGGTTCTCCGATAACAGAGACAGCAAAGGACTTGGAAGAGCAGCTGAACGGAATGGACAGTGTCTTGAAAGGAGAGTATTAGATGAACATCAACAAAAGCAAAACGAGGATAATGGAATTTAGTCGAATTAAGTCGGGTGATGCTGAGGGAAATAGATTAGGAAATGAGACACTTAAAGTCGTAGATGAGTTCTGTTTTTTGGGGAGCAAAATAACTGATGATTGTCGAATTAGAGAGGATCTAAAATGTAGACTGGCAATGCCAAGTAAAGCGTTTCTGAAAGAGAGAAATTTGTTAACATCGTGTGTAGATTTAAGTGTCAGGAAGTCTTTTCTAAAGTATTTGTATGGAGTGTTCAAATGGCTCTGAGCACTATGGGACTTAACATCTAAGGTCATCAGTCCCCTAGAACGTAAAACTACTTAAACCTAACTAACCTAAGGACATCACACACATCCGTGTCCGAGGCAGGATTCGAACCTGCGACCGTAGCGGTCTCGCGGTTTCAGACTGAAGCGCCTAATACTGTTCGGACACTAGCGGCCGGCTGTATGGAGTGTAGCCATGTATGAAACATGGACGATAAATAGTTTGGACAAGAAGAGAATAGAAGCCTTCGAAATGTGGAGCTACAGAAAAATGCTAAAGATTAGATGGTTAGATTAGGTAACTAATGAGGAGGTACAGAAATGAACTGGGGAGAAGTGGAAATGTGGCACAACTTGACTAGGAGAAGGGGTTGGTTGGTAGGACACACTGTGCGGCATCAAGGGATCACCAGTTTAGTGATGGAGGGAAGCGTGGATGGTAAAAATCGTAGAGGGAGAACAAGAGATGAATTTCAGTGGTTACTCGGAGATGAAGAAGCTTGCACGGGATAGAGTAGCATGGAGAGATGCATCAAACCAGTCTCGGGACTGAAGACCACAACAACCCTATGTTAGGTATTGCAATGTTATTAAACAGACAGTCGAAGATGTGGACTTGTATGTAACCTACAACTGAGTGACAAATGGGACACGAAGGCGTTCTAAGACTCTGAGTAATATGTGTTACCAACTTATATTCGTTGCGTATATTGTTGTTGTTGTTGTTGTTGTTGTGGTCTTCACTCCTGAGACTGGTTTGACGCAGCTCTCCATGCTACTCTATCGTGTGCAAGCTTCTTTATGTCCCAGTACCTACTGCAGCCTACATCCTTCTGAATCTGCTTAGTGTATTCATCTCTTGGTCTCCCTCTACGATTTTTACTCTCCACGCTGCCCTCCAGTACTAAGTTGGTGATCCCTTGATGACTCAGAACATGTACTACCAACCGATTCCTCCTTCCAGTCAAGTTGTGCCACAAATTTGAATACCTGGCACTCTGTATCAATGCGTAGTTCACTCCGATTTATTTTGTCGTAATAAATCTTTTGTACTTGAAATTCAAACGCCCCTTTCTTATGCTATACTGTAGGTATTGCCTAAAAAGATGTGGTTCTTACGTACAGTAGTGTCAAGTGAACTTGGGCTGGATGGGAGACGATTTTGTTTTAGTCTCACATTATGCATAATTATTTGTTGTTCATATGTGACCTTACTTTTTTGTTATTTATGTGTATCAAAGTCTGTAAATGCGTCTCAGCTGTGTCGCTCAATGCAAGGGGACGGCTTCCTTCGGCAAGAGGATAGTTGTGAGAATTTCGAGGGGTCTAGTAGACAAACCAGCCGCGAGAAGTCGCGGTTGTGGCGCGAACGACTAGATGGATGCAGACGTTGGTCGCCAGAGGGGGTTGCGAGGAGTGATGTGGGCCCACCCGGTGTGTGGAGACCGGCCTGTTGTCAGCCACTTGCTGCTGACTTCGCTGAAGTAGTCCGTGGAGATGTGAAGCGACGGCCTCTTGCAAATTGATACCGCTGTGGACGATACCAGATGGGATCAGTTGCTGCGATTGAAAAGGTTAGCCTTGCTGCACGTCGGACAAATCTGAGTGTATCGAGTATTTATTAAGCGGCGAGTTGAATCACAACCTGTTTGTGAATGTTTCTTAAGAGTCGAGCTTAATGGTTGGAATTGTGTATGCTGGTTAAAGGTCTCAAGAGCGTAGTAGGCTCAAACATACGTTTGTATGTGACTTTATGATATAGCTTGACAGCTGTATTACACGGTCATAACTGTTAGTATTCAAAACTGTAAACGATCGCCGGCCGGGGTGGACGAGCGGTTCTAGGCGCTACAGTCCGGAACCGCCGACAGATACGGTCGCAGGTTCGAATCCTGCCTCGGACATGGATGTGTGTGATATCCTTAGGTTAATTAGGTTTAAGTAGTTCTAAGTTCTAGGGGACTGATGACCACAGCAGTTAAGTCCCATAGTGCTCAGAGCCATTTGAACCATTTTGTAAACGATCCCATTGCCGTGTCGCGCTTTCTGTAATTACGTATATTGAACCTTAATAGTGCAAACTGGCAGTAACTTGTCTGTTTTAGTGCACTATTCCTCGGGTCTCGTAATTGGTCGCCTTCCCGTCCATGTTCTTGGGGAAGCAATTAAAGTTGTTTATGACGGTCGAAATGGTCTGCGCCGATTAGTTGATGGAGGAAGGAAAGCTCACCGTGCAGTAACTGTATTTGTACTTTTAATATATTTTGTGTGGGATCTACAATTTAAAAACCTCTCTCACACCGGCCTGATTTAGCTTCACTGATCAGGATAGTAAAAACATGCATATGTTAAGGGAATTTTCATTTACAAAACAGGCTTATCACATTCACACAGTTCAATACTGTTCTATCCTGATTAAATTGAGCTTAACTTAAATTCCATAAGGCAGTGAAGCCATTTTGAAGTCTCGGTGCGACGAAAATTGTCAGTCGATCTCCTGAAAACATTTGTAATAATTATTAACTTTCGGTGATCACATGGGGAAGACCGGAGATCTGCTGGTAAGACCGTGTTAGCCTATTTATTTGAAGTAACTGGATATCTTGAGCATACAAAACGGCAGGTTCGTCCAGTGTAAATCAGACGTTCCCCACTGATCCCTTGCAACACAGCGTAGTAAGCAGACACTGTCAATAATAATCAGTTAAATAATACGCGAACACACTTACTTTAGTTCAGTTCATGTATTAAATTCCTTCTCATACAGAATCTCATCAAGATGGCGACTAGCTCAACAATACATACATATACATCCTTCTTTTACGACTCATCGGCAAGAAGTCCACTATTCTTTTTATAAGAGAAAACATAGATAGCTGAGAAGCTATTCCATGGAGTAAATGGACGCTCCAAGGAATAATTGGGCTTGAAACTACTTTGCACTGAAAATCGGTAAGATAAGAAGAGATATTTCGAGATATGTACTGTGTTATATAATTTATAAAATTTCTGAAAACATCGCGGAGAAACCGCTGCAAGAGACATTACATCGCCCCTCGCAGCGAGCAAAGTTGATATGTATCCATTTTGCGAGCTAACTATTGGCTTAGCTAACTCGTTAGAATGTGTGGAAGATACGTTCCTATACATTTTAAGAAGTTAGTAAGATTTGATTTTTTTTTTTTTTTACAAGAATTGGAAGAGATTTTGTATCTTCGTTACTAGATACCTAGTTGTTGCTTTCACGTGTACTGGGGCATACCCGGATCCCACGTACACAACCAGGGAAGATGGACTTATATAGTTGTTAATCAGGTCTACCTATTCAGGAACTGGCCTTCACGGGGAAACCCCGGAAAACCTGGAGGCTTAGACCCCAACTAGGTATCACAGATGAAAGGAAAGATAGAATAATTTAGAAATTTGAGAGTTATCTAGAATTCATAGGACAGATAAAATCTGCCTCATAGCCAAAAAAAAAAAAAAAAACTTTACACATGCAAATTTTTTTTACAATCTTCTGGAAAATTTTCTTCATCGATGTCTTGCTGAACTGCGGTGAAACTGATCGAACAGGAACATGGGACACGGCACGGAGGACAGGCGTCGCATTGGCGTACCGGACAGGAGACGTAACGGATTTGAGAGACCAGAAGGAACCTCAGGAACAGGTACTCAGGATTGTGGCATGAAACAAACGAAATTCGTCTAAGGAATGGTCAACTACTAAAGATTCCTGGAAGAGAAGGGTTAGTCGAATTTTCCAGATTCATTTTGAACTCAAATATGGACCTGATCCATCCAATCTTCCATCTGAGGAATGGGAAAATCCATTCGTCTTATACTTTCCACACCTAGGTGTCTTAATCGATACTATAGTTGCACAATATCACAACTCCAAATCGGAAAACGATTTTTGAAAACATGGATAATTTCATCCATCTTCTTGAGTAAGCCGAAAGGTTCTAATCCTGGTTTTAATTATTTATTTATTTAATTTGTTTTTTCGTTGGCTTTTCCAGGTGGAAGTAGTTCTGAATCTTTCCTAATTTGGTTTCAAGTACGAATGTGGATAGCATGCCAGAAATTTAAAAACTTTATTATTTGAGACAATATCCAAAAAAAATTATATCTTACTCATACATGATTAAAACGAAATTTTTCTGAAAGAGAACGTTTAATTAAGTCTTGCTGCATGACCTCTCCAGCTGAAAATAATCTTAATTAGTATTTATTGATGATCAAATTTTTCTTTTTTATACTCCAAATGCCGCATTTTCTCATGAACATATATGAATGCAATATAACAATAAACAAATCTAACTGGAAAATGACACATTATTACAAATTCAATGAAGAACTTTCTTATTGACTCTAATTTTATAAACACACACTAAGCTGGTTAATTAAATTCTTTTGAATAGAATTTAGCTCGCGCAAAAAAAAAAAAAAAAAAAAAAAAAAAAAAAGACAGCGAGTCTTTATATCTGTGGACAGTAGCAATCGATTCTAATTTCCTAACGCGGTTCATTTGTTCTCCTGTGAGCTATCAGTTTACAAACACTAACTTCACACGCAAGCGCCGTATAGTTTCAGTAAACTTATTCTCACTGGAGATTAACACTCCCTGAATGTATATTATTTCACACGCATAAGCTTCTTTGGTGATCATCGTGTAGACAGATAATCCGTAAGTCTTCACAGCAGCAATAGCTACAGTTCCACTTACTTTTCTAAATATTCCTAAGTTATCACAGAAGAAATCGCTTACTGTTCATTAAACTATCGCAGATGCTTGGCATGCTGTCATTTAACCTATCACAGTAGCTGAGGCATACTGTCCTTCGCACTTCAATTATTATTATTATTATTATTATTTTTTTACACTCAAATACTTCATACAGACTTTTCATTTAATTTGAAACACTTTCCTTAAAAGTACCTCTTTAGGTCTACATGGGGAAATAATCCTTTTATTCTTCCAGAATCCGGATATGCTAATAACTACGCACCAGGATTCGGTATATCAACTATTATATATGGACCTGTATAAATTATATTCCATTTTCTGATGGTCTTCTTCAACCTCGATGACTTGATGTGTCTTCTTATAAGAATTTTCTGTCCGATATTGAAAGTCTGAATCCGTTTGATGTTTCTGTCATGGATTTCCTTTCGCTGTCTTGCTTTCTCCGTAATATTAATGAGAGCATTGCGAATTTTTTCTTCCCATGACATTTTGGTGTCCTCGAGTTTAGGCAAGTTATCTACCCAAAAGTTTATTTCGTTATCTCTGAACATCAGTTCATTCGGGGTAAAGTTTGTAGAACTATGAGGTAAAATATAATAAATCTGCTCAAACTCGGTCAAATAGTTTATCCAGGTAGTTTGTTTATCATGACAGTACGTTCTCATGAATCTGTTTAGTTCTCGAAAAACTCGTTCAATTAAATTCTCTTGTGGATGATAGCAAGATGTAAATATCTGTTTTATTCCTAGTTGTGATACTAATTTTCTCCATAAATATCCAGTAAATATCTTCGCATTGTCGGAGATTATAGATTTTGGAATCCCTGCATGAGGAATGTAGTCATTTACAAACTTTACTGCGGCAGCTCTGGCAGTTGCTGATTTTATAGGATATAGTTTAACATATTTTATAAACACATCACAGAATTCAATAATGTGCTTAACGCCACCTCTGGCTCTAGGAAGTGGTCCACAAATATCACATGATATAAGTGATCTTGGTGCTTCAGGTATTATTGAGTGAAGCGCAATTTTATTTCCCTTGTTGTCCGGCTTAGCCTTTTGACAGAGAATACATTTCTGTATGATTTTCTGCACTTTTCGCCTTATATTTGGTAAGTAACAATAATATCTAATCTTATTAGCACACTTTACAACACCAACATGACCCCAGGTCAAATGTGTAAACCAAATTAATCGTTCTTCATATTCTTCGGGTATGCAGACACACCACTTTGCATTCTCAGCCTTCCCAGATTTAAAAAATAAAATATTATTCACAAGCCGGTAGTATTCCAAATTGACCATAGGATTTTGTTGATTGAATTGTCGTATTATAGTATTCCATCGTCGATCCTTCTTCTGAAGCTGAGTCATTGTCTTACATAAATGAATATAATGTAATTATTATCTTGAAGAAGAAGCACTGGGAATTTTGCCTTATTATTTACATCCAGTTCAGGTGTTATTCCTTCTGGAGATCTTGACAACGCGTCAGCTATAATATTTTCTTTTCCGGCTACATGAATAATTTGAAACTGATATTCTTGCAGCGCCAGCGTCCACCTTGACAAGCGAGGATGCAGCAACTTACAAGTTTGTAAAAAGGCTAGTGATTGGTGGTCACAATAAACGGCTATCCTTGAGCCATATACATAATAATTAAACCTTTTCAAAGACCAAATAACTGCTAAAGCTTCCAATTCCGTAGTGGTATATGCTCTTTCACAGGTGGATAACACTCTGCTAGCAAATGCAATTGGACAAAAGGTTTTTACACCATCGATGTACCTAATTTGAAATAAACAAGATCCTAATCCGACATCTGATGAATCAGTGGCTAAACAGAATCCGAGATTCATATCAGGGTGGTATAATAACGGAGCATTTATCAGTTGATCCTTAATTTCACAAAAAGCCTTTTCACAATCATTACACCATTGCCATGGTACATCTTTCCTCAGGAGCTGGTTTAGTGCTTCAGAGTTCATTGCTTGAGTTTTAATAAATCGACGAAAAAATGAAGCCAAGCCTATAAAGCCTTTCAGTTGTCTTCTGTTTCTTGGAGTTGGAAAATTTTTTATCGCACTAATCTTCGCTTCTGTTGGAAGAATGCCTTTTGCATTAATCATATGTCCTAAGAATTTAATTCTCTGTAGAGAAAATTGGGATTTTTTTAGATTTCCAGTTATACCAGTTTGTTTGAACACAGCAAAAATCCTCCTAATAAGTTGTACATGTTCCTCCCAAGTTTTAGAGGCAATTAATAGATCGTCCACAAAATTGTTATTCGACTACGTAGTTCTGGTCCTAGGGCATTGTCCAACGCAGAAATAAAAACTCCAGAGCTGATATTGAGACCAAACGGAACGACCTTGAACTGATAGCTTCTTCCTCCATGTATAAAAGCAGTATATTTTCTTGAGTCCTTGTCTAACTGGACTTGCCAGAACGAACTTCTCAAATCAATACTGGTTAAATAGGATACATCTTGAAATATCTGTATTAACTCATCGATGTTCTCCGGATGTGTGCGCACAGGTACTATAATTTTGTTAATTTACCTTGCATCTAATACCAATCGAACTTTTCCTCCTGGTTTTGGTACAACAAGCAACGGAGAACAATATGGGCTGTTCGACGGATCAATAAGATTCCAGTTTAACATTTTTTGTATCTCTTCCTGAACTGGTTGTTTTAATCGCCAGGGAATGGGATAGTGTGTGCGGCAAAATGTCTTATGGAGCTTAATCTGTAATGTACAAACATATCCTCTAATAATTCCGGGCTTTTCACCGAAAACTGACTCATATTCTGTTAATATATTGAATAATTGTTCCCTCTGACTATCCGTTAGGCAATCTGACTCAGCAATCTTCTGTTCGACTGTTTGTCTGAAATCCTCTTCTTGAACTGACTTAATAGGTAATCGGCACATATTATTCTTTTCAGCACAAATCAACTGCACAGCTGCACCACGGAAATATCGCTCATACACTGCCTCCTTTCTCAGTAAGATCGGTGTAACAAATTGATCTTCGATTTTAAAATGCACTTTTCCTTCTACCAAGTCCAACTTGCAACTGCAGGCTTGCAAAGTTCCAATGCCAAGAATACAATCTACTAACAACTTTTCCACTACAAGGAATGTGCATTGTTTAGCTACATTTCCCAATTTTATCTCTATAAGCGTTTGTATCTTGACGTTCCGGGATTTTGCCCCCACTGCACCTATAACTTGGCAATTTTGTACTGGTAGGACAGGGATTTTCTTAATTTTACTAATTCTGCGAAACAAAGTTCCGAATACTACGTCTGTAGATGAAGCTGTGTCCAATACAACATTGGTTAAAATTCTTCCCACTTCTGTGATGATCTCAGACACAGGAACCCTTTTATCTTCGACTACACAGGCCTCTAAGTATCTCGTCAATTCATCTGTCATTAATTCGCTTTCATTATATCTCAACATTGCCACAGAATTAATTTCGTTTAAAACAGGTTTGCCCCTTTTGTATTCCCCGGTCGACTTTACGGAGCATAAAGCGGCCCTCTTCAGTTTAAATGTCGATTATTATTTCCTCTTGAATCATCTACTACTTCTGTTATGACTGGTTGTTGTTGATGACTGGTTGTGTTACTTGCTTCAAATCGAGGGTCAGAATTTCTGTACGCATTATTATTATTTGAAGACTGTTGGTTCTGATAATCTCTTGCATTTCCAAACATTGGGTTGTATCTGCGACCTGTTCTATTGTCTCTGAATCTGCCCCTCGCAGCACAGTTATTGAAATTTCCATTTCCGTTACAATTGTTTCCGTTGAATCTCTGACTATTCCTAGTATAATAATTATTAAATCCGTTTCCGTTCCGGTTTGCGTTTGGCGCCTCAATCGCTCTCCTCTGCATAACCGGTTGTCTTGGCCGATGTTCATCTTCCTCGATCATATCTATAGTGTGAAGCATAGTTATGAAAGAGTCAAGGTCATACTCATTAATATATAGCATTCTATTTCTGATGCTGGCCGAAAGTCGAGATTTTTATATGCCAATCGCGTCTTGAAGAGGCATAGGCTTATCCCAATACCGCGATTTGTTTATATATTTCTCAAAGTATTTCTTTAAAGACCCACGTGAAAAGGAAAAAGGTTCCGGGTATAATACCTCCTGCCTTAAACGTTCTTGTACTCCTTCGGACCAGTATTTGGATAAAAATGCTCGTTCAAAATCTTCATATGTGTCCCAAGTTGATATCATATCAGATGCCCATATAGCTCCTGACCCCTGAATATAACCGGTCACGAAACTAACCTTTTGCCACTCACTCCAATTTTTTGGCAACACTCCCCTAAAACTTCTTATAAACACTACGGGATGAACATTTTTCTTGTCTGGGTTGCAGATCTGGAATTGACGTTGTTTCAACATTTTCTCCTCAGTATTGCTTTTACAATTACAGTCATTATGACTACCCTCATAGTGTTGTGATTGATGTTGATTGCAAAAACGAACGTGTGCATTGATGTCCCTGTCTGTACTTGGTCGGGTAAATAATGTAGCCTCATTGATAGATCTTGTTATGGGTTCATTTCCTTGCGTGGAACACAAATCTTCTCGAGATAGATTTAAAGATCTCTCAATGTTTTCTTTCCATTGTTTAAGTTCTTCGCCTAGTTGTTCTTTGGCTTCTCGAAAACCTTTATTAAATAAATTTTCTTCAGAACTCTCGTTCATAGATTGTATAACTGCTCTGACGGTATGTTCAATATTGTCTGAAGAAATGCTTTGCCTTCCTAAACTTAACTGCTAGAATGTTTACCTTATGATCAACTTCGTCTTGTCTCTCCTTTATGTTATTTATGGATTTATCCAAATTTTGGATGTCCTTCGGGATCTTGTCTTGTGATTGCCTCAAATCCTGCATATCTGCTGACATCTCATTTACTTGTTGCCTTAATTCATCGTGAACTTCAACTAATACCGAAATTACCGCGATAGAACATTGCATCTGTTCTTGTGCTTGAACTATCTGTGGGATTGACTCGACCTGCTCTTTAATAGTATCAAGCTTAGTGGCAACATACTCAGTTAGCTCTAGGCGTAACTTCTTCGCATTTTCATTACACTGCTGAGTGACTTGCTCAATTTGAGCAGCTAATTTTAATTCTGTCTTTTCATTCTGAATTTTCAAATCTTCCGCCGTTTTATTTAATTTATCATCAAGGTTCTGAAAATTCTCTACTAATTTATTATTTAATTCCGCTTGATTAGCTTCCAATTGCTCCTGAACTTTCACTTGATTGGCTGCTAATTGTTCATTCATTTCCCTTTTAATCTCTATTTGCGCTTTAGTTATTTCCCTTTTAGCCTCTATTTGCGCTTTAGTAAATTCCCTTTTAGTGCCTATTTGCGCTTTAGTTAATTCCCTTTTAGTCTCTATTTGCGCTTTAGCTAATTCTGTTACATTTTTGGCTAACAGTGTTAACTGCTGCATGATTACAGTCAATGGGTTTATTTCGTCCTGCCCAGATGACATCGAAACACTTAAGCTTTGTTGTGGGGCCTGACTAATGCAGCCGCTAGGCACTACTTAAGTTAAGCTAGCGTCCAATGTGTCACTAACCTCAGAAACAGCTGAGGGCTGTTGTGATTCGCTCTGCTGTTGCATTGCCATTTTATAAGCCGCCCTAGTAAGAACCATTAATACACAGAACAACAAATATATAAAGTCACTCGCATCTGAGTTAATAATGTCACTGACCTAAACTTTGCATAATACTCACTTATAATAAACACTTTCTATCTAAAGTTCAACCCAATCAATCTGATTCAAACCGATAGACATTTAAATAGTTATTATAAATTTCTATCTACAAAAAATTAATAGTATATTGTCTGGCCTGAACGACGTTCTCGTAGGTTGTGGCGAAATTGTGACTTCTGGAACAGGCCTCGTCTTCTTTTCTCTCGTGCACATGCAACATAAAATTCACACAATGTTTAAGTAATGCTCAAAAATGGGTCCTGTCACAGTGATGCCAAATTTAATATATTTTGCGTGGGATCTACAATTTAAAAACCTCTCTCACACCGGCCTGATTTAGCTTCACTGATCAGGATAGTAAAAACATGCATATGTTAAGGGAATTTTCATTCACAAAGCAGGCTTATCACATTCACACAGTTCAATACTGTTCTATCCTGATTAAATTGAGCTTAACTTAAATTCCATAAGGCAGTGAAGCCATTTTGAAGTCTCGGTGCGACGAAAATTGTCAGTCGATCTCCTGAAAACATTTGTAATAATTATTAACTTTCGGTGATCACATGGGGAAGACCGGAGATCTGCTGGTAAGACCGTGTTAGCCTATTTATTTGAAGTAACTGGATATCTTGAGCATACAAAACGGCAGGTTCGTCCAGTGTAAATCAGACGTTCCCCACTGATCCCTTGCAACACAGCGTAGTAAGCAGACACTGTCAGTAATAATCAGTTAAATAATACGCGAACACACTTACTTTAGTTTAGTTCATGTATTACATTCCTTCTCATACAGAATCTCATCAAGATGGCGACTAGCTCAACAATACATACATATACATCCTTCTTTTACGACGCATTGGCAAGAACTCCACTATTCTTTTTATAAGAGAAAACATAGATAGCAGAGAAGCTATTCCATGGAGTAAATGGACGCTCCAAGGAATAATTGGACTTGAAACTACTTTGCATTGATAATCGGTAAGATAAGAAGAGATATTTCGAGATATGTACTGAGTTATATAATTTATAAAATTTCTGAAAATATCGCGGAGAGACCGCTGCAAGAGACATTACATACTGTTCCTGTAACAAAGGAGAAAGGGTCGGCACCTTGGCCTTGGGGGTGTACGTAACAGTTCTGTTAAAGTTATTATGTCTAAAGATTTGTTAATGTGGCTCGCTTCATTTGCTTCATTTGCACTACGAACAATTTAAATTGGAAGGAACAAATAGAAAAGGTTGCCGGGAAGGCTAACCAAAGAGTGCGTTTTATTGGCAGACACTTAGAAAATGTAACAGACCTACCAAGGAGACTGCCTACACTACGCTTGTCCGTCCTCTTTTAGAATACTGCTGCTTCGTGTGGGATCCTTACGAGATAGGACTGACTGAGTACATCGAAAAAGTTCAAAGAAAGGCAGCACCTTTTTGTATTATCGCAAAATATGGGAGAGAGTGTCACAGAAATGATACAGGATTTGGGATGGAGATTATTAAAAGAATGGCGTTTTTCGTTGCGATGGCATCTTCTCAAGAAAATTCCAATCACCAACTTTCTCCTCCGAATGCGAAAATATTTTGTTGACACCGACTTACATAGGGAGGAACGATCACCAAGATAAAATAAGGGAAATCAGTGCTCGTAAGGAAAGATATAGGTGTTGATTCTTCTCGCACGCTATACGAGATTGGAATAATAGAGAATTGTGAAGGTGGTTCGATGAACCCTCTGCCAGGCACTTAAATATGATTTGCAGAGTATCCATGTAGATGTAGATGCTTGTCATTTGACAGTTGACCTACGTTAAGTGCGTGTCTAGCAGTATCTTCTTATATTCTGTGCGAGTGCAAGAAATTCATTATGAACAGATACTGAATGTGGGTTTTACGATTTTACTCAGTTGTACGTCTTGACTAATCATTTTTCCTAAAATGAACTCACTAATGGTCTTATTCGTGTTGGTATTCTTGATGTTACAAATTTAATCAGTCATTTTCTTAATGTCACTCTTTGCTAGCCTCAAGTTTTGGCACGAGTTCAGGGAGATGTTGATTGCCTTAATAATTGCTAAATATGTAAAGCAAACATCTTACTTAAAATAACATTTTTCTAGAAATTGTGAAAGCTAACTTTTATGATTTTAGGAGGTCATTATTTAAATGAGATTGTTCAAGCTGAACGAGATCAGAAAAAAATTCTTAAGACTTCATTCTCATAAATACATTCAATATCACATTAAGCTTCATAATTGTTAACCAAATTTTCTGCTAAAATTTTTTTAACTGTGAATGTTGCGGCTGTTTCCCTTCGGTGACCTTTCCACGCCACAGTCCTTGTTGGGCTGTGTGTTGGCCTTTTCATTGGTATCAGAGCATGATTGTGCTTTGGGGGAAGGGGGGGGGGGGGGACAATGTCATAAAATGGTTCAAGTGACTCTAAGCACTATGAGACTTAAAAATTGGTTGAAATGGCTCTGAGCACTACGGGACTTAACTTCTGAGGTCATCAGTCCCCTAGTACTTAAACCTAACGAACCTAAGGACACCACACACATCCATGCCCGAGGCGCAATTCGAACCTGCGACCGCAGCGGTCGCGCGGTCCAGACTGTAGCGCCTAGAACAGCTCGGCCACCTCGGCCGGTGGCAATGTTATCATTCTCAGCTGTCTTGTAGTTGTAATGTTAAATGTTTTAGTTCTTGTCTTAAGTGCTTGCGATTCTGCCTAATTGTGGTGCAGGAAAGTGCAGATGCTGGAATTTTTCATGCAAGTACGTGGATGCCTCGTTTGGATCAGGAGTGTTCAAAGGCTCCATAAATGTTCCGTTCCTCGCAGACCAAGAAGAGAATATTTCGATTCACAGGGATGACAAATTTTTTTACGAAATTTGTTCTCAAATTTGCCCAATCAAGCGGCGCCCTTGAATCAGCTACGTACGAAGGATCAGGCATTTGAATGGGGAGAATCGCCGCAGTCGATATGAGGCTAACTCTCCGGTCCTTGGGTTACCTGAGTTCGATCGACCCTCTATTGCTAGACCGATGCCTCAAATTCTGTCGTTGCTGCTATTCTTCAGGAAGACCAAAGGTAGAGTCGACCCAATGCTCATACTTCCGGCCCCAGAGCAGAACTACTGTATATGAGTGTGAGGCCTTTGAGATATTTCCTCTTGAAAAATCTGTTTCATCTCTAGTACCATGAGATATGTCTCGAAACAAAACAAAGCTTTCAGTTGGGTACTGGCTAGGGCCAAGAAAACTTGCTGGATTGCCCGGTGGGCTGTGCACATTTCAGCGTTCAATTTTATGGTGAGGCTTATCAGGGGGTGGTAAAACACGGTTGCACATGCGTTGAGCCGTATGTTTGAACAAGGACGTACTAGTTATGATAAGGAAGAGAGAGCTGAAGAACCAGGACTGGTTGCTGTAGTGCGCAGAGGTCCCCAAACTATTTGGAGACTTGAAGCAGAGGCAAGACCAGGATCGCATTCTGAACAAGATTAAGCAAGACATATTGAGTGGGAAGGCTCCTTCTGAATATACCTTACAAAGAGGCATATTGAGTTATCAGGGTAGGCGTGAAAGTAAAGATAAGATTTGTGTTCCCGGAGACTTGATGCCGGCTATTTTTCATTACTTTCGCAACAATGTTTCTGGGGGACATCTTTGGATCTGGAGTACCATAAGTGTGCTTAGAGAATTTCTCACTTGGCCTATCTTATACAAGGATATTAGATGTTTGATATGGGAGTCTGATGTATGTAAAGCGACTAAGCCCAATTTCAGTACCCACAGTGGGCTTCGGCAATCACCTGGAGACGATTTCCCGATGGACAGGCTTTTTGACTATATTGGCACCTGGCCGCGCACACGTGATGGGTGCCGTTGCATTCTCCCGGTTCCTTTAGTTGATACCCAATATCGGTGTCACTGCTGGGTTAGCCATCCGCCAGCTGACAGGTATTTTTGCTGTATTTGGGAGTCCCTGCACCCTTGTTGGTGACAACGCACCCGCCTATCTCTCTTGGCAGTTTAAGAAACTGTTTTGATAATGCAGTTACCCACTTCACCACAATACCATACCAGGTCCAGCAGTCCTTCGTCGAAAGGATTAATCGGAACTTGAAGGCTGCACCAATTATATATAATTGCAGATCACGCCACCGGTGCGACTGCTCCGTCCCATGGTTGAACTTGCCCTTAATTATACCCACCACGAGGCGCTTAAGACCACCCATACTGCCATAAAGTTTGGCCACCGTCTTAACTCACCTTTAGCCAGCTTATGATCCGTTAACGACTTGCTTCCTGAAAAGGTGACACCTGGCCTAATTCAGGAGAGTTGGAAGAGCGCACGCCAAAAAATGAGTGCAGCTCATCAGAAGCAGGCGCACCACTACACCCGGATCGTCGGGAATTTAAAGCTAAGCTTGGGATAGTCTTCATCTGTGATGTTGCATTGGGTTGTCTGCGCAAGGGTCCTGTTACTGATAAATTAGCTCCTCGTTTTGTTGGGCCTTGCGAGGTAACTGAAATCTTTAACACACTTAGCCTATTTGAGCACAATATAGATTCCAAGAAGGTGTCCAGGGTAAATGTTTCCCAAGCGAAGCCTGAAGACTAAGCCCTTTCCGGTCCCAGGTGTGTTACGTTTGCGTAGTTTGTGCTGAAAGAGAGTAATAGAGGGACAGTTAGGGCGGAAGATAGAGGAGACAGTGCCAGCGCGAGAGTGATGGTGGAAAAGACTCTCAGTGAGAAACAGTGACTGCAAAAGAGAGAGAGGATAGTGATAGTAGCAGAGAGAACAGAGAGGAGGCAATGGAAATGAAAGAGATGGAGACCATAGCTTTGCGGGGGAGGGGAGGCAGATGAGAGGGCTTGGACCCCCCACTCGCAACCACCGGTAAACTGTAACACGAAAGCCGGCCTGTGTGGCCGAGCGGTTCTAGGCGCCTCAGTCTGGAACGACGCTACCACTACGGTCGGATGTTCGAATCTAACCTCGGGCATGGATGTGTGTGATGTCAATAGGTTAGTTAGGTTTAAGTGGTTCTAAGTTCTAGGGGACTGATGACCTCAGATGTTAAGTCCCATAGTGCTCAGAGCCATTTGAACCACTTTGTAACACGAAAAATTTCCAATCTCCTGTAACTACGAATAAGTCTCCTGGTCTATGGGTGAAAACTGATAAGTTGGTCATTGACGAGATAATAAGTTACAATGGCAATGGGAGAGTAAATGTATGCGATAGACAACAGCTGTGGGACAGGCAGACAATGAAAGAGGCCGAGGAGGAGACCGTCGCAACGAAGAGCGAGGCAGTGAATGCGGACAGTGAAACTGAGAGAGAGACACAGGAGATACTGGAGAAAAAGAAACAGTAGGAGAGACATATATAGACAGTGGCAGTGAGGCAGTGAGGCTTCCCTACAAAGAGACTAGATAAAAAGCTTTAGAATATTATCTGTTAAGAGTGTGAAAACGTTCTCGTGTCAATACTTTTGGTGGTGGAATAATGAGTATTGTGGCAGCTGATTCCTCACTTTTCTGTAAGTCTTTAAAAAAGAAACATATTCGCCCCTTTTGTGCCCCAACAGGATACTGATGGACAAATATACTCCAAAAATACTCCAGAGTCACGTGTTTTAGACTCTGCACACTGTGGAACTGTAGTCTTACGACATCAAGCTTCCGACGAAAGTTGCTACGGTGTGGGACTCGTATCACTACCTCGAGATGACATACACTGCCTGAGAAAAAAACTGAAGCACACAGAAGAGTCTATGTAACTCCGAACACGTACACATCAGCTGATATGTAAATCACTAGTACTGAAGTCTCTTTGTGACGTAGAGAATGGCCACCAGAGTGCATTTGTATTCTTAGTGATTAGAGTTATTACCGGGCCTGGTAAAGTATGTAAGGGGAGTTAACAGCATCAGATGTTGTCTGATGATTATCAATAACACGGAGATGCCACCTATAGGTGTGAGACAAACTTTTCAACCACTGACAGTGTCTTTATTGTGGGTCCCAATTTCGCCAGCAAGTCGGATTGTGCAATATCGAAGTTTGTGAACGATCCCACTGTAACAATGGCCCGACGTTGTACTCCATGGGTACATGGGGCAGACATACTTGTCGTCAAGGTTCCGTTCGAATGTCTCTGACCACTAAAAGGCACTTCGTAGCGCCTTCATATTTCAAGGTGACACCCGAGAAAAAGTAGCGGATTTTGTGAAACAATTGGTTTTCCACGCCATTGGTCAGACTACTAGAAACCAGAATACCATTCCATGCTTAGGCCGCTGTTACCACTACAACGTGGTCGGCTGGATTTGAAGTTCTGGCGTAACTGGGGAGTATGGACTACTGATGAATGATGTTGCATTGCGCTGAGTACGGAATCGTTTGTTGACGACTGCACATTACCATTATCTAGTATGTGGGCAACCGGGCCAGAATTCTCCTTCCTCCATGGTTCTGGAGAGGCACTGTGATGCTACTCCGACCTTTGGGAGCAATCGGGTAAGACTTCAGGTCACTGTTGGTAGTGACTGAGTGAACTCTAACAGCACAATGGTACGTCGCTGACACATTTCCCCTGTATACATTACCTGTCATCGGACTGTAATGTGATGACATTTTTCAACAGGTCACTGCTCGTCCACACATGGCACGCATCTCTATGAAATGTTTGCGTGATTTTGAGGTACTTTGTGGTCAGCGGGTTCCGTAGACCTGCCACAATAGAACATGTGTGGGGCCAGCTTACATGTCAGCTCTGTCCCATTACCGGTATTCGGCACATAAAGCACGATTTACAACGGTTGTGGGGCAGGTTGGCTCAAGAAAGGATAGAAGTGCTATTTGATGCCCTTCCAAACGGCAGAATTTGACGTATCCTCTCAACCTGAGATGTTTAATTTCATATCCTCTGGTTCTCGATGATACACTTTTTTTTGTCAGGCCGTGTCTATATCCACATCTACATACATACATACATACATACATACATACATACTCAACAGGCCACCGTATAGGCGTGGCGGCGGGTACCTTCTGCCACGACTACGGAAACAGAGCCAGGGAAAAAACGACTGTCTCTCTCTGTCTCTGTATGAGCCCTAATTTCTCGTGTATCAAATTCGTGGTCCTTGTGCGCAATGTACGTTGGTGGCAGTACAATCTTTCTACGAAAAGCCTCAAATGCCGGCTCTATAAATTTTCTCAATAGCGCTTCTGGAAAAGAGCATCGCCTTCCCTACAGAGATTCCCATTAGAGTTCCCGAAGCATCTCCGTAATACTGAGGTGTTGCTCGAACCTACCGGTAAAAAAGCTAGCAGGGCGCCTCTGAATTGTTTCAATGTCTTCCTTCAATATCTACTGCTGCGGATCCCAAACACACGAATAATACTCAACAATGGGTCGCGCTAGTGTCCAATACAGGCCTCCTTTACAGGTGAACCACTCTTTCCTAAAATTCTCAAAGCTGACTATTCACCTTCCTCACTACATGCTCATTCCATTGTACATTGCTTTACAACATTACTCCTATATATTTATTCGACGTGGCTGTGTTATACAACACACTACTAACGCAGCATGGATCTGTTTTCCACACTCATCTGCATTAACCTACATTTTTATATATTTAGGGCATCATGCCAACTAGAAATTTTGTCTAAATCTTCTTGTATCCTGCTGCAGTCACATAACGCCGATACCCTCCGGCATATCACAGCATCATAACGTATGTTGCTGCTAACTCCATCGGCCACATCCTGTATGTATATAGCCGGCAGGAGTGGCCGAGCGGTTCTAGGCGCTACAGTCTGGTCCTTAGGTTAGTTAGGTTTAAGTAGTTCTAGGGGACTGATGACCTCAAATGTTAAGTCCCATAATGCTCAGAGCCATTTGAACCATTTGTATGTATATATAAAATAACAGCGGTCCTATCACACTCTCCTGGGGCACTCCTACAAAACACTTGTCTCTGAACACTCGCTGTCGAGGAAAACATGCTGGGTTCTGTATGACCTACTAGAAGAGTGCAGCAAAAGCGAAAATTTTTCAAACAGAATGGGATGAGATTCTTCGTGTGTGTTAAGTCAAATATCATCTCCCTAATATCTCATTTAACTGGAAGGTCACCCAACTTATATCATAATCGTGACAAAAGAATTATTTTGTGTCAGTGTGTGTGTGTGTGTGGGGGGGGGGGGGGGGGGGGGGGAATGTAAAACTGATAGACAGCGATTGTCTTAGATCGACAGTACTGTAACGAATTGCCGCAACAGTACTAACAAATGTAGCGTTTGAATCTACATCCCTCCACTATCAGATCGGCCCTCCGATGGTCCCTGTGTTGCTGTCAGTCAGCAGGTGGTGTCACTTTGGCATCACCACTGGTCCTCCCTTCATGGTAACATGCTACTTGTTATTAAGCTTCTCCCAGCAGCTCGCAACGAGGAGATCATTTTAAGAATGATGGGTATTGGGCACTGTCTCTTTAGCCACTGCCGTTTAAGTGGCGCTTCCCCACCACTTTGTGCACATTTATCCCAACTTTAGACTGTCAATTTCTTAACGAAAGTCCAATTTTTTAACCGCTTACGTTCCCGTTTGTGTTTGACGTCTGTGTTACCGGCTGTTTTAGCGAACGACGCGCGGACTGTCGACCGCGTTTTACATTTTGTCCGTCGTAGCAATATGGCGTATTTTATAGACCTTTCTCCACGTTCATGTTTTTAGCTGTTTTCTCTTACGTCGATTGGCATTGACGTGTACTCGTTTTTAACTCCTCTCTTTGTGTTCGGGCTGTACAGTTTTGACATGGCTTAGTTGTTTTCGCACCCTAAAGCAAAACAAGCAAACTAACAAAACGTATCAGATCGTATACTTGTGGGAACTATATTTCATTTCAGAAGATGAGGTTTGTTTGATTTTCTTGTTTCTGCTTTTGCGTGTTTGGATAAAGGTATAGGGCTGGTGTATGAGATCCGATTTATTGATCTGAACTGGACAGTAAGTTTAATTTCATTATCTTTGACTCATAATTTCACCCGGTAAATAAATCATTGGTGACTAACACACCAGGGTTCTCAGTGTAGCATACGGTGATCGGATCACCTCCTTATTACACGATCTTCTACGCTGTTCATATTTAGGTCACCATTGAGCTCTGTCAGACGATTTTCTTATATTTCAGTACATCTGCTACAGTCGTTAAAACTTCGGAGTATTCAGGCTATTGCGATGGGCAGTTTGCACTGTAATAGGATAGTTTCTCTTGAAGTTTAGGTTATCTTCTGAGAGACAGCAGGGGTGTGTACAGACTTTCACGAATTAAAACGACATTTGAATTATTAAATCTCGGATTTGTATCTTATTATTTGCAGTGCCATAGCAAAGTACTGTTTGGTGGAAATGAAACTGACGTACGACTGGAGAGACGTGGGCTGCTCTGGCCTGGCACGCGCCAGAGGCCGCCTCGTGCGGTTCCGCTAGGCTGGACCGCTGCCAACTGCAGACTGCTTCTGGCACGACCTCAATCCGGCGCTTTCACCGTTTCAAAACACGACGTATAACATCTGGCTCGTTGGTCTAGGGGTATGATTCTCGCTTAGGGTGCGAGAGGTCCCGGGTTCAAATCCCGGACGAGCCCTAAATTTTAGTTTTGAAGTCATTCACTAAACAATTTCATTCAAATCCTTGATAAACTCTAGTAAAAGTTTACCTCCCCTTTACTTCACCTTCATCTTCCTGATACATTTCTGCTTACGCAGGACGTTGATAAAACACCCTGGAGTCTTCTCTTTTCTCCCACAGTCTATCGTTCAGTATTTCCTCCCACTCTGCGCTTCACATAATCCATCTGATGGTCTCACCGTCTTGTTAGTAGTCTTCCAATCGGTCTTCTTCCACATTCCAGAGCTCTTTTTGTTAGACTTCCTTTTCTTTTAAGATAGCCAAACCATTTCAGCCTATTTGTCGCAATAGCTAAAGCGTTTTTCGTACTGCTTCATTTTTTTTCTGTCACCTCTTGTCTTGCCCAAGATTCTCTCGTAGCGTATCTCTATCACTTGTTTTCGACTGAAATCCGTCTGAGGCTGGTGCAACATTCTAATTTGTATGTCAAAATTGGTAGCTCATATAACGCGTATATCATGATTTTCGCTTTAGCAGTTATTACCCAACTATGTTATACGCAATAAAAACATTTTGAGCAGTTTTCTGTTTTCAGCGAGATATCTTCCTTGATGTCTCCTTTCCTCCTTAGCTTCCCTTTTTTCATCATCTCTGACTCCTCTTGCTGAAAACTGTACTGTTGCAAAACATGTACAATGATCATCTTCAAGAGTCACCTTTTGCTAGTCTCTCCTGTACGTCAACAGGCTTCTTATCATATTAAAGAGTTTGCAAGTCGGTAAGTAAATCTGCACTGTTTGACTCATTAGTTTTTGGAAGTTCTTGTTCTCGGTTTAGGATAGGACAAACCTTCTACCACGACTTTTGTATAATGGTTTTCTTTTTCCCAAGCTTAAGCTACTCTGTAAATTGCATTATTTATACTGAGACTTTTCATTTCTTCAGAAAGCTCACAATCCTCTTCCGTCTTCTGTAATAAAGCACTGGCATGTTTTCTCCGTAACGTCATTTTAACCACTCAGCAACACCCTGGTCCATAGGCTAGGGAGGGGGCGGGTGGGGGGAGGTGTGACAGAAACGTAGCTTTTATGTCACCTTGTTGCAGTTCAGATTCACGGGGGTGCGTTGGAGATTGTCTAGCAATATAGTCGCAAGGAGTGGTAGTTTTTTTGAATAAGAGCGATCGACAACAGTGGCATGCCGTTCGGAGCGGTTAATCAAAGGAGTCGATTAAACGAAGATCAGACAATCGACATTATACTGTATTTGAAAGTATCTTGAGAGGCACCCACATGCCTTGCTCATACTGTGGCATCAAGCAGTCAGGCCTACAAGATGAGTGGTCTGCCAAGCGAGTGGATTTATCGAGTAACATCAATGACTGATTATGAGCTCTAGTACCCACAATTAAGCTACAAATTATTCTCCTGTTTGAATATTACGCAACGGAAACAGATAACGCACATCTGACTGTTAGGAATTTACAAAACTCTGATTGCTCACTACGCTCTGGCAATACCACATCTTCTTTCTTACCCAACGGCTTTGTTCAACACGTAGCCATCGCACTGAATATGAATGGCGCACACATTATAAATTCTGGATATCATTACTACACACTATTCGAAGAACAAGGCCACAAATCTTTTCCTTTTCACTATCTTTTTATTCCGATAAATTCTACCATGATTCAAAGACAACCTAAATACACCATTACATTTTATACAAAAATTACACATGAGAAACTCCGCCCAGTGGGCATGGCTTTACATTGGTGATTCTCTATCTTATGGTCTCGTAATTAGCTAACGGTACAGTGCACTTTCTGCATAGGATGGTGGATCGTTTGCTATATCTCACTCTTCGACCCTCGCTCCCATCATCACGAAAATTTACTCCAGACCGAGCGGTACAAAAAGGAGCATGCGTAACCCATAGCCCGTGAACCTATCTTGCTACTCTCCCATGCAAACCACACATACTTAAATTACATGAAATACATCACACTGACAACATGGAATACATCACAAAGAATAGTCATAACGTTAGAATCACTTCACTTTCCCACTTCAATTAGTATTCATCCCAGTTTCACAGATCGCTACGGTCGCAGGTTCGAATCTTGCCTCGCGCCTGGATGTGTGTGATGTCCTTAGGTTAGTTAGGTTTAACTAGTTCTAAGTTCTAGGCGACTGATGACCTCAGAAGTTAAGTCGCATAGTGCTCAGAGCCATTTTTGAACCAGTTTCACACGACACTGCCCCACTTTGTAACTTTTCTTTCCAACTACGAACTCTGGGCGATATATGCATGTCTTCCTGTGCAATGCAAGCCAAGTGGCGTTGCTGGATAGACGGCTGACTCACCTTTTTTCTCTCTGAGTTTGAATCTAGCGTCACACGGAAATATAACACGCAAAGTAATATTAAGATCATATTCGTCACACATGCGAGTCCTCAACTGATCCCTTACACGAGTACTTCTCTTTATCCTTTGTCTGATACACAGATTGAGACTCACACGGTACTCACCACGTGGAAGTCCTGCACACGCCATTTTTTAAAAATATTTCGAACTTATAGTACACACGCCAGTAATTCAGCTTAACTTCAGCACTCGGAAGTATTTCAACTTATTGCTACACGTGGTTTCATTGTGACCGTTGGTCACTTCCGAAGATTATACGATCCCCTTAATATTACCTGCCTGACATTTAATTCTCCCCACAAAAGTTCCTGAAATAGTGAAATAATTATTCCAAACTACTCTTAAGTATTTCACATGCATACCATTCTCTCCACTCTTTTGTCTTTACGGAGCACACCTAAGACAGGTCTTACCGACACAAGATCCAGTGCCAGAGTGCTGAAACATGACCGTTCTTCACGTCATCTCGCACCTCCACCGAGGTGGGGGAGCACCATGCTACCGTATTGGTCAGCCACATTTTAGGCGCTCAAAGCTCAGGTAAATTTCATCTCTTTGGTTCCAGCAAAGGTGACCAAAGGACCGTCTCAAAGATGATCATATATTGCACATTCACTATCTGCGGTTAGCAGACGACCATACATTCATTCATTTCACACATCTCACCAAATTGGATGTAGGGATTTACTTTGTGGGAGTGCACATGTGATCAATTAAACAATTTAATTGTTCTTCTTTCCTACACTGGTATACGGCTTCGGTGTATTAAGTGAAATCGAGTTATTATTACAAAAAATATGTTGTTCTGACAAGAATAACGAAGAATGTTGTACCTATTTTCAATGTCTGGCGGTACTGTGCCCTTTCAATCTACCTCAGTAATATCTCTATTACAGTTTATATCATTCATTTTTTTTTTCATTTCCCCTAGAGATTTTCACTCTCTCACTTATTGTTCAGCTTATTTCCATGCGCGCTTCTTTAATTACCATCTACTAGGTATTTGGTTGTGCAACCGTTCGCCTAGTGCGACTCTCGGTATTCATTTTAATCCTTGAATATATCGTCCAAAATGGAGAAGTCAACTATTAGTATTGCTGAGCGGCCAAGCGAGTTAAAAGTTTGTATAAATGAGTTGCAGAAGCTAGGAATTAGAGCGTGACCACGGGTATCCTGATATGCCGGCGAGGTGACAGTGTCTGATATCAAGATGCGCGAGCAACGACGGCAGGCCTAAGCCCTGAGAGCCAAAGAACCTCGGCACGCCCTTCCTGCTTTATGAAACACGAGAGAAATACTGGAGTGTACACAATTCTACAATGCGTTGTACACTGCCGAAAAAAAATGCACCTGGAGAAACGACATCGATTTTGATGCGATGACGGCATATGGTACCTGCTGGATATTAGACGTTCGCCAAAAGATGGAGAGAAGTCTTCCGAAGTAAGAGTCATTTCAGGTGTGCCGTAGGGGAGTGTCGTAGGACCGTTGCTATTCACAATATACATAAATGACCTTGTGGATAACATCGGAAGTTCACTGAGGCTTTTTCCGGATGATGCTGTAGTATATCGAGAGGTTGTAACAATGGAAAATTGTACTGAAATGCAGGAGGATCTGCAACGAATTGACGCTTGGTGCAGGGAATGGCAATTGAATCTCAATGTAGACAAGCGTAATGTGCTGCGAATACATAGAAAGAAATATTCTTTATCATTTAGCTACAATATAGCAGGTCAGCAACTGGAAACAGTTAATTCCATATATTATCTGGGACCAGGCATTAGGAGTGATCAAAAATGGAATGACTTTATAAAATTAATCGTAGGTAAAGCAAATGCCACACAGAGATTCATTGGATGAATCCTACGGAAATGCAGTCCGAAATCAAAGGAAGTAGGTTACAGTTGACTTGTTCGCCTACTGCTTGAATACTGCTCACCGGTGTGGGATCCGTACCAGATAGGGTTGATAGAAGAGATAGAGAAGATCCAACGGAGAGCAGAGCGCTTAGTTACAGGATCATTTAGTAATCGCGAAAGCGTTATGGAGATGATAGATAGACTCCAGTGGAAGACTCTGCATGAGAGACGCTCAGTCGCTCGGTACGGGCTTTTGTTGAAGGCGCGACTGCTACGGTCGCAGGTTCGAATCCTGCTTCGGGCATGGATGTGTGTGATGTCCTTAGGTTAGTTAGGTTTAAGTAGTTCTAAGTTCTAGGGGACTGATGACCTCAGATGTTAAGTTCCATAGTGCTCAGAGCCATTTGAACCTTTTTTTTGTTGAAGTTTCGAGAACATACCTTCACCGAGGATTCGAGCAGTATATTGCTCCCTCCTACATATATCTCGCGAAGAGACCATGAGGATAAAATCAGAGAGATTAGAGCCCATACAGAGGCATACCGACAATACGAGACTGGAATAGAAGGGAGGTACTCAAGATACCCTCCGCCACACACCGTCAGGTGGCTTGCGGAGTATAGATGTAGTGCAGTGGTTTAGCTACTAGAGCGCCACCTGTGTTCACACCCAAAAGGCTCAGTGGGGTGCAGACGTGTGAAGCAAGGAGGTAACCATGTCAGGGAGACACTTTCATGTCTCCTACAGTTTGAAAGGGATGAAATTATGGTCTTCCGAGTGGCAAAATGGTCTTTTCGGAGAAGAACCACACTTTCCGGACGTACTGCGTCAGTCATGCAACAGTGATGGTATCAGTGGTCACGTGAACATTCTCACACCCGTAGAAGCTGTTCTGGACGTCGACACAGTACAGACGCCCGCCAGGATCGCCTTATTGTTAGGGCAACAGTGGCAGATCGTACAGATACCACTGCAAAATTAAGAAGGTCTGTGAGCCTGAACGTGTCGACTGTTGCAGATCGGTTATTAATAATGGGAGTATGGGCACGCACACCCCTAGCTCGTCTTCCACAGCATCGACGTGCACTGCTCGAGTGTGCAGTAAAGGGATGACTTGAAAGATGAAATGGTGCTGAGTCATACTGTTGCTCGCGTTGGTGCTGTTTGTATGTTTCCACCATCTGTTGGAGGCCAGATGGTATCGTTTAGTTGGCATGGTTACAGTTGTCTTCTTCTCATGTTGACTGGCGCAACTCGATCTTGCAAGGGTTGCCTGCCCGCTAGAGGCAGCAGTAGCGGTTATCATATGTAATAAATAACTGTTGCCGTATCATTGGGGCAACCTCGTTGTTTTTCTGGGTCGTGTAAGTGGGCCAGTTCGGTTGGGGACTCAGGAGGAGCCAGGTCCGCGCAGTGCCAGAACCCGCCGGGACTGCTGGCGGCACGCATGGACTGCCGGATGGAAGGGCTGTGGTCACGAGGGTTCACGATCTCATCGTAAACCGGATCCAGCAAGCTTTAAGATGAGTGCATTTCAGTCCAAGTAGAGAAACCTCCATCATTTCGATATCTCGCGATTCTCCAGTGATTTGGTTTCGTGTTGCTGCTGCTAGTATCGCCGAGGCGCAGAGCAGCGAGTGGTGTGCTTGGGGAAGGTGGATCTGGTTAGCTTTGCTCGACTTCTTATTACTACCGCAGTGTACGTTTCCTCGCCTTGCCGTTGCTGTCCAGAAAGGCATGTAGTTTTGACAGCTTTCTTGATTGTAGGCCAGTAGGTGATTCTTCTGCTCTGGTGGTAGCGATTCCTTTCTCGTCCCAGGCGCTCTAAGCTCAGTATTCTGCGGACGTAATGCAGACCGCCGGTTCCGGCGTTGTCATATTGCTGCATCGTTTCATTTGGTTTATCGGACGTCAGGTAGCGTCAGTAAAACTATCATTAGTCATTCGTTAGACCGCCACTAATCTGAGTTACCATCATATGAACTGAATGTAACTCTTGGCTGACTATCTCATCGCTTGCGAAAGTGTTTAACGGACCTTCTCAGAGGCCCCTTGCTTCTTTCAAGATATGTGTGTTCTAAAAGGAGGTCTGATGGCCAGTAGTTGAGTGTTACGCTCCTTCAGCCCACACCTTCTGCGAGTATAATCTGCCTCAGTACCCTGTAATGAACTAATGTACTAGTCGTTCCGTTTTATTATTGTATTTGAGCCGTGGTAAAATTGCTGTTTTGAAGAGCGCGCCGTAGCGCGTAGAGTGAAGTAGCCGCCCTCCGTTTCTGGTGGAGGCGCCGCTGTGGCGATCGCAGCATTGGTGCCTCGTTCTGGTGGGAAAGGGGAAAGGTTGCTGTTCACATGCATTTAAGGGGCGCTATGAGAACGCCAGTCGGTCAGTCTGGGTCAGTCTTTCGTCCCCAGCTTGCTATTCTGTCTTTCGTCCGCATTTGTTAGGCAGTTAGTGTCTCAGTCGTTCGGATCAACCTGTAAAGCCGGCAAAATGAGTCTTTTCATTCCGCCAGTAAGAGAACTCAGCGAGTGGTCGCCCGGTCGGGTCTTAGTTCCTGCATCTGAGTCTGCGCGTTAGGCAGCCAGTGTGCTCGAGTTTGCTCAGGCAATGGTCATTGGCGGGTGGATCGATCGGTTGGTCGATCGCGCACTGAGACACAAGATGATTTGTCCGTCCTGAGCGCCGGCGCATGTGAGGTCGCCACCTGAGTCCAGTGGGCCGCGGCGTATAGCGGGGAGTAGTGACTTCGCGGTCGACACGAGAGCAACAGGAGTCAACCCACGACATCAGTCTGGCCGGTGCGAGCTGTGACGTTGTGAGACGGGAGATCGGCGCTCCTTCCTGCGTTCGTTGAAGCGGCTGGCAGCGAACGGTTCGGGAGAGCGATTTGGGCGCACCAGGTCTTCTCGAGATATCGCAGTTTATTAGAAGTTAAGTGATTGGTGATAGGCTGTCTGATTTACTCTTGTTAAATTCTACTTGTTTTCTTGGTGAGGTCACCAGCTGTTTTGCTTTGGAGTCGTCCCACCATTCTTCTCCGTTTGCCCACCCGCGGGAAGGTGGTTGTTTATAAATTGGGTGGTCCGTTTTTCCCTTGTGGAGTAGGGGCGGGTTAGAGCAACCTGCTGTTCGGGTTGTTTGGTAATCTCCGTATCAATCTACCTTCCGTTAGTAGCTGCCTCTGTCATGTTTGTCGGATTTGGTGTGTTAACGAATTTATTGCTTGGAGTGTAACGGCCTAATACCTGAAATATATTTTGAACTTTGGAAACTTTGATATTACTGCCTATGATCTTGAGAGGCGGTATCTGTGTACTGCAGAGCATCTTAACTATTGTATGGCCAACCTTGTAGAATTTTATATAAGATTGCATTTCATGGACTTTTATTTAAATGATCATTTTAGTATATAAAGTTGCTACCGTTTCACCGTAAGACTTTTCGTAGAAGTTAAAATCAAGTTGCACCTTCGGTAACGAGGTTAATATTTGAATTGTTAGTGTTTTGTATCATTTCCATCCCTCCTATGGGGGTGCACAGTTTGTGTGCTTGTGTAAATTGTTAAAACTCTTAGTTTAAAGTTATCTGGTGTGTTGCAGATTTGCACCACTGTAGTCTTTCAAAGGCTGTTGTGAGCGGTCGTAACTACGGCCGTGTCAAAAGGGAGTGGCAAGGTTCTCTGCCCGAAAGCGCATACTGTCAAAACTTGTTTCTTTCTGCTTCTGAATAAATTGTAACTTTGATATTTAGAGGGTGCTTTCTGATTATAATTTTAAATCTATTTCATTTAAAAAATGCTTTTAGGCACTATTAAAGTGAATAAAATTCCCATTTGTTAAAAGGAATTTGGTTATGGTTTCATCAGTTACTCCCTGCCAACTACTTCCATGCATACATAGTGTCATTAAATGTGTTAATGTTCTTGATGAATCGCTAGTAAACAAAATTCTTAAGAATTTTCTTTGAAAATAAATCACGGTTCAGTATTATTTATTACAATGCCTTGTAATGCCTACATTAAAGGTTATATATGTCTAGTTATTAGTTCTGTGTTGCCTTCTGGAATAAATCTAGCAGTGTAGTGTTCAGTGCATGTTACGGGATGTGTCACAAAGCTTACCATCAACTTATTTCACCCGTTTGATGATCAATTGCTTGTTTTTTTTAAATTAATCTTTTCTATTGTATTTGGTGTTTTACAGCAGGTTTCTAAATTTTTATTTTATTACCGTTCCTGGCATGTAAGGTCTTCAGCCATGATTGTGGTCATTTGCCTTAAAATTCTAATTTGGTATTTGTATTGTAACAGTAAGCCTTAAAACCTTGTTTACTGCAATTCCTGGCATCTGATGCCTTCTGCTGTGTTTGTGGCGACTTGTCTTTAGTATTTCAATACCTGTAATTTGTAATCTGCAGCGAGTTTTAAACAATTCTTAATTTATTGCCATTTCTGGCTTGTGAGGCCTTGTGCCCAGATCACAGTGGCTTGTTTTTAAAACATTATCTGCTATATCTGTATTTAATGGTGATTTGCTAAATTGTAACTTACTGAAAACATTATTTACACAGTTGTTTATTCCTTCCATAATAACGTGTGATATTTTTTATTTATTGTTGAGTCTGGAATTGATGGTTTAAAATGAAGTGTTTCTAACTGTAAAAGGCAACCAATATAACTGACTACAGCCCTTCCACAATCATAACCGAATCCTGCCTTCCCTTGACTACCATGTCTCAGGTGCACCGTGGCCTTCAGCGATGAAAGCAGATTCTGCCTGTACGCAAGTGGTCGTCTCCTCGTACGAAGTACGTCTATTGAGCGCTATCTCGTAGAGCGCATTCGTGCAAGACACACTGCCCCGACCCCAGACATTATGGTCTAAAACTCCCGTTCATCCTGTTTCTGGAGGGCACGCTAAGCAGGGTTCGGTATGTGCAAAATGTTTAGACCCTTTATTTTGCCGTTCTTGCAAGAGAAAGGTGATGTGTTGCTCCAATAGGATAATGCTCGCTCACATACTGTCCATGAATCTCGACGTGCTGCGCAAGATGTACAGCAACTTCACTGGCCAGCACAATCTCTGGACTTGCGTCCAATGGAGAATGAGTGGAATACGGCGGGACGAGAAGTAATTAATGTGACTCAACCAACTCCTACAGAACTAAGTGAACAAGCCGAGCGGGCGTGGCATAACACGTGCCATGGCACTATTCGTCATCCTTACTATCGACTGGATGCCAGAGTCAGTGTCTACATTGACACCCGTGGAGGCTACACCACCTACTAATATAGGTGTTCCAGCATGGGTCGATCGTGGTAGCTCCGAATCGCCAATGCTGTTGATCTGTAAATGCAATCATTTCATGTACTCTATAAGCTATGTTGCTACAATAAGTCGTTAGTGAATTGTAAACCTTTGAAAGAGTGCATTAATTTATTGCTGGCAGTGTATTCTGAACAAAATGTATGCATTTAGGCGTTAGGCCAAGGTTTTGTTGCCTTTTATTGATTAAACAGAAGACTTAAATTTACTCACATATGGTGCTGTACTGATTAATTAAGGATTAATTCTGTATCCACTACATAATATACCCTTAGGTTCCTCGTTTAAGTAGAATTGTTTGAAGTGATATTATGGTGGTGTGACTACTGAAGTGACGATAAATATACAGTGAAGAATATTATATCAATTTGTCAAGGCGTACGAAAGGTAACAAACAATTCTAATAGATTCAGCTGTGAGTTCTTGGTGAAATTTTGTATATTGTATTAAAAAACGAAACACTTTTTTTAGCTATGTTACACACTTTATTATTGTATTTCCGAAAATTTTTTCTGATTGTTTCTAAAATGCATTTGTCAAATGAATTCTAGGGCTCCACAGCTGCATTGTTTACGCAAACTCAACAAAGCAGAAGTTCCTATCTGAACAGAGGTATCTCCACACAAGCGCCAGTACACAATGTTTCCATGACCACAATCATCATCCTGAGGAAGAACCTGAACTTCGCAGGAAAATATAACATTTAAAACAATTTAAGTGACAGATCTTAAGATTCCAGCAAATGCAAAATTAGCCTCTTTCGATGTATATAGCTTGTTCTCAAGGATTCCTGTGAAAGACAGTGTCACAATCATTGTATTTACACGACATACATCCAGCACAACTTCTCTTCTGTAGTGATCAATCCAGCTTGTTTCCATTCTGTGCATCTTTCAGCTTTTCTCTTCATTTCTTTATAGGTGCTACATCCCACATCTTTCACGATTTGATCCATGTACCTCAGTCGTGGTCTTCCTCTTGGTCTTTTTCCCTCGACAATCCCTCTATGATTGTGTTCAGGAGATAACTTTATCCATTCTATTCAGTTGGACTACAAGATCTTCTTCACTTTCAGCCAGGACAGCTATATCACCGGCATATCTTATCATATCTATTCGTTTGCCATGAATTACTACACCTGTCTGTGAATTTTCCCTTACTTTTTTCGGCGCCTCTTCAATGTATACGTTAAAGATGACAGGGGATAGTGCGCAACCTTGTCGGACACCTTTCCGTATCTGCACCTCTTCTTGTTTTGTCCGTCCACGGATAACTGCTGTCTCGTTTTTGTACAGGTTCCATATCATTTTTCTATCTTTATGGTCTATTCCTACTTTTTTGAGTACCTCAAACATCTTATCCTATTTAACATTATCAAAGGCTTTCTCTACATCTACGAAAGCTATGTATGTTTTCAGGTTCTTATCTAGTCGTTTCTCTATTATTAGTTTTAGAGCAAATATTACTTCTCTGGTTCCTCTATCTTTCCGGAATCCAAACAGGTCTTCGGAGAGTGTAGCTTCGACTTTTTGTTCTATGCGTTTTAGGATAATTTAGGTTAATATTTTAGAGGCGTGCGTAACTAGGCTGAGCGTCCTATAATTTTCACATCTTCTAGCATTTGCCTTCTTTGGAATGTGGATCATAATGTTTTTCTCAAAGTCTGTAGGAATTTTACCCTGCTCGTACATGTTGAAAACAAGATTATACAACTCCTGATTCAGTTTTGCTTCTCCAGATTTCAGAAGTTCGGCTGGGATATTGTCTATACCAGGCGATTTGTTGTTTTTCAATTTTTTCAGAGCTAGTTCAAACTCTTCCTTTAATATACGTTCACCTATGTTGTGTGCATCTACTTCTGTTTCAACTTCCATGATGTTTTCAGACAGGTCTGGTCCGCTGTACAGTTTTCCTATATATTGTTTCCATCTTCTTACAATTTCATCATCGTCATCCAACATATTGCCATTTTCATCCATCACAGCCCTACACTTGTTTCTTCTGTCTCCAAAGCAATGTCTCACACATTTATAGGCTTTGTCAATATTTCCCTTGCTCATGTTGTCCACAACTGAAATACAGATATCATCAAGGTACTTTTCTCTTGCTTGTTTTGCCTCTGTTGATTCTGTTTTTCAGACTCTTGTATTTCTCTTGGTCTTCCTTCTACACAGAATTTTTTAATTCCCTTCTTTCTTCCATCATATTTATTAGGTCATTAGTGATCCATTCCTTCCTTTTCTCTATCCTTTCTTTTCCTATTACTTCTTCTGCTGCTTCTAAAATACCAGTTTTTATTTTTTCCCAGCTGCTTTGGATGTCATTGCAGCCCTGTGCGTTTGTTTTCTTGTCTGTTTCTAGTTGATAGTGCTTCAGTGTATTTTCGTTTTTCAGGTTTGTCAAATCCCATTCACATGTACTTCTTTTTTTAATGTTCTTGAACTTTAGTTCAGTCGTCATCATAACGAGTATGTGGTCATTTTCCACATCACAGCCTGGATATGACTTGCTGTCCTTAACTTGGTTTTTAAATCTTTGCTTCACTAATATGAAGTCAATTTGGTATCTGATAATGTCACCAGGCATTTTCCAAGTATATCTTCTTCTTGGATGATGATTAAAGAAGGTATTTGTAATGCAAAGTTTATTTCTTTGGCAGAATTCTACAAGTTTATCCCCTCTTTCATTTCTTAATCCTAATCCAAAATTCCCTGCCACATCCTCTTCCTTACCTTCCCCAACAACGGCATTCATATCTCCCATGATGACAAGGTTTTCAGCTCCTTTAATTCTACCAATTACTTCTTCAAGGTGGTCATACATCATGTCGATTTCATCATCCTCGTGCCTCGTAGTTGGCATGTATACTTGGATTGTGATTGTGTCTCTTGGTTTAGTTTCCAATCGGACATAAATTATCCTCTCACTATGTTGAACAAATCCTTTTACTCTTAACCCCATCTCTTTATTGAGGATAATTCCCACTCCTGCAATCCCGGGATTGTCTTGTGCTGTTCCAGTGTGTATGATTCTGTAATCCCCTGACCAAAAGTCGCCAGCGTTTGGCCATCTCATTTCTGAGACTCCCAGTACATCAATATCCATTCGTTTCATTTCCATACATCCAGAACAACAGCTGAGCATAATTAGTACAGAAGAACGCTGTTTCGATCAAAATTATTCTGCTTTCAACGGAACTATTAGAACCAAGCAGATGGTCTGGTAATGAGCTCAACGTTGTCCCCTTGCTATCATAAACGTTCACGGACAAGTGGGAGACTGATTTCTGTAAGAGTGAAGCATTGACAAAACATTTTCTGTATTGTTACATATATGCCGATAATATTTCCTGCATATGTGATGGTTACAATAGACAACTCCACAAGCTCATAGAAAATGCGCATCAATGGCGTACTTGCATATAGGTCAGTATGTACGGATGTTAGAGGGTTCCAGCATTAATTTCCTAAACTTCATCTTACAGACAGAAAATAGCAACCATCAATTTAAAGTTTACCGAATGGACACCTTTACTGACACATTCATCCCAGCTTCCTCTAAACATCCTGCAGCCTACAAATAAGCAGTGTTTCACCATGTGTTCCACTTTCACCTTTCTATCCTACGTCTGGAGAAGACTAAAGTGGAACGCAATACGAAAAAACAATGGCCACAAATAATGAACTTATTTCCACCACTATTGACAAAATTCTCAATAAAAAACTGAAGGAAGCCTGCCATCGGTAATTACCACAGGTTTTCTGTCCCCTATTTCCTAGAGCCACAATGAACACTCCGGCCACCTCTGTCATTTACACCACCCCTTCCTCTGCTCCCGGTATCACTACCTGGAACACTTACTCTGGTCCACCACTATATGTCCATACTTTGCCACAGTTTCGTTCCCATCACCAATCACTTCCTTCGCCACACTACCCTCTTCCGCATCTCCTACCATTTCCTTTGCCTACCCCCCTCTTCCGCTTTATCCCATACCGAGCACTTCCCCTGTAATGCCTGCAAAAATAACATCTCGTCATGCTACAACGGCAACCCCAGAAGCCACAGTACAGACAAGCAGCTGTACCAACTCCAACTAAATAGAAGTACTTGTACAGCGACATAACCCGCCTCCTCTAATTCCTCAACCCCCATCCCATATCACAGCTAATAAAAATCACAGAACGCCCTAACACAGACACCAATACCAGCACTAAAAAAAAGGACACACAACTACTGATGCTACCAACGTAAGGACATTGCTCCCTCCCCTGCACAGTCTCCTCTGAATTTTCATTCCATCTTCTCCTATCCTGAACCCATAAAGTACATCCCTCACATTCCCATCACCCAAATCTTCCCCCACAAAATTTCATCCTAATCCAATCCACGAACCCCAACTTCTACCCCGACTACTGCACGAAATCCTGCACGTTACCTTCAGTCCTCATGTCACTCTTCCTTCAACACCACCTCCACATCCAAACGACTCCAGTGTCCTCTGTGTCCACCTACATTCACTGCACGGATAACTAAGATTGGCCCTAAGATCACAGCTGAGGTGGTGGTCTCCGAACTGAATTTCAATCCTGCCTTAGGAATTCGCACAGCCCAAAGTATCTGCAATGACTCAGGTCTCTTCTTCCTCATGTGATTCTTCACAACATATGCCCCTCCATCGATCAACTCAGATGGAGTCCTTACTTAAAACTGCCTCATAAAGCTGTACCCTCAAAATCCCTCCGCCAGTCCTGAGTGTAGAAACACTTTCACTTGTCCTCACTGTAAAGATTCCCATTTCCACAAACAATGTCAACCTCACCTCCCCTCCCACCTGCAACATATGCAATGATATCAACCCTACCCACCTATCAAACCAGAACTAAGTGTCCATCCAACCTACTATTATCCTATCCATCCAATACCTCATTCTGCACAACTCCCACTGCTGAAGACATCATCTAATTTCCTACCGTTCTTCTCCAAAATATCCACCCATTCAAGCGACCTCATATTCTGACAAATTTCCCTTGCTACCTGCTCCATGTTAATACCCAAGCCACGTACTCCCAAAACAAGATCCAGTTCTGCTTAACTGTTCTTGACACCCTCGTTAAAATCACGCCACCTACAACACCTACACAAAAACTTTCCCCAGGCTCACGTCATGGGATGACAGCGATACAGAATCCTATGCCACAACATTCACTCCCTACCCATCAACGAGCCCCGTTTAATGCATATCCAGTCAGAGCACAATGTCGGTATCTTCATCCCTAATGGAATGTTCCTACAAACCTATCACACCATCTGAACCTCACCATATATCCTCCACTGCACAAATAATCTCCTTCACCTGGCCACAGGTGGAGTTGCAATCAGCCACCGCGGAAACATTCCCAGCTGGCATAACCCTTACTCAATAATCCCAATGAACACATTATCCTTAGCCTCTTCTTCAAAACCCTGTCACCTGTGCTACAAGCTGAAATGGACTAATCATCCCATCCATTACATCTCCTCACCCACATCGACCATACCTTCTCCACCTATATTATTATGACTGACTTCTACATAGTAGATCCCCTTCAGAACTCCATCGGTGGCATCAGTTTACATACTACCTCCAAGGTGACACTGTCTCCACCCCCACACACCCATCCTGAACGCAGTACCACCCCAGATGTGAGCCTATCCTTTCCCAACCTCCTTGCATGCGTCACGTCAGAAGTCCTTCATCCAATTGGAAGTGACCACCTACATGTACTTCTCACTATCTCTCACGCACTACCTGATCCCCATGCTCCCCATTCCAATCTCCATCCAAAAGTTATCCACAGCTACTCCCACACCAATGGAATATGTTCCAGTAATCCATTGATACCTGGATTAGAGGGCACTCTTTAAACTTCCAGCAACCTGACGATTTACCACATGCCATGTCCATCCTGCAAAGGATCTTGATGGATGCTGTATCTGCCCATTTGCCTACCAAGACCAATATCCTCACCATCACACTGTCCCTCAGAAGCCCTACTCCTTCTCCAAGAATGTCGTTGCTTGTAACATTCCTTCCTCTGCTCTCATGTCTGGGATACTCACACACCACTGGCAAATATAGCGACCATCTTAAATTTACTCACAACTAAAAAAAGCAGTGGCTGGCGCCAGACATATACGAGACTCATTGCTACAATACGAGACTCAATGCTACAATACGAGACTCAATGCTACACTGCACATTAACTCTCCCAAGTATTCGACAACAACCATCCCTTACCTGACAACAAGACAAAAGCTGTTCTAGTTGCATCCTATTTCTCTGACATCTTGTCAGGACCTCACGACACTCATTCTGAATATTAATACATTCCTATCAACTACGATTGTACAAATACGACTGTCCCATCCCTGTTTCCCAACTGATCACACGCCTTAAGAATGCCTCCTCTCCTTTATACTCACTCTTGCAAACCTTTAAACCACCATCTCCACAGATTACTCTCTCAAGGTATGGAAAACCCGCAAAATCCTGTTTTTCATCAAACTGCACAAACCCCCTGTACGTATCTCCTCCTACTGCCCCATTTGCCCCACCTTAGTGTTTAGCAAGATCTTCGAATCCATCCTCTCCCAATGCATCACTCAACATTTGAACCAACACCTTCTCATTATTCAGTGTGGCTTCTCCGATGACCAGCCCCCACACATTACCCATCTTCTACCTCATGAGCTTTACACCCATAAATCTTATATCTACATCCCCATTGACCTAGAGAAAACCTATGACTCTGTATAGCATTCCAGTCTCCTCTGCAAACTCCAGACCTAAATTATGTCAGACTTATTTCATCCCTCGCCTATACTCACCATCCTTTGTCACAATTAACACCATCTCCCGTACCTTCCATTCCATTCCTGGCATTCCCCAAGATACTGTCTTCTCTCGTCTTCTTTACCTCACTACAGTTCACAGACGTGCAAACTCCCTCCACCAGTTCACCTCCTTAAGAATACTGATGACACCACTTTCCTCGAATATGATCCTACACTCCAGAAATGCCAACGATTCCTCAAGAATCCACCTGCATCAGTTTACTTCCTGATGTAACCAATGGCTCTTCAAGATCAGTCCTTCTTAAACAAGCAATTGTAGTACGCACCACCTCTACCTTCCATTTCCATGACTTGTACCTCACCATTTGCGACCTTCCTACCTGGTTATCTAACACACTAAACTATCTTGGACTAATTGAAACGACACTATTTGTGCTGTTCCATAACAATAACATAAAGTTGCGACAACGCAAACGCAGTAACTCAGGCAGCTGCTCCGCCACCTTTCATACGACGCGGCCCTGCCATAGTCGCCGCGCAACCCCATGTCGACGGATGACAGTAGTCAAAAACATAGTAAATACGTTGTATGGATTTAGTTATTATTAGGTTAGTATTCAAGTACTATTAGCAACGGCCTTGCCGCAGTGGATCCACCGGTTCCCGTGAGATCACCGAAGTTAAGCGCTGTCGGGCGTGGCCGGCGCTTGGATGGGTGACCATCCACGCCACCATGAGCTGTTGCAATTTTTTGGGGTGCACTCAGCCTCGTGATGCCAACTGAGGAGCTACTCGACCGAATAGTAGCGACTCCGGACAAAGAAAACCATCATAACGACCGGGAGAGCGGTGTGCTGACCACGCGCCCCTCCAATCCGCATCCTCAACTGAGGATGACACGGCGGTGGGGAGGTCCCGATGGGCCACTTGTGGCCTGAAGACGGAGTGCATTCAAGTACTATTAGTGTGTATACATCCCATGTACTTCCCGTCCTATCCGTGAGCGTAGTCAACGTTAGTTGGGAGGCAGATGGCTTTCCATAGCAGAGAAGCTCTACCGAGTAATAGCAACTTAGTTCCTTCCACTCTGGGATGAAAACAGAGGACATACAGGTAGTGACCAGAGATTTTCGGTTGACTGAAATAAGCTTGGAAGTGGAGAGGTTGGTCACGGCAGTTTTTTGGAGTGGTCATCCCCTCCACCAAAGCCCAGAATAAACGTTAGGTGCCCGCCAATTCGGCAGACGGTGGGCAGAGTGTAAGAAGACAGGTAAGGCAGCAACCACACCTTCAGTACATCTGTCTCCAAATTCAGGACAAAGGAATTTTAATAGTCTGTTTCTAGCACATCGTTGCATAGGGAAAGATTTCATGTCTCCTTTCTGTGAAAGGTTTGCCTTTAAATGTGTAGGACAGAACTCTGTTCCTTGTTCCTCGCCACGTAGTAGCCAGTGCTGAAGTTTAAGCCTCTTAAATTCCACTACTACATTAACTGCAAGCTCTTATAGTGTGTGGAATGAATAGATTAACGAAGGATAAGATCTCCGTTCTGGCTAGTGAATTTCGTGACAGTTTGTTCTTTGCGACCCATGACCGTCATACGGACCACGTGCACAGTTCCGCTCTTAAAGCGACTGTTGCCCACTGCCGATAAAATCAGATGCCGAACGGAATCGAGTCAGTAATCCTTGCCGCTTCACGACCCTTTCCACACATGCGATAGGTCGATTTTGCAAACTGGGTACCGGGTGACGTTTGACCAGGACCACGTGGTCATTGGCACAATAGGAGAGCCCAGTAAGCTAGTTACGCACAGACGGAAGAAGTTTAGAACGTAAAACGTTTTCTTGTACGCAAAAAGTAATCTCGTGTCCGTTAAAGATCTGCATGCAGAGTAGTGAACCTCTGCTATCTCCTCAGCATTCTCTATCGTTTTACCTTCCTGTCTTACTGTATTTGATTTCTCACTTCTTGCAGCTGAATGCATGCACAAGAGACTAACGAACTACACGTTGTGGCAAGTTGACGAAACGCAATCCCAACTACTCCCTAACGTGTTCGTGCAGTGTGCGCTCATAGTGATCAGTCTCTACCTTAATTGTATTGTGTGTCAATGAAAATTTGTCTAAATCGTAGTGACACTTTCGTCTAAATCGTAGTGCTGTTAATATTTCCTAACCGTGGTGTATGTCGATGACGATGTTAAGTTATTCAGTTAATCCAGTTAATAAATAATTAAATGATGAATATAAGAATCTTTAACATGTAGCAAATATCCCCTGTAAATCAGTAGAACAAGTCGGATGCCATCAGCCCAAGCCGACTAGGAAAAGATACAATGATCACTGGATCATATATTAGCATGTGAAACACCAGTCCCTTTAATAACCAGTGAATACGAAAGAGTGAAGACACGTTCTGCTCCTCTGTTTGGACCTTCCTCATTCTCTCCCCAGATTTCCGTTGTGCGCTTATAACATCAGGCAATATTAACTCGAGTAACTATTGCCGTAAACTGCCGATTTTCTCGCATTGTCGGCCTTCCCCCCCCCCCCCCTCCCCCCCCCCACCGGTTGTGGACCGGAAGTAAGACAATTCCACGCATGTTTGAGGGCTTTTCCAACAGAAAAAGGGAGCGTCCCAAAGAACAGTTTGAATAATAGTAAGGAAGGGACAAGTACGATAGTTTTTAAGAAATATTTCTTAAATTTATTAACAAAAAATATTAAGTTTTTTCTGCAGAAAATATTTTTTGTGAACTTCCTAATTGGGAAATATTAATGAATGTAGTACCAGAGGTGGCTTTTTATATTGTGCAGAGTCTCTGAAAATTTCGTTCATATATCTATGATAGTTTCTGATATAATGGGACATATGTATTGAAAATTTTAGTTTGCAGGAAATTGACTTCAAAGAAAAAACTTTTGATATTTGTTACTTACAGTTAATTGAAACTGTCCTGCTGCATTTAATGGCCATTCTTTGGCCTCTACAAGGTCATCCAGCTTCTTTCTCATCTTACTGCATATTTGGCTTGCTTTCTTGGCCATATTAGTTGCAGACCTGTCTGCATCGGTTATCCTTATTTTATCGTAATGTTGCAGCCCAGTGATCATATTTTCACCAGGATTCAGGCATAGCTTTTTCAGTACCCAACACTTTCCAATATTAACACATGAATGTAGTAACAGCATCATGAACTCCTAGTTTCATTGTATGCATGCCTTCAAATACAGTTTTAGGAAGGCGGTTCCAAATTACGCTGTTGAAACATTCATTTGAGTTCTGTGTCTGCCCGTGCAGACATTTCCTTAGGTCAGGACGTGCCATTTTCTCAAAATAGGTTTAATTGCTGTAATAACAGCAGTAGGAGGAGAATGATGGTGAGAATAATATTCTCCAGTTGCCTGAGCTCTATTTTATTTGCACCACGAATTTTCTCCTGATCGACGCAATCCATGACACGGCTTATCGTCAGTAGAGGACGTTAGGTATAAGCTTAACTTGCAGGAGCTTCTATATACATAAATATCTGTGAAAGAGGTGAGTACATTTGTAAACAAGCACTGAAAAGTAAGTATAACAACTACTCGCAATCACACTTGAACAAAACTAACCGCGTGTTTGAAAGCGTGTGCTTACAAACACCAGAAACAATAGAATACCGACCGCTGCATTCCAAGAATAGCCAACATACTCGGGAGTAAAAAAAAAAAATCCCTAACGTGTAAAGTAGGGGATTATCTATACATATAAAACAAAGTCGGGTTTGTTACAACACTTATAACTCGAGATCTGCTGGACCAATTTTCATGGTTTTTGATTTGTTGGATTTGTCTCCGCCCCGAATAGCAGAATACATCTTAAAATCTATACATATAAAACGAAGTCGGGTTTGTTACAACAGTTATAACTCGAGATCTGCTGGACCAATTTTCATGGTTTTTGATTTGTTGGATTTGTCTCCGCCCCGAATTGCAGAATACATCTTAAAAATAATGAAAAATTGACGAATAAAAATTTTCATGGTTTTTGATTTGTTGGATTTGTCTCCGCCCCGAATAGCAGAATACATCTTAAAAATAATGAAAAACTGACGAATACTTGAAAAATGCGTTATTTTCCCTAAAAGTTCTTTAGTTTCGGAGCTGTCAAATTTTTTTGTCAAAATCTGTAAGTAATGATTGACATTCATGCATGCGTTCATAAACTAAAATGGATGAATAAACTATTATGTGTATTTTTAAAAAAAAAAAAGATTGAAAAATATTACGCGTGCGTTCAGAAATGTGTAATGAATACTTAATCTATATATATAAAAGAAAGTCGTGTTAGTTACACTATTTATAACTGAAGAACGGCTGGACCGATTTGGCTGAAAATTGGTGGAGAGGTAGCTTAGAACCAGGAGACGGGCATAGGATACTTTTTATCCCGTTCGACCGCTATGAAACGTAGTATAACAGAAACGCATCTGGCGTGGAATAACAAAACGCAAATTAGATTTAGTAGTTCAAATGAATGTACCCCTGTTGAACCCCCAACAAAAGGAAGTTTATGATACGTTAATGAAGGCAATTGATGATGGAAATAGTGGTTTATATTTCCTGGATGCCCCTGGTGGAACTGGCAAGACATTCCTCATGTCAGTAGTTTTAGCCACTGTTCGTGCGAGATCCAACATTGCGGTTGCAGTTGGTTCTTCCGGAATAGCAGACACATTGTTAGAAAGATGCCGTACGGCTCAGTCAGCATTAAAATTACCATTAAATCTTCAAGCTATTGAATAACCAACATGTAATATTACAAAAAACTCAGCAGTGGCCGAAGTTTTATCAGCATCCAAGATCTGGGACGAATGCACAACGGCTCATAAACGTGCATTAGAGGCACTTAACCGAACATTGAAAGATCTACGCAATGACTCGAGATGTTTTGGAGGAGCAATGATTTTACTGTCTGGCGAATTCCGCCAAACACTGCCAGTAGTTCCAAGATAAATGGCTGCAGATGAAATAAATGCTTGCCTCAAATCATCGAATCTATGGCGCTTTGTGAAGAAACTTTAACTGACAACAAACATGAGAGTTGCATTGCTTAATGATACATCTACTGAAGATTTCTTTGAGCAATTGCTGACTATTGGTAATGGTCGAGTACCTGTCGAAGAATCGAGCGGATTAATTTCATTTCCTCATAATTTCTGTAACTTTGTCTCATCGAAAGACGAACTTATCAACAAAGTATTCCCAAACATCATTAATAACTACAAAAGTAATGAATGGTTGAGGGAGCGAGCAATTTTAGCGGCTAAGAATAAAGATGTTGATGATCTAAACTACATAATTCAGAATGAGATCATTGGTAAAATGCATTCATTCAAATCTATTGAATCTATGAAACCACCAACTATCCAATTGAATTTTTAAACTCTTAGGATGTGCCTGACATACCACCGCACAATTTACGCCTAAAAGTTGGCTCCGTAGTAATCATGCTTCGAAACATAAACCAACCAAAACTGTGCAACGGTAAACGTTTTGAGGTAAGTAAATTGATGACCAATGTTATTTACGCGACGATACTCAAAGGAAAATTCGAGGGTGAGGAAGTTCTCATTCAGAGGATCCCGATGGTCCCAACCGATGTGCCGTTTGAGTTTAAAAGACTTCAATTTCCGATCCGTCTTGCATTCGCCATGACCATTAACAAATCACAAGGCCAATCCTTGAAAGTTTGTGGTTTAAATCTGGAATATCCATATTTTTCAAATGGTCAATTATATGTGGCATGTTCACGGGTCGGAAGACCATATGCGTTGTTTGTTCTTGCGCCTGATAATAAAACAAAAAAATGTCGTGTATCACAAGGTACTGAATTGAAGAGTGGAAGCTATGCAACAAGAAACATAAAGAATCATTAAAATACTTAATTTTTATTTGTCCTAATAAAAAATTGAACTTAACATCCAAAATCTGATTATTTATTGGCTTTAAGGCGGAACAGAGTTCGCCGGGTCAGCTAGTAAAGATCTAAAACATATGCAGAAAAGTGGGTCACAGAAAAGTCGGCGTGGCACATAATTACACGTGGTAGGAAAATGCTCGTTAAATGCTCGAAAAATCCTTTTAAGAGTACTTAAATAAAACCTTAATCTATTGAAATATGATGAAAACCGAAAATAGATTTTTTTCGACCCGAACCATGGTTTCATTTGGGTAGTATTAATTCTCTTCTATTTCCCACCTCCTTCACAACTGACAACTGGTCGCCAACTAACGTGGAAACATCACCTATTAACCACCCAATAGAAAGTTCACAATAAACTGAAACTACCAAAATTATGTGTGGAGATCAATAAGTATTAGAATACATTTTTCTTCCTAACTTCGGTTGAAAAACATTTCCGCTTCAGCCCGTATGGTTTAGTGAAGTTCCTACAGGTGGCGGTACTATATGTAGCCTTCAAAATGTTAGTAATGGAGGAGCGATTCAAGCAGGGAGTTCCTCTTAGCGGAAAACCAGAGCATCGCACATACTCATAGGCCCTTGCAGAGTGTCTACGGAGACCTGTCAGTGAACAAATTCACGGTCGGTCGTTGAGCAAGGCTTCTGTCACAACTGAAACAAAGTTGCTCAGACCTGTCCAGTTTGTCGCGTACCGGCCGGCTGCACACGGCTGTAACTCCTGCACTGTTGAAACGTACGGACACTCTCCTTCGAGGTGATCGACTGATGACAATCAAACAACTCGCTGCGCAACTGGACGTCTCTATTTGTAGTACTGACACACTGCTTGCTGCCTAACAGAACATCGTCAAGAGCGACGAAGGATCATTTGTGGGGAACTTCTCTCTCGTTATGAAGGTGTGACGTCGAACAGTAAAGAGGTTCCATGCGGACATACAGGCGCTCGCAGGAAGGTGACGTAAGGCTATCGCACTGAACGGAGCTTATGTTGAAAAACAGGTGTTTGTAGGCAGAAGATTTGGGAATAATGTGGTGTATGGGGATCCTGACTAAAAAAAAACTGCTTTCAGAATTAAAGCGTTGCCATACTTATTGAGCGCCCCTCTTACAATCTGGCTGAACTTGGGTATTGCAGTTCTCCACTGTCCTACAAAACCTTGATTCGACACATCCTTTGCTATACAAATGTGGGATGAACATCCACTCCTATGTTGTCTTAATTCCTCCAGGTTCTTGAAAGCCATGCACTCTGCGCCGTCTTCTGCATCCGATTACCTTCCCTTACATCGATTCTTCATCAACTCATCAGATTCCCACCTCTCCTCCTTCACAGTGAACACATCTCAACAACCTACATCATTCGCAAGTCCACTCCTACAATCCTATAGCTTCCCCTCTACTCTGCAACCGCAGTATGCTTCCGCGACTCCACCAACACATACCACCAACACTATAACCACACATGCACAATATATTCTGTCAAGGAAACTTCAACCGTCCCTTCTTCGTGGATCACGATCTCCTTAGCGACGTTTACCCATCCTGTAACCTTCAAACCCACTCCACTCATTCTATCTCCCTCTTCCTCCCTTCACCATATTCCACTACAGACCTTTTCACCTTCCACCCTTCTTTCCATAACCCCTACTCTCCATCAAGTTTTACCTCACCGATACACCCTATTGTATCCCAACAGCCACTCCTAGCCGAACGATATTCCACAACAGTCCTCCATCCTTGTCCCACCTCTCTTCAACCCTTGTCAACGCTCGACCTTTTCCCCTTCAACAGTAGGTTCCCTATCCCAGAGTAGGTCGTTCCAGTTTGTGTCAGTGAAGTGCCTCTTTCTAACATCTGAGTTCTGTATCGTGCTTTAAAATTTTTTTACTTGTACACCCACTGTATTCTTATTTTATTAACAGAATCTTCCGTCGGTTCTTGGTAGAACAACATTATAATAATAAATGAAAAGCACCAGTTTGCTTTTGTTCTACAATATTATTTTTATTGCTAACCGGTTTTCGGCTTACAAGGCCATCTTCAGGCATTTACTGAGTATTATCACCAAAGAAGTTAAATGTTAGCAGACAACACTGGAAGAGAAGTAACACATCTAGAGTGAAGTAGAAACATACAGTGAGTAACATCTTTGCAATGAAATAGTAAAAACTGAACAGTACATAAATAACAATGGAGTTGACAGGAAAACCTTTAGCACAATATAAGAATAACATGCCTACATAACGGTATCTATTGATAAACAAAACTATTGAAATAAGATAAACTTAGTACTAGGCAAGGCTGCATCAAGAGGTATGAAACATGGAGAGTGATACACAACCAATTAAAAAAGAAGAGACAGTTGTCAATGTAAATACAGAATACACGAAGAACTTAAGCTATATCAATACGATAAACAGAAATTAATAAATGCAGGAAAATTGAGGTGTTTGAGGGAACATACAGTTTGAGAGTGTGGTGGTACTGCATTTTATCATTAATATTATAATCAAAGCAGTGGCTGTATACCAGTTTACATTAAATAAATGAGCAAAGTAAAATATGAACAGTATTTGATGAGACAACTACAAGGGGAGTTAAACATGGACAGTAATACAAGTACAAGTTAAATGCAAACCCTTAACTATTGAAACTACAGCATATGTGGAATACAAAGACAACTGCAACAAATAAAACAACTTAATGACTACAGGAAAATGGGAATATGTAGGAAGAGAGGGTGTGGGAAGTAATGAACAACAAAGATGATTATATGAAGTTTAGGAGAGGGGAAGTGTTGAGTTGTGTCTGGTCATTTAGGATGAGATCTGGACTGTGAGCAAGATGTTTGTTAATTTCCAGGGCTTCCAGCAGGTTGAGTTTATGGCCTTTGTTTGCTAAGTGAAGTACATGGGACACTGGCTGGTAGTTGTGACCCTCACTCAGTACATGCTCAGCAAATGCAGACTCTGAATTCTGCAACCTCCAGCTGCGTTCATGTTCAGCCAGCCTAGTTGATATGTCTCTGCCTGACTGACCAATGTAAAATTTGTCACAATCAGAACAGGTGATTTTGTATACCCCACTGTTGGCTAATAACTGGATCTTATCTTTGCTATTAAAAACACACTGGGCTGTAGTGTTCCTGACATAGTAGGAAACCCTATACATGCAGGATTTCAGTGCTTTGGCTATAGTCTGTGATACCTTACCTAGAAATGGTAGAGTACACCATTTCTTGCAGACAGTGGATGGGGAAGCAGGTGGGGCATAGAGGAGGGGTATAATTTTCCGTTTTTGTTTCCTGTGCAAGATGTGGTCAATAAGAACTGGATTGTAGCCATTGGCTGAGGCAATAAATTTTATTGTATCTAACTCTGCTTTAAAATCATCTCTGGACATGGGGATGGATATGAGACGGTGTACGATTGAGTGGAAAGCTGCATGTTTGTGAGCTATGGGATGTTGTGAGCAAGACGGTATTACTGTGTCTGTAGTTGTTGTATTTCTGTAAATTTTTTGAAACAATGTGTGTGTGTACTGATGTCAATGGTGAGATCTAAGAAGTTCATGGATTTGTTGCCAATTTCCATAGTGAACTGGATATTTTTATGTTGACCGTTTAGGTTTTTCAAGAATGTGTTGAGTTGTCTTGTAGTACCAGTCCACATACACAGGACATAATCTACATATCTAAACCAGTATTTGATGTTTGCACTCAAAGGTTCTATTTTTAGAAAATTTTGTTCAAAATGGTCCATAAATATTTCAGCCAACAGTGGACTAAGAGGGGAACCCATAGCTAAGCCATCTAATTGTTTATAAAGAGTGCCTTGCAACTGGAAATAGTTCTGTGCAAGGCAGGTCTGTGTGGCCAGTCTCAAGTCATTCAATTCCACAGGATTGACATTAGACTTGTGCATCAGCTCTGTCAGAATGTCTATACATTCTACTACTGGTATGTTAGAAAACAAACTGCTGACATCAAAGGATACTAATTTATCACTGTGTGAGACAGATATACCTTTTAACTTGTTTACTAGGTCCACAGAGTTTGAAATACCATGCTTTGGTTTAAATTTAGTCTTGCTCTTAATTAGGACATCAAGTTTACTGGCTAGTTTGTAAGATGGAGCAGTGAATGATGATACAACTGGACGAATAGGAATATCTTGTTTATGCAGTTTAGGAAGGCCATACATTCTAGGAGGCATTGGGTTCATATTAGTTAACAGTTTTACTTCAAATTCAGAGAATATGCTTTTGCATGAAATGATTGCATATTTAATATCCTCTTTGAACAATTTAGTAGGGTCTTTAGGACAGACTTGGAAGACTGTGGTATTCAGAAAATCATTAACTTTATCCACATAATCACATTTGTTCAAAAGTACAATGCTGTTGCCTTTATCAGATTTTGTGGCAACGATACCTTGGTGTTGTAATTTCTCTTTTAAGGACTTGAGGGTGTGAAAGTCAATAGACCGTGGGATGTTACACACGAATTTGGTTTCGTTCTTTAGTGCATTGGCAACTATATATTTTGCAGTGGTGTCTTTCGTTAAGGCATATTCAATATCAACTTTCATACCATACAGTTGTTTTTCTGATGGAGGGTGGGGAGGAGCATATTTAAAACCTTTTTCAAGCACTTTTTGTTCCTTTGGGGACAGAACCAAGTTCGATAAGTTAATTACACGTTGCGAAAAATTTTGTTTACAGTTTGAGGTTAGAGGTTCACTCACCTTCCTAATCATAGATAATTTCTTGTTCTGACGCAAAAATACGTCGTGAATAAGATCACTTACACTTTGACGAACTTCTCGATCGAAAACATCGAACTCACACGGGTGTAACTTAGATGTGATTGACTTTCACACCCTCAAGTCCTTAAAACAGAAATTACAACACCAAGGTATCGTTGCCACAAAATCTGATAAAGGCAACAGCATTGTGCTTTTGAACAAATGTGATTATGTGGATAAAGTTAATGATTTTCTGAATACCACAGTCTTCCAAGTCTGTCCTAAAGACCCTACTAAATTGTTCAAAGAGGATGTTAAATATGCAATCATTTCATGCAAAAGCATATTCTCTGAATTTGAAGTAAAACTGTTAACTAATATGAACCCAATGCCTCCTAGAATGTACGGCCTTCCTAAACTGCATAAACAAGATATTCCTATTCGTCCAGTTGTATCATCATTCACTGCTCCATCTTACAAACTAGCCAGTAAACTTGATGTCCTAATTAAGAGCAAGACTAAATTTAAACCAAAGCATGGTATTTCAAACTCTGTGGACCTAGTAAACAAGTTAAAAGGTATATCTGTCTCACACAGTGATAAATTAGTATCCTTTGATGTCAGCAGTTTGTTTTCTAACATACCAGTAGTAGAATGTATAGACATTCTGACAGAGCTGATGCACAAGTCTAATGTCAATCCTGTGGAATTGAATGACTTGAGACTGGCAACACAGACCTGCCTTGCACAGAACTATTTCCAGTTGCAAGGCACTCTTTATAAACAATTAGATGGCTTAGCTATGGGTTCCCCTCTTAGTCCACGGTTGGCTGAAATATTTATGGACCATTTTGAACAAAATTTTCTAAAAATAGAACCTTTGAGTGCAAACATCAAATACTGGTTTAGATATGTAGATGATGTCCTGTGTATGTAGACTGGTACTACAAGACAACTCTACACATTCTTGAAAAACCTAAACGGTCAACATAAAAATATCCAGTTCACTATGGAAATTGGCAACAAATCCATAAACTTCTTAGATCTCACCATTGACATCAGTACACACACACATTGTTTCAAAAAATTTACAGAAATACAACAACTACAGACACAGTAATACCTTCTTGCTCACAACACCCCATAGCTCACAAACATGCAGCTTTCCACTCAATCGTACACCGTCTCATATCCATCCCCATGTCCAGAGATGATTTTAAAGCAGAGTTAGATACAATAAAATTTATTGCCTCAGCCAATGGCTACAATCCAGTTCTTATTGACCACATCTTGCACAGGAAACAAAAACGGAAAATTATACCCCTCCTCTATGCCCCACCTGCTTCCCCATCCACTGTCTGCAAGAAATGGTGTACTCTACCATTTCTAGGTAAGGTATCACAGACTATAGCCAAAGCACTGAAATCCTGCATGTATAGGGTTTCCTACTATGTCAGGAACACTACAGCCCAGTGTGTTTTTAATAGCAAAGATAAGATCCAGTTATTAGCCAACAGTGGGGTATACAAAATCACCTGTTCTGATTGTGACAAATTTTACATTGGTCAGTCAGGCAGAGACATATCAACTAGGCTGGCTGAACATGAACGCAGCTGGAGGTTGCAGAATTCAGAGTCTGCATTTGCTGAGCATGTACTGAGTGAGGGTCACAACTACCAGCCAGTGTCCCATGTACTTCACTTAGCAAACAAAGGCCATAAACTCAACCTGCTGGAAGCCCTGGAAATTAACAAACATCTTGCTCACAGTCCAGATCTCATCCTAAATGACCAGACACAACTCAACACTTCCCCTCTCCTAAACTTCATATAATCATCTTTGTTGTTCATTACTTCCCACACCCTCTCTTCCTACATATTCCCATTTTCCTGTAGTCATTAAGTTGTTTTATTTGTTGCAGTTGTCTTTGTATTCCACATATGCTGTAGTTTCAATAGTTAAGGGTTTGCATTTAACTTGTACTTGTATTACTGTCCATGTTTAACTCCCCTTGTAGTTGTCTCATCAAATACTGTTCATATTTTACTTTGCTCATTTATTTAATGTAAACTGGTATACAGCCACTGCTTTGATTATAATATTAATGATAAAATGCAGTACCACCACACTCTCAAACTGTATGTTCCCTCAAACACCTCAATTTTCCTGCATTTATTAATTTCTGTTTATCGTATTGATATAGCTTAAGTTCTTCGTGTATTCTGTATTTACATTGACAACTGTCTCTTCTTTTTTAATTGGTTGTGTATCACTCTCCATGTTTCATACCTCTTGATGCAGCCTTGCCTAGTACTAAGTTTATCTTATTTCAATAGTTTTGTTTATCAATAGATACCGTTATGTAGGCATGTTATTCTTATATTGTGCTAAAGGTTTTCCTGTCAACTCCATTGTTATTTATGTACTGTTCAGTTTTTACTATTTCATTGCAAAGATGTTACTCACTGTATGTTTCTACTTCACTCTAGATGTGTTACTTCTCTTCCAGTGTTGTCTGCTAACATTTAACTTCTTTGGTGATAATACTCAGTAAATGCCTGAAGATGGCCTTGTAAGCCGAAAACCGGTTAGCAATAAAAATAATATTGTAGAACAAAAGCAAACTGGTGCTTTTCATTTATTAGTATTCTTATTTAATATTTTCTACTGTTTTTAGCTAAAAGGGAAGTCACGTCTCTTACATATAAAACTTCCATTTTGTCCTCCTTTCATTTTTTTAATTGGAAATATCTCACCTTTCTGTTTAGTGTTTTTCGTCTCACTTACACTTATTGTCAGTTGGCTGAACAGCGGGTTGACTGAAGCACTGACAGCGCCCCCTCCACCCGTATGGGGGATGAAATAACGAAAAAAATGAAACACAGATCAGCATTTAGGTCTGTTATCGAGCGACTCATCCCGAGCTCTGTGTGGCGGCTGCATTTGCAGCCCGTCAGTCAGAGCTCTCGCTAGAAACCATCGCCAGACAGTCGCCATGCACTGTTCACCTTTTAAATCCTACCAAGTCTAGGGCAGTTACCTCCATCTTCAGACTTCCGCCTTACGCCAACTAATTGCATACATTTTCCTTTTTCCAAGACCACGACTGACTGTGCCATTAACCTCTGAACATTCCATGTGATCTTGGATTTGAACGTTTGTGTTACTCATTTTAGCCTTTGGCCGCTTGATGACTATTTCTCTTTTATTTTTGACCCATTGTACCAAGCACATTTTCATTCCTATGTAACTTAACACTCCATAAAGAAGACTTATACTTTAGTATTCAAATGAAACTATTCTCCTTTTTTTACATGGGAATATTCTCATTGCGTCTTCACGGGCGCTAGACATATCAGTAAGGAAACTGAGAAACTTTTGCGCGTTTCCGGTTGGGATATCTGTCGCAAACAAAACAAAACTTTGTCAAAAAGCATTTGAATCTTTTATTGTTGCATTTCCTGCAACCCGCTCGTAATTGGTCGCGTGACCTTTCTGTGAAGCTAGTCAGTAAGTTACCTGTCACACATTTTGGACATACTCATCGTTTCCCATAATTTCTCGTTGACGAATCAAGTACCGTAATCCGGGTGTACTTCGACCGAGTTTTAAATTTCAAGCTAATTTTCATGTCAGTTTTTTAACTTCTGTGACATTTATGTTAGTGGACGTATGGGCACGCATGAAAGGATTACATCTTAATCAGTGCAATACATTTTTTAATATGCAGAGGTACTTGACATGGATTTGGTGATCCATCATCAAAATTATCAATATAATGAAAGATACTGGGAACGAGTACCACACACATAGCTCCAAATTTCGTAAAGCATAACAGCTAGAGTTTCACAAACCCACACCTCGTTTCAAAACATCTGGTTTTCATTTATCGAGTCAATATTTGGCACTTGTGGCCAAACGAACTTCATGCCTTGCTTTTGGAGATGTTTAATATTATAAGTTATACCTGAATCACTGGCTGAACCACTACACATTTCAATTTGAGCAATAGATGATTGGCTTCTTTTTTTTATTTTAGTTCTAAGCACATTAACGTTTGAAAATAGGCCTTCATCTATATGCCGATGGTTCATGTTTGTATTCCTTAGCGCCGCTGTTAAAACCTATCCACTCTACTGCCTACAAGCCCTCAGTAACACCGAACCGCCTTATATACGACGATGCAACATACTCATAAGACTTTAGAAGGATCTCCAGTAACACTGTCCTGCCAGTCCACCAGGACCTTACTATATTTTATATTTAGATGACTCAAATCTAGCAAATCTCCTGCGAAGACTGCATAGTATCTTCTGAACCAAAACTACAATGGCGTTAAAATCTGTCGAACGGACTGGATAAACAGAGGCAATGCAACCATCCAGCGGGCTTTCACCTCCCAAGGAAATCCTGGGTAACACTGAACGGAATACGGACAGGTTATGGCCGTTGCGGATCCTCGACGTACAGATGGAACTTGAGACATGACCCTACGTGCGTCTGTGGTGCCGAAGATCAAACCATCCACCACATCATCAGCGAGTGTCCACTGAGGCTGTTCACCAGCACTGATGACTTCCTGGGGGCAACACCACGGGAGTGGCTGCAGAATCTAAGTGTGGAATTGTGATAGCTGAAAATACTGGAAGCTGAACTTTATGCAATCTTGTTGTTTTTTATTGTAGTTATACATTTATTGTTGTGTGCCAATGTTTAATTTACATTATCTTACTATGTTTGCATCCTGTAAACAATGTATATTCTCTTTTATGCTGTCTGCAATGTAGTGTGTCATGCCATAAGCTAAATAAATAAGCGCCGCACTGTCATTGGAATCAACAGTGTTTAATAAACCGTATACCTGTAATCCCTGGGTAAAAATGACCAATCGTTAAAGAAACCCTGAAACAGAAATCATTTACATGACTTCAGAAATGTAATATACTAGCTGATATATACGTGCAAAAAATTTAGTAAGTGGTCTGTTTTGAGAACTAATCAAGTAATATACACGATGTAGTTTGAAACACTTATGGCCTTGCATTGAAATAGTGTCGAACGAATTTACACCACCATACTTTAAAGCACTTTTTCTCATACAATTATAAGTTAAATATCCTCAACATTTCGCAGCCCTGTCAGCAACTGTATAAATATTAATTTTAGTTTTCATAATCAACAGCCTCAGTTGCACCGTTTACCTAAAATTGCCTTCTTCAGAATAACAGTAACTACCGTTTGTCCATAGTCTATGGAAGTCGGAAGTTTCGCCAACTGGTTCACAAGAAAATAGGCAAAATATGACTCCAGTTAACGCATATTCATGGAACATTACAACCAAACAGTACATAATTAACACCCAACAGAGAGCCAGCAGAGAGCTGTAAGACTTTTGGTGTACGGTTGTTCAAAGTAACTACAGTGCGAAATGTGCACCCTGTTTACTGCAATCTGAAAATGGTCTTTCCCATTTTTAACGGCTCGGTAATCTGGTGTCAGCGAAAAAACTAATGATTTGTATGAAATCAGTTATGGTATGAGAAGAAATGGGCTTTCCACGAAATCTAATGCACTCCAAACTACCAAAACCCGGTTAACCGTTCTTTCAAAAGTCCGCGCGATTCTTCCAACTGAAGCGCTACTGGGAATTCCACCTGAGGGGACGCAGGCGTTGATATATCAATGCTGACTTAACACCAGCTGACCACTAGAAAATCCAGCCGTATAAGTCCATGCAAAATAATTACGTCTATATTTTTTACGATAAGAGGGCATGCACAAATAAATTTTTAAATCTTAATTTCTTGTGGTCTGTATTTCGCCTAAATGCAGGTCTGGAATTAATACGTACTAGCTTAGCGCCTGCTGCTTCCCCCGTCTAGACAGTATGGCCTGCAGTGTTTTTTTTTTTATTTAATCAAATTTTTTGGTTGTGTACAAATTGCAGCAACTTTTAAGCTTTTGACGCTAATTAAGGCTATACAAGCTCAATATTTTCCAGATGTGCTTCCGACCGAAAAGCGATTCTGGTGGCTGGAGTCAAAACTTTTTGTTAATTGTACCTTTGCGTTCTTACTGAGATGTTTCCATACCAACTTTCATCCCCTAATCAATATTTCTTTACATCTAATCAAGAACTGAAATACCAATTTTCAAAATTTAGCTTTAAAAATCTTTTTAGTGTAACTAAATATTTTCTTATACATTTTTATCCCTTATTGCACTCCATTAGGGACTGAATTTCCAGAAACACTGAAACACCTAGTTTTTATTTCTAAACGAGCAGTCAAAAGCCAACTGTCAGATATGTAGCCTTAAAAACCCTTTAGTAGTTATTAATTTCCAAACAACATTGATCCAATATTTTACCGCCCTAGTGGATGAATTTCCAAAAATGCTGGAAATTGTGTTTTTTTTATCTTGTGGCTGAGAAACCATGTACCAGTTTTCGCAGCTGTAGCTTCAAAATTCCCTTAACAGCAACTTATTTTCAAAAAGCCATTCACCCCCTTAAGAGTGGAATTTCGGGCACGCCTGCAGTGTAAGATCCACACCCTCTCTGAGCTTCAGATTTCCACCCTAAACGATTCCCGTTAGGAATTGAATTTCCAAAACCGGTGAAACACGTTTTCTTTTGTTTCTAACAGATAAGTCAAAGTAAAAATTTCATACATTTAGCTTTAAAAATGCTTTCCCAATAAAATATGTTCATGAGAAATCTCGTCACCTACTTCATCACCTAAAGGATTCAATTTTCAAAAACACGGAAACACTAACTTTTTTAAATTTATAATTGAAAAGTCAAATACCAAAGTTCATAGGCGCAGCTTTACAAATATATTAGTAATTCTTTAATAATTATATATTTTCAAAAATAAGTTTTCATCCACTGTTTCACCACCATAGGGTTAAATTTTAAAAAAATGCTGAAACACGTGTTTCTTCATTTCTAACCGTGAAACCAGATTTCAGTTTTCGTAGATCTAGCTTCAAAATTTTCTTTATTATTATTTTTAAAAAAACCTCATTCACTGTTTCACCCCTTAGGGTTGGAATTCCGAAAAAATTCTTTTTAAACGACACCTTCACTATAAGATCAACGCCTTCTCCAAATTTCAAGTTTTTATCCTTAGCGTTTAGGGCTGGGCGATGATGAGGTCTATCAGTCAGGACATTGCCTTTTATACACTGAAGCATCAAATAAAGTAGTATAGGAATGCGTATTAAAATACAGATACGTAAACAGGCAGCATACTGCGCTGCGGCCGGCAACCCCTACATGGCACAGCCCTGGCGCAGTTAGATCGGTTACTGCTGCTACAATGGCAGTTCATGAAGATTTAAGTGAGGTTGAACACAGTGTTATAGTCGGCCCACAATCGATGGGACACGACAACTCCGAGATAGTGATGAAGTGGGAATTTTACCATTCGACCATATCAAGGGTGTATCGTGACTATCAGGAAACCGGTGAAACATTAAATCTCCAACATCGCTGCGGCCGGAAAATGATCCTGCTAGAACGGGACCAACGACGACTTAAGCGAATCTTTCATCGTTGCAGAAGTGAAACCCTTCCGCAAATTGCTGCAGATTTAAATGCTGGGCCATCAAGAAGTGTCATCGTGCGAACAGTTCAACGAAACATCAACGATATGGGCTTTCGGAGCCGGGGACCCACTCGTGTCCCCTTGATGACTGCACGACACAAAGCTTTACGCCTCGCCTGGGCTTGTCAACACTTTGGACTGTACATGACTGGAAACATGTTGCCTGGTCGGACGAGTCTCGTTTCGAATTGTATCGAGCGGATGGACGTATATGGGTATCCAGACAACCTCATGAATCCATAGACCTGTATGTGAGCAGAGGACTGCTGAAGTTGGTTTAGGCTCTGTAATATGTGGGGCGTGTGCAGTTGGAGTGATATGGAACCCCTCATATCTAGATACGACTCTGACAGATAAGTACGTAGGCATCCTGTCTGATCAAGTGCATCCATTCATGTCCATTGTGCATTCTGACGGCCTTGGGCAGTTCCAGCAGGACAATGCGAGACGCCACCATTCCAGAATTGCTGCAGAGTTGCTCCAGGAACAATCCTCTGAGTTTAAACACTTCGTCTGGCCACCAGACTCCACAGACATGAACACTACTGAGCATATCTAGGATTTTTGAAAAGAGAGACAGCATTGTTCGTATATTTTTATTATCGCAAAATCGATTTTCTGTCACTGAGTGACCATCTTCAGTGCTGTATTATATAACTTAAATTAGTAAGCACTGGTGTCAATAAGCTTATTGACAACAGTGCTTACTAATTTAAGTTATATAATACAGCACTGAAGATGGTCACTCAGTGAGCTTATTGACACCAGTGCTTACTAATTTAAGTTATATAATACAGCACTGAAGATGGTCACTCAGTGACAGAAAATCGATTTTGCGATAATAAAAATATACGACTAATGTTGTCTCTCTTTTCAAGTATACCCATTATCTGGTCGTAGTGCACAGGACACTATGGAGTGGCCAATCAATATCTGGGATTGCTTACAACGTGTCGTGCTCTTACGAATTTATCGTCAGCCCTGCAAGATTCGTGGTGTCAGTTCCCTCCAGCACTACTTCAGACATTAGTCAAGTCGATACCACTTCTATATAAGGCTGGTGTATCGGTTTGTTTGGCACTTCAGTGTATATAGAGATTATTAAACGTAAGCACCAGTCACGGATTGGCCCAACGAGTAGAGGACTGCTGCCTCCAAGGAGCGATCTTCGCTCTTGGGACATGCGATCAGCAAGTCACCAATCGCTCCAGCCGTTATTCCCAGCAGCTGAATCCCGTTGATGTTGCTGCTTGTTTATTCAAGAAATTCTCCATCATTTGGCCTTACGAGATCGAGCTGGCACCGTTTCAACCTCTGTACCTAAAAATAAAATTAAAAAAATCTGAGGTGCCAGGAATCGAATTCAGTTTGGTCCACACATAGAGTAGTGACCCTAACTATTTTTGCCAATCCATTTGTTCAGTTTTTTCCTCAGTGGTCCTCTGCGAGTGTCTTATGACATTTTTTTTCAAATCGTATCTATAAGAACTTCCGTCAGTAGTTTTTTATTACATTGTATAGCTAACGCCTGACCCAATACAATGAGGTGCCATTCCGCCACCCTTTCCCTATGGAGGTGGACTAGTACGTATTACTTTCGGACTAACGAGCTACAAATTTCTGAACAAAATTTCTTCTGCTGAAAAGTAGAAACTTGTTCTAGCTTACTACTTTGTTAACTGTCAGACATTTAATATCACTGGCTAGCTGATCAACGATTTTGGTAGAAACATTTTGTACACTTTCCCGAGCTACAATCAATTTTAGCGGCAACTGATAAGGGTTAATTTAATTACTTCTGGTACTTAAACTGTGTACGTCGTAATGGCTTCTCTAAAGGATTATTTAAAGCAATTTTAGCGAGAAAAAATATGTACTCTCGCACTGTAATTGAAACAACTGGTTTCTACAACACGTCTGTGGGTGAGTGTCACATATCACTCACGTACCAAAATTTTATGCACTGGAAATAGTGTACAAGCTAACTGAGTTGGTTAAGTAGCTCAAATACGTGTTTAAATTATCATCAATACGCACGTCCAAAATATTTTTTTATGTGCATCCTTGTGACATAGTGACGTCGGCCTTTCACTCACGTAATAAAATGAAACGCCAGCAACCGTAGTTTAGATGTTACTTTATTACATTGCAACCAGTTTCGGTGACTCAGTTTCGGCGGCTCAGTACATCATCTTCTTGATTCACCGAAAGGGCTTGCAATGTAATAAAATAAACGCAAAATATTTTGCCCATGCTTTAAATTTATCATTTATCTTTTATATCTAGCATTGAATATGTTGCATCTCTGTTTTTAGCTTAGTGGGAGATCATTTGGAGAAAATCAGTATCGCAAACATATTACTTACAGTTACATATGATTTACAATTGCTCATACACTTTTTGATGTGTGCATTCCGATTTGTTATAATACATGTCATCAGCAAGACGAATCGGTTTTTAATCAGTCATCTTAAATAAAAAGAGTTTTACATGTATGGTAGGTACTAATGGAGCAGGTGTTAACCCTTGTCGGAACTCCATTAATGACAATCTTGGCCCTCCCTATCAGATAAATATCCCCAGCCTACAGTTAGTGAGTCATGTATCGTAAAGTTCTAAGTTTTCCGTCTTAAGAAACACGTGAGCCAGTTGCGGGCTGCGCAGTTAATTCCATGTTGTGTTTACTACGAAGACTAGTTAGATGCAGCACTCTACGCTAATCCATCCTGTGCAAGTCTCTTGGTCTCTGCAGAACTGTGGCAACACACATCTCTCTACCTGCCTATTGTAGCCATACTTTGGACTCTCTCTACAATTTCAACCTCTCCCGCCACGCCCACACCAACCCCTACAAAGGTTTTGCAGTTTACAGTTTGGTTTCCAAATCTCTCTCACCATTACCCAATCTGTCTAAACCTTCGAGTCTACACGTGTTTTCCACGTACACATCCTTCTTTCATGATTCTTAAACCACATTCTATCAGTGATTAAATTATGCTCTGTACGAAACTCTACTGTTTGTCTTTTCATTTCATTCTTTTCCCTCGGATCATGTTTCTCTAGTAATTAGTTTTCCTACCATCGAATCTCAAGTCCGCACTGGAATCAAATTTTCGTCTCCAGTAACTGTCTTAATAATGTCTTTTAATTTCCGTCTGTGCATTGTCTGCGGGGCTGGTCAGCATACAAACTTGGGCTAATATAACAGGTACTGGCTTTGTTTCTATGTCAACGATAAAGCGCTCACTTGGCTGTGAACAATAGTATACCGGCATTCCAGTTTTCTTATACGTGGGTGAGTTGGAAAATAAGTTTCTCCTCTTGACTGTGGTCGGAGTTGCGTATGAAAGAACAAAAAAAGAGAGAAAGAGACATTAAAGATAAGGCATATCTTTATTTTTCTACATAATTTGCAAGTACATTGAGACAAGCTTTATAAGCTTCAAAAAGCCTTCCAGCAAAAAAATCAGGCCGTTGCATACGGAAGAAGCGTTGAACGGCTTGTTTGACGTCAGCACTGCTGCCAAAGCGCCTTCCGTCGAGAGTCTTCTTCAAAGCAGGAAACAGAACCACTTGGTGCGAGATCCGGACTGTAAGGCGGATGGTGTAGGCGCTCCCAACCAAGAGTTGCATTATGGTCTTTCGTTGCCGTCGCCATGTGTGGTCTCGCATTGTCATCCAACAGCAGAACACCAGATCTGAGAAGGGCAGGCCGCTTTTTCCGAATTACCTCTTTCGATTTCGACAGAGCGGCACAGTACCGCGCATCTTTGATGGTTGCATCCTCCAGAAAGTCCAGCAACAAAACTCCTTTGGCGTCCCAGAAAACGGTGAGTAGCACTTTACCTGCAGACGGAGTGCTTTTGAACTTCTTCCGGACAGGTGATGACGGATGTTTCCACTCCATGGATGCGGCCTTCGATTCGGGCGTGTAATGGTGGACCCATGTTTAATGCCCCGACACAATCCGAAACAGATGGTCACTGCCAGATTCATGGTAACGCACGAACTGTTCCAGGTTGAACGCCATGCGTTCTTCCATGTGTGTCGGGGTCATTTGGCTGGGCACCCATCGCGCTGACACCTTCCTGTATCGAAGAAAGTCCTGGATGATCTTGTGAGTTCGCTCATGTCCGATTACAAGTTCTGCCGCTACTCCATCGATGGTGATACGCCGGTTCGCTTTGGTTCAAATGGCTCCGAGCACTATGGGACTCAACTGCTGTGGTCATAAGTCCCCTAGAACTTAGAACTACTTAAACCTAACTAACCTAAGGACATCACACACAGCCATGCCCGAGGCAGGATTCGAACCTGCGACCGTAGCGGTCGTGCGGTTCCAGACTGTAGCGCCTTTAACCGCTCGGCCACTCCGGCCGGCGGTTCGCTTTAATCATGTCACCCACCTTCCAGGCATTTGCGTCTGTAGTGGCCGTACGCGTCCGTCCTGGTCTCGGTATGTCCTACATCTACATCTACATCTACATTGATACTCCGCAAGCCACCCAACGGTGTGTGGCGGAGGGCACTTTACGTGCCACTGTCATTACCTCCCTTTCCTGTTCCAGTCGCGTATGGTTCGCGGGAAGAACGACTGTCTGAAAGCCTCCGTGCGCGCTCTAATCTCTCTAATTTTACATTCGTGATCTCCTCGGGAGGTATAAGTAGGGGGAAGCAATATATTCGATACCTCATCCAGAAACGCACCCTCTCGAAACCTGGCGAGCAAGCTACACCGCGATGCAGAGCGCCTCTCTTGCAGAGTCTGACACTTGAGTTTATTAAACATCTCCGTAACGCTATCACGGTTACCAAATAACCCTGTGACGAAACGCGCCGCTCTTCTTTGGATCTTCTCTATCTCCTCCGTCAGACCGATCTGGTACGGATCCCACACGGATGAGCAATACTCAAGTATAGGTCGAACGAGTGTTTTGTAAGCCACCTCCTTTGTTGATGGACTACATTTTCTAAGCACTCTCCCAATGAATCTCAACCTGGTACCCGCCTTACCAACAATTAATTGCCACTCCCTGCACCAAGTGCCTATCCGCTGCAGATCTTCCTGCATTTCGCTACAATTTTCTAATGCTGCAACTTCTCTGTATACTACAGCATCATCCGCGAAAAGCTTCATGGAACTTCCGACACTATCTACTAGGTCATTTATATATATTGTGAAAAGCAATGGTCCCATAACACTCCCCTGTGGCACGCCAGAGGTTACTTTAACGTCTGTAGACGTCTCTCCATTGATAACAACATGCTGTGTTCTGTTTGCTAAAAACTCTTCAATCCAGCCACACAGCTGGTCTGAAATTCCGTAGGCTCTTACTTTGTTTATCAGGCGACAGTGCGGAACTGTATAGAACGCCTTCCGGAAGTCAAGAAAAATAGCATCTACCTGGGAGCCTGTATCTAATATTTTCTGGGTCTCATGAACAAATAAAGCGAGTTGGGTCTCACACGATCACTGTTTCCGGAATCCATGTTGATTCCTGCATAGTAGATTCTGGGTTTCCAGAAATGACATGATACGCGAGCAAAAAACATGTTCTAAAATTCTACAAGAGATTGACGTCAGAGATATAGGTCTATAGTTTTGCGCATCTGCTCGACGACCCTTCTTGAAGACTGGGACTATCTGTGCTCTTTTCCAATCATTTGGAACCCTCCGTTCCTCTAGAGACTTGCAGTACACGGCTGTTAGAAGGGGGGCAAGTTCTTTCGCGTACTCTGTGTAGAATCGAATTGGTATCCCGTCAGGTCCAGTGGACTTTCCTCTATTGAGTGATTCCAGTTGCTTTTCTATTCCTTGGACACTTATTTCGATGTCAGCCATTTTTTCGTTTGTGCGAGGATTTAGAGAAGGAACTGCAGTGCGGTCTTACTCTGTGAAACAGCTTTGGACTTGCTGACATCCATCACTGAATTGTTGGCACCATCTCCGCACCATTTTCCTCGACATCACACCTGACCCATACACCTCAACAAGGCGGTTATGAATTTCTGTGCCTGATACTCCACGTGCCTATTCATAGCGGATAACAGCTCTCACTTGCGCCTTTGACCACGACTCCAGAACTCGCCTTTTCACCATAGCTCCGGAAAAAGGCCGAGCGACGGGCCTCCGCTTCGCGCAGGCACTCCGACAGCGCCATCCGCCTGATCGCGGTCGACCTCTACCCAGTGGTGTATCGGTGTCTCGCACGTGTGCGCTCACCTGCCGTGTCGTCTTTCGCCCATATAACACAACAAGGGGAAACTTATTTTCCAACTCCCCCTCGTACATTATGTCAATTAAATGTGGATAGGGGAGAGATGAAAGGAGTCACAACTCGTTGTGCCTGACCTGGACGAGGAACATCTTTCACTGAAGTCACACCATTTGCGAACTTCCTTCTCCATTCGTAGACTTGCTGCTGTGACAAACATGCATCACCGTACTGAACCTTCATTTGTTGATGAATGTCAATAGGTTTCACACCTTCACTACGCGAAAACCGAACAACAGAACGCTGTTCTTCCCCGGTGCAAGTCGCTAGTGGGGCGCCCATCTTTATACTGATACTGCGGCGGTATGTGTTCATCTGCATTGTGCTGCCACCTACAGGCCATTATGCACGCTGTTTGTAGCATGCTTACCAACTTACAGGATAACGGCGCGAAATATCGATTTCTTATTACAAATTTAAGGTTTTCATTTGACTCACCCTCGCATAAAACTGACCACAAGCACTGGTCTCCCTTCAGTAATTTCCACTGCGTACAATATCAATCTATCCATCTTTCCCTTTCAAAGCCTCTAACCTACTTACTCGAATAAGAGATCAAACAATCCAATCTCCACGCGTAGAACGCCAGTTTGTTTTTCTTGATGATAATTTCCTAGTGAATAGGCCTCGTCAGAACATCCCAAAGGGCCTCGGCAATATTTTACCCTAAGGGCATCATCATCACTAAACATACAGTACTCTGGAAAAATAATGCCAGCAGTCTCTTCTTTGTTTCAATACCCGAACAGCAAGACCATGTTGATTAGCGTTATAAAGCTACATCGGTCGCATATCCAGACAGTTACCACTGGATTTTCTGACGAGACAGCTGCACCTCTTGAGGATTCACGTGTGACCTCTCTACAGATACACCTCCGATGTGGTTCCACATATGGTAAGGCTATATGTCACTGAGGCCCTGCATTGGCTATGTCCTTACTTTTTAAAACGTGAACTTTTTAAATAAGTTTGGTATTTACAGACTTAGATGCATCCAAAGATCACAGAAAAAAGGCTAGTGTATTCTTTTAAGTAATCTAGTAAAACCGATAAGTAAGTGTGTCCTTAGTATTATTATTTGCCTTTACAAATGGTTCAAATGGCTCTGAGTACTATGGGACTTAAGATCTGACGTCATCAGTCCCCTAGAACTTAGAACTACTTAAACCTAACTAACCTAAGGACAGCACACACATCCATGTCTGTGGCAGGATTCGAACCTGCTACCGTAGCAGTAACGCGGTTCCAGACTGAAGCGCCTAGAACCGCTCGGCCACTGCGGCAGGCTTTGTCTTTACAGAAATGTGTAAATATAACTATATACCGATGACAACATATCCTTTCATTCCCGTATACTATACAAATTTTCAGTATTTGTTATGCAGATTTCACTTCTTATTTCTGCCTTTTTCCTATTTCTCCTTTCGCTATACTTGTTTCGGTTTTGCACCATAATTTTCATGTAAGTCGATAAATTGCTTTCAGTACTCTGACTGTTATTTACAGAGATGCACGCGCATCTTCTGAAATAACTGATTCCATGTAAGACAGAATGTGAAAGATTAAACACTATTTAACTTACAAGGTGTTGTTCTTTTTTCACGATCGCTTCTTCTGCATCATCTCCTTTAGGTCCCGTAACCAGACCACCTCCAACGACATCCAATACTGACGGCTGAGTCGCATCTTTCTTCCTTTGCGCCTAAATTAGTCTGTCGGTGCTCCATCCTTTCTGCAGTAGAAGTAGTATTGATACCTGTATTTTCTCTCTTACCATTTCTGTCCTCATGTAAGTCTAGAATTCTGTTCCCTAGAACTCGTTGCCGGCCGCGGTGGCCGAGCGGTTCTAGGCACTTCAGTCCGGAACCGCGGGACTGCTACGGTCGCAGGTTCGAATCCTGCCTCGGGCATGGATGTGTGTGGTGTCCTTAGGTTAGTTAGGTTTAAGTAGTTCTAAGTTCTAGCGGACTGATGACCTAAGATGTTAAGTCCCATAGTGCTCAGGGCCATTTGATCCATTTGAACCTAGAACTCGTTAGTTAGGTCACACATAAAACATCCAAGTTTGCAGCATATTTCTTCGTAAACCTCTCCACCACACTCAAGTGTGTCATCCAGCGGCATCGGTAAATGTTGGTTCTCGCCTATAAGCCCTGGACGTAGAATTCGTTTACTACTCTGTTGCTGATAAATACGTCATGCTTGTTAGAAGTATGAAATTCTGCTGCATCTATTTAAGTATACCTTTTTATTCGTTACTCATGTCTGCAATTAGCTGTAACCTGTGCTTAACCTCTCTTCTAGCGGACAGTAATTTTCGTAGGCTTCCCAAAATTCATCTTTAATATCGTTTTCACCGCCAGTATCACACATGTTGCATAATGGCGTTTTTGAGCATCAAATACGCATAAGATATCCTCTTTGCGCCCACAAGGAGCTTTAAATGGGTCTATGTTGCAGTTACTGCGTGCCCACGTAGTTGTATAGATTCATTATTCACATGAAGAGTACAGATTGGCAAGAAGTAGTCGGCAGTGGATGATGTAAAATCCTTCTGCATGTACCTGACTTATGTACGTGTCACACTCCTTTCGCTCCGACTACGTCCGAATCTAAAGACAATGACCTGTTTAGGATGAAGAAAATAAATAAGACCACGGTAGCAGAAATGATTGACACAAACCCAGTGGCAGTAGAAATATGAATGTGTAGCTGTGATTATCACTTCAAGCTTAAGGTAACTGTTTTTAAAAGTATAAGTGGCCAGTTAAGTTTATAAACAGCCTCATATAAACAATTAAATAAAACGCATGGGTAATGGCAAAAAGATAAGCATGTTTGTTGTTTTTTCTTTTTCATGGCATCCATTTTTGATTGCACCTCTTTGAGTGTGTCAGTTCACTTAATCAAAACTTTTAAAGAGAAAGAAATGGTCGTTACGAAATAGTTTGCAGAGGACGGTAAATCCAATACAAGGTTTGTAAGGACCAGCTAACGAGGAGTGGGAGGCAGACTTCGGGAGCTTCTTTTTTTTCTTTCTTTCTAGAGGTGCAGAGATGTTTCCTCTTTTTAAAGTTTCTGATTCTATGCTGTAGCAAATTGTTCTTCAACACGAATAAAACTGAGTATCACGCATTCAGCATCTCGAATATCAGCAGATAATTTTATTGCACTGCGCAGTCTGATTCTTTCCGTGTCATTAATGTGGCTGAATCATTAGAACAATCAAATGGTGTATTTGATTGAGTTAGTTTTAGAGTATAGAAGTCTCAAGCGGGTCTGAACACGTGAAACGCAAGTGAGAGCACCAATTACGTTAGTGTAGTGTAGCACAAATTTCCAACGAGTGAAAATGTAATTACCCTGAACCTCACACTGCTTATATGAAATCGTAATTAATGGAAAAATGGATTTGTGGTTGCAGCTGACATCCGCTAGCGCTGGTCAAGCAGCAGTTTTAGTCTGACGCCACGAATTCCCTGGCTGAAGGCGAAGCGAGTGACTACTGGATCTCACAATTACGGCAATAGAAGACGGTTAAGGAAAAGCTGGAGTTTCAAATTTCACTTTTAGAAAATCATTCCCTCAGGTGACTCATAAAAATATACCACTGTTTGACACCCAGACAAATTTCCATATGGAGGACATGGACATAGGCCTCACTGGCATTGAAAAACAGCTGAAACAGCCGAAACAGTCGAAAAAAGAAAAAGAAGTCGCCACATCCAGATGGAGTGCCAATTCAGTTTTATTGAGTGCTCTATGGCACTCTTCCCTGGCTTGCACTAATCGCGAACCTCTCAGCTATCGAAAAGTCCCAAGCTACTGGGTAAAATACAGGTGACTCCCATATATAAGAAGGCTAAAAGAAATGACCAGCGAAATTATAAACCAATATCGTTAACATCAGTTGCTTTCAGAATTCCTGGGTATATTTTGAATTGGCATGTAGTAAACTCCCATGAGTGACTTACGTTTCTGTCCACAAATAAATTATTTCGTCGCCGGTTTCTCAGTCCAGTGACAAAGTCTGGACCCGCAAAGAGGAATACGCATTAGAAACTGCCATAAAAGCAGTTCGCGATGTTTTATGCTATCTTTGCTGTGAGTGGTCTTGTATTGCGCAGAATTTTAAATATCTGGAGCTCTACACGTTTGAATGTTGTTTAATACCCCTGTACTAAAGCTGCTTGGAATAAATGTTAATTCTTCAGGTGCAGAATTTTATTTTACAAAAACAAACATAATGTTTGATGGGATAATCGCAATCACTGGTTTTTCCAATGTTATTTGTAATCCGTCTTGATTGCAAAAGATGTTTATTCACATGACCGCTTTCGGTTCCTCTAGAACCATCTTCAGATCTGCAATTTCGGTTACAGGAGTAACCCGTCCATACACAGCAAACTTCACATGTTGCGTCACATCAATTTTATGGTGAGTTAAGTTGTACATACTTTTAAAGCTAGTTATTAGTGTTACTTTTTGGAGGATGAATATGTTTTCATCAATTTTTTGTAAAGAGCCAGTCTGTGGCGCACATGTTTTTTCTTTAACAGTTTTTGTATAAAGAAGTAGTAATATCCCACGTAAGGTCTAGTTGTTCAGTGAAATGTAGTAATAATAGCAATTGTATTCGGTTACTCCGTAGTGAAAATGTATCGATGATCAGCGATATTGAAATGGTCTGTTGCTGAAACAGAACGAAACAGAGAATAGAAAAATTTTCTCTCGTTTTTGTGCAAGAGCACGTGTTCATTCACTCTTTTCCTGTCTTCCTCTGGTCGTCTGTCGTAGCAGGCAATTATGTCGTGTACCTTGAGTTTAAATTATAATCTTTGCTAGCTTAAAGTAATTAAACTTGGCACCGTTTAGAACTTTGGCAATTATTTGCAGTCTACGTACGCACAGTTTGGATAACTACATGATTTTTTTGTTGCCGTTTCTGCTCAGAAGTCAGAGGCCGTGAAATAAAAGGATGATCATTTTAATGCATCCTGCTTTCATCTCATGCTAGAGATGTGCGAGTGAGTCGATCATTCGTCTCTGAACCTCGTTGCTGTCGGTCTTTACACGTGTCAATACACTGGCCCTCGTTTAATAATTATATGGTGTACTATCTTACAAAGTTGTGTTGTCCTAATGTGAAAGTATAAGCGTAAAGTGAAAATGCAACGCATCATTATGCAATGTGCGATCGGTGAAACTGTACTTCATTGGTCTTGCATCATCTTGTACCTTGAAACTGAAGAGAATCATCTGTCGTGGAACATGTGATACGTGAGCTGAGTATCTCTGAAGTCTTCTCAATTTTCTTTTTCTTGAAAATGGAAATTTGTTTTAGCTGGCAATAATTTCTGTTTCAAAATTTCTGTGACTTGTAATTGGTTTTTGATCATACTTCTGCTTAATCTGATGTTTGTTACTGGCTGTTGGTCTGTAATAAAGTAATAATGTAACATACAGGCTATTAAATAAGTGCTAACAAAGGAGCGAGATATTATATTAAACTTCCATTATAAGTTTGGCTTGAGATGGAAGTCTCAAAACTGTTCCACGTGTTTCACCAAGAAGAATCGATGCGAATCCCCGCTTTGGCGCCGGCGAGCGGTAAAGGAGCAGTCAAATTAAGACGAGACACGTGGAGAAAAGGTGAGTAAACTGTTCCTTGTTTCAAAAGTGCTCGCCATTGATGTTAATAGATCTATCCCACTGTGAGACAAGACGGCCAACGTCTTCATGGAAAAACGTTTGCGGTTGCCTACGGAATGCTGATCCTACCCAGGCGTGCAGTTCTTTGTACGAGCCAAATCGATGGCCAGAAATCTCTTTCTTCAGGATTCCAAAAATATGGAAATCGCAAGGGAAGAGATCAGGACTACAGGGTAAGTCACTAACTATTGCCACCTAGAATAACTCCGAAAGCATGATAGCTGAAAAGTTTGTGGGACAAATGTTACATGGGACAACGGAGGCCATAATATGACGGTTTTTTGTTGCTACGTGGGGTCGCGTCAGAGATATTGAGCCGTGTGTCGGCTCTCAACATATATCGCGCTGTTAAGATTGTTCTGAGTCCTTCCATTCCATCGTTAATTGATTCTTTCATATTTATAGTTATGCTGCGTACGATTCTGTTGAGATTCCCCTCTGACGGCGTGTCTGGTCTTATCGATCTTCGAGTCGTTGCTTTCTGCTAGCCTTGTGTAAGGGAATAAGATCTTTGGGTGGGGCGGGGGGGTGGGGGGTGGGGGAGGGGATGACCGGTTGGTTGCCTAGCGGTGACGAATCGGTCGGTTTTTATAATCGGGAATTAGAGAATGTCGGACGTAGAGACCGCGGCGTGGCGTGGCAGTGGAGAGTTGGCTGTTGTTCCGAGAAGCCGCGTGGTCTCTCCTGGCGGTGCGAAACGTGTGGGTTGCGTTGACGGGACAAGGCTGTAAGCTCTTGCTGTGAGCACCCGGGGGCCACGGCTGTGGTTCCGAGTCACTACTTGGTGGGAGCGGCAACGGATGTCTTTAAATTTTCCGTCTGGAGGCGGGAATGATGGACTAGTAACTCGGCTAACCTGAGGAGTGGTATTTCGCCTCCATGGGTGCAGAGAAGACGAGGGCTCCGGTGACAGAGCGCGTGGCTGCGTGACTGTGCCCAGTTGGGTACGCTGGCAACGTGGACACGGTCGGGTGCGAGGAACCTTTGCATCGGAGTTCACCTGCTGTTTCTCTGATAAACTGCAAGTTAAGTTGGTTAAAGGTTTAGATGTTAATTGAAGAATTTTGGTTTGTGCAACCAGCGTCTTTTCTGCCTTGTGGCCTCCTGCGTTCGTGTTTCCTGTCCCTGTCGCTGGTGTATTTATAGACAGTGATCTTTTCCGCTTCTTATTAGTACTGACTGGTAGGAAGTGTATTTTTGGCCAGGCATTATTGTTTTAGATTACATTTTTTCTGCCTTGTGGCCTCCTGCGTTCGGATTTCCTGTCCCTGTCGCTGGTGTATTTATAGACAGTGATCTTTTCCGCTTCTTATTAGTACTGCCTGGTAGGAAGTGTATTTTTGGCCAGGCATTATTGTTTTAGATTACATTTTTCCTGCCTTGTGGCCTCCTGCGTTCGGATTTCCTGTCCTGTCGCCGGTGTAGTTATAGACAGTGATCTTTTGACTTCTTATTAGTATTGCTTGGAAGGAAGTGTATTTTTGGGCAGGGATTATGGTTCCTCATTTGATTCCTCCTCCTCCCATGGCCTCGCGTGAGGTCGATGTGATTGCTGAATGTGAGGCGTTGTGGGTCTGTTAGTCCGCTTCTAGCCTGAGCATCCCTCGGGAGACAATTGTGGCCGCCCTTACACCCAGTCGGCTAATTACTTATATCCCAGGACATTTTGGTGGTAGGACATGGTATTAAAGTTGTTAGTTAGTGTAAAATGTTAAATGGTTGTATTTTACTCTGATTGTTTTTGGCCACTGTTTAGAAAGGTTAAGTTTGCATTTCATTGATTTTTTTTTTTAAATTAGTTGGCTTTAAAATTGTTAGTTATTGTAAAAGGTGCATGACTGTATCTTTACTTTGATTGTTTTAATCTACTTGGCATTCTTTGAAAATGCTAGTTCTGCCTCCCTGTTAGCGAGCCCTTGTAATTTAATATCTTGTTGTGGAAAATTTTAAAAGAAGTGGTTCCCTACATTTCTGTAGCGAAATTGTATGCAATTGGTTATTTGTAGTCGTTTGTCTACTGTTTTGTTTTGAACGGCCAGTGTCGGTTGGTCGCAGTCAGTGTGCTCCCTGCCGCCGTTGGATAAGCAGCTGAACAGCAAGTCGTATACTCCTAGCTCACTCATTTGTTACATAGTTTAACTCTTAATTTCTTTGCGTGTTTTTGGTTCTTGCATTGTTTAATTCATAAATTTCGGGCGTATTATAGTATTTGAGAGTGTAGCATCGTGTTTTAGTACCTGAATAGTGTAATTTCGCTTAGTCTCCTTCCGCCGCCGAGCAGTGTCAGCAGTGCGCAAGTAGCAGCATTACTGCATTTACTAGGCAATCTTGTATTTTAATAACCGTTTAAATTTTGTCGATTTGTTTGCGCTCTCTGTAGATTAGTTCAGACGTTTTTAGCAAAACAGTTTTTAGCATGGATAGGGACTGCAACTGCTGTGTTCGGATGCAGGCTGAGTTGGCATCCCTTCGCTCCCAGCTTCAGGCAGTGTTGGCTTCGGTCACACAGCTTGAGGCTGTTGCCAATGGGCATCACTGTGGGGGTCGGGATGGGGGTTTGTCGGGGACGGCCAGCTCGTCCCACGCATCCCCTGATCGGACTACGACTGTGGTTGCCCGGGATACTGCCCGCATTGAGGCTGATCCCTCACCTGTGGTAGAGTGGGAGGTCGTTTCAAGGTGTGGCAGGGGGCGAAAGACATTCCGGAGGGCTGAACGGAAAGCCTCTCCAGTTTGTCTGACGAACCGGTTTCAGGCTCTGTCTCAGGCTGATACTGATCTTCGGCCTGACATGGCTGCTTGTCCTGTTCCAGAGGTTGCCCCTCAGTCTGCAAGATCCGGGCAGTCGCAGAGGGTGGGCGTACTGGTAGTTGGGAGCTCCAACGTCAGGCGCGTAATGGGGCCCCTTAGGGAAATGGCAGCAAGAGAGGGGAAGAAAACCAATGTGCACTCCGTGTGCATACCGGGGGGAGTCATTCCAGATGTGGAAAGGGTCCTTCCGGATGCCATGAAGGGTACAGGGTGCACCCATCTGCAGGTGGTCGCTCATGTCGGCACCAATGATGTGTGTCGCTATGGATCGGAGGAAATCCTCTCTGGCTTCCGGCGGCTATCTGATTTGGTGAAGACTGCCAGTCTCGCTAGCGGGATGAAAGCAGAGCTCACCATCTGCAGCATCGTCGACAGGACTGACTGCGGACCTTTGGTACAGAGCCGAGTGGAGGGTCTGAATCAGAGGCTGAGACGGTTCTGCGACCGTGTGGGCTGCAGATTCCTCGACTTGCGCCATAGGGTGGTGGGGTTTCGGGTTCCGCTGGATAGGTCAGGAGTCCACTACACGCAACAAGCGGCTACACGGGTAGCAGGGGTTGTGTGGCGTGGGCTGGGCGGTTTTTTAGGTTAGATGGCCTTGGGCAAGTACAGAAAGGGCAACAGCCTCAACGGGTGCGGGGCAAAGTCAGGACATGCGGGGACCAAGCAGCAATCGGTATTGTAATTGTCAACTGTCGAAGCTGCGTTGGTAAAGTACCGGAACTTCAAGCGCTGATAGAAAGCACCGAAGCTGAAATCGTTATAGGTACAGAAAGCTGGCTTAAGCCAGAGATAAATTCTGCCGAAATTTTTACAAAGGTACACACGGTGTTTAGAAAGGATAGATTGCATGCAACCGGTGGTGGAGTGTTCATCGCTGTTAGTAGTAGTTTATCCTGTAGTGAAGTAGAAGTGGATAGTTCCTGTGAATTATTATGGGTGGAGGTTACACTAAACAACCGAACTAGGTTAATAATTGGCTCCTTTTACCGACCTCCCGACTCAGCAGCATTAGTGGCAGAACAACTGAGAGAAAATTTGGAATACATTTCACATAAGTTTTCTCAGCATGTTATAGTCTTAGGTGGAGATTTCAATTTACCAGATATAGACTGGGACACTCAGATGTTTAGGACGGGTGGTAGGGACAGAGCATCGAGTGACATTATACTGAGTGCACTATCCGAAAATTACCTCGAGCAATTAAACAGAGAACCGACTCGTGGAGATAACATCTTGGACCTACTGATAACAAACAGACCCGAACTTTTCGAATCTGTATGTACAGAACAGGGAATCAGTGATCATAAGGCCGTTGCAGCATCCCTGAATATGGAAGTTAATAGGAATATAAAAAAAGGGAGGAAGGTTTATCTGTTTAGCAAGAGTAATAGAAGGCAGATTTCAGACTACCTAACAGATCAAAACGAAAATTTCTGTTCCGACACTGACAATGTTGAGTGTTTATGGAAAAAGTTCAAGGCAATCGTAAAATGCGTTTTAGACAGGTACGTGCCGAGTAAAACTGTGAGGGACGGGAAAAACCCACCGTGGTACAACAACAAAGTTAGGAAACTACTGCGAAAGCAAAGAGAGCTCCACTCCAAGTTTAAACGCAGCCAAAACCTCTCAGACAAACTGAAGCTAAACGATGTCAAAGTTAGCGTAAGGAGGGCTATGCGTGAAGCGTTCATTGAATTCGAAAGTAAAATTCTATGTACCGACTTGACAGAAAATCCTAGGAAGTTCTGGTCTTACGTTAAATCAGTAAGTGGCTCGAAACAGCATATCCAGACACTACGGGATGATGATGGCTTTGAAACAGAGGATGACACGCGTAAAGCTGAAATACTAAACACCTTTTTCCAAAGCTGTTTCACAGAGGAAGACCGCACTGCAGTTCCTTCTCTAAATCCTCGCACAAACGAAAAAATGGCTGACATCGAAATAAGTGTCCAAGGAATAGAAAAGCAACTGGAATCACTCAATAGAGGAAAGTCCACTGGACCTGACGGGATACCAATTCGATTCTACACAGAGTACGCGAAAGAACTTGCCCCCCTTCTAACAGCCGTGTACCGCAAGTCTCTAGAGGAACGGAGGGTTCCAAATGATTGGAAAAGAGCACAGATAGTCCCAGTCTTCAAGAAGGGTCGTCGAGCAGATGCGCAAAACTATAGACCTATATCTCTGACGTCGATCTCTTGTAGAATTTTAGAACATGTTTTTTGCTCGCGTATCATGTCATTTCTGGAAACCCAGAATCTACTATGTAGGAATCAACATGGATTCCGGAAACAGCGATCGTGTGAGACCCAACTCGCCTTATTTGTTCATGAGACCCAGAAAATATTAGATACAGGCTCCCAGGTAGATGCTATTTTTCTTGACTTCCGGAAGGCGTTCGATACAGTTCCGCACTGTCGCCTGATAAGCAAAGTAAGAGCCTACGGAATATCAGACCAGCTGTGTGGCTGGATTGAAGAGTTTTTAGCAAACAGAACACAGCATGTTGTTATCAATGGAGAGACGTCTACAGACGTTAAAGTAACCTCTGGCGTGCCACAGGGGAGTGTTATGGGACCATTGCTTTTCACAATATATATAAATGACTTAGTAGATAGTGTCGGAAGTTCCATGCGGCTTTTCGCGGATGATGCTGTAGTATACAGAGAAGTTGCAGCATTAGAAAATTGTAGCGAAATACAGGAAGATCTGCAGCGGATAGGCACTTGGTGCAGGGAGTGGCAACTGACCCTTAACATAGACAAATGTAATGTATTGCGAATACATAGAAAGAAGGATCCTTTATTGTATGATTATATGATAGCGGAACAAACACTGGTAGCAGTTACTTCTGTAAAATATCTGGGAGTATGCGTACGGAACGATTTGAAGTGGAATGATCATATAAAACTAATTGTTGGTAAGGCGGGTACCAGGTTGAGATTCATTGGGAGAGTGCTTAGAAAATGTAGTCCATCAACAAAGGAGGTGGCTTACAAAACACTCGTTCGACCTATACTTGAGTATTGCTCGTCAGTGTGGGATCCGTACCAGGTCGGGTTGACGGAGGAGATAGAGAGGATCCAAAGAAGAGCGGCGCGTTTCGTCACTGGGTTATTTGGTAACCGTGATAGCGTTACGGAGATGTTTAATAAACTCAAGTGGCAGACTCTGCAAGAGAGGCGCTCTGCATCGCGGTGTAGCTTGCTCGCCAGGTTTCGAGAGGGTGCGTTTCTGGATGAGGTATCGAATATATTGCTTCCCCCTACTTATACTTCCCGAGGAGATCACGAATGTAAAATTAGAGAGATTAGAGCGCGCACGGAGGCTTTCAGACAGTCGTTCTTCCCGCGAACCATACGCGACTGGAACAGGAAAGGGAGGTAATGACAGTGGCACGTAAAGTGCCCTCCGCCACACACCGTTGGGTGGCTTGCGGAGTATCAATGTAGATGTAGATGTAGATGTACTTGGAAAGTTTTAATTTTGTTATTAAATGCTTTATCAAAGTCTGTTTTAAGTAAAATGGCTTGGCTATTAACGGTAAAGTAAAGTTTTTAATTTCATTACTTGGAAAGTTTTTATTTGTTGTCAAATGTTTTAAAGCCGGTTTTAATTAAATGGCTTGGCTATTAACTGGAAAGTAAATTGTTCTGAAAAGGCACTCATGCCTGCTAGCATTTTGGATCTGTTCCTGGTCAAGTGGTAAAGAAATGACTTTTAATGGTTGAAGTAATCAATAAAGAAATTGTAAATTGCAACTCGACAGTAATCCCGTTTCCCAACTGGAGGTTTTCCTTGATTGATCGTAATACTCATCTCAGCTATGAAGGTCAACTTTGTTTTTTGAATGGGATGCTATAGTTTGTAACTTATTTTCTGATAGCAGCTATCGAGACGAATCAAATGAGCCGGCCGAAGTGGCCGTGCGGTTACAGGCGCTGCAGTCTGGAACCGCAAGACCGCTACGGTCGCAGGTTCGAATCCTGCCTCGGGCATGGATGTTTGTGATGTCCTTAGGTTAGTTAGGTTTAACTAGTTCTAAGTTCTAGGAGACTAATGACCTCAGCAGTTGAGTCCCATAGTGCTCAGAGCCATTTGAACCATTTGAATCAAATGATGTGTAACAGCAGGGTCTTTGAAGATCAACGAAGGTCAAAAAGGTGGGATGAACGTCCATTTACAGAAGGTGTACGAAGTGATGAATATTGGTATCAGTCCAGTGCTGCAATCTTCTTATCATGGGTTGAGTGGTATCCCGTATCACTTCGGCACTTATCGAAACACATGCTCTGACAATTCTCTCTCGTATGTCGTGCAAATAGTAAATATTTGCCGAATACGGCGTATCCATCTAATTTGCCATTGACATGTAAACACCATTCGACGGTTTCGCAATTCAACAATAATAGGAGCAGTCAGACTAGTATCGTGGAATCAAGTGAATGTGAATGATATTTCCTTCGAAGAACAATTGGATATGCTTCTCACTTACGAAGAATGTCAACGACGTTCATTGGGACCAAGAGACTTATACACTGAAAGATATCCACAAGGTATTCACCCTACATATTGTACATTTAAATACAGAGCTGTTACAAATGATTGAAGCGATTTCATAAATTCACTGTAGCTCCATTCATTGACATATGGTCACGACACACTACAGATACGTAGAAAAACTCATAAAGTTTTGTTCGGCTGAAGCCACACTTCAGGTTTCTGCCGCCAGAGCGCTCGAGAGCGCAGTGATACAAAATGGCGACAGGAGCCGAGAAAGCGTACGTCGTGCTTGAAATGCACTCACATCAGTCAGTCATAACAGTGCAACGACACTTCAGGACGAAGTTGAACAAAGATCCACCAACTGCTAACTCCATTCGGCGATGGTATGCGCAGTTTAAAGCTTCTGGATGCCTCTGTAAGAGGAAATCAACGGGTCGGCCTGCAGTGAGCGAAGAAACGGTTGAACGCGTGCGGGCAAGTTTCACGCGTAGCCCGCGGAAGTCGACGAATAAAGCAAGCAGGGAGTTAACGTACCACAGCCGACGGTTTGGAAAATCTTACGGAAAAGGCTAAAGCAGAAGCCTTACCGTTTACAATTGCTACAAGCCCTGACACCCGATGACAAAGTCAAACGCTTTGAATTTTCGGCGCGGTTGCAACAGCTCATGGAAGAGGATGCGTTCAGTGCGAAACTTGTTTTCAGTGATGAAGCAACATTTTTTCTTAATGGTGAAGTGAACAGACACAATGTGCGGATCTGGGCGGTAGAGAATCCTCACGCATTCGTGCAGCAAATTCGCAATTCACCAAAAGTTAACATGTTTTGTGCAATCTCACGGTTTAAAGTTTACAGCCCCTTTTTCTTCTGCGAAAAAAACGTTACAGGGCGCGTGTATCTGGACATGCTGGAAAATTGGCTCATGCCACAACTGGAGACCGACAGCGCCGACTTCATCTTTCAACAGGATGGTGCTCCACCGCACTTCCATCATGATGTTCGGCATTTCTTAAACAGGAGATTGGAAAACCAATGGATCGGTCGTGGTGGAGATCATGATCAGCAATTCATGTCATGGCCTCCACGCTCTCCCGACTTAGCCCCATGCGATTTCTTTCTATGGGGTTATGTGAAAGATTCGGTGTTTGAACCTCCTCTACCAAGAAACGTGCCAGAACTGCGAGCTCGCATCAACGATGCTTTCGAACTCATTGATGGGGACATGCTGCGCCGAGTGTGGGAGGAACTTGATTATCGGCTTGATGTCTGCCGAATCACTAAAGGGGCACATATCGAACATTTGTGAATGCCTAAAAAAACTTTTTGAGTTTTTGTATGTGTGTGCAAAGCATTGTGAAATATCTCAAATAATAAAGTTATTGTAGAGCTGTGAAATCGCTTCAATCATTTGTAATAACCCTGTATGTGTATGATAAATTGTGAACTGGATCTTTAGCGCATCGGAAACATATCCGGCAAAGGAAAGTTACTAACAAGGAATCGGAGACTGGTATTCTTCCCAGTGTGGTTAGAGATCTTTTTGTTTGTTCGCGTCAAATCGCAAGGGAATCTGGCATGACCCAGTGTTGTTAGTGTTCTGCATCGCCGTAAGTATCATGATTACCATATCAGTCTCCACCAAGAATTAACTGGTACGGATTGTAAGCATCGCCTTGAATTCTGCCGATGGGCTCAACTTCAGATTCAGATTTGATTTTATTTACTGACGAGGCTAGATGGAAATGTTAATATGCATAACATGCATTATTGGGCAACTGAAAATCCATGATGGCTGCGGAAAGTTGTACACCATAAACCGTGGTCAGTTAATATGTTGTGTGGGATTCCGGAGGACAGAATTATAGGCCCTATTTCATCGAAGGAAATCTTAATGATAGGAAGTACACTACATTCCTGCAGGAAACATTAGATCTGTTATTGGAAGAAATACCATTAGGAACAAGGAAGAGAATGTGGTATCAACACGATGGGGGTCCGGCACAATTTTCGCTGGTGGCTAGAAATGAGTTGCAGAGACAATTCTCAAATCGTTGGAGATTTGTCGTGGGCGGCTCGTTCACCAGACTTGACGCCTCTGTATTTTTTCTTGTGGGGATATGCGTTTATAAAGACGTTCCAACTGCACCTGAGGATATGCGAGAGAGAATTGTCAGAGAATGTGCTTCAGTAAGAGCCGATGTGATAAGGAATACCACTCAATCTTTGATAAGAAGATTGCAGCACTGCATTGATACAATGGTCATCATATCGAACACCTTATGTAAATGGATGTTTATGCCAACTTTGTGACCTTCGTTGACCTTCAAAGACCTTACGGTAACACATCATTGGATTGGACTTTATAGCCACTATCAGAAAATAAGTACCAAACTATAGCATCTCATTTGAAAAACAAAGTTGACCTTCATATCTCTGAAGCGACCTCACCTAGCAACAAATGGTCTCTGTTGTCCCATGCAACATTTGTCCGACAAACTTTTCAGCTACTACCATACTTTCGGAGTTACTCTTGGTGGCAATAGTTAGCTAGTCCAGTGAAAGTGTCAGAAAAAAAGCCTGTACCTTGCAAAAGGTGGGGTAGAAGATTTTATTTTTTTAACTAGTTCATATTGTTGGAAAGGTTAGAAAACAAAGTTTTGCCAACAAAATTTCTCTTACAAAAACTTTCGGCAGTCAAAAAACTTCGAAAATTTCGGACTTTTTTCAGTTTTTTCAAAATATCTCAGTTTCATTTGCTCCTATCGCTTTGACGTCTATTTTCTTTTTTAAAGAGCACAAAATTCTCTACAAATTTGATTTTTACCATTTTTTTTCTACTCCCAATATCTAAGGCGGTACAGCGCGTCAAAAAATACCAATTTTTCAAATTTCGAGCAAAGTGGCAAATTACCTAATTTTTGAACACTGTTATTTCAGTTTCTATTTGTGTGCTATAAATATATTACTCATCATGTTATTCATTGGAATTTACCATCTCACTCTGCTACAGGGCCAGGACAAACAGCATCATATTCAGTAACTACGAAGACATTCACGTCGGATTGCGTGAAGTTTATTTGGGATACAATATGTAATGCGATTGCATACAGGTGCCGTACAGTTTCTACAGTTGATTGACGTTAATGATCAGTTATAAGAAAACGTATGTGGGAATTGTTGTTTAGCGGACAAAAGCGTATTTATTCTTTGGCGGGCGGAAGGCAATTATCTCTAGTGATTGTTCACAGCGCGCTGACAGCTATTAGCACGCAACAATAAGGGTCCTACAATTTGGAGTCGGTTCCATTCAGTATATGTTGTGGTGCTGAAAATGAGTATGTCTGACATGAATTTGTGTTTCATTTGCGAAAAAACTGTAGTGAGTGGTGGATGCAATGTGAAAAAGAAAGGACTGAGTACACTTATCGATTGCAGTGCTAAACACAGGGAGTCTGCTCACACCCGTTTTTCGAAAACGCTCAGTGAGGTGATGGTGCATGAAGCATGCTACAAGAAGTACATTAATGAGAGAATGATAGCAGCTAGCCTTCGACATCCTCAGGAACCAACAGGCGTGCTACATCTGTCGCAGGAAAAAGGTCAGTTCAAGTTCAAAGAGAAATGCTTCTTATGTGCAAAAGGGAATTCTGATGACTTTTTAACCAAGCAGTTAAGACTGCCATATGCCAAACGAAATTTTGATGGAGGAAACCTTATTCACAAAGTGATTTGGACTCGAAATATTTGCTTCAAGTCAATAGCCCAAAGCTATGTTTCTTACCTGCAACGTCAGTTTGGATCTCAACTAGCTATTGTATTTGATGGGTGTCCATGTGAGGGAGACAAATGTAGCACACAGAGTGCTGAGAGGATTAAAAAAAAATGGTTCAAATGGGTCTGAGCACTATGGGACTGGACTTATGAGGTCATCAGTCCCCTAGAACTTAGAACTACTTAAACCTAACTAACCTAAGGACTACACACACATCCATGCCCGAGGCAGGATTCGAACCTGCAACCGTAGCGGTCGCGCGGTTCCAGACTGTAGTGTCTAGAACCACTCGGCCACGTCGGCCGGCGATGAGAAGATTCATAGGTCCAAAAAACATTCTTCGGTTGACGTTGTGGTTGAATCAGAGATGGTGAACCAAGTCCCTCAGGACAAGTTCTTGTACAACGAGCGAAACAATATGCGTTTGACCACACTTCTTTAAAAGGAATTTCTGGGGTTCAGCGTTGAAGTGCACCAGGCACAAGAAGATGCTGACGTTATGATTGTAACATCTGTCATTTCAAGAACCAAAGATTTTGGAAGTGTTGTCATTGTAGGAGAAAATGTTGACCTGCTTGTGCTCAAGACCGGTTTGGGGCAAGGCATTGAAAACTTATTTTTCTTAAAGCCAGGAAGAGGAAATGCAGAAGACAAGTGGTTTTCCACTGCGTCTTACAAGTTTGACAGTGAATATATTCTGTTCACTCACGCCTTTAGCGGATGTGATACAAAATCTGCTTTTTTTGGACAAGGAAAAATTTAGTGCTGCAATATTGTTGCGAAAAATGAACACCTAACCTCAGCGCTTTGCACGTTCAATAAACCATATGCTACCCGTCAAGAAACAATAACAGCAATAGAACAGGTTACTATCGCATTGTATAGTGGAGGTGTCAGCAGTTCCCACACACTAGACCATTTGCGGTACCAGCTATTCGCCAAGTCTGCCACAAAAAGCAAACTGAATCTTGCACGGTTGCCACCTACACTAGATGCTGCACAACATCATTCGTTGCGAACCTACCAACAAGTCCAAAGTTGGATGGGAAACTGGAAACCTCCTTAGAAGAAGGGCTGGAATCACAGTGACCACGGTCCAATACCCGTTATAATGAGCCAAGATCCAGCGCCTGAAGCACTTCTTCACATTGTCTCACGCTCATGCAAGCTGAACCGTGGCGGAGCGTGCTCCTGCAGAAAAGCGGGTTTGAAATGTTCTTCAATTTTCAAGAAATGTATTGGGGTCAACTGTAAAAACGTGCCAAAATTTTTATATGAAGACAGTGAAGAAGATGTTATGGAGGATGTTGAGGAAACCGCTGACGAAATCAATGAACTTGCTGAGGCTGACTCGCTGTTTAAAGAAGAGGTCAATCTGGGATCAACTCTAGGTACAGACCCTGAATCCGTACCTCAAGGTATTTCTGGTGACACTGAGGAACCTGGCCCATCAAAACGTTGGAAGCGATGCTCATATCTGTCTCAAGTGCGCTAATGTGCGATATTACTAAAAAATGTTGACAGTTCTGAGTGTGTAATACTTGTATTACACACCCACAACTGTCAACATTTTTTAGTAACTGACAATGCATTTTAATTGTAATAAAGCTACATATTTTAATGTCAACTGTGTGGCTTTTATACACAAGAATAATTACCTACCTAATTAGGTTGCCTATTGCGGCTAATAATAGTTCAGTTTCCTGAGACAATTTATTTTGTGTGCGTGCGCGCGCGCGCGCGCGCGCGTATGTGTGTGTGTGTGTCTATGTCTCTTAATGATGTATTTTTATATTTATAGTTTTACAAATACCAGGGCTGAGGTGGCCCATAGTGAACTTCAGGTAGTGATGTAAGAATTAAATGGTTCAAATGGCTCTGAGCACTATAGGACTTTACTTCTGTGGTCATCAGTCCTCTAGAACTCAGAACTACTTAAACCTAACTAACCTAAGGACATCACACACACCCATGCCCGAGGCAGGATTCGAACCTGCGACCGTAGCAGTCCCGCGGTTCCGGACTGCAGCGCCAGAACCGCACGGCCACCGCGGCCGGCTACGGTAGTTTTCCGACTATCTTTCGTCAGCTAAGATAACAACCAAGCTACCTGTCTGTTAAGTGTGTTGAACGACTATCAGGGGTTACCTCACTTCCATCGAAATTTTTGTGAATGATATCAGTGCCTTACTAGATTACCCCAGAAAGTGGGTGCAGTGAACCATCTAGAAACAGACCGAGGCTACCAACCTACAAAATATTTCCCTTCTGCGTAGTTATTGACCTGCCTGTTACTTAAAAATAACCGGTATTTACAACAAAATTGGAAATGTCAGTATTTAATTCTGATTTTATTCGCAGCTGCTATCTTTTTGCGTGAAATAGATTAATGTTACAGTATAAAAAAAATACAAATGGTTCAAATGGCTCTGAGCACTATGGGACTTAACATCTGAGGTCATCAGTCCCCTAGAACTTAGAACTACTTAACCCCAACTAACCTAAGGACATCACACTCATCCACGCCCGAGGCAGGATTCGAACCTGCAACCGTAGCGGTCGGGCGGTTCCAGACTGAAGCGCCTAGAACACCTCGGCCACAAAGGCTGGCAGAAAAATACAGATTTATCTTGTAGCGTTAGATAAAGCAGTTGGCTCAAAAGCCAAACACATATAAAACATTGTTTCAATACTTCGTAGAACATACACTCCTGGAAATGGAAAAAAGAACACATTGACACCGGTGTGTCAGACCCACCATACTTCCCCCGGACACTGCGAGAGGGCTGTACAAGCAATGATCACACACACGGCACAGCGGGCACACCAGGAACCGCGGTGTTGGCCGTCGAATGGCGCTAGCTGCGCAGCATTTGTGCACCGCCGCCGTCAGTGTCAGCCAGTTTGCCGTGGCATACGGAGCTCCATCGCAGTCTTTAACACTGGTAGCATGCCGCGACAGCGTGGACGTGAACCGTATGTGCAGTTGACGGACTTTGAGTGAGGGCGTATAGTGGGCATGCGGGAGGCCGGGTGGACGTACCGCCGAATTGCTCAACACGTGGGGCGTGAGGTCTCCACAGTACATCGATGTTGTCGCCAGTGGTCGGCGAAAGGTGCACGTGCCCGTCGACCTGGGACCGGACCGCAGCGACGCACGGATGCACGCCAAGACCGTAGGATCCTACGCAGTGCCGTAGGGGACCGCACCGCCACTTCCCAGCAAATTAGGGACACTGCTGCTCCTGGGGTATCGGCGAGGACCATTCGCAACCGTCTCCATGAAGCTGGGCTACGGTCCCGCACACCGTTAGGCCGTCTTCCGCTCACGCCCCAACATCGTGCAGCCCGCCTCCAGTGGTGTCGCAACAGGCGTGAATGGAGGGACGAATGGAGACGTGTCGTCTTCAGCGATGAGAGTCGCTTCTGCCTTGGTGCCAATGATGGTCGTATGCGTGTTTGGCGCCGTGCAGGTGAGCGCCACAATCAGGACTGCATACGACCGAGGCACACAAGGCCAACACCCGGCATCATGGTGTGGGGAGCGATCTCCTACACTGGCCGTACACCACTGGTGATCGTCGAGGGGACACTGAATAGTGCACGGTACATCCAAACCGTCATCGAACCCATCGTTCTACCATTCCTAGACCGGCAAGGGAACTTGCTGTTCCAACAGGACAATGCACGTCCGTATCCCGTGCCACCCAACGTGCTCTAGAAGGTGTATGTCAACTACCCTGGCCAGCAAGATCTCCGGATCTGTCCCCCATTGAGCATGTTTGGGACTGGATGAAGCGTCGTCTCGCGTGGTCTGCACGTCCAGCACGAACGCTGGTCCAACTGAGGCGCCAGGTGGAAGTGGCATGGCAAGCCGTTCCACAGGACTACATCCAGCATCTCTGCGATCGTCTCCATGGGAGAATAGCAGCCTGCATTGCTGCGAAAGGTGGATATACACTGTACTAGTGCCGACATTGTGCATGCTCTGTTGCCTGTGTCTATGTGCCTGTGGTTCTGTCAGTGTGATCATGTGATGTATCTGACCCCAGGAATGTGTCAATAAAGTTTCCCCATCCTGGGGCAATGAATTCACGGTGTTCTTATTTCAATTTCCAGGAGTGTATATCAAATATGTTTCTGTTATTCATAAACTACTTTTGCACTTATCAGTAATAACAGGAATCTTTCGCCATGATGTATAACGTACTGTTGAGTGGAAAATAATAACAATAATTACAGACAAGTTTTATGTTTATGCATGTAAATTACACTTGCTTGGATAGTACATACTATTGTTACATAAAAGGGGAAAATTAGAGAAATCAAATACTTGTTATTACTCATTGTTATGATGACGACGAAGGAGTCGTCGCCAATTTTGACTGGTGGCCAATGCAAAATAGAAAGATATAAATCACAGCAGGTTTGTCAACAAGGTCGATAAGGTGCTGGCTGCATGGTCTGGATCTGCAACGACTGAAATAATTAGAAGTCATTAGTAAAAAATAACATATATTGTACTTAATTGGATGCACAGTATTCTTGTTGGCTGTATACATATAATTATAAATAGACAGCTGTTGAGGCCTCATTTAGGCCAGACGTTATTAAGCGCCTTTTTAGGGGTTGCTACCTATTAGCTGAAGACTATGGTACTTTAGTACTTGACACCCCGAGCAATAGTGGACGAGAGCTCGCTAGAAACGTGATACAAGCCGACTCGCGGGACCAACCATACTAGTACGGACCGCCGTCGATATCTTCAACCCCTAACAAGTGTCGTATTGAACGTTGGTACCACACTTATGAAATGGAATTTACACTACTGGCCATACACGACGAATACGACGTGATACAGACGCGAAATTTGACTGACAGGAAGAAGATGCTGTGATATGCAAATGATTAGCTTTTCAGAGCATTCATTAAAGGCTGGCGCCGGTGGCGACACCTACAACGAGCTGGCATGAGGAAAGTTTCCAACCGATTTCTCATACACAAACAGCAGTTGACGGGCGTTGCCTGGTGAAACGTTGTTGTCATGACTCGTGTAAGGAGGAGAAATGCATACCATCACATTTCCGACTTTGATAAAGGTCGGATTGTAGCCTATCGCGATTGTGGTTTATCGCATCGCGACATTGCTGCTCGCGGTGGTCGAGATCCAATGACTGTTAGCAGAATATGGAATCGGTGGGTTCAGGAGGGTAATACGGAACGCCGTGCGGGATGCCAACGGCCTCGTATAACTAGCAGTCGACATGACACGCATCTTATCCACATGGCTGTATCGGATCGTGCAGCCAGATCTCGATCCCTGAGTCAACAGATGGGGACGTTTGCTAGACAACAACCATCTGCACGAACAGTTCGACGACGTTTGCAGCAGCATGGACTATCAACTCGGAGACCATGGCTGTGGTTACCCTTGACGCTGCATCACAGACAGGAGCGCCTACGATGGTGTACTCAATGACGAACCTGGGTGCACGAATGGCAAAACGTCATTTTTTCGGATGAATCCAGGTTCTGTTTACAGATGGTCACATCCGTGTTTGGTGACATCGCGGTGAACGCACATTGGAAGCGTGTATTCGTCATCGCCATACTGGCGTATCACCCGGCGTGATGGTATGGGGTGCCATTGGTTACACGTCTCGGTCACCTCTTGTTCGCACTGATGGCACTTTGAACAGTGGACATTACATTTCAGATGTGTTACGACCCGTGGCTCTACCCTTCATTCGATCCCTGCGAAACTCTACATTTCTGTAGGATAATGCACGAACGCATGTTGCAGGTCCTGTACGGGCCTTTCTGGATACAGATGATGTTCGACTGCTGCCCTGGCCAGAACATTCTCCAGATCTCTCACCAACTGAAACGTCTGGTCAATGTTGGCCGAGCAACTGGCTCGTCACAATACGCTAGTCACTGCTCTTGTTGAACTGTGGTTTTGTGTTGAAGCTGCATGGGCAGCTGCACCTGTACACGCCATGCAAGCTCTGTTTGACTCAGTGCCCAGGCGTATAGAGGCCATTATTATTATGGCCGGAGGTGGTTGTTCTGGGTACTGATTTCTCAGGATCTATGCACCCAAATTGTGTGAAAATGTAATCACATGTCAGTTCTAGTATAAAATATTTGTCCCATGAATACTCGTTCATCATCGGCATTTCTTCTTGGTGTTGCAATTTTAATGGCCAGTAGCGTATACTTTGTAGGGATTTAAAATATACAAAGGACTAAGGGTAAACGATGTGTGGTTGTAATTATGTGCAAAAACGAACAAACGAAATACAGAGAGAAGTCGTCGGCTCCCAGTTTCTCTCACACACATTCATTTCTATTTATTTCCGTACCAATGCTACCTATACTGCCGGTAATCCTACCCTTATAACGTCATTTATTTACTGTATGAAAACTACCGAACCGTCGGTGCGGTAGTGCGCAACTCTGCTTTCCAGCTACCAATTGTCATGGAGCATATATAATATTAGCATTCCACATCATTAAATGCAGAACCGTCATGTAATCGAGCCTGTAATTTCTTGGAACTGTAGACGCTTTGACCTCTCTTCCGCACCGGGTTGTGTACAGTATGATGGTTGACGGCCGACCGGGGTTTTGTTCTAAGTCAGCACGATCTCTTCACGCTCTCCTCCTTTCACTTTTGCACGCTTTTGCCTCCATAACACACTGTGATTTTCCTATCCTATCGTTAAATTGCTGTCAACCCGTACCCGTAAACTGCACGATATTTTACTGTTTACAAGAAACGGATAGAACATGTCTATATACAGAATAAAATTAAAAGTTAAAATAAATATTAACACAGTTGTACAAAACAGATAAGACATTTTTAATGAAACAAGTGAAAGTTGCGAGTGACATGAACTCTTGTAGTTAGAAGTTATCCTGAGGTAGGAAGTTGTGTGCACCGTCTGTCTGGTAATGATATGGACTTTTTTCCGTTTGTTATGACGTTATAGCGTCCAATACCTGACGGAACACATGTATTTGTCAGCAAGTTACCATAGAAAAAATGCGAAATTTGTTGTGGGACGTGGTGAAATATTCCCACTTCAGCCCACGTAGTTTGATGAGGTAGCGATAAGTGGCGCCGCTACACGTAGCCTTCAAAATGGCAACAGCGTAGCATGCAGTGCCATAGGGCAGATAATCATACGCGTGTCTACGGAGACCAGGCAGTGAACAAATGCTCGTTGAGTCGCTGGGCGAGGCATCTGTCATCATCGCAATCTTGCGCAAAACATCGGATCTCCCGCGTTCGGTCGACCGCACACAGTTGTGAGTCGTGCATTGTTGGAACGTGCGGGGACACTCTCATTCGAGGTGATCGATCGATCACAATGAAACACCTCGCTGAAAAACTGGACGTCTCTGTTGGTACTGCCGACACACTCGTCCTCCACTTGGGGCACTCAAAGGTGTGTGCCACCTAGTTCTTCGCCGTCTAACAGAAGACAACAAAGAGCGAAGAAGGACCATCTGCGTGGAGTTGTTTGGGAGTTACGAGGCTGAAGGTGACAGTTTTGTAGAACGTAGTCACAGGCGATGAAACATGGGTTCATCACTTCGAACCAGAAACAAAATGGCAATCCATAGGAAAAGTTCGAAGCCTCAGTCGGTAATGGAAGTGGTCTTTTGGGACTCTGAAGGAGTTATTCTGTTCTGTGTCCTGCGTTGCAACATTATTTCTGAAGTGTAACGCGCTACCACCAGGAATTTGAAGAAACGACTTCAACACGTTCGTCGCCACAAAAACCCAGACGAACTTTTCCTTCTCCATGACAACGCAAGGCCTCACCCAAGTCTGTGCACCCGAGAGGAGATCACAAAACTTCATTGGAGTGATGTTCTTCATCCAGCCCGTATCCTGCACCATCCGACTTCCATGGGTCTGGTGTAATGAAGGATGCTCTCCGCGGAAAGCCGTACATGGAGAGGTTATTGACGTAGCAAGACGTTGGTTCCGACGTCAACCAATAGAGTAATACTAAACAGGCATACAGAACTTCCCAGTAAGGGGACGCAAGGTCATCGCACTGAACGGAGGTTATGTAGAAAAAGCACGAATTTGTGACCAAAAGAGTGGGGAGTAATATGGTGTGTTTGAATCTTGAATAAAAGTAACCTCCTTTTAGAAGCAAATGTGTTGCATTACTTATTAAACGCTCTTTGTATTTTAGGGGTTATTGTATAGTACATTCCCAGGTGGAGATTGGAGACCAGCCCAACAGTCGCTTACAGGACCGTGGGAAACCGCTAAAAACCAGGAAAATGGGTTTAATTCGCCGCATGGTCTGAACTTTGCTGCACTTTAAAGTATGAAGTGAGTACAATGGTCAGGAAATGAAAGTGCGATCTGATTCAAGATATCAGTTTCATCTGGCGCCGTATCACATTGTAGACCTAAAATTCGTAAAATAAACGGGCGTTTAGCTTCAGTAACGGTCAGACGAAAGCTGGTAGGCGGACGAACAAAACGAATGTGGAGTCATTGAGCATTTATTCTTGCATCATAGGGATAATAAACGTTGTAGCGAGAGATGTCTATTGCTTATCATAAATTACGTTAACCTAAAAGAGAGCATCAAGATGGTAAGTGAAGAGGCGAAAAATTTACCGCTAATGGCTGGTCAGAAAGTATAAAAAGCTCGAAGTATTTTTCCGACTGCAATTATAACCACATAAATAATCTTGCATGTGCACTTTCGGAACTCAGCCGTGTTAATGGTCTACCGCTGTCAGAAAAAATATACTGTGTAGTTTGTAAGCTCACATACACAAAGAAAGTCTCTGTAAATAGCTTGACGTAAACTCTGGAAGCAGAAGTTATTTTTGGAGGTATAAAACATTTCAACCACAGCTCCATTTTGTAATGGCCACCATGTAGGCCGCAGAAGCCTTGGATGACTTTCTGTTGGAAGTAATATCTGTTTACGACATGCCGTGTAGAGAACGAAGTTACGATCTCGCAATGAGACGAGATATTAAGAAAATTAAACGTCATTTTGAAGCTTAAACCTCATATTCATTATGTTGTCAACTGACGCCACCATGTTTCATCGACTGCTGCGTGGAAACTCAGTGTGTCCTCGTTTTATCACACAGTAGTCTGATGTCAGCAACGTAGTTATACTGTTTGTTTTACGGACCGGTGAGACACACACTTAGGAAATGTTAGTTTGTTTGTTACATTTAGGAAATTCCGTAGTGACGTGTGGCGAGTACTAAAATGTTAGCATAATATTTTACATAAATTGCATTCTTGCCTTTTGAGTCTGTTAGATAATTATACAATATTGTAAAGCTATCATATCCATGTATACATGTTACAAATTATAGTTCCTCGCCACGGTTTCCTTCTGCACGTTCAGGTTAATCTTAGGAATTACTGTAGGAATGTTTATACAGTTTTCATTCGCAGACAGAAGGATCCGCGACAAAGGTTTGTGTATGTAAATTATTACCCCTAAGTAATGATGATGTGTGATATGTGTACTGTTATCTGTTCCATATCTCATTGCCGTTCGGAGTGATATCTCGTGGCAGCAATGGGTGTTATGATCACTTGTCAGCTATAGAGGAGGCAGTATCTCACTGAAAAAGCGGTAAATTGGCGCCACAGCTCCACGGAACAGTACAGCGCTTGTTTTGCAGTTCCACTGATCTATAGCCAAAGAAATTTCTCGTATACTCGTTGACGATTTCTCTTCAACGTGCTGCAGTACGGTCCCTTCAAGTTCGGGTGAGCGACATCTCCTTGGAGCACTAGTCACTCCTCCTGACGGTGAAAGAACCCTGTCTAGCAGGGCAAAACAGGTATACGATGGAGTCGGATGTTGCGGGGCACGATCTTGATAAAAGCGACAAACAGCTCTTTCATTACCGTGAGCTTCGCCATTCAGAAGGACCATCTCGGTGTATTCTCCGAACGTGTACTCAGCCACGTTATTCCAACACTAACAGATACGTGAATGAGGTTCGAAGTAGGTCAGAGAGACAGGATAGATGACAAATTACTTCAGGCGATACGGTGTAACCACCATCCACCACGATCACCCGGTTGCATACCTACCTGGCAGACATGTCTTCGAACGGCTGTAGCACGGAAATGGTATGTTTAAGGACACGAGTTGCTGTTGAAAGTATTATGTACTCACTTCCGTCTACAAGTCCTAGAAGTTTGTAACGGGAATCTCCCAACATACACTGTAATTTATCACTACTACACAGGACAAGTCATCCTGCCGTACTTGCTGTTAATGCTACCCGTGCAAAGCTTTCATTCACATTGAAAGGTACAGGTTTATTCCTATCTTCATGCTGTAATTTGACAACATAATAGCCGTGCATGTACTAGTAAGAAGATGTTATTGTTTTAAATGATTTTTAGCGTTGAGCTGCAATTTCAAAATTTATTGCCTTTAGGGTTTGGGAGTGTGGTATTTTATAGATACTCTGATTACTTTTTACATAAAATTTAGCGAATTACAGTAATTTCAGTTTTATTTTCGAGAGGTGTGCACAACGAAACATTGTGATTAGCAAGTCTAGATTCCATTAGAGCCCAGAAGCTGTTGAACTTTCAGAACGGAGAAACGTTCTCTGAACCTAGAGTTCAGTGTGGTGCTGTAGAATGTACAGATAGAGGAGCCTAACAGAACACCCTGACCTGGGTAAGTATGAAGAGGTAGTTTCAGGCGTAGGAAATGTCACATTCTGAGACACTATCATAGAAAATCCCGTTTCGCGTAACCTGATTTTTCAGTAAACAAGGAACTAGAAATGATAAAATAATAAAATAGTGAGAAATGCCTATAACATACTTCATAAATAATCAGATTTAATCTTATGGAATGGCATTCACATTCTGTTCTTATGGACTAACTTTCAGATTGTATTCAACAAGCCGGCCGGGGTGGCCGAGCGGTTCTAGGCGCTTCCGTCTGGAACCACGCGACCGCTACGGTCGCAGGGTCGAATCCTGCCTCGGACATGGATGTGTGTGATGTCCTTAGGTTAGTTAGGTTTAAGTATTCTAAATTCTAGGGGACTGGTGACCGTAGATGTTAAGTCTCATAATGCTCAGAGCAATTGAACCGTTTGTATTCAATAGCAGATGACAAAGCAGATTTCTTTTCGTGTAATATGATTAATAATTAAAGTTTCTCATTTTTACTTGTGTTATTAAACCTTGCTTCCTGCCAAGTTTCACTATTCTTGGTCAACGGGGAGTACTCAACAGCTTTTAACGAGTGAATTTGCTCCAGAATAAGTGACAACGTGGCGGTATCTTCTGACTGCATTGACTGAGAAACTTCAGTTATTTTACACTGTGAAGTGACCGTACGTCTCAGTGTGTAACACAAATTTCAACACGATACGACTACCCGTTTCTGAGGAAAAGAGTTTTTTTAAGAGTGACACACAGACAACCAACTGACCCTGAAAAGATTCCCGTTTTACATATCGAGGTACCGAACCTCAAAGAGGTAGGTAACAGCTCTGTGTTTGAGTGGAGTCTATCTTATGATGGGATCATTAGGATTTTCCAATTTTTCCGACTGTACGTATTTGAGGAGCCACACATGCGAATATCTTTCATTACAGGAACATTTTCTGTACCAAGGCGTAGTAGGTCGCAATATTTTGTCGCATGTGCCAGCATCATGGAACGACTACATAACATTTTACAAAATCACGCAGCGTTTTCTTTTCAGTAACGAAATTTATACCGATGACGTAGTCAAGGAAAATGCAGCTACATTTTCCCCTATGGTAGAAAAAGTAATCACTAACTAAAGGAATAATAACGTAGTACACTTTGCGCCTGGATGGTCTGTTATTGTGTTAATGTTAGCGTCAGTAGATCTGTGATTGCTACCGGTTGATCAGTACACTACCGTAGACGAACGGTAAATTTACAGAAGAGAAGAAAGACGAAGGTAGGTAGCTTCCTGTCTATCTTCCATAATTACGAATTACGAGGGTTATTCCAAAAGTAAGGTCCGGTTATAAAAAAAAAATCAAAACTAAAATATTTTTTCAAAACAATTGTTTTATTTACATTCCTTACATCTTTATCTATTTTTCTACATAACTTCCATACTTATTTAAACATTTGTCACATCGTTCAACAAGCTTTTGAATGCCCATGTTATAGAAATCGGCCGCCTGTGACGATAACCAGTCCTTAACTACTTCTTTCACTTCATCATCTGTGTCGAAGCGCTTGCCGCCGAGAAACTCCTTTAAGTAACGGAACAGGTGGAAATCACTTGGCGCCAGGTCCGGACTGTAAGGAGGATGGTCCATCTGTTCCCATCCAAATTTCTTGATCAGAGCTTGCGTTTCATTTGCAGTGTGGGGTCTGGCATTGTCATGCAACAACAAGATTCCAGACGACAAAAGACCACGTCGCTTATTCTGGATTGCACGTCGAAGTTTAGTCAGGGTAGCGCAGTAGGCGGCTTTATTAATCGTTGTTCCTCTCTCCAATTAGTCGACTAACAATACTCCACGTCTATCCCAGAACACAGTAGCCATAACCATACGTGTTGAGATTGTCTGCTTTGCCTTGACCTTGACTGGCGATGACGTGTGACGCCATTGCATTGACTGACGTTTAGACTCTGGAGTGATGTGAGAAACCCATGTCTCATCCCCTGTGACAACATTGTCTAAAAGACTGTCACCTTCCTTATGATATCGCTCCAAAAAATCAAGAGCAAAAGCCATTCTTTTCATTCGTTGGGGCTCAGTAAGCAGCCTGGGAACCCAACGGGCACACAATTTGTGAAACTTCAAATGTTCAGACACAATTCTGTACAAAGTTGTTCTACTCACATTCGGAAAATGCATGTCTACGTCTGTAATAGTGAATCGGCGATCTTCATGAATTTTTTTGTCAACCGCATTGACCAAATCGTCTGAAATCACTGATGGTCGGCCACACCGTGGTTCATCGTGCACATTATCCCGTCCTTCATTAAAAGCTCGCACCCACTTGCGCACTTTACTGTCGCTCATTATGTTAGGACCGTACACTTCAGTAATCTGCCGATGGATTTCCGCCGCTGAATTGTTTCTTGCAGACAAAAACCGTATCACTGCCCTTACTTCACAATCGGCGGGCTGATCAATTGTCTTAAACATTGTAAAGTGACACTGTGAACTACACTCAGCAACAGTAACAAAGCGAATGGCGGCGTTTGACGCGCAAGGCTTGCCGGGAGTCGGCGCGCATGCGTGTTTTGTCATTGGCGCCAAATTTCAATAGTTACGGCGAATCGGACCTTACTTTTGGAATAACCCTCGTAGAATGACTTTGTCAAAGTAAATAAGTTGTATATCTGTCATAAGTCAACCCACAGATAGCCGCGCGTTCTGAGGCTCCTTGCCACGTTTCGTGCGCCTCCAAGCGTCGGAGGTTCGAGTCCTCCCTCGGGAATGGGTGTGTGTGTGTTGTCCTTAGCGTAAATTAGCTTTAGATTAAGTGGTATGTAAGCCTAGGGACCGATGAACCCAGCAGTTTCGTCCCATAGGACCTTAACAATACCGATACACTCACAGATGAAGAATACAGGTAAGATGATAAATGCCGTGTTCCCGGTTGTTCAGAAACGTTGCCACTATTTTCTGCACAATATTTCGACGACCGACCAAGTTGTCCTCTTCAGGTGTTGCGAGTCGTGCTGTTAGCCTCAGTCGCTGCCTCGAATGTAACCGGAATCTCAGCTGTTGTTTGTCTCTCGCCGCGATTTATAAGCGAGTTACCTCAACGACTACTGCCTCCTTTGATACTTTTTTTCCAGAGACCGCACTGATATTCCGCGAAAGCACATTTCCCTAGTTTTCCGATATGCTTATTTCTATGGATTGCTTAGTGACTGTAGAAGCAAACTTGACGTTTGCACCACGATACTGTTATCACCGTATTTCGTTTCCTGATTACATTATAAGTACAACTCGGCGACAGCTGCTTTCTACATCTACATCTACATTTATACCCCACAAGCCACCCAACGGTGTGTGGCGGATAGCACTTTACGTGCCACTGTCATTACCTCCCTTTTCTGTTCCAGTCGCATATGGTTTGCGGGTAGAACGACTGTCTGAAAGCCTCCGTGCGTGCTCGAATCTGTCTAATTTTACATTCGTGATCTCCTCTGGAGGTATAAGTAGGGGGAAGCAAGATATTCGATACCTCATCCAGAAACGCACCCTCTCGAAACCTGGCGAGCAAGCTACACCGCGATGCAGAGCGCCTCTCTTGCAGAGTCTGCCACTTGAGTTAGCTAAACATCTCCGTAACGCTATCACGGCTACCAAATAACCCTGTGACGAAACGCGCCGCTCTTCTTTGGATCTTCTCTATCTCCTCCTGGTACGGATCCCACACGGATGAGCAATACTCAAGTATAGGTCGAACGAGTGTTTTGTAAGCCACTTCCTTTGTTGATGGGCTACATTTTCTAAGGACTCTCCCAATGAATCTCAACCTGGAACCCGCCTTACCAACAATTAATTTTATATGATCATTCCACTTCAAATCGTTCCGCACGCATACTCCCAGATATTTTACAGAAGTAACTGCTACCAGTGTTTGTTCCGCTATCATATAATCATACAATAAAGGATCCTTCTTTCTACGTATTCGCAATACATTACATTTGTCTATGTTATGGGTCAGTTGCCACTCCCTACACCAAGTTCCTATCCGCTGCAGATCTTCCTGCATTTCGCTACAATTTTCTAATGCTGCAACTTCTCTGTATACTACAGCATCATCCGCGAAAAGCCGCATGGAACTTCCGACACTATGTACTGGGTCATTTATATATATTGTGAAAAGCAATGGTCCCAAAACACTCCCCTGTGGCACGCCAGAGGTTACTTTAACGTCTGTAGACGTCTCTCCATTGATAACAACATGCTGTGTTCTGTTTGCAAAAACTCTTCAATCCAGCCACACAGCTGGTCTGATATTCCGAAGGCTCTTACTTTATTTATCAGGCGACAGTGCGGAACTGTATCGAACGCCTTCCGGAAGTCAAGGAAAATAGCATCTACCTGGGAGCCTGTATCTAATATTTTCTGGGTCTCATGAACAAATAAAGCGAGTTGGGTCTCACACGATCGCTGTTTCCGGAATCCATGTTGATTCCTACAGAGTAGATTCTGGGTTTCCAAAAACGACATGACACGCGAGCAAAAAACATATTCTAAAATTCTACAACAGATCGACGTCAGAGATATAGGTCTATAGTTTTGCGCATCTGCTCGACGACCCTTCTTGAAGACTGGGACTACCTGTGCTCTTTTCCAATCATTTGGAACATTCCGTTCCTCTAGAGACTTGCGGTACACGGCTGTTAGAAGGGGACAAGTTCTTTTGCGTACTCTGTGTAGAATCGAATTGGTATCCCGTCAGGTCCAGTGGACTTTCCCCTGTTGAGTGATTCCAGTTGCTTTTCTATTCCTTGGACACTTATTTCGATGTCAGCCATTTTTTCGTTCGTGCGAGGATTTAGAGAAGGAACTGCAGTGCGGTCTTCCTCTGTAAAACAGCTTTGGAAAAAGGTGTTTAATATTTCAGCTTTATGCGTGTCATCCTCTATTTCAATGCCATCATCATCCCGGAGTGTCTGGATATGCTGTTTCGAGCCACTTGCTGATTTAACGTAAGACCAGAACTTCCTAGGATTTTCTGTCAAGTCGGTACATAGAATTTTACTTTCGAATTCACTGAACGCTTCACGCATAGCCCTCCTTACGCTAACTTTGACATCGTTTAGCTTCCGTTTGTCTCAGAGGTTTTTGCTGCGTTTACACTTGGAATGAAGCTCTCTTTGCTTTCGCAGTAGTTTCCTAACTTTGTTGTCGAACCACGGTGGGTTTTTCCCGTCCCTCACAGTTTTACTCGGCACGTACCTTTCTAAAACGCATTTTACGATTGCCTTGAACTTTTTCCATAAACACTCAACATTGTCAGTGTCGGAACAGAAATTTTCGTTTTGATCTGTTAGGTAGTCTGAAATCTGCCATCTATTACTCTTGCTAAACAGATAAATCTTCCTCCCTTTTTTTATATTCCTACTAACTTCCATATTCAGGGATGTTGCAACGGCCTTATGATCACTGATTCCCTGTTCTGCACTTACAGAGTCGAAAAGTTCGGGTCTGTTTGTTATCAGTAGATCCAAGATGTTATCTCCACGAGTCGGTTCTCTGTTTAATTGCTCGAGGTAATTTTCGGATAGTGCACTCAGTATAATATCACTCGATGCTCTGTCCCTACCACCCGTCCTAAACATCTGAGTGTCCCAGTCTACACTCCTGGAAATGGAAAAAAGAACACATTGACACCGGTGTGTCAGACCCACCATACTTGCTCCGGACACTGCCAGAGGGCTGTACAAGCAATGATCACACGCACGGCACAGCGGACACACCAGGAACCGCGGTGTTGGCCGTCGAATGGCGCTAGCTGCGCAGCATTTGTGCACCGCCGCCGTCAGTGTCAGCCAGTTTGCCGTGGCATACGGAGCTCCATCGCAGTCTTTAACACTGGTAGCATGCCGCGACAGCGTGGACGTGAACCGTATGTGCAGTTGACGGACTTTGAGCGAGGGCGTATAGTGGGCATGCGGGAGGCCGGGTGGACGTACCGCCGAATTGCTCAACACGTGGGGCGTGAGGTCTCCACAGTACATCGATGTTGTCGCCAGTGGTCGGCGGAAGGTGCACGTGCCCGTCGACCTAGGACCGGACCGCAGCGACGCACGGCTGCACGCCAAGACCGTAGGATCCTACGCAGTGCCGTAGGGGACCGCACCGCCACTTCCCAGCAAATTAGGGACACTGTTGCTCCTGGGGTATCGGCGAGGACCATTCGTAACCGTCTCCATGAAGCTGGGCTACGGTCCCGCACACCGTTAGGCCGTCTTCCGCTCACGCCCCAACATCGTGCAGCCCGCCTCCAGTGGTGTCGCGACAGGCGTGAATGGAGGGACGAATGGAGACGTGTCGTCTTCAGCGATGAGAGTCGCTTCTGCCTTGGTGCCAATGATGGTCGTATGCGTGTTTGGTGCCGTGCAGGTGAGCGCCACAATCAGGACTGCATACGACCGAGGCACACAGGGCCAACACCCGGCATCATGGTGTGGGGAGCGATCTCCTACACTGGCCGTACACCACTGGTGATCGTCGAGGGGACACTGAATAGTGCACGGTACATCCAAACCGTCATCGAACCCATCGTTCTACCATTCCTAGACCGGCAAGGGAACTTCTTGTTCCAACAGGACAATGCACGTCCGCATGTATCCCGTGCCACCCAACGTGCTCTAGAAGGTGTAAGTCAACTACCCTAGCCAGCAAGATCTCCGGATCTGTCCCCCATTGAGCATGTTTGGGACTGGATGAAGCGTCGTCTCACGTGGTCTGCACGTCCAGCACGAACGCTGGTCCAACTGAGGCGCCAGGTGGAAGTGGCATGGCAAGCCGTTCCACAGGACTACATCCAGCATCTCTACGATCGTCTCCATGGGAGAATAGCAGCCTGCATTGCTGCGAAATGTGGATATACACTGTACTAGTGCCGACATTGTGCATGCTCTGTTGCCTGTGTCTATGTGCCTGTGGTTCTGTCAGTGTGATCATGTGATGTATCTGACCCCAGGAATGTGTCAATAAAGTTTCCCCCTCCTGGGACAATGAATTCACGGTGTTCTTATTTCAATTTCCAGGAGTGTATATCGGGTAAATTGAAATCTCCACCTAAGACTATAACATGCTGAGACAATTTATGTGAAATGTATTCCAAATTTTCTCTCAGTTATTCTGCCACTAATGCTGCTGAGTCGGGAGGTCGGTAAATGAAGCCAACTATTAATCGAGCTCGGTTGTTGAGTGTAACCTCCACCCACAATTATTCACAGGAACTATCCAATGCTACTAACAGCGACAAACACGCCACCACCGGTTGCATGCAATCTATCCTTTCTAAACACCGTCTGTGCCTTTGTAAAAATTTCGGAAGAATTTATCTCTGGCTTCAGCCAGCTTTCTGTACCTATAACGATATCAGCTTCGGTGCTTTCTATCAGCCCTTGAAGTTCCGGTACTTTACCAATGCAGCTTCGACAGTTTACAATTACAATACCGATTGCTGCTTGGCCCCCTCATGTCCTGAATTTGCCCCTCACCCTTTGAGACTGCCGCCCTTTCTGTACTTTCCCGAGGCCATCTAACCTAAAAAAAAACGCCCAGTCCACGCCACACAACCCCTGCTACCCGTGTAGCCGCTTGCTGCGTGTAGTGGACTCCTGACCCATCCAGCGGAACCCGAAACCCCACCGCCCTATGGCGCAAGTCGAGGAATCTGCAGCCCACACGTTCGCAGAACCGTCTCAGCCTCTGATTTAGACCCACCACTCGGCTCTGTACCAAAGGTCCGCAGTCAGTCCTGTCGACGATGCTGCAGATGGCGAGCTCTGCTTTCATCCCGCTAGCGAGACTGGCAGTCTTCACCAAATCAGATAGCCGCCGGAAGCCAGAGAGGATTTCCTCCGATCCATAGCGACACACATCATTGGTGCCGACATGAGCGACGACCTGCAGATGGTTGCACCCTGTACCCTTCATGGCATCCGGAAGGACCCTTTCCACATCTGGAATGACTGCCCCCGGTATGCACACGGAGTGCACATTGGTTTTCTTCCCCTCTCTTGCTGCCATATCTCTATGGGGCCCCATTACGCGCCTGACGTTGGAGCTCCCAACTACTTTGCTGGGTTTTAGTAGGGTCCTTAGCTGATATTCGTCGCATCTAAAATAATGGTTCAAATGGCTCTGAGCACTATGAGACTTAACATCTGAGGTCGTCAGTGCCCTAGAACTTAGAACCTAACTAACCTAAGGACAGAACACACATCCATGCCCGAGGCAGGTTTCGAACCTGCGACCGTAGCGGTTAGCGTGGTTCCAGACAGAAGGGCCCAGAACCGCTCGGCCACACCGGCCGGCTCGTCGCATCTCCCTCCAAGTAAAACATGGCACATTCACTTGGAATGAGATGCACACCTGAATTTCGGAGACTTGTATCGCCTTTCAGATTGCGAAGATCTTTTACTTTTGTGATGGAAACGGACTAGATTGCTTGTCATGTTTCCGTAGAAGCTACGTCATGTATCGTCAAGCAAAATATGTGGTGGTATTTTTGCCTGTTCTGTCTCGCAGTACGAAGCGTGTAGCAAACTGTAGGAAAACCTTAATATTTGAAAACTATCTCGAAGTTGGAGGCTCTCAAATTCGCCATGATGAAAGAGATCGTATCGGAGTTTCTTAAAATTGCCGTCATAAAAAAGATCGTATGCCGATTCAACCGTAAGACAAACGAGACAGAAACCAAAATGCCTTATACTATTTGCATATCTTTCATGCTGTGACCTCTAAAGTTCATTAACTTAATTATTCCATTTAAATATCAGTGACTGAGGTTTTTTAAATTGCGTAATTGAGTCAATATATTTTAATTATTTCATTTATTAATAAATCGGTCCAATGATAACGAAGAAAACGGAGGTTTTATAATGGATGACAACACATCTTATTAAGTCTTACTGCGGTCGAGCAAAATATAGTAAAAGATTTTCAAAAAGCCCTTGCATATAGCGTCCCTGGACTCTTAAGCGGACGCTCAGCGATATAAAGATATCGCAGACAATGCCATCTCAATAAGATGCAAACGTGATCTAAATATGATACATTACACAGTTTACCAATCTTTCGGGGTATTGCCCTAGCAGAAGACACACAATCTTCGCTTCTCTTTCTCTATCTGAGTCTCAAGATCATCTTAAGGCGTTCTCGATTTAGCTTGCAACGCCGATTCATTCTGACGATCTGAGTACCCCTTGCTCCAGAACACCACTGAAGGTCCTGCAATTCTTCGGTGACTTGTCTCCTAGCCTGAAAGTGTCGAACCCGGTGAACCATGGATTTTACGCAGGAATGTCTTTGAGACTAGTAGTGATGGTTTAGAGACAGCGTGCAAGGATTTTCTAAACCGCGGAACGCAAATAAAGGATTTCTTTTTTGAAACCACTGTTTATCTTCAATTTCGACGTAGAAGTTTGAAATTTGTCTCATAGCCTTCTATAATCTTGCAATGATTTCAGTGATACCGATGGAATTTTGCCTTAGTTGATCCTAAGTGTTCGAAAGCTCTTTTAAATTGTGAATCTAATACTGGAACCCCTATCTGTTCCCCATTGACTCCTGTTTCTTCCGTCACGTCATCAGACAATTTCCCACCCTCATAGAAACCTTCAGTGTACTCTCTCCACATATCCGCTCTCTCGTCTGCGTATAATAGAGAAATTCCCCCATTCCACTCTTAATGCTACTGCCCGAACTATTAATTTCACCAATGGTTCTCTTGACTTACCTGTTTATTGAATCAGTGCTTCAGACAATTTCTTTCTTCACATTTTTCATGCAGCTATTTTGCCCTAGCTTCCCTGCACATCCTATTTATTTCATTTCTAAATGAGTTGTATTTCTGTATTCCTGAGTTTTCCTTGACATTTCCTTCTTTTGTTAATTGGCTGAAGTACATATTCCGTTACCTATGGTTTCTTCTTAGCTACGTTCCTTGTGCCTATGTTTTTATTTCCAACTTCTGTGCTTGTCCTTTCTAAGGATGACCTCTTCATTTGAACTGCCTATCGCAGTATCTATTGCGTCAGAGAACTTCAAGGGGATGTCCTCATTCCTTAGTATTTCCGTACCCAACTTCAGGTATCCACGCAATTACGTAGACTGCACGAGGTGCCAAGTGTGGTGTCACCGCCAGACACCCCACTTGCTAGGTGGTAGCCTTTAAATCGGCCGCGGTCCGCTAGTATACGTCGGACCCGCGTGTCGCCACTGTCAGTGATTGCAGACCGAGCGCCGCCAAACGGCAGGTCTAGAGAGACTTCCTAGCACTCGCCCCAGTTGCACAGCCGACTTTGCTAGCGATGGTTCACTGACAAATTACGCTCTTATCTGCCGAGACGATAGTTAGCATAGCCTTCAGCTACGTCATTTGCTACGACCTAGCAAGGCGCCATTACCCGTTACTATTGATGCTGTAAAACATGTACCGTCAAGAGCGATGTTCACCAACTATGAATTAAAGTTAAGTATTCCATTAGTTACGTACGTTCTTTGCTACTATAAATTCCTTGTCCTGTTCCAGACCTCACGCCAGCCTGCGTGAGCTTCAACGCGTGCCTCTCGGCTTCCTCATAGTGGCTTGGCTGTCTTGGCAAGCCACAACACCAAGTGCTAGAATCACCTCACAACAAGCAGTTGTTTGATTTAGGAAAGGTGAAGGCAGAAGAGAGGCAGTTGTCATGTTGCGGTTGATAATGGAAGCAACACTGAGGAAAAATAAAGACACATTCATAGGATTTGTCTACACAAAAAAAGCGTTCGAGGGTGTAAAATGGTGCAAGATGTTTTCGAAATTCTGAGAAATATAGGGATAAGCTATAGGGAAAGATGAGTAATATGCAATATGTACAAAACCCAAAAGGGAATACACACATGGACATCGTCAACCTTTAAGAAATTTTCAAAACAAACGACTAACGTGCATCATGAACAACGAATTAAAAAATGATGCGCCACAGTGATCACAAAGGTTCACACCATCAACATCGAAGACGAACTCCTTGGGAATTAGAAACCGTGCATGGCTTTCAGCTAGGTATTAACTCCTAAGGAATACATATGGAATCATATTGGTGTAATGGGGTGATGAGAAGTGATGTAAAGTGATGACATGCAACATAATGCGAAATAGTCTGTTGTGGAGCTTAACGTGAAACTGACTGTGCTTAAGTTGTAGCTGCAGATGATATATTTCATAGGCACGAAGAAAAAACATCCAGAGACTGAATTTGTCCAGTGGTTCCAGGTGGTATAAATTGCAATGCCACAAGAAGGGACAAGATGATACGACATCTGCCAAGACTTCAGAGAATAACTTCCATGGTACTAGAGAGATGAAGAGAGGGGAAAAAATACAGAGGAAGAGAGAGATTTGAATATATTCAGCGAATAACTAAGGAAGTTGGTTGCTACTGCTACTACGATATAAAACGATTGGTACAGAAGAGGAATTCGTGGTGGGCCACATCAAACCAGTCAGAGGAGTGATGAGTAAAAAAAGTCATGCAGTGTATAACTACTACGATAGTGGTTACTCTAGCTAACATGAGTCATTGGTGTCCTACCTCACACAAAACAGCGAAGGGATTGATCATTTAAATACGAAATGAATCAGTGGTCCATATCAATTTCTGTTTATTGTAAAGTTTCTGATAACATGCACATGATTCATAAATTTTAATTGGATTTTTTCACTATCAACAAATGCAGAGAACACGAAAACTTCAATTATTGGCACGAGGCAGTTCTAATCGAACACTTGATGTCTCAAACAAAGCCTGGATGATTTTGGTAAACTGATTAAGGCCGTAATTTGTGAATGAGCTACAGGGAGACAAATCTGCAGTGGACACACAGTGACGGACTGAATCCTTCAGAATAATGAATTACCACACGCAAATAACATCAGTTATGTCATAACTTACCTATCACTCACTCGAAAAAAGTATATCATTTGCAGTACATAATCGATGTTAACATGTCCACAGACACTCGGCAAGTCTCAGAGCTTTCTTGGCCAAAATACGATTTCTCGCCATATTCTGTACTCAGTTATGTGAAAAGTTGCGAGAGCCGTGAACTGCTTCAGAGTGCAGAGTGCAGCTGCCAGATGCCGACACAGCCCTTCTCTACTGATGCAGATGCCGTCTTCCTTTCCGTGTCCCCAGATCATTCCGTGTCTACACCCGACGAGTTCTCTACCAGCACAGAGATCATTCTCCTCCCTACATGGTTGTGCAGTTTCCCATCACTAATGATGACCGCTGACATGTTTGTTAACAAGACAGCAATGCCTCCCGCCCCCCCCCCCCTCTCAGCAAAACTTTAACAACAACGTTAAGCAGTCCACTGGCGAGTACTTCGTTTAATCACGCTCTTTTTCTCCAACGAAAGACAAACCGAAACTCCTAAGCGGGGCCGGACCGGACACGAATCACTGCCAATCACTGCCCTGAGTCTCTAACCAATCCTGGCTTATCACATGCTCATCCCATGTACAACAGTCACTAGTAAAGAGAATTAATTAATACAAAGGTAGACGATGAAATGTTGCTTTTTGAATGATTAATATAAGACCCCAAACGTTTAATTAATGGTAAGATATTAAGAATAATTCTTCTCTGTATAAATAAATCTGTAAATTGGGGAGGAAATATCATAATTTAATATAAAAATTGTAATTTTTGCTGTTCATGTAAAAAAAGTTCAAGAGTAATGTTTAAATATCTAAACTTTATAAATTGTAAAGCAAGTTGAAGGCAGTCGCTGTAATTTGTTTTGACTGCATAAAACCAGGAGCTATTTCCCTCTCTCTCTCTCTCTCTCTCTCTCTCTCTCTCTCTCTCTCTCTCTCTCTCTCTCTCTATCGTTTGATATTGATTGCTGTATCATAAAATGTAAGTGTCGCTCTCGTATACGTAGCTCTAGGTTAGATAATTACGTTAATTTAATGGTAGCCGCCGTGTCTGAATCAAGAAACCTACTTTCCTCTTCCACTAATGCCACATCTCAGTTTATTATGTTGCATTGTAGAACTTTCTCAGGCTGCAGCGTATGAAAGATGCCGACGAATTGTTCGGTGCCCACAGCCGAACGCTACTAGTTTTAAAGCGGTGGCCGGCCGAAGTGGCCGTGCGGTTAAAGGAGTTGCAGTCTGGAACCGCAAGACCGCTACGGTCGCAGGTTCGAATCCTGCCTCGGGCATGGATGTTTGTGATGTCCTTAGGTTAGTTAGGTTTAACTGGTTCTAAGTTCTAGGGGACTAATGACCTCAGCAGTTGAGTCCCATAGTGCTCAGAGCCATTTAAAGCGGCATTTACTTTATCAAACTTTTATTTCAGCATCCCTGATATTTCTTTTACCGATATTTTCCATCAGTAGCCGGGCAGTGTAATTACGCAAACTGCGTAATTTTGAGATCAGTCACTGGCCTCTGAACACCGTCGTCTGTCAACGTTCTCGTCGGTCTGATTGCAATCTGACGCTGGATGGCGGAATGCAAATCAATTAATAAGCAAGTAAGTATTTTCTATGAACCGTTTTACCATTTCAGAAGCTTTGCCACAAGAAGACGTGATTAAAAGCTTTATAATATTTTTTACTAACTGTTTAACAATCCGTAAACGCCTCTTTGGGAGTTAAATTAATTTTAGTAAGGAATATTTAAAGAAGATTCCAGAAATTACCTTCTACTGGCCATCAAAATTGCTACACCACGAAAATGATGTGCTACAGACACGAAATTTAACCGACAGGAAGAAGATGCTGTGATATGCAAATGATTAGCTTTCAGAGCATTCACACAAGGTTGGCGCCGGTGGCGACACCTACAACGTGCTGACATGAGGTAAGTTTCCAACCGATTTCTCATACACAAATCGGTGGGATCAGGAGGGTAATACGGAACGCCGTGCTGGATCCCATCGGCCACGTATCACTAGCAGTCGAGATGACAGGCACCTAATCTGCATGGCTGTAACGGATCGTGCAGCCACGTCTAGATCCCTGTGAAACGTTCCCTTAGAAAAATTTTTGAATTACTGTGCTGGAAAACATCTTACGTTATTTGCTTTTCGAACAGTTGAGCAAAACTGAACGTACTCAGACATTACTTTCTTTACTTATTCTGATCATCACTAAACTGACACACAATATTTTTAGCGCAACGCAATCTGACTTTCAAAAATCCCTACAAAAGAATGGCCTTGACTAACCTATACATTTCATGAAATCACTTACCTCACAAAAATCTTCGTTACTCGAACTACTGCAATACAGCGAGCGCCACTACTGCCAGCTAAATAAAAGATCCTAACTACTGAAGGCACTAACTACTGATAGGCATAGTTAGCAAATGAAAGATTTTGATAGAGAACAAACAATGTATTTACCTTAATAGTGTTCAAAAGTGATATCAGTTCATGACATCCAGTCTTACAAATTTACTGTCTCTGATGGACACACGTTCAGATCATCCGCTCTCAAAACTCCGCCATCTCTCTCCCCACATCCACCACTGCTGGTGGCTCAACTCCAACTGCGCAACGATCTCTCTCCCGACATCCACCACTGCTGGCGGCTCACTTCGAACTGCGCAACGCTATTCGCTGTTAACAGCCAACTGCCCAACACTACAATGGCCAATATTCCAACAATACCGACGAGCCTCAGACTGCACACAGCACAGTCAGTGATTTTCATACAGAGCGCTACGTGGCGTTATCAACATAAAAATCTAAACAGCCTACTTACACCTGAGTCAGCAGATGGGGACGTTTGCAAGACAACAACCTTCCGCACGAATAGTTCGACGTTAATTGCTGCAGCATGGACTATCAGCTCGGAGATTATGGCTGCAGTTACCCTTGATGTTGCATCACAGACAGGAGCGCCTGCGATGATGTACTCAACAACGAACCTGGCTGCACGAATGGCAACGTCATTTTTGGGATAAATCCAGGTTCTGTTTACAGCATCATGATGGTCGCATCCGTGTTTGACGACATCGCGGTGAACGCACATTGGAAGTATGTATTAGTCATCGCCATACTGGCGTATCACCCGGCGTGATGGTATGGGGTGCCATTGGTTACACGTCTTGGTCACCTCTTGTTCGCATAGACGACACTTTGAACAGTGGACGTTACATTTCAGATATGTTACGATCCGTGGCTCTACTCTTCAGTCGATTCCTGCGAAACCCTACATTTCAGCAGGATAATGCACGACCGCATGTTGCAGGTCCTGTACGGGACTTTCTGGATACAGAAAATGTTCGACTGCTGCCCTGGCCAGCACGTTCTCCAGATCTCTCACCAACTGAAAACGTCTGGTCAATGGTGGCCGAGCAACTGGCTCGTCACAATACGCCAGTCACTACTCTTGATGAACTGTGGTATCGTTTTGAAGCTGCATGGGCAGCAGTACCTGTACACGCCATCCAAACTCTGTTTGACTCAATGTTTAGGCGTATCAAGGCCGTTATTACTGCCAGAGGTGGTTGTTGTGGGTACTGATTTCTGAGGATCTATGCACCCAAATTGCGTGAAAATGTAATCACATGTCAGTTCTAGTATAATATATTTGTCCAATGAATACCCGTTTATCATCTGCATTTCTTCTTGGTGTAGCAATTTTAATGACCAGTAGCGTAATGTTGTACTCAATATTTCAAATTAACTCCCCCGCTCTAAAAGAATCGTAATATAATATGGTAATATCAGTAATATAACAATTTTAGTCCGGATTGAGCTGATTAAGCTTCGCTGGATAGTTTTCCTGGCCCATAGCGAACGGGAGGTTCAAACTGTGGTTTATATTGCGTCTACGTAAGTCTTTAGCTGTATAATGCAACGTGAAGCAACGCAGCGTCGAGTTAACAAAATTATGGCTCAGCGGTATTGTTTAACAGAGCAGTAGAGTAACGATTAACTCCCAATCTTCAAACAGCGTTTATCGTAAATATTTAATCACTGCAGCTTTATTAAACGACTGTTTACGTCTGTAATTAGTTATGATCGTCCCTTATGATTTACTGCTATATGTAGCTTATAAGAGATCGCTAATTAATCACCACGTAAATTAAAATTGACATGAAGCACTTTTGCACCATTAGGCTCTTCAATCCAAATTGTGCTAACTCTGATTCCAATGGCGCACAATGCTGGGACACCTTGTCCGAAACTTCCTCGAATACATACAACAAACAAAAAAGAAACATTCCATGTAGGCTTTCACGGCCGGCGTCTTCATCAGTAAACACTTCCGGGCTAAGTTGCCGTGGTCGATCTGTAGAACTTCTTCTCCCTCACGTTTCGTTCTCAACTACGGAGAACATCTTCCGAGCTGAGTCAACGACTGGCTGCTAGGAGCTGGGGCCGCCGCTTATATGGATATCGTAGGGGGCGCCACCGCACGTCACGTGTCGTCGATGTGCAGCTACCTCTGGCTATCGTCTGTTCTCTCGATTGCAGGCAATCGATTGTCACGTGACTGATGCAACGTCGACCGCCATATCTTATCCAATTTTAATCCTTCTTCTTTACGATTAAAATTGTATTTGTTTTTGTGGATTTCAATTGCCTCTCTATACATACGTGTATAATCTACATCTACATCTACATTGATACTCCGCAAGCCACCCAACGGTGTGTGGCGGAGGGCACTTTACGTGCCACTGTCATTACCTCCCTTTCCTGTTCCAGTCGCGTATGGTTCGCGGGAAGAACGACTGTCTGAAAGCCTCCGTGCGCGCTCTAATCTCTCTAATTTTACATTCGTGATCTCCTCGGGAAGTATAAGTAGGGGGAAGCAATATATTCGATACCTCATCCAGAAACGCACCCTCTCGAAACCTGGCGAGCAAGCTACACCGCGATGCAGAGCGCCTCTCTTGCAGAGTCTGCCACTTGAGTTTATTAAACATCTCCGTAACGCTATCACGGTTACCAAATAACCCAGTGACGAAACGCGCCGCTCTTCTTTGGATCTTCTCTATCTCCTCCGTCAACCCGACCTGGTACGGAAACCCTGCCACAACTACACGGAATTTTATATACCCCTGGGGTGGCTAGGGGGTGACGAGCATCTTTTGTTGATCATAGGCATTCACTAATTTTCTTAGTAGGTCTAAAAATGGTCTCTACCTGAAACTTGTATAGTACTTTCCCAATGTGATCCGTGATATTATGGATGAACGGAAGAAATTAGTGAATGCCTAAGATCAACAAAAGATGCTCGTCACCCCCTAGCCACCCCAGGGGTATATAAAATTCCATGTAGTTGTGGCAGGGTTTACATAGGAACTACAAAAAGAAGCATCAATACACGGTTTACGGAGCACAAAAGAAACTGTCGCTTGGGACATATCGACAAATCGGCAGTAGCGGAACATGTTTTTTAAGGATGGACATCACGAGATATAATTTGCTGAGACAAGCGTGCTAGCGAGGACGTCGCACTATTATACACGTATGTATAGAGAAGCAATTGAAATCCACAAACACAAATACAATTTTAATCGTAAAGAAGAAGGATTAAAATTGGATAAGATATGGCGGTCGACGTTGCATCAATCACGTGACAATCGATTACCTGCAATCGAGAGAACAGACGATAGCCAGAGGTAGCTGCACAATATTTCAACTATGTTGTTTGCAAACAACTTCCCCATTTCTTTTTGTTGGGCTTTGTGTGACCCTCGCCATCTCTTGTTCCTATTGAAGAGCAGATCGCGTTATTAGTGGATCATATGCACTGTCAGGGCGCGTATTTTAAGGCATAAACCGTGATCATAATCTTTATAGGTACAAAAAGGAGATTCAGCTGACATTGTCTTGTGTGAAGTCTGATCTTTAGTCTTTCTACAGTTATTCTCTTGCGTTTTAATGAAGTGTGTCGTTGGGAAGTATCTGGGACCTCCTACAGATTGTGTATTGACTGTTGGAGGTGCAGTTTATACAGTCCAGTGGCGAATGTCGGACTCTGCCGAACGTTGGTGCAACGCTACAGAGCATTAATTAATGTTTTTGGATTAGTGTTATATTTAATAGTGTTTTGCGTGCTGAAACGAGGCTGGCATTCCTTACTTAGATTTAATTAGTATATCGGTGCAGCTGACTGATTGGCCGTAAATAATTACAATTTAATCTTCCGTGCAATACATAGTGTAATTGTAGTGTTCGTGACGTTGATTGGTTCAAATGGCTCTGAGCACTATGGGACTCAACTGCTGTGGTCATAAGTCCCCTAGAACTTAGAACTACTTAAACCTAACTAACCTATGGACATCACACACATCCATGCCCGAGGCAGGATTCGAACCTGCGACCGTAGCGGTCGTGCGGTTCCAGACTGAAGCGCCTTTAACCGCGCGGCCACTCCGGCCGACCGTGACGTTGAAATGAAGTTGAAATCGTGATAATTAAATAAGGTTTCACTACCCGGTGCAGTCATTAACTATACATAGTGTGCAGCTGAACAATAATGTAACGGAGATCGCTCGATTAGAAAATGTGCACAGTGGTCGGAAAGAAGCACACGTCACACACGGCTACAGCAAGGGTAGCCAAAGCGAGCTCAAAAACTACCTTCCACTCTTACACATGTCTGTCTGTTATAGAGTTCTAGAAAGCATTCTCAACTCAAACGTATCGAGTGTCTCGAACAGAATGATCTTCTTCATACCAGCCACCGTCGATCTTTAAAAATCGGCTATGCGAAATACATATAGCACTTTTTTTTCGCATGGCATCCTGAAAGCCATTGTTCAAGGCAGTTTGATCGATGCAGTATTTCTTGACTTCAGAAAATCGTTTAAGACGGAACACTAACAGAAAAGCATTTGAGCGGAAAACTAACGTCTATCAGCAAAATTGTGATTGTATTTTTCACAGAAATTTTGTGACTGGATTTTGGATCATATTGTGGTCTTTACGCCTTATGTATGCGGGAGGAATTAATATGATGTCCGACTCTCCCGGAATGTGCTCTCTCGAAATTTCAATAGTGAACGTCTTCGTAATTCTCAACGCTTCTCTTGTAACGTCTGCCAGTAGAGTTTGCTGGGTGTCTCTCGGTTACGCCTTCACGTCGACTAAACGATCCCGTGGCGGAAAGCGTCGTTCTTCGTTCGATCTTCTCTATCATTTTTGTTAGTCCTATCTGGTAAGGATCCCATATTGATGAACGATACTCAAGAACCTGTTGAACAAGCACCTTATAAGACACTTACTTCGCAGATGAGTTACATTTCCATAAGATTTTTCTTATGAATCTTTCTCTGGCATCTGCTTTTCCTACTTTTTCTTTTATGTGGTCATTCCACTTAATGTCACTCAGGATAGCTACTCCTAGATATTTTACGTTGGACAGTATCTTCAGCAGTTTCTCGTCAATAGTGCATCTGTACAGTTGTGACTTTCTTCTTCTAAGTATGCCTCGCATGTTAAATTTATTTACGTTCGGAGTCAAATGGCAGAGCCTGTACCGTTGGCTTTGTTCATGGGGAGGGTGCAAAGTGTTAACTAGGATGTACAGTCATAGATATAATTCGAAGAAACCTTAGGCATGCCTCAGGGAAGTGTAATGAGACTTTGCTCTTCATCTGTGTATAGTAAAGATTGGAAAAGACTATTAATAGTAACCTCAGATTTTTGTAGGTTGTTGCAGTTATTTATAATGAAGTACTAACTGAAAATAGCTTCAGAAATACCCAGTGAAATCTTGATAAGGTTACCAAGTGATGCAAATATTGTCAACTTGCTCTAAATGTACAGAAATGCAAAACTCTGCAATTCAAAAAATGTAGAAGAGAAGTATCCTACGACAAAAAGATCAGTAAGTCTCAGTAAGAATCATTAACTCATAGAAATATTTGGCTGCAACAGTTTGTTGCAATATGAAGTACGGGGACGACACAGGAACAGTCAGTTTTGAAGTAGCTGGTATACATCTGTTCATTGGCAACATGCTGGGAAAATGCAGTCAGTCTCTTGTGCGTCCCACCACAGAATTCTGCTCAAGTGTGCTGGCAACATATCAAATAGGCCTAACGGAGATTGTGAACGTAATCGAAGAAGGGTATCATAAAGGGTCACATATGCGTTTGATTCACCTGCGAGCGTCAGAGAAACACTGAAAAGCCTGAATTGACAGACGTATGAAGATAGACGCCAGTTACCACGCAAAAGACTTACCAAGATTAAGAAGCGCGCATTAAGTGATGACTCCAGCAATACACAAAGTCCCACTATGCATGGATACCACAGGGACCGCGAAACAATATTAAACATCGCAACCGGAGGCACTGTAGTAAGTCATACCAACTGCCCTTGGTACGCTATTGCAACGTGAAAAAACCCTAAACTGGCGTTCAGTGATAATTACTCTCTGCCATGGATTTCGCAGTGGGTTCTCAGGATAAGTACGTAGATGTAGATTTGTCCCACGCACCAAAATGGTGTAGATTCCAGCCGCAGAAAGAGAAAGAGACGTAGGAACGTTTCAACTTCTCACGGACGTCCAAAGTGATGCTTTCCTCCTCCTTGTAGAGGCGTTTTATGAACCACTACCACACCGTCATTAGTCTGACATGTATTCAAGGGATTGTCAACAAGTTGCTCTCTCAGCCAAGTGCTCTGTGCTGGGGCTGCTGGTTACAGCGGTGTTGGTGGTCTGCCATTTCATTAGAAGCAAGGTCGAGCTGCCCACCTGCATGATGACGAAGGGAATACGCTGTGCGACAGGCATTACGCCTTCCGAGTCGCAGTTGGAACTAGTAGTGCCCGCGGAAAGGTTCCGAGAAATGGAACGGAACTCCAGGGGCTGCCGCATTGCGTAAAACAAACGACGCTGTTACGAAAGCCGACAATAACAACTGCACGGGACGCCGATAGCAAACTGCAGTGGAGGAATCCGTCTAATTAATTAACACAGATTGTCACGTAACTCTGACAGTTTTTTATGTGTTTGAAACAGGTGCTCCATTAATTACCGGCTACCACTGACGATACTGTTTTGTTTCTCTCTGACGACTCTTCATCTTCCCGTTTAATTAAACCAGATGTTACACATAGCTTTCTTAGCTACATCTTGTCTCCGCGAGAGGCCCCGACTATGAATACACGCTACCTACAAGTTTAACACGACACGTAGAGTAGTTACAATACTGATTTTCTTAAGCAAAAAAAGTAACAAAACTAACAATAATTCAAAAGTTCATGTTTTGAATATGGTGAAATACATCCAGTTTGAAAATTACACACAATAAGTAAACCATTAAAATATAATTTCTGAGAAGAAAAGTTGTTTTCTGATATTTTTCAAAAAAATGGTTCAAATGGCTCTGAGTACTATCGGACTTAACATCTGAGGTCATCAGTCCCCTATAACTTAGGATTACTTAAACCCAACTAACCTAAGGTCATCGCAAATATTGATGTCCGAGGCAAGGTTCGAACCTGCAACCGAGGCGGTCGCGCAGTTCCAGACTGAAGCGTCTAGAACTGCTCGGTCACAGCGGCCGGCTCTGATATTTTTATTTGCTGCTCAGCACTACTGATCTACCATCTAGCGACCGACTGCATTTATCAGTATCAAAAAATTGCAAATTTGAATAACATAGTGGATGGGAACTAACACAAAACAAAACAACATTTCTACTAACGAAGTAAATCGTAATACACATTTAAATTAATGACAAAAACCAATTGTTACCATTTTAAATGGAATCATGAGTAAAAGACAACGAATCTCATAATTTGAATGATGTAATGTTACTGCTGGTAGAAGTGTATATGTGTAATAATGTATCACTGTTTCCCCTTTTCATCTTGCATTATCTGATAGATGTCTTTAACAGTTAAAGCGACGGATGTAAAGCATTTCTACATATGACAACAGATAATTATGACTAGGCCAAGTTTAGAATAGTTAACAGTAACGATTATTAGAAGATTATTTAAAAAATAAGATCTAGAACTATACGGAAACGTGACTTAAATCAACTAACGGTAATGCTGCTGAAGACACACACAGGAGAGCCAAAACGTTACGACCACCTGCTTAACGCACAGTAGCAGCAACGTCTGTGCGTGTCATGGATTCGAGGCAGATTTCCGGAGGTATGTGGCACCAGATGTCTACACATTTGTCACGCAATTCCTGTGAATTAGTTAATGCCCTCGTAAAGGATAAAACATGATTTTAAAAATTGCTCTTATCTAGCCACGGATTTGTCAAGCAAGCCCGTACACGTTCAAACAACGTTTGTCAGGTTAACCTCACTTTGAAGCAGACAGTGTCCTTCTCCGTGAGTGTTTTGACAGTAGTGAGAACGGCCACAAATGCAGACAAACCTGTCCTGCCATTGAATTTGTCACTGTGTTTAAAGCAGAAGAAGGAAAAAAGACTCTGATCCAGGGAATTGCTTAAAACTCATTTTAAGCCATTCCATTCTCCCATGGATATCTCTTAAAGGGAAAATTACCCTCGGAACACGATGATTACAGCAACTTTCTTCGATTGGATAATACATTTTTTAAAACTTGTTAAGACCCTCCTAAAACTTGTCTGTCGAGTTCACTCTTATCTAGCCTCGGATGTGTCAAACAGTCAATACACGTACCAAGAAAGCTTGTCAATTTAACCTTACATTTTAAGCAGAAGCTTTATGCTGTAATAGGGCACTAATGTGATATGGTTACAAATGCAGATAAAGCATTTGTATTAGCATGGAGAACTGTATCAGACTGACTGAAGACCACAAACACAACAACACTGTATTTGAAGAAGAAGAAACGAAGACGCTGGTCCAGGAAATTGTTGAAAATGAGAAATGTACGACTGGAAATCTGTTAATGGTAATGTCATCTTCCTGAGGATGAACAGTGAAACATTCAATAACTTGTTTAGCGTAACTTCGTCCTCACACTGAAAAATAAGACACAAGAATTCGAAAATTTATTCTCTTCTACTTATTCCACTAAGACAATTCATCACAAAATCACAGCATAGGAAGTTATAGTCCACATTGTTAGTGGTTCAACCGGGGAACTTCGATTTCTTTTATTTAACGCCACTTGTATGTGACTCTATGCGTAAAATATTTTGTTCATAACATTTTCACGCGCAATACAAGGGCTGGGGAAGATGCTGTACCACTATCATTTTGGTAATTGACAATGCTTTTTGTTTTTATACTTCACCGCAGTTTCGTCACAATATAATCAGACAAATTATAACAAAACAGTTTTTCACTAAACATATATGTCAGAATTTCCGGCAAATACGTCAAATACTATATATGCTTGCCAAACACGTCAAACAGCACAGTACACGGTCAAATATTTGGCAAGTACAGTTAAGTTTGACAAAATGTTTGCTCAGTTACGGAGGCTTTAACCGCTTACGGGCGTGAAGCGGGATCCTTAGCGTCCGTAATGTGCTTAATCGGGTTTTAAAGACCAGGTGAATTTCATGGTCAAGTCGTCGACGGAGGTTCACTGTCATGCTGCTGAAACCACTGTAACACATTTCTGGCCTTGCGAGACTGACAGTTATCTTGCTGGAATATGCCATCACTATCGCGCTAGACATGAAGGGCTGCAAGTGGTCCGCAATACTGTTCACGTAGGCCACAGGTGTGCTTGGATGACGACGGATCCGTTCGCGACCTTCGAGCTGATGTAACAAGAAACCTGATCCATAGCACTAAGTAACCAGATTCCACTGATCCATATTCTAGTCTCGACTACCCTGTACAAACTGCAAACATAACTGCCGTTGGTCAACATGGAAATACGTAGGAATCGTCTGCTGCGGAGTCGCACACTCAAAAATGTGTGCTCCGAAACACTTAAACCTGTGCATTTGTTGTACCGAGAGCAACTGCTCACACAGTAGAGTGTGGGCTGTGATTATCCCTACTTCCCGTTTATGTTACTACGGAACCGCTTTACTCTGAAAAAAAAGTGTTGGTTCCACTTTTAGCCACTAGGTTCATATCTGGCGCTGTGAATGCAAGAAAGACGTATGGAAATGTTTCCTTATGTAACTGAGAACGGTACGCAGGCACGATAGGTCAAACAAGTGAGAAAAGCATAATGTTGATTTTATTTTTAATCTCTGCTTACACTGGTTGTTTAATAAGAGCACTGAAGACGTCGACGAGATGCTGCATCCGTAAAACGACGTGATTAACAGTTGCTCGTAGAAGGTCCGGTGCAAACTGACCAACGTGTTCTTTTATACTGGTCTTCAGATCAAGTAGAGAGCATACGTGTCCCCGGTATAGGCGTCCCTCTAGATATCTCCAGAACCAAGAGTCACATGGATTCATATCATGTGATCTTGCAGGCAATGCATTTGGAAAACCTCTGTAGACAATACGTTCGTGGAAGGTGGCATTAATCAGAATTGTCATTGAGCGTGTGACATGAGGTGTTGCCCCATTTTGTATGAAAAAAAATGGTTTCCACACAATTGCGAACAGTAATCTGTGGTATCAAAGTTCGATACCATACTTGTCACGGGTTGCAGTTATCGATCGCGCTCCGTATTAGTATCGTTGGACCCGCGAGTCGCCGCTAGCGCCGCTCCGCAGCTTGTATCAAGTTTCTAGCGAGCTCTCGTCCACTCTTGCTCGGGACGTCAAGTAGTAAAGTAGCATATCCTTCCGCTGATAGGGAGTAACCTCTAATAAGGCGCTTAGTAACGTATGGCCTAAGTGAGGCCTCAATAGCTATATGCTTGTAATTGTATGCATCCAAGAATAATCCTGTACAACCAGTTAAGTACAATATATATTTTTTACCAACGACTTCTAATTATTTTAGTCGTTGCAGATCCAGACCATGCAGCCAGCACCTTATCGACGTTACTGACAAACCTGCTATTTAGCATTGGCCACTAGTCAACATTGGCGACGCCTCGCCCGTCGTCATGATAATAGAATCGCATGCTGTACTAGGAGCTCTTGATGTAGTGCAGACATTATGATGTACCTGACAGGCCCTCTGGATGAATGCTCTACAAAGACGAACGGACCGGGAATAAAGGTGTTTGCGAATCCACATCACACAGTCACGTATGGAAAGTGCAGTGGCACTTCACGCACAAAACGCGGTTTAACAGTATTACTGTTGTGTACACAGTTCCGCGTAGTCAGCGCGTACACAACTTTCCCACTAGAGCGCGCCCCGCTAAGCACAACAGCGCAGGCGCAGCGCTCTTCCATCCCTGCACTACGAGATGGCGCTGCCTTAGTAACGGACCAAATTCTGCTTCCGCCGATCCGCGTATTAATATGTAACGCAGCCAATGAGATTGCTGCCAACGTAGAACCTTTTCTCCTCGCGGATCACACTCGCGCAGTGATACCTGAACGCACGAGGTATTATAACGAGTGTACTGATCTCCGATTAGTCAATCTGCTACTCTAAGCGTGCAATTGGCATTTCTATCGTCTGACCTAGCGGCAGAAGATAAACACGCCACGATAAGACCACGAGACATATTGCTGACACTCGCCTACTTCGTTAGAGCGACAAGTCAAATAATCTGATGGTGTGTGTACCGAAGATGTTACAGTACGCACGCCACAACTACAAATTCGGCGTTTTCGTGTATTCACTGCATGCTGTAGTGTAAAACGTGCCCCGTCATCCATAGCACGTTGCTGGGCCGTTTGTCATCAACTTCAAGCCGTGCCAGAAACTGAAGAGCAAATTTACGACGTTGCTGTGGATCATGAGGTCTCAGTTGCTGCACCATCTGGATCTTCTGCGGATACCGTTGTAAAGTAGACTGCAAAACTTTCCGTATTGTTGACCGTGGGACGCGCAATTCTTGTGGCGGTGCACGAGCACTAGCACCACCCAGGGCAGTTATAGCAGCAGGAGCTTTGTCAAGAACTTCCATCCGTGTAGTGTTGACAGCTTTCTTTATTGTAGACCGGTTGGTGATTCTTCTACTCTTGTGGTAGTGATTCCTTTCTCGCCCCCAGGCGTTCTCAGCTCAGTATTCTGGGAACGTAATGCAGACCGTCAGTTCCGGCTTTAGCGTATTGTTGCATCGTTGCATTTGGTTTATTGGACGTCAGGTAGCTTCAGCAAAATTATCATTAGTCATTCGTTACACTGCCAATAGTCTTGAGTTACCATCTTCTGATGTGGGATTAGCCAAGCGGTCCACGGCGCTACAGTCATGGACTGCGCAGCTGGTCCCGGCGGAGGCTCGAGTCCTCCCTCGGGCATGGGTGCGTGTGTTTGTCCTTAAGATAATTCAGGTTAAGTAGTGTGTAAGCTTAGGGACTGATGACCTTAGCAGTAAAGTCCCATAAGATTTCACACACACATTTGAACATTTTTGCAACTCTTGGCTGCCTATCTCATCGCTTGTGAAAGTGTTTGTTGCCGGACCTTATCAGAGGTCGATTCCTGAAGCACTGTTCTAAAAGGAGGTCTGAGGGTCAGTATTTCAGTGTAACGCTCCTTCAGCCCACGCAATCTGCGGGGATAGTCTGCCTCATTACCCTTTAAGGAACTTATGTACTGGTCCTTGTGTTTCGTTATTCTATTATTTATTACAATCCCTTGTAATGCCTACATTAAAGGATTTATATGTCTAGTTAATAGTTCTGGTCGCCTTCTGGAATAAATCTAGCAGTGTAGTGTTGAGTGGATGTTAAGGGTTGTGATACAAAGTTTACCATCATCTTATTTCACCCATTTGGTGATCAGTTACTTTTTTTAAAATTAACCTTTGCTATTGTATTTGCTGTTTTACAGTGGGTTTCTAAATTTATTATATTATTGCCGTTCCTGGCATGTAAGTCCTTTAGCCGTGATTGTGGTCATTTGCCTTAAAATTCTAATTTAGTATTTGTATTTACCCAGCAAGCCTTTAAAACCTTGTTTACTGACATTCCTGGCGCCTGACGCCTTCTGCTGTGTTTGTGGCGACTTACCTTTAATATTTCAGTACCTGTAATTTGTAAGTGGCAGCGAGTTGTAAACAATTCTTAATTTATTGCCATTTCTGGCGTGTAAGGCCTTCTGCCCAGATCACAGTGGCTTGTTTTTTAAAACATTATCGGCTGTATCTCTAGTTAATCGTGAGTTACTAAATTGTGACTCACTGATAGCACTGTTATTTACACAGTTGTTTATTCTTTCATTAATAACGTGTGGTATTTTTATTTATCGTTCAGTCTGGAATTACTAGTTTTAAATAAATTTTGTGTAACTGTAAAACGCAACCAATAGTAACTGGTTACGGCCCCGTCCACAATCGTAACCGAATCCTGCCTTCCCTTGACCACCAGCTTTCACGTATACAACGCTAGGTTTGTACAAGCTGGCCAAGACTGGAAATAACTTTCTTCCAGTGTAAATCGGTTCCGCATTTACGCAGTGGCATACCTACGACGTTTCTCTGCCACATGACAGTTGCAGCCCGAACTGAACCTCCGAGAGCAGCTACACTGTCATTGTAACCACACTATACTCTGTGCTGCTGCAGAGATGTGACAAGCCTCCGACCTCGGCGCTGTGTGGATGATCAGCATCTTACTGACTTGCGTGGTTTCTCCATCCTTCGAAGACTCCCTACAGGCCATAGATGCTCACGACCATAGCCCTTGAACAGCCGAACAGCTTCTTCGATCCCAAGATGGTCGTTCAGGAGTGCTGGCTCAGAGGAATTGCTTTCTCTCAAATTCGGCGTATGTCAGTGGGTTCCTCCATTTTTATCGTTCCGTACCCTTGTAGGGTCAGTCCGTTGTCCGTCTGCATGCCTATCAGTCTGTTAAGACCCCTTCGTCTCAGTAACACTAGGGGTACCAAGTTGAAATTAATTTCGAGTAATAAGGTCTATGGTCGTTTGACAGTGTCAAAAATTTTAGCTTTTAAGTCAGTGTAGTCAAAAGAAACGGCTGTTTGTCACATAGTTTGATATTCGCAAACTCATTTTCCAAAACCCGTAGATGTACTGCCTACACACGTAATTAAATTTCTGCAGAAGTTTCAGAGCAGGTATACTACTAGCACTTGTTGTTTTTTTTTTATACATATCATCACTAGAAGGAACCTCCACCGCTCCATTTGTCTCTGCTCCGCTTGCTAGTGGGCTGCTTCCATGTTGGCAGCGCTGTGTAGCGCTTTGCATTGGATCGCTGACTGCGCTTTCTTTGTAAGAGACTCTGTGCCTGGTTGGACTCGTTGTTGGAAATTAATTGCCAGTACTGTTGGGCAGTTGGAAGTTAGTTCCCAGCAGTGATGGAAGTACTCAGTTGAAGGTGAACAGCCAGCAGTGATGGATGTTAAATGTGAGACGTTAGCATTGAAGGGTAGAGGTCTGAAGTGTTAGCATAGGCTAACAATCTGGAAGTATCCGACTTGGAGATTGAAAATTATTCATTATTATGTAGCTTTGTAATGGATGTCAATGACGATTTATATTCGCGTTTGAACTGGATGTCACATTATTAAGGTAAAAAATATATTATTTGGTTTGCAACAAAGTCTTTCCTTTGCTAACCACATGCCTATTAGTAGCTAGTGGCTTTAGTAGTTAGAGTCTTTTGTTTAGCTGGCAGTACTGACGCTCGCTGCATTGCAATAATTCGCGTAATGAAGATTTTTGTGAGGTAATTGCTTAATGAAATGTGTAGGTTATTGTTAAGGTTTCTTTTTAGTCAGGGCCATTCTTTTGAATTAATTATTTGGAGTCAGGCTGCAGTTTTTTTTCAGGGGTCAGATTGAGTTGCGCTAGAATATTGTGGGTCAGTGTTGACATAAGAGAAAGTAAAGAGAAAGTAAGGTCAGTACATTCAGTATTACTCAGGTGTTTCAGAATCAAATAATGTAGAAGTTTCACCTTCTCAGTTATTCAGCAGTTTAAGTACAGATTCACACACTTAAATAAAGAAGTTTCACGCTTATATAGATACACTCTAAGGAAAAAAAGGAAGAAAATACCGCACCAAAAAGGAATTATCCGAATGGGGCGGAAATCGGTATATGTGATGTAAATACGCACATGATTACAGATTCAACAAAACATTACAGACTCAGAAAAAGTGGATTATTTATTCAAGAGAAGGAGCTTCATAAGTTGATCAAGTCAATAACGCGCCAATCCTTAGGAAAGCAGTTATTGGGGTTGGCATCGGCTAATTTGTTTGATGTCCTTCTAAGGGATATCGTGACAAATTCTGTCCAACTGCCGCGTTAGATCGTCAACATCACAAGCTCGTTGCACACGAGTCTTACAATAGTGCTTCAAGCGTTCTCAATCGGAAAGATATCCGGCGATCTACCTGATGGGATTTGGCACTGTGTGGACGTGTGTTGTCTTGCTGAGACGTACGTCCAGGATGGCTTCCCACCACGAGAACAAAACGGGGCCCAGACCCTTGCTGTAAGGGTGCCGTGGACGACATCCGAAGGGGCACGCTGCGAAATGAAACGGCATGCCAGACAATCACTCCTGGCTGATGGGCCATTTGGCGGGCGACAATCAGGACAGTGTGCCAGCGCTTTCCTGGGCATCTCAAGACACGTCTTCGCCGGTCATCAGGGCGCAGTGTGAAGCGGGACCGATCACTGAAGACAATTCCATTCCAGTCGATGAGATTCCGTGCGAAACATGCTCGACACCACTTCAGACCGGTTTCTTGCTCTACAGAGGTCAATGGTAGTCGGCGCAAGGGCGCCGTGAGCTCAGCTAATGATCCTTGTGGCCACTGAAGCACTTCTAGCATTTCGGATCTGTGATAAAGACGCAACTGGGACTCTGAGGGCCTCTCTGACGATTGCTCGATCCTCTCGATCAGTCGGCTCTAGCTAGGTCGATTACTTCGTTCTTCACGCTGTGTTCTGCAGTGGTTCACCCATTCCTGCCAACATCGTCGAGTAGTGGCGTCGCTGCTGTTCAAATGTTTAACAATTCGCCGATTACTCCAGCTGGCTTCTTTGAGCCCAGCTGCACCTCCTCTCTCAAATGCTGACATCTGCGTATATTGTTCAAGCACCTGTCTGTGAGGCAAGGTACTGCCCATCTGAGTACGCGGAATGAAATTCACAAAGACTTTTACGCTGCTATGGACGTATCACGTGTTTAATACCCTTGGAAGCTGCGAGGTGAAATTGTGCTGTAGCGTCGCACATACAGCCATCCCCAGCCCAAGTTTATAGTTTTGCATTTTTCAGGAATGAAGGAAGAAAAATTGGGCTTAACGTCCCGTCGACATCGAGGTCACTAGAAACGGAGCACAAGCTCGGAAAATGTCAAGTCTGGGAAAGGAAATCGGTTGTACCCTTTCAAAGGAACCTTCCCGCCATCTTCCTGTAGCGATTTAGGGAAATCACGGAAAACATAAGTTTGCATGGCAGAACGCGGGTTTGAACCGTCCACCTTCCGAATGCGAGTAAAGCGTGCCAACCCCTGCGCCACCTCGCTCGGTAGGTTTGCATTTTCGTCTGTACCTGTCTGTATGAATGTACATTTGTGGTTCATTTGCAAAACCCAGTCGTGTTTTTTCTTTTAATAACTATACGGGTTCACAACGGCACTAAGCGTCATACAACAACGTATGTAGACCATGACCACAATGGTTTGCCCTGTCAGCCAATGTGTACGTACTATGGATAGAAAATCAACTCTGTTACTAAAGATCGTTTGCACATCTCTACTGTCTACTGCTCCCCTGTATTAGCGCGTGCCGGCCGTGGTGGCTAAGCGCTCGCAGGTTCGAATCCTGCATCGGGCATGGATGTTTGTGACGTCCTTAGGTTAGTTAGGTTTAATTAGTTCTAAGTTCTAGGGGACTGATGACCTCAGAAGTTAAGTCCCATAGTGCTCAGAGCCATTTGAACCACTTTTATTAGCGCAACAGCAGGATCGGTCCGTGTAGTTTCCTCCAAAGGCTACTTAAGAGAGTGTAGTTCCAGCCGTTTCGTCTCGCGTCTGTTACCTAACGTGATTGTTTGTAATTGCGCAACAGAGGTATGTCTCTTTCGTTAATCATGCAGAACGAATATATACGAAGTGTGATTACAACGAGCAGCAAGAACCATACAGGATGATATGATACTCTTAATCATAGTATCTGCAATTTCCATAGAAAGAGACCGCCTTCATTTTTCCAAAAGGAGAGGTAGAATGCGGGAAGCGATATGGCTATCGACACACACGCACACGCACACAAACTATTCGTAATTTATGTCGGTCGATCCAGCTGACATTGTCCATTCGCTAACCTGACTGGTGCCATATTTTTTCGTCCACGAAGGAACTCTTTTGCATTCGAGCGTTGTCGCCTTGTGGACTGAAATCAACTCCTGTTGTCCTGAAATACATGAATCCTAAGGAAAACAGGTCTACAAAGTGAATTTCTCACGTTAAGTTACATGGAAATTTGTTTCCAAACAAAATCCTTGATAGTTTCAACGTGAGCGCTTCATGTTTTCATCAAACTGAAGAACGTGGTAATTTCGTGTAGCTTTTAAGTGCGCTGAATTCTGATTACAACGATACGTAAATTTTGAAAAGTTTCATGTCATGCTGGGTAGCATATGATCACTTTATGTTTTACGGGCACAGAACTATGAAATGAAGCTCCAGTTCGTTGATTGCTTTTCGTTTCTTTTTCTTGACTGCAACTAGTCCATTGTTAAAGGAGCGATACTTTTCACCATCCACCAATGACAGATGTTCATGTTTCTTTGTACATTTGCCCCATCAGTGAAAGTTCCCGATGAAAGCACTCACCCAACTCATCACTCACTTCGCCACAATTGGGCTGTATGAAATCCTGATGTCATGGCAAAAAGTGTTTTTTTTAGTCACAAATTACATTGAAACTGAAAATACGAGTTCATTAAATCATCCAGAATATTTCTAAAATTTTCTACTTTTAAGTTTCCCAGAATACCGTTAGATTTTTAAAGGACTCCCACACATCATTTCCTTTATCTTTTAGCACAAGTTCTGTGGTCTGTGGACCGTAGCATGAGCATCCAAGTCACACTAGAAACAAAGTTACTTGGTGTAAGGGGACTGTCCGCAGCTCGCGGTCGTGCGGTAGCGTTCTCGATTCCCGCGCCCGGGTTTCCGGGCAGGGTCAGGGATTTTCTCTGCCTCGTGATGACTGGGTTTGTGTGATGTCCTTAGTTAGGTTTAAGTAGTTCTAGGGGACTGATGACCATAGATGTTAAGTCCCATAGTGCTCAGAGCCATTTGAACCATTTTTGTAAGAGGACTGCAGTTCTAATGTTGCCATAGCAATAACTTGAAGTCCACACTAACATCCCATTGGTATATTACATGGTTTAGTCTATCAGATTTCCTCTCAGATTTGAATGTATTTATGCACCACATAATCGAAAACAGCCTTGAAGCAAGTATCACTAAATTTGTAATTCACTAGACTTGTCAGAAATAATATGCGTTATTAACACTATTACTGGAACGTTATTGTACGTGTCTTTTAATAATATATTGCCAGCTAGAGTTATAACACAGGTCTCTTCAATGTACTTGGAGAATCATCAAAACACGACACTTTATTATTATTTGTAAGATGGAGTATCCAGATCTACCTCAGCCCTACTGATAACATGATGAAAGCATGCTGACGATGTACCCTATCATATGATGATATTTTGGTATGGGAATTACAGCATTCTGAGACAGTGCTGTCAGTAGCTTACACTTGGACCCAACGTTTTGCGACAAAAGTGCGGTTAAAGGTAATGAGTGCAATTGTAGAAACTGAGTTGTTATCTGAATTTCAATGTCAAATTCGGTGTCATTATTGCCTTCAGCTCTGGCAATTGCAGTATGGTGTAGCGGTTGGCGTTCTGGGCTAGGGTGCCTTGGGCTGCCGGCTCAAATCCGATCGCCAGAAATTATTCGTTACTTCGTATTTATTTTTCCTGGAAGGCCCTACAAATATCTTACAAGCGTAATGTTTGCATATCTGGCTATTCGATGGTTGTGTAAATAACAGCATTGTGGGGGCTAGGGTGCCTTGGGCTGCCGGCTCAAATCCGACCGCCAGAAATTATTCGTTACTTCGTATTTATTTTTCCTGGAAGGACCTACAAATATCTTACAAGCGTAATGTTTGCATATCTGGCTATTCGATGGTTGTGTAAATAACAGCATTGTGGGGGCTAGGGTGCCTTGGGCTGCCGGCTCAAATCCGACCGCCAGAAATTATTCGTTACTTCGTATTTATTTTTCCTGGAAGGACCTACAAATATCTTACAAGCGTAATGTTTGCATATCTGGCTATTCGATGGTTGTGTAAATAACAGCATTGTGGGGGCTAGGGTGCCTTGGGCTGCCGGCTCAAATCCGACCGCCAGAAATTATTCGTTACTTCGTATTTATTTTTCCTGGAAGGACCTACAAATATCTTACAAGCGTAATGTTTGGGTATCTGGCTATTCGATGGTTGTGTAAATAACAGCATTGTGGACTATCGCTGTTTGTATAAATAACTGCACAATTCGTCCGCCCCCCCCCCTTAGGTGGGTTCGTGCTTGGCTACCACGGGGCCCCACTCTTTGCAGCGGTTTTTCCCTTCCGTGCTGCATGTCTGTCCTCTCGCTATTCTTCGGGAACATGTCTAGGATGTTACTGGGAATGTTATGCATTGTCTGTCGCTGACGTAAGAACAGTCTCACCTTTGTTATTAACTCCCTTTTCCTGCCTTCGTTTTCCTTCTCCTCTCGTTCCTCCGCTTCGTCGTTTGAGGTTCCTCTCTTTCTTCTTCCTTCGGTCCCAAAAAGAGGATTTACGGCTGCATTTAGCATTGCAGCATCCCATTGTACTCTGCCTTCAGGAAACGAAATTGCTCCCTCACGACCGCTTTGAGCTTTCACATTACTTACCGATTCGTTTTGACCTTCCCCCTGAAGTCGACACTCCATCTCATGGGGGCGTCATTCTGCTCATACGGGATGACATTCGTAGTCAACCCATCTCCCTGACAACCCGTCTTCAAGTTGTTGCAGTTCGCCTTTTCCTTCCCCGCCTGACTTTTTCTCTCTGCACCATTTACGTACCTCAGTCATTCGGTGGGACCAGGACGGACTTACTTCAGCTTATTTTGTAGCTACCTTCACCATTTCTGCTGCTCTGTGACTTTAATGAACATCATTGCCTTTGAGGTTCTCCCAGGACCTGACAGAGAGGCCTGACCTCCTTAACCAACTTAACCTCTTCTGCCTTAACACTGGAGAACCCACTTTCCTTTCTGTCTTCTCGCACAGCTATTCCCATTTGGACCTATCGTTTTGCACTGCACAGCTTGCATATCGTCTTGGGTAGTCCGTTCTTTCTGACACCTACTCGAGCGACCACTTCCCGCGTACTCTCCGTTTGCTGACTCCTATCTCATTCGCGTGTGCTGTCAAATGGCAGCTTACTAAGGCTGACTGATAGCTTTACTCCTCCCTGGAGACTTCGAAGAACAAGATTTCGCCAGTTGTGATGACCAGGTGGACTATCTCACCAACGTTATCCTTACCGCTGCAGAACGTTCCATTCCTCGCACTTGCTCTTTTCCACGCCGTGTCCCAGTCCCTTGGTGGACTGAGGCATGCTGCGATGCAATTCGCGCACGTAGACGTGCTCTCCGCGTTTTTAACCTGACTCCCACTGGGAATCTCTGGCTCCCTTTTTGTTGACGGTTTTTGCATCTATTGCAGTTCTCCACGGACCTATCTCACTGAGCGGCGTCTCCAGTCTTGTCTAGATGTCTTTACTCCTGGAGCATCGACAATGCCTTTCGCTTTTAAACTGACAAAACCGCCTGTATGAATTTCTGGCGGCGCAAATGTTTTTTCCCACCATCTTTACATCTTGGCACTGTTGCCCTTCCGTACATTGAAACTACAAAATTCCTGGGGTTCATGCTCGATAGGAAACACTCTTGGTCCTTCCATGTATCTTACCTGGCAGCCCACTGTAGGCGGTTCGTCAGTGTCCTACGTGTCCTCTCTGGTGCTTCTTGGGGTGCCGATCGAACCACCCTCCTCCGTTTGTACCGGTCCCTTGTCTGTTCGTTACTCGACTATGGGTGCTTTGTTAATGCGTCTGCAAGTCCGTCCCTCTTACGCCGTCTCAACACGATCCACCATAGTGGCATCAGTTTGGCCATGGGTGCGTGTTACATCAGCGCGGTGACGAGTCTGTATGCTGAAGCTGCTGAACTACCCCTCTTATACCGCCGTGACTTTCTCCTTAACCCGCATGCATTCCGTTTCTCTGCCATGTGTGGCCACCCATCCTATGCCTCCTTCTTTGATTATTCCATTGATTGTCAGTATGGGGTTCGTCCTTCTTCCCTATTACCTCCTGGAGTCCGATTTCAGCACTTGCTGCGGTGGCTTTTCACACTAACTGCACCTTTCCCGGTGGGTGTGAACCCTTGGCCACCTTGTCTTCATGAAGCGGCCCATGTTAACCTTGGCCTTCATTGGTTTCATAAGGACACCACTTCAGCCTCGGTCTATCACCTTCAGTTTCACGACCTTTACATGGAACTTCGCGATAGTACCTTTGTATACAATGATGGCTCTCGGACTGACCGTGGGGTCGGATGTGCCTTCGTCGTGGCGACCCGTGTCTTTCGATATCGGCTTCCGGCACACTACTCAGTATTTACAGCCGAGGTCCTCGCCTTGTGTCAGGTCATGGACAACATCTGGCTACACAACCTTTTCAATTGTGTCCTATGCTCAGACCCACTCAGTGTCCTTCAATGTCTATGTGCGTTGTACATCGCCCATCCCTTAGTGCAGCGAGTCCAGGAAAATTGTCAACTGCTCAATCTGGTGGACCCAGTGTGATGTTTCTGTGGGTCCCCTGGTGATGTCGGTCTGCCAGGAAACGAGGCTGCTGACGCTGCTGCCAAAGCTGCAGTCCTCGTACCTCAGCCCGCAACTACCTGTATTCCCTCCGATGATCTCTGAATTTCCGTGTGTCAGGAGGTGGTGTCCCTTTGGTATTGCCAATGGTCCTCCCTTCACGTGAATAACTCCGGCTTATTAAGCCTCTCCCAGCGGCTTGAACGACCTCCTCTCGGCCCTCGCGCCGGGAGGAAGTTATTTTAAGTCGGCTGCGTATTGGGCACTGCCTTTTTAGCCATCGTCATTTGCTAAGTTGCGTTACCCCACCACTTTGTACTCATTGCATTCAAATTTTAACTGTCCACCACTACCCGATAGAATGTCCATTTATAAACTTCTCGTTTGGTTTTGCCGTCTGGGTTATCAGCCGTTTCAGTAAATGACACGTGGGCTGTCGACTGCGTCTTCCATTATATCCGCCAAAGCAATATGGTGAAGGCCAATTAATATTTAGTTTTAGACCTCCGTTTCTGTATGGTGCCTTTCTTAGCCCTTTCTCTACGCGCCTATTTTTAGCTGTCTTCTATTATGTCAATTGGGACTAACATATAGTAGTTCCTTTATTTCCTCTCTCTCTTCGTGTTCTATAGTTTTGACTTGGGCGTGTATGAAATGGTTCGAATAGCTCTAAGCACTCTGGGACTTAACATCTGAGTTCATCAGTCCCCTAAACTTAGAACTACTTAAACCTAACTAACCTAGGGACATCATACACATCCATGCCAGAGGCACGATTCGAACCTGCGACCGTAGCAGGCGCGCGCTTCCAGACTGAAGCGCCTAGAACTTCTCGGCCACAGTGGCTGTCTGGCGCGTATGGCCCCTGTTGTGTTTGCGCCCTAAAGCAAAACAAACAATCAAACAAATAAACAATTCGTCTGGGAGGTCAGTTCTGTTATGTCTGTACGTTGCTGTCAGTAGTAAACGTGTTTCCAACGATAATATTAATGACGCTGCCTGCGGATTTGTGGTTTCGAGGTGACCATGCTTTGTGGATACGCCTGATACGGGTACTTCAAAACATCTACGTCACCGTGGCTACAATTAGTCAACATAAAACCCACCACCTACAAGCAATACATTTTTCTGGAACTCCTTATATCCAGGAGACAGTAGGATTCCAAAAAAGAGCAGTAAGTGAGAGCTGCACATCAGGTGTCCTTCAGTGTTTTCCACAGACGCTGTTCAGGACCCGACGAAATGGATGAAAGCATTCGACTGAGTTTACAAATACAGCAGATGAGATGAAATGATGTGTTTTGAAAATGTTAATCTTTATGTGGACTGCCCTACCCAGCATTGATTTGATAACAATGAAGATAAAATTGCTGGGATAAATTCCAGGCCGAATTGAGGAAAGGCAGGTTTGCAACGTCTTTCCACATTTAGCTACAATCTGCTGACGATGTATCCTCCTTAAAGGGACATGTCCACGAACGGCCACGCGGAATTTCCAATATTTCTAAGTCCTATATTAAAAAAATTTCTAAGTCTGTTTATATTCGTTGTCAGTAGCAAGGGAAGAGAACCACAAGACACTATTTTTATTTGTTTCCGCTCCTATACACGAGATCCCTAACGCCTCTGCGGTAGAGCTCACAAAGGGAACGAGAACGTCGTCTAATGTTACGGGCTGCATACTTTATAGGTCAAGGTGCCGCTGCTGTATCAGCGGTAACGGACTTCCTTCCTTCCCGCTGTAATTCTGCGACTATGACGAGTCTGAGAGTTTCAGCGCTGCGTTTGGTTCACACTCATCGACTTGTCCTCTCTTATTGAAGCGTGCAGAAGTGTAAGGCAGGTCATAACTTACTGTCAGTACGGATAACGAGTATACTATCTTGCTGCTGTAAAGTATCACTGATAAGACGAAATGACTGACTGTCGGGATCAGGTGGACTTCAGCGAACTGTATTTTGTGAGAGTGTTGGTGGTGTAAGACTTAGTCGATGGAAATTATACAATGGCAAATATGTCCCATTAGAGGAGGAATGATGTTTGAAATACGTTTCGTGCTATAGACGACGCTTCAGAAGAAGAACATACACATTTCGCACAGTGCAAGCAAAGTGGTAGTATTCCTTTTTATTTCACCTCCGCTATGAGGAAAACGAAAACTCTAAAATTTGGAAATTGTGGTAAGGTCTTATGGGACCAAACTACTTAGATCATCGGTCCATCAGCCTACACACTACTTAATCTAACTTAAACTAACTTACGCTATGGACAAGAAACACACCCATGCCCGAGGGAGGACTCGAACATCCGACGGAGGGAGCAGCACGGAAGCGACAAGGCGCCTCAGGCGAAAACTGTGTACAGGACAATGACACTGTTACATTCCTGTGAAGAAAAAGCACGCTATTTCCGTATTCTTTTGGTGACGGCAATTTGCGTTTGTGAGCTGGCACCGAATTGTGTAGTTTATCATTCTTTTCGAAAACTGTTATAAATGTATTTTAATGTTTAATCTCTATTTTGGCATTGCACCTCATGCTTATGTCAAGCTTTACGGCACACTCATTACCGAATGTGTGTATATATTAAGGGGATCCGAGAAGGCTCAAAATCATGAAAAGTTCAATTTTTACTTTTTTGCGTTTTCTGAATCTGCAGATTATTACCTTTTAATAGATATATAATTTATTCAATTCCGAAGACTACAACTATTTCTAAATTTTTTTTGAAATGTGTTCTACATGGGCGTGACCCACTGTGGCGCTGTTAAACTGCTGACAAATGGTGTTATTATTAACGTCCGTGTTCATCAGGTACATTTTAGTGATGTGAGATAAAGTATGTGTTGTGGCTAACCTGTGATGGTTCAATATATATCGCTGGTGTGATTGTCGATTGTTTCATGTTTATTTACTCTGTCGTTATCTCGAAAATATTCGTAATTAATTCTGTTTCTTGAGTCTCTGTTTTGTTGAAGTATAATAACGAGTAAAAGTAAAGTTATTAGAAATCCTCTGAAGGCTTTTAAGAAAAGGAGAAATGTTGGAAAGCCAAAGGTATGTGTTATTACTGTAAACAATAAATACGATAACCAAGTGAGTGAACCTAACCTCTCAAGTACACCTGCCCATAGCAGTCAAAGTGGGAAAGAAAATACTTCACAGAAGAAGCTTGGTTCAATGAGTGAAAACTATGAATGTTTTATGGGCGAATCGGATGTGAATGAAATATTTGATATGTCGGTTCTCAAAGGAATTGTTTCAAACTGTGTAAGATGTATTCATTGTAGTGAAGTTGGTCTGGAACTCTCCATAATAAAGCACGTAGGACTTGCTAGTGAAATACAACTGAAATGTGATAAGTGTTCATACATGACCACCTTTTGGAACAGTGTTGCAGTAACTGCAACTGAAGAAAATGGTAGCAAAATCTACGAACACAACAACGAGCGATGCTTGCTTTAGACAAGGAACGCCTTCGGGCTGCAGACAGGGCTGTAAAGAGTCTAGAAATACAAGCAAGAGTAAACAGGAGGAGGAACAAGAGGAAGCTGGCGGAGGAGTTTGCAGAGGATGAAGATAATCCATCCTATGGACCTGGAATGCACTAAAAAGTTAATCCAATCTTTGTCGCTCGATTCCCAAGACTTTTATTTTCTCATACTAATTACATGTTTTCTAAGGATCTTCCAAACATATTTGTTTCAAACTTTCAGTAAATGTTACACAGTACCTTCTGCATAATTTAACACAGCCTTTTTCCAAAAAACTGTATATTTTTGAATATATAAATAAAAAATTGCAAAAAAATGTTCTGAATTTTCATTACAATTGAAAAACAAATCATCTTTAATAACAGAACTAAAATTTTGTAAAATCCCTGTGTTAAGTTGTAGCCCATATTCCAATAAATAATCTGTAAAAAGTTCAACTTCCTACCTCAAATACTTTGTCAGGAAAAATGTAATTTATAAGCGTTATTTTAACATTGCAAGTATAGGGCGTTCCGGAGCCCCTTAATGTAATTTGTCGATACTCTCTGATTAGATATTAAGTATTAAAATAAAGCTGCAGATATTATGCTGGTATTTATTGCAGTAATCGTTATCCCCAAAGCGTTGCTTACGTCATTTAGGCATGTCCAACGCTTTGTCACTTTCCATATGCAACCTGCACTTGAAAATGCACAAAGCTGAAATCATGATTCTCTGAAATAAATAAATAGTAATTCACTGTCTAATGTCGAAAATTTGTTACAAAAGTGTTACTTATATAGCGGGATTGCCGCGAATACGCAGTTATACTTGAGAGCTCATGTACTTGCTCTCCTCCCTGAGAGAGTCGAGTCCCCCTGTACCCGACAGCAGCCTCAGGTCAGCACACGGAGACGGCGAGTTCGGAGATGAGGTCACAGGACTCGCTGTGGAGTTTAAAGTGAGTATACGGAGCGCATTTCTGGTCTCAGCTGTGAGGTAGCTCTCGGCTCGTCGACTCGGTCGTATACGGTTTGGGTAGTAATGGCATAAGAAATTTTAAAGGGTAGTATTCGGCGAGTAGTAGGAGGTGACGTGATGACGTAAAGTCCCTCATAACCAGACTTTGTGCGAGCGTCGTGAATTAAATTCCATTCCTCTCCGCCGTATCTCATAAAGTGAGTGCTTACGGTGGTCCGATAGTGACCAGATCGTGGGATATGTACGGCACCAAGTTCCCACCTCTTCCTTCACTTATCACGAACGTGTCACCACACTACACAACCATTAAATGGTTCAAATGGTTCAAATGGCTCTGAGCACTATGGGACTTAACATCTATGATCATGAGTCCACTAGAACTTAGAACTACTTAAACCTAACTAACCTAAGGACATCACACAACACGCAGCCATCACGAGGCAGAGAAAATCCCTGACCCCGCCGGGAATCGAACCCGGGAACCCGGGCGTGGGAAGCGAGAACGCTACCGCACGACCACGAGATGCGGGCTACACAACCATCCATCACAGTCATATACACTAGACATATACAGTGATCAGGTGATATTAACGTCACTCAACGGGGAATGACATTAAGTCCGACACACACACACACACGCACACACACACACACACACACACACACACACACACACACACACACGGCGCATTTAGTATCAGTGAGCGTGCGATCCTTACGTAGAATGGGGAAGACGTGCGATCTACCTCAGTTTGACGGAGATCAGATTGTGATGGCCCAGAGGTTCGGTACAAGCGTTTCGGAAACTGTACGACTTGTCGGGTGTTTGAGGAGTGGCGAAACCAAGGTGAAACCACGTCCAGACGTCGTCGGGCCAGGCGACCACCCCTCGTTATCGATGTTGGATATCTTAAGCTCGGCAGACTGGTGAAATGAGGCAGACGGCGAACTGTGTAAGGACAAACATTGACTTAAATGCTGGCCAGAGGAAAGTGTGTCTGAACACACAGTAGACTGAACAGAACCAACAATGGACCTCCGCAGGCGACGATCCAAGCATTTTCCAATGTTAACACCATGACATCTGAAACTACGACTGTAATGGGTACGTGACCATCGGCACTCGACTTTGGCGCAATGGCAGAGCGTTTCATGGCCTGATGAATCCCGATATCTTCCTCATAAAGCCGATGAGAGTGCACGAATCCGTCGTCTTCCAGGGGACCAGCTCCGTGACACCTGTATACGGGGACGGAGACAAGTTGGGGCCGCCATTGTGCTTTGTGGAAGATTCACGTCGGCATCCATGGGTCCAGTGGATGTCGTGCAAGAAACCATGACAGACAAGGAGTATGGTACCATGGTTGGAGACCATATACACCGCTTCATGACGATCATGTTTCCTGACGGCAGTGGCATTTTCCAGCACCATGTCACAAGGTCAGGAGTGTGATGGAGTGGTTCGAGGAACACAGTGGCGAGTTGAAGTTGATGTGCTGGCCCTGCAACTCACCAGATCCGAATCCGATCGAACTCACCTGGGATGTGATTTAACGTGGAGTTAGAGCTCATCGCCGCTCTTCCCGGAATTTATTGGATTTAGGTGTCTTCTGTTTGCAGATGTGGTGCCAACTCTCTCCTGCGACCTACCAAGGCCTCATTGCTTCCATGCCACGACGTGTCGCAGGTGTAATCTAAAGGAGGAGATACTAGCTTTTAGGTAGTTGGTCGTAATGTTCTGGTTCATCAGTGTACACTTAAATACACGACTCTCACCGTAACCGGGGCATTGTTTGTGAAGGAACGGCACCTATTCCAGCTAGGCCGCTTAACGACAGGGTCTCCCAACAGTGCAACACGATACTTTGCTACTAATTGCGTTAATGTGAAACTTGCCTGCATAGATATGAGATGATTCATCAAATTCGTGTACGGCACACTTTTGTACTTGAAACACGCGACCTGTACGCTACTGTTCTCAATGTACTTACTCATATGTAATTTTACAGGTAAACAGTGATAGAATTTTGCGAATAGTTAAAAATTTGCAAATTTGGAAAAGAAAGAGCACATAACAAGTAGATTAGCACAGTCAGAGGGCATTCTTGGTCAAAAGAAATCTACTAATTACGGCTCTTACTTTGTGCAATAAATTAATGAGAATGAGCTTTTGGAGCATAGCATTGTACGTAAGTGAATTATGGCACTGTGGGAAAACTGAAAAAAGAAGAGAAGTGTTTGAGATGAGGTGCTGTAGAACGATGTTGAATATGAAGTGGACAGATAAGGATTGAGGAAGATTTCCGCGAAATCATTTTGTAGAGGAATTAGTGAAACACCTTGTAAAGAAGAATGAACAGGATGATACGACGTGTGTTCGGACATCAAGAAATAACTTCCACAGTACTGAGTGTAGCTATAGTGGTTAAGATCGGTAGCGGAAGACTGGCGTGTACCCAGCAAATAACTGAGGACCTTCTGTGGAAGGGCTACTCTGAGATTCATACGACGGCGCAGGAAAGGATTTCGTGGCGGGACGCTTCAGACCAATCAGGGGGCATAAGATCTTCCCCCCTCCCCACCACCACCACAACCATCCCCCCCTCAACCCCCAATAGGGTATGATTTCAGCAACAGTTTTTCTTTATAATTTGTCGTTCTGCTGTATCTTTCTCAGTCAACATTACTTGGCAACTGCAGCACTCGTTGACTCCTTTCTTTTTCTGCTCCAACAGCATAAAAAGAAGTTTACTCTATTTATTACCAGAAACTGTGTGTCACTTCCGCCCTGTGTGGAATGTTGAGCAATCTGTTCAAGGCAATCATGAGGGAAGGCGCAAAGCATTATTCTGCAACACCGTCTGTCCTTGGCGACTGTATTATCTGCATAATTCCTTTTATCCCATGCACGCCAAGTTAACACTACCGCTAAGCTTTTTCTACTGACGCAGATAGCGCCATTCCGCAAAGACTGCTTTGCCAAGACCCTGTGACACCAGATTTTAAGTTCAAACTTCGCAAAAACATTCAGTTATCACGTAGAGCCATTGTTGTGATTCTCCCTTGAAATAATTTCGCAATTATTATCACACTCGACTCCAGCAAATTTGAGATATTTAGTCACACTAGCAAGCATTGCAGAAGGTTTCAAAGATTTAAAGTTTTGGTGGTAGCTGTATTCGGTAACATCGGACATGTGTTTCAGTAACAAAATCGTTCATGTTCATGGTAGTTTACGGGACACATTGACAGTATGCAACACCACATGTAGAGGCGGAAGTTGGGAAAAATACTCAGCTGTTTCTCGGAGCCTGTATCTACAAGTTACGCTAGAAATAATTTCGTAGTTATGTTCGGTTTCGACTTAAATGAAACTAGGGACTTTAGTCATGGTATTAAACACTACAGAAATACCCAGTACATCATTTTTTGTGATAAATGTAGTGGGTAGTTTTGGACAAAGTGAAATTTTTGGCTATATCCGATCAGTAATTGCCGGCCGCGGTGGCCGTGCGGTTCTAGGCACTTCTGTCCGGAACCGCGTGACTGCTACGGTCGCAGGTTCGAGTCCTGCCTTGGGCATGGATGTGTGTGATGTCCTTAGGTTAGTTAGGTTTAAGTAGTTCTAAGTTCTAGGGGACAGATGACCTCAGATGTTGAGTCCCATAGTGTTCAGAGCCATTTGCACCATTTTTTTTTAATCAGTAATTCAATCCCTCATTGTCACACGAGTTCACGGAACGTTCACAAAGTATGGAGTAATCTTTGCGATCTTTCTTCGTGGCAGTGATTAAAGTGCACGTGTCCTGAGGATGACTGTTCGCGTGCCTATGACGCAGGAATCGTCATTGGCAGTCACATTCCTTCACTCCATGACACACTCAAGAAAAGTTTCTTAGTGAACATTTAATGTAACAGTCAATTCGAGGCACTCACACACAATTAAGTTTTCTTTCATTTCTTTCTCACTTTCTTACATAATTTAGTTTGAAACAGCTCCGTGCATGCCTAAAGGTGTTTTAAAAGTAGCAAGTAGGAGAGAGTGTCACTGACATGATGCAGGATTTGGGGTGCACGTCATTAAAACAAAGGAGTTTTTCGTTGCGGCGGAATCTTCTCACAAAATTTGAATCACCAACTTTCTCCTCTGAATGCGAAAATGTTTTGTTGAACTCACCTACATAGGGAGAAACGATCATTATAATAAAATAAGGGAAACAGAAAACACACGAAAATATATAGGTGTTCGTTTTTTCCCCGCGCTGCTCCAGATTGGAATAAGAGAATTATTGTGAAGGTGGTTTGATGGACCCTCTCACAGGCTCTTTAGTGCGATTTACGGAGTATCCGTGTAGATGTAGATGTAGATGAACCAGTGAGAACTGCTAGTGGTGTGTAGAAATATTTCAGTTTTATTGTGCCTGCAAACGTAACTTTTTTACATTATATTGCAATGACAAATTTTCAACTGTTATCTTAAAGATTTAGATGCTATGGAGACAGTAGAATGTACAGGACGAAAGGTAGTATTTAACTGCAGACATTTTGTTATGATTGAAGAGAGAGGTGCGTGTGGTAGGGCAAAGACATTGCTTGTTGAGCAAGGGGGCGTATTACAGTCAGTGATCGGCAGTGCTTGTGAGCAGCATTGGTGTGAGCAGACGGCAGGTGGATGGCCGTAGCCGGCCGGGGTGGCCGAGCGGTTCTAGGCGCTACAGTCTGGAACCGCACGACCGCTGCGGTCTCAGGTTCGAATCCTGCCTCGGCCATGGGTGTGTGTGATGTTCTTAGGTTAGTTAGGTTTAAGTAGTTCTAAGTTCTAGGGGACTGATGACATCAGATGTTAAGTCCCATAGTGCTGAGAGCCATTTGAACCATTTTTTGGATGGCCGTAAATAAAGTGACCGCATGTTGAAACGACTTTTCCTTAGTCACACGGTTTCACTGGAGGCCCTACGAGAGAGAGAGCAAAAGTGGTAGCCTGCACACTAAAATTAAGACACCTGCCTCGAAAGGCATTACAAAGAGTGTTTCCTTGACTCTGTCATCTGGGCTGACAATCATGTAGAACCTAGTTTCAAATCATACAAACTAACACAGCGCATTCCCCTCAGAATAATCAAAAGGTAAAATTACAAACCTTACAAACGAAAAAACAATCTCAAACTCAGTGAAAAGGAATTATGCCACACGACTCATAATGCAGGTAATGAAACTGCAAAACGAGCTTCATTAAAGCTCAAACACCAAATTGCCATACACATGAGGCGAATGTTAACTTTCACTAGTAAACCACTGAATTTGAAAGTGCTGCACGGCTTATGGCCTTGGTAATCCACAGAAAGTAAAGGTCTCAGAGGTACACTTTTCGCCAACGCAGGGACAGTCACTAATTTACACCCAAAATTTCCACCAACAAAATTTCTCAGAAGAAAGATTTGTAGACACAGAGAAGGCTTTTGACAGTGTTGAATGGAATGCTCTCTTTCATATTGTAAAGGTGGCAAGGGTAAAATACAGAAACCAGATGGCAGTTATAAGAGTCGAGGGACATGAAAGGGAAGCAGTGGTTGGGAAGAGTGTGAGACAGGGCTGTAGCCTCTCCCCGATGTTATTCAATATGTATATTGAGCAAGCTGTAAAGGAAACAAAAGACAAATTCAGAGTAGGTATTAAAATCCATGGAGAAGAAATAAAAACTTTGAGGTTCGCCGATGACATTGTAATTCTGTCAGAGACAGCAAAGGTCTTGGAAGAGGAGTTGAACGGAATGGACAGTGTCTCGATAGGAGGCTATAAGATGAACATCAACAAAAGCAAAATGAGGATAATGGAATGTAGTCGAATTAAGTCGGGTGATGCAGAGGGAATTAGATTAGGAAATAGGACACATTTAAAGTAGTAAAGGAGTTTTGCTATTTGGGGAGCAAAAGTAACTGATGATGCTCGAAGTAGAGAGGATATAAAATGTAGAGTGGCAATGGCAAGAAAGGCGTTTCTGAAGAAGAGAAATTTGTTAACATCGAGTATAGATTTAAGTGTCAGGAAGTAGTTTCTGAAAGTATTTGTATGGAGTGTAGCCATGTATGGAAGTGAAACGTGGACGATAAATAGTTTAGACAAGAAGAGGATAGAAGCTTTCGAAATGTGGTGCAACAGAAGAATGCTGAAGATTAGATGGGTAGATCACATAATTAATGAGGAGGTATTGAATAGAATTGGAGAGAAGAGAAATTTGACGCACAACTTGACTAGAAGAAGGGATCGGTTGGTAGGACATATCTTGAGGCATCAAGAGATCACAAATTTAGTATTGGAGGGCAGCGTGGAGGGTAAAAATCGCAGAGGGAGACCAAGAGAGGAATACACTAAGCAGATTGAGAAGGATGTAGGTTGCAGTAAGTACTGGGAGATGAAGAAGCTTGCACAGGATAGAGTAGCATGGAGAGCTGCATCAAACCAGTCTCAGGACTGAAGACAACAACAACAACAACAACAAAATAAATGCAAAAGTACAACACGGTTGCGGCCAAAATTGCTGCGAGGAGTAGCCTTGCGGTCTGAAGCGCCTTGCCACGGTGCGCGCAGCTTCCCCGTCGGAGGTCGAGTCGAGTCCTGTCTCGGGCACAGGTGTGTGTGTGTGTGTGTGTGTGTGTGTGTGTTTTGTTCTTAGAGTAATTACTCTAAGTTGGATTAAGTAGTGTGTAAGCCTAGGGAGCGATGACCTAAGCAGTTTGGTACCATAGGAACGTACTACAAATTTCCAAAATTTTACTAATCACAATAAACTAAAATGTTCCAGTGACCCATAAGGCACCAACAACAGATGCACATAGATCAGAGTGCGAGCAATACTGATCGCAACATTTTCCAGCAGCGGTTCTTCCATACGCGAAAATAATAATGGCGAAACTGCAAGCGTCCAGGTCCGCACAGTATGGATAAACAGGGAAGTGCAAATCCACTGAAGGCTGTAGGAGAACACAGTCGATACAGCAATACGATTTCTGCTGCCCAAAGGAGTAACTGGTCGATCTCGGCACAAACGGAACTAACGGCCAAAAGAAACGCTGCGCGCGAAAATCCACGCTTGATACCGTTCCACTGCGCTCCTCCTGCCCTTTCTCACCTCACAACCCACTGCCAGCCTATTTCAAAAACTATGAACCAGCGATCATCTACGAAAACTGTAATCTAAATTCACACCGGCTATCGGCGCGCCACTGAGAGATGGCACCGGGAGGAAAGAGATAAAATGAACTGCAGCCGCCACGGCTAACGAGACTCTAGTGGAGGTGGTTCTCCATTGCCTTCCTCCGACCTGTTACGAAGTGTCAAGTGTGTGTCTGTCTCGTGTGGATAGCGGTGAGTACCTTTACAGTTCAGTGTTGGGTTTGTGTCATGCAGGGTGTTTACGTCAGAGTGTACAAAAGTGTAACAGGACAGAGAGAATGCTCCACTGAACGATTGGAGGTAGGGAACTTCTGGTCGGAGGAGTTGGGTTAAGGAGATATAGAAGTAAACTTGTCTACCGCTTTGTCTAGGACTACTGTTACCTGCCGGCCGCTGGTGGCCGAGCGGTTCTGGCGCTACAGTCTGGAACCGCGCGACCGCTACGGTCGCAGGTTCGAATCCTGCCTCGGGCATGGATGTGTGTGTTGTCCTTAAGTTAGTTAGGTTTAAGTAGTTCTAAGTTCTAGAGGACTTATGACCTCAGCAGTTGAGTCCCAGAGTGCTCAGAGCCATTTTGAACTACTGTTACCCCGCTTACTTACAACTAACAAACATACAAGTTGACACGTACTGTGCTGTTTGTTTACACGTACATTCTTTATTTCGAGCAAGGAAACAGTGCGGACGAGCCTGATCACGATGAAGTCACGATGCAGATCCTGTTTACTTTACTTGTCTGTAAGGTGGCTCTGTTGTATCGTATTTACATTGTCCCACGAGAGAACGCGATACGAATAAACGACAGACCAATTCATTACCCAGTGCTATTCACAGACGTACAGCAAAATACGATAGAACAGTACTGGTACAGTATCGCAGAACTCACTACATACACCCTGCGTATGGGGAAGTACGCCCAAATGCTCTCGCTGTTGCAAGGCTGTACAGGGAACGATTTCCTAGCAGACATCATCCGTCACGAATGTTTCTTTCCCTCATGATGGCCATTCGTACATCCAATTTTGAAGAGGAGGTGCTGTAAGGTGTTGCAGCGGACCCCACTAAAAGTACTCGCCGTATTGCATGTGAAACGGACGCTGCACATAATAAAGTGTGCCGAGTATTCCAAGTACAACAACAATATCATCCCCAACGAGTCCATCCGATTCTTGTGACTGACTTTGCACCGATGGTCGCATTGTGTCAGTGGTTGCTCCAACAATGGGTTGATGGACCAGATTTCCTCAAAATCATGCTTTTTACTGACGGGGCCTCGTTTAGTCGTGACAGTATTTCGAACAGCAGGAGTGGCCATGTGTCGAATGAGGAAAACCCTCAAGCTGTAGTAGTGACACCATCAGGAACGTTCTGCTGTAAATACTGGGCCGGAATTGTAAGCGTCAATCTCATTGCGCCATATCTTTTACCTGGCCATATGAACGGCCACATGTAGAAAGAGTGTCGTGTGAAGAGTTCTGTCTGAGTTGTTGGGGAACGTACACTTGGCTTTTCGCGAGAGAGGATGTGGATACATCATGACGGTGGACCGCCTCGCTTCAGTGTGGATGTTCACAGCCAACACAGTGATGTATTTGCTGGTCGCTGGATTGAAAGGGGAGGTTTTATTCCACGGCCTGCGAGGTCACCTGACCTGAAGCTCTTTGATTATTTTTTATGGGGAAATCTAAATTCACTTGTCCATGAGACCCCAATGTATACAGAGTTGCCGCAATTGTAGTTGCCTGTGATATGATTCGAAGCACACCAGGGATATTCGTCAGGGTAAGTCAGAGTCTTGTTCATCGATGTCATGTTTGCACTGAGGTACATGGCCGTCAATTTCAACATATTTTGTGAGATATAGTACAAATGGTACATTCAATGTGTCAATGATTGTTTTTGCAGTTAACTATAACTAAACTACGCTACTGGACATTAAAATTGCTTCACCACGAAGATAACGTGCTACAGACAGGAAGAAGATGCTGTGATATGCAAATGATTAGCTTTTCAGAGCATTCACACAAGGTTGGGGTGGCGGCGACACATCCAACGTGCTGACATGAGGAAAGTTTCCAGCCGATTTCTCACACACAAACAGCAGTTGACGGGCGTTGCCTGGTGAAACGTTGTTGTGATGCCACGTATAAGAAGGAGAAATGCGTACCATCACGTTTCCGACTTTGATAAAGGTCGGATTGTAGCCTATCGCGATTGCGGTTTATCGTACCGTGACATTGCTCCTCGCGTTGGTCGAGATACAATGACTGTTAGCAGAATATGGAGTCGGTGGGTTCAGGAGGGTAATACGGAACGCCATGCTGGATCTCAACGGCCTCGTATCACTAGCAGCCGAGATGAAAGGCATCTTATCCGCATGGCTGTAACGGATCGTGGTGCCACGTCTCGATCCCTGAGTCAGCAGATGGGAACATTTGCAAGACAACCACCATTTGCACGAACAGTTCGACAACGTTTGCAGCAGCATAGACTATCAGCTCGGAGACCATGGTTGCGGTTATCGACGCTGCATCACAGACAGGAGCGCCTCCGATGGTGTGCTCAACGACCAACCTGGCTGGACGAATGGCAAAACGTGATTTTTTCGGATGAATCCAGGTTCTGTTTACAGCATCATGATGGTCGCATCCGCGTTTGGCGACATCGCGGTGACCGCACATTGGAAGCATGTATTCGTCATCGCCATAATGGCGTATCACCCTGTGCGATGGTATGGGGTACCATTGGTTACACGTCTCGGTCACTTCTTGTTCGCACTGACGGCACTTTGAACAGTGGACGTTACATTTCAGATGTGTTACGATCCGTGGCTCTACCCTTCATTCCATCCCTGCGAAACCCTACATTTCAGCAGGATAATGCACGACCGCATGTTACAGGTCCTGTACGAGCCTTTCTGGATACAGAAAATGTTCGACTGCTGCCCTGGCCAGCACATTCTCCAGATCTCTCACCAATTGAAAACGTCTGGTCAATGGTGGCCGGGCAACTGGCTCGCCTCAATACGCTAGTCACTACTCTTGATGAACTGTGGTATCGTGTTGAAGCTGCATGGGCAGCTGTACCTGTACACGCCATCCAAGCTCTGTTTGAATCAATGGCCAGGCGTATCAAGGCCGTTATTACGGCCAGAGGTGGTTGTTCTGGGTACTGATTTCTCAGTATCTATGCACCCAAATTACGTGAAAATGTTATCACATGTCAGTTCTAGTATAATATACGAGGGGCGTTCAGAAAGTAAGCTCCGATCGGTCGCGAAATGGAAACGACTATGAAAATCCGATAAAGCTTTGCACAGATGTGTTGGGTAGTGTCTCTAGTATAACCCCAGTTAGCATCACGTCGCTCTTCTCATTTCTGAGCTCGCAGTGAGTGCGTAAAGATGTCTAGAAAATAGTGTCTGCCGCCAAGTACGAGGGCCTGGTGAGAAATTTCGTCTGAAGCTATGCAGCTAACATTACATAACTGTCGTGCTGTTTCGTCTTCACGACAATTCTCAGCCGCATTCTTCAGGGACAATGAAGATGCTCCTGCATCGTTTTCAAATGGAAATGTTAGATTACTCACAATACAGTCCGCAATTGTCTCCCCCTGAGTTTCATCTCTGGTCACATGAACCGCTGTCTTTGAAGACAACGTTTTGACACAGACAACGAGGTGTAGGCCAGCGTGGAAAATTGGCGGAAAGCACTGGCGGCTGCCTTCTATGATGAGGCTATTGAAAAGTTGGTACAACGCTATGACAAAAGTCTAAGTCAGAACGGCGTCTACTTAGAGAAGTAGCTGAAAGGTGTAGTTAATTGTTACAAGTAAAACATTTCTGATGTTCACTGTGGTTTCAATTTGGCAATCAATCGGAGCTTACTTTCTGAACAGGCCTCGTATTTGCCCAATGAATATCCGTTTATCATCTGCATTTCTTCTTGGTGTAGCAATTTTAATGGCCTGTAGTGTAAATAAAAAGTACACAGTAATGTTATTTTATCCCAATTATCTCTTTAAGCTGGCTTCTGCGACTCCAGTTTCACTCCCTGAAATTGTTCAGCGGAGTATCCTCTACTCTCAGAATCAGGTGACAAGCCGTCCGCTGATTTTAACGTCTTAATCCAACGGATGGGACACCGCCACCCTGGTCACATGACCTAACTTTATGAGATGTTTGGATTTTAATCCGGAACATTGGCGCAAAGGTGATTTTCAAAAATTTTACGTCGTAGTAGATAAACCCTGTGATTATTTCTTGTAACAGCAAGCAAAAAACTTTTAGCGCGTATTTTTGAGCAAGCGGCCGAAAAGCAATTGCTTCCCACTAGGCCTTACAGTCCTGTACAAGCGATAACCCAAGTGAAGCTAGCTGTAGTAGAAAGAGGGACATTACTGAAGAATATGTAATTTTAGAGCTTCTAAAAATGTATGCTGTGCACAATGTTCCAACCTCCGCCTGCCGTAATCGTCACTATAGTAATGGAAATTCCGCAAATAAGTTAACTGTAGCGCCACACGTTACTAATACATTAACTCACTCAATTGCTAACTTAACTGTCAGCTCAGCATATCATAGCACAAACAGAGTGAGTAGATCTTATTCCACCCATTATGTGACTTTAGCTGGTCTGAAAACACAGTACGCAAAGTTAAGTGGTACGCATATACAGGGTGGTCCATTGATCGTGACCAGGCCAAACATCTCACGAAATGAGGGTCAAACGAAAAAACTGCAAAGCACGAAACTTGTTTAGATGGGGGAAATCATATAGCGCTATGGTTGGACCGCTAGATGGCACTGCCATAGGTCAAACGGATATCAACTGCGTTTTTTTAAAAATAGGAATCCCCATATTTATTACATATTCGTGTAGTATGTAAAGAAATATGAATGTTTCAGTTGCACCACTTTTTTCGCTTTGTGATAGATGGTGCTGTTATAGTTACAAACATGTGGCTCACAATTTCAGACGAACAGTTGGTAAGAGGCAGGTTTTTAAAATTAAAATACAGAACGTAGGTACATTTGAACATTTTATTTCAGTTGTTCCAGTGTGATACATGTACCTTTGTGAACTTATCATTTCTGAGAAAGCATGCTGTTACACCGTGATTACCTGTGAATACCACATTAATGCAATAAATGCTCCAAATGATGTCCGTCAACCTCAATGCATTTGGCAATACGTGTAACGACATTCCTCTCAACAGCGAGTAGTTCGCCTTCCGTAATGTTCGCACATGCATTGACAATGCGCTGACGCATGTTGTCAGGCGTTGTCGGTGGATCACGATAGCAAATATCCTTCAACTTTCCCCCCGGAAAGAGATCCAGAGACGTCAGATCCGGTGAACGTGCGGGCCATGATGTGGTGCTTCGACGACCAATCCACCTGTCATGAAATATGCTATTCAATACCGCTTCAACAACACGCGAGCTATGTGCCGGACATCCATCAAGTTAGAAGTACATCGCCATTCTGTTATGCAGTGAAACATCTTGTAGTAACATCGATAGAACATTACGTAGGAAATCAGCATACATTGCACCATTTAGATTACCATCGATAAAATAGGGGCCAGTTATCCTTCCTCCCATAATTCCACACCATACATTAATCCGCCAAGATCGCTGATGTTCCACTTGTCGCAGCTATTGTGGATTTTCCGTTGCCCAATAGTGAATATTATGCTGGTTTACGTTACCGCTGTTGGCGAATGACGCTTCGTCGCTAAATAGGACGCGTGCAAAACACCTGTCATCGTCCAGTAAATTCTCTTGTGCCCAATGGCAGAACTGTAAACGAAGTTCAAAGTCGTCGCCATGCAATTTCTGGTGCATAGAAATATGGTACGGGTGCAATCGATGTTGATGTAGCATTCTCAACACCGACGTTTTTGAGATTCCCGATTCTCGCGTAATTTGTCTGCTATTGATGTGCAGGTTAGCCGCGACAGCAGCTAAAACACCTATTTGGGCATCATCATTTGTTGCAGGCCGTGGCTGACGTTTCACATGTGGCTGAACGCTTCCTTTCTCCTTAAATAACGTAACTATCCGACGAACGGTCCGAACACTTGGAAGATGTCGTCCAGGATACCGAGCAGCATACATAGCACACGTCCGTTGGGCATTTTGATCACAATAGCCATACATAAATACGCTATCGACCTTTTCCGCAATTGGTAAACGGACCATTTTAACACGGCTAATGTATCACGAAGCAAATACGTCCGTACTGGCGGAATGTTACATGATAGCACGTACTTATACGTTTGTGACTATTACAGCGCCATCTATTAAAAAGCGAAAAAAGTGCTGCAACTAAAACATTCATATTTCTATACGTACTACATTCATATGTAATAAAATATGTAGGTTCCTATTTTTAAAAAACCAGTTGATATCCGTCTGACCTATGGCAGCGCCATCTGGTTTCATCCTTCAGGCTAGACGAGTTTTGTTCTTTGTAGTTTTTCCGTTTGATGCTTATTCCGTGAGATATTTGGCCCGGTCTCTAACAATGGACCACCCTGTACGTAGCAGGGATGACCTCGGAAGGCTACAGAAAAATAATATGTTAGGTACAAATTGGAAGGAGCATAATGCGTCACGGATCGGTACCAATAACCATGATGTTGAAGGTTACTATCGAAGGTCATTCGAAGGAGAGTTTTGTTTCATGGAAACGCCTATTTGTGACGTCTGAGCGAGATTAGAGCTTGAAGTTTTAATTAACATGATTATTGGCAAAAATTTACACCACGACATATAATTTTTCTTGTGGTAGTGCAAGGCAGAACAAACACAAATGAAACATAAATAATTGATTGAGAGTGTGTCCGTGCCTCTCATTTCTCGGAATACCTCTTCGAGTTTGTATCTAAAACTGTATTTTACTGACTCTCTCCTCCCTTCTGTTGAGTAAATCACTACTAGAACTAAAAACATTTGCTTATTTGACATTCATCGAACCTTGTCATGACCTTGAATGATGCATCATTTTAAACGTAAAGTTTGGCAGTATACTTAAACCTTAAATCGAATATGAGGGTTCCCATTAAAAGAAAATCACTTTAATTTCCCCATCGTTTTCAAAATCACGCTCAAGGTCACAGCAATTAGTAGCAGTGCCACGTACAACTTTTATATAGAACATTTTCCTGTATCTCATATCCATCCCCAGTTTTTCCCCGTTATAGATTAAAAAGGCGCACCATATGTATATAAATACACACAAAGACGGCTCACGTTGTCAGCTGGAGCCATCGGTACCAGGTAACAGGCGCGAAGCCCAACCGCCAAGGACAACAGATGCTGGGTATATAGATTCATCTCAGCTTATATTTCTGCAGTCACTGTTTATTTATATAAACAGCTCTTATTGTGCGATCATTGCCACTTGTATCACACGCGACCATCTGCTGATTTCGTGTAAAGAAGTGCGATCAACTTCAGCACGTAGGTGCAACCGTAACGAGGCGACTTTCGAGACGTACGAGATCAACAGCCTTGGAACCTGTTGCTGGCACGAACTTTCTCTACCGCTTTAATTTCACCAGAGCAGAACTGTGGCACGCCGGCTCGTTGGTCTAGGGGTATGATTCTCGCTTAGGGTGCGAGAGGTCCCGGGTTCAAATCCCGGACGAGCCCTGCCTTTTACTCTCTTTTCTAAAATAATTGCTTTGGAGTATCCTCTGAACGCTGCGTTGGTAATGCCTCATTACATTCTTTCATAAACCTTCGCTTTCTTAGTCAGACCTGTCATAAAATGTCGTTAATTTTAGGCGCCTCCGTTTCCTTACTTTTTACAAGACTTTTGCAGTTTTGTTCCAGAGCCTGATACCCAATATAGCCCGCAGTTACCATCAGGAGAACTATCTCTTCTGGCTGTGCACTGCCTTTAATTCCATGTGTCAGTTTAAGGATTAGATATCAAATATACACAATGCTCCAGTTCAGTTAGCTGTTAAATGACACAGCGTCATTCAGTCACTCTAAAACGTTAATAAAACAATATTTTTTGAATAATGAATTTAGAAGGATAACAAAGGAGTGACTCATAAATATTCAGTCAAATGAGACCAAAAATTTGTTCCATTCATAAAGTACTGTTTATTTCGCTGCTTCATACACCTTCCAGATTCTCTTACCTCGCTGATTACCAAAGAAATGCTTTAAACTGTTATCAAGTAACTTGAAACAACACTGCAGAATTTTACTTCGTTTGAGTTTATTGTATCTCCAGCACGTTTATGTTGGATATATTTTAGTCCTTCGTCTAACAGTGTTTCTTCATCCATTGTAAACCTAATGTTCGTAATCCTTTTTTTGTTCCTTGGATAAAATTGTGACAGAGAGGGGAACGTGGCTAGAGTTGCTTTTTTGTGTACTTTCATTGATACAGCGGATTATGTAATTTTTGTTACGAGCGCATCGTATGATTTCTCCAACTAATATATTTTTCTGTGAATCTAAATACATGTACCGCTTTGAATGGAGTAGAGGTATTGCTAAGTTCTAGGTCAGCTGCATATAATTCTTAACGAGGCTTTCTGGTTCAGTAGGTTTTTTTATTGCTGCATTTGTGATTTTGCTCCAAACATCGTGATTTGTGTCTTCAGGTTGGGTGTTGCAATTATTTTGACGTGCACATAGTTTGGAATAATTTTTTCTCGAGACATACCTCAATGAATGTAAGTCCTCAACCTGTTTTAACAATTTTGCTCGTAGGCCTATACAACACAGTATATTCCCCTTCGTATCGCATGACAATATGATTCATGGGCCTGCAGCCTACAAGATTAAGGGCGTTATGTTATAAAATCCAGATTTCTGCTATAGTAGTTTAATGATGTATTTATTGTGATTTCAGCTAGACTGCCATCTTCAGAATATCTGCGAACGCTTCATAACATTTATTTTACTATAATGTTATTTATATCATATTTTCGGTTATACAAATTTGATACTTACGTCCATATATCATCACTGGTTGCTGTCACTTTGCACTGTGTTACAGGACGGTGTAAGTTTAGGTGTCTTATGCTGTGTTTCACTCTCATTGTTGACACTTTCTTGTAATTTTCACTAGCCATAATCTCCTCCCCAATAGAGTTTTCCCCAAGAACAAAGAAAACCTGAAACAAAATATTGAAATACATCCAACCGAAACTAAACGGAATAAACATAAGAAATATCATGCAACTACAGCAATAGCCATTGACACTGAAAAATTACCAATAAAACAACAAAATACACTTAATGTAAAAATTGCACGACCATAGAAAGGGATAGAAACCAAGAACATAGAACACACAATTCTATAACAGCTGACCTCAACATAATCTTGAATATAATTAACAAACTTACCTTAAACCAAGCAATTGCAGTTAAAGCATACAAGGGCAGTAGCTGTATCATAATCAATTGAAATGATTACACAGGTAAAGTACAAGGCTTTTTGACAACACAAATCTCTAGAGATCCCACCAAAAAAAATGAACCAAAGACAAAATATTAACTAAAAGCTCCAACTTCTTACAAGTTTGAAAAAAGGCAAAATATTGTAATGAACCGAACACCATGACTACATGGGCAACCAAAGGTCATAAACCTCATATTCTAATTCATACAAAGGTTAACTGCATTAACAATCACACTCACACTATCATTAAAAAACTGAACAGATTACTCGTAAACTCAGTGCCACATTCAGTATAAAAAACTCTTGTATACTGACATAAAAAATTAAGAATGTAAAAACTCAGGGGACATAAAATTGATCAGAGAAACATCAAAAGAGAGTAAGAGATATATACTCATAATAAATTTAGTTACAGTATCAAACCAAATTTTTGCACTATGGAGAACACAAGTATCAAAGTTTGCGGAAGGAACCAACAAATCTGGCATAGGCTTTACTTTAAGAAAGCAAAATTACCAATAAACACACACCCAGACACATACAAAATCGAATGTCGGGATTGCAATGAATTTTCCATAGAACAGACAGGACACAACTTCAGTATAAGATATCAAGAGCACATGAGAATTAGCGAAAATAATCACTCCACATTCTTCAACCACCTAATGAACGATAGCCCAACGCAGATCGAATGGAGTTAGCAATGAAAATTTTACACATTACCTAAAGGTTTGATAATGAACGAACTTGAAGAGATAGAAACCTAGATACACAACTCAGAGCCCTGATGACATTTTAAGTGAATGAACAGATTTAAAACATAAATATTTCATACGAATATAACCAAAGATAGATAAACACCTGACAGCTACGCACAACACATAGATTACAAAGATTATATGTACAGCCTGAAACGATGGTATCAACACACCATAGCAACTGTGACCACATAGCATCTTTGGCCAACTGTCACAACTGTCAACCTGTCAGATACGATGGTAAAACGTCAAATTGTAAAAAGTACAAGGAAGGACCATTAACAACAGGAGTAAACCACAAAACAACTTACCGGGCAAGGGCCCTAAACCTACATCACGTTGTAATACAAAATAGAGTGACAGTGACCACTGGTGATATATGATGTCAGTACTTGATTTGTATATCTGAAAATGATTAACAAACATTTTAATAAAATAAAAAGGGTTGTCCACAAAGTAAGTTCCGTTTGTATTTCTATCCGCGGCAGCGCTACGATCGCAGTTCCGAGCATGCGCGGCAGTTACTCTGACTCAAGGAGAAGACATGTACGCCATTTGTACGCAATTTTCATATCGCTGCTGCCGACGTGTTCTTTATAGTACTTCTTTATCATGTGAGCTGTAGTTGAAAATGACACCGCGTGTGAAATCAGATCTGTGATTCGTTTTCTAAATGCAAAGAAAGTTAAACCAAAGGAAATTCATCGGCAAATCTGCGAAGTTTACGGTAAAATGCTGTGAGTGATTCTAGCGTTAAAAGGTTTTTGCTTTTCACATTTAACCAAATATAACATTGATGATGATAAATTATGGCAACGTTTGCCGACAAGATAAAGAATGCAACCTTTAACACTAGATTGCTTACTCACGGCAGTTCTCCTTGGCCGTTTTTTGGTACGACTGGGAAAGAGAGAAAAATTAATGAATGATCGCCGATGCGTCGGTTCTCGATTGTGTTCAGGAGACGTACAGATTGATTGCGCGAAAATAGTTTCTCAAATGACCTCTCAACCCGGATTGCTTTCAATGAAATTACCTAAGGGACCTATTTGAATAATAAAAAAAAAAATTGGAAATGAATGCAAAACAGTGAAATTTTGTAAAAAAAGTTGACAGATCGGAAACTGAACACGTTAATGGTCTCCCAAATACAATCGAGACACCGCGATAAAGAGCGAACCTGTATCAAAGTTCATTTAAATATAAACATTATTTGTGGTTAATTTAAAGAAAAGAATAAGCATAGATTTTCTGTACAGTGAAGCATCAATATATTCTCAAAGAACAAAGGCGTTAAACTATAAACATTAACAAATTTACAATGAACACAAAACTTACATTTTTATGTTTTTCTCATATATGGAGCAGTCCAACAATCGCTGCTTCTGTATGTGTGATATTTTGTAAAAGTTAAATTTCCTGGCGTGCGCGTAAGTATTTTTTTATCGTCACAAGGTTTACAAAAGCGTTTTTTTTTTCTTGGTGATAACGTGGTTCTTCACACTAAATGAAATATAACTTGTAGCGGTGCTACACAACACGTCTTAACAAGTCGGCGACCAAACATCAAAGGTAATGAAGTACATGTTAACATATCGGCGACCAGAAGTACAACTAACTATAAAGACACTAGAATTTTCGTAAAAAATGATAAATTGTTCTTTCTTCTGTTTCGCAGCTTCTTACTATCAAGCGCTGCGGCAATTATTTTAAATATCTGCGCCCAGCGAGTCACAGTGATTAAAAGTACCTTTTAAGCGCTGGCCGCGCGTCTTGGTATAGGCGCACGTTATAAACAGATTTCGTTTCTTTACTCTCGCGTTGTCATGCTTAGTATCATTACAAACTACAGCTCGGTGGCTGTCCTTTTCCCATATGTAAAATGTCTGAAATCCAATAATATCACATGATTCAGTGCTCAGAAGATGGGTCAGACTGTTCAATGAAGAACGTTATCAAGTGCACAATGAAGAACGCAGTGGACGCCCGTCTGTGGTTACTGATGAACTGGTTCACACAATTGAACACAAGATTAAGCACACCTGTAAATTTACACTTGGTGCCCTTACAATGAGTGTTCTGCAAATCTCACGATCACTAATTCATGAAATTGTTACTGAAAACTGAAATTTCGAAAATTTTGCTCACGTCGGGTACCCAAAATTCTTACTGAACAATACAAGAAAAAACCGGACGGGCAGTGCACTTCAGTTTTTGACACGCTACAGTGAAAAAGGCGATGGTTTTGTTTCTCGGATAGTCACGGGGGTGAAACTTGGAAATGGAGGCACACTTCATTCCCAACGAAGGTTAAGCCTAAGGGATTCTTGACACATCTAGAAGTCATGTGCACCGTATTTTGGGACAGAAAAGGCATTTTTCTGATTGGTTTCTTACCTCGAGGACAAACAATCAATGCACATGGTCACTGCGAGGCCATTAAGAAATTGCGCCGTGTAATACAGAACAAGCGCCGAAGATTACTGTAAATAGGTGTTGTTTTTTTCCGCGCGACCTCACACGGCGAATGTGACCAAACAAGTCTTACGGGAATTTCACTGGGTCGCGTTTAATCATCCTCCGTACAGCCCGGACCTCGCTCCTAGCGACTTTCATCTCTTCTTACACCTAAAATCTGGCCTTGGTGGTCAATACTTTAACGATGATAACGAGCTGAAAGAACATGTTACCACATGGTTGAACACACAGGCGGCAACCCTCTATGAAGAAGGCATACAAAAACTTGTGCCACGCTATGAAAAGTGCCTTCAAAATTTCGGAAGCTATATAGAAAAGTAATTTAACAGTTGCAAATTTTTGTGCAATAAATATCTTTTTCTGTATCTGTACACGTTTGTTTTATATAACCAAAAGGAACTAACTTTGTGGACATAGCTCATAATATATGCAGAGGGTCTGAGGATGACAGACTAGCCATTGAAGCAAATACATCATTAATTTACTATAGCAGCAGTGAAGAATTTATTACATTGCGTCTTTAAGAGATGTCTCCTAAGCCGCGTGACCATTGGACCGTAAGTAACTCAAAACTGTCACCATGTAAGGCCGCTTCAGAGGGTACATTTGACGTTGATTCGGAAATGAACAAACATTTACGTATAAAGGACATGACACCTATTGGCAAACAAAAAACTCGTTAACCTTATAATAAAAATAAAACGGTATTGTCTTTCAATAAGCACACTACTGCTCATGATGCGAAAAAATCCCACTGAGAAATACTGATGAAACAGATATTAGTAGACAATTAAAACGAACGTCATAACGTATATTAAACCAAAGAGATGATATATTAACACCATTACTTTCAACATACGATAAAATACTTAACACTATAGAAAACTGAAACTACTGTACGACTGTTGCAAGTAGTCAACTGGCGGTCCTGGAGTTAACGAATCGCGACCCCAAGCAAAAGAAGAGGCAACGGAGACGGAGGTAATGTCGGCAAATACCATGTTTTGTACTTTTATGAAACAATAATGCTTTCAATGTCACAATATCGAAACTGTTTTCACATTGAAAGAGACAGGCTACGCACTGCGTCGTGTCGTATAGGTATTTTATTGTTCACAAGTGGAACTTCCAGAACTGTCTTCACCGAGTCCGAGTGAATATTCGTCACCACCTTCTACGCAGAAGTGACAACAATCTTTTACGATCAGTGAGACTTCAAACAACGACGTTCAGTAACCACCAGGGCCTGATACTTCGAAGGAATATAAACGTCGATGCCACAGAAATCTAAAATAAGTGACTGGGTGTGCTAAAAATATTAAATATATGTACACTACTGACCATTAAAATTGCTACACCAAGAAGAAATGCAGATGATAAACGGGTATTCATTGGACAAATATATTATACTAGAACTGACATGTGATTACATTTTCATCCAATTTGGGTGCACAGATCCTGAGAAATCAGTACCCAGAACAACCACCTCTGGCCGTAATAACGGCCTTGATACGCCTGGGCACTGAGTCTAAGAGAGCTTGGATGGCGTGTACAGGGTACAGCTACCCATGCAGCTCCAACATGATACCACAGTTCATCAAGAGTAGTGACTGGCGTATTGTGACGAGCCAGTTGCTCGGCCACCATTGAGCAGACATTTTCAATTGGCGAGAGATCTGGAGAATGTGCTGGCCAGGGCAGCTGTAGAACATTTTTGTATCCAGAAAGGCCTGTACAGGACCTGCAACATGCGGTCGTGCATTATCATGCTGAAATGTAGGGTTTCGCAGGGATCGAATGAAGGGTAGAGCCACGGGTAGTAACACATCTGAAATGTAACTCCACTATTCAAACTGCAATCAGTGCGAACAAGAGGTGACCAATGCACCCCATACCATCACGTCGGGTGATACGCCTGTATGGCGATGATGAATACACGCTTCCAATGTGCGTTCACCGCAATGTCGCCAAACAGGGATCTGACCGTCATCATGCTGTAAACAGAACCTGGATTCATCCGAAAAAATCACGTTTTGCCATTTGTCCACCCAGGTTGGTCGTTGAGTACACCATCGCAGGCACTTCTGTCTGTGATGCAGCGTCAAGGGTAACCGCAGCCATGGCCTCCGACTGATAGTCCATGCTGCTGCAAACGTCGTCGAACTGTTCGTGCAGATGGTTGTTGTCTTGCAAACGTCCCCATCTGTTGACTCAGGGATCGAGACGTGGCTGCACGATCCGTTACAGTCATGCGGATAAGATGCCTGTCATCTCGACTGCTAGCGATACGAGGCCGTTGGGATCCAGCACAGCGTTCCGTATTACCCTCCTGAACCCACCGATTCCACATTCTGCTAACAGTCGTTGGATCTCGACCAACGCGAGCAGCAATGTCACGATACGATAAACCGCAATCGTGATAGACTACAATCCGACCTTTATCAAAGTCGGAAACGTGATGGTACGCATTTCTCCTCCTCACACGAGGCATCACAACAACGTCTCACCAGGCAACGCCGGTCAACTGCTGTTTGTGTATGAGAAATATTTTGGAAACTTACCTCATGTCAGCACGTTGTAGGTGTCGCCACCGACGCCAACCTTGTGTGAATGCTCTGAAAAGCTAATCCTTTGCATATCACAGCATCTTCTTCCTGTCGGTTAAATTTCGCGTCTGTAGCACATCATGTTCGTGGTGTAGCAATTTGATTGGCCAGTAGTATAATATCGATGTCTGTCAAATTACTAAGCAAAGCGGACCTCTGTATCTGTAATTTACCTTTTCGAAGACAAACTCATATTTATACACAGCAAATTTTTCATTAAATTAAATATTTACCCCTCTTTTACCTGCCCCTCACGTTACGGTACGTCAGATTACGTAACATGTATCCCATACAAGATGTTTCGTCTTCTGTACCTTGCTCATGAAATTCCACTCCTCTTTTTACCTGCTCAGTACGTCCTCATTTCTCATTCTGTCAATATACTTCACTTTCCACCTTGCTATCCATAACCATCTTTCAAAACTGCTTTTTTTTCTATCTTTCGGATTGACTATCAGAACGGCAAGACACCACACTCCACACAAACATTTGGCGAACCTTTTCCTAAATGTAATGGGATGCCTCTAGCTGCCAGAAAACCTTTCACTCTCGCGAAAGCTTTCTTCCCATGAAAATTCTGCGTCTCACTTCATCTGTACAACTGCCGTCGGAAGGTATCAAGTTTCCCAAATACTTGAATAACTGAAACAGTTCTAACCTAGTGATATATTTATAGTGTCATCGTCTTTTCCGATTGTCGTCACTTTGGCCTTGCCAGTGTTCAGTTTCATCCCGAACTCTTCACCCACACTTAAAACATCCGCCATCATTACATGAAGCTCTCCTCCGTTTCGGCTAGCTCAGTCTTATGACCATACATGATGGCTTTTATTCTTTCTCCTCTCAACGCAAGTTCCTTTTTTTGTTTTTTTTTTCTTTTTTTATTTATTTTTTCAGTGTCCTTATTCATAGGCTTTTCAGTACACACATACTGAAAAGTGATTGTGACATACAGCACCCTCTTCCATTAACCACCTCTCCAGCTTCATCTTCTACTCGAACATCCACATTCTGTCCCCTATAGAGTTACTTTATCACCCTTCTATCCTTCCAGCATATACCAGTACGTTTCAGAATCTTTAACAGCATACACCAGTCAATTCTGTTAAATGCTTTTTCCCAGTCGAGTAAACAAACAGAAATTTCTCTATGCATACAAAACTAATTGTCCTATTATCTTTATATTCATTGCCATTGCATTTCTTTGGTAAGAAAAGCATTGAGTACTATTCCCTAAGCCCTGTACTACCTCAGATGGTAGTTGATCACAACCCATTACTTTCCCTTCCCCAAGAACCTGAATGCTTACTCCACCTCACAGTTTTCTGTTACTGGTCCACATTCATTTTTGTTACATTGTTGTTCATCCTCCATTTTTCGCGGTTCTTTCATTAACATATTCTTTACTCACGTTGCTTTTTCATCCAGTCTCCACTCGTTTTGTAATTATTCCTTCACAGTTCGTTACTCTTCTTTCTGTATTGTCGTTTTTCTTCTTCTGAAGAGTCGTTTACCCTTTTTCTCGGCTCACCCAAGTATCTAATACACTCTGTGTCAACCATTACTTTTCATTCCTCTTTTTCCCCACTTTTCCAACTTCTTTCTCTAAGGTTTCCAGCATTGCATCTATGACGGTAGCCCAATCTCGAGATACATCCAAACTCAGCACACGCCTTCCCCAGATTTCCTTCCATACTGTTTGTAAGAGGTTCTGCATCTACATCCTTCAGTTTTGCTAGATTCCACTTCTTTAGAAGTTGTTTATTTTTAATATGTTTCAGCCTAGATCGTATGTCGGCTACAGAGAGTTGTGATGTGTATTGACATCTGCTCCAGGGAAAGTCTTAAACATTCTGATGCTGTTTTTAATTCTTTGATCGATTAAAATATAACATACCTAGTATCTGGCTTTATTATAAGGGCCTTTACATCTATGCAGTCTTGCGATTCTTGAAACAGGTGTTTCCGAACTAAAAGCCAAGATTCTCACAAAACCCTGTCTGCTTACCTCCTCTTTCATTCTGTTGCCCTGTTCCACAATCTGTAACATTTCCATGCCTACATCCCCCACCACGCTCGTCCAGTGTTCCACCATCGCAGTTCTTATTTGATCTTTCCATTTTATTCGGTTACCTCTTCTTCACATATCTTTTCCACCTTTTCCTCGTCTACTTTCGGTGCAGGCATGTGCACTTGGACGAAGTAGGTATCTACAGGGTCACTCGATATCTTCTTGGCACTGACAGGCATTATTTCGATCATGTCCTTATCCATATTCTTCTTATTCAGTAAGCCTACTCCTCCTCCTCCTCTACGGTCTCCTACCTTGTAAATCATGTTATACAATCCAGAAATTAACTCTCCTTTTTCCCATGGCACTTCACAAAGTCCTAAAACGCTGACGTTACACTTCATTTTCCAGATCCACATTTTTTACTTTACCTTTCTTGTTCATTGTTCTCGCATCCGAAGTTCCAGTCGTCAGTCCAGAAATTTCAGTCTTCTTCTTGTTTAATCTCCCAGTGTGCTAATTTCCTGAGATAGTGCCCACCCGAAGATCCGACTGGTCGCACGTTACCCTGGAATGTATCTCCTCAGGAACAGCCATTCCATAAAGGAATTACAGACACCACAATGGTCTTTAGTGAGGTGCTTCCCCTTCCCTTCCGCATCCTGTACCTTTAGCTTCCTATAGAGTATTCCGCCTTCAAGAGCACAAGGGTGCCATGCACTTGCACTCGCTCATCCACCCTTCAAATGGGCTGTCGGCACTTCGTGGAAGGCGACCACTTACATTGGCGGTTACCCGCTGAGTGGTAACAGTCGAACGACATGCCCAGGACATGGATCATGTTAGAGCGTGATATGAAACGAAATGGGTCGAATCTGTAATTGGAAAGATGAATGAAAGTCTTCGCAATGTTAGAAGTATTCAGAAAAAAATCATTCCAACCGCTTATGTACATCTACATCTACATCTACATTGATACTCCGCAAGCCACCCAACGGTGTGTGGCGGAGGGCACTTTACGTGCCGCTGTCATTACCTCCCTTTCCTGTTCCAGTCGCGTATGGTTCGCGGGAAGAACGACTGTCTGAAAGCCTCCGTGCGCGCTCTAATCTCTCTAATTTTACATTCGTGATCTCCTCGGGAGGTATAAGTAGGGGGAAGCAATATATTCGATACCTCATCCAGAAACGCACCCTCTCGAAACCTGGCGAGCAAGCTACACCGCGATGCAGAGCGCCTCTCTTGCAGAGTGTGCCACTTGAGTTTATTAAACATCTCCGTAACGCTATCACGGTTACCAAATAACCCTGTGACGAAACGCGCCGCTCTTCTTTGGATCTTCTCTATCTCCTCCGTCAGACCGATCTGGTACGGATCCCACACTGATGAGCAATACTCAAGTATAGGTCGAACGAGTGTTTTGTAAGCCACCTCCTTTGTTGATGGACTACATTTTCTAAGCACTCTCCCAATGAATCTCAACCTGGTACCCGCCTTACCAACAATTAATTTTATATGATCATTCCACTTCAAATCGTTCCGCACGCATACTCCCAGATATTTTACAGAAGTAACTGCTACCAGTGTTTGTTCCGCTATCATATAATCATACAATAAAGGATCCTTCTTTCTATGTATTCGCAATACATTACATTTGTCTATGTTAAGGGTCAGTTGCCACTCCCCGCACCAAGTGCCTATCCGCTGCAGATCTTCCTGCATTTCGCTACAATTTTCTAATGCTGCAACTTCTCTGTATACTACAGCATCATCCGCGAAAAGCCGCATGGAGCTTCCGACACTATGTACTGGGTCATTTATATATATTGTGAAAAGCAATGGTCCCATAACACACCCCTGTGGCACGCCAGAGGTTACTTTAACGTCTGTAGACGTCTCTCCATTGATAACAACATGCTGTTTTGTGTTTGCTAAAAACTCTTCAATCCAGCCACACAGCTGGTCTGATATTCCGTAGGCTCTTACTTTGTTTATCAGGCGACAGTGCGGAACTTTATCGAACGCCTTCCGGAAGTCAAGAAAAATAGCATCTACCTGGGAGCCTGTATCTAATATTTTCTGGGTCTCATGAACAAATAAGGCGAGTTGGGTCTCACACGATCGCTGTTTCCGGAATCCATGTTGATTCCTACATAGTATATTCTGGGTTTCCAGAAATGACATGATACGCGAGCAAAAAACATGTTCTAAAATTCTACAAGAGATCGACGTAAGAGATATAGGTCTATAGTTTTGCGCCACTGCTCGACGACCCTTCTTGAAGACTGGGACTATCTGTGCTCTTTTCCAATCATTTGGAACCCTCCGTTCCTCTAGAGACTTCCGGTACACGGCTGTTAGAAGGGGGGCTGGTTCTTTCGCGTACTCTGTGTAGAATCGAATTGGTATCCTGTCAGGTCCAGTGGACTTTCCTCTATTGAGTGATTCCAGTTGCTTTTCTATTCCTAGGACACTTATTTCGATGTCAGCCATTTTTTCGTTTGTGCGAGGATTTAGAGAAGGAACTGCAGTGCGGTCTTCCTCTGTGAAACAGCTTTGATAAAAAGGTGTTTAGTATTTCAGCTTTACGCGTGTCATCCTCTGTTTCAATGCCATCATCATCCCGTAGTGTCTGGATATGCTGTTTCGAGCCACTTACTGATTTAACGTAAGACCAGAACTTCCTAGGATTTTCTGTCAAGTCGGTACATAGAATTTTACTTTCGAATTCAATGAACGCTTCACGCATAGCACTCCTTACGCTAACTTTGACATCGTTTAGCTTCTGTTTGTCTGAGAGGTTTTGGCTGCGTTTAAACTTGGAGTGGAGCTCTCTTTGCTTTCGCAGTAGTTTCCTAACTTTGTTGTTGTACCACGGTGGGTTTTTCCCGTCCCTCACAGTTTTACTCGGCACGTACCTGTCTAAAACGCATTTTACGATTGCCTTGAACTTTTTCCATAAACACTCAACAATGTCAGTGTCGGAACAGAAATTTTCGTTTTGATCTGTTAGGTAGTCTGAAATCTGCCTTCTATTACTCTTGCTAAACAGATAAACCTTCCTCCCTTTTTTTATATTCCTATTGACTTCCATATTCAGGGATGCTGCAACGGCCTTATGATCACTGATTTCCTGTTCTGTACATACAGAGTCGAAAAGTTCGGGTCTGTTTGTTATCAGCAGGTCCAAGATGTTATCTCCACGAGTCGGTTCTCTGTTTAATTGCTCGAGGTAATTTTCGGATAGTGCACTCAGTATAATGTCACTCGATGCTCTGTCCCTACCACCCGTCCTAAACATCTGAGTGTCCCAGTCTATATCTGGTAAATTGAAATCTCCACCTAAGACTATAACATGCTGAGAAAATTTATGTGAAATGTATTCCAAATTTTCTCTCAGTTGTTCTGCCACTAATGCTGCTGAGTCGGGAGGTCGGTAAAAGGAGCCAATTATTAACCTAATTCCGTTGTTTAGTGTAACCTCCACCCATAATAATTCACAGGAACTATCCACTTCTACTTCACTACAGGGTAAACTACTAATAACAGCGACAAACACTCCACCACCAGTTGCATGCAATTTATCGTTTCTAAACACCGTCTGTACCTTTGTAAAAATTTCGGCAGAATTTATCTCTGGCTTAAGCCAGCTTTCTGTACCTATAACGATTTCAGCTTCGGTGCTTTCTATCAGCGCTTGAAGTTCCGGTACTTTACCAACGCAGCTTCGACAGTTGACAATTACAATACCGATTGCTGCTTGGTCCCCACATGTCCTGACTTTGCCCCACACCCGTTGAGGCTGTTGCCCTTTCTGTACTTGCCCAAGGCCATCTAACCTAAAAAACCGCCCAGCCCACGCCACACAACCCCTGCTACCCGTGTAGCCGCTTGTTGCGTGTAGTGGACTCCTGATCTATCCAGCGGAACCCGAAACCCCACCACCCTATGGCTCAAGTCGAGGAATCTGCAGCCCACACGGTCGCAGAACCGTCTCAGCCTCTGATTCAGACCCTCAACTCGGCTCTGTACCAAAGGTCCGCAGTCAGTCCTGTCGACGATGCTGCAGATGGTGAGCTCTGCTTTCATCCCGCTAGCGAGACTGGCAGTCTTCACCAAATCAGATAGCTTCCGGAAGCCAGAGAGGATTTCCTCCGATCCATAGCGACACACATCATTGGTGCCGACATGAGCGACCACCTGCAGATGGGTGCACCCTGTACCCTTCATGGCATCCGGAAGGACCCTTTCCACATCTGGAATGACTCCCCCCGGTATGCACGCGGAGTGCACATTGGTTTTCTTCCCCTCTCTTGCTGCCATTTCCCTAAAGGGCCCTATTACGCGCCTTATAAGACACTAGTGCCACCAGATGTTGAATAGTGATCTCGATGTTTGAACAGACGTGAAACAAAATATTGATTTTACACATGGGGTCTTCGAGGAGGACAGTTCTGCTAGTTCCATCATATATTTCTCGTGAAAGGAATAAAGGCCTATAGCAGTATTGGGTTTAACGTCCTGTCAACAATGACGCCATTAAACAAGGAATAAAAGCTTGAGTTAGGACCGATGTGCAAAAGAAAACGGCGAGAATATTATAAGAGAGGTGACAGCCCGTATCGGGTAATACACCTCTTACAGTGCTATTGCATACCATTCTTGATTGGCTTCGACTTATATGCATTTTTTGAATTCTAGAATTGACAATGATAACACTATTTCTTTTATTCTTAGCAACGTTCGTCCACTTCATCTGCATTTCGTCCTATACCCTATACCCTGGGAAGAACTACGACTACTTATTGCGTATAGGTTTAATTTTTGACTACAATAGTGCACCCACGAAGATCTTAACTTCCTTTAAGAGGTCTAATAGTTGCAGAGAGCTGTATATTCAATTTCAATTATGTTGGAAGAGGAAGTATATCATTACGTGCGCCGTACGATCTCATACACTTCACTCAATTAAGTTTGCAGTGCTAATAAGTAACATGACTTGCAAACAAGTAACAGCCACATTTACTATCGTAAATGCGGCGGTTACTAGAGACTTTGTGGATATGACATGCGCGAGCGACGGCCGCTGTTCCGAATTCTGCTTACGTTCACAATATGCATACTGGCTGGATAAATGCCAATCTCGAGCAGGCTGTATTATGATCTTGCTCAAACCTGACCAGATTAATAAATGTGTGCGATACTTTCTGGCGAAATCATGCACTGGACGCGGAACGTGATACTGATTCACCTCAAGGGAAAAAGCTGTGTCCATCCATGGGTAACAATACTGACATAACACAAGCATTCCTTCAAATGAGATTGTTACTGTTGCTGTGGTTGTCGTTGTTACGTCTTCAGTCCGACCTTTCCTTTTAGTGAAGTTGTGCAATAAATTACTTATCTTTCCAGTTCGATACGGTATCTCTACACTAGTTATCTGATTTTCCCATGTGATTTACAGCATTCTTTAGTGACACCACACTGAAAAACTTCTATTCTCCTCTTATTTCAACACTTCTGTGTCTACGTTTCACCTCTGGACAAGGCTACTCCAGATACATACTTTTAGAAAGTACTTCGTAACTTTTGAACTTACGTTCGAAGCTAACAAGTTACTCTTATTCATGAATTCTTTCTGTTCCACTCTGCAGTTTACATCCTCTCTATGTCGCCCATCCTCAGTTATTTTACCGTTCAAAGGCAAAACTGTTCAACTATTTTTAACGTCACTTTCCTAATTTAACTACATTCCATTACTCTTGTTGTACTTTCGTTGAGATGCACCTTATACCTCTTTTCAAAACGCTATCGATTCCGTGCAAAACGCTGCAGTGGCCACAGCACCTGTTTCTTCAGCTATAATGTACGTCCGAAGGACCGTTCTTCATTCTTCTTAACAACACAGGCACTGCAATATCGCATTTATTCACTGATACGGGGCAGTGACTTTCAATTACAATGTCCTCCCCTGTACGGGACTTACATGATTTGTGTGCGAGTAGAGGCTGTGACGTAGGTACGACGACTCGTGGAAGTTCGGGTATGGCCGTAAGTCGTTCACTGATAGCCGAAACGGTTAAAGCGACAAATCCGACTTAGAGTTCCAGTCCGGCACAAATTCTCTCACACAGCTAATGGTTGTCGAATTCGCAACTGCAAATTGATTTCAAATACCGAAAGTTTTCATTCCTTCTCCCTGAGCTTTAATTTGCCTTCCAAATTTTACCTTGAATTCCTTCATAATTTCCTCAAGTACAGACTGAATAACTGAAGCGGTAGGCTACTACCCTGTATCCCTCCCTTCTGAATTAATTACTGTCTCCCTTACATGGCCTTTCACAGCTCCCATCTGGTTTCAGTACAAGTTACAGACCAACTCTTGCTTTCTGTATTTTATTACTGTTACCGTCAGACTTTCAAAGAGCTTATTTGAGTCAACATTTCAAAAGTTTTCTCTGTATCCCCAAATGCTATAACGTAGGTTTGCCTATCTGGACTCTGCCTTATAAAACACTCCGTCCAGGTACATTAATGTGACCACCAGTCACAAACCTGAATGCCCATCTTTCGCAGTGAGGACAGTTCCGAAACGTGCAGGGACAGTCAGTGAAGTCCTGGAAGGGATCGACAGGAATGGGGAGCCATGTCGGTTCCAGTGCCGATTCCCGAATGCGGGCGTTTCTCGGTTAAAGACCCATGGCGTGAAGAGTCCGACCGAAGTGGTAACACAAATTGGGTTTAAATCAGGGTCGTCCGATGGCCAGGGGAGTACAGTAAACTCGTCACGGTGCTCTTCGAGCTACACATGTGCACTGATAGCTGTGTTGCAATATCCTGTTCGTAAATGTCATCGTGCACATGAAAAACGAACTCCACTACTGGCCATTAAAATTGCTACACCACAAAGATTACGTGCAACAGACCCGAAATATAACGGACAGGAAGAAGATGCTGTGATAAGCAAATGATTAGCTTTTCAGAGCATTCACACAACGTTGGCGCCGGTGGCAACACCTACAACGTGCTGACACGAGGAAAGTTTCCAACCGATTTCTCATACACAAACAGCAGTTGACCGGCGTTGCCAGGTGAAACGTTGTTATGATGTCTCGTGTAAGGAGGAGGAATGCGTACCATCACGTTTTCGACTTTGACAAAGGTCGGAATAAAGCCTATCGTGATTGCAGTTTCTCGTATCACGACATTGCTGCTCGCTTTGGTCGAGATCCAATGACTGTTAGCAGAATATGGAATCGGTGGGTTCAGGAGGGTAATGCGGAACGCCGTGCTGGATCCCAACAGCCTCGAATTAGTAGCGGTCGAGATGCCAGGCATCTTATCCGCATGGCTGTAACGGATCGTGCAGCTACTTCTCGATCCCTGAGTCAACACATGGGTACGTTTGCAAGTTAACAACCATCTGCACGAGCAGTTCGACGACGTTTGCAGCAGCATGGACTATCAGCTCGAAGACCATGGCTGCGGTTACCCTTGACTCTGCATCGCAGACAGGAGCACCTGCGATGGCGTACTCGACGACGAACCTGGGTGCACGAATGACAAAACATCATTTTTTCGGATGAATCCAGGTTCTGTTTACACATCATGATGGTCGCATCAGTGTTCGGCGACATCGCGGTGAACGCACATTGGAAGCGTGTGTTTGTCATCGCCTTACTGGCGTATCACCCGGCGTGATGGTATGGTTACACGTCTCGGTCACCTCTTGTTCCCATTGGCGGCACTTTGAACGTGGCTCTACCCCTTCATCCGTTCCCTGTGAAACCCTACATTTCAGCAGGATAATGCACGACCGCATGTTGCAGGTCCTGTACGGGCCTTTCTGGATACAGAAAATGTTAGACTGCTGCCCTGGCTAAACATTCTCCAGACCTCTCACAATTTTAAACGTCTGGTCAATGGTGGCCGAGCAACTGGCTCGTTACAATATGCCAGTCACTACTCTTGATGAACTGTGGTATCGTGTTGAAGCTGCATGGGCAGCTGTACCTGTACACGCCATCCAAGCTCTGTTTGACGCAATGCCCAGGCGCATCAAGGCCGTTATTAGGGCCAGAGATGGTTGTTGTGGGTACTGATTTCTCAGGATCTATGCACCCAAATTGCGTGAGAATGCAATCACATGTCAGTTCAAGTATAATATATGTGTCCAATGAATACCCGGTTATCATCTGCATTTCTTCTTGGTGTAGCAATTTTAATGGCCAGTGGTGTACTTGTAGAGGTGGAATGCATAATTGTGTTGATCCATTGTGCCTTCCAGAATGAGGAGATCAACCAGAAAATGAAACGAAGACGTTCCCCAGACCACAAAGTTCCCCCCTCCGGGCTGGACTCTGCCAACGATTGTTGCAGGGTGTTTACTTTCACGCCGTGCTTGCAAACGACCATCTGTCCGATGGTGCACGAAAAGTCATTCACTTCAAACGTTCACCGGTCGCCATTCACTGGACTCCAGTTGCCTTATTGGCGAGCGAATTCCAGCTTTCATCGCCGATGAACAGCAGTCAGCACGGGAACATGAGCCATGCGCCTGCCGCGGAGCTTCTTACACAACAATGGGGAAGCACTGTCGGTCGTCCCTTGGGTCATGTGGGCGGACTGTTGCCCAGAAGTTGCACCCCTGTTCTACTGTATACGTCGTTCACCACTGTCAACTAATCTCCCATGCTGCACCATAGTTGAATTTTGAATGACGCCGTTATGTCATGCACGGTGTACTTCAAACACGGCGGCACGCGAACAGTTTACAGACTGGCATGAAAGGCAATGATCGTGTTCTTTTGCACGTCAGATAAATGGCTCCGGTTCCGGATTTCGACAACAGCTGCCTTCGTGTTCTTACATTTCTTCGGAACCCAAACCTATCTTTACCAAGGTTAGGTTCTACCATTCTTCGGTGAATAATTAGTTACAGTTTGGCACACGTGACTTATTAAACCGATGGCTCTGTAATGCTCACATGTGTCAGCTCCTTTCTTCTTTGGAATTAGAATTCTCACATTCTTCTTGAAGTCTGAGGGGGCTTCGCCTGGCTCATACATCTTGGGTAAAAGGTGGAATATTTTATCATGAATGAATCTTTCGCTATGCAGCGGAGAGAGAGCTCATGTGAAACTTACTGACAGATTAAAACTCTGAAGCGGATCGTGACTCGAACACGGGACCTTTACCTTTCGTGGACAAGTGCTGTACCGACTGAGCTACCGAAGCACATTTGACGACTTTACTTCCGCCAGTACCTCCTCTTCTAACTTCCAACCTTCACAGAAGATCTCTTGCATATCTTGCAGACCTAGCATTCCTGGAAGAAGGGATATTGGGGAGACATGGCTTAGCCACAGCCTGGGGGATGTTTCCAGAATGAATCTTTCACTCTGCAGCGGGTTGTGCGCTGACACGAATCTTTCTGAGACGTACTTGCTCCGTTGGAGAGTGAAAAATGAATTCTGGAAACATCCGCCAGGCTGTGGCCAAGCCATGTCTCCGCAACATTCTTTTTTACAGGAGTGCTAGTCGCCCAAGTTTCTCAGGAGAGCTTCTCTGAAATTTGGAAGGTAGGAAACAAGGTACTGAAGGAATAAAGGCTGTGACGACGGGTCATGTGTCGTTCTTGGGCAGTTCAGCTGACAGAGCACTTACATGCAAAAGGCAAAGGTCACGAATTCGAGCCTCGATCTGCCAGAAAGTTTCAGTTTTATCCCAAGAACCTCAATAAATTTATTAGAATGATGTCTACGCGGAGTAAATCAACTTGATGACGTCATTATGGATAGGGAAGAGGAGAAAGACGAATATTAGATGGTAGAAACGGTACTGTATCGTATCCAGCATCTCATATTCGTCTTCTTCCTCTTTTCTGTACCTAATTACGTCTTCAACTTAGTTTACTCTGTGTAGCCCTTGTGTACATTTCTTCCATATTTCAGCCTTCCTGAAACACGCTACATTAAAACCCTTAGGCCACTTGAGCAGATTGGTGAAGATCCCTTGGTGGATGCTGCTGAACCTTCTTTCGAAGTATTATATTTATTAACACAATCTTCATTTCTTTGTACTTAAGATACAGATCAGTAATAATTTAGCTCAATAAAAACATTCGTATAAAGTGACCACAATGGATCAAATGACAGTAATATTAGCAATAATGTAAAAGAACACTGTTAGCCTGCATCTATTTTTTCCTCTTTTCTTAATACAAAAAGAACGATTTCGTTAAATTGCTTGTACAACAAAAAACGTAAGACATGTTCAATGTCCCTCTATAATACGAAGTTGCCGCGCGGGATTAGCCGAGTCTAGGCGCTGCAGTCATGAACTGTGCGGCTGGTCCCGGCGGAGGTTTGAGTCCTCCCTCGGGCATGGGAGTGTGTGTTTGTCCTTAGGATAATTTAGGTTAAGTAGTGTGTAAGCTTAGGGACTGATGACCTTAGCGGTTAAGTCCCATAAGATTTCACACACATATAATACGAAGTTACTGCCACAGATTCAAGCCATCGACCCAAAATTTTTTATCGTCATCAATATCACACTATCACACCACCTTGCTAGATCGGCCTCAATCATCTTTTGAGTAATATCTTACGTTAGAGCTTAGAAAACACATAAATAGCACTCTAAGAATTATACATTGGCATTAATCAAAACTTCTAATCGTCAATAAATAGTTCCAATAAAATTAAAGAAATACGAAGCAGAAAATATCTTTCTAGAAATTTTAATCCCGAAAAATTCGAGTACCATAATTACGTAGCTGCAACCAGAAAAAGCAACATTCCTTCATCTGGACGAGAGTGGTCACACCCGCCCCTGGCCGCTTCAACAGAGAAGTGAAATTAGTCAACTGAAACGACACACAGTTTCAAACGTGGACTTAGTATAAGCTGCAGTGTGCCCAGTGGGCTGTAACACAGGGAACCAGAGCAGTCTTCTAACTATTCTTGTAAATGTGAACTTGGCGCCTAAACGCTGCCAAGACAACTTTGCTCTGAATTTCGAAACATAGGAAATAAATGTACCCTTGACCACTTGAACCGGCCATAATGTGAGATTCACAATGTCGATTAGAACCTTGGAATATCCACGAGGACACAAATTCAGTATTCACCGGCAACGGAGAACACACTGTATAACATACACAACGAGCCACAACCCCAGCTGGATCCCACACAGTTCGCTGTGCGAGCTCACTATATAAAATGTCGCCCAGTGGCTGCTACAGAACTAGTAGTTTTTGAGGTTATTTCTCTTGAAGAAAAGTGTCTTTTTAATACTTTAAAATTAACATAAACGGTCTCGACCGCAAGAAAACTTTATTTTTTTGTGGTTACCAGTTTCGGTCAGTTACTGACCATCTTCAGACCTCATACTGAAATATAAACATAGACGGATTAAGGGGAACGTGTACAAATAGTAGTGACATATAAAATACATATTATATTATAAATAATACAAGCGGGAACTATACTCATGGCGGTGAAGGGAACAGATGTTACGAACTCTAAGAACGCTAACTCCTAAAGAGAGCAATCCAGCTGTTGCTTAAATACGCGATGCTCCTCCCAGTGCACACCGCATTACATCGGCACTAGTAAGCCAGGCATACTGCACGTAAAACAGATGTCACATTAAGGTATATACAGAATAATTACATGAAAGCTAACAATAAATGAAGAACTAGGTGCATGATATACAGTAATTGTTGTGAAGAACATGTCGTCAATCTGTGATATATAAAGATATAACAAATCATAATCGGTTTGCGAACACCGAGAGCCATTTGTGAGGATTTATCGCTAACTTGTAGATTCTGTGATAGCAAAAATGGTGGTTATGTGACGCTAATGGTTCTCATGGAGACTGTGTGGTCATATCGATATGCGCCATCCAACAGAAGAGGATTTCAGAGCTGCGACTGCGGCTTGGAGTCGAATACGTACAGGCACGTAGGTCGACGTGTAGAAATGCTTGCCAGGTATTGCGTATTGCTCCTACATCGCAATGGCAATAGAAATACTGCTTGACTCACGCCGTTATTTACTGTCGAGGCGGCGTGGAGGTGTCGATGTACACGTTTCAAAGTTGCGACAGCGACATGTTGCTACAAAATATTGGCGTGCTAGTAAGATGACTGTCGTATTATTTGTCAGATCTCTTAGTTGACACTGACCAAGCAGCTAACAAGATACCAAGTACATTACATCTAAGCCATGAAAGCGAGAGAACTGCGGCACAAAATCTCATTGACCCATCGAGATAGTCAAAGACATAAAGCAACGAGCATAAGAAAACTGTAGTTTAAAAAAACTGCGAACATAGCTGCTTACAGTTATTCCACAAAATAGGCGTACACAGTGGCAAATGAATAGAAATACACGCTACATCACTACTATATAATACACCATGGACCCATCTAAGTAGTCATAAATGTGAAACAAACGTATAAACAGTCAAAGGCTAAAAGTTAATGTGACTGCATTTGTCTAGTCATAAAACAGCAATGAGCATGACGTTACAATTATTATTTGGAGAAATAGAACAGGAACAAATACTACCAGAAGTGAGGAAGAGCAGTAACATTCTATAGTAAGTCTTCAAATAGATCATAGAATTAGTTTACTCTGAAGTGTAATTACTCATTAAGTATGGACGAGGGTTTAATATTTTAGCGTCCATAAATTTCGATCTTTCCTATTGTGTTATGTAACATTCTGTTAGGTACATTGTGAATAACTTTAAAGTTATTCATTGAAGATCCGTCTGAGTAATTGTGGTGTGCTAGATGTTGGCCAAATGCTGAGCTATTACTCGACGTACCTAAAGAGTATGCATCATAACGAGTAGTGACGTTCCTACCTTTCTAGCCAATGTACTGTTTGTCGCAATCTTTACATCACATTTTATAAACACCGGAACTGATATAGATATTATTGGTGGCGGTGAAGGGAGTAGGCGTTACGAACTCTACGAATATCAAATGCTAATAAGAGTAATACAGGTGTTGATTAAATTCGTGATGCTCCGCCCAATCCACATCGAATTACATCAGCGCTAGTCATTCAGGTATACAGGAAGTGAAACAGGTGTTGCAATAAGGCATATACAGAATGATTATACGAAATCTAATAATAAATGAAGAAATAGGTTCCTTATATTATATAAAGTAACTGCTATAAAGAGCATTTCGTCAATCTGTGAAAAAGAAGAGGGGTTGGAACTTTAATAGAGGCAACTATTTATTTACAGCTCGTACAAAATAGATACGTGTTTCAAAGTTTTACTGACCTTCAAAGTAGCCAACAGCATTGTGTATAACCCGTTACCAGCGATGTGGAAGTCGTAGAATACTCGTAGCAGTGCCAGTTGTGTTGACAGTTCGAGCGGTGCCGTCTATTACCCGACGATTTTGTAGCAGTTCTGAAGCGAATGCCGTGAAGTGTTCCTTTCAGTTTAGAAAGCGAGTTGAACTCACGACGGCTTAATTCAAGGAAGTGCAGTTGGTGGTATAGCACTTATCAGCTCCATCAGTCAAACAAATTAGTAACAGCTTGCACTGCACGTGCTCGAGCATTGTACTGCAAAAGGATGGTCAAATCCTGCAAAAAGTGTCATCACTTCTGTCTCTTTTTGGAACACAACCTACGACGAGCATAGAGACAGAAGTGATGACACTTTCTGCAGGACCTGACCATCATTTTGCAGGACAATGCTCAAGCACGTACAGTGCAAGCTGTTACTGATTTGTTTGCCTGATGGGGCTGCTAAGTGCTATACCACATACCGCACTCCCCTGATTTAAGCCCTGGTGAGTACAACTCGATTTCTAACTGAAGGAAACACTTCACGGCATTCGCTTCAGAACTGCTCCAAATTCGTCGGGTAATAGACAGCGTCGTTCGAACTGGTCCAACTGGCTCTGAGCACTATGGGACTTAACATCTGAGGTCATCAGTCCCCTACAACTTAGAACTACTTAAACCTAACTAACCTAAGGACACCACACACATCCATACCCTAGGCAGGATTCGAACCTACAACCGTAGCGGTGGAGCGGTTCCAGACTGAAGCCCCTAGAACCGCTCGGCCACATCGGTTGGCGCCGTTCGAAATGTCAAGACAACTGACACTGCTAAAAGTACACTACGAGTTCCACATCGCTGGCAACTTGTTATATACAATGCTGGTGACTACTTTGAAAGACAGTAAAACTTTGATACACGTATCTATTTTGTACGACCTGGAAATAAATACATTACTTTCCATTAAAATAGCTACACCAAGAAGAAATGCAGATGATAAACGGGTATTCATTGGACAAATATGTTATACTAGAACTGACATGTGATTACATTTTCACGCAACTTGGGTGCATAGATCTTGAGAAATCAGTACCCAGAACAACCACCTCTGGCCGTAATAACGGCCTTGATACGCCTGGGCATTGAGTCAAACAGAGCTTGGATGGCGTGTACAGGTACAGCTGCCCATGCAGCTTCAACAAGATACCACAGTTCATCAAGAGTAGGTACTGGCGTATTGTGACGCGCCAGTTGCTCGGCCACCATTGACCAGACGTTTTCAGTTGGTGAGAGATCTGGAGAATGTGGAGACCAGGGGAGCTGTCGAACATTTTCTGTGTCCAGAAAAGCCCGTAATGGACCTGCAGCATGCGGCCGTGCATTATCCTGCTGAAATGTATGGTTTCGCAGGGATCGAATGAAGGATGGAGCCACGGGTTGTAACACATCTGAAATGTAACGCCCGGTGTTCAAAGTGCCGTCAAGGCGAACAAGAGGTGACCGAGACATGTAACAAATGGCACCCCATACCATCACACCAGGTGATACGCCAGTATGGCGATGACGAATACACGCTTCCATTGTGCGTTCACCGCGATGTCGCCAAACACGGATGCGACCATCATGATGCTGTAAACAGAACCTGGATTCATCCGAAAAAATGACTTTTCGCCATTCGTGCACCGAGGTTCGTCGTTGAGTACACCATCGCAGGCACTCCTGTCTATGATGCAGCGTCAAAGGTAACCGCAGCCATGGTCTCGGAGCTGATAGTCCATGCTGCTGCAAACGTCGTCGAACTGTTCGTGCGGATGGTTGTTGTCTTGCAAACGTCCCCATCTGTTGACTCAGGGATCGAGACGTGGCTGCACGATCCGCTACAGCCATGCTGATAAGATGCCTGTCATCTCGACTGCTAGTGATACGACGCCGTTGGGATCCAGCACGGCGTTTCGTATTACCCTCCTGAACCCACCAACTCCATATTCTGCTAACAGTCATTGGATGTCGACCAACGCGAGCAGCTATGTCACGATACGATAAACCGCAATCGCGATAGGCTACAATCCTACCTTTATCAAAGTCGGAAACGTGATGGTACGCATATCTCCTCCTTACACAAGGCATCACAACAACGTTTCACCAGCCAACGCCGGTCATCTGCTGTTTGTGTATGAGAAATCGGTTGGAAACTTTCCTCATGTCAGCACGTTGTAGGTGTCGCCACCGGAGCCAACGTTGTGTGAATTCTCTGAAAAGCTAATCATTTGCATATCACAGCATCTTCTTCCTGTCGGTTAAATTTCGCGTCTGCAGCACGTCATCTTCGTGATGTAGGAATTTTAATGGCCAGTAGCGTAGTTGCCACTATTAAAGTTTCAGCCCTCGTATAAAAAAGGTAGCCAATCAAAATCAGTAGTGAACACACCGATACGCTTCATAATGTAGGTCGTCTTCTTGCTTCAAGGCATTCCTAATTTCACACTTCATCCATAGAATGCTGCTTTTCTGTTGAACACTTGGAATGACGTGAGAATTTGATACTAACCCTAGCATAGTTTGGAATGATATTAGTTAAGCACTACTTGTTAAAATATATATTTTCGTATTCAGTTTCATTATTTTATACATATACTCTCTAAATTTCTTAAAATTTTCAAATACCTGGCTGGCTAAGCAATCATTAATTTATGAGAACAGCGGTGTTCTTAGTATTTTAAAATAAAGTGTCGGCCGCAAGGAACCTTTTCTTGAGTAGTTACCGATTTCGGTCAGTTACTATGTTCAGACCTCACACTGAAATATTAACATTGAAATGGATTAAGAGGGATTTGTACCAAAAAAAAAAAAAACACTGATACAAAATACATCATATCGGCAAGGGGATCTGACACATAATACGATAAATGGTTCAAATGGCTCTGAGCACTATAGGACTTAACTTCTGAGGTCGTTAGTCCCCTAGAACTTGGAACTATTTAAACCTAACATCCATGACCGAGGCAGGATTCGAACCTGCGACCGTAGCGGTCTCATGGTTCCAGACTGTAGCGCCTAGACCCGCTCGGCTACCCCGGCCGGCCATAATACGACAGTCGTCTTACTAGCACGCCAACGTTTTGTAACAACTAGTCGCTGTCGCAACTTTGGAATCATGGACCTGTGAAACGTGAACATCGGCACTTCCACGCAGCCTCTTTGGTAAATAACGGCGTCAAGCAAGCAGTATTTCCACTGACATTACGATCTAGGAGCAATACGCGACACCTGGCGTGCATTTCTACATGTCGACCTGCATGTCACTATGTATTTGAAGTCCAGCCGCGGTCGCAATCCTGAAATCCTCTTCTGCTGGATGGCGCATCGTGGTATGACCACGCCGTCTCCATTGGATCTATTAGTGTCACTTAATCACCATCTTTACTGCCATACAATCTAAGAGTTTGCCATAAATTCCCACAGATGGCTATCGGTGTTTCACAACCGCTTAGCCGGCCGGGGTGGCCGAGGGGCTCTAGGCCCTACAGTCTGGAACAGCGCGACCGCTACGGTCGCAGGTTCGAATCCTGCCTTGGGACGGATGTATGTGATGTCCTTAGGTTAGTGAGGTTTAAGTAGTTCTAAGTTTTAGGGGACTGATGACCTCAGCAGTTAAGTCCCATAGTGCTCAGAGCCATTTGAACCACAACCGCTTATGATTGTTTATCTCTTTTTTGTATATATTTTTGTAACCGATTGGCCAAATGTTCTGTGTAGCAGTTACTTTACATAATGTGAGGCATCTATTTCTTAACTTGTTATTAGCTTCGGAGTAATCATCCTGTAAACACCTTATTGTAACAACTGCTTTACGTCCTGTATGCCTACATAAATAGCGCTTATGTAATCCGGTGTGCAGTGGGCGGAGCATCGCGTATTTAAAGAGCAGCCGCATTGCTCTCCTTAACAGTTGAAAAAAATGGTTCAAATGGCTCTGAGCACTATGGGACTTAACTGCTCAGGTCATCAGTCCCCTAGAACTTAGAACTACTTAAACCTAACTAACCTAAGGACATGACACACATCCATGCACCAGGCAGGATTCGAACCTGCGACCGTAGCGGTCACGCGGTTCCAGACTGAAGCGCCTTTAACCGCACGGCCACACCGGCCGGCTTAACAGTTGACGTTCGTAGATTTCGTGACTCCCGCTACCTTCACTTGCACCGCCCACGAACATGGGTATAGTTTCCTTTTCTAATATTTGTTTTATAATATGTATTTTATGTGTCACAACTATTTGTACACGTCCCTCTTAATCCATTCTATGTTTATGTTTCAATATGAGGTCTGAAGATGTTCAGTAGCTGACCGAAACTGGCAACCCCAAAAAATAAAGGTTTCTTGCGGTCGAGACGGTGTATGTTCATTTAAATCGCTACAGAGTGTGCTGCTCGTTACAAGGACGTCCACAGACTCCATCTGAGCAATACAATGTGTCTCATCCGGTTCGGTTAGTGGCTGCATGTCGCGCTTGTTTCGCACCATTGCCGGTACCACAATCTCCTGCGCCACCCCTCGCCTCTTTCGGCAACCTCTCCGCGCCTCTTAAGAGAAAGCACTGGCACGTGCCCACAAGTCACCTACAAGCGACGTCGCTGGAATCGATCGTGGTCAATCAAAATCGACAGGGACACACCACATTCTTTGATTACTTATTACTGCCCTGCCATCTGCGCTTTTTACAATCATAAAAGCGCTTCTCTTTTCTCCAAACGTACGTTTAACTTCCATATAATCAGCATCCACCTTCCTCACACTTATGCACGCAACCATACCTTTGCATTTCTTATCTAGATATTACCGGTGTACCACTTTACATTTCCTGTCACTCTCATTTTTTGACTTCTGCATTCGCTTTGTCTGCTTCGCACACTGTATTTTCATATTTTTTCTCTTTCAACAGCTGCAATCAATATCGCGTGAGTTATGCATGTATTTCCATTGCGGACTTTCTTCTCCCCTATTTGGTGCTTTCTCTGTTTCGTTTCTCAAAGCTATCCATGTATTTGCGTAGGTGTCTGTCTCACTTAACAAAAACAAGAGCTTTCGTCGAGTAAAAGTTTAGTGAGATTTATTATTGACAACAGAACAGCAGTGAAATTTCAAATATGTGAAGAATACTGATCTTGTACTGTTGTTCCAGTATTCAAAGTCTCATTCAAAACAAGACATCGACATCGAGATAATTAGAGACTCAGACGTCGGAGGTTCGAGTCCTCCCTCGGGCATAGGTGTTTGCTTTAGTTTAAGTTACATTAAGTAGTGCGTAAGCTTAGGGACCGATGACCTCAGCAGTTTGCTCCCAGAGGACGTATCACAAATTTCCAATTTCCAGAGACTCAGAACTCATGACGGAAAGGAGGATAGGCCTTTATTTGGTAAGGAAACCAGAATTAATATGAACTGATTTAAAGGAAACCACGAAACATATAACTCTGGATTTCTGGACTCCTCCTTAATCCAAGTTCAATGTCTTAACCACTGCAACATCCCATTCGATTTTTGGCGAATAGATTTTTTAATTTATCGTCTTTTTCAGTGTCTCTTCTGCTGGAGAACATGACGTGTTGTGTGTTCTCTAAGAAATACTTCCTGATTAATAATTTTTACGCTGTTCTGTAACCCTTCCGACACTCTAACAAGGAAATTTGCGTATTAAATAGTGTGTAGTGAAAAAAAGTCTTGTTTAGTACTTTTTGTCAAGTTTTGTATTAATGAATTACTACGGAACATATTCAAATCATTTAACGATGTCTTTCCAAGGAATCAAAACCAATCATGAAACTATTTGTGTATACCTATTCAGGTAACGTTTTCGGTTACAGGGCAGTCACGGTAACAGTACTTTCATTCGTCTGTGAATCAATTTTACAAAGATATTGGACATGTCATGATATTACCATTTACTAACCAAAAAAAAAAGTAACATATTTCATGTACGAGGTGTTCAAAACATTACTGCCCAAACTAACATTGTTGATACAGGAAACAAAGACAAACATATTTTGTGAAGCAATCTAGTGTTGGAAACCCATATTGCGTGAGCATTGAGCATGCGTAGGTAATACATGAGTGGGGTAGATAAATGTAATTGTGTCTAGCGTTGTTACGCCAAATGTCTGCCTGGGGTCCGCAGTATGTCGTGATGCGATGCCCTTCTATACCTGAGTCAGTAAACAGCGGATAGCAGTGGTGGCTGCGTGACAATTACAGTGTCAACATAGAGCTACAAATGAGGAGAACTGCGAGATTTGCACTTAGTTGACGGTGCGTAGGGAGGTAATAGTCGAAGAGCCCAATGGTAGTACCGCGGACGTTTCCCTCCACGCAGATGTACACATTGTCGCACATTTTCTGCAGTCCACACTGGGAAATACGACACATTGATGGCAAGCAGGGCTAATTCGGGCAGATCGCGGACGATGTGTACACCTAAAAATGCGGAAGAAATACTGTTACGGTTTGAGAACAATCCAGAGACAATCAGGCAAGCAATTACTGCTGTGTTCGGTATTCACAGTAGTTTAGTAATAGATGTGTTACGTGGACAATTTCCTCATCCATATCCTACTACGAGACTACAGGCCATGGAACTAGATGACTATCTGCCCTGTCGTGAGTATGTACGCTGGATCCTGCAACAGGCTAAAGAATATGCTCCATTTCATTTGCGGATGAGGATCAATCTACTTGACGAGGCATTTACAATAGTGACAGTTCAAATGTATGGTCAGATGAAAATTCATGTATTAGAGTTGTACTAGGTCAACGCCTTGCGATAAAAATGTAGGACGGTATTATGGGCGACTACTAAACTGGATCTTAGATGTTGCCTGCTCGGCTCAAGTGGCCAATGCACAGAGTGTTCTTGGAACCCCACCGTCCGACATTATTGGAAAAGGTACCCCTAGGTATCAGGAGGAGGATGTGGAATGAGCATGATGCGGCCCCAGCGTACTCTACTCTGCAGAACCAGACCGACCACTAATAACCAGTAATTTGGCAATCTGTGGATGGACCTGTACGTTGTCCTGCAAGAGTCGCGGACCTCACACCATAAGACTTCCTCCTCTGGGGTTACATGAAAGCCGAGGGGTATTCTACCGCTGTTGACTTGGAGGGAGAATTGGTTGCAATAATTCTTCCAGCAATCATACAAAAAAAAAACACACCATGCGTTTTCCAGCGAATATGGGAATCCCTACTGTGAGGTAACGGGCGAGTCGTCGCGCCCTGAAAATACGGGGTTATTACAAGTGATTGAAGCGATTTCACAGCTCTACAATAACTTTATTAATTGAGATATTTTCACAATGCTTTGCACACACATAAAAAAACACAAAAAGTTTTTTTAGGCGTTCACAAATGTTCGATATGTGCCCCTTTAGTGATTCGGTAGACATCAAGCCGATAATCAAGTTCCTCCCACACTCGGCGCTGCATGTCCCCATCAATGAGTTCGAAAGCATCGCTGATGTGAGCTCACAGTTCTGGCACGTTTCTTGGTAGAGGAGGTTTAAACACTGAATCTTTCACATAACCCCACAGAAAGAAATCGCATGGGGTTAAGTCGGGAGAGCGTGGAGGCCATGACATGAATTGCTGATCATGATCTCCATCACGACCGATCCATCGGTTTTCCAATCTGCTGTTTAAGAAATGCCGAACATCATGATGGAAGTGCGGTGGAGCACCATCCTGTTGAAAGATGGAGTCGGCGCTGTCGGTCTCCAGTTGTGGCATGAGCCAATTTTCCAGCATGTCCAGATACGCGTGTCCTGTAACGTTTTTTTCGCAGAAGAAAAAGGAGTCGTAAACTTTAAACCGTGAGATTGCACAAAACACGTTAACTTTTGGTGAATGGCGAATTTGCTGCACGAATGCGTGAGGATTCTCTACCGCCCAGATTCGCACATTGTGTCTGTTCACTTCACCATTAAGAAAAAATGTTGCTTCATCACTGAAAGCAAGTTTCGCACTGAACGCATCCTCTTCCATGAGCTGTTGCAACCGCGCCGAAAATTCAAAGCGTTTGACTTTGTCATCGGGTGTCAGGGCTTGTAGCATTTGTAAACGGTAAGGCTTCTGCTTTAGCCTTTTCCGTAAGATTTTCCAAACCGTCGGCCGTGATACGTTTAGCTCCCTGCTTGCTTTATTCGTCGACTTCCGCGGACTACGCGTGAAACTTGCCGGCACGCGTTCAACCGTTTCTTCGCTCACAGCAGGCCGACCCGTTGATTTCCCCTTACAGAGGCATCCAGAAGCCTTAAACTGCGCATACCATTGCCGAATGGAGTTAGCAGTTGATGGATCTTTGTTGAACTTCGTCCTGAAGTGTCGTTGCACTGTTATGACTGATTGATGTGAGTGCATTTCAAGCACGACATACGCTTTCTCGGCTCCTGTCGCCATTTTGTCTCACTGCGCTCTCGAGCACTCTGGCGGCAGAAACCTGAAGTGCGGCTTCAGCCGAACAGAACTTCATGAGTTTTTCTACGTATCTGTAGTGTGTCGTGACCATATGTCAATGAATGGAGCTACAGTGAATTTATGAAATCGCTTCAATCATTTATAATAGCCCTGTATTCTAAGTTCGGGGGAAAGCAGTGGCCGCACGGGCCGCTTGGCGGCGCCGCCGCTCGGCAGGCGGACCACGTGGTGCCAGACGCGTGGCTGGGAATTCCATGCTGACGCCATGTTGATGAAGGAGACACGCCGAGAGCGCCAAAGATGATGGACTTCTGAAACCTTAACGGCAGACATTTCACAGTTCGTATGGAAATTAATAGTAGCCAGATGAATCATGATATCTCAAAAAGAAACATGTACATTACTATTATTTGCACGACGATTCTGATTGTGCATTCAGATTACCAATACCTTTATTAGTTTAAAGTTTAGTATCTAACGGTAAATTATATAAGTAACAAAAATGGTTCAAATGGCTCTGAGCACTATGGGACTCAACTGCTGAGGTTATTAGTCCCCTAGAACTTAGAACTAGTTATACCTAACCAACCTAAGGACATCACAAACATCCATGCCCGAGGCAGGATTCGAACCTGCGACCGTAGCGGTCTTGCGGTTCCAGACTGCAGCGCCTTTAACCGCACGGCCACTTCGGCCGGCATATAAGTAACACCCAGCAACGAATTTCCAAAATATAAACGCTTCATCCGATTTTGTCGCCTTGTCTTTAGAAAGCTATTAGTGTAAACCTAAATTGGTTTGAAATACAGGCATGTAACTTGAATAGTACATGAGTTATTGGAGGTCAAATTGGCCGATTACTATTGATCGCGTAAGGACGTAAGTACTCCACAGTTACACGGAAGAAAAGCTAGCAGCATGCTTGTAAATATATTTATTCATCTATGTCTTTTTTTTTAATATCCGATATATACTATTCATTAAGAAATTGGTTAGATATTTACTGTGTTTTAGAAAGCACAGAGACATTAGGCTACTGGCCTACCTTTTGTTGCCATTCCTTTCATATATCTTTATTTAATTTGTTTATGTATTTAATAATGTATGTTAGAGCGTGTTTATGGTCCAGCCGTAGGAATATTTATTTAATTTCATGTATTTAAATGTAAATCCAGTATTTCGAATATGTTTCATTATGTTCGTGATTGGGCGTTGGTATGAAGACATGGTGCGAGAGCTCTAGCCAATCACAGCGCTCGTGAATGGGGAGACTGGTTGGAAGCGAGTTTCCGGAGAGGACACGAGGGAGTTCCGGCAGTGCGCTAGTGCTGGACGTTACGGCACACCACACAGGAGTGAGTACAGAACGATTGACGCACAGTCGGCGGAAAGACTTGGAGAGTGGAGCAGTTTGCGCGTGGTAGCCGAGAATAGAAATATTTCTGAGTGCCGACCTGTGCTCTTGTGTGATTTCCGTGGCATCTACAGTGAAGACGTAGTGTGCGCTTAGACGTGAATATCTCGCGAGCTTTGTTGTTGCTCATAACTAATTACGTGCTCTAGGAATCTATTGTTTCTCTGTTATTCAACTTATATTTTATTTAATTGCTGGACAGTCGACACCAATAAGTGTTTTTCAGAAATATACCGCATTCTCAAATGTACTTCTACTATCGTATTCATCGCTGAAAGTCGTTAAGATAGTACCAGCAGATTTTATTTAATTGCAATGTTTCATTTATATATTTATATGTTACATTCATGATTCACAATTGCCGAATGATAGAAATCTTCGACCATTCGATTCATGTGTGTATTCTTATCGTATACTGTAGACTCAGCAGTGTTTGGCCTGTAATGCGGCAACTACGTATCCCAGCCACTAGACAACGAAACCACCCAAAACTTTTAATACTGCAAGTCTCAGTCGGACGGTGCGTAGTTATTTTAAGGCCTTCACTATTACGTTGATACCTGGCTCTGTGCAGAAATTAACGGTGCTAATTTTGAGTATTTATTGTAGTGCAATAGTAATCAGAACAATTAAGCAATGAACTACACTTAACCTCGTTTCATTCTCAAGCACACACACGCACGCACACATACCCACGTTAGTTTGTTAGTTTGGGCACTGCATTTCTGGATAGCCTGTTCACAGCTCCAGTTTGACAACGATGCGACACGTCGTACCTTTATAACAGCAATAATCACGAAATTTTGGTGAAGTAATTTAAGACAACCACGGAAAACCTCAGTCAGGATGGTTGGATGAAAACTGTAACCACCATCCTTTAGAACTCAAAGAAAAAACTGTGCTACCCAGTTCGGTTTATCCCTAGTATACAATATTGTTTTGCAACGTATTTAAGAACTAGGTGTTGGTCAGGTATTTATTTATTGCTTTGCCCGAGACTTCGTACATGTGGAAAATATTTTTGACTTCTAAGCTTTCCTTGTTTACATCATTTGAAGTAGTATGATTAGGGACACGAACAAAGAGTTTGCTTCACTAGCACGCGAGAGAGCCAAGTAGAGCTGGCGTTGCGAAAAGCAACTGACGCTAAGGTCCAAGCGGGCAACACACAGCATCCGACCTTATGCTTTGTCTGTGGTCAGGGGATAACATAAATTCACCGGGAATTTTACACTTTTAAAACAAAATGGATAAGAGTTAAGAATAAGTGGCATTCTTGGTATAAGAACTCGCTCGCATGCGCCATTACTCATCAGAACTTCTGCTTCCTAGGTGTTACCTTGGAGAGACGTAACTTTAACCCTTTGTGGGTAAAAGGTTCTGAGAAGTAAGATAATTGATGACGTTCTCGATCAAACTTAAATCATGCCTCACTTTCGAAAGGAGTTTACAAATAGCGAGCGAAAGCCTGATGCTTTCTACCTGTAGCAAGTGTCACCCCACAATATCCATTGGATTCTTGAGACAGCGTATTCTTCAGTCGTTTATTCGTTCTGGCGTATTCAGAAAGACTAGGCTGTTTTGTGGACGTTTTTATTCATATACATAACGAATTCAAAATGTATTCATTAGGTACTCAAATCACAAATGAAACTTAATAATTTCGTTTTACCCATCAAAGGATATAAATAAAACCTATCAGAAGTGAAATCAATGTCGATAAATTCTTAATACACAGGGAAAAACAAGTGAATCAAAATATCCCAGCGAAGTAAATTAAGTACTAGTTTGTAATCGCAAACCTAAGATTCTGGTGCATAATTCTGTCACTGACATGAAGTTCCGAAAATATTTCTGTTACTATGGTAAAAAACTTGCATAGGAAACAAGTGAAACATGAAGAAAACCTATAGAAGTAAGAAAATCAATGACGCTTTTAATGTAATAATAAATAGTTCCATACGCAGGGAATAAGGGTAGGGGGAGCAGATGCAGGAATCCTGCACTGCCGCTCAAGGTGAATGTGGTACGGCGTTGCCTTCCTGTGACCTGTTATGAAGCGTTTATCTGTGACTTGTGTATTACTTTGGTGAATGCAGGTACAGTTTAGAGTTGGTCTTCGTGTTGTAATGGATGAAGGGAAAAGGGGGGGGGGGGGCTAAACACGGTGCCACCACATTACCTAATCTCAGAAACCATTGAGGGAGCCCTCGAGATTAACGCTCCGATCCCGCAAACGCATCACCATGAGCAGTGTCACATGTCTTCACTTCATGAGGCACTGAATGCTCCTGCAAGACCGAGTAGCTGGCCGGTGTGGCCGAGTGGTTCTAGGCGCTAAAGTCTGGAACCGCGTGACCGCTACGGTAGCAGGTTAGAATCCTGCCGCGGGAATGGATGTGTGTGATGTCCTTAGGTTAGTTAGGTTTAAGTAGTTCTGAGTTCTAGGGGACTGATGACCTTAGAAGCTAAGAACCATAGTGCTCAGAGCCATTTGAACCATTTGAACCAAGACCGAGTAAACCAGCACAAAATCCGAGATGGAGCGAGCACAGATTAACTAGACAGGCTGCCCGCATCAGTTATATTGGACGAACATTGAAGACATTATCGTATCCTAGATAATGTTTGACTCCGAAAATGTTAAACGTGTGTTTATACGTGCTCTAATTCATTCAGTATATGTTTCTCGTTCGTGATGTATCTGTAACAACGCGGCGTGAGGAAGCAAGTGCAGTAAGAATTAAGACTGAAACTAATGCGTACACAACGTGGAAACATGAGGGTCTAGAGGGCAAAGTAACGTGAATCTAACTGGGTATACCGAGCGAGGTGGCGCAGTGGTTAGCACACTGGACTCGCATTCGGGAGGACGACGGTTCAATCCCGTCTCCAGCCATCCTGATTTAGGTTTTCCGTGATTTCCCTAAATCGTTTCAGGCAAATGCCGGGATGGTTCGTTTGAAAGGGCACGGCCTATTTCCTTCCCAATCCTTCCCTAACCCGAGCTTGCGCTCCGTCTCTAATGACCTCGTTGTCGACGGGACGTTAAACACTAACCACCACCACCACCATCTAACTGGATACGTATAGTGCATGAACTGCTCTACGTTATTGTGCTTCCGTTCTGGAAATAGATTTGTTAAGAAATCCCACAGTGACACATATCCCTCAGAGATACTGCCAATTACAGAAAATAGTATAACAGCAAAGTGTGTTGCAATAAGCGCTATAGATAAGAGATCTTTTAATGCTGTATTCGATGAAGGTTTAAAAGAACAAGACCATGATCTGGATGCACTTTAGGGAGCAGCCAGATTTTCAGATGCACTTCACATCGCTCTGTAGATATGTAAAAGAACATGCTGCTGGAGTTTGAAACAGCACAATGCCTTCCGTTACTACGGAAGTTATTAATAGCCGCCAGGGATTAGCCGAGCGGTCTAGGGCGCTGCAGTCACGGACTGTGCGGCTGGTCGCGGTGAAGGTTCGAATCCTCCCTCGGGAACGGGTGTGTGTGTTTGTCCTTAGGATAATTTCGGTTAAATAGTGTGTAAGCTTTGGGACTGATGACTTTAGCAGTTAAGTCCGATAAGATTTCACACACATTTGAAACATTTGAAGTTATTAATAAACCACGTGGTGCGACAGATGATGTGTGGACTGATCCGCACAATCAACTGCACTATTTGGCTCTTACAGCACATTACATGTACACAGATCGGAATCTCAGAAGAATTTAAAACTAAGTTCCCTGGCGTTAAGAAGACGGGAGAATATTATGAAAGAAATAGAAGACAAGAGGCCTCATTAGAACATTTCGCCGGATAGGTTGCGTAATTTTTTTCTGTAGCCGACCAGGAAACCAGTAGGACAAATCTTCTGGAAAATTACGAAAGGTTACCTTGTGCTGCTCACTTTGTAAGTAAGGTTTATGAAGAAGACAGGCCGGCCGGAGTGGCCATGCGATTCTAGGCGCTACAGTCTGGGACCGCGCGACCTCTACGGTCGCAGGTTCGAATCCTGCCTCGGGCATGGATGTGTGTGATGTCCTTAGATTAGTTAGGTTTAAGTAGTTCTAAGTTCTAGGGGACTGATGACCACTGCAGTTAAGTCCCATAGTGCTCAGAGCGATTTGAACCAACCATTTGAAGAAGACAGATTCTTCTTAAATCATGCCCCGAAAACTGCAGCAACAATAAATACTGCAAAATGAATTGCACGTACATGCGGAAAAGTGATATCTGCTCTCCTCTGAAATTATTTTTAAAACAAGAGGTCAGCACACGATAGAATAACTTCTAAATTTTGTTAGAGTTCTTACACAGTCAGTATAACTGAGATGCTGCATTGCTGATGGAAAAGAATTCCGCTTACAGATTGGAGGGATATGGTAATGCGCTTGCCGGTAGAATTTTGGATTTCCTGAAACATTTTAAAAAGGTCGCAGATAAAGTAGAAGGCTAAAAGGAACGTGGAATGCAGATAGGTCTTCTCTGGCTTTAAAATTTGCTGCAATGTAAAGACAATGATTGTACGGTGAGTTTAACTACTGCAGTTAAATGTACTGCTCCATTTTAATCAACTAGTGTAATTGATGCATACTAACAGATTTGTATTTTTAACATGAGATACATGAGCCATTTGTATGTAAGAAGGTTCTAATTAATTCCAGTCATGAAACTGCTACTTTCCTTTGGTTGGTTTTCCGTATCATTAAGATGCTTGACATCTGTGCAAAGCAGGAAATTCTTGGGAGTGTGCAACACATGTGTTCAAGCTGTACAGGCACAAACTGCAGTCGTTAACGTAATAGTTTTTCTATAGATAAAGCATAGTGTCTTACAGCCAAGAGGAAGCGTTATAATTCGTATAATGATTCATCAACATAAGACACTTTGCTCCAGGTACGGCTTCACGCTTTCCATTTCTGTATTAGTTCTCTCTCATTGTCTGCTAACACAGAGCCTTCAAGTGCAGTGTCATCGCCACACAGAGAGATCGCTTCAAGGGCTGTACGCATAGCAAATCCTCCGCGGCAGATGAAGTAGTTTTGGGAGATTAGCGTGTTCAAATAGACCAATAGACATGACGATTATACAGTATTATTATTACTATAGAGTATATTCATTCTGAGTCCCAGTCACGGCATACGCTACATACTGTATACATTATGTAACACTACACACACTATTAGCTCAGTACCACAGCGACGATGTTTCACTTCCATTTTGCTCACCACAACTTCACTTCCCCCTCTTGAGAAACCGAGTCCGCATCCCTCTACAACGAGTGAGATGTTGAGCTCAGAAAGAGAGTAAATGTTACTATTATACATTGTATAGCTTTGGGAGTGACTTTCTCCATAAAAAAGAAAAACAGAAGTTGTAGTGTTATGTGAAGTGATAGATCTTTTATTATCGTTATTATTATTATTTATTTGTGTCACACTTTTCACCAAACCTCTACTCTGTGTATTCTATGTAATCCTTCGCTACATAGGAAGTGCTGGTTACAGGTACTTCATAACAGCCTCTCTAAGTAATCTCTTTAATCTCCTTTGGCAATATTTCTTGGTAGAAAATGGTGTTTTGAGTTTATGTTCATTATTTATTGGTAGATGTAACTTCAGTCTAGATACTGTCCCATGGTCATGGTCAGATCTTTTTGTGCTGCAGTTATCAATGTTATTTTTATGTGCACAATATATTCACAAACATTGAAGTCAAAATTTTATAATGAGCTCGACTATTGCTTTTGGGTGTTATTCCCTTCTGTAGTGTGAAGACTGTGTTCGTATTTTATACATTTTTCCCAAGAAAAGAATTATACAGCTAAAAAATGAGAGTACATTGAAATTGGGACTTAAACGCTGATAACAGGTCTGTAAGAACATGACATGCTGATGGTATTCTGCATGAAGTGTTTTTGTGTATTCACACCACTTCAGCTGAGAATCATTATTCATTCCTAGAAATTTTGTGTTTGTTACACAGTCAGTAGAGTTATCCACATTTAATTTAATAATGTGCTTGCATAAGGGTGCGGTAAATATGACATAGGTGGTGACCTGGACAAGAAGGAATCCATGACTCGTAACACCAATGTACAATTTATCTAGCTGTTCCGGTGTCGTGGTTCAGCCACACCGTAACCGAGTATCTGTGAAGCGGATTAATCTGGGGTTAGGAATGGCACTGATGGCAGCGAATTTTTGCGAATGTTGCACAGGTACCAGTCGGGACTATCCATAGATGGGACTTCACTGAGCTTTGATTATAGTATGCAGATTTTCGCCTTGTGCTTTATGCCAACACTGTGTGAAACATACAGGCCTTCACAAAAAAAAATACAAAAAATTAATGGTGGTTCTCAACTACGTACCCTCAGATTCAGAGTTGAAATATTAAGTTTTGGCTGGTCTCGTTGGCTAGGACCTGGGATACGTAGTTGCCGCATCACATGCCAAATACTGCTGAATCTACAGTATACAATATGAATGCACACATTAATCGAATGCTTGAAGGTTCCTGTCACTCGGCGATTGCGAATTTTGAATGTAGCATAGAAATTTGTAAATGAAAGATTGCAATAAAATAAAATGGGCTGGTACTATTTTAACGCCTTTAAATGATGAGTGCGATAGCAAAAGTACTTTCAAGAGTGCCATTTATTACTGTACAACACTTATTGGTGTCGATGGTCCAGCAATTAAATAAAATATAAGTTGAATAACAGGGAAAAAATATTCCTACTACACGTAATTAGCTATGAGCAACAACATAGCTCGTGAGATATTCACTTCGAAACACACACTACGTCTGCACTGCAGAAGCCATGGAAATCTCACAAGTGCACAAATCAGCACTACGAAATATCCCCTGCGACCACGCACAAACTGCTCAACACTCTCCAAGTCTTTCCTGCGACCGTCCGTCGCGCCTTCCCATCTAGCGCTCCTTGTGTCCCGTGCAAACCAATGCTCCTCCCCAACTTCCATTGACTTCGGTAGTCGCCTACCACAGTAACGAGCCGTGTGATTGGCTAGAGCGCTCCCGCCATGTCTCCTAGCCAACACACTCTCACAGACATATTGAAACACATACGAAATACTGGATTTACATTTATATAACTAGAAATTAAATAAATATTCCTACGGCTTGACCATAAACACGCTCTAACACACATTATTAAATACATAAACAAATCAAATAAATATATATCAAAGGAATAGGAAACAAAAGTAGGCCAGTAGCCTAATGTTTCTGTGCTTTCTAAAACACAGTAAATATTTGACCAATTTCTTCATGTATAGTATATATCAGATTTAAACAAACACATAGACGAATAAATGTAGCCGGCCGAAGTGGCCGTGCGGTTAAAGGCGCTGCAGTCTGGAACGGCAAGACCGCTACGGTCACAGGTTCGAATCCTGCCTCGGGCATGGATGTTTGTGATGTCCTTAGGTTAGTTAGCTTTAACTAGTTCTAAGTTCTAGGGGACTAATGACCTCAGCAGTTGAGTCCCATAGTGCTCAGAGCCATTTGAACCTTTTTTGAATAAATGTATTTATAAGCACGATGCTACCGTTTTTTCGTGTAACTGTGGAGTACTTATGGCCTGACGCGATCAGTAGTAATTGGCCACTTTGACTTCAAATAACTCGTGTACTATTCAAGTTACATGCCTGTAATTCATACCAATTTAGGTTTACACTAATAGCTTTCTAAAGACATGTCGATCTACAAAATCGGATGGACCTTTTAGATTTTGCCAATTCGTAGCTGGATGCTACTTTTATGATTTAGTCAGATACTAAACTTTAAACTAATAAAGATATTGAAAATCTGATTTCACCATCACAATTGTCGTACAAATAATTGTAATGTACATCTTTCTTTTTAAAGTATCATGATTCCTCTGGCTATTATTAATTTCTACATGAACTGTGAAATGTCTGCTATTGGGTTTCATAAAGTCTGCCGTCTTTGGCACTCCTGGCATACAAATCTCCTTCTTCGACACAAAGCACAGTCCTCGACACAGCGTCAACATAGAATTCCCAGCCACGCGGTCGGTCTGGACCACACGCTGGGGCTGCCCCTCTTGCTCCGGCTAATGTTCGGCACCACGCGGTTGCTGACGAGTACCCGCTTGCCAAGCGGCCCGTGCGGCCGCGCCAACTTCGGACTTAGAATATTTTGGGCGCCACAACTCACCCGTTACCTCACAAACACAATAAACTATTACGGCGGCGTTTTTGGAAATTACTGATAAAATAGTTATTTTTCAACCTTTCTTAGTTTAGTAATAACAATGTGTTACTGTACCCAGTCTGCCCTATACACGGTGTTGCGCCTCACAGGTGAAATTTTGGACTACTCGAAGACTCGTGGAATGAGGAAAAGAGGAAACACATTTCAAGTAATCATTCCACTATTCAGCATAAAACTCTGAACATTGTTTTGTAATAAGTGTTATTTCCATACGTGTTAATTCTAAACATTCTCTACGGCAATTTCTGTGCAAATATCGACTGTGCGGCTCCCAATACTGAATATCAATGCAGTCCGCTCCCGGTAGCTGAGTGGTCGCACTTCAGTGTTTACATCGCTGTACTTGTGCTTCGCCGAGTGCCGTCCGTCCGTTAATCTTCGTGTTCGTTCCTGTTGCTTGTGATCTGATAGCTCTCTCTGGTCTTGCTGCTGCTACTTGGAATTTCGGTTGTTTAACTGAAATTGCTTCGCTGGATTAACCATGGCTGCAAACCTCAGGAAGAATACTCTGGTATTTGCTTTTGACAAGGAATCCCGTCCTGTTCAACCGACATCCCTGGAAATAGATGACTGTATTACACAGGTAATTGGTCTAAATTCTGAAACGGTTCATACCTGGCAACTGGATCAGGAAAAATACTGTGTTTTTGTCAAGTTAATCAGTGCTTCGACTGTTGATAAAGTGTTACGAAAGTGGGGCTGTGAAGTAGATTTTGTGCATAGAAATGGTTATAAAAGTAAGGTTTCCATCTATAGAGCAGACATTCATTACAAAACCGTTCGTGTCTTGAATCTTCCCACTGAAATTGAAAATGATAAGATTAAGGAAGCACTTTCAAACTACGAAGACATTAAATCAATTGCAAATGAAAGATGGTCGCCTCGCTTTAAACTGCAGTGTTTTAACGGGGTCCGCTGTGTAGAGATGGACGTTAAGACGAATATTCCGTCTCACATAACTGTTTGTGGTTATAAGGCACAAATTGTTTGTACAGATCAGGAAGCTACATGTCATATATGTAACGAAACCGGCCACTTCAGACAGGAATGTCCGCGGCGAACTGTTGTTCTTAAAAGTAATTTGATACAGCGTCAGAAGCTTACCTTAAATGATCTGTTACCAAAGAATAGCCCGGAACAACTGGTTGAGGATAACGCAGCGGGCCAAGCTGATGTGTCCCTTCACGATAACAGTCAATTTCCCCCGTTAACAACAAAAGGAAACCCTGTTGCCACTACTCGTGAAACTGAAACGCAACCGAAAAAACGACCTCTGGAGACAACTGATAGTTGTTCAGAGGACGAGCTGTCTTGTCCCACTCCCTCACTTCGCAAGCAAAAACAGTGCGATGAGGAGGCAGAGGAACCTGAAGGCAAAATGCGAATGGAAACTAATGAACAGAGAGATAATACACATACAGTACCAGAAAATGGTGTAAGCAGCATTAATTTGCAAGAAACAACAGGTGCAGTAGCCGATTGCAAAGATCAGAATCTATCTGATAATAAACAAATTCAGGGAGATGTTGCAAAACTGCAGTCTCCATTTGTTTCCCTCGATCAGAAAGTGAGTGAAATTAATAAAGAACGAGGAAGTGGTGGCCAAACTGAAATCACGGTGAACACCTCAGGGCAGGCGCCGGCAACCGAAACTGCGAAAGCGTCTGCCGCTGCTCCAGATAAGCTGCGAAGTAAAATACCGACGCAACCAAATGAGAATGTAGCTCGTAACCAAGGGAAGGGAAAATCCGGTAGGGGCGACCCAAGCCCAAAGAATATTCAGTCCGAAACGGTCGTACACGAATCACTGGAGGAAAAATTAGAAAGTTCACCAGGAAATCATTCTGCTTGCGTTACAAGAGAAAACATCAGAAGTAGAAAAAAAACGGGATAGTCACTAATAAACTGATGGAAGTCTTATTCCATGTTCAGCCTTCCGAGAAAACTGTTACAGCTTAACTGAACCCTGAACCACAGGAAACTAAATTAGTTCATCAAAACAACTACATAGTGACAGCACAATCACGCAATCTTATTCTGTCACCACTATAAACATAAATAAAATCACGACCGGTTTGAAATTATCGGCCCTTAAGGAATTTTTGTACGAATCCGCAACTGACGTTGCCCTGTTACAAGAAGTTCTAATTTCGGATTTGGTAATTCCCGGCTTTGTCAGTTACATAAATGTGTCTCCCGAAACAAGTGTTGGTGAGGGAAGGGATTACAGTAAGCGAGGTGGAACGACTGGAATCCGGAAGGGGAATAGGACTAAATATCTATGATGTGACTATCATCAACTTGTACGCCCCTTCAGGAAGTTCTCATCGAGCTGACAGGGCACGTTTCTTCAAAGATGACCTGATATACTTGTTAAGGAAATCGCCAAGGCAGTTTATTACTTGGAGGTGATTGTAATTGTGTTTTAAATCGAAAAGACCAGTTACCTAATTTTAATTTCTCAAGTGAACTAAAACAACTAGTTACAGGTTTAGAATTAAAGGATATATGGGAAATCAAATATCCCTCCACTGTTGAGTTCACTTATGTCACGGCAACATCACGTAGCAGGATTGATAGACTATATATTTCTAAAAATCTTGAAACTTCCGTGACAAAAGTAGAAACCATTCCTACGTACTTTTCAGACCATTCAAGTGTCTTAGCTTGCATAAATCTAACAAGACAGCAGGTTCGCCGATTCAAGAATCAGTGGAATTTGAACACTTCCTTGTTAGTAAATCATGATTTAGAACGTCTGATTAAAGAAACATGGGCAATATGCCTGCGAGCCCGTAGCAGATATGCCACTGCTATTGACTGGTGGATTAAAATGGCAAAGCCAAAGTTGAGGAAAGTTCTTATTCAATACAGTGCCCAGAGCGCAAGGGAAATGAAATGCACTATAGAGTATTACTATTCCGATTTGAGAGATCTATATGATCAAGTCTCAGCAGGTTCCTCACTTCGGATAGCAGACATCAAAAAAGTCAAAGCCAAGTTACTTAATATCAAGAGAAGTCAAATGGAAGGGTTGAAAATAAAATCGAAGGCAAATTCGGTGTCAGAAGATGAAACTACTTCCCTATATGATTTAGTGAAGCATACGAAAAACTGGAGAAGGACTTTTATTGATGAAATTCGAACAAAACACGGTACGATTCTCAGAACCCAGCAGGATATCATGACGAGATTTATCGCTATTATTGCGAGCTATATTCTGTACATCAAAGTAGTGATGCTTCCTTGGAAGAATTCCTTGACATCCTAGCCCCACAGCTGACAGAAGATGACAACGAAAATTTTCTCGAGGTTGTCAGTGAAGAAGACGTGTGTGAGACTCTGTGCGCCTCACTACCAAAAAAATCCCCAGGACCGGATGGTCTGCCAGCAGAGTTTTACATCCGTTACTGGCCAATAGTAGGTGCGAAAATCACGGACATTGTAAATGAGGTTATTCGGGGTAAAATGATTCCGGCTGAGTTTAAGGAGAGTAAAATTGTTCTGGTGCCAAAAAAAATGGAAACAAAGATTTAAATAATTTTCGTCCAATTTCACTGCTGAATTCTGATTATAAATTAATAGCTAGAATAATAAACAAGAGAATTTCATGCCTTACAGATAAAATTATTAGTCAACATCAGAACTGTGCGCAAGGCAGAACGATTTTTCAAAATCTAGCGGAATTCAGGGATGTCATTGCAATAACTTCTGTAACAAACATAAAGTGTGCTTTATTGTTTTTAGTTTTTTATAAAGCGTTCGATGTAGTAAATCATGAATATCTTCTACCGACATTGAAGAAAATAGGTTTCAACGATAGGGTCATACAGTTGATTAAGAACATAGCAACTGGAATAAATGCTAAAATAGCGGTGAATTGTCAACAATCCAGGCCGATGCAAATACAACGAGGTGTTCCTCTAGGAAGTCCTCTGTCCATGTCGCTCTTCGCCATTTCGCTGGAACCTTTCCTCCGACATGTCCATGCTAGATTAAAAGGCTTAACATTATCAGGAAATAATACAGTTATAAGAGCTTATGCTGACGGTGTAGGGGTCATTATAAGGAACAATGACGAGGTAACCACGCTAGCAACAGTGATTGATTCGTACTGTAGAGCATCTGGAGCCAATGCAAACGAAAAAAAAGTAAGATGTTAAATCTCAGAGGTTTTGATAATACAAACGTCGAGTGGGCAAAATTAGTCCGACGACATAAAACACTTGGGATCACACTGACAGCATGCCCTGTGTAAATGACGGCTTTAAATTGGAAAGTTGCAGCAGATAAAGTGCATGGAGCCATTGTAGAGAATTTAACTCGATATATGAACCAAGTTCAAAGAACACAGTATATCAACCCATGCATCCTTGCTGAGGCTTATTATACTGCCCAGCTGTTTCCAATCCCGAGAATGATAGCGAGGAGAATAACGTATAAAATCACCAACTTTTTGTGGAGAGGTGAAGTGTTCAGAGTACCTGCTAAAGTAGCAGGTACTAGGATTAACTGATATAACGGATAAAGCCTCTGCTCTTTTTATCAAACGGCAAGTTAATTTAATAAGATACTCGCGAGAAAGCATAACCAGCCAACTTTTCGAGATCATTAAACCTCCAATATCAACAGTCGCTTACAGCACGTGAGGACTTTCTATGTTGAGTTTAGTTACGTCAGTGTCGAACTCAGGTAGTCCCGACACTTAACATCGAGAGCCATAATGCGGGAACGAAAGAAAAGCGAAGGAAGGAACAAAACAGAACGACAGTTTCCAAACATTGAGTGGACTGAGATTTGGAAAAACGTTAGTTCTAATGTGCTCACGTCTAATATAAAACGTCATGGTACAAGGCAGTTAACAACATAGTTTGCACCAATGAAAGACTACACGCAATCGGACTCTGTGAAACAAATTTATGTCAACAATGCCATCTAGTTGACACAGTAATCCATAGATATACTGGAAGTGATCACATGAATAGTTGGAAGTGGATCCGGGAGCAAATAGCTCTGATTACAAGAACATCCCCTGAGTATATATCGCGGTCATTGATACACAGGCCTGAAGCACGCTATTTCCCAGAAGCAAAAAATAACGCTGTGTACTGGTTGCTGGGAAATTTTGTTAACTACGTCCTTAACAAATTAGGATCCGATAGCATCATACAGTTCAAGGTACACATGCTGTGTGAGTTCCACAAAATTAGAAGCTATTCGAATCACAAGAAAAAGTTCAGTAATATGTTAAAAATTGTATTTGAAAGAATGGGCATTGGTTAATATAAAAAAGAAGACTGTGTTGACAATGATGTATTGTAGTTACCTTAAGGATACTATTTACGATTTTACTGTATATTTATGATGTGTGCTTTTTCTACTTCAGAGAGTAGTGTTTGAAATTTATAAGCTAATGTACAGAACTTATATGACATTGAGATTGCGTGTCTAATAGTGTCAAAATAGAAAACATTAAAGATACATTGTTGGCTTATACTAGAAATTTGGAAATAGACAGTTTTTATATAAATGTCCTTATCGATTGGTTAAAACCGTAAGATTCTATCTGATAAATGTAATATTCAATGGCTGGCACATTACCCTGTTCATTTTTGCACTGTGATGTTTAAGTCAGTTTCCCAGTGAAAGACTGATTATATAAATCTGATCACTTCAGATACTTAAGATTCAATTAATGTCCAGAAAGTGTAGTTGGAAGGCTAGTCAACTTTATTATATATCTCCTTTACGCCATTCTCAAGTATTTCAGAAATTGCCCAATATGATTATTAAATTGTATTATATTTAAAATTATAACACCATCTTGTTGATATCTATCACAAAGAAATTATGCTTCTGTAAAGATTGTAGCTCATGTAATTCAAAGTGCAGATTTTACTTCTTCAGGTTGAAGTTTGAATGTCTTTAAAAAAAATTTCTTGATGTTTAACGTAATTCTGTCTGGTAATTTAGTCAGTAACACAATCTTCTGTTGTCTTTCCTTAAAGTCAGCGTAACTGAAATGATCAAACCGCTTCAATAACTTCATGTATGTGTAACTTAGTATGTATTTGGAATGTGTAACATTGTTTTTTTAATAAATGTTTTTATGAAAAAAAAGTGGTCAGCGCGACAGAATGTCAATACTAAGGGCCTGGGTTCGATTCCCGGCTGGGTCGGAGATTTTCTCCGCTCAGGGACTGGATGTTGTGTTGTCACAATCATCATCATCATTTCATCCCCATCGACTCACAAGCCGCCGAAGTGGCGTCAAATCGAATGACTTGCACCCGGCGAACGGTCTACCCGACGGGAGGCCCTAGCCACATGACATTTTTTTTTTAATTTTTTATCCCCATCGACGCGCAAGTCGCTAAAGTGGCGTCAGATCGAAAGGCTTGCACCTGGCGAACGGTCTACTTGACAGGAGGCCCTAGTCAAACGACATTTACATATTAATACAACCTTATATTGGGATATTTAGATATATCGATTTTTGTTGTTATATATATATATATATATATATATATATATATATATATGTCTGCGACTTAAAAGCTAAGTTAATGCTTTCATTGTGCGCCATAATTATTACATAACTAGCTGAGTTCTTGGTGTTGCCCGGATATGAATTTATTCCCATCTCCTGCTTCCCCTCTCTTTGCCCTCCTCTTCCTCCCCCCACCTCTGTCCATTTCCCAACCCACTCTCTGTGTTGACTTCCTCCATCCCCACTCCCTGTCTATCGGCATCTGCCTCTGTCTCTGTCCATCTGCTTCTGTGCCTTCCTCTGTCCATCTGCACCTTCCCGTCTGTCTGTCTGCTCCTTCCCCCTTTGTCTGTTGCTTCTTTCACCTTTACATTCATATCTTCCTCTCTCTGCACATCTCCTCTTCACTCCTTCTTTGCATCTTCTCCCCCCATTTCCCACTATTCATCTCACCTTCTTTCCTCTTTCTGTCCTTCTCTCTCCTAACCCTGTCCATCTCCTTCTCCTCCTCTCTCTGCTCATCTCTTACTCGCCTGTCTCTGTTCATCTCTTACTCCTTTTTTTATCAGTCCAACTCTTCCCTTTCCCTTTCCCTTTGTCTGTCTATTTCCTTCTCCATTTCCTTTTTCCTAATTCTGTGTCCACCTCTTCCTTCCCACATTCTACTCATCTCCTCCAGCCCACTTTTCTCTCTATGTTATCACGCTGACCCCAGTAGGCAGTTTCAGGCTCTTACTCCCCCCCCCCCCCCCAGCCCCCTACCCACACCCACATTTGCAGATTGTAAGCACTATGCATGCAAAATTTAGTTAAAATCGATCCAGGGGCTTAGAAGGAGGCTTTTACCCGTGTTTTTGCCCGCAAATATACATGTCACATACATTTCACACATCTTTAACATAACCCACATATTTGTATACATTTTTACCTGTATCTGTATCGAAATTTGTCCTGTAATTTCGTTTTCACACAACTCAATGTTTATGACATCATATGTACTGCTGTGTCGTACAGTGATATAATTTTGTGGATACATCCGGTAATGTATGTTGACGCTGTATGGGAAATGTGTTGCGAATAGAGTAAGTAGCAAGGAAGTAATAAATTAAAATGTCATGCATGGTGCGCCAATTATTTACACAGATCGGTGTCTATGACGTGATACTTCGTAAACTACGTGTGGTAGAATAATATAATTTTGCTCGTACATTCAGTGGTATATTTGTATGCTGTCTGCATATACATATATATATATTTTTTAGCGATTGCGGTTAGTGATGAAGAAGAAATAAATCGAAACGGCATGCCTTTTGCGGCAAATTTACTGCATGAACAGCACAAATACAGTAATCGATAAACTTGTTTCCTTTCATCATTCTCTGGGGTCGTCAATGAAAAAAAGTTTCGTAAAGGTTTGAAATTATGTGCAAATTTTGTTGCAAGTCAATACGCGCCCTCATTCTCGAATACTGGATGAATATAGTCTGGCTATTAGGGCGTCGTGAGCTATGCTGATTTTTCAACCCCACCCGTTTCATAGGTAGGAGGTTCGTAACATTACAGCGATACTTTACAGACAGTAAGTGATATATATACCAAATTTCGTTGAAGTCGGTCCCGTGGTTTACGAGAAGATGTGGAACATACACACATACATACATTACACACACATTTTTGTAATATGTACGGTATGGATTATTTTTAAAGAACTGACGATTTCCAGCTTATTAATTCATTGTTAGAATAATTCATGTTAGTAAATTTATCACCTTACTAACAACTTACTAATTACTAATAGACATCTCGGTCCATTTTGAAGTGCACTGAAATTGAAAATAGACATGGACAGCTTTGCAGCCTCCGAGTGCTTCAGAAAGCAAGAAGATCACCGCAAGGATAAACAGTTAAAATCTGCGTTGATCTGCAGTACGATGTAACAGCGTCACTTTATACGGACAACCGCGACGTACGTCACCTAATGGTATTGTCAAAAATGCCTGAATGTTGATCACCGCTACACTTTATTAAACAAATTTATTTTATCAGGCGAATCAAACTGCATATTGGAGATGGCAGTAAAGTGAAGAATGGCTTTCTTTGTTTCATTTTTGTCTTGAAACGTAGCGCTGCCGCGGTTCCTACTTGTCAAGCTGGATGGGTTGAACACGCTTACAGGAACAGGGCTCCGTTGTTGCTCGCCGAGGGAGTTGAGAGACGTCGTGTAATAAAGACGAGGCCTTCGCGCCATTGACAAGCAGAGACGATCGCAAATGCCACGTGGATCAGTGCGTGCAGCGGGAACTCAAATGCCAGTGCAGCGGTGTCCACGATGTTTACGTGGGTGATCGCCTAGGAATGCCGTCCAGTCGTTTCATATACTCCCCACTCAGCCTTAAGCCAATACAGTTGCAGAACATAGCTACAAGTAACGGCACCTGATGCGCTAAAACATGCAGATCTCTGCTCGCGATTGCTTACAGCGCGAGAGTGGATCTCGGAGACCTATATAAGCTATAACTTTATCACCATCAGCCTCTTTGATAAAGGCCCGCTCTGCACTTTTCATGCGTTAAGATCTGCAACGATACACATCCACGGTAGTCCCGCATCCCTTCTAATCTGATGTACCAACATTCCTTTAGGACGTCGTCTCTTGGAACATTTTACTTGGTCCATCACCTGTCCATTTCGCCTGGCAACATCTCCCAAACGCATAAGACACTATTAGGTCATATTTCGATACTAAGTGGAGGTGAGAAGGAACAGCGAAAAGTGGCAATTGACCCTGAATAAGGAAAAGTGTAAAGTTATCAGCTAAATAAGTCACACAAATCTGAAGGCTGTAAATTCAACTAAATACTTTGGGATTACAATCACAAATAACCTAAATTTGAACGATCACATAGACAATATTGTGGGTAAAGCACACCAAAGACTGCTATTCATTGGCAGAACACTTAGAAGGTGCAACAGGTCTACTAAAGAGACTGCTTCACCACGCTTGTCCGCCCTATTCTGCAGTATTACTGTGTGGTGTGGGATCCGCATCAGGTGGGACTGGAGGATGACATCGAGAAAACACAGAGAAGGGTAGCTCGTTTTGTATTATCGCGAAATAGGGGAGACAGTGTCACAGACATGATAGTGAATTGGAGTGGCAATGATTAAAAGAAAGGCGTTTCTCGTTACGACTCATGAAATGTCATGAAATTTCAGTTTTCTCCTCCGATTGCGAAAACATTCTGTTGGCAATCACCTACATAGGGAGAAATGATCATCACGATAAAATAAGAGATATCAGGGCTCGCACAGAAAAATTTAAGTGCTCGTTTTTCCCGCGTGCCGTTCGAGAGTGGAACGGAAGAGAGACAGCTTGAATGTGGTTCATTGAACACTCTGCCAGTCACTTTATTGTGAATAGCAGAGTAATCACGTAGATGTAGAATTACAAGGACATAGTGAACGAAGTGATGTCTACAGTGCACAGAACGTACAAAATGATTCAGCTGTCACTACCGATGTTGTTTTATGCATCCCGCACTGTTGTACTTCGCCTTCAAAAACCACGAGCGAAATTTTCATTTTCTCTCCCTCACTAGATGCAAAAAACAATGATGAGCCAAAATATTATGATCTCCCGCTTAATAGCTCATTTGTCAGTCTGCTTATCAGGGATCCGACGGTTTGTTGATGCGTTTGTGGAGGTATGTGGCATTAGATGTCTACCTACAGGTCACGTAATTCACTTAAATAACGGGCCGCTGATTTGCGTACGCGGTGATGGTGCCAGATAGAGACCGAGATAGGTTCCATAAGATATACATCAGGCGAATTACATCGCCGAGACATCATCCTGGTTTCACTCTAATGCCCCTCAAACCACTGTGTAGTACGGCTCTGGCTCCAAGATGCGGATAATTATACTGCTGAAAGATGACAAAAAAAATGATTAAAATTGCTCTGAGCACTATGGGACTCAACATCTGAGGTCATCAGTCCCCTAGGCTTAGAACTACTTAAACCTAACTAACCTAAGGACATCACACACATCCATTCCCGAGGCAGGATTCAAACCTGCGAACATAGCAGCCGCATGGTTCCGGACTGAAGCGCCTAGAACCGCTCGGTCACAGCGGCCGGCTCGAAAGATGACATCGCCGTCGGGCAGACACCAAGCATGAAGGGTTGCAGGCGGTTTGCAGCTGTCAGCGTATCTTCAGTTGCTACCAAATGTCCCATTCAAGAGCAAGAGAATGTCTCCCATAGCATAATACTGCTCCCTTCAGCCTGCGCCCATGGAGCGCTGTACCTTTCGAGCGGCCCATCACCTCGACGACGGCGTTTGTGTAGCCGACCATCGACCTAGTGTAGCAGAAATGTCATTCACCTGAAGAATCCCGATGGTCCCGTGCCCACTGTATTCATAACTGACGATGTCGTTGAGTCAACATGTAAACACATTCGGGTGGTCAGCTGGGAAGCTCCATGGTCAACAATGTACGATGAATGATGTGCTTCAAAACATTTGTGCGTGCACCAACACTCTGCTCCTTCAGCAGGGACATCACAGATCACCATCTACCCTACTTTAACTGGCAGCCAACGTCGCTGTAGGCAGTAATCATAGTGTTTTGGCTTATCAGTATACGAGCCCTACAGAAAAAATAAACAAGGCCTTTTTATAGGAAATTTAATGTAGCTAAATTTTGTACTGGGAGACGTTTTCGAGTAATTCAAGAAAACCGTACAAACGCATCCCAACTCTTAGCCCCCACCGGTCACGATGTCTAATATGTCGTCCATGACACTGTCCTACTACTGCACAAAAAATTGAGGCTGCACGAATTATTTCCTACATTCGACCTTGTTTCGTTCTCATTGGGTCAAATGGTTCAGTTGGCTCTGAGCACTATGGGACTTAACATCAGAGGTCATCAGTCCCCTTCAACTTAGAACTACTTAAACCTAACTAACCTAAAGACATCACACATATCCATGGCCGAGGCAGGATTCGAACCTGCGACCGTAGCAGTCGCACGGTTCCGGACTGCGCGCCTAGAACCGCGAGACCACCGCGGCCGGCGCAGCCGAATCAGCCTGTATGTAAACTGAGAATGAAAGGAAGAAAGACGGTAGTGCGGAGTAACGGAAATAATATTAGCGATGAAATGAGGGACAATGGAATGAACAAAATGTAGGAATTCTGCTTTCTTGTAAGCAAAATAACGTATGACGGACTGAGCAAAGAGGACATAAAAGGCAAGTACCACAGGCCACATAAACATTGGCCTTAATTAGTGGACGAAATATCTGAGAATGTGCGTGTTGAGCACAGGACTGCATGGAAGTGAGTTATGAACTGCGGGGGAAACTGAAAAAAGGTGAATCGAGGAGTTTGAGATTTGGTGCTGGAGAAGAATACTGGAAATTAGATGGACTGATAAAGTTAGGTGGACTGAGATAAAAAGGGAGTAGATTCTCCACAGAATCGGCGAGGATAGGTATATTTTAGAAAACATTGTTATGAAGAAGTAACTGGGTAGAAGGATGTGTGTTAAAACATCAGGGAATAAGTTCCATAGTACTAGAGAGAGCTGTAGAGAGTAAAAACGTAGCCGAAGATGAACTTGAATACATACAACAAGTAAGTGAGGACCTTCCGTGTAAGTGATACTCTGAAATTCTGTGGTTGGCACAGGACAGGAAGGCATGGCGGTATGCTTCAAGCCAGTGAGAGTGCTGGTGGCCGCCCAAAAAAGTAGTATTTCACTCAAGATTGTCCCTAATAGAAATATTGGAGGTGTACTCGAAAAGTAATTTTGCTGGATGTGTTAGTCCGTTTCGCGCGTTTGTCCGTTGTTCTTTTGGTAAACATGTTTGAAACGTATCTGTACACCGGGAGCCATATTGGATGTTAAGTCTGTCCTCAGTTGTCAAGAAGATTTCACATGTTTGCTTACGAGTGGCGAGTTCTGATTTGTTTTAAAACTGGGTCAGAGAAATTTGCATGATGTTTTGTTATAAAAATGGAATACAGTATAACAAACTTTCAGTAATACTGAAAACTGCCCGCCCGGTTGGCCTGCGGTCTAACGCACGGCTTTCCGGGCGGGAAGGAGCGCCTGGTCCCCGGCACGAATCCGCCCGGCGGATTTGTGTCGAGGTCCGGTGAACCGGCCAGTCTGTGGACGGTTTTTAGGCGGTTTTCCATCTGCCTCGGCGAATGCGAGCTGGTTCCCCTTCTTCCATCTCAGTTACACTATGTCGGCGATTGCATTACTCCACCACGCAAACATAGCGGTTACACTCGTGTGAGACGTTCCCTGGGGGGTCCACCGTGGGCCGAACCGCACAATACCCTGGGTTCGGTGTGGGGCGGCGGAGAGGTGAAGTGGACTGCGGTAGTCGTCATGGGGTTGTGGACCACTGCGGCATACGGCGGGGACGGAGCCTCTCCGTCGTTTCTAGGTCCTCGGTTACAATACAATGCAATACAATACTGAAAACTGGTTTTAGTACGTCCGCTACGAGGAAAAAAAAGGGTTTACGACTCGTTTAAGCGTTTCGAAGATGGCTCTGAAGAAGCTGAAGTTGGCGAACGATCTGACGCCCCAGCGCATCAACAACCGATGAAAACATGGAAAAAGTGAAAGAAATGACTATTAACGATCGCCGAATCACTGTCAGAAAACTTGCCGATGATGCTGGTATATCAGCTAGCACATGCCATGAAATCTTCTAGGACGTTTTGACTACGAAACATGTGACAGCAAAATTAACGCCAAAGGTGTTGAATTTAGAGCAAAAGCAGTGGATAATGGAATTTGCTCAAGAGTCGCTAAATGAGGCAAAATACGATGTCGGAGTAGTGAAACATGTCATAATAGCTGACTAAACACGGGTGTAAAGATAAGACGTCGAAAATGGTGCTCAATAGTTCCTGTGGTGGCATTCTGGATCGCCAAGACCGAAAAAAGCTCGGCAAGTGCTGTCGAATGTCAAGGTTCTGCTTACTATTTTCTTCGATTTTAATGGCTTAATGCATCATGAGTTCTTGCCAAAAGATCAACGATCGATAAGAAGTACTACCTACAAGTTAAATGCCGTTTGCGGAAAGCAATAAGAAATAAACGTCCGAATTCGTGGCGAATTAATTCATGACCTTTCCACCACGATAACGCACTTTCTCACACTTCATTGTTCGTGATTTTTTGGAGAAACAGCAATTTAATGATGTCCCAGCCTCCAAATTTCCAAAAAAGAAAGAGAACTTTAAGGGTCCGTCGTTTTACGAGCTTAGATGAGATTAAAAGTGAATCGCTGGAAGAACTATGTGCTGTACCAAAGATTGACTACCAGAAGTGTTTCACGGACTGGGAGAAACGCGGGCATAAGTGCATAACATCAAATGTGGACTACTTTGGAGGAAATATCATTAATGTAGACGATCAAACACAATTGTTTCCAAAACGAAAATTCTCGATACTTATGAACGCATTTCATATTTTTCCCCTTCGGACCCAGCTACTCCAACATGCCTCTCCTTACAGGTCGCTGAGCAGTCCTCTATTTTTGAGTGGTTTTCGAATCAAAAGACCATGTTGCACCGTCAAATGCCAAAACCGCTAAAACTGCATGAAAATTTTTCCTTTCCACAGAAAGGCAAGAATTCAGTTTTGGGAACACAGTTTACTATACACTACGTGACCAAAAGCATCCGGAAACCCCTAGAGAAATATGTTTTTCATATTAGGTGCATTTTACTGCCACCTACTCCCAGTTACTCCATATCAACGACCTCAGTAGTCATTAGACATCGTGACAGAGCACAATGGGGCGCTTCGCGGAACTCACGGACCGAACGTGGTCAGGTGATTGGGTGTCACTTGTGTCATACGTCTGTACGCGAGATTTCCACACTCCTAAACATCCATAAACCCACTGTTCCCTATGTGACAGTGAAGTGGAAACGTGAAGGGACACGTACAGCACAAAAGCGTACAGGTCGATCTCATCTGTTGACTGCCAAAGACCACCGACAATTGAAGAGGGTCGTAGCGTGTAAGAGGCCACACAGAAATTCCAAACTGCATCAGGATCCACTGAAAGTACTATGACAGTTATTCGAGAGGTGCGAAAACTTGGATTTCATGGTCGAACAGCTGCTCATACGCCACACATCCCGCCGGTAAATGCCAAACGACGTCTTGCTTGGTGTAAGGAGCGTAAACATTGGACTATTGAACAGTGTAAAAACGTTTTGTGGAGTGACGAATCTGGTACACAGTGTGTCGATCCGATGACAGGGTGTGGGTGTGGCGAATGCCTGGTGAACGTCATCTGCCGGCGTGCTTGGTGCCAACAGTAAAATTCGGAGGCGGTGGTGTTTTTCATGGAGGGGGCTTGCACCCCTTGTTGTTTTGCGTGGCACTTATCACATCACAGGCCTACACTGATGTCTTAAGCGCTTTCTTGCTTCCCACTGTTGAAAGCAATTCGGGGATGGCAATTGTATCTTCCAGCACGATCGAGCACCTGTTCATAATGCACGGTCTGTGTCAGAGTGGTTATAGGACAATAACATCCCCGTAATGGACTGGCGTGCACAGAGTCCTGACCTTAACCCTACAGAACACCTCTGGGACGCTTTGGAACGCCGAATTCGTACCAGGTCTCACCTCAGTACAGTACTCCGTGAAGAATGGGCTGCCATTCCCCAAGAAACCTTGCTGCATATTATCGTATACCTGTGAGAGTGGAAGCTGTCATCAAGGCTAAGGGTGGGCCAACACCACATTGAATTCCAGCATTACCGATGGAGGGCACCACGAACATGTAAGTCATTTTCAGCCAGGTGTCCGGATACTTTTGATCACATAGTGTACCGAAAGGACAACAGGCCATTTCTACTGCGCTTCTCATTTCTTTCGTTGTGCGTCCAGTCGTTGCCTCCGACTGCCCTAAACACAACATCTCGGCAGTTGGTTCAGTGACTTCATTCTTTCTTTAATCAGATTGCTTTTCCTTGTGTATATCGTGCTGTGTTTTAGTCGTAGTTTTCCAAGTGGCAAGGGAGTTATGTCATTCTTTGCGACAGAATAAACCATAATATCGATCAAATACGTTTCGGTTTATTTAAAATCGTCATCAGTGCTTAGTTTTTTGGTTCCTACATTTCTCCATGTGTTCTGCTGTAAGCAGACATTTTACCACACTGCACTGCATTAATACACAATACCTTGTTGTTTACATGTTTTTTTATGACCACGAGATGAATGTGGATAAATAAACATACCAGCTAACAAACCCAGAATTGCCCGGCTATACATTTTGCCAATTTCCTATTAGATACGAAAACAAGGTAAAATGCCTTTGTCGTGTAATATTGAAACAATTTCTTTTCCTAGTATTCATCAAAACACTTTCGAAATTATGAAGTAGTTTCTTTGCGCTTGACGCAGCTGCTTCGCGTGTCTACAACTCAATTTTGTAGACGTCTCTATGACAATGCCTCTTCATAACTCTGTGGATGGCTATTGTTTTCGCCTACAGCCGTTTGTGCTTCGCAGTTGAAAGCTGTCAAAAGCGCTGCTAGGTGTCAGGGATTTCCTTAAATTGATTCGATTGTAGGAGTGTCTTAGCAGTGAATAATAATTATACTAAAACTTCGTGCAAGATGAGACCTTTTTTTCACGTCTCTCACTGTTTATGACGTCATATCTATTGATCAATGTCTCGTACAATGTTATACTTGCGTAGGCACGTTCATCGGCATGCGTGGACACTGTCTGATAAATACATTTCGAATACAGTTTGTAGCAAAGAAGTAATGAATTTAAACGTCATGCACGAATCTCAGTGTTAATGACATCATACATCCTGATCTCTGCGTCATATAATGATATAATTTTGTGGGTACATTCAGCGGCATATTTGGATACTGTCTGCAAAACCTCTAGTGAACAGAATTATCAGCAAAGAAGTAATAAACTTGTACGTCATGCACGGTGCGGCAATCTCTCACGCATCTCATCGTTAATCTTCTGAACCATTGCGGTACCATGATACAATTTTGTAAGTGCGTTTGGCGGCGTATCTGGATGTCGTGTGCAAAATTTATTGCGAATGTAGTTAGTAGCACAAAAGTAATAAATTTAAACGTCGTACTTGATACAGCAGTTTTTCACGCATCTCATTGTTTATGACGTCAGATCTTCTGAACTAAGATAGATAGACGGTTATTACCCCACAGCGATTATTGCCTGACGGTAAGGGATATTTCTACTAAGTTTCGTTCAAATCGGTGCAGTAGTTTAGGAATAGATGTGGAACATACACACATTCATGCACTCATACATATGTATACAGTGGTTTCCCTAAATCTCTTCTAGCAAATGTCAGGATGATTCCTTCGAAAGGGCACAGCCGAATTCCTTACCCATCGTTCCCAAATCCGATGGGATAATTGACATCCCTGTTTGGTCCCCTTCCCGTTCATCAAACAACCAACCAAAATATACGTTTTTCTAATATGTGTGGACTTAAACGAGGAAATACTGTGTGTTATTGTAATTTACATATATTTATGCATATGTTAATCTTATGAAGCAAATATTGGCATGATATTTTTACTCGTAGTTTATGAAAACAGTTGAACTGAATTGAAATAGTCTATAGTGGAGAGACGACAGTGAGTTTTGTGTGAAGCAGGTGGGGTCTAGACTCTACACTATAGGGTTTACGATAGGTTGTTAGTTGACATGAGGGGTGAAAGCGATAGGTTGCGGAGAGAGACACGATGGAAGTGACGGAGACGAGTGGGGTCTATTTACGCAGTATTTGTGAAAGGTGGAAGAGAATATTCTGTTTATTCTGAAAGGGTCCTGTAGCCACCTTTCATTGCCAACTCTTGTAGTGGTCAAGTCGGCAAAGAGGTTTCCGCTACTTGTGAGAAATCCACCTGCGTTAGGTTGGTGGCGGAAATGGCATCCTGGGGTTTTCCGGTCCACGCGGAGCGTTGAAGAGGCTGGAGAAGCGGGAGGCAGTCTGCCGCCGGTACGGGAAGCGTACACAGCTGTGCTCCAGTCGAAGAAGGGTGAGTTGGACTGACCGCGTGGCGCGTTGTCACATAGAGAGGGGAGCTTTTAGCTTTTGGTCTCGAATTTCGTCTTATAAAGATTTACTTGCTGGGTTGCAGCAGGGAATGGAAGGCTTTTGTAGACTTTCAGTTTGATTCCCAATGCAGTCTTGACTTTGATCTGTGAGAGGAACGCAGCACAAAGGAGTTGCATATGTTGAAGTGCCCTCGGTTCAGTGTGAATGTTTATGTGCCTACAACTGTGTGTGTGTGCTTCTAATCTTTTCCGGATCTTGGTAATTTTTGTGTATTTGTGGATTTTCTTTGTCTCATGTGATTAAAATTTGGCCACGGTCCATAGAAGTTGTCTCCGCGGACCGAGTGGGCACGCGAGTCTGTTATGAAACGTATAGTATTTCACAAGCAATTGTACATAGTTAGCATGCAACAGCAGTCTGTAGATGTACTACATCAATGTTTTAAGGAATAAATAATTTTGCCTTCAATCTTATCTTGTGTACCGATGTTACGTCGCCGTTACCTTCGCCATTTACCTTGTAGTTTTCCTTGTTGGCCCCCCTATAGCGTTTCCATGTGCACAGGTGTAGTGATTAGTGTCCCTTTTTTTATCTGAAACAAATGCTCTGGAATCGATCGTGTTTTCACGAATCTTGCTGCAGTAGTAGTAGTAGTAGTAGAGGGGTTTTGTGGGCGCACGACAACAAGGTCTTCAGCGCCCGTTCAGTATCAAGTGAGACGGGTGTCAAAAAAAAAAAAAAAAAAAACTCAGAATATTTACATAAAACGGAACATAAAACACGGGAAACAATCATCGGAAAAGATGTGCTCACCCAGACCGAAGCGTGGGATGAAGCAGGGCGTCAGCAGTAAAACATGGACAACACAGGAAGAAAACGAGAGAGGGGGCTAAAACAATGTAGCAGATGGAAGTGGCCGGCTGACCGCAAGGAAAAAAAGGGAGGTGTCAGCCACTCTGCAATACACTAAAACCTCCAGCCTAAAAGTTTAGGCCAGAGTCCAGACACATCACAAAACTTAAAAACCCTAGACACACACGTCTCATCATTAGCTAAAACACAGGGCAGATCACCATCAACTTGTGCTTCTGCCCTTGCATCACGGTATAAGATGCAGTCTGTTAAAATGTGGCGGACAGAGATGTGCACACCACAAGCGTCACAAAACTGAGGATCCTCCCGCCGTAATAAATAGCTATGCGTCAGAGGACAGTGCCCGATCCGAAGACGTGTGAGGGCCACCTCTTCCCGCCTGAGCAACCGACAGGAGGAACGCCACGGCCGAGTGGTTGACTTTACCGACCGCAGTTTATTGGCCGTCACCACCAGCCATTCGTCCTCCCATAACTCCATGCACTTCCTGTGGAGTGCAGCGATGACTGACTGCAAGGGGATAGGACACTGGACCACATCCTGCTCTCTGCAGGCCTCCTTGGCAGCCCGATCAGCCTGTTCATTGCCCCAGATGCCGACATGACCAGGCACCCAGCAGAAGGATACCTCTTGACCCCGCTGTTGGAGCAAGTACAGTTGGCTATGTATCAGCTGGACCATCTCTTCAGTCGGGTACAGGTTCTGCAGCGATTGTAAGGCACTAAGAGAATCGGAGCAGAGAAGAAAGCGATCGCCCCGAACTCGATGCATCTGCTCCAGTGCCGTCAGGATCGCGTGGAGCTCCGCTGCGAAAACGGTATATTCAGCAGGGAGGCGAATCCGGGTAACATGGTCAGGGAACACCACAGAACAGCCAAGGAAATTCTCCTGTTTGGAGACATCAGTGTAAACGACAGTGAAACCGGGATGCACATCTAAAATGTTAAAAAAAAGTGACTGGAATGTAAAATCTGGCGTGCCATCCTTCTTAAAACGAGTCAAATCTAAAATAAGTTTGGGTCTCCGGAGGAGCCAAGGTGGAGATCTGCTCCAACCGCGACGTAAAACACGAAGACCACCCATATACATTGCAGCGAGGCAATCCTGTGCGCGAATCCCATAGGGCTGCGTCGCACGTTGCCGGTTATGAAATAACCGTGCCAGAGGAGGCTGAGCAACGGTATGGTATGCAGGTGTGTACGGTGTGGACAAAGTTTTATACGCCTGGCGTACCGTAAGTAGCCGTTGCCGCATATGAAGTGGCGGTTCACCAGCCTCTGCACAGAGGCTTGGTATGGGGCTAGTTCGGAATGCCCCAGTGGCCAACCGCAGCCCTTCATGGTGGACAACGTCCAAAATCTTTAAGTACGAAGGCCTCGCAGACCCATACACCGTGCACCCATAATCGAGCCGAGATCGCACAAACGCCCTGTAAAACTGGAGCAGACAAGTCCTGTCAGCTCCCCATGTACTGTGGCTAAAACATTTTAAAATGCTTAAAGCCTGAAGCGACCGCCGTTTCAGGTCTTTAAGATGAGGTAACCACGTGAGCCTCGAGTCAAAAATGAGACCCAGAAATCTCACCGTGTCTTTAAAAGAAAGAATAGTGTCCCTCAAGCGCAACTCAGGAAAGGTGAAAATCGAACGAGAACGGTTAAAAAGAACACATACAGACTTCTCGGTGGAAAACTTAAATCCACTCTTCAGCGCCCAGTCATCCAAACGCCTAATCGTAAGTTGCAACTGACGAGTTGTCGTTGCAAGGCTTGAAGAAGAGCAGAACAAAGAGAAATCATCCACAAACAAAGAACACTGGACAGGACGTTTCACCATGGACGTAATGCTATTAATAGCGATGGCAAACAGAGTCACACTTAAAACGCTACCCTGAGGGACACCATTCTCCTGCTCAAAGCGATCAGACAGGACGTCACCAATTCGGTATCTAAAATATCGTGGCGAGAGGAAAGACTGAATAAAAAGAGGAAGACAACCACGAAAACCACATTCGTGAAGCTGCTCCAGGATGAGACGCCGCCAAGTGGTATCGTAGGCCTTCTCGATGTCGAAAAATACACCTATAAGGTGATGACGGCGTAGGAAAGCTTGTTGGATAGCCGCCTCCAGGAGGGCAAGGTTATTGAAGGTGGAACGAAACCTCCTGAACCCACACTGAAAGCGACTAAGTAGTTGCCGGGATTCTAACATCCAGACAAGGCGGCGGTTGACCATCCGCTCCAAGGTCTTCCCTATGCAACTAGTGAGGGCAATACTACGGTAGCTACTTGGGCTCGAGCGGTCTTTCCCAGGTTTTAAAAAAGGGATTAAAACTGCCTCACGCCACGCGTCAGGAAAGTGACCCGACGCCCAAATGGCATTAAAAAGTGCGAGGAGGATTTCTTTGTTGCGCATTGTGAGGTGCCATAGCATACTGTAATGGATCCTGTCGTGACCAGGGGAAGTGTCACGAGCTCCAGACAATGCAGAATCCAGCTCCCACATAGAAAAAGGGCAGTTGTAAACTTCATGAGAGGTGGGCTGGAAGTTCAGACTACACCTCTCAGCAACCGCTCTATGGCGCTGGAAACCTGGATCCTGACTGGTTATGGCAGTAACTGTCGCAAAATATGCTGCCATAGTCTGGGCAATGTCTCGCGGATCTGTGTGGAGAGTGCCGTCATTCAGTACAGCAGCTATGGGGCACCTCCCTCCTCTGCCAGAAATTCTCCTAATGGTCTCCCACACAATGGAACTTTTGGTGGAACGATTAACGGTGTTCAGGAACTTTTGCCACGACCTCTTCTTGCTCTCACGAATAATGCGGCGACATCTCGCCCTCGTCACCCGAAAGGCTGCAAGATTCTCAGCAGTCGGCCGACACTTGAACCGCCGCAGAGCCGCACGCCTGGTCCTGATTGCAGAGCGGCATTCGTCACTCCACCAAGGCGCAGGTGGCCTTTTCCGGTGACCTGTGGACTGTGGAATGGATGCCGCAGCGGCATGGTGGACCGTTTTGGTAATATGATCCACCCACACCTCAACATTCGCACAGTGTTCGAATTGGGCCAACTGGCTATAAAGTGTCCAGTCAGCTCCACTGAGCACCCATCGTGGTGGTCTCCTGTCGGGGCCCACGCCATCTGGCAGGTGAATCCAGATTGGGAAATGATCACTGCCATGCAAGTCAGCGACCACTTCCCAGTGAGCACTAGCGGCAAGAGCTGGAGAGCAAAGCGAGAGATCAATGGCAGAGAACGACCCAGTCGCCGTGCAGAAATGAGTACTCTGTCCTCCATTGAGCAAGTAGGCACAGGATGACAGGAGAAGCCTCTCAATTGCTCTACCCCTGGGGCAGGTAATTGCAGAGCCCCAAAGCACATTGTGGGCATTAAAATCACCACAAATAATGAATGGCTGGGGGAGCTGTGTAAGAAGGTCGGTGAGGGCCGCTTCATCAAGAGCATCATGTGGGGGCAAGTAAAGTGAACATACAGTCAATGGATGACGCACGTGCACGGACACAGCGACGGCCTGTAGAGTCGTCGTAAGTGAGAGAGGAGAGGAATGGTAGTCCGTCCTGACGAAAATACCTACGCCTCCTCTAGCTCTCTCTCCACGCAGGTCGTCCTTTTTGTGGAGTGTATAGCCTCGTATCTCAGGGGAGTATGATGGATGGAAATACGTCTCCGGGAGACAGAGACACAATGGTCGACCCTGAGAAAGTAGACGAAGTTCCTCCACATGCGTCCTGAACCCTTGCAAGTTCCACTGGAGTATGGGAGCCATCTATGTTGGGGCTAGCACCTACATCCTGTCTCTCCGACGGGGTGGGGAGACCGCAGCAGGTGGAGGGGCAGGCGTGGGACGAGATGATTGCCCCACACATACATCGTACTCCATCAACTCTGGGGAAGAGTCAGATGAAGCCTCGCGTAAAACAACATCCGCATGGTCAGATGGTTTACCACGGGATTTGACCCGCTGTTGCTGCTGCACAGTAGCTTTCTGTGGCTTGGTGGACTTTGGGGGAGCGGATGTGGGAGTGGTAAGTGGCGCACTGGGCTTGGGGACAACCTCAGCTGTTGGAGGCGCGAGGGGCTGGACCAAGTCCGCCACTGTACTTTTGTCTGCCGTTCGAGTAGGGGCTACTGGCTCTGGAACACTGGCTGCGTTGCAAGTGCACTGACAGCTACAAGTGTTAGTGCCAACACTCACCACCTCAGTCTGCGTTGAGGCATCGACTTTTGGAGTAGGCTTCTGTACCAGGGAAGCAAAAGATGTAGCAAATGTGGGAGGTTGCATCGACTTATAAATCTTCTTGGCCTCACCATAGGGGATACGCTTGGTTGTTTTTATTTCCTGGACCTTGCGTTCCTCTAAAAATATGCGGCAGTCCCTACTCCAAACAGGGTGGTTCCCAGAGCAATTAATACATTTAGCCGGAGACGAGCAACCAACTCCTTCATGAGCAGCCTGACCACAGTTTCCACAAGTCGCTTCGCCTTTACAGCCTAAGGTGGTATGCCCAAAATGCTGGCATTTGAAACAGCGCATTGGGGCCGGGAAATAAGGCCTCACACTAAGGCGAAGGAAGCCAGCTTTAACATGTTCAGGAAGTGTTGTGCTACTGAAGGTCAGAATAAAGGAGTCGGATTTGACAAGAGTGCCATCAACCCTCTTCATGATGTGTTGGACATCAACGATACCTTCCGGAGCCCACTCACGTTGCAGTTCTTCCTTGGGAATATCAGCTAGATCCCGGCATGTCACAACACCTTTGCTATAGTTCAAGGTGCTGTGCAGTTCGGTGTCTATTATATTTACTGTGCCTGTTCTCACTCAATATGATGGTGGATTGGAAAACCTGTTGTTTGTACACCATTAATGCCTATAATACATTACGTTTCGTGCCTGAGGATTGTCTGTGGCAGACTGTGAGATGTTAGCGATGTGTGATTAGTAGTGCTGACCGTCATGTAGGTGACTTGCTATTAACGATATGTGGTGCACATTGAGGCAACACGTTGTTCCTCGTCTCGTGCTCCGACCGATCTGTTTGTCCTACCTGTGTAAAAACAGCAACAAGTGTGCGCTTCAAAGCTTCTAAGTAACTGGTTGTTTGTATTTTTCTACACTGTTTCAACCGTGAGGAGAGACACCTTTGATCACTCCTGCACGCTCCAGATCTTATGTCGCCGTGCCAACTGCCATTTTTTACCTGATTTTGTTTGCTTAATAAAGGCTTTTCCGCCACTATGCACCCCTATAAACCTTGTTCACGAAGACAGTGTTACACTGTTGACACAGATTGAAACTGCTCGTGTAGAATTTATTTCCTCTCATATCTCAACTGCAATATGAGTCCTCCAACATCTGCTGTATATGTATATATATTAGATTGGGCTACGCCAACTTTTCTGGCTTTTATTCTACTAGAATAGCCTTACTGATGGAGAGCTACAATTACAGTACAGTTTTCCGTTTCAGTATCTTGCTTCCGTCCCATTAGGAGGTAATATGGTATTAACTCGATGAGGTATACAAACACTCTACTAGATGTACACAATGTACTGTACACTAATGCAAACTCATTGCTACACAGACAGCTGAAGGAATACGGGCTATTCGAATGGAACTGTCTTTGGTAAAGACACATCACTTTTCTCGTGGATACTCATCATCGTCTCTCTGTACAAAGAACCACTCAAATACATAACAAAGGCGCTCAGTCTTTACATATTTATATTTCTTTTCTAAATCAATGAGGATATGATGGAATGTTGAAAACAAAATACCTGTTTTAACCACAAATTCACAGTTGTCACAGTTGGTCGAAAACGTTTGACTGGTAGTATAAATCTGCTAATTTCAAAGATTGTTTTCATCAGAATGTTGAACAGTTACCAGTTCAAATAAAATATTTAACTTATCCTAGAATCTACCTCAGTTCTAATGGGGCCACTTGATGGCTTATTTTGGTTAGTCGGCCGGCCAGTGTGGCCAAGCGGTTCTAGGCGCTACAGTCTGGAACCGCGAGACCGCTACGGTCGCAGGTTCGAATCCTGCTTCGGGCATGGATGTGTGTGATGTCCTTAGGTTAGCTAGGTTTAAGTAGTTCTAAGTTCTAGGGGACTGATGACCTCAGATATTAAGTCCCATAGTGCTCAGAGCCATTTGAGCCATTTTTGGTTAGTCAGTGCCCCCTCCCTATACAAAAATACACATGATAACCACATTCTTACATAAGTGTACGTTATCTCGTATTAATATTTTATGGCCAATAAAATCTGAATACGACAGGTCAATCACTTATTGCCTTTCTCAGGATGTGCCTCAAATTTGAGTCACAGTCTGCCTTTGGGAACTCTTGGTGACCCGGATGTCGCTGCGTCTTCTGATTCGCAACATCGGACCAGAGCGTGCTCATTCGAGGGTGGGTGGCAGAAAGCGGCGGGTTCCCGCGCCACAGTACGGAAGACGAAAGAGGGAGCAGGTACCTCTGCTGGCTCCCTACGCCTTAGCAACAGGTACGAGGTGCTACCCAGTGTTGATGATTACCCTGTCACGAGAGGCCTCTCCCGTTGGCCCAGCGGCCGATTTTCCTGCCCAGTTCGGACAAATGTAGACGGTGGAGATGCTTGTCAGTTGGAGCTCCTATGTTAGGCGGGTGATGGAGCCCCTCAGGGAAACAGCAGGCAAGGAGGAGAAGAATGCCAGCGTGCACCCGTGATGTTGTCTCGTCCTTGATGTGGGAGAGGCCATACCCACAGCTATAGAGCGCACAGAGTGCAATCTTAAGCATATGGTGGCACATGTCGGCAGAAATGACGCCTGCCGCTTGGGTTTTGATGGCATCCCAGGCTCCTTTCTGCGGATGGCTGATTCGGTGAAGGCAACTAGCAACGCACGCAGAGTGCAGGCTAAGCTGTCTGTAGCATCGTTCCCAGGGTTGATCGAGGTCCTCTGCTTTGGAGCAGAGTGGAAGGTCTAAGCCAGAGACTGAGACGGCTGTGCGATGGTATCACATGTGAATTACTCGACCTCCGCTACAGGATACAGAATTGCAGGATTCCCCTTAATATAATAACTATACGCAGAAAGCGGTTACTAGGGTAGCGGAGTATGTGCGGAGTGCACATCGGGCTTTTTTGGGTTAGAAAAACGCTTCCTTGGGATCAAAGACGATTTGCCTGATAAATTAGCCACAATGTCCTCGGAGAATGTTCGTCGTCGCAGATCACAGATAGACTTTAGTAAAATGCAGCAGCATCGAAGGTGCGATCCCAGAATTTGTAACACTTACCGAAGGTTATAAAGCACAGACAATATTAGGAATAGAAAGTTGGTTGAAATCGGACGTTAATAACGAAATCCTAAGTTCAGATTGGAATATTTATCTTAAGGGTTGCTAGTCGCCTGTGGTGGCGGCATTTTTATTGCAGTGAGGAATTCGATAAAATCCAACGAGGTTTTACGAATTCCAATTGTGAATTAATGTTGATGAAGTCAGGTATCAAAGATCAGTCAAAAATGGTAATCGGTTGACTTTACAGACCGCCTGGGTCAGGAGCTCTAGTGATAGAGCGCTTCAGACGGAACTAGCAGAATATCGTTGGTACTTCCCGATCATGCCGTTGTAATAGGGGGTGAGTTTAACTTGCCATGTAGATATTTGGAGTGTCATACTATCAAAACTGGTTCCAGACAGGGATTCGTGTGACACTGCTCTGGATGTCTTGTCCGAAAATTACTTTGAGCAGATAGTTAGAGAACCAACTCGTGAGTTAGCGTCTTAGACCTCCTGGGAAGAAGCAAACCTGAACTCGTCGAATCAATTAATATACAGTAGAGGAAGGTATCAGTGATCTATGACAACGGGTCTGACAAAGAATGTTGAGAAAGGTATTTTCTCGCTTTGGGTACCCAGACGCCACTGGCATGGGCCTAGATTGGCTGACGTGTTCTCCGGATATGAACACATGCGATTGCTTTTGTGGAGTTATATTAAAGACAAGGTGTACAGCAGTAAACCCAAAATCACTGCTGAGCAGAAAACAGCCATTCGGGATGTCACTGACAGCATCAATGTTCCAGATCATACAGAACTTCGCTATTCGTCTGCGCCACGTCATCGCTTATGATGGCAGGCATATCGAACATATCATAACCTAAATTCGAATATCTGTAGTGACGTTTCCATGTTGAATAAAGAGTGAGAACGCCGTAGTTTTTTTTTTCATGTAGTTCAATAATTTTCATCCATAAAGTTCCGAGTAAGTCTTCAGGGCTAGGAAAGACCCACCATGCTATTAAGCAGTGTTAGACAACTGCTACGTAAACAAAGAGAACTTCATCTTAGATTCAAGGGAAGTGAAAATCTAACTAACAGATGAATGCTGAACAAAGCGAAAAAGAGCGTGAGGAGAGCAATGAGAAAAGCGTTCAACGACTTTGAAAGTAAAACTTTGTCAACCGATCTGAGTAAAACCGTTAAGAGGCTCTGCTTGTACGTAAAATCAGTAGGTGAGACAAAATCATTTATTCATTCACTCAGTGACCATACAGGCAACGAAACGGAAGACGGCAGAGAGAAGGCCGAAATACTGAATTCGGCACTCAAAAATGGTTTCATTTCTGGAAACTATAACACGGTCCCACCTTTCAACTGTCGTACGAACTTCAAAATGGCGGATATTGAGATAACCGATCGTGGAATAGAAAATCATCTAAAATCCCTTTGTAGTGGAAGCGCGTCAGGTCGAGATGAGATACCTATAAGATTCTACAAGGATTATGCGATAGAACTTGCTCCCCTTCTAGCAGTAATTTATGGTAGATCGCCTGAGCAAAGAAGGACACATAGCGACTGGAAGAAAGCGCAGGTCATTCCCGTTTTTAAGAAGGGCCGTAGGACTGATGCACACAATTATTGACCTACATCTTTAACGTCAATCTGTTGGAGAATTATGAAACACCTTTTACGCTTAAGAATTATGAATTTCTTGGAGAAGGAAAATGTTCTCTATATAAATCAACATGGATTCCGAAAACGGAGATCCTGCGAAACTCAGGTCGCTCTGTTCCTCCACGGGATCCACAGTGCCTTAGACAATGGCGCTCCGGCTAATGTCGTATTCCTTGACTTCAGAAAGGCATTTGACACCTTTCCGCACCGCCGTTTAGTGAAAAAAATACGAGTTTATCGAGTATCGGAGGAGATTTGCGACTGGATTCAAGACTTCCTTGCAGACAGAACTCAGCACGTCGCTTTTAACGGAACAAATTTGACAAATGTGTAGGTAATTTTCGGTGTACCCCAAGGAAGTGTGGTAAGACCGTTACTGTTTACAATATATATGTAAATGATCTAGTACAAAGGTTCGGATGCTCTCTAAGGCTGTTCACAGATTATACGGTTGTCTCAAACAATGTAGCAATGCCAGAAGATAGTAACGATTTGCAGAATGACCCCCCCAGAGCATTGATGAATGGTGCAGGCTCTGGCAGTTGACCGTGAGCGTGAATAACTATAACGTATTTCGCATATACAGGAGAAGAAATCCACTACTGAAGAGCTACACTATAGATAACAAACCACTGGAAACAGTATCTGCCATAAAATATCTACGCGTTGTGATCTTAAGTGGAATGAGTATATAAAACAAATTGTGGGAAAAGCAGATGCCAGACTCAGATTCATACGAAGAATCTTAAGGAAATGTATCTCATTCACGAAGGAACTGGCTTATAAAGCGCTTGTTCAACCAATTTTTTTAGTACTGTTCATCTATATGGGTTCTCCAGATGGGAGTGATAGAAGAGATAGAGAATATCCAACGAAGAGCGGCACGTTTCATCTCGGGATCGTTTAGCCGGCACGAGAGCGTTTATGGACATACTCAATAAACTCTATTGGCAGACGTTAACAGAGAGGTGTTGTGCACCACGGGGAGATTTACTATTGAAATTTCGAGAGAGCACTTTTCGGAAAGAGTCGGACAACACATTACTTCCCCCCCCCCCCCCCCCTACACACGTCTCGCTTAATAACAATGAGGAGAATATACGAGAAATTAGAGCCAATACAGAGGCTTACCGACAATAATTTTTCCCACGCGCTCTTCGCGAGTGGAACAGGGTTGTAGCGCTCCGGTAATGGTACAAAAGGTACCCCCACCACACACCATTAGGAGGCTTAGGATTATGATGTAAACGTTCATGTAAATGTAGATATATATGATCAGGGTCCACTTGTTTATATACTACTTTTACCCAGCGTGACCTATGGCTTCTTGAGTGGTGACCCTCAACGTAGATACGTCATTCCGTAACATGCCAAACCAGTGCTTCATTATTAATAGAATTACCAGCAACGTGATAACAATCGGAATGTACTGTTTACGAGGGGCGTTCAGTAAGTAATGCAATAATTTCTTTTCTGAAACCAAGTGGTTTTATCCAGGTTTCCACACCCTTCTAGCTACCAAACCCCTATTTTTTACCATAATTTCTCTTCAATGCAACGGTTTTATGCCTTCTTACTTGAAGGGCCCGTATGGCCGCGTGCTACCATTCTAACGATTGACCTCGGAGTCATCGTCTTGCTGCACACATAATCTCCCCACCATCGATGTACTGCTTACCGAGGACCGAATCCTTCATTGGGCCAAAGATGGAAATCAGAAGGTGCGAGATCCGAGCTGTAGGGTGGATGAGGAGGAACAGTCCAATGAAGTTTTTTGAGCTACTCTCGGGTTCGCAGACTTGTCTGATTGTGATCCGTCGATCACCTCGAATCATAGTGCCTCTACGGCCCAACACTGCAGGAGTCAGAGGTGTGTGGGGCCAGCCTGCTCGCTGGAGGTGGAAGAGGTTTGCGCGACTTTGTTGGAATGATGACAGATGCCTCGCCTAACAACTCACCATGCTTTTGTTCACTGCAAGGTTTCCGTGGACACTCTGCCTGCGAATACCTGCGATGCTCTGGTTGCCCTCCGAAATAGAACCTCAGTGACAGCTCTCTGCCTGGAACGCACTTCCGTTATAGACGTCATTTTGAAGGCTACGTATAGCGCTGCCACCTATCGGAACTTCATGAAATTACAGGGGCTGAAGTAGGTATATTCCACGATGCCCTAAAACAAGTTCCGCATTCTTGCAACCGAAATTAACCGAGAAAAATTATGTGTTGCATTACTGTAGAGCGCCCTTCGTATTTAGTTTTCCGCCCCTGCTGCATACAATCTTTAACAGTGACCAGTTTCTAACGATTCAGTTCATTGTCAAGCTGTTGCCTCCGTCTATAATATTTGACTGTAACGTAATTCCAATTGAAAATAGGAGAAAGAGAGCCAAGAATACGGTATACTAATTGGTGTGCTAATAATTAAGTAAATAATTAAAGGAGTCACCAACTTTCTCCTCCGAATGGCAAAATTTTTTATTGCCTCTCACCTATCATCGCAAAAAGATAAGTGGAATCAGAGCTCCCACGGCAAAATTTAGGAGATTTTTATTGCCTAGAGAGGCGAACGTTGGAGTGAAAGCATTTTATGAATCCTGTGTCGCACACGGAAGTGTGAATCTGAGTAATCATGTAGTTGTAAGTATAAGTAACTGTAGAAATATGAGGGGAGGAGGGGGAAAGTGACGGTGGTATACGGAATACCTCCCACCACACTCTCTAACTTGGCTTCTGGAGGACAGAAATAGATGTAGCCTACATGATACTGAGTGCTCTGAACCAGGTTTCACTTTCACATTTCCGCGAAACGTATTATTGGCATCTCACAGCCCACATTTGTCCACTACAGATACGCAAGCAAACTGGAGATAAGCCGCAAAGGTATCAGAAGTAAGACCAGAATGGACATCCAAAGAAGAAGAGACAAGGTCGAAGGCTACAATAGTGCGTCGCGGGATTAGCCGAGCGATCTAGGGCGCTGCAGTCATGGACTGTGCGGCTGGTCCCGGTGGAGGTTCGAGTTCTCCCTCGGGCATGGGTGTGTGTGTTTGTCCTTCGGATAATTTAGATTAAGTAGTGTGTAAGATTAGGGATTGATGACGTTAGCAGTTAAGTCCCATAAGATTTCACACACATTTGAACTATCGCTACAATAGACTCATTCTTTCTCGGCTAAGCTGTTGGAGTGGGGTGGCATAAATGGAAATAAATATAAAATTTGAACAAATATTACAAAGTTTTATAGAAATAACAAATGGGAAAATATTTCTATAACTTTTTCCATGCTTTGTGTTTTGTGAACTTACTAGGTACCTCATCACAGCCTGTAAAACAAAACACACTTGATCTGTAAAACAGAGGTGTAATGTTGTAGTTTGGAAGCTGTGGTTTGTGGAGCACCCCATGAAGTGAGAGACACACGTGCACTCAGTAATCCTGACGTTCAGTATGCCGCTGGACACGTCTTGTTTGCACTGGGCTCTTCAAAGAGGTGCTCGTAGATTAATATTGATCACGTCTTTAATTCAAAAATTATGTACAGGAAGATTCTGTTTTTCATTGCCTCCTTGCACCGTCTGTGGAATCTTTCTAAAGTTCTAGATGTATTTGACGACTAACGCTACTTTTGTACGTATTCACGGACAATCATTCAGATAGTGAGGCTACCTTTATCTGCCCTCAGATCTCGGGTTTCATTCAATTTTAGTATCCCGCATGTGGGAAGAGCTTTCTACTAATTTTGCAACCAGTTTAAAAGATATGACGTTGAAATGAGTTGCTACACAAACAACAAAACAAAGCATATCTTTCCTCACAGTTACAACAAACATCACAAATACAAACAACCTTATGTCTGAAAAATCAAGCACCGAGGCAGTTCCTGTTTTTCTACAGGTAGGACAGGTAGATCGGCTTCATACGATACAAGAAATACATGTCAGTTCTACGTCTAAGTGTAAACCTTAGATCTGCTGTAGAAACTCACCTTGCTTACGATTGTCTTGTCTCTAATGACCTCGATGTCGACGGGACCTTAAACCCAACCGGTTGTCTTGTATCCACAGAAATGACAGACAAGAGCTAATAACAGGGAAGAACTTCACGAGCACATCAAGGGAAAAGTATGAAGCAGACAGACAGGCAGTATTGAGCACGACAACAGGCTTACATACAATGTCAGACGCTCCAAGTCACGTAGAAGGAAATATTTTCTACCAGTGGCGCCACAGAGATACCAGCCGTGCATAAGAAATAGCACTGTAAGCCGTAAATTATCACTTCAGAGCGAGAGTAAGAGAGGGGTAAGGGCGAGAGTCTCTGGAAGGGGCACATATATGTCATGAAAAGGTTGTAAGAAGTCTAGGACACAAATTTACAACAGACGCCGCCCTCCCTCCACTCAGCTTCTGAAAAACGATCTGTATTTAGAGGTAATGAGATGGTGACAGCCCTGCGACATTACCCCAAGTCAGGCACTGTCGAAGGTAATTGGCTAAAACTCGGATGCAGGTGCTATGAACGAGCAGGAAGAGCATAGACAGTAGAGGACAGACAGGACAGGTGGATCCTAGTGGAAGTTAGCAGTATCGACAGAAACAACTGAAGATATTGCCGGCCGCGGTGGCCGTGCGGTTCTAGGCGCTCCAGTCCGGAGCCGCGCTGTTGCTACGGCCGCAGGTTCGAATCCTGCCTCGGGCATGGGTGTATGTGATGTCCTTAGGTTAGTTAGGTTTAAGTAGTTCTAAGTTCTAGGGGACTGATAACCACAGCAGTTGAGTCCCATAGTGCTCAGAGCCATTTGAACCATTTGAACTGAAGTTATTAGCCGAACAGGACTGAGCAGAGTTTTCTGCTGTAGTTCGGAACAGTAGATGGAGTTCCAGCTGGTTATCTGAGGACTGTTGCATGTCTTGTCACGGATGTAGATGCAGTTAGTACTGACAGGTTCTTTTAGTAGAAAGATCAGTGCAAGTTAGTCACTGTCTTTGTGTAAAAACTTTCACTTTCGTGGATTCAACTCACTTACAGCAAATGTATACTAGGTTGCAAGTATTCTCTGAATAAAGTCAGAAGCTGTGAAACATTAATAGTGTTCGTCACTCAGCACTAATTCCAATCCCCACCTTTTGTATCAAGGAAATTTTAACTTTCTCCTCAGAAAAGCGAAAATATTTTGTTGACGCTGACCCACATGGGGAGAAACGAATATAATAATAAAATGAAGGAAATCAGAGCTCGCACGGAAAGATTTAGGTGTTCGTTTTCTACGCGCACTGTTCGAAAGAGGAATAACAGAGAATTTTGTGAAGGTGATCATACAATGTAGGCTTTCACGGCCGATGTTGTCTTCAGTTGAAACTTCGGGGCTGAGAGGCCGTCGTTGATGTACAAAATTTCCACCTAACGTTTCGTCTCCATCTGCGAGACACATCTTCTGAGGTCCTCCGGCTACTGCCTCTGAGGCTCCCGGTACTCTCGCATTTACAGAGCGCATAGACGGCACCACCATTCGTCACGTGATGCCGACGGTATGCCTATCTTTGGAATGCATCATTATTCTCGATTAAGAGTAATCAATCGTCATTCTGCTGCCATATTTTGTCTAACTTTAAAATTTCCTCTTTTCTATTAAAATTGTTATGGTGTTTGCGAATCTCTATTGCTTCTCTATACATGCGCGCATGATAATGGGATGTTCGTGCTAAAACGAATGTCTCATTAAATTTAATTTAGTGGTTCCCATCTCGAAAAAGATGCTCAGCTACGGTCGGTTCTTCGTTGTGTCCTAAGCGACAGTTTCTTTTATGTTCGAAAAGAAGTGTAGACACCCGCTGTGCCGTTGTTCCAATATATACTTGTCCACAACACCATGGAATTTTGTATACCCCAGGTGTCGCTAGGGGGTGTCGGGCGTCTTTTGCAGTTCTTAAATATTCCATAATCTTCTTGGTGGGTCTGAAGATTGTTTCGATCCCATACTTGGCCGGAACTTTCCCGATATGGTCCGTGACTTTATTAATGAACGATAGGAAACCTTTTCCAGTAGGTGACCGTTGTTGCTCTGGATTTCTGGCTTCTTTTCTTCTTTGATGGAGGGCTCAATCAGTTTCCTTTATGGTATATCCGTTTTTCATGAAGGCTGACTGTAAGTGATTTAGTTCATCTTGTAAGTAAGCCGGCTCGCAGATTTTGTTGGCTCTGTCTACCAAAGTGAAGGTTTAGGCGAACACTCTGCCAGGCACTTAAGTGTGATTTGCAGAGTAGCCATGTAGGTGCAGATGTAGATGTAGATGAATGTAGTCAGGTCAAGACTCCCTCTTAGGGCAACCGACTGTTTACCTTTTGTCCCAAAACCCTTTCGCCGAATCCCAAGCAACACTCACATCTGAGACGCGACGCGGTGAACACAACCTGCTTGACACTGCTAAGGTTCTTATAACCTGGCACATGCAACCCTCGGATGCAAAACATAACACTGTAAATACATGCATAGATTCTCCAATCCACTAACATGATGAATGAAGAAAAAGACATTGAAGGTAATAGACCACGTTCCATATTCAATAATGAACATCAGTCAATATATTAGTATCATAACAACAAATGAACACAGCCTCTTTTCCTTACACATGCATAAATAAACCGTCTGCTCTCCGTCACTTGCACGCCCCCTCTCGGCTCCATTTCATTCTCACCTGTCGCCTCTCACCAAACACTCTCATAGACACTACCAAACTCAGCATTACTTCACCACAGAGGGCTACTTCATTTCTCTGTACCTGATTTCATCAACGAGAAGTAATACTGTGCTGGCGTAACCACAAACGCTGGAACGAAGAGGAAGAACGGAAGACTAGAGAACTACTTTCTCAATATACAGATTGAATAACATCGGGGATAGGCTACAAATCTGTCTCCCTCCCTTCCCAACCACTGCTTCCCTTTCATGCCCCTCGACTCTTATAACTGATACCTGGTTTCTGTACAGATTGGAAATAGCCTTTCGCTCCCTGTATTTTACCCCTGCCACCTTCAGAATTAGTATTCCAGTCAACATTGTCAGAAGCTTTCTCTAAGTCTACAAATGCTAGAAACGTTGGTTTGCCTTTACTTAATCTATTTTCTAAGATAAGTCGTACGGTCAGTATTGCCTCACGTGTTCTAATATTTCTACAGAATCCAAACTGATGTTCCCCGAGGTCGGTTCAAATGGTTCAAAATGGCTCTGAGCACTATGGGACTTAATATTTGAGGTCATCAGTCCCCTAGAACTTAGAACTACTTAAACCTAACTAACCTAAGGACATCACAAACATCCATGCGCGGGGGGAGGATTCGAACCTGCGACCGTAGCAGTCACGCGGTTCCGGACTGAAGTGCCTAGAACCGCTTGGCCACCGCGCCCGGCTGAGGTCGGCTTCTACCAGTTTTTCCATTCGTCTGTAAAGATTCGTGTTAGTATTTTGCAGCCGTGGCTTCTTAAACTGATAGTTCGGTAATTGTCGGATCTGTCAACACCTGCTTTCTTTGGGATTGGAATTATTAGTTCTTCTTGGAGTCTGAGGGTATTTCGCCTGTCATGAACGCCCAAATAGAACATGTGCGGAAAATCAGTCTGCTCCGCCACAAAAATTCTCTGCTTGGCCTAAGTCGCAATCACCATGGCAACGTTTGCACATAGACTTTGCAGGACCTTTTTGGAACACTCGTTGGTTGATTTTGGTTGTCTCATATAGCACGTTTCCTTTTGCTGTGCGAATGAACTCGACAACGTCACGTAGCACAATTCAGGTGTTGTCACCGACTTTTTGCCTCGAAGTATTAGTATCAGACAACGAACCTCAGTTCACGTGAAATGAATTTGAAACGTTCTGTGAACACAATGGCATACAGCATCTAACTAGTGCACCATTCCATCCCCAGTCAATGGGCGAAGCGGAGCGTTTTGTCAGAACCTTCAAGCAGCAGAGGGTCAAACTTCGTTCCCCACACTCCAGGGATCAAGCATTTTAACTGTTTCTCGCCTCATATCGTTCGTACTCAAGAGGTGACCCATCGCCGTCTGAAATGCTTCACGGGCGCCGCCATCACACACTGCTCCATCTGCTCCACTCTCCTCAGCATCCAGCGCCGAAACCGCAAGTATCGATCGGTTCGCGCTGCATGATATCGTCTTTTACAGGGTTCTTAGTGCCAGCAGACGGTGAGCACGAGGCGAGATCGTCTGTCGACTTGCACGCGCTTGCATGTATCTTCTTTCAGGTCCAGATGGCTTGCATCGCCGCCATCTGTAATGTACACGATGATCTTTCAGTCTCTCTTCCCCCAGATCCACGGTTCCAGAGGACAGCGTGGCCGCAAGCAGCCACCAGCGGGTGTGATCACGACACCGCGGAACGACCCCTTGGAGGTGGAGCCTTTGCCTCCTCCGCCTCCTACCGTCCTATACCGATGGAGCTGGACCCGCCCACACCGCAGCAGCCGCCGCCTTCTTCATCTGGTTCACGGCAGCAGGAGGTGGACGCTTACCCTTCTGGTCGTCCTCTGGGGGACGTTTCCGCCAGAGCGCAGGCCGGATGGCGGGGTACGGCCGGAAGCGTGACACCCCCTGGAGCCACAGCTTCCTGCCTGACGTTGTGCCCACGCTCCTGCATTCCCCGCCCGCCGCGGTCGGGGGGGGGGGGGGGGCTGGGGGGGTGAATGTTCTGGTGTATCCACAAGGGCCGAAGCGAAGAGGGGAAGAACACAAGACCAGAAAAGGCGGGGAGGAGATGTCAGCCAACAGCCCTCTGACAAGGACCACGCTGCGCCACGAGCGACCTCTGCAAGAAGTGAATATAAGCGCCGCTCCTGCCAGCCTCGACCGGATGTTAGGGCTGAGTATTCGGAGTGCAAGGACGTTAGTGGAACGTATTCGTGGAGTATTAGCACGGCCTTGCAGAGAGTGCTACGAGTGATCCAGAAACTGTGCGAGAGACTTGCCTGAATATTGCATATACCACAGGACTTGAATTTTTGTTGCATGTCGCCCATCGCTTGCAACACCTTTGAACATTGAAGTTAAGTATTGTCACTCTGCTTTATAAAAATAAAAATACTAATGTTATTTGCTTGAATTGTTATATAGCAATCAGAGAACGCACCATCCCTTAGGCGCCTTATACGAGAAGAGTGGACAAGACCGAACAAATACAATCATATTGCTTCATGATATGTGTTAAAGAATCATTGAGGTCCATTGTGTGCCCCATACCGTTGTCGGACAACACGGACACACCTGACCTACACAACACAACATGACAAGGCAGCTTAGATTGGGTGTTTCAGCTCCCCCTCCCACCAACCTCGGCCGCCCACTTCTCCATCTCTCTTTCGCTCTCTCTCTCTCTCTCTCTCTCCCTGCGTGTGCGTGTGTGTGTGTGGGAGAGAGAGAGAGAGAGAGAGAGAGAGAGAGAGAGAGATAGAGAGAGAGAGAGAGATTCAAAAATGGATTCAAGCACTATGAGACCTCACCATCTGCGACATAGCCACGTATACAAACAGTGATCCAATACTGTCAAATGTTTATTCCAGTGTTTGATCACAGTGTCAATTCTTTACACGATGACCGGTTTCAGTCCGTAATGGCAATCCTCAGATATTTAGCGCAAGGTGTAAAAAAGATCTGAGGCTGGTCGTTACGGACTGAAACCGGCCATCGTCTAAAGAATTGATATTGTGATCAAAGACTGGAATAAAAAACATTTGACTATGAGACTTAACATCGGAGGTCATCAGCCCATAGACTTAGAACTACTTAAACTTATCCAACCTAAGGACATCACACACATCCATGCCCGAGGCAGGATTCGAACCTGCGGTTCCGGACTGAAGCGTTACAGCCGCTCGGCCACAGCGGCTGGCTGTGTGTGTTTTTGTGTGTGTGTGTGTGTGTGTGTGTGTGAGAGAGAGAGAGAGAGAGAGAGAGAGAGAGAGTTTGCTGACGTCATAGGTACAGCGTTCCTGACTACGTGTTGTACAGGTGTGGCACAAAGTACTGGAGCGGGATGGCACAATGAATTCGCGTACATGATGTCAAGTGTGGCCAAATTAGTGACAGATTAGAGGACGACTCGCAAGACTTTAATTAAGGCCGCACATAGAACGCTGAAGGTTGTCTAAAGGCTGTGGAGAAGTTTCCAAGGAGGAAGAGACGCTCAGCAGAAAGACAAGCGAGGTCGACGAGGTGCTAAAACTCAGAGCAAGGATCGATTTGTCGCCTCATCTTCCCGAATACGTCAATACAGCACAGCGTCTTTGCTGGCGATGTGGACATTGCAGCAGACTGAGTCACGTCTCGGCTTCAGTAGGTTCTTCCGTGTGCTCGGCTAGACCAGATGCACTTCCACCTCACAAAGCCACTGCGTGGCTCGAAATGTGCGGTGTTCTACCCACTGAGAGTGGACAAAGAAAAGGGGGGGGGGAGGGGGAGATCGCCTTAGAGTATTCATGTAGCGTCCCTGCAGGTTTTTCGGAGACACAGATAAGGCGGCGCCTCTGTTTCTGCCTGGGCCTGCATGCTAGCAGGTGTTAACATGATAGCTGCGGTGTAAAGGGATGGCATACTGCAAAGATGAGCTCATGGGACAAAATGTCACCCCTCAAAAGCGCGCACTGGTCGCTTTGCACCGGTGTATATTGTGTGTAGCTGGTACCGGGCGCTCATGTAAGCCTTCACTGCTGACGTATGTAATGGCTGTCAACTGGTGTGTGTGCCAGAGTCGACAGCATGCAATATGCGCAGTTGTGAGGAGACGTGGTATAATAGCAGAAGGGATATGTTGCGTTTGTACGTGCCACACAGCGAATGATGTTACCCGATATGTTGCTGTGTCAACTCGGACTGTCGAAGGTGTCTACAAGGAATAGTGTACCACTTACATATTCACTCAAGGGCCATACTGGCATCTAAAAGAAAGACAACGGAAAGACGACCGAAATGATAAATGCGGTCTTCCGGCATTGATCATAACACGGTGCTATCTTTCAACCAGCGCACGAAAGTCGAAATGTCAGGTATTGAACTAACCGATTGCGGAACAGAAAAGCAACTACAATCGCTTAGTAATGGAAAGGCATCACGACAAGATGAGATACTTGTAGGATTCTACAAAGAATAAACGAAATAACTTGCTCCTCCTCTAAGAACAGATGATCACAGATCAATGCAACAACGAAGGATATCTAGCGACTGGGGAAAAGCTCAGATGATTACCGTTTTCAAGGATGGTCGTAGGACAGATATATATAATTATAGGCCTATATCGTTGACGTCTATCTGTTGTAGAATTGTGTAACATGTTTTGTGGTCAAGAATTATGTCGCTTTTGGAGAACGAAATCTCCTCTATAAAAATCAGAGGTCTTGCGAAACTCACCTCGCTCTGTTTCTACAGCAGATCCTCAGCGCAGTGGACAACGGCGCTCAGGCTGATGCCGTGTTCCTCGACTTTAGGAATGGATTCGACACCATCCCGCAACACCATTTTCTGAAGAAAAAAAATCCACCTTACCGAGTATCAGACGAGATTTGCGATTAGTTTCAAGACTTCATTAAGGTGGAATTCAACACGTCGGTCTTAGTGGAACAAAATTGGCAGATGCAATGGTAATTTCCGGATTACCCCAAGGAAATGTAATACGACCGTTACTGTTCATATCGTACATAAAAGATCTAAGAGAAAGCGTCGGTAGCTCCTTAAGATCGTTCGTAGATGATACGGTTGCTATAAGAAAGCAGCAAAGCCAGAAGACAGTATCAATTTGCTGCACGACCTGCAGCGGATTGATGAATGGTGCAGGCTGTGGCAGTTCACCCTGACCGTAAATAAATGTAACATATTGCGCATACACAGAAAAATAAATCCACTACTGTACAACTACGCTAGTGACGAGAAACTGCTTGAAAGAGAATCTGCCATGAAATTTCTAATGAGAACTGTTCAGAGCCACCTTAAGTGGAATGATCTCATGAGACAAAAAGTAGGAAAAGCAGACCCCAGACTGAGATTAATATGAAGAATCTTAAGGAAGTGTGTCTTATTGACGAAGTAACTGGCTTATAAGGCGCTTTTTCGATCGATTGTTGAGTATCGCTAATCAGTAAGGGTTGCATACCGGGTAGGACTGATAGAAGAGATAGACAAGATCCAACGAAGGGCCGCGCGAGACGGTTGCAGAAATGCTCTACAAACCTCAGTGGCATATGCCAGAAAAGTGGTGGTGCCCATCACGCAGAGGTTTGCTACTTAAATTTCGAGTGGGCACTTTTCAGTAAGTCGGACAACATGTTACTTCCTCCCACATACATCTCGAGAAATTAGAGCTATTACAGAGGCATATCGACACGCGCATCATTCGCGAGTCAAAAAAGGGAAGAGGTGGGGAGGGGGAGGAATCAGTTCGTAGTACCAGAAATACCTTCTGCCACGCACTGACAAGTGGCCTGCAGAGTATGATGTAGATGCAGATCGTAACCGACATCGTAGGGAGACAAGTGGCATGTCGTGTCAGTGACAGTCTACTTCAAACGTGACAGGAATTGCTAGCCTCAGTGAATGCAGTTCCATCTGATCTAGTTTCCGGACGAACACTGCGAGGGAACTACATTCTCTCTTTTAGTGACTGCAACTGACATACATCATCATTGGCTGGTGATAAAACATTCGCTAAGTCTGTACAAACCGATTTTGAAAGATTCCAGCTGAGCCGTGGTAAAAATTGCGGTTTTGAAGAGCGCGCCGCAGCACGTAGTGTGAAGCAGTCGCCCTCCGTTTCTGGCGGTGGCGCCGCTGTGGCAATCGCAGCTTTGATGTCTCTCTCTCGTGGGAAAGGGCAAAGGTTGCCTGTTCACGTGCATTTAAGGGGCGCTATGAGCTCACCAGTGGGTCAGTCTGGGTCAGTCTCTCGTCCCCAGCTTGCTAGTCTGTCTTTAGTCCGCATTTGTTAGGCCGTTAGTGTCTGTCTGTCGTTTTGAGTGCTAGTATGTCTGTCGTTCGGATCAACCTTTAAAGCCGGCAAAATGAGAGTCTTTTCACTCCGCCAGTAAGAGAACTCAGCGAGTGGTCGCCCGGTCGGGGCTTAGTTCCTGCATCTGAGTCTGCCCATTAGGCCGCCAGTCTGCTCCAGTTTGCTCAGGCAATGGTCATTGGCAGTTGGATCGATCGGTTGGTCGGTCGCGCACTGGGACACAAGATGACTTGTCCGTCTTGAGCGTCGGCGCTTGTGAGGTTACCACGTGAGTCCAGTGGGCCGCGGCGTATAGCGAGGGGTAGTGGCTTCGCGGTCGACACGAGAGCAACAGAAGTCAACCCACGACATCAGTCTGGCCGGTGCGAGCTGCGACGCCGTGAGACGGGAGATCGGCGCGCCTTCCTGCGACCGTTGAAGCGGCTGGCAGCGGACGGTTCGGGAGAGCGATTTGGGGGTGCTGCGCCAGGTCTTCTCGAGAAATCGCAGTTTAATAGAAGTTAAGTGATTCGTGATATGTTGTTTGATTTACTCTTGTTAAATTCTATTTGTTTTCTTGGTGAGATCATCAGCCGTTTTGCTTTGGGGTCGTCCCACCATTCTTCTCCGTTTGCCCACCCGCGGGATGGTGGTTGTTCATAAATTGGGTGGTCCGTTTTTTCCCTTGTGGAGTAGGGGCGGGTTAGAGCAACCTGCGGTTCGGGTTGTTCGGTAATCTCCCTATCGATCTACCGTACGTTAGTAGCTGCCTCTGTCATGTTTGTCGGATTTGGTGTGTTAACGAGTTCATTGCTTGGAGTGTAACAGCCCAATACCTGAAATATGTTTTGATCTTTGGAAACTGTGAAATTATTGCCTATGATCTTGAGAGGCGGTATCTGTGTACTGTAGAGCATCTTAACTATTGTTTGGCCAACCTAGTAGAATTTTACATAAGATTGCATTTCATGGGCTTTTATTTAAATGATCATTTTAGTATATAAAGTTGCCACCTTTTCAACGTAAGACATTGTTTGGATGTTAAAATCAAGTTGCACCTTCGGTCACAAGGCTAATATTTTAATTGTTAGTGTTTTGTACCATTTCCATCCCTCCTACGGGGGGGGGGGGGGGGGCATAGTTTGTGTGCTTGTGTAAATTGTTAAAACTCTTAGTTTAATCTGGTGTGTTGCAGATTTGCACCAATGTCGTCTTTCAGAGGCTGTTGTGAGCGGTCGTAACTACGGCCGTGTCAAAAGGGAGTGGCAAGGTTCTCTGCCCGAAAGCTCGTACACTCAAAACTTGTTTCTTTCTGCCTATGAATAAATTGTAACTTTGATATTTAGAGGGTGCTTCCTGATTATAATTTTAAGTCTGTTTCTTTTAAAAAAATGCCTTTATCCACTATTGAAGTGAATAAAATTCCCATTTGTTAAAAGGAATTTGGTTATGATTTCACAACTACTTGCATGCTTACGTAGTGTGGTTGAATGTGTTAATGTTCTTGATGAATCGCTGGTAAATAAAATAAATTCTTAAGAATATTCTTTGGAAATAAATCACGGTTCACCAGCAATTTGGACTGTCCAAAGGTAATGAGAATGCCCAAAGTTTTGTCGTACACTAATGTTGCACTAGTGATGACTTCGCAATTTTGTCTCAAAGCTCTCGTTCTAGGTGGTTATAATAAAAGTTTCACAAGCATTAAGATTCATTTAACATCCCTTCTTGAGCATTTTCTCCTTGTTTCCCTTACGAGTTCAGCGACATCCGTATTGAAATCGTAATTATCCTTCATTAAAAAATGTTAAAAAAAGTACTAATAATGTCAATTCCTCGTGTTAAAGAAATACATACAGCTTGTTTAGACACAATTCATCTAAAACGTCTGAATTGATTTATGATCGAGACAGAAACTCGTTTCAAGCCGAGCACATAAACGCGAAAGCGAAAATCGGCTTTAAAATTCTGTTCTCGGCTCCAATCAGTTCTACATCATGTAAAACGTAGTGACACAGCTTTCCAGGTCGTTGTCAAGCGAACGTCGCAGCTCTTGGTAAGCATATCTTCTATTAACATGTTTTTGTTGTTGTTGTTGTGAAAGAAATTTTCTGGTCTTGTTACTGTCTTTTGATACGTGTCTCTACAATATTAGAACATTTCCAGTGGCGTATTTTGCATAATAGCGTTATAGTAATGTCTTCTGATTTAGACTTACGTGTTCTGTAGACGTCCGACTCTCTGCTCATAAAATGCGCTCTTATTTCTTTGTTATTCTTCAGCTGTAGGCAGTACTTTGTGCAAAGCGGACGTAGAAGCCGAGCACAGTAGACACTGCAGTTAATGAACACGGTCTGCAACGCACATGGCCTCGACGTCTGTTAACGTAACGTTTGGCAGGCGAAGTGTAGCCGCTGTGATCCATCTGGAACAGCCAGCACGAGAATAAAGGCAGTCACGGTCAGGGCCAAGCGAGCAGGCCTCCACCGGACCAGAAAGTCACGCTTTTGTTACCAGCAGTAACCGAGAATAGCCGGCAGCAGCACTAAAATAAAAGGAATAGCCGAACAAACAGACCGGCATAAACTATATTTCAAAAAACGAATAGTGAAAATGTAATAATGTGCTACTGTGTTTGTATAACCATGCTGTTTTCTGCATGTTTTAGATTAAAAAACCCCACTGATGACGGTGATACTTGTCGCCGAAACTAGTTTGGGAGAATAAAGAAATAAAACGAATAACAAGGTGTTTTGCATCAAGGCAGACTCAATTTCTGATATTACGGCAGAACGTTGTAGAAAGACAGTGAAATAACACCGGAACAAGACGCCACACGTTTATGTGAGAAAGAAAACAACAAAGCTGCTTGAGATCAGAACTGTAGTACAAGTAGATGGATTGTCCCCACTATTGTTCAACTCTGTACTACAAAAGGTAATCAGGCATTGGAGAAAAGAAACAGGAGGAGAAATTTCATAAATCACAACTGGGAGAAAGAGGATAGTCTGAGTTTTGATTGTTTGGTTTTTGCAAATGATCTTGCACGTTCGCTGAATCTATAGACGATGCAACAGTGCAGTAAAATCTCCTAGAAGGGGCACCTTGAAAAGCAGGCCTACAGTATCTATATCTTTTGGGAGAAAAAGACGGGGACACCGAAATGCACGGCAACTAGTTACTGAAGAATCAAAAAGACAACAAAATTTAAATATCTTGGTGAAACAATACAATTAGATGCTCTGGTCAAAGAAACTAACTTAGTAACGACAAGGGAACTGGAGGTGGCTTTTCAACTAACAGAAGACCTGTATAAAACAAAATCTACCTCTTTAAATACAAAACTCTGGCGCTACAACACTGCCAGTATATCAGTATGCCTTTATGCTTCAGAATTCTTTTCATTAAACACAGACAAACAACTGGGTGAAATATACTCATGTAAAAAAAAAAAAAAAAAAAAAAAAAAAAAAAAAAAAAAAAAAAAAAAAAAGACCCACACAACGCCCTTAACAACTAGAGACAGGTCGTTAGTATTCACAGTACACGTACATTACTACGTTCTTCAGAAATGATTAGCACTACAGTCATCTCGTTTGAGCATATAGGCCTACGCTGTTGCCTAGTAGGCACAGGGTCGGCCATGGGCCCTGATACGTTGTTCCACACGTGGACATCGACGCGTATAAGGCGCGAATGGCGTCCTGTGGCATAGCCATCCATGCTGCATTCACTTGGTTCCAAAGTTCTTCTATGGTGGTTGTCACTGGGTGTCAGCGCTGCACACCTAGTTTCACCATATCCAAAACATTTTTGATTTGTTAGAAGTCACGTGGTCTGGCGGGCCAGACTGACATGCTGTGACGCTAACAAGGCACGTGTTCGCGCAGCAACATGTGTTAGTGCATTGTCTTGCTGAAAAATGGCGTCTGGGGTGTTATGCAGAAAGGGCATGGCTACGCTTCACAGGACGTCTCCCGCGTAGGCCACACTGGTCACCGTGCCTTGAACACGCAGCAGTTGTGATTTGTGGTTGTACCCAATAGCACTTCAAACCATAAGGCCTTGAGCTGACACTGCATGTCTTGCGCGAATGCAGTCACTGCGATGCCTCTCCCCATGTCTCCAGCAAACAGAACCTGGATTCGTCGGAAAACATTATCTGACGGCATTTCTGTCCCCAGTGACTTCGTTCCATACATTATTGCCTTCGAGCATGTTTCTGCACATTCATCAATGGTATGTGGGGAAGTGGACGACGCGCACGTAACCCACGCCATAGTAAACGTCGACAAATTGTCACGCCTGATTGTGTACGATGTATTACGGTGTTACAATGTTGAGGCAGAGCCGAGGAAGATTCAGATCGGTCCTTCAGTGCCATCCGCATGACGTGTCGATCTTCTGGAGGTGTGGGCAGAGCGATGCGACCTGACCCATCTCGTCGTGTTCTGTGGCCTTCCGTGAACCATTCAGCACACATCCCTTGTACTACTGAAACACTTCGTCCCACACGAGCAGCGATTTCCCGAATGGATGCATCACATTCTCTCATGCCAATAATGCGCCCTGTTTTAGACTCACTGATTTGACGATACGGTTCACGCATACCTCTGCAAGGCATCCTGAACGTCTGCTCAAGTCACACTGACCCATTACGTTCGGTTTGTAGGTGGGGTTACACAGCGATATCGATGTTGACCTCGAACCCGTGGGCCGACAAATGCTAATCATTTCTGAAGAACATACATGTCCTGTGAATATGATCGTGATGTGTCCAGCCATATAAGGTGTTCTCTTTTTTTCTCAACGTGAGTGGAGAAAAGAGAGAAAGAAAAATAATCAGGAGAATCTTAGGACCAAAATATAAGAACTGGAAATGGAAATTAAGAAGTAATAAAGAAATTTTTGAAAGAAATATACCCAATATCAGACACAATGAGAAAGGAAAGAGTTGTATTCTATGGTCACCTAAACCGGCTAGATGAAAGGAGATAACAAAAGTAATTTTTAACTTTCTTGACGAAAACCTAAAATCATCAATGACATGGATCAAAGAAGTTAAAACAGACTTGAGAGAAATGGAAATAACGGAGGAAGAAACAGGAGAAAGATAAATGTTCAGAGCAAAAGTAAAAGGTTTCAAGGGCTTCCAGAGAAGACAAAGAAAAGACAGCCGCAGTGTGGGCAGAAGAAGAAAGAGAAAATCATAGGGGAAGAATGAAAAACTACTGGAAAGAAATAAAGGACGAAAGCAAGAAGACATAAGTTATTTCATGTGGTCCTTAGTAGGCCAAACACCTTTCTAAAAAAATGCTGTTTCACCTTGTATCAGTCAGTCTCCTTACCGAAGGGGTAAGCGAGGAAAAAGTGAGAGATATGATAAACTTCTCCTTTATAACTGTGGAATTATTTGAGTAACGGACAAAGTTATCAAGCACAAGTCATTCAGCGTGATGAGAGTGCAAAAGAAATAAATGGAATAAAATCAGTAAAGATCGACTTAGAGTTTCACTTAACAACGGATGATTAGAATTACAAAAACACTATCTAGAAATTCATTTGAAGGCGGTAATTCGGTCAGAAAACACATATGCAACAGAAATACTAATTTTAGGAACAAGAAAAGAACATGAAGAAATCTGAGAAGAAAGGCTGTAAAGAAGAAATCAGGAAATACGGTAGCCTTTTTCTTCCCCTTCTGTAGTGTCCAACTCTGATGTTCGTTTGCAGCAGTACGCCACTCCACACCCTACCGCATAAGTATAACTTGCTGCATGTATGACATCCTTCGTCATCAAATGGTTCAAATGGCTCTGAGCACTATGGGACTTAACATCTGAGGTCATCATAACTACTTAAACCTGACTAACCTAAGGACATCACACACATCCATGCCCGAGGCAAGATTCGAACCTGCGACCGTATCGGTCGTGCGGTTCCGGACTGAAGCGCCTACAACCGCTCGGCCACACCGGCCGGCCATCCTTCGTCATCACCGACGATCTCTTACTTAAATTTCCCCATCTGAATTTCATCCAATGATGTAATTATGTCTTAAAATGTGTCCTTAGAGTTCGTCTATTCTTATCTGGGTGTCCACCCCATTACATCTAGTATCCTGTACTCTTTCAGCACCTCTACACTGGTAACTCTGTCTCTTCACCCGATCTTCAATATCCCTCTGTAGCACCATATCTGTTGCTTTCCTGTTGTCTGAGTCTAAGAAATCCTTCCGCAATCTGATTCCTCATTTCCAGTCTCAAGTCCTTTCCAAGACTACATGCAATTTTGGGCTCTTTCATTCTGCTTACAATTTCGTTCCGTTTCATTCGTCCCATTTATCCTGAGGTCTCATTTTTATAAGTCCGTATCCTTCTTCACAGCTACGTACCACCATTTTACTCTTTCTCTCGTTCTCCTCTCATATCACATTTGTTACAGGTAGTTCTTTCCAAATGAAAATAAAACGCTAAATACACAGGCTATGCTGTGTAATGGAAGAGAAGAGTAATGTTTCACGGAGACCCCCAAAGAATAAGTTCTACCACACTGACGAGAAAAACTGTAGAGCGTTTTCCAAAACTAAAAGACGAATCCATCTTCATTAAGCACGTGCACAGACCTAAAAGAAAGTGGAATAAATAAGGAAGAAATTGATGGCACGATAAAGTATGTAAAGAAAATTAAGAGATGGGAACGTTTCGAAAACTGTTCGAAAAGGAGGCGGAAGATGTTTGACAGCAGAAACGAGAAAAGAACAAAGTACACACATAAAGGACAACTGAAGAAAGCACAGAGGTAACTTCGAAGTTTCTACGTGCCCCTAGCTAGAGTGTAACGAAAGAAGAAAAAAAAAACATCTGCTCTTTATCTAAATTTGTTATGCAGATATTCTTCAACAAAGAAAAAACAGTAAAGTATTTCGTCCAAACTTAGAGTCTACTTAAGAATGAAAAATTTTATGTCAAGTAAGAATTTTTATTAGTGCACAGCAAAGTGTAGCTGATGAGGTCCAATCGGGAAGTTATGTCTCCTAGTTCTTTGTCCTTCATTAGATTGGTGATGAAGTAATCATGAATTTGGTACACTTCCGCAAACCTCCTTCTACACCCTACTGCAGTAGCAGTGTCCTACAACAAATACCGTAACATCATATAAGTTTAGTAAATGACAGATATTGCCCAGGTATAAGGCAGCGTCCTGTAATTGATTCCTTAACTCCAGAAGATGAAAGGCCCCGTCGCGTTCATGAAACCTTGAAGGGTTTTTTTTCTAGGGGCAGGAATTTTGCGCCGAGCGAACAGGAGTGGTCGTTTCACGTCTACAGGGACGCAAAAATTAAGTACGTCTAGCATTTGTATTTTTCCAGAAAATTAAACTGTCATTGCATCAACTATTTGGTCAACACGCCCTGTTTGGGAAGTTCATCGTGTGGAAAGAGACGTCTTATTGGTTTTTGTTAATTTCATGAATTCGATGAAAAAATAAACGTTTTACAAGTCTGTAACACACAATTAAAAACTGGGATACATATAACCACAAAACATAGTGTTTAGTGAGTTTTGTGCTTCAAATAAGTACATGTTAACTTGGAGACAGATCTGGTAACCCATCAGGCCAAGGCAACATGTTGACGCTCTGTAGAGCATATTGGGTTAAAACAGCGGTATGTGGGCGAGCGTAATCCTGTTGGGAAACACCCCCATCCCACCAAGAATGGCCGGCCGAAGTGGCCGTGCGGTTAAAGGCGCTGCAGTCTGGAACCGCAAAACCGCTACGGTCGCAGGTTCGAATCCTGCCTCGGGCATGGATGTTTGTGATGTCCTTAGGTTAGTTAGGTTTAACTAGTTCTAAGTTCTAGGGGACTAATGACCTCAGCAGTTGAGTCCCATAGTGCTCAGAGCCATTTGAACCATTTGAACCACCAAGAATGCTGGTCGTGATTGGCAGCACAACAGGTCGAATCACCAGGCTGACGCACAAATTTACAGTCGTGGTGCGTGGTATAACCACGAGAGTGCTTCAGTTGTCATACGAAATTGCAAATAGCACCATAACTCCAGGTATAGGTCCAATGCGTCTAGGCAATAGACAAATTGGTTGCAAGCCCTCATTTGGCTTCCTCCTTACCAGACACGGCCACCACTGGTGCTAAGGCAGAACCAGCTTTCATCAGAAAGCACAACAGACCTCGACCTTGGTCTCCAATGAGCTCTCGTTTGACACCATTGAAGTCACAAATGGCTGTGGCCTGGAATTGGTGGAACGCTGGCTCCGAGCTGTCCTCGAAGTAACCGATTTCTGACAGTTCGTTGTGTCACTGTGGTGTCAATTGCTGCTCAGGTCGCTGCTGCAGATGCAGTACGATGCTTCAGAGCCATACGCCGAACACGATGGTATTCCCTCTCGTAGTGCCCCATCGGCGTCCAGAGGCAGTTCCTCATGCGACCGTGCATTTTCCTGACCCCCGCTGTCGGAAGTCATGTACAGCGGCTACATTCCTTCTGTAATATCGCAGAAAGAACATCCAGCGTCTCGTAGCCCTATTACACGACTCGTTGAAACTCAATGAGGTGTTCATACAGGCGTCCGTCGGTTTAAAAGCATTCTTGACTACCGTCAACTAACCACGTCCAATCTCAAAGGTCACTAACTCTCACGACCATTACAGCGTGTATTTAAAGCAAACCTGACTTGCATACTCGAAGTGGTGCTACTAGCACGACTTGTATGTGACTGGCGTGCAATTTGAACAGACATCTTTCAGATGTAGAAACATGGTTACCAACTTTCGTTTATGTCACAACACTTTCTTGGTGTTTCGGTATTTTTTTCAGTCAGTGTATTTGGTATTGTGGAGGCACAATATATTACTCTCAGGCCAGGTAATACCCGTTGGCTGTATCAGCCGCTGAATGAAAACAAAGGATTCGTACTCTACCGGATCTGCATATCGTGGATTGTCTGCACAACTGAAGCGTGCGACAGCGCCCAACAAGCTTTTCGTACAGTACAGTCGAGAAGTAGTGTTAGTCTGAGAACTAGAGTGGGAAATATTTCCCAATATAATTATGTCTTTGAACCTAAAATACAAACCTTAAGTCGTACTACGGATAAGAGCCAGACATTTTGCGTCATGTATTGTAAAACAAGTTGTTCAACAGTATACCTCTGTGTTATTTTAAAGTGTAGCGTCATCCATCCTTGATTAAATTATACACAGAACACCCCAAAAGCACCCTGAAAAGTTCAGAACACTATAACAACCATGCTAATTATTGTGGAAGAATTATTTGTGATTTTGATCTCATCCATCAGTTTCAAAATAGTGTGGCAAGCGCTTCCACTAACATGTATTGTAACTCCCTGTATACACTGGACGAGGCATGTCTTCCTCGACGGATGTGAAATTTAACATTTGTGGTAAGTGATTCGCGAGGAAGTAGGACCACTTCTAATGAATCATTCCTATACGTATTTGTGTAGCTCTGAAAATTACTCATACTTGTACTTGAATCATAGAAGCTGTATCACACTGAATGAGATGATAGTGAGTTCTGTGGACAAAATTGTAAGCTTCAAAAATACTCGCGCAGTATTAAGTATAACAAATTCAGTAGTTGCATTTCAAGTGGCTTTATCTCGTCTGAAGTGAGTGTTGGAACAGCATTATTAACTGTAAGCAGAACGTAGTGTTAGCATCGACAGAGCGCATACCAGCTCAAATCCTGTTAAAATTTCTACGCTTATATCTGACATGAACGGGAAGCTGCATTATTGATTGTTTTTGGCGTAGTGATCTACAAATAAAGGTTTATTGAATTTATATCACTGCCGAAATGTGCTAAATTATATATTTTGTGTCTGCAGTACAATGAAATATTTATTACACTGAACCGGCTGACTTAACAGAATTTACTGTAAAATGTTATTGTACACTGAAGATGAAAAGCCTCCCGCCAAGGAGCAAAGCGTTTGCTGCTTAGCACTGTTTCAAATTTTAAACGATCACATTCGAGTAAAAACGCCACCTCTAGAACACAAAAATATAGTTTAAGAGTAAAGTTTACCTGTATCTCTCGTGATTCGGTCCGCCCCGATAGCTGAGTGGTCAGCGTGACGGATTGCCGTCCTACGGGCCCGGGTTCGATATGTCAGTGTCGCCTAGCGCGTCGAGCGAGCAGGTTGTCGTTAACTTCCGCCTGTGCCGCAGCGCCGCTTGAGTCGAAGCTACTCCGTCTTGTTGGTGTATCGGCCGGAGTCACATCGTGGTTGCGTAGCGGAGTTTGTTGTCGTTTTCCTCTCGGCGGCGGTGTCTGTCGAGTCTCCTAAATCTATTCCTCGTCGAGCTACTGTTCGTTTCAGTTTTGACAAGAGTACGCGTCGTGTTCTACCTGGCTCCTTAGAAATTCACGATTCGTTGGCTGATGTTATCCGTGTTACACCTGATAACGTAGATACTGATTACTTTGATTCTGATTTGTATGTATCCTTTGTGAAATTTTATGATCCCGTCCAAGTAGAAAGACTCCTCTCCCGGGTTGGTTCTAAAGTGTTGTTTACACATCGCGATGGTTCCGTTAGTCAAGTCCTCCTTGAAAATGCGGCACTCGAGTATACTCCGGTTAGAATTTATAACCTTCCTCCTGAAGTGGACGATTCATTTCTTAAAACAGCGTTGCTTCCGTTTGGAATCTTGCGGCATATCCGATGGGGACGCTGGTCAGCACAACATCGCTTCCAGTGTTATAATGGTATCCGGACTGTGGACATGTGCGTTAGAAAGAATGTTCCTTCCCACTTAATTGTTTCTGGTTACCGAATCCATGTTACGTATACAAGGCAAGAAGGAACTCGTTTTCTCTGTAACGAAAGCGGCCATGTCAGATCTGATTGCCCGCGCCGTACTACTGTTCTGACGTCGTCTTACCAAAAACGTCTTCCTTTAACATTAGCAGACACAGTAACTTCGCAGTCAGCTGTTAGTCAGTCTCCAGCTTTAAGCAATGTAGGGGCAACATCACCCCCTACTCCTCGCGAATTTCCACCGTTACCGACGCGTACCAGTGTGGCCTCTGTCCACGAGGGGACGACGGCTCCTGCAGCGCACGTCAAACGCCGGCGAACTGAGGACGGTACAGATTTCGAGGACGCCCCACTCCAGTCTCTTTCATCTGACACGCCGTTGACAGAGGGTGCACCTTCTGGCGGTAATGCGTTGTCTGCTGAAATTAATTATGATTTCAGTATTACCAGAGAGGATGTAGCTGCTTCCGTTGGTGTTGAAACGTGCGTTCAATCTGCGTCCGCCACTTCACCCGTAGACGTGACGGTTCGCGTGGGTTCCGTTGTCCCGGCAGAGACGTCGCCTGCTGGCCAGCCTTTACAGTGTTCTAGTGCAGTACCACCGCTCCTCCACGCTGAGACGGTCGAGCAACAGGATTATACGGGTTCTCTTCCTGATGTTCAGGAGATGCCACCCGACACCGGCACTGCATTACCCGTCTCTTCTGTACCTGATGTTGCTGTTGGTCGTTCTGAGCTGTGTTCCCCGATTTCCGATAAGTGCGGTGACGATGGCTCCTCTGTCAAATCGGAGCTTGACGTGCCCCCAACCTCTCCACATAAAGAGTGTGTTTTCACGGAGTGGTGTGAAACAGCGTTTTCAACCGCGTTTTCAACCGCGGCACGTCGTAAAAAGAAAAGCGAGGATTCCTCGGCGTCAGGTGGGGAGTACCAGCATTATACCTTCTTTTCCCCGCCTACGGACGTTGGGGAGAGACGGACGTGATAGTGCTTTTTCCTTAATGTTGTTTTATTGACCTTACATGTGTTAACGGATGCAGGCGTATACATTTCTAACCCTCAATGTTAATAGGATACGTTCCCAATTACGGCTTGCTCCGTTACGCCAGTTTATTTACGATTCCCAAGCCGATATCGTGTGTTTACAAGAGGTATCATTTGATGTGTTTTGTCTTCTTGGATATTCAATGTTTTTCAATGTCGCACCTGAAAATTCTACCGGTGTGGCTTTGCTTTATCGAGATGGAATCCCGCTGACGGACTTCGAAACGCTAGATGATGGTCGCGGTATAGGCTGTAGTTTTTATGACCTCACCTTAATTTTTCTTTACGCTCCGTCTGGATCCGGTCGTTCATCCTATCGCTCGCGGTTTTATAAGGAAGAAGTTGTTTATTTACTGCGACGGAAGCTGCGCAAGGTTCTGTTAGGGGGCGATTTTAACTGCGTCTTACGCCGTGTTGATCAGACTCCCAGTTATACATTTTGTCGTGAACTTAATGATATGATGACGTCCTTGCATATCCAGGATGCTTGGGTTTGCAGATATTCTACATTGATGCGGTTTACGTTTTTTACAGCTACTTCAAGTAGCCGATTGGACCGCTTTTATTTATCTGGCCCCATATGTAGTCAGCTTGTATCGACTGATGTAATTCCTGCCAGTTTCACTGATCACTGTGCTGTTTCAATGACTTTTAACCACGTCCAGCAGCGGGTCCATCTTTCGCGCCCTTTATGTTAAAGCAAAACACTCTACATCTCACGGACCCCTCTCCGGAAGGCGTCATCGCAGACGTATGGCGGCGGACAACCCAGTCCCAGACGCGTTATTCCTCACTTCTCGAATGGTGGGTTACCCGGACTCGAAATACACTCAAGCATTTTAGCGCTGAAAAAGCGGCTGAAATAAGGTGAACTAGGGATTTTTATTATGCAGTCCTTCGCGATCTTTACGATAATGCTCGTGCTGCCCCCTTGAGGGTCGTCGACGTCCACCGTGTGAAGGCAAAACTTCTTCAACTCGAACGTAGGCAAATGGACGGGGTCCGACTGCGTTCACAGCCTCGTTAAATCGTACAGGATGAGTTGACCTCTCTCTGTCATATTGTCCGGCTTCACAAGCGATCTCAAAGGACGTGTCTTTCGACCATTCGTTCTCTAGATGGCCGTGAGTGGTCCACCCAATCTGATATCATGGGTGAACTTTACCAGTACTATTCCGAACTTTATGCTGCAGTGGATTCAGACGGTCTGCCGTCTGTTGATTTCACCTCCCTCCTTGCTCGTGTTGTTACACCAGCTCTCCAGGGCGAGTTTTCCTCTGTATTCCATCGCGATGATATACTTGATATTGTGGCTCGTTCTCCCTCCCATAAATCACCTGGTCCCGATGGCCTTCCCAAAGAATTTTATATTCGATTTTGGCCCTTAACAGGAGATACGATAACTTCCATGGTGAATGAAGTGTTCCACTGAGAACTTCTCCCGCCCAGATTAAAGGTTGCTAAAATAGTCCCGATTCCCAAAAAGCCAGGACGTTTGCGCGTGGATCAGGTCCACCCCATAACCCTCTTCAACTACGATTATAAAATAGTGGCGCGAGCGGTCAATAGCCAACTATTTGTATTCTTGACTACCACCATCGCGAGCCATCAAAGTTGTCTTCAGGGTCGCACTCTCCTTATTCCCGTTGCTGAATGTCTAGATTTAATTTCAATTGATTACACCATTCCCGTGCCAAGCGCTTTGCTTTTCATTGATTTTCACCAACCGTTCGACCGCGTCAATCATGGATTCCTTATGCGAGTATTGACGACTGTTGGTTTTAACAATGCTGCACGATGACTGGTTAGCTCTCTAATCACTGGTACTCGGGCGTCCATTGACGTAAATGGCCGTCTTACTTCCCCCATCGCGGTGTGTCAGGGCGTCCTTCAAGGGAGTCCATTATCCATGTCGTTCTACGTGCTGTTTCTGGAACCATTATTGCGAACTATAGCTGCTCGTTTGAGTGGCTGGTCGCTGCTGGGAGGAAGGTTTATCGTTCGTGCATATGCTGATGACGTTATGGTTCTTCTCCGTACCCATGATGATATACCACTGCTGAAGGAAGTTTTGGATGCCTTTTGTCGTCTTACGGGAGCACGGGTTAATGACCAGAAATGTCGTTTACTCAATTTGCCAGGATTTGACGTTGTTGAAATTCCATGAGCTTCGAACGTCACCCGATATCGATCGTTGTGTGTTATAATTGACAGCTATCCGCTAAAGATGGCTACGTTAAACTGGAAGTCTGTCACGGATAAGATCCAGGGTGCAATCACTGAACACGACCGTCGCTCCCTCTCACTTCTTCATAAGATTCGGGCCATGGAAACCTATGTGTTAAGTAATTCTTATTTTATTGCACAAATCTTTCCACTTCCTGCCATGACGTCCCGCAAGTCGCAAAGTTTAACTGGCAGGTTTATCTGGCGCCACTGCGTTATGAGATCATGGCGCGGCCCCGTTTGCAGGGAGATTTGGGCCTCCCTGACATCCGTCGCACCGTGTTAACATGTCAACGCCCCCCCCCCCCCCCCCCCAGTCACTTACAGCTCACCTTTATTACTGTATCCGACCGGCGAGTTTAACACCTCCAGTAGATATTGGTAGGATTAGTTATAAATTGCGGCACGTCAAGGAATTTTCTTTGAGGTCAGTTATTTAGGAGTAAATATCCTTTCCCAAGCGAATATCTCCCTAAAAATGCTGTTAAGCCGCCGGCCAGGTCCTTATAGTCTTCGCTCTGTGGAAGCCCTGTCGTCAGAAACGAACTGGAAGATTGTTTGGTCTAACATCAGCCCCCGATTTCCCCGATTGAAGTGGCGTCCTCGTGGTACCAAGTTGTTCATGATGTTGTACCTACAAACGTGCAACTTTTTCGTATTTGTGTCAGTGCAACGGATTGCTGCAATCGTTGCCATGAAACTGATACATTATCTCATCGGTTGATTTCCTGCGGTCATGACCACTGGAGATGGCTTCGCCGACAACTGACTTTTCTCCTCAGGACGTCAGAGGCGGCTGTATCGGGGGAGACTCTCGTGCGTCCCGATTCAACTTTCTTTCCCCGACCGAAGAACTATACCATAATGTGGCATGTTGGACTTTATGTCCACTACGTGATGGTGAGTGGATATGACGCAGATCCATGTGTCTTTTCCCAATATATGGCCACACCCCATTGGACGTGGCACAGAATGCCCCGTTATCCTGAATTTTTTTCAAATATGTTGTATCTTGTTTTTCATCGCCAAGGCGTTGGATGAGTTATCATGCCCCACTTTTTATTTTTTTCTGTTGTTGTGGACACCTCTATGGATTATGATGTTCCACGATGTAGAAGTGACGGAAGGAAGAATGTGTGGTCACGTTAAAATTGACGCCCCATTCCTTCCTATACGGTTTTCTGATTTCACCCTTTTGTTTGTGTCGAAATGACTTGTTTTGTTTTATTTTAATCGATTGCCTTCAATAATTGTTTTGGAAAAAACGAGCATATTTTCGTTTTTTGAAGGAAAAAAACCAAAGGGGTAGTGTCTTTGAAATAAAAAAATGTTCCCGGCTGGGTCGGGAATTTTCTCCGCTAAGGGACTGGATGTTGCGCTGTCTTCATCATCATTTCATCCCCCTCCGGTTCGCAGGTCGCCCAATGTGGCGTCGAATGTAATAACACCTGCACCAAGGCGGCCGGACCTGTCCCGCAAGAGGCCTCCCGGCCAATGACGCCAAACGCTCATTCCCATTTTTTTTTCCTGATTCGGTTTCTCGGCAAAACACTCACAAAACCTTACACACAGTTGAAACCTCGCGGCTCTGTTCAGTCATATCATGATAGTCCTCGTGCAAGGTGTGAGATATTTCACTGTCCCATATAAATGTACATTTTTCTATAAATTGTTTTCTGTACGCCCTTGCAACTAAGGAGCCTATTTAAAACTGTTTCGTGTGCGATGTAAAATCCACGTATTGTGACTCACTTTTGCGTACTGGTACCACTGTCTATAAAATTTTGCGTAATAGCACTCCTGTCTGAATGAGCCCTGAGCGTCGCTTTCTGGTGACGAAGTTGATGCAGCATCGATAACACTGTTCTACGATTTCTTGTTGTCCTTTTCCGCTACTGGGTCGTGGCACATTTGTCGAACAATTTTAACCCGTTTTTAGTGGGGAACTTTTTTGTTTTTCATTGTGTGCAAGTGAGTGCTGTCGTTGGTCTGATTGCCATTAATGAAATATAGGCCTGTCTAACTGAGAAATTAACTTAATTGTAAAAATTCACGTTCAGTACGCCAGTAAATTTGTTGGCTGAGCCTACTAAGATTAAACTGTGATTTTCGTGTTAGACAGATTCACTAAGTGACAGTCAAATTGCACTCTTTATCAATGCAGTGGCTAGGAAACACGGTCTCGTAAGAAGTGCTGGTTCTCGTAACGTTGTCCTTTCTTCAGGAATGTCGTTTTCGTACGAATGTGAAAGAATCTCCTCAGAAAATTTAAAACGTTCCAGGCTACCATGTGGTTTGACTGCCTGTATTAACTGCAGTCGTTTGAGATAGCACTGAAGACGTTCTCGTTGTACCCTGTACATTGTCTTCTCAGATACCCAAAGCTGGTACGAGACGTTTAGAGTGGGCTTTTGCTGAGAACGCTAAAGAGACATTCATATGTGTTGCATATCTTCTTCAGATGTTTATGTATACAATTTGCCTCCATAAAGTTGTATCACCTTCACATTAAAGACTGAGAAAATAATACTTGTTGGCTGTTTGATATGAAACTTCTCCATCCAAGTAGGTCCCGTCCATTTTCATTACAGGCCCAATGGCAGATTTTCTTGTACTTACGTCATAATATTCAGTCTTCCTTTCTTAGTTGCTGCATCACAAAAGCTATAGTTCATTTTATCCATTTGTTAGAAATCACAATACTGTGTTGTGAAATTGTATAGTACCTTTTGAAACAATTTGGTTGACGCCTATCACGAAATACAAAACAAGCATTTCAGAGCCAGTAGAACAATATAGTTGGAATAACGGTAGAACCGATATGCAGCTCCCGGAACCGGCGTCCAAAACAGCTGAACAGTAACGGAAAGCTGCGGAGATTGGAATCTGTCCTCTATTACTCTAACATGAAAGGTGACCTCACGCCACCTCCCAAGGCCGCTAGCGACTGGTGGTCTACGCGAACAACAGAATTCCGCCGTGCGTAGCTACAGTTCAGCACGTGTCGCGGTACGTTTTTCGTTCCACCACTTCAGTCCTACTGCAATTATTTTAGGGGTTATTTCTGGCAAAAGCATTGTTACATACAGTAAAATAGGTCTTTCCAAATATAACTAATCTAAAAAAAATATTTCATGCAACAATCAGCGGCAAATGATAGAAAGACAGAGTAGAAACTGCCACATTCATGACACATCTGTATCCGGAGAACATACAGTCCACTAAAACAGCACCGTTTCCGTGTAACGTCGCCTTTCTTCGGTGAAATTCCAGGCGAATACTAATGCCTCATACGAACATCCGGGTGGGGGCTGTTTTGTGTAGGACTTTATCATAGGTTAAATGAATATAAGGGTAGAATGTTAGACGTTTGAAAGGTGTGAGGGAAGTGTGGAGAGAGATGGACAAACGGGAATTAAATATGGTAGGGGCTAATGAATTGAAATTAATAGAGAAGAGAAATTTCTGGTGTGAAAATTGTAGAATAGAAACGTACCAGAAATGGTGTAAAAAGTCTTGTCGTTGTTACAAATAGGAGCATGGTTAACAGAGCCACTTCCTATGAAGAACTTTGTAGTAGAATTCTTCATCTCAGGAATGAGACAAGGCCACCACCAACCACTATTACTCGGGTTTTTAAGCCAGCGTCACAAGATGATGATGGAAAAGTGGAAAGAATGTATTAGACAATTAGTAAACTAATAAAATACGTGAATGACGATGAAAATTAGATAGTACTAGATAACTGCAATGCAGAAGCAAGAGAAACAGCAGAGGTGAGCAGTACCGGAGAACTACTTTAAAATTGTTTGAAGAGGTCGAGAGACATGCAAAAACATCTACTGGGTTAAAATATTATCAAATTAAGTTTCTTTCCTTTTGCAGAATACTGACTAGTTTGATGCAGCTCGCTACTACTTCCTCTCCTGTGCAAACCTCATCGCCTCAGAACGGCACTAAATCCAACGTCGTCGATAATAAGTTGAATATGTTCTTTTCTCTGTCTTCTCATAAAATATTTGTCCAATATGACTGTGTAAGTTATTCACCGATATTTTAATAAATACCGTCTCATCTTGTGTGTTGTAAATATTTTGATCATATACTGCATTCTTCGCCCATCTGGAGAGAATCTCCTCATTATTTTCTTACCATTCTTCTAATTCTTCTTTTCCTTTCGTAACACCAAAGGCTTCGATTCTCCTCTTTTCAGGTTTTCGTTCTTGATTCACTTGCCGGCCGAAGTGGCCGTGCGGTTAAAGGCGCTGCAGTCTGGAACCGCAAGACCGCTACGGTCGCAGGTTCGAATCCTGCCTCGGGCATGGATGTTTGTAATGTCCTTAGATTAGTTAGGTTTAACTAGTTCTAAGTTCTAGGGGACTAATGACCTCAGCAGTTGAGTCCCATAGTGCTCAGAGCCATTTGAACTATTTGATTCACTTCCATACAGATCTGAGTTCTAGGCACCATTCATTTGAAATTTCTTGATAAGATTAAAGTCTGCATTGGTAGTAGGACTGCTACTTTTGCGAAAAATCCTCTCTTTACTCGTTCTAGTCTGCTATTAATGTCCTACTTGCTTCGTGCGCTATTTTATTTCCCAGATACCTGACATTACTTCACTTTCTGTACTACGTGATCGCCAATGTAAGTTTGTCCCTAACCCCTTCATGCTGCTTCTCAGTAGCTTCGTCTTTCTTTTGTTTGCACTCGGTCCATAGCCTGTGTTCTGTAGGCAGTTCATCCTTTACAACAGGGCTTCAAACTATTCCTCGCATTCACAGACGTTAATAGTGTCATCAGAAAATCTTCTAACTGATTTCCTTTCAAGCTGAATTTCAATCCCCCTGATACTTCTCTTTTATTTCATTTAGAAATGAAATATCGGACTTGAAAGGATATATGAAAGCCAGGTGACTATCTCGTGGGACTAAACGGGAGTCTGTACAACATACCTTGCACGGATTGTGATCTTAACACTTGCAGTTAGCGAATAACAGAAGAAACACTGAATGGATCCCGAGGCATCACCAGCTGCGACGAGGACGTCTGCGTAATTCACCTTCGACAAGTGCTGACTGTATAAGTAATTCGTAGTGAATAAATACATGTGCTGAAGGCAAATGATAACAGAACCTGTACTGCAGTTTAATTTGGGAAATGCACGAGTACATCTTATGCTAAAGAGAATAATTCAGTTTCAACTATTATTTTAATAATGGCAAGAAAATCGTGTTCAGAGTGCTGACTATTTTAACTCAAGCGGCTCATAGTACATTGAATACTACTATTTATGCATTAACGTTGTGGCATTCTGTACCACTGTGTGACCAAGAAGTAATCCACAAATTATCCAAGATACCTATGAAAACATAAATAATGACTTAATGAATAAGGAAGACATTTATTTAGTTCCACCCTGAAACAGATTTATGGTCCAAGTAAATCGAGATTGAGTGCCTCAGAACAAAAAGCATGTTGAATCAAATGTACTGACTCAGTATAGATCTGAATTCGTCGCACTGTCGTAGTAGTGCACTGTACGATGGGTTACCTCAGTATAGCTCGCAGCTCATGAAAAAAGAAAAAAAAGCTTGTAGCAAATTAGGGGCAAGTTTGCACATCAGTCTTCTCCACAATGAACGTGTGAGCACAAAGCTCCTTTTGCAGACCCAAACATCAACCGCCAGCCAGCCTCTGTCTACTTCTTATCCCATTCGAACTCAGAACATGCCTTACCTCCCGAATCTGAGGCTGTACTCAGCTCCTATTGTACGAGACACTGCTCGCTAAAAAACGTCGCTCTTGCCGCTCGTCTCGATTGATAAAAGACTGTCGTAGGCTCAGAGATCGACTAACGTGCACAGAACGTTTGTCAGCAATGTGCTCGTGAGCTAGAAATCGCTGTAAATAGTAAAGACTAAAAACTGACAAATGTGGCAACTAACAACAGAAACAAGTGTATAAAAAGGAGCAAAAGGAGCTACCGTAGATTTCCGATCGATGATGAAGTCCTTAGAGACGGAGCATTTCTGTGATAGGGCAAGGCTTGGACAGTAAGTCGGTCTTGACCTCCTCTAACGATCCATCGCAGCGACCGTCATTAATCAGTTCAATCAAACCTGCGAAAATTTGAATTTACGAGGGGCGTTCATTGAGTAATGGAACATTTTTTTTCGGCCAATTTCGGTTGAAAAAAATGCGTAATTTGCTGCTTCAGCCCCAAAAGTTTCATGAAGTTTCGATAGTTGGCGGCACTATAGTTAACCTGCAAAATGGCGTCTTTAACGGAGGTACGCTCCAAGCAGAGAGATGTCAATGAGTGTCTTTTGTCGGGAAACCACAGTATCGCGTATATTCACAGCCTCTGGTACAGTATCCACAGAGATCTGGTAGTGAACAAAAGCACAGTGAGACGTTGAGCGAGGCGTCTGTCATCATTGCAACAAAATCGTATAAAACAGTTCGATCCCCCGCGTGCTGGCCGGTCGCACGCAGCTGTGACTGCTGCAGGGCCGCAATGTGCGGACACTTCAGCGTGTTCGTCGTCACAAAAATGCAAAAGAAGTTTTCCTTCTCGTGGCACAAGTCTGGACACGCTAGAGGAGCTCACAAAACTTCATTGGACTGTTCTTCCTCATCCACCCTACAGCCTGGATCTCGCACCTTTCCACTTCCATCAGTTTGGCCCAATGAACTGTGCACTCAACAGGAAGCACTACGAGGATGGTGGGGAGTTTGTTGATGCAACACGGCGTTCGCTCCGACGTCGATTAGCAGAGCGGTACTGTACGGGCACACAGGTCCTCCCAATAAGGTGGCGTAAGGCCGTCGCATTGAACGTAGATTATGTTTAAAGATAGTGTTTTTTAGTCCAAAAACTGATAAGTAGTAAGATGTGTGGAATCCTGAATAAAACTAACCTACTTTCAGAAAAAGTGTTGCATTTCTTATTGAACGCTGTCGTGTATCACCAACTACGTGAAACCGTCTCCTCTGCAATGTGTCCTGGATATCTCGTTTGACATGTCCTTGACTGATCGACAGCACTTTATTAATGCTACAGCCAATGTTCGCACCAGAATAACTCCCTACTCAACGCAACAGAACTTACAATCGCAAGCTGTCTTAGAAACTACATCAAACTCTAACTCTTATCTCTCCACCCGAAATTAGGAGGTAGCAAGCATTGTTATATGAGTGTAATAGAACCCAAGTTTCCCAAACACGACTGTATCCCAAGTACTACATCTGACAGGCCTAAATTCACAGAAGCAGCAATAAAATCCGTTTTATAACTTCTTTAAGGGGGAGACGTTTAATCATACAACTATAGCTTTCACTGGTGGTGCTGACTTCAGTTAAAATGCTTATATATAGATCACGGCCTTTCATCCTAATAGTTTTAATTGAAGTTCTCGATGAAGGATTCGACATCCGCTATAAACTGGAGCAAATATCGATGCCGGAAGTATCACCAGTGGTACAAACCGACCGCAACATCCGCACTAAACCCACGGAGTTCTATTTGCTTCAATGTACTTGGAAGACATAAACTATGGAATATTTAAAGAAAAGTGCCTGAGTCATTTCTTAGTTGAGTCTATAAGCCCAAAACTATCTAATACGTGGTGCAGGGGTGTATTTCCACCACATCTTATTCATACAGTGCAAAGGATCACCTGCGACTGATGATAGATACTGCTCGCTTAATTGAGAAATTCAAACATCTTCCAGGCTGTTGTAAAGCCATTTCTCTGTAGTGCTAGTCTCGCAAGATTCGTAGGAGAGCTTCTGTGGAGACTGGGTAGTTCATTCGCTCTGGTAGCTCAGTTGGCAGAGCTATGGCCCACAAAAGGCAAAGGTCATTGGTTCGGCACAGAGTTTTAATGTACGATGAAGTTTCATATCATCACACATTTCGCTTCAGAGTGAAAAATAGGCGCACCATAAAGAAGTTATGTCAACTGGTGACAAATTGATATTCATACAGGTATTGACGGAAACTGCAAAAATGTAAACTTTGGCGACCGATGGATGAATGTGTGACGCTAAAGAGCAGGGAACATGTCGATACCAGTTCATAAATTCTTTCCAAATTTCATTCCATGTGCTCAATTTGACAGTAACTATGCCTCACAGACAGGCGCATGAACATTATACGCAAATTTTAGCATTCCAGAGGGGGCATGTACTTGAACTCATAGAAGCCGGTTGGAGTAACCGGCGAATCGCTCGACATTTGAATGGCAGCGATGCAACTATTCGACGATGTTGACAGGAACCGGTGATCCATAGCCGAGCTCAGTGCTAAGGGGGAGCGGTCGACCTAAAGAGACCACAGAACGTGAGGACTGAGCAATCGTCAGAGAGGCACTCAGAGCACCAGATTCATCATTGACATCGATCATACGTCTAACGTAAGACATTCTTCAGTAGCGCAACGACCATTAATAGGCGGCTTCGCCGGCCGGTATTGCCGACCGGTTCTAGGCGCTTCAGTCTGGCACGGCGCGACCGCTACGGTCGCAGTTTCAAATCCTGCTTCGTGCATGCATGTATGTGATGTCCTAAGGTTAGTTAGGTTTGAGTAGTTCTAAGTTCTAGGGGACTGATGGCCTCAGATGTTAAGTCCCATAGCGCTCAGAGCCATTTGAACCACTTGAATAGGCGGCTCACAGAAAGGGGACTGAGTTCACTGCTCCCCTTGCGGCGACTAACATTGACCTCTGTGCACAAAAAATCCCATCTGCAGTGGTGTCAGTCACATTCGAGTTGGAATCTCATTGACTGGAGTATAAATGTCTTCAGCGATGAGTTCCGCTTCGAACTGAGCCCGATGACCGGCGAAGACACAGTGGGCTCCCAACCTGACTACCGTCCGCCATATGGCCCAGCAGCCAGCAGTGATGACCTGACGTGGCACTTCATTTTCTAGTGGGACACCTTCGGTTGTCATCCGCGGCACCCTTATACACCAGCGGTACGTAGACGTTATTCTACCCTTCATTTTGTTTCCCTTCATGGGAAGCCATCCTGGACTTACCTTTCAGCAAGATAACGCCCACTACAGTTTCTTTTGGCCCGCCCGATTGGCCGTGCGGTCTAACGCACGGCTTTCTGGGCGGGAAGGAGCGCCTGGTCCCCGGCACGAATCCGCCCGGCGGTTTTGTGTCAAGGTCCGGTGAACTGGCCAGTCTGTGGATAGTTTTAGGCGGTTTTGGCGGTTTTCCATCTGCCTCGGCAAATGCGGGCTGGTTTCCCTTATTCCGCCTCAGCTACACTATGTCGGCGATTGCTGCGCAAACAAGTTCTCCACGTACGCGTAAGCCACCATTACTCTACCATGAAAACATAGGAGTTACACTCGTCTGGTGCGACCACTGGGGGCCGAACCGCACAATAACCCTGGGTTCGGCGTGGGGCAGCGGAGAGTGAAGTGGACAGCGGTAGTCGTCTTGGGGTTGTGTACCACTGCGGCTGCGGCGGGGCCGGAGCCTCTCCGTCGTTTATAGGTCCCCGGTTAACATAACATAACATAACCGTTTATTTTAATGCTTGCCAAACCATACTTCTGCCAAAATGGTCGCCGGATCTTTCTCCAATTGACAATATTTGGAGCATTACTGGTACAGCTCGCCACCCATCTCGGGATTTTGACAGTCTAATGCCCCAGTTGGACAGAATTTGGTGCGATATTCCTTAGGAGGACATCGATAACCCAATCAATCAACGCGAAGCCGAATAACTGCTTGCATAAGGGCCAGAGGTGGACCAACGCATTATTGACTAATTTCTCTGGAATAAATCATCCCATTCTTCTCGTGTACTCGGTCTCTTTTCTACGGTAGTACGGTCAACTTGTACCCGTCAACAGACTCAAGTGACGAGTTTTCAGTCATATGGAGAGCGGTAAAGATTGTCGAGTTGAGTCCCTGAGAGTATGGCGACAGAGTAGAGCGATGACGTCAGAGGGGACGCTGGCGAGTTTGAGGCTAGTATACGGATCTCATATCTGATCTCCAATAGACACCTGTGCTGTGACACTAGATGTGACCCATTTTATGTGTACGTCGCCTTCTCCCCACGGCTAAAAAACTACTTGTTGATTTTGGCAACACCTGCTGAATGGGCCAGGACCTCAACTGTGCCGTGCTTATCACGACACATTAGGTAGATTTTAGAAGCAGATTCCACCACAGTGAGTTGTGGGCTGTCAGGTACTAGTATCAGCGCTACTGAAAGGAGCTCTCAAGTCACATTAAATTAATTTGATCAGAAAACAGAAAACGTTGGAAATGCAACCTGTATTGCACCCACTTACACGTGAAATTCTGCGGTAATCTTGGTTACCAAGAAATTATTGAATGCATTATCGGAATTCCTTCTCTTCCTCTCTCTAGCAGGGTGAGCATGTGTATAATTTCCCAGGACCTGTCATGGTCGTATTCTTTTCTGCTCCGTAATTATGAAATTGCAACCGCCGCAATACCGGGGAAAGGGTGGGAGTGGCTACTTTGGGTTTGAAAATATTGTATTCTATCCAGTTACACAATATTTTAAAAATTTGAAAAAAATTTACTATTTTTAATTAATTATGCTACCAGCTTCCCATTAATATTATAAATTTTTCAGTTGAACTTAACAGAAAAATTTTAGTCTTAGTAGTAAATGTCACTTTCTACAGTGACTTACGTACTGAATGCTCCCGGGTTTGAACCTTGGCTACATATCAAAATCTCTTTAAAATTATACTTTCAGTAAAAGACGACAACAATGAAATTTACATTTTTTTTAAATTTTAAGTCCACCCCGTCCCCCCAGTTTTGTAGCACACATAATTGAAAAAGAGTTGATATTGCTTAGTAGCGTGCTAAGAGATAAACATGTTCTTTTCCACTACAATCTTACCATAATAAAGAGCACTGCTGCAGGACATAGGCGGGCGGCGCCATTTCTACATGACGTCCTGGTAGAGAAATTACACAATATTTACCTCTGCAGTGTCATTATTCCACCTGGGACCTTCACAAATAGCCTCCACGACGCTACCCTCATCTTTTGTTTCCTCCGCGTGTTCTGCTATACTGAAGAATGGAAACTGGTCACTAGAAAGTCAGTTGTTTCCCCACTAAAATGGTTCCCTTCACAATGATTTCAATTTTAACTTACAATTTGCCTCATATTATAAGTAATCTATCTGAAACTTAAACACATTGTAGTTTATTAATCAAAGTAACTGGAAGGTTAATAGTATTAGATCTGACACAGCATGTCCCGTAACGCACCGCTGAAGTAAGTAAACTTTTGTGGGCTTCTTCTTCTTCTTCTTCTTCCTCTTCTTGCTCACTTCATGTGTTAAACAAATTGCTTGTTACAGTACTCCGTCTCTTATATGGCTTTTCTGCATTTCTTCCTCCAGCGAATTACTATCTGAGAGCATTTAGCGGGAGTCTACGTGTTCCTACCATTTTCTCCTGCTTTCTTCTTTTTCTTTTCTTTAGGTTGTACATTTATAAATCTATCTTAATGTCCTCATTTCTTCTACCATTTTTTCTTGTATATCATTCCACCCTTCATAGAAACCACATTTCTTGAGCCTGTATTCCGTTTTATTGGTGTCTTCTTGTGACCCACGCTCCATTTCACACGCAGTAATTGGTGCTGCTATTGTTTTGCAAAACTTAAGCTGTGATTGTCCCCTGGCTTTAGTCTACAGGTTTTTTACAGTCGTCCCACATATGGGAGTTAATTTAATCATTGGTTTACGCCATGGTTGTAATCATATGTGATGTCGCATCCTGGATATCTGAAATCGTCAACCGCTCCATCATTCTATTATTCAAGGCTACGTTTGATCTTATATGTAGTATGCCCTTAAATGCCCAAAGTTTCGTTTTATCCACAGACAATTTTAGGTGGTATTCGCGTCTATTTGCTGTAACTTAAAGACTACCATCTGAAGATCATCTTCATTCTCAGCAATCAGTGTTAAGTAATTTGCATATGGGATTGCATCTAGACTAGTGATACGAACTAAAAATACTATTTTTATTTACCATTTTCTTCCATCTACTGATCACTTCATCTATGTCTCCAGGGTAAACCAAAGTTACCGCACTCGGACGTCGTTGTGCGGCTCCTAGCGTGCTAACAATACAATAACGTTTGTACCAAAGTTTCGTCTTGTGCATATTTTCTGTAGAAAATGTAGATCAATGAAAGGAAACTTGGCAACACTGTTGAAAAATGTGCGACAAGTACCTTTCTTCAATACTGTGTAGCTGGGCAATTAGTGCAGTGGCTAGAGTTCTATGTTAGAATACTCGAGTCCGAGATCTCGATTCCGGATCTGGATACAGTTTTTTATCCTAATTTTAGCTTGTGTTGTATGTTTTTGGCTTCTTATTAGTTGCACTGTAATTACAGAAAGTCTTATACAACACTCATGCGACTCTTTAATACGTCTACTAACACACAAATTATAGTACAATCGTGTTCACCATCCACTATTCAAGATCTATTCTTACGTTGTTGTCTTCGAAGCACTACACCTCTACATACTTTTCAGAGCATTGACACGCTGTCACTTGTAGTCTATTTAAAATATTACAACTGATCTCTTTCACTGACTGTAGTATGTCTCCAGTAATAAGGTTTGTAGCTGCGTCTCGGTACGCATTCGACACTATGTGCTGTCTAATAATTTCCAAAACACTGCCCACAAAAAGTGGATTGTTCCGCGGCTCAAACCTCGGGTTCTGTTGGTGGCAGAAAGTTAGGAACAAGACTTTTGGATACCCCTTGGTATAGGGATCATTCGTATATACGAGGGCTATCCACAAAGTACATTACGTTTTGGAATTGAAAATAAATAAAGTATTGGAATTTTTTTTTATTATATACAGGTGAAAGCCATACTTAACTACTACTTTTCTACATAGTTGCCATTTAAATTAAGGCACTTATCGTAGCGATGGACGAGCTTGGAAATTCCTTCGTCGTAAAATTCGGCCGCCTGCGCCTTCAACCACGTGGTTACCTCTTCTTGAAGCTGTGCGTCGTCATCAAAACGCTGCATAGCCAACGACTTCTTCATTGCTGGGAATCAGTGGTAGTCGCTCGGTGCCAGGTCGGGACTGTACGGCGGATGAGGAAACAACTCCCACTTAAAAGATTCGAGAACTTCACGAGTGGCATTTGCCGTGTGGGCCCGGGCGTTGTCGTGAATCAACAAGATCTTTGAGCCCACCTTTCCCCTGTGCTTGTTTTGTATTGCTCTTCTGAGGTTGTGCAAAGTTTGGCAATACCTTTGAGAGTTTATTGTAGTGCCTCTTTCCAGGAAATCCACAAAAATCACACCTTTTCAGTCCCAAAAGAGGTAACCATGTGGTTGAAGGCGCAGGCGGCCGAATTTTACGACGAAGGAATTTCCAAGCTCGTCCGTCGCCACGATAAGTGCCTTAATTTAAATGGCAACTACGTAGAAAAGTAGTATTTAAGTGTGGCTTTCATCTGTATATAATAAAAAAATTTCCAATACTTCATTTATTTTTAATTCCAAAACGTTATGTACTTTGTGGATAGCCCTCGTACAACAGAAAGAGAGTCTTAGCGTCACTATCCCACAGTACAGGGTTAAAGTATGAATGTTACACACTCCCTTCTGCTTAACTAAATAGAGCAAATCAGTTGGTTCTTTTTACATTTGACGTGGTCTACAGTGGGCTTTATGGGGATTATGGAGGCGCTGTTAATTCTTTGATGATTCCTTAGAAAACAACGAAAAAGAGTTTTACCATTTTCTCGTACCAAACCCGAGCCATGTCTCCCAAGAGGGCTACGCACAGCAAACAGTTGAAATTTGTACCATATAGTGCTACGATCCGATCTCAAACAACCTCGAAAATTTTCTTAATATTTTTATCCATTTCCCAGATACACAGGTTCACATAAAGTATCATCGTAAAATCCGGTGTGAGGCGAAAACGCAGTTTTGAAGTAACCTTCACGAAGATACTGGTATATGCTGTAAAGTGTCTCCGTTATCAACACAAGGGCTCTGGAAAACACATGTTGCAGTAGTGAAGCACATGCAAAATGTTTCTGCACATAAAATCCAGTTCTGGAGTGTAATTTTTTTCATTATTTCAGTGTCACATAACTAAACTATTAACTGACCCATAAATCTCTTTTCATAAGAGTGACATGCAGTGCTGTTGTAGGGCAAAGAAGAAAATCAGCGGGGAAATGCTTCTGTTGGAGTACAAAATGACGAATATCCTTCTGTTTCAAAGATTGACTGAAAAGTGGGGTACTTGGTGCCTCATTCTACCTTCCTCAGCAGTTTCAAAAATATTCCCAAATATTTTGGCATGCATACTTATTCGCGGTTTTATGCTGAGTGGGAAGGAAACGGTGGCAGTGGGAAACAGGCGGAAAAGTAATATACACTGGAACATAGTATACAGTGGTTGTGGTATAGAAAGAAAAGCAGAAAATGGCAGTGTGAGATAAAGTGAGGGACACAGTGGCAGTGGAACACAGTTCACAGTGACAGGACAGTGATAGAAACAGTGAAGGAGAATGTGCCAGTGATAGAGGAATGAAGAAACAAAGAAAGCGGAAACGGGTGAAAGCCACTGATAATCAGAGACAGTCTCTGACAATGACAATGAGGAAGAGAGAGAGAGAGAGAGAGATAGTGACAGTGAGAAGAGATTGCAGCAGTGGGTAGGAATGAATGAGATAGTAGTAGTAAGAGACAGCAGGAAGAAGGCAGTGACAGAGAGAGGAGACAATAGTAGTAGGACAGAACGGAGGATACTATGGCTGTGAGACAGGGGACATTGGCAGATAGACACAAAGAGATAATGACAATAAGCTAGACTGAATGGGTGAGTGAGAATGGCCAGTGGAAGTGGATGAGTGTGAGTGACTTTCAGCACTGGACCAATGGGTGGGAGCGACTTGCGGTTAGGGGAGCCTGTGGAAGTTTGAGGTGAGATGCATGTTAAAAAGAGCACAAATATGTTCACGTGCCAAAATTTTTAGCAAAAATTGTGAAGGTATTGAGGTAGGTAGAAAGCGGCAGTTGGTTCCGTACCTTTCAATCAGTCTTTTAAAGAGGAAGGTGTCAGCCTTTTTTGTGCTTCGGTAGGAACATTTTTCCGCTGTTGTATACATTCTACATTTAATCAACTTTTCATTATGAGTTTTTCTGTGTGTTAAATACGTTTATATGTATTAATAAAAGAAGAAAGTTTTGTTCCATACGCTAGCCATATGCTAAATAAATAAATAAATCCGTATTTTAGATAATCCGCGTGACCTACGACGCCATCCAATCCTGACAAACTACTGTGCGCTGTACTCTGATGTAACAAACGGTGCTCAGGTACGATGCGGTCATGAAGAGCTTTCCAGAAATTGCCACATTTTGAAATAGGTATTACTTTGGGTTTTAGCCAATCTTTTGGTACCGCCTTAATTATCCAATATACATTAAAAATGTGAAGAAAGCTTACATTTAAGAACAACCCTTGATATTTCCACGGTTCTATATTAACACGACATAACAAATGGCTTTCTTATTCATTATAGATTTTAGTGGTTCCACCAGTTGTCTTACACCAACAGTTTTTGTGGCGAAGTTTCTCTTTCAAAAATGGTTCAAATGGCTCGTAGCACTATGGGAGGTTATAAGTCCCCTAGAACTTAGATGTACTTAAACCTAACTAACCTAAGGACATCACACACATCCATGCCCGAGGAAGGATTCGAAGCTGCGACCGTAGCAGTCGCGCGTTTCCAGACTGAAGCGCCTAGAACCGCTCGGCCACCGCGACTGGCGAAGTTTCTCTTTAACAGGAAATGGAAGTTAATAACGTTTGCTTCATTCTGGTCTTACACGCGTGATATTGACAGTGCTTCGTTGTCCTCGAGCGTAGAATTTCTTTTTTTAATGTAATAACTTGTTGCATATAAAATTTGTCAAGTAATATCAGATTTAATCAGAGGATTTCGTTTTTGTCATCGCCTTTCGTTGTTGCCACTTGTTGTTAATATTTAACGATAACCAATCATAGCTTTAGCGCCTAAACGTAGTTGTCTTCCTTTTCTGTTCGCAGCTTGCTAACAGCTGTTCGCACGTTATCCAGCTTGCCCACTCTCCTAGCTGATGCTGTGCTATGCGAATCCCACTGTGCCTACACCGTTGGAACGCGTGCAACGTCTGTTAATACAGACCCCTGTGCGTTACATCTTAACAACCTGCAATGCTTTCCTTCAAATCTCTCGCTGAAGTATGCTAAGGCTACGAAGTCGGTCTGACCATACGGTGCTAACCACTAACTCGTCTCTATGTAGAGAGCTGTCCGAACATAGCCTACAGTCAAAGCGACCAGAGCGGCAGACACTGCGATGCAGAGAGACTAGAGTTGTCATATGTAGACGCGCTGTGACAGGTTAGGTTGCACGTTCGAGCGACTTTTAACTCTGATTTCAGGTGTTCGTAAACTCCTCGAGGATATATGCTACCGGATGACGCTCACTGGATTTCTCATACCCATAGTGCGAGGCTGAGATAAGCGAAAACTTGTAACTCTGTTAATTGGTCTCATGCTCTGAACTGAACTGGACTCTTTTCCTACTGTTAAACTTTTTTCATATGTCTGTGGTGAACGTGAACCTGAACACTACAGGTGGTGATCTCACGTAAACACTGCCTGAAGAGATGAGTCACCAAATTCTATCTAATATTGCGTAACTGTATTTGAATTAAGTTTTACGCAAATAGTCAGAAATTCTAACACTGTATGATAACAAATACTGTTCTGTGAAATTCCGTATTGTGCCGTGCGGTGAACAGTACTACAGTGCTTGACGTTACAGTGAGTCACTTGCAGTTCCAATACAAAAAACTAAGAGGATCAAAATTCTACATAAAATGAAAAATCGAATTTTGAAAGACTAAATGTCCAAAGTACTTCCGTAAACCTGTCGTATAATTTTATTACGTAAACTGTCTAGATAAGATTCCAAACATTAAATGACACACATGCGAATGCATCACAGAACAGTAAGAATACGTCTGTCTGACAAACTGAATGAAAACTGAACTTAAATTTACCTGAATTCAGTCTGATGATAATTTTGAAATGCAGTGCTGAAGCCAGAATGCCTGTTAAATTGGCCTTAACAAATTTTCGTGACTTACCTGTGACAACAGAAACTCGGTACTGCTCAGAAGTGGTGAATATAAAATGCAGCGCAGCTGCAGACCAGCTAAACAAAAGAATCCCTTGCGCGATTCAATGCAACGTCACGCAGCTATGCTAATCAGATTAAGCTTTGGCTTTGAGCATTGTGTTGCGGAAAGCACAATGCAGCGACACACTATTACGAAACAAAATTTTCGTGAGGTGACGGTGGAAGATATTATGTTCACTGAATCTTGTAGAAAAACACTATTTTCCGAAATTCGTTTCTTAACAGTTATAAACACCTTTACAAACACTATCAATTATCGAAGATATGACTCTGCCATGAAATTAGTTACCGAAATGGTACAGGAGTGCAACCTATGTGAACAGATAATTTTATCTGATCGTGTCTATACAATCAGCGTAAGTCACCCGAGCCAACAGAGAAAATGTCACCTAAAATTTTCCTTTCACGAATTCATCACAAATAACGTGCGAGTAACCAATGCAGCGACAACATTATCTGAAACTGTTGACACTTCTCAAATCAATCTTAACAAAATCATATTTCCAAAACACGGCCGCCCGAAGTGGCCTAGCAGTTCTAGGCGCTACATTCTGGAACCGCGCGACCGCTACGATCGCAGGTTCGAATCCTGCCTCGGGCATGGATGTGTCCTTAGGTTAGTTAGGTTTAAGTAGTTCTAAGTTCTAGGGGGCTGATGACCTCAGAAGTTAAGTCGCGTAGTGCTCAGAGCCATTTGAACCATTTGAACCAAAACTCAACATCATCTGCATTTGTGTGTATGTGCTGTGATACCTACACTCCTGGCCATTAAAATTGCCACACCAAGAAGAAGGTGGGCTGCAGTCTCAAAGGGAGCATGGCAAATACAGGACGTGCTTGTATCAAGGAACAGTCGGAATTGTGGTTGTAAATTGTTGTAGTTGTGCTGGAAAAGTCCCTGAGCTTCAAGCGCTAATAGAAAGCACAGAAGCTGAAATCGTTATAGGTACAGAAAGCTGGCTAAAGCCTAAAATAAGTTCTGCAGAAATTTTTACGAAGTCTCAGACGGTTTTCAGGAAAGACAGGTTAGGCAGAATTGGTGGTGGAGTGTTCGTGTCTGTCAGTAGTGGTTTATCTTGTAATGAAGTCGAAGTAGATACTCCGTGAGAATTGGTATGGGTGAAGGTTATACTTAACAGCCGAACTAAGTTAATAATTGGCTCCTTCTACCGAGCCCCAGACTCCGATGATATAGTTGCTGAACAGTTCAGAGAAAATTTGAGTCTCGTAACAAATAAATACCCCACTCATACTGTTATAGTTGGTGGGGAGTTCAATCTTCCCTCGATATGTTGGCAAAAATACTTGTTCAAAACCGGTGGTAGGCAGAAAACATCTTCCGAGATTGTCCTAAATGCTTTCTCCGAAAATTATTTCGAGCAGTTAGTCCACGAACCCACGCGAATTGTAAATGGTTGCGAAAACACACTTGACCTCTTAGCCACAAACATTCCAGAGCTAATAGAGAGCATCATGACTGATACAGGGATTAGTGATCACAAGATCGTTGTAGCTAGGCTCAATACCGTTTCTTCCAAATCCACCAGAAACAAACGCATAGTAATTTTATTTAAAAAAGCGGATAAAGTGTCACTAGAAGCCTTCCTAAGAGACAATCTCCATTCCTTCCGAACTGACTATGCAAATGTAGACGAGATGTGGCTCAAATTCAAAGATATAGTAGCAACAGCAATTGAGAGATTCATACCTCATAAATTCGTAAGAGATGGAACTGATCCCCCATGGTACACAAAACAGGTCCGAACGCTGTTGCAGAGGCAACGGAAAAAGCATACGAAGTTCAGAAAAACGCGAAATCCCGAAGATTGGCTAAAATTTACAGACGCGCGAGATTTGGCACGGACTTCAATGCGAGATGCCTTTAATAGGTTCCACGACGAAACATTGTCTCGAAATTTGGTAGAAAATCCGAAGAAATTCTGGTCGTATGTAAAGTGCTCAAGCGGCAAGACGCAGTCAATACCTTCGCTGCGCAGTGCCGATGGTACTGTTACCGACGACTGTGCCGCTAAAGCGATGTTATTGAACGCAGTTTTCCGAAATTCCTTCACCAGGCGCTCAGTCCGGAACCGCGCGACTGCTACGGTCACAGGTTCGAATCCTGCCTCGGGCACGGATGTGTGTGATGTCCTTAGGTTAGTTAGGTTTAAGTAGTTCTAAGTTCTAGGGGACTGATGGCCACAGATGTTAAGTCCCATAGTGCTCAGAGCCATTTGAACCAACCGTCACCAGGGAAGACGAATGGAATATTCCAGAATTTGAAACACGAACAGCTGCTAGCACGAGTTTCTTAGAAGTAGATACCTTAGGGGTTGCGAAGCAACTCAAATCACTTGATACGGGCAAGTCTTCAGGTCCAAATTGTATACCGATTAGGTTCCTTTCAGATTACGCTGATACAATAGCTCCCTACTTAGAAATCATATACAACCGCTCGTTCACCGATAGATCTGTACCTACAGATTGGAAAATTGCGCAGGTCGCACCAGTGTTTAAGAAGGGTAGTAGGAGTAATCCATCGAACTACTGACCTATATCATTGACGTCGGTTTGCAGTAGGGTTTTGGAGCATATACTGTATTCAAACATTATGAATCACCTCGAAGGGAACGATCTATTGATACGTAATCAGCATGGTTTCAGGAAACATCGTTCTTGTGCAACGCAGCTAGCTCTTTATTGGCACGGAGTAATGGCTGCTATCGACAGGGGATCTCAAGTTGATTCCGTATTTCTAGATTCCCGGAAAGCTTTTGACACCGTTCCTCACAAGTGACTTGTAATCAAGCTGCGGGCCTGTGGGGTATCGTCTCAGTTTTGCGACGGATTCGTGATTTCCTGTCAGGAATGTCGCAGTTCGTAGTAATAGACGGCAAATCATCGAGTAAAACTGAAGTGATATCAGGTGTTCCCCAGGGAAGCGTCCTGGGACCTCTGCTGTTCCTGATCTATATAAATGACCTGGGTGACAATCTGAGCATTTCTCTTAGGTTGTTCGCAGATGATGCTGTAATTTACCGTCTAGTAAGGTCATCCGAAGACGAGTATCAGTTGCAAAGCGATTTAGAAAAGATTGCTGTATGGTGTGGCAGGTGGCAGTTGACGCTAAATAACGAAAAGTGTGAGGTGATCCACATGAGTTCCAATAGAAATCCGTTGGAATTCGATTACTCGATAAATAGTACAATTCTCAAGGCTGTCAATTCAACTAAGTACCTAGGTGTTAAAATTACGAACAACTTCAGTTGGAAAGACCACATAGATAATATTGTGGAGAAGGCGAGCCAAAGGTTGCGTTTCATTGGTAGGACACCTAGAAGATGCAACAAGTCCACTAAAGAGACAGCTTCCACTACACTCGTTCGTCCTCTGTTAGAATATTGCTGCGCAGTGTGGGATCCTTACCAGAAGGGATTGACGGAGGACATCAAAAGGGTGCAAAAAAGGGCAGCTCGTTTTGTATTATCACGTAATAGGGGAGAGAGTGTGGCAGATATGATACGCGAGTTGGGATGGAAGTCATTAACGCAAAGACGTTTTTCGTTGCGGCGAGATCTATTTACGAAATTTCAGTCACCAACTTTCTCTTCCGAATGCGAAAATATTTTGTTGAGCCCACCCTACATAAGTAGGAATGATCATCAAAATAAAATAAGAGAAATCAGAGCTCGAAAGGAAAGGTTTAGGTGTTGGTTTTTCCCGCGCGCTGTTCGGGAGTGAAATGGTAGAGACATAGTATAATTGTGGTTCGATGAACTCTCTGCCAAGCACTTAAATGTGAATTGCAGAGTAGTCATGTAAAAATGCAGATGATAAACGGGTATTCACTGGACAAATATATTATACCAGAACTAACATGTGATTACATTTTCACGCAATTCGGGTGCATAGATTCTGAGAAATCATTACCCAGAACAACCACCTCTGGCCGTAATGACGGCCTGGACATTGAGTCAAACAGAGCTTGGATGGCGTGTACAGGCACAGCTGCCCATGCAGCTTCAACACGATACCACAGTTCGTCAAGAGTAGTGCCTGGCGTATTGTGGCGAGCCAGTTGTTCGGCCACCATTGACCAGGCGTTTTCAGTTAGTGAGAGATCTGGAGAATGTGCAGGCCAGGGCAGCTGTCGAACATTTTCTGCATCCAGAAAGGCCCGTACAGGACCTTCGACATGCGGTCGTACATTATCCTGCTGAAATGTAGGGTTTCGCAGAGATCGAGTGAAGGGTAGAGCCACGGGTCGTAACACATCTGAAATTTAACGTCGTCTGTTCAAAGTGCCGTCAATGTGAACAAGATGTGACCGAGACGTGTAACCAATGGCACCCCATACCATCACACCGGGTGATACGCCAGTATGGCGATGACGAATACACGCTTCCAATGTTCGGTTACCGCGATATCACCAAACACGGATGCGACCGTCATGATGCTGTAAACAGAACCTGGATTCATCGGAAAAAATGACGTTTTGCCATTCGTGCACCCAGGTTCGACGTTGAGTACACCATCGCAGGCGCTCCTGTCTGTGATGCAGCGTCAAGGGTAACCACAGTCATGGTTTCCGAGCTGATAGTCAATGCTGCTGCAAAGATCGTCGAACTGTTCGTGCAGATGGGTATTGTCTTGCAAACGTCCCCATCTGTTGACTTAGGGATCGAGACGTGGCTGCACGATCCGTTTCAGCCATGCGGATAAGATGCCTGTCATCTCGACTGCTAGTGATATGAGGCCGTTGGGATCCAGCACGGCGTTCCGTATTACCCTCCTGAACCCACCAATTCCACATTCTGCTAACAGTCATTGGATCTCGACCAACGCGAGCAGCAATGTCGCGATACGATAAACCGCAATCGCGATAGGCTACAATCCGACCTTTATCAAACTCGGCAACGTGATGGTACGCATTTCTCCTCCTTACACGAAGCATCACAACAACGTTTCACCAGGCAAGGCCGGTCAACTGCTGTTTGTGTATGAGAAATCGGTTGGAAAATTTCCTCATATCAGCACGTTGTAGGTGTCGCCACCAGCGCCAACCTTGTGTGAATGCTCTGAAAAGCTAATCATTTGCATATCACAGCATCTTCTTCCTGTCTGTTAAATTTCGCGTCTGTAGTACGTCATCTTCGTGGTGTAGCAATTTTAATAGCCAGTAGTGTATTTCCAGACTGTCCAGAGGCGTGTCGGACACCGGACTCCCTCACTTACTTCTCAGTGAATGCTACGACAATACTGCTGACAACGAGAGATCACATTTCCTTTACTCAGAACCTCTGTGGCGTAACATATCGACTATTGAAGACATTTGTTTGAAAAAGATCCAGTGCAAAAATTTTAAGCGTCGAATAAAAACAGAGCCCATATCATTTTCGTTGAACACCAGAAGTAACCAAGAAACCTTACAAACAGTAAAAGTACTTTAACACGTGATTTATTAAACAAGAGTGTATCTGCTTTCGACATCGTCTCCCTGACGTTCAAAACATATCCACCAGTGGAAAGGAAGTGTATGGACTCCTTCTGGTGTGTTTCCTCATTGAGAAGGAGTTTCTTACCTCCCATAGCCACTTTGAGTGGTCCATACTTGCGCCAAACACTTGGAGTAAGGTCAGATCCCTCTGGCGGGTGTGTGTGTATCAGAGTCTGTTATGGTTGCAACTGTTGTACAGGCAGTACGGCAGACTTCAGATTTTCCCGCCATTTTAGGTGTTCAAACAACTCACAGGAAGGTTGCTGGGTGATGTCTTCGACAACCGCCGATATTTCGACAGGGGCATACCTGCCATTTTTAAGGCACAAATGCGCAGACAAAAAGCCGTGCGAGGATATTTAAACCTTGGTGCGTCGTATTTGCACAGAAGCGCATACAGACGCACATACGCAAATACAACACAGCTGCCATCACACCAACCAAAGACGACCGACGCCAGAAGTTATCGATAGTGAATATTACTGGAAAGGAGTGGGGCTCCATTGACTCCGTTCGTCTTTTGTCTGACCAGAGAGAGAGTAGGATTCCAAGTAGAATTTAAGCAAAAACCTCCGTCTCTTTGTATGAGGTCTCCTGCTGATTTAATCCCAACTATTCCCTTAATGACGCTCTCCCAGTAGCGGTAAGTACATGCCAGAAACTCCGTGTTGTTATATTCCATAGCATGACCGACGCCCTGTTGCAATAGCAGATTTATTGTAAGCGTGTGTGGTGTTTAGCCCAGTACAAAAGAGAAAAAAAGCACGCTGCTTTCAAGGCCGGCACTTAGGGGCGCGTTCCTCGAAGCCTTCCATAAAATTGATGATGGAAGAATGGTGATTCAATGACACTACCTCCTTTGTGCAATTCAGGCTGCATTCCTGAGATAAGTTTCATATGGACCCAGTTATTGGTAACTGCCATTTTACCAACAGTCGAACTTACAGAAATATAATTTTACTTCACAGGTACTTAAATCGCACACACCAAACATTCATGTAAATTCATCTGTGAATCTTTTTATAACGACAATGGATAAACTGTTCCGACAGTACTGTTTCCGCTTCCACACACGCTTGAACTGACACTGTCTCTGCTGTCATATAATCACGTTATCACTTCCTATAGCGATTTTTTCAAAATGTCTTCTGACTGCCATGCTCCTTCCATGACGCCTACGTATGACTGAAGTCTTTCTTCAAATGGTTCAAATGGCTCTGAGCACTATGGGACTCAACTGCTGAGGTCATTAGTCCCCTAAAACTTAGAACCAGTTAAACCTAACTAACCTAAGGACATCACACACATCCATGCCCGAGGCAGGATTCGAACCTGCGACCGTAGCGGTCTCGCGGTTCCAGACTGCAGCGCCAGAACCGCGCGGCCACTTCGGCCGGCGAAGTCTTTCTTCCAGTCTTCAGAGGCGACTCTCTTAACGGTATCGTTGCGGCGTGCCTCGACTGCATATAACATTACTTTCTTTTGTTACTCTGGCAACGTAATCTTTAATAGGGATACATATCAATTCATCTAGACTAAACGGACACTGACAAGATAGTAGCCTAACACCTGTACACTCATATGTTTCCACCGACTCCAGAGCCATAAACTCCAGCTGCTTAAATTTATATCTTACTTCGACGTTTCGAGGCTGAAACCAAACATCTCCTCCTTTCGCTTTGCAATGTTAGGTGTACTTGTATATTCAAAAGCAACAGACTGGTTCAAACGGCTCTGAGCACTATGGGACTTAACATCTGAGGTCATCAGTCCCGTAGACTTACAACTACTTAAACATAACTAACCTAAGGACATCACACACATCCATGCCCGAGGCAGGTTTCGAACCTGCGACCGTAGCAGCAGCGCAGTTCCGGATGAAGCGCCTCGTACCGCTCGGCCGCAAGAGACTGGTTGAGAGGCTTATCAACAGCGACTGTTGATGGTTTAGGGATGTAATGCGCTAACCATTTCCGTCGATTGATCTCGCATGACGGACCTGTGGCCAAGACAGCGACATCGAACTTTTCAGCTGACCGACATCTAACGTTTACGCTCCACGGGGCCCGCAGCATACTATACGTCAGTGTAAGACATCATGAAAATGACTAGTCCAAAACTAGTTGCATTAAGGTGATATATATTCTAATACCTTAAATGATAGGTCAGTTTCTGCTTATTGTCATTGAGAACTGACGTTTAATTGCAAGTGACGATCACATTGCATCTATAACAATTTTTTTCCGTCATGTCTTGGCAAGTATAACACTTGTAGTTATGAAACGTAAAAATATACTTCCCCGTCAGATTTATTGACTAGATTAGTTTTGACAGTCCTTTACTACTATGCTACACACTGATAAAACGTTATGAGCACTGCCCACAGCGACGCTGAATGCCCCCTGGTGGCGGTGCGGGGCCGTGACGTGGTAATAAAAGTATGTAAGCGGAGCAAACACCGACGGGGTACACGCTGGCGAAGATATGGGATTCAAGTGATGATATCCATTGAGATAAGTGATTTAACAAATGGCAGATTATTATTATGCCTAGCCTGTGGTAGAATACCTCGAAAACGGCGAAGCAGGTCGAATGTTCGCGTGCTACTGTCGTGAGCAACTATGAAAAAAGGTAGGACAGTGAAACACCTCCCCAGGCGATAAATGGTTGGACTCCCTGAGTCTTCACAGAACGTGGGGTTCGGAGGCTTGTCTGCTATGTAAAGTAGGATACACGGTGATCTGTGGCATCTCTGCCAAAAGAGCACAATGGTGGTGAGCGGGCAAGTGTTTCGGAGCACACCGATCATCGTACATTGTTGAACATGGTCTCCGCAGCAAGCCACCCCTGCAGTCAGTAGACTGTGCGGCTAGTCCCGGCGGAGGTTTGAGTCCTCCCTCAGGCATGGGTGTGTGTTTTTGTCCTTAGGATTATTCAGGTTAAGTAGTGTGTAAGCTTAGGGACTGATGACATTAGCAGTTAAGTCCCATAAGATTTCACACATTTGAACATTTTGAACAAGCTACCTCTACTTGTACACGTGTTGACGCAACGACATTGTCGATAAAGATTGCTGTGGGTCCAGGACCATAAGGATTCGACCGTCGATAAATGCAAACGCGTCGGCTGTTCGGCTGAATCACATTTTTGCTACACTAGGTCATTGGTCCTACACTAGGTCATTTGTCATGACCACGACGCCGTCATCGAGGTGAACGGCGGTTTGAAACGTGCAGCGTGCCACCAACGCAGCTTGAGATTTGCATCGGACCTGTGGTAGTAATCGAAGACAAGCTGACAGCTGCGAACCACCTGAATCCCTTCATGCTTGATGCCTTCCCCTCGGCGATGTCATCTTTCAACAGTATAACTGTCTGTATCTAGTGACCAGAATCGTGCTACAGTGTTTTAAGGAGCATTATAATGAACTCACGTTGATGTCTCAGCTACCACATTCGTCTGACATAAATTCTATGGAATCCATCTGTGTCGCTATCGGCCGCCATCACTGGGTACGCAAATCAGTGGCCCGTTATTTACGCGAAACACATTGATTTGTGCATAGATACCTAATGCCTCATACCTTCACAAACCCACCAACAAACTGTCGGATCCCTGACACGCAGAATCAGTGATGTATTTCCTTCCAAAGATGGACAAGGAAGCTATTAAGCATTTTGGCTCATCAGTCTATGTTTACATATAGCATCATTGTAAAGAACTGCCATGTTTCAACTTTCAAAATATATGACAAAAAAAATACACTTTTAAATTTCGCAATTACAAAAAGTATTATACTCACCAAGACATGACATAAAAAAAGTACTATACATGCGATATGGCCGCCACTTACAACTAGATGTCACCTGATAATGACAATAAATCGAAACAGGATTGTCGTGTAAAATACTTAAAAATATATCACCTTACTGTAGCTAGATTTGGAACATTCACTTTCATTATGTCCTATACTGACATCTGACGTTGTTCAGTACCAGACAACGAACAGTGGTAACAACAAATTAACATGTTAACATCGCAGCTGTAAGAAATGAAAATAAAGAAAATCGCAGCGCACAAAACGATCTGACATGGTAGCTAGATGCTTGAATTGCAACTTAGTGCAAGCGGGAAGTGTTGTAATGGTGGTGGTGAATCTCTGGCAGCTGCGGGTGGTTGAATGCGTACCGTGCCTTCGTGGTGAGCCTCATACCACCACTGTCTTCGTAGCTATCAATCCTAACGGAATTTTGCTGATGGCCAGTGAAGTTGTGTGCTGTTGGGCTAGGCGGTTAGAGTTCTGGGCTCGGCAGCAGCCAGTAAAGATATACTAGGGAGGCCAACAACTTTGCTTCAGCCATTTTTCCTCGAAACTCAAGGATTTATTGTGGAAAGCTTACAGAACTTTACGATTCAAATTACTGGCCGTCAGCGGGTCACTACTTTCTCTAATATTTCGGGTATCATACGAATCCCACAGCGGAAAAACTGCGCGTCTTCTGAGGAGATCCACGAGTAATCCAATTTTTCACTTTTTCATATGACCTGAAATGTTGATCAGTCAGGCCGTGTTCTATTGATAGATAAAAGTGGTAGTCAAAGGAAGCAACGTCTGGAGAATACGGCGAGTGGGGTAGAACTTTCCATTCCTACGTTTCGAAGTATGTTTTGACGGGTTTTGCGACATGGGATCGAGCAATGTCATGCTCCAAAATCACCTTTTCCTGTCTATCGCTATACTGCGGCCATTTGTCTTTCAGTGCTCGGCTCACTCGCATCGACTGCTTTCGGTGACGATATACTCTGACTGTTTCCGTTGGTTTCAGCGGCTTTAAAAAATGGTTCAAATGGCTCTGAGCACTATGGGACTCAACATCTATGGTCATCAGTCCCCTAGAACTTAGAAGTACTTAAACCTAACTAACCTAAGGACATCACACAACACCCAGTCATCACGAGGCAGAGAATCAGCGGCTTTGATGACCTTCCCTCTTCCACCTTCATGCCGGTCTTCGATGTCAAAATCACCGTTCTTGAAGCGTTAAAACCCCTGTCTCCACGTTCTTTCGCTGATAGGTGGCTCACCATAGGTCTTACACGGCAATTTATCAGTCTCAACCGCAGATTTTTTCATATGAAATCTGAATATTAAAACTTCCCTCAAATGACGAGAATTGGTCTCGTAAGTTGATATATTCAATCGAGAATAGCTTTATGCAATCACAAATCGATTAATATTTTTATAGCGTTATGTTTACAAATGTCTAAGCTTATTGTATGACACGATCTGTCACTTGCTGTTGTCTATCGGAAAACGACGAAAACAAATGTATAGATCTAATATTTCGTGTCATGAGTATGGAAGCAGTGCAAACCAAATACATATTAAGAGAGTGCCACCTGTCGTTTATATGCGTATGAAAAGTACGTTATTTACATGTGTCGGTTATTTTGTCTGTAGATTTGTGTATCACTTATCGATTTGAGACAACATTGTAACGATTGTGACTTTGTTATTTTAACTAATGCTCACGTCGTCATTAAAATAATTCGCATCACTTTTGAAAATTAGACTACGTCGCTAAATAGTCTGTCTGTACCCGAATATCAGAGTAACCAACAGTACACGATCAAGGTCGGATGCCTCGCCTTCCGCTGCGCCAAGACAAACTATTTGAAGTGGAGAGCCAAGTCAGTACAGGCTAAAGAAGTTTTAGATCTTTCTTGATGCGTTAAGGTCTTATTGACACCGATGGGGACTGCGGTCTTAGCACAAAGTGGGCCAGTACCTTGGACAGAGTGGTAACATTTGTAGTGGGAAAGCTATACCTAAAATCAGCAAAGAAGCCGAAGTAAATATTCCACAACTCGAATCAAGAACTCCTGCCGACATGAGTAACTTAGAAGTAGATGTCTTCGGCTTAAATAAGCAGCTTAAATCCCCTCCGGACCAGATTGTATAACAGTCAGGAATCGTGATACAGTAGCTCCATACTTAACAATCACGATCGTCGAAAGATCCGTACCTAAAGACAGGAAAGTTGCACAAGACACACCAATACCCAAAAAAAGGAAGTAGGAGTAACCCGCTGACGTCGATCTGACGTAAGATTCTGTAACACATGATGGGTTAGAATATTGAGCTATCTCGAAGAAAACGGTTTAACGACACAAAGCCAGCACGGATTCAGAAAATATAGTTCTTTTGAAATACAACTACATTTTTATTTTCAGGAAGTAATTAGTAGTCTTGACTATGGATGGTTCAAATGGCTCTGAGCACTATGGAACTTAACATCTATGGTCATCAGTCCCGTAGAACTTAGAACTACTTAAACCTAACTAACCTAAGGTTAGCACACAACACCCAGTCATCACGAGGCAGAGAAAATTCACGACCCCGCCGGGAATCGAATCCGGGAACCCGGGTTCGGGAAGCAAGAACGCTAGCGCACGACCACGAGCTGCGGACGATTGTGGATGTCAAATTGAGTTCATATACAGGGTGAGTCACCTAACGTTACCGCTGGATATATTTCGTAAACCACATCAAATACTGACGAACCATCTCCACAGACCGAACGTGAGAAGAGGGGCTAGTGTAATTGTTTAACACAAACCATACAAAAATGCACGGAAGTATGTTTTTTAACACAAACCTACGTTTTTTTAAAATGGAACCCCGTTAGTTTTGTTAGCACATCTGAACATATAAACAAATACGTAATCAGTGCCGTTTGTTGCATTGAAAATGTTAATTACATCTGGAGATATTGTAACCTAAAGTTGACGCTTGAGTACCACTCCTCCGCTGTTCGATCGTGTGTATCGGAGAGCACCGAATTACGTAGGGATCCAAAGGGAACGGTGATGGACCTTAGGTACAGAAGAGACTGGAACAGCACATTACGTCCACATGCTAACACTTTTTTATTGGTCTTTTTGACTGACGCACATGTACATTACCATGAGGGGTGAGGTACACGTACACACGTGGTTTCCGATTTCAATTACGGAGTGGAATAGAGTGTGTCCCGACATGTCACGCCAATAGATGTTCAAAGTGGTGGCCATCATTTGCTGCACACAATTGCAATCTCTGGCGTAATGAATGTCGTACACGCCGCAGTGCATCTGGTGTAATGTCGCCGCAGGCTGCCACAATACGTTGTTTCATATCCTCTGGGGTTGTAGGCACATCACGGTACACATTCTCGTTTAACGTACCCCACAGAAAGAAGCCCAGAGGTGTAAGATCAGGAGAACGGGCTGGCCAGTTTATGCGTCCTCCACGCCCTATGAAACGCCCGTCGAACATCCTGTCAAGGGTCAGCTTAGTGTTAATTGCGGAATGTGCAGGTGCACCATCATGCTGATACCACATACGTCAACGCGTTTCCAGTGGGACATTTTCGAGCAACGTTGGCAGATCATTCTGTAGAAACGCGATGTATGTTGCAGTGCTCTCCGATACACACGATCGAACAGCGGAGGAGTGGTACTCAAGCGTCAACTTTAGGTTACAATATCCCCGGATGTAGTTAACATTTTACAATGCAACAAACGGCACTGATTACGTAGTTGTTTATATGTTCAGCTGTGCTAACAAAACTAACGTGGTTCCATTTAAAAAAATGTAGGTTTGTGTTAACAAACATACTTCCGTGCATTTTTGTATGGTTTGTATTAAACAATTACACTAGCCCCTCTCCTCACGTTCGGTCTGTGGAATCGGTTCGTCAGTATTTGACGTGGTTTACGAAATATATCCTGCGGTAACGTTAGGTGACTCACCCTGTATATACCTTTCTAAAAGACTTTTGACATCTTTCCTTATAAGTGACTTCTAACCAAATTGCATGCATATGTTGTGCTACTGGATTCGTGATTTCCTGTCGGAAAAGCCACAGTTCGTAGAAACTGACGGAAACTCATCGAGTGAACCAGAAGTAACATCTCCGCAAGGAAGTGTAACAACCACTCTGCTATTCCTGATTTGCATACGCGATTTAGGAGGCAGCCTGAATGGAACTATCAGATTGTTTGCAGATAATGCCGGTATTTACCGTGTTGTAAAGTCATCAGGTGATCATACACAATTTGAAAATGGTGTACACAAGATGTCTGTCTGGTGCGAAAAGTGGCAGTTGACGCTAAATATTGAAAAGTGTGAAGTCATCCACACGAACACTAAAAGGAATCCCCTAAATTACTGTTACACGATAAGTCACACAAAGTTAAAGGTTGTAAATTCAAATAAATATTTAGGGATTGGAGTTACGAATAGCTCAAACTGGTAAGATCACATCGGCAGTATTGTGGGGAAACCAAACTAAAGATCGCGATTTTTTAGTAGAGCACTTAGAAAATGCAACAAGTCAACCAAAGAGACTGCTTACACCACGCTTGACCACCCTCGTCTGGAGCACTGATATGCGGTATGGCACCTCCATTAGAGGACGGAGGACATCGAAAAAGTTCAAAGAAGGGCAGCTCGTTCTCTGTTATCGCGAAATAGGGGACAGTGTGCCACGGACATGATGCGCTGGTTGGGTTGGTTCAAATGGCTCTGAGCACTATGGGACTTAACTTATGAGGCCATCAGTCCCCTAGAACTTAGAACTACTTAAATCTAACTAACCTACGGACATCACACACATCCATGCCCGAGGCAGGACTCGAACCTGCGACCGTAGCGGTCGCGCGGTTCCAGACTGTAGCGCTGTTTGGTTTGTCAATCGTTAAGTCACAGGCGTTTTCCGTTGAGGCTGGGTCTCCTCATGAAATTTCAATCATCAAGTTTGTCCTCAGAGTCTGAAAATAATCTGTTGCCGCCCACGTGCATAGGAAGAAAGGAGCGTATTAACAGAACATGAGAAATCAGAACCCGCTCCGAAAGATTGAATTGTTCGTTCTTCCTCTCGCGCTCTTCGAGAGTGCAACGGTAGAGAAATACCCCTGAGGATGATTCGGTGAACTCTCGTCTGAAAAAATACAGTGAATTTTATATTCTGGGATTATCAGTAAGTGTCTTTTGAGAAAGATTTGTATGTCGTTTATACGTTACGCGATCATGCAGTGTGGCACCAGCATTAGTTGGACCGTAGTTGTTACCGCCTGGTGTTCTTAATAACTATTTCGTCCAACTGTGTTGTGGCCTCACTTAATTGTGAATCGCAGAGTAATTATGTAGATGAAAATAAAAAAAAATAAACGAAAAAGAGAAATTTTGCAAAAACATATATAATGCCTGATAGATAGCAGCAATCAGTGGATTTTACAATGTTACTTATAATCCGTCTTGATTGCAAAATCTTTATTCATATGACCGGTTTCGGTTCATCTAGAACCATCTTCAGATCTGATATTTCGGTTACAGGAGTAACCTGTCCAAATCCAGCTACTTTCACATGCTGCGTCACATGCTGTGACAGACCACGTGACACAGCATGTGAAAGTAGCTGGATTTGGACAGGTTACTCCTGTAACCGAAATATCAGATCTGAAGATGGTTCTAGATGAACCGAAACCGGTCATATGAATAAAGATTTTGCAATCAAGACGGATTATAAGTAACATTGTAAAATCCACTGATTGCTGCTATCTATCAGACATTATATATGTTTTATCATATGAATAAAGATTTTGCAATCAAAACGGATTATAAATAACACTGGAAAAGGAGGAAGGCATCATGTGCATATATCTACGACGGTGTATCACATTTAATAACAACATAGACACATTAAGATGATGACCGCAAGTTGAGTTTTAATTGAAAAGGAACAGCTCTCGTGTACGTGGCTGTCGGGGTTTAGTTGGGAGGGAATCCCTACCTCGCTCGCTTGTGAAACGTACGCAGCTGCCCAGCCTTTGCTTAGCCTGCGGCGTTGCCTGCCCGCCTGTTTGTCGCCTTTCTCCCAGGCTGCCCCAAAGGCCAAGGTCTGGAGCACGGCCACGCCCCCCACAATCCACATTACGCTCGCCCACCCGTCACGTGGACGCTCGGCTCACGTCCAGCGAGTAAAATTACTACCCCGTACAGCATTCCTTCTCTGTCATCTTCTTTGATGCATCAGCCGACTATGACAGCTCACCAAGGGAGACTGTGAAACAGCTAACAAATGATGCATACCGCCAACGAGTCACCGACCTTGGTGTTCTCTCGCACGATCATTATCATGGCAAGGTGTAAGTCAACAAGCTGACATTTAGCTCTACAGTGCTGTAGCGGCCTTGTTTGTTGCAACCATCAAAGGGAAAGAAGTCGCACTGTATTCGGTCAATAATGGATAATTTTTGCGACATATTTCTACCAAATTTTGTGTTGAAGCGTTGATCGGGTTACAATAACAATGAAGCCGGCTGGTTACGGTGTGATTCCTGGTGACGAAATTATCGTATTTTTCCCGTCTGCAGAGAATTACGATGGTGATGCTGGATTAGTTGTCGTAACTGGAGGGCAGTCTGAAGACAATATTGCTCTGTCGTCCGATCAAGACACAGCCAGGGCAAAGACGACAGGCGCAAAGATACGAGCTGATGCCAGTACCATAGCGACTCGCCACTTGCGCGAGTTCCACGACCGCCACGAGCGGCGCTGAGCATTAAGATATCGACTTCGCCTCGGCCAATTGCCGGCCGAGTACAACCCACCAATGACCGGATGACGACGGATAGAAGCCTGCTCGGTAGACAGAAGAGCAGCTCTCGCCCACTTGGTTATACGAGGGGCGTTCAGAAAGTAAGCTCCGATCGGTCGCGAAATGGAAACGACTATGAAAATCCGATAAAGCTTTGCACAGATGTGTTGGCTAGTGTCTCTAGTATAACCCCAGTTAGCATCACGTCGCTCTTCTCATTTCTGAGCTCGCATTGAGTGCGTAAAGATGTCTAGAAAATAGTGTCTGCCGCCAAGTACGAGGGCCTGGTGAGAAATTACGCCTGAAGCTATGCAGCTAACATTACATAACTGTCGTGCTGTTTCTTCTTCACGACAATTCTCAGCCACATTCTGCAGGGGCAATGAAGATGCTCCTGCATCGTTTTCAAATGGAAATGTGAGATTACCCGCAATACAGTCCGCAATTGTCTCCCCCTGAGTTTCATCTCTGGTCACATGAACCGCTGTCTTTGAAGACAACATTTTGACACAGACAACGAGGTGTAGGCCAGCGTGGAGAATTGGCGGAAAGCACTGGCGGCTGCCTTCTGTGATGAGGCTATTGAAAAGTTGGTACAACGCTATGACAAAAGTCTAAGTCAGAACGGCGACTACGTAGAGAAGTAGCTGAAAGGTGTAGCTAATTGTTACAAGTAAAACATTTCTGATGTTCACTGTGGTTTCAATTTGGCAATCAATCGGAGCTTACTTTCTGAACAGGCCTCGTAGATCATCGTCCAGGGCTGACTTAGACAGGGAACGGCGTTTCGTGAACTCTTAGAAATGAACAGAGAGTTATTGTAATTGTATTTGCAAAGTACTGTAAAGTTTACCTACGAATATTTGCACTTAGCCATTGAGGGCCTTTTTTTTGTTATATTACAAGCAGTGTTGCAGAATTCTTTATTCAGCTGGTCACAAAGATAGGTAAACCTTTTAACTCATCTGTGTGACTTCGTTACTACTTTGTTGTAGCGTTATAGAATCTTCATTCTCCTATCCTGTTACCTGACCTCGGGGCATAGCTCTGTAATCGTGGCAGGGAGAAATTATGTTAGCGGTGTGCTGCACCAGAAGACCTTTCACAAACTAAAAAACTAGACCTACCATAACAATAGTGACAACTCGGCCTCCACAGCTGTAGCGACGTGGCCTTTGCAAAACTGCCGACGATGATTTACAAAAAATATTACACATGCAGAGGCCATAACACAGGTGCACAAAATATTTATTTGTAACACGAGGCGGGAAATAATGTTGTTGCAACACCTGCGTGATCTTGTCGCTATAGACGGCATACGAATCTGGCTCAAGAGAAACTTCCTGATCTCTCCTGGATATAAAATTCACTGATTTTTTTCAATATCTGGTCATTATTTACGTAAAAATTTTGTGTAGTTTGTGTCATTAGGTGAAAATAAACATGACGTTCTTGTTTATCACTTTTAACTAACGTCATTCTAATTTTTCCTGTAGTTCTGGGTTACATAAACTTACATTTTAAATACGAACAAGTGACGCAAACAGAAGTCTACGTTATCTAGGGACCACTCTTGACAGAAAGCTCAGCATCAAAGAGCACTGCCGGCCGGAGTGGCCGAGCGGTTCTAGGCGCTACAGTCTGGAGCCGCGCGACCGCTATGGTCGCAGGTTCGAATCCTGCCTCGGGCATGGATGTGTGTGATGTCCTTAGGTTAGTTAGGTTTAAGTAGTTCTAAGTTCTAGGGGACTGATGACCTCAGCAGTTAAGTCCCATAGTGCTCAGAGCCATTTGAACCATCAAAGAGCACTTCCTGAGAACTGCCACTAAGATGAAGACAAGAAGTAACGTCTTACAGGAACTTTGTGGTACGACGTGGGTTTCATTAGCTTCAACAGTGAGAACTTCTGCTCTTGGACTGGTGTACCTTGTGGCAGATTATTGCGCGTACATGAAACTAGTCGACACGCAGCTCAGCCAGACCATGTGCGTTATCAAAGGAACAATCAGCGACAATCCATATCACTATTTGCGTTTTCCCAGTTATATGGCTCCCCCATTTATGCAGCGAGAACCTGCTCTCAACCGGGGGTTTACAAAAAATTCTCGTAATCTCTACCTCTGCGTAGAGGAGGGCATTTTTACACTCAATAAGTCTTTTCTCCCGTCTTCCACCTCTACAAGATGCAAAATTTTTGACAAACAGTGAAGTTACAATAACAGAGCGGTAGGCAGAATAATGATAGAACGACGCTACCCCATAATACCTCAAGATGCGCTGCGTCTCTTCGAAGTTACCGTGTTTTGAAGAGAACAAAAAGATTTTGTCTGCACTCAACAGAAGAACGACAAATAGTGTAAGATATATTCTCAGTATACAGACGAGGATTAACAACGTCGCCCAGCGGTGACTGTGTTACAGAAAGATGAACTGTTCAGCACATCATAAGTGTTTGCCCAAAACGATCCTTTCCTATGGCCGCCATGGCGCCAGTTGGATATATTCACCAGTTGGAGGTATATGTCTGCGACATTCCGCGCTTTGTGTACATCCTGCATTCAATCAACTTTTTATTATGAGCTTTTCTGTATGTTAAATACGTGTATATGTGTTGTTAAAGAAGAAAGATTTTTTTCCATACGCTAGCATTATGCTTAATAAATAAATAAATCCGGATTTTCGATACTCCACGGGACCTACGACGCCATCCAATCCCTACAAACGACTGTGCGCAGTACTTTGATGTAACAAACGGTGCTCAGCTACGATTCGCTCATCAAGAGCTTTCCTGAAATTGGGGTACAGATTTTTAAGGCCCTTTTTTAATTCGCAATTGTCTTGACAGCATCCGGTGTGGCTATGATAGTTGACCGCTGTCAGCTCTATGAGCCATTATCATATTACGAGAGTATGACGGGGTCTTGGTGGCTACTTGACATTTCACTTTCGTAACAAAATACTCTTTCAGCTTACGATTCATTACGGTCAAAAGCTGTTAACTGTCGTAAGTACATCAAATGCAATAAAAATAATTGTGAACATAAAGGTATTTCTCACGTGTCCAATATGACACCGTCAAACTTGAATTTAAGACTGTTGAATATGACACATGGTCCAGCAGCGGCGTCACCGCAGCCGGCTGAGGCGACACCGACAGTGGATCCGTATTTCTCGCAATCGGACATAGAGTGATTATACGAGGGTCACTCCAAAAGAAATGCACACTATTTTTTTTTAAATCCTTCTTTTATTCTACATGTTTGAAAGTTTTACAGTGAATAGATACATCCTTTAGGAACAATTTTTTCATTTCTCCACATAATTTCCATCCCTCTCAACTCCCTTACGCCATATTGGAACCAGCGCCTGTATACCCGCACGGTCAAATTGTGGACCAACTTGTTGCAGCCACTATTTGGCAGCATGCACAAGGGAGTCGTCATCTTCAAACCTTGTTCCACGAAGAGAGTCTTTCAGTTTCCCAAAGAGATGATAGTCACATGGAGCCAGGTAAGGACTGTACGGCGGGTGTTTCACTTCTGTGATCGCTTCCATGGTTCTTTGACTGACATGTGGCCGTGCATTGTCGTGCAACAGCAGAACATCCTGCTTTTGCTGATGTGGTCGAATACGACTCAGTCGAGCTTGAAGTTTCTTCATTGTCGTCACATATGCATCAGAATTAATGGTGGTTCCACTTGGCAGTGTGCAGTACGAGGCCTGCCGCTGCGAGGACAATCCTCAATATTGCCATGCCCGCTTTCATCACGTAACCTGCTTGTCCACCGACTAACTGTACTGCGATCGACAGCAACATCTCCATACATATTTTTGAACCTCTTGTTGATGTTTCCCACTGTCTCGTTTTCACAGCACAGGAATTCTATGACAGCACGTTGCTTCTGACGAACGTCAAGTGTAGCAGCCATGTTGAAGACATGCTGTGACGGCGCCACTCACGGGAACAGGTAGAACTAAGTTTGAAAACAAGCGAGAAGGTTTGTATCTACACATTGTAAAACTTTCACACATGCAGAATGAAAACTGTATTTTTACGAAAATAGTGTGCATTTCTTTTGGAGTGACCCTCGTATGTCCTATTGTAGACCCAAATCGTTCGTCATGAGTGCCTCGGTTAACTCCCAACTGAGAAGCAGTTGCGGTTGTGTCGTGAGGGTACTATGAGTAGTTAGGTGTGATGTTTTGCGTTGGCTTGGGCTGGAAAAGAGCGTACTCCTTGACAACGACAGAGAGAGAGGTGGCACAGTAGTTAGCAAGCTAGACTTTCGGGAGGATGACGGCTCAAACCCGCATCCCGCCATCCTGATTTAGGTTTTCCATGATTTCCCCAAACCGCTTCCTCTGAAACGGCACTGCTGATTTCCTTCCCAACCTTTCCTAATCCGGTGGGAACGATGACGTCGCTGTTTGGTCCTCTCCCCTCAAATCCACCAACCAACCTTAATAACAGATGTAGTAGAAAGGTATGAGTGCGTCAGTTAAATGAAAAGCGATCCGCAGGGAAATTTTTGTAAACCTGCTAAACTAAACTAAACTCAGTATAATCTTCTCAGCCCAAGGTCGCCACTGGATGTGGCTACGGAGGAGCATGTGGTCAGCACACCGCTCTCCCGGCCGTTGTCAGTTTTCGTGGCCGGAGCCGCTATTTCTCAGTCAAGTAGCACCTCAATTGTCCTCACAAAGGCTGAATGCACCCCACTTGCCAACAGCGTTCGGCGGACCGGACGGTCACCCGTCCAAGTGCTAGCACAGCACCACAGCGCCTCATCTGACGGGAACCGGTGTTACCACTGGGGCAAGGGCGTTGGCGTAAACCTGCTAACCTCCTTGAAATTATGGAGATGAATTCAAGGACTACAACTGTGTGGCCATTGAAACATTTGATCATATTTTTGAAAAAACAATGTTTCTGGTCTAAGTTCAAGGTACGCAACAATTCGGAAAAAAAACTGATTATTGTAAGGAGACACAATTGACTTTGCTTGCTGACATGTTCGCACCGATTTTGGGTATTATTAAGAAGGAATTATTAATGAGCAACAAATTATAATGATGATGATGAAGTCCCATACTCCTTGACAGAGCGTAGGGGACGATGCGGGAGACCCGCACCGCTGTACTATGAAAGGTCCTAGTGGAGGTGGTTTGCCATTGCCTTCCTCCGACCGTAATGGGGATGAATGATAATTATGAAGACGACACAACAACATCCAGTCATCTCGGGGCAGGTGAAAATCCCTGACCCCGCCGGGAATCGAACCCGGGACCTCGTGCTCGGGAAGCGAGAACGCTACCTCGAGACCACGAGCTGCGCACAACAAATTATAAAACAGAGTGAATTTTCGGCGTCATTGTGTGCCGTCAGTTTGACACATCGAACTGGAGAAAAACATATTTTGCCCGCCGTATCGTCGGTTCGTAATCGGAGGTGATCACTTACTGTTGTATGGGCTCTCACTTCCACTGTTGGCACTTACATTGGAGTCTTCGGTTTTATTATGATTCCGACCTCGTCCGACTATCGCCCGACGCGAGAAGTATTATGGATCCATTGTAGGAGGTGACTGACGGGTTGTCTGCTTGTACCTGGTTTGAGTGACGTCACCTCTTCCTTGTAATGTTCCACCAAACCCTTGTATCGTGACAGGAAATCATGTTGTAGCGGTATTATAACCCCACTGCCTAACTAATCAACTGATTAGGGTGAATTATGGAATGTTCCACCTCTTACACATTACTGTTGTCGGACATGGTACCAGCACAAATTGTTCCTTACGCATTGTTGCATCTGGAGGTCTGTGTTGACCAGTTCGCAACAAAAGAGTCCAGCAAGTTCCCATCTTCCCTGGCTGCACAGAAGGGAAGGTTTGCCTAGCTCGTGTCTTCTAGCGTTGTATCGATATTCTTCTTTTTTCTCCGCCGGCAGCAGATCCAAACATGCGAGCGATGAACAGTGAATAGCTGAATGCGAAGTGGGAATATCTCAACACCGCTAGAATGAAAATCTCGAAATAAAGATTTTCATCATATTTTTATTGCTCTCAGTCTCAAAATCAGGAAAATGAATTATTATTATGATAAATAACGCGAGAGCCAGAGTAAAAGCAATGTTGTTACGATCCAATGGGCATGCAGGGTAAAAGATATCGCTTAGAGACATTAGGTAATAAAATCCAGGTTGCTGCTATAGCAGCTGAATGATGTATTTAGTGTGGTAGATCCAGTTTGGCTAGATGTGGGTGAAACAGTTTAATTGGGTATATCTGAGGACAGATTGTCATCAGCTATTCGTGGCTGCAACAGTAATGAACGATGTACCACGACCACACTGTGCACACACTGATAGCTGGTGTTGATGCAAATCATTACACTGGCTACACCTGGCGACAAGCCCAGTGTGGGGTCCTGCCCACTCGTCTCGTATAGGGTGCCCAAAGGATGCTGCATTTTCAGAATGGTATACAACAGTTCAAGCAAAGTCACATAAACAGATTTTATTAAAAATAAGAAGAATGACGATATTTGTTGTTGCTGAGCCAATACTGAGCGGCCAAGGATGGCAGGAGCAGAGCTTATATTCTCCTCTTGTAGAGGCTGCTCCTGTCTCCGTGCGTGGAAAGACTGGGGGATTTTTCCAGAATGAGATTTTCTCTCTGCAACGGAGTGTGCGCTGATATGAAACTTTCTGACAGATTAAAACTATGTGCCGGACCGAGACTCCATCCCGGGACCTTTGCCTTTCGCTTCTGTAAAGTTTGGAAGGTAGGAGACGAGGTACTGGCAGAAGTAAAGCTGTGAGGACGGGGCGTAAGACGTGTTTGGGTAGCTCAGATAGTAGAACACTTGGCCACGAAAGACGAAGGTCCCGAGTTCGAGTCTCGGTCCGGCACACAGTTTTAATCTGCCAGGAAGTTTCATATCAGCGCACACTCCGCTGCAGAGTAAAAATCTCATTCTGAAAGACCACTGGACCTAATCCGAGAAGTCTGAAATGTTACGGATGTCTGATACACACACAGACACTCAAACAAACAAACTGAAGAGAGAAATAGAGAGAGAGAGAGAGAGAGAGAGAGAGAGATGTGGAATCAGAGAAAGAAATGGGTATGGTGTCATTTCAGTCCTACTGATATTGTTCCAACCTGATGGATTCAGGAACACTTGTGTGTTCATTATGCGTGTATAGGAAAAAGGTTGATGCAGATGTGCAATACGCACTTCCTCTTGCACCTTTATACTTAGGCAGTAAGCTGCTGTTGTCAACGGCCTTGCCGCAGTGATATAATCAGTTCAGATCACCAACGTTGAGGGCCGTCGGGCTTGGTTAGCACTTGGAGGGGCGACCGTCCGGGTCTGCAGAGCGCTGTTGACGAACAGGGTGCAGTCAGTCTCTGTGAGGCCAACTCAGGAGCTACTTGACTGAGAAGTAGCGGCTCCAGTCGAGAAAACTGGTAACAGCCGGCTGGAGCGTAGTGTGCTGACCACGTGCCCCTCCATATCTCACGCGTCTTCGGACTGGGCACTGTCCTCTCACACATAGCTTTCTATTACGGCGGGAGGATCCCCCTTTTTGTGATGCTTGTGGTGTGCACATCTCTGTCCGGCACATTTTAACAGACTGCATTTTATACCCTGATGCAAGAGCAGAAGCACAAATTGCTGGGGATCTGCTCTGTGTTTTAGCTAATGATGAGACGTGTGTGTCTAGGGTTTTAAAATTTTGTGATGTGTCTGGACTCTGGCCTCAACCTTTAGGCTGGAGGTTTCAGTGTATTGCAAAGTGGCTGGCTCCTCCCTTTTTTCCTTGCGGTCAGCCAGCCACTTCCACCTGCTACATTGTTTTAGCTCCCTCTACCACTTTCTTCTTGTGTTGTCCATGTTTTATCCCTGACGGCATGCTTCGTCCCATGTTTCGGTGTCGGTAGGCACATATTTTTCCAACTTGTTACCTGTTTTTTTACATTCTGTTTTATCTTACTGTTCTGAGGGAAGACCTTGCCGTCGTGCGCCCATACAACCCTCTCCAACCAAGAATCCATATCTGTATCCGGTGACTCCTAGCGGCTAAGGACGAAACGGCGGTCGGCCTGTACCGTTGGCCCTTCCGAAGCCTGTTCAGACGTAGTTTAGTTTTAGTTTTAAAAGGCTCACGTCAAATCACTGGCTTTTCCACGCTCATCGCAAACAGTTATCTCGAAACCCCCAGAATTATGTCTGGGAGACTGGAAACACTGGATTATGCAGCGTTAAATTCCCATCACAATTTCCTCAGTGCACGATTATTACTGATCATATCTTCAGAACGAGACACTATTTCAGTCGTGTACGACTACGTTACTCACCTCACTTGATAAAAGTGCGTAAATCGCGTAACGGAGCAGGCGGCTGCCCTCAAGGTAAGCGTGTTGCACACATTTTCAGTAAACAGTAGTGGAGGTAGAACGGACAATCAAGAAAGAGTCCAAATTTAGGTTAAAAGAAAAAAACTGGAGTAAAAATAGAAATATATCGAAACGGTGATTTTGTTACTACACTATCTCGTCAGACAACGAGGAAGTAGTTAGCGTATTTCCATAAATGAGCGCGGTATTAGTCAAAGTTCACTGGAAAAGTGAAGACTTTTGTTGGGTACCTGCCAGCGTGTGTATTCGAGTTTTGTTTCTCTAGAAAAAGGCCTTGAAGGATGCTAGCGACTACCGTTTAACACACCTGCTATGATGTAGTTCCACGGCAGCTGTTGCTGTTCCACGCACGGTAATCGTGTACGGCACAGGAAGGCGTTGACATCTTGCATTGTCTCACATAGGCGAATGCTTTATCCCGCGAACGTCTTTTGATTTTTCTTCAGTCTTCCTTCCATTATCAATCGCAACGTCAGAACAACCTCCCTGGTGCCTTTGTCTTTTCTACAGCTAAAATAATCATCTAATAGATCCTCACTTTCCTTTTCCACTCTTCCGTAAATTATTCTTGTCAGCAACTGTCATGCATGAGTTACTAAGCTGATCATGCGATAATTCTCGCTCTTGTCGGATTTTTCAATTTCGGAATTGTGTGATGGTACGTCACCAGTGTCATTCATTGAACACACCAACATGAACAGTCGATTTGCTGCAACTTTCCCCAGTGATTTCAGAAATTCCGATGAAATGCTACTTATCCCTTCTGCTTTATTTCACCTTAAGACTTCCAAAGCTCTTTTAAATTCTAATACTCGACTGGATCCCCTATCTCTACCCTATCGACTCCTGTTTCTTCTTCTAACACCTCACCAAGTTAGTCCTTCCCCTCATAGAGACCTTCAGTGTTCTTCTTCCACTTATCCCACCTTTCCTCTGCATTTAACAGTGGAATCAGCGTTGCGCTCTTATCGTTAGCGCTCTTGCTCTTCATTTCACTAAATTTAATTTAACTTTTCTATACGCTGAGTCAGTCATTCCGACAATCATTTCTCTTTCGATTTCTTCACATTTTTCACGCAGCATTCCCCCATAGGTTCCCAGAGCTCCCTGTTTATTTCATTCCTGAGTTACTTGTATTTATGTATTCCTGCATTTCTCTGAATATTTTTGCACTTCCTTCTCTCTTCGATCAGCTGAAGCGTTTCTTCTGTTACATATGGTTTCTTCGTAGTTACCTTTATTGTATCTAAGTTTTTCTTTACGACCCCTGTCAGTGCCCTTTTTACAGATGTCAATTTCTCTTCAATCTAAATAAGTACTGAGCTATTGATTATCGCTGTATCTACAGCCCCAAGCAACTTCAATCCTATCTCTGCGTTTTTTAGTATTTCCGTATACCTCTTCTGTGTGCATTAATACTACCTGACTAGTCTATTAAACTGCAACTTAATCTTCATCATTACTGAATTCTGATCTGAGTCCATATCTGCTCCAGAGTACGCCTTATAATTCAATATCTGATTTCGGGATCTCTGCTTCACCAGTATGTAATCTAACTGAAACCTTGACGTATCTCCCACCATTTTGAAGTATACCTCCTCCTCTTGTGAATCTTAAACAGCGCACAAACTATTACTAACTGAAATTTATTGCAGAACTCAACTGGCCTTTCTCCTCTCTCATTTTCCTATAACCCTTTCTTTTATTCCTTTAACTAAAATCTCATTCCAATCCCCCATAACTATGAGATTTTCATTTCTCTTCACTGACTGACCTACGCTTTCACTATCATCAAATACTTACTCTGTCTCTTCATCTTCTTCCTGCGATGTCGGCATGTATACCAAAATTATTGTTGTTGGCGTTGGATTGTTGTCGATTGTGATAAGAACAAGCCTATCACTGAACTGTTCACAGTAACACACTCTCTACCTTACCTCGCAATTCATAACGAATCTTGCTCCCTTTATACACTCCTGGAAATGGAAAAAGGAACACATTGACACCGGTGTGTCAGACCCACCATACTTGCTCCGGACACTGCGAGAGGGCTGTACAAGCAATGATCACACGCACGGCACAGCGGACACACCAGGAACCGCGGTGTTGGCCGTCGAATGGCGCTAGCTGCGCAGCATTTGTGCACCGCCGCCGTCAGTGTCAGCCAGTTTGCGGTGGCATACGGAGCTCCATCGCAGTCTTTAACACTGGTAGCATGCCGCGACAGCGTGGACGTGAACCGTATGTGCAGTTGACGGACTTTGAGCGAGGGCGTATAGTGGGCATGCGGGAGGCCGGGTGGACGTACCGCCGAATTGCTCAACACGTGGGGCGTGAGGTCTCCACAGTACATCGATGTTGTCGCCAGTGGTCGGCGGAAGGTGCACGTGCCCGTCGACCTGGGACCGGACCGCAGCGACGCACGGATGCACGCCAAGACCGTAGGATCCTACGCAGTGCCGTAGGGGACCGCACCGCCACTTCCCAGCAAATTAGGGACACTGTTGCTCCTGGCGTATCGGCGAGGACCATTCGCAACCGTCTCCATGAAGCTGGGCTACGGTCCCGCACACCGTTAGGCCGTCTTCCGCTCACGCCCCAACATCGTGCAGCCCGCCTCCAGTGGTGTCGCGACAGGCGTGAATGGAGGGACGAATGGAGACGTGTCGTCTTCAGCGATGAGAGTCGCTACTGCCTTGGTGCCAATGATGGTCGTATGCGTGTTTGGCGCCGTGCAGGTGAGCGCCACAATCAGGACTGCATACGACCGAGGCACACAGGGCCAACACCCGGCATCATGGTGTGGGGAGCGATCTCCTACACTGGCCGTACACCACTGGTGATCGTCGAGAGGACACTGAATAGTGCACGGTACATCCAAACCGTCATCGAACCCATCGTTCTACCATTCCTAGACCGGCAAGGGAACTTGCTGTTCCAACAGGACAATGCACGTCCGCATGTATCCCGTGCCACCCAACGTGCTCTAGAAGGTGTAAGTCAACTACCCTGGCCAGCAAGATCTCCGGATCTGTCCCCCATTGAGCATGTTTGGGTCTGGATGAAGCGTCGTCTCACGCGGTCTGCACGTCCAGCACGAACGCTGGTCCAACTGAGGCGCCAGGTGGAAATGGCATGGCAAGTCGTTCCACAGGACTACATCCAGCATCTCTACGATCGTCTCCATGGGAGAATAGCAGCCTGCATTGCTGCGAAAGGTGGATATACACTGTACTAGTGCCGACATTGTGCATGCTCTGTTGCCTGTGTCTATATGCCTGTGGTTCTGTCAGTGTGATCATGTGATGTATCTGACCCCAGGAATGTGTCAATAAAGTTTCCCCTTCCTGGGAAAATGAATTCACGGTGTTCTTATTTCAATTTCCAGGAGTGTATGATTTTCTGTTGCTGCTAATAATATCCTATCCTCACCTGACCAGAAAAGCTTGTCCTCTTGCCATTGCACTTCACTGAGCCATGCTATATGTACACTGAGGCTTAGCATTTCCCTTTTCAGATTTTGTAGCTTCCCTAGCACGTTCAGTCTTCTGACTATGCACGCCCGTACTCGTAGAAAGTTATTCTTTCGTCGGTCATTCAATCTTTTTCTCATGATCACCTCCTCCTTGGCAGTCCCCTCCCTGAGATCCGAATGAGGGACTATTCTGCAATTTTTTGTTAATGGAAAAATCATCATTACAATTTGTCAGTTACAAACCACATGTCCTGTGGAGACACATCATGTGTCTATAATTCAGTAGTTTCCATTGGCTTCTGCATCCTCATGCCGTTGACCATTCGTGATTCATTAGCCCTTAGGGGCAGTTTCCCAACCCAAATGCAAGAGTGTGCCCTGAACCTGTGTCCGCTCCTCCACTTTGACAAGGCTGTTGGCAGAATGAGGGTGACTTCTTATGCCGCAAGTCTTCGGCTCCCATTGCTGAAGATAGTTATTCTAAATTTAAGCAGTGGCGTGGTTCAAATCTGGGACCGAAAACGTTTTGATTACTAACCACTACACCAATAAAAATGAGATACCATCACTTCTTTACACCAAAAGACTTGGTGTTCATCATTAAATATATTATTAGAGCCATTCATTACCATCCCACATTTCACTGTTTATTTGTGAGGTAAGAGTCTGGGACTGGCGGACAAGATAACGCATTGGACACCGGGACATCCATAGAAGGCACGAAGTCAACAGGCTTGCAGTTCATACGACGTAGCCCTCCGAATACAACTTCAAGTAATGGGCAACACATGGCGTTAACATGGTTGAACCAGTAATGTGGTGTGGCAGGAATGCAATAAAAATTACGAAGGGATACCATACAAGGGTCTACACCTGACTCTCTTGAAACTGGCGAAACTCGCTATCCTATGTCCTGAGGACAGCACCTGATTGGCTGTATTACGTCACTACGACGTTATGGAGATGGATAAAACTAAGGTGGTGCCCTCTGTGTCCACAGACTATGACTGAGCTCGCTGTCCACTGTCGCTTGCAGCGCCACCAGCCACATCATGGGTAAGATATGCGATAACTGATACGGATTCACATCAAAGACACAATATCAGTATGGAGTCTGAGGTCCTGCGAGTAGCAAGTAATGAAAGTCTCTCGAGCGTGCGAAGATGGCACACACTGAAAGCAGAATGGGCGCACTCTATGGCGGAGTACGCGGTTTAATCGAATGAGTACCGATGGTTCCTATATCTAACGAGCATTTTATTTTATTCTCCAGTTTCTCGCTGCGTATTTGTTGATCGAACAGTCCACGGGTGTACTGCCGGTTCATTATATTCGGATAGTCGGACGCATATTGAAGAAGCAGCATCGAGTGGAAACCGTCTCTTGGCTGCCCAATAAGACACGACCATTATTGAGAAGTGTCTAAGATGATCTTGGTTTGCGGAAGGGCGACGTATACCAGATTCCATGTCAACGTGGGGAAACATATATTGCACAGACAGTGCGCACCATTCAAGATTTTTTTTTTTTTTTTTTTTTTTCCCAGGACACCAGAGGCACACTCGACTGATGTGGCCTAACAAGTCAGCGGTCGCGGAGCACTGTTTCTCCGAGAACAGGAGATGGAGTACGAACGTACCATGAGCTTGGCACAGACCTCCGAATACTGGGACAGCGTCGTCAGAGAGGCCATAGAAATTCGTACCAGGGACGATGTCATCAACCGAGACTGAGGCTATAATCTCAGCAGGGTTTGGGAGCCAGCTCTGACTTTGATAAAGAAGAATCTCAGCAAAGGAAACGATCTGTTGACCAGGGCGGACAGGGAACTTCCATCAACGCCACCACAGACGTCGACGCTAGCGTCTCCACGACCGCCGACGCCGACGCGGGGGTAAGGCGCGGACCGCGGGCGGAAGCGCTCGCTGGACCAGTAGATATTAGCCGGTCGCGCGCACTCAGCAGCTCAGTTCGGCATTCCGCAAACCTGACGGTGGCGACATGTCCGATCGCCGAAACATTGAGCCCGTTAAACACTATTAACCATGTTATGGCGGCGACGAACCAATCGTCGCCAATGTTGAATGACTGGTGGCCAATGCTAAATACAAACATACAAATCTCGTCTTTGCATATACAGCAGGTTTGTCAGTGCAGTCGATAAGGAGCTGGCTGCATGGTGTGGATCTGCAACGACTAAAATGAGTAGAAGTCGTTGGTAAAAATAATATATTGTACTTAACTGGTGCTACAGGAGACTTCACAGTCAGGAGGTATATAACTGCAAACAGAGAGCTATAGAGGCATCACATAGGCCATACTTTAAATAAGCGCCTTGTTAGATGTTGGTTCCTATCAGCTGAAGGCTATGCTACTTTCCTACTTGACGTCCTGAGCAAGAGTGGCCGAGCGCACGCTAGAGACTTGTTTCAAGCCGCGGAACGGCGCTAGTCTCGACTGGTGGGTCCAGCGATACCAGTAAGAACCGCGGTCGATAACTGCAACCCCTAACAAGCGTGGTATCAAACGTTGATTTTATTTTGAAGTACCTGTGTGTTTCGCTTCAAACCACAGATGCTATTGTCAGACAGAACCATCTAGTGCTAGCATGATGTACTTCTACGAACTAAGCGATCTGTACCAGTCATTTCCAACGTTCAAAGCAACAGTCGGTGTGGAGACTGTGATTGACTGTAGGAGATTTTGACACAAAGTTTTTTTTTTATATCTTGATCATTTTGAGGAGATTATTGACACTGAAAATAAGTACTAGTGTATATAAAGTCATTAAACCTAAATGTGAGTTTGTACTGTTGATTTTATGAGTGTTTTCGAAACGAATTCAGTGGGGCAGTATGTACTTTTGGCACCAATTTATTAAATTTTAAGCCCAGTTTAGCTTGTTATTTAGTACTGTAATCTGTTCTATGAGTTATTAGTTTATGGGAGTTTCGAGATGTCGGTTTCAGTCTAGGTGAAATGCGACATTGCTTTCAAATATGTCAAATGAAATGGTGTGTGGTTGAAAACTATTTGCCCTAGCAGTTCCAAAGTAAAACTACATCCTTAAACCAACTAACTCTTTGGCTTTTTTTCCGATTTCTTCTTGAACTCCTTGCTCACTATGACGATAAAGGGTAATTCCATGACAAATGCATACTACTGGCCATTACAATTGCTACACCACGAAGATGACGTGCTACAGACGCGAAATTTAACTGACAGGAAGAAGATGCTCTGATATGCAAATGATTAGCTTTTCAGAGCATTCACACAAGGTTGGCGCTGGTGGCGACACCTACATTGTGTTGACATGAAGAAAGTTTCCAACCGATTTCTCATACACAAACAGCAGTTGACCGGCGTTGCCTGGTGAAACGTTGTTGTGATGCCTCGTGTAAGGAGGAGAAATGTCTACCATAACGTTTCCGACATTGATAAAGGTCGGATTGTAGCCTATCGCGACTGCGGTTTATCGTATCGCGACATTGCTGCTCGCGTTGGTCGAGATCCAATGGCTGTTACCAGAATATGGAATCGGTGGCTTCAGGAGGGTAATACGGAACGCCGTGCTGGATCCCAACGGCCTCGTATCACTAGCAGTCGAGATGACAGGCATCTTATCCGAATGGCTGTAACGGATCGTGCAGCCACGTCTCGATGCCTGAGTCAATAGATGGGGACGTTTGCAAGACAACAACCATCTGCACGAACAGTTCGACAACGTTTGAAGCAGCATGGACTATCAGCTCGGAGCCCATGACTTCGGTTACCCTTGGCGATGCATCACGGACAGGAGCGGCTGCGATGGTGTACTCAACGACGAACCTGGGCGCACGAATGGCAAAACGTCATTTTTTCGGGTGAATCCAGGTTAAGTTTACAGCACCATGACGGTCGCATCTGTGTTTGGCGACATCGCGGTGAACGCACATTGGAAGCGTGTAGTCGTCATCACCATACTGGCATATCACTCTGCGTGATAGTATGTGGTGCCATTGGTTAGACGTCTCCGTCACCTCTTGTTCGCATTGACGGCACTTTGAACAGTGGACGTTACATTTCAGATGAGTTACGACCCGTGGTTCTACCCTTCATTCGATCTCTGCGAAACCCAATATTTCAGCAGGATAATGCACGACCGCATATTGAAGGTCCTGTACGGGCCTTTCTGGAAACAGAAAGTGTTCGGCTGCTGCCCCGGCCAGCACATTCTCCAGATCTCTCACCAACTGAAAACGCCTGGCCAATGGTGGCCGGGCAACTGGCTGGCCACAATACGCCAGTCACTACTCTTGATGAACAGTGGTATCGTGTTGAAGCTGCATGGGCAGCTGTACCTGTACAAGCCATCCAAGTTGTTTTTGACTCAATGCCCAGGCCTATCAGCGTCGTTCTTACGGCCAAAGGTGGTTGTTCTGGGTAGTGATTTCTCAGGATCTATGCACCCAAACGGCGTAAAAATGTAATCACTTGTCAGTTATAGTATAATACATTTGTCCAATGAATACCCGTTTGTTGTTGTTGTTGTTGTTGTGGTCTTCAGTCCTGAGATTGGTTTGATGCAGCTCTCCATGCTACTCTATCCTGTGCAAGCCTCTTCATCTCCCATACCTACCGCAACCGACATCCTTCTGAATCTGCTTAGTGTATTCATCTCTTGGTGTCCCTCTACGATTTTTACCCTCCACGCTGCCCTCCAATACTAAATTGGTGATCCCTTGATGCCTCAGAACATGTCCTACCAACCGATCCCTTCTTCTTGTCAAGTTGTGCCACAAACTTCTCTTCTCCCCAATCCTATTCAATACTTCCTCATTAGTTACGTGATGTACCCATCTAATCTTCAGCATTCTTCTGTAACACCACATTTCAATGGCTTCTATTCTCTTCTTGTCCAAACTATTTATCGTTCATGTTTCACTTCCATACATGGCTACACTCCATACAAATACTTTCAGAAATGACTTCCTGACACGTAAATCTATACTCGATGTTAACAAATTTCTCTTCTTCAGAAACGCTTTCATTGCCATTGCCAGTCTACATTTTATATCCTCTCTACTTCGACCATAATCAGTTATTTTGCTCCCCAAATAGCAAAACTCCTTTACTATCTTAAGTGTCTCATTTCCTAATCTAATTCCCTCAGCATCACCCGATTACATTCCATTATCCTCGTTTTGCTTTTGTTGATGTTCATCTTATATCGTAATTTCAAGACACTGTCCATTCCGTTCAACTGCTCTTCCAATTCATTGGCTGTCTCTGACAGAATTACAATGTCATCGGCGAACCTCAAAGTTTTCATTTCTTCTCCACGGATTTTAATACCTACTCCGAACTTTTATTTTGTTTCCTTTACTGCTTACTCAATGTACAGATTGAATAACATCGGGGATAGGCTACAGCCCTGTCTCACTCCCTTCCCAACCACTGCTTCCCTTTCATGCCCCTCGATTCTTATAACTGCCTTCTGGTTTCTGTACAAATTGTAAATAGCTTTTCGCTCCCTGTATTTTCCCCCTGCCACATTCAGAATTTGAAAGAGAGTATTCCAGTCAACATTGTGAAAAGCTTTCTCTAAGTCTACAAAATACCAGTTTATCATCTGCATTTCTTCTTGGTGTAGCACTGTTAATAGCCAGTAGTGTAATATTTGCTTTTAATTTTCTAGGAACTCCTAGGGTTAAAGTAGGTCTAATATACGCTGTACCATGTAGCCACAGTAAGCATGGTTTCCTCCTAGAGGGTGGTATTGTTCCTCATACGTGATGCCCTATCGCCCTCTCCTGCGACAGTAATTGGTAATGTGGCGTCCGATTCACTTCTCTTGCTGACTCACCTTGTAGTGGATCTGATATACTGCTGTACACAATGGTCCCGTATTCGAATCGATAGCGTGCCGACAAGGTGTTAACTTACGGAAAGGCAAATGAGAACGGCCGGCGGGCAGCAAGGTATCAGGAGACCTATCCCCGCCAACAACAGCCAGAACATTCAATGTTTGCAATAGTGTTTCGCCATTTGTCTGAGGCAGGATTGTTTCAGAAAGAAGGAAATCATTAACTACGTACCCGAAATGAGCGGACACGAGGAGGAAAATGTGATTAACACTGTATAAGGCGACCGCTGTGTCAGTACCAGGCAGTTGGCCCGCCAGACGACAATGTGGAACATTCTCCATGACTGTTGTTACTACGCTTCTCACCAACAGCTTGTGTTGGGTTTTCTAGCGCCAGACTTTCCACATCGGGAGCTGTTTTGTCACTTGTTTCTTCATCAGGCAACCACGATTCCGTGGTTTGTGTCGTCCATGCTATTCACAGATGATACCACCTGTACACCGACTCTTATCTTCAACTTTGTGGGATTGTATGCAAAACCCCCATTGTATGGTGACAGCTTACCATCAGCATCGGTGCAGCCGGAATGTGTTGGCTGGGATAACTGGCGATACATTTTCCGACCATTCGCCTAGCAGGCCCAGCTATAAGCGTTACTTGGGAGTGACTTTGCGTCCCCTGGTGGAAGAAGTGCCATTGACGATTCGAAGTGTTTTGTGGCTGCTACACCATGGTGCTCCAGCCCACATCACCATTCACGTCCTGACACGTTTAAATCGTGTTTTCCCTGGTCGATAGATCGGACGACGGGATCCAGTTGCATGGCGTGTTCGTTTACCGGCCCTCAACCCATGCGATTTCTGGTTATGGGGCCATCGCAGAAGTTTCGTGCATGCACAGCCCATTCCAGGTGTGGAGACACTGGAACGGCGTATTTATGCTGTCTTCGACACTGTTCGGATGCAGCCTGGCCGATGTGAACGTGTGAGACAGAACATGGTACAGCGCGTTGAGACACATGGAAATCATATTCAACACATACTGTAACTGTGACTGCATGGTACAGGGCGTATTAGTTCTCAGTCTATGTAACAGAGTATGATAGAATAAATGGTCTCTAGCATGGAAACCATGGATTTCCAGACGTACGTTTATTGAATCTTTTTCGTTCCGTGTCCTCTCATCGATCAGTCCCCAGAGTTTGTACACGGTGGGTAGAATAACCCTGTTTAGTCTGCTCATAGAATCCTGTAGGACGAAAGAACATCTGTTTCAGAGCGTTTACACTACCAGTCACGAAAGCAATAGAACTACTTGTTCCACTTCACTATACATCAATTATTACAAATTGACGAGGGAACACAGTAACACAGTAACAGAAAAAAAGCAGAATGGCCATCAGTACGCAAATAGATCGCAAGTGCTTGACGCGAGACACTGAACGCTTCATTATGACGAACTTCAAGCGCACATTTGTTTCTTCGCGTATCGTCCTGCAACAGGACGCTAACGAAATTACAAAACCTGATTTCTAAATGACTACCACTTGATCCTGGATCCTCTATTACATCTACCCCGATAGGTCATTGCAGCAAAGTTCTAAATGGAACGCTACCAGTTCAATACTACAGGATCTCAGCACGTCCCTCCCCTTGGTTGTCCCGTGAGTTACACAGTTACCGTATAATGTTGCTGTAACTTTTAGAGTTGCCGCTTGAAGTGTGCTACGAAAGGATGTACGAGTATTCTTTACATATCGTAAGTTCAAATCTTCTTCGTTACTAAACAATGTGAACAAATTAGGCACTTTCCCCATACAGTGGTTTGTATAATCCGTTGTTGGCCGTCACGAATTAACGTGAGTGCAGAATTTATACACGTGCTACCTTTAAGAACCTATGAAGTAAGAGAGACCTGTAATTTTGTGGAAAATGTATAGAGAGAGTTCTCTCGGTGCTTCTTCTTCATTTTTTTCCGAGTGTGAACCAGTAGTTTTGACAACAGAATCAATCACACCAGTGTAGCATCTTCTGTTTCTAGGTCCCATGTGACTGACCTTTACAAGTTAAGGGGTAAATCATTTTTTGAACCCTATCGCACCATAATGTCACATTTAACTCTTACTGTCCTCTAGAACGCCTCTTCCTGGTCCTAGAGTGACGTCTTTGTTTTTACGATGGGGCTATGCTTAGCTTTTTCCACTAATTGACATAAAAAACATGGAATATGGAATCATGACTGTCAGTAAATTAAAAGTGACGATTTGTTGTAGTCGTGTCTGAAATAGTAGGTAGTTACCACCCTAGGTAGGGTGTTTGGATATTTGCAACGAAATGTCCCTTGGAAATGGTGAGGTAACAATGATATGGAGCTGGCGTTATTTTGTGCAAATCAGGTAGTCTCGGTGTCAAGCACCATTAACAAATATCAGTGAGGCAGCATCAACTGAAATTGAGGTCGAATGTTTCCCTCTAGACACAAGCTACAGCCTACTCATCAACTGACACCAAACCGCAAAAGTGTTTTATCGCTAGGGAAAGAACAAAACCTAACAGCGCCCAACAGACTCGGGTCCGTATCCTAGCAACAGTTCGACATCAGGCGCTCGCTGAGAATTGTGAAGATGGACGCGATTAAAGCGATTATCATTTTCTTGACTGCGTGCTCCGGATTAGAGTTGCCAGGAGTGGAACGTAGCGGCGACGTGAATGTATCCGGGGCTTTGATGGAGGTGGTGCCTTCCACAGGCAATTATAGTGGGTCCGCCATAGGGGCTTCTGAAGTACTTCGGTCACCTCGAAACTTGACGTCCCACGAGAGTAGACTTAACACTGCCGCACGTCTGGCTTCAGATGCCTGGTCTGCGAATTCAGAAGAAAACCATTGCGCAGGCCGGTATGGCCGAACGGTTCTAGGCGCTTCAGTCTGGATCCGCGCGACTGCTACGGTGGCAGGTTCGAATCCTGCCTCGGGCATGGATGTGTGTGATGTACTTACGTTAGGTTTAAGTAGTTCTAAGTTCTATGGAACTGTTGACATCAGATGTTAAGTCCCATAGTGCTCAGAGCCATTTGAACCAATTTGAAACCACTGCACGCTATTACCTCTTTTCATGTAGCGTGACAGGACTTCGTACACGGTTGCCGACGTCGCCAGTAAACATCACATAAGGGAGTTTGCCGACGCCGGAGACCTACAACTACGTCATCAAGGACTGATTCGCAGTGGCGAGACGTCGAAAACTGATGGAAGACACGACAATGTGTCTGACCGCGTACAGGACGAGACATTTAAGAAGCGAATTCATCGAATCATGAAGGTATTATCTGAATAACTCTGTCCCAGCGTATTTGATTTTATTTATTTTCTTTTAGACTTTCGAGCCACCGTAGCATTTGCTGTAGTAATAACTGCGTGTTGCGTTTTAGCACGTATTGTAAGCAGCAGTTTTCTTACCACGAGTACAATTCTGGGCAGAGAACCAACTGACCGGTGTTGTTCCTAGGTTGTTTTTTATTTAAGATGTTTTAGAACGACGTGCCATCTAGACTGGCAGAGTCCCCATTATATTGTTTGCACCCCTGTCTCTACAGTGCAATTGGATACTTCCACTAATTTTTCAGTCGGAAGTGAGACTGTTCCCAAATACCTTGTGAGCGAAACTCTGGTTGAAGTGTAAGGAAACAGATGGAGGGAAACGTCTGTATGTGGAAGGTTTGAGTCAATGCTAGAGCCGTAGTAGGACGGCCTAATTGCATACTGCTCCCAGCACGCTAGACAGCTGGGTTCGAATCTGGAACGACCAGATATTTTTAAATGTCATGGAAGAGTAACGTTACCTATGTCAGTAGAAGGTCTTATACTTCTGAAAGACATGTCGTAAAAAGAAACAGGAAATCAGACTTACGTATTGAGGAAGAAAATGAACAGTCATGTGAATTAAACACACGAAACGGACACCGCGGTCGGAATGACTGTGGCTGATTACAAGTTTTTTGGTGTGGCTCTGTCCCGAAGAACGTGTACAAATATTTTTTTTATAAATTCAAACATCTTTTCACGATGTAATGTGCCGTTGATTTAGGTTCCAATCGCGTTTCTTCTTTTTTATTAAGACATATCCTGTTTATTTAATATGCAAAAATACTGTTTACTAATGAAATGCCTGGGCTAGCAGGACAGAGTGGATTAGGTTGTGGAAAGGGGCCATAATAAGTTGCTGTCAGTTTCACTCAACATACAAACTTTATTCATCAACACACAATATTACAATAAGGATGCAAAACACTCAAAATCTTAATCGACCGCCTTTGATAAACTTTAGATCGACTGAAGGCCACGCTTAAAATCGAAGACACGGGGCCTAAGCAAGAAATTGAAATGCAAGGTTCTTCTGGAGGTTTCACCCAAGAATATTTTTTAAATCTTCAATCTAAACAGGCTGAAGGCCTTAGCAATTTAACTTTAATGGAACTTGGCCGGAGGTCGCATATTAAGCAATAAGAGGAGTTTCAATCAAAAGGCAGAAGGCCTTATCTTAAAACATTTCATGTAAAATTCAGCTGAAGGCCCCATATACAAGGAGAAATGTCTCATGCCTTAAGGGCAAGACAAGAACATTAATTTAAGAGATATTGACCCTCTGCTGAAGGCCACACATCAACCAAATAACTAAAACCCAAACAGGAAAATTACTATGTAACACACAAGGAACGGCGCTCAGAAGTTTCCAAGGATTGGCCTGAGATTGTAACACTAACGCCCGTTTAGGTGAGACAGGCAGCCTGTCCAACGACTTTTTAATCTGAAGGCAACTCAACCGACAGACAGCCGTCTGACCAATCAACAATATCAGTTCCGCTCCATGCAACCAGTGGAACGACCACAAGATTTCAGTACAACGACACACACACTATTGGCACCCACAACGACCAACAACACCTCAGCTGTCGAACTACACGCCGTGCTGGACAGCAACAACACAACAAGGAAAATACACTGCCTAAAATTACGTCAACGACCAGGACAGGTAACCAGAATGTCAACGGCCACAAGGCAGAAGATACCGCTGGTCATCTTCAATAACAGGCAATAAATTAAGTTAAAATCCACAGGAAGATGGCTGGAATCTTAGCCGACTTGAATAAACACACGTTGTGGCTCGCGGGAATGTCCAAAAAGCGACAACCAGGATCAAACGAAGAAATGTAAACAGTTGAGGCTCGATAACAGGCTAAGTAAAGACTCAACTTCCATGTCCAAGATCGGTGGGCGACGCTCTTCGTAGCACCCGTAAGCAGCACCTCACACTCCAACCGCGCGTGCACACCGACAGCGCGCCCAGCCGGAGTACGCGCGACGGAGACTTCCTTGCTGCTCCACGCCAACCGACCGACTGGTCACACACCGCCCAACCGGAAACTATATTCGCCACACCAAAGATAGTACAGCAGTACTAGTATCGATACACGCTGCTGCTGCCACTCATGGAGAGGACAGCAACATTATCGCCATAAATTCAGGAGATATAAAACCACAGGACTGCAACGAACGTTTAACCCAAGGCAAGTATATCTTGAGCCAGCCACAGCTCAGCTGTTTACATGCCATTTTTATAGAATCGAAACTGATCATTCCATTTTTTTTACGTAAACAAACCATTACAGTATCTCGTTTTTTCTGTCAAAATCTATTGTTCTTGTAATCTGGTCGTAGCTTACAAGGCTCACTTCCATATCACCGAATTTTTTCGTTTTGCAGTTTTCATATTTGTCTAGCTTGGTGCTGTGTAATACCGCAGTTGACATGGCAAGAACGTAAATCGCTCACAGTTGTTGTAAGTAAACTGCACAGTCATTGTCAGAAAGGAACTAACCCTCAGCAGCGACTAATATAAAAGCAGACGTCGTCTTAACGCTTTCCGTCTCTGTCTTCCGAGAAGATACACGTAGAGAGTGCTGCTGTTACATAATATGATCTGTACAGCCTCCGTCTGTCTTTTGTGTCTGCAGGCAGTCCTACCACAACCGACGTACATCAGGAAGATGGAGGACTGGATGCGCACTACACTGGTGCCCAACATGAGACTTGGAGTCCCGTTCCTGAGAAGGACTGTCAGATCTTAACGACAGGGAGCGCACGGAGATGTACAGTCTTGCTCAAAAGTATCCGAACGACCTAAATTGCATTTCGCCTTATTCGCATCCAACTCGCATAACTCAGCTGTCTAGCAGGTCCTCTAATCGCTCCTCCGTAGGGTCGTTTAACTATTGAAAATGTTTCCAACAAGTCACCACTAGGAATCACTGCTGTGTATCGCAATAACTCAAGATGTAAAGTAATACCACGATACTACAAATATCACGCAACACCTTATCACATATAAGACTGTCATTAAGGCTTGTAAGCTCACATTATTACAATAAATGACATACCTGAAATGTTACCACTCTCATTATTACGTCAGATAGGTAATGCACCTAGTAAGCCATATTCATGATTTCCTCTTCAAAGTAACATACCGTACTTATTATATAACACAAAATTACATTAAAAATTTAAGTTAATCACCAGCAACTAGTTCAGAATATGTATGAACTTCAAATGACACGACGAACCGTCTCGTTCTGCATATGGATGCAAACCCAGGTCATGCAGACCAAGCAGATTTCGTGACTGACAGAAACTAACAGTCATTCCTGACTAGGCATACAGAGAGTGATATGCCTCAATTTTAGACAGTATCAGTTAGCAAATATCAACTTTAAATTACGTAACGTAAACAATTTTAACGGACGCGAATTCCTACACAGCATCTATTGTCCTGTTAACGAACTATCAGAGATGTTAAATATTGGTTCTTCACAAGTAACTTACTTGAAATGCCGTGAGGTAAAGCTTTGTGTTGAACAGGCTAAATGGCTCTGAGCACTATGGGACTTAACTTCAGAGGTCATCAGTCCCCTAGAACTTAGAACTACTTAAACCTAACTAACCTAAGGACATCACACACATCCATGCCCGAGGCAGGATTCGAACCTGCAACCGTAGCGGTCGCGCGTGTTGAACAGGGATTCTAACCCAGAACATAATCGGATTGTTATGGAAGCACAATCAACTGTGACATATCGGATTTTCTCGGCGGTAGCTAGATGTTTTAACTGAAAATAACGAAACATGATTTTTTTTTTCCTTACTAGGACTCCAACCTATCGCTGTTACATTCTAGAGAAAACGAACGTTAAATACGGGTTTATTACACCAGCAGCGACATGTGACCATGTTTGAACTAGAAATAATATGACGAAGAGTTCAGTGGTGACTGAGAATCGAATTCCACTCATATCGTTGTTGACTACACACAACAAGACGTCACCCACCGACTTTTCTGCACCAGAAGTTCTGAATAACATCCTTGAACTTACAGTGATTGTGCTGTGTCTCACTGGCAGTCAAAAACGTCAGATATCGTTAGTGTTGACAACGAATGAAAATACATTAAAATTCAAAATTATTATCCACCTGCAGATAGGTGTTCTCATGTTAGAGCTTCATAATACATAATGAAAACTTTAGTGCCGGGCCAAGATTCGAACCCATTCACGTGCAATATGTGGAGATGTTGAGGAATCTCCAGTTTTGAACAAACAACAAATTGTAGTGGAGCTGTATTGTAACGATGGGATCAAATTCCGCGTTAAGGGCGGTCTGAGTTGCATTCCCAGTTCAAAACCAAATTTATCGACATACAGAAGCTCAAATAAAAGATTCAATAAGTGTCCTGTGACTCTACATAGCGTTTTTTCGTCACTAGAAATAAATAACTAGTATAAGAAAGGTTACTGGTGATAGAGTTTCTACATGTCGCCACTCCTGACTTTATTGTGGTTCAACCTAACGTCTACTTGGTAGAGGAGGAATATCATGTTTAATGTGAATTTCAGACTACAATGCCCTTATACATTCTTCACTTGCCGTATCTAGAAGAGAATAGAATCTGTCTCTCCCTATCAACAATCATCGGCAAAAGTCGGACTCAAACCCACACCATAAGCATAGTAACGTATCATCAATCCAACAGACCAAATCCTCTTCTCCGTGACTCATTCTTTTATCGTAACGCCACTGCCACACTGGGCGAGAATTCTGACACACATGCCTCCTGTAGTAGTTAGCAGCATGTTCAGTACATTCATTTACTTGGTTGACCAAATCGACATGATCTAGCTGCCTCGGCTACCCACACCATACATCGAAACTATCACCCAAATAAAATCATGTAACTGCCATCTAGACAGAACTTCCAATCAAGTTCATAATCATTTTCAATATTTATCATTACTGCACTCATTGGTGTCAAACTCGTTTTCAACCAATGATTCTCACAGCTACAGGAACACTACTTGTGATACCTCTTAGAGAAAATACTTGCGCATTGCTATCAGACTAAAAGATCAACCTGACACAAACTCTGGGAAGTTTGAAAAATGACTCTGAGCACTATGTGACTTAACATCTGTGGTCATCTGTCCCCTAGAACTTAGAACTACTTAAACCTAAGTAACTTAAGGGCGTCACACACATCCATGCCCGAGACAGGAGTGGGAACTTTGATTTACAACCTTCGTACTTTGATAACGAGCTTTTCCTATTTGAGATATCTGTGAACGTTGCTGCATAAGGCGATTTAAGAAGAAACTAAATTCCTTCAGCTACGACAATGTATAAAGAAATCGTCTTAACGGCACTAAATCGAGGTTTGCGATTCGTTTGCCAGCCGTACTCTGCCGCATTTCGCTGGTTGGAAGGCAGAAAGCTACTGACAAATTTCACAGAAGGAAAAGGGGGACGAAATGTCTGACACTGGAAGGTCATGTTGTTTTATTCCAATGATTACAAAATCAGGCAGTCATTTTTGACTGTTAGGGGGTGCACACAGTAGAATGGCTCAAGGAAAGGTGCCCATGATATCCCCGTGAGATGATGCGAAGCTGCTGGTCAAGACGGCAGCGGAGCTTCTTAAGACCGCGAAGATATCATTATGGGTACCTAAGATTCTTAAGGAAGTCTCTCCCAAGACACTGTTGGGAAAAGTAGGGGCCCAGTACCCAAAAGTCTCGACAGAAGACTGGAGAGTGATTAACCAGAAGGTTTCTCCGGAAGGACGAACCCTGATGATGGGTTTGTGAGAAGTCCCTGAATGCGATGCGGGAGCAGGACCTGAAACTCTTTTTAGGGTTCTGTCAGGGTTCTCAAATACCTCAAAGATGGCAGTAAGATGGAACCTGGAGGTGCTGCGGATTAATCTACAGCACAGTAAAGGGCTCTTGCTGCCCTGAGCCGCTGCCTGAGGAGACAGGAAGTGGACGTGGCCCTGATACAAGAACCTTATTCATACAAAGGGGGTGTACCGGGACTCCGTGGCACCGAAGGAAAGCTGATTATGCTAGGAATCTGAGAAACTATGTGAGGAAGCTATCACGAGGGAAATTATATTGGCCCCAGCAAATCTTCCTTACACAGACAGCTCTCGGGGTGGCCGAGCGGTTCTAGGCGCTACAGTCTGGAACCGACCGCCCGCCACGGTCGCAGGTTCGAATCCTGCCTCGGGTATGGATGTTTGTGATGTCCTTAGGTTAGTTAGGTTTAGGTAGTTCTAAGTTCTAGGGGACTGATGACCCCAGAAGTTAAGTCCCATAGTGCTCAGAGCCATTTGAACCAAAGACAGCTCTCCTCCTCTCTTGGAGGTGAGGAGACTGGTAGAGACTTGCCATCGGCATGGTGATCAACTGCTAGTGGGATGAGACGCCAATGCCCACAACCTAGTGTAGGGCAACAAGGACACCAATAGTAGATTTGAGTACTTTCTTGAATTTCGTTTAGTTAACAACTTAGAGGTCCTGAATTGGGGCAATGAACCTACAGTCAGGACAAGCAGCAGGGAAGAAGTAATAGACATAACCTTTGGTTCCATGACGATGGGTAGCTATGTCACACAATGGCATGTGGTGTCGGAGCCATCCAACTTGGACCACATGTACATAAAAGTCAAGGGGAATAAGACAGACTATGACCTATAGGAATCCCAGGTAAACAGACTGGGAGACGTATAGGAGGAACCTTGACTTAGGCTAATCGGAAATTGAAATATCGATAAGAAATCCAGTAGAATTTGAGGAAGTAGCAGAGTCTGTTACGTCTGCCATGGTGACCTCATATCAGGATAACTGCACACTCACCATGAAGTGCACATATAGGAGTGTTCCTTGGTGGAATAACAAACTGGAAATGCAAAGGAAGCAGGTATGGAGCCTGTTTAATATTGCGAGACGTAAAGGACAGTGGACTAAATATCGTGAGGCCCTTGTCAATTACAATCTTGCAATAAGACAAGCAAAGGAGGCATCCTGGGAGGCATTCTGTGAGGAAGTGGAGGGCACAGCTGCACAAGCCAGACTTCGCAAGATTCTCTCTAGAGTACCAACCAATCCAGGAGGTACGTTGAGGAAGGAGGATAAGGAATATACAAAGACAGCACATGGGACGCTGGAATTGCTCCTAAAAACTCACTTTCCTCAATATGCTCTGCCAGACAACACAGTCCAGTATGTGACCCCAGAGAGACAATGGTTCTCAGGCACTCAGAGATAGGACTGGGAATCGACCAAGGAGTGTGTGAACTTCAATAAAATCCAGTGGGTGGTGTGAACATTCCAACGGTTCTAGTCACCTGGCCCAGATGGCAGGAGGAAAGCTTATAAGAGTCATATACAGGTTATTCAGGATTAGCCTAACAGTAGGAATCATTCCCAATGCTAGGAGGGCAGTGAAGGTTGTTTTCGTCCCAAAGCCATGGAGAATTGATCATACCAAGGCCAAGGATATGAGACCAATCAGTCTGTCCTCCTTCATTCTCAAAACATTGGAAAAACTGTTCAATGTATATGTTGGGGAGAGGAGGCTAAGTAGGGTCCCTCTACACCCAAACCAACACACATACCAACCAGGTAAATCATGTGAGACAGCTCTCCACCAACTCGTTGGAAAGGTGGAAAAATCACTACACTTCCAAGAAAAAGTTCTCTGCATATTCATGAATATCGAGGGGGCCTCCAATAACACAGCGTTCAATTCCATGGTAGGGGCAGCAGAGGTGCATGACCTGGGGACCAGTATATGTAGGTGGACCAGGGCCATGCTTAGTGGAAGAAGGTAGAGGCTACCATGATGAATGAAATGATGGTAATTAAGACCAGTAGAGGCTGTCCACAAGGAGGAGTTTTGTCTCCTCTATTGTGGAATCTAGTGGTGAACGAACTCATTGAGGAACTAAATTCCAGACAATGCTTCTGCCAACGATACGCAGATGACCTTGTCATAGTAATACTTGGCAAGTTCACTGACACAGTCGGGAATATGGCACAAGGAGGGTTGGACATTGTGCAAAAATGGTCCATTAAACAGGATCTGTGAGTTAATCCTAGGAAGACTGTTGTGGTGCCATTTACGAAGAGAGATATTCAGCATACAAGTTGGAATCTAAGGCTCTTCGATGAAACTGTACCTGTGAAGTGGATAGTGAAGTATCTAGGGGTAACCTTGGATGAGAAGCTAACTTGGACCCCTCACGTTAAGAGCATCTACTCCAAGGCAAAAAGTACTCTAGTGAGTACTAGGCGGGCTTGTGGTAAAAACTGGGGCCTAAGCCCCAGGGGTATGCACTGGATATACACCACAGTGGTTAAACCTAGGATTTCTTACAGGGCTGTAGTGTGGTGGAAGAAGGTAGAACAGTGGGTTGCTGCTAAGGAGCTTGCTAAGGTGCAGAGGCTGGCCTGCTTAGCCATAATAGGTGGAATTAGCAGCACACCAACTGCTGGGATGGAAGCCATGCTGGACATGCCTCCACTTCACCTTTGGGTCTGGATGGAGGCAGCAGCTGGGGCACACAGACTTAAAGCTGGCAAAAACTGGGCCCCTTTCAGATATCCAGAATCACACACTAACATAGTGAGTGAGATAAATGTAGGAATGGATGAAGAAATGCCTGCCGACCGTATAATAACTCCCAACTGCTTCGACAAGCTTTACAATAATTGGAAGTAGGGAGCAGTGGGAAAAAAACAGTTCAGCACCGTACGGGGGACATCATTTGGTTCACCGATGGGTCGAAAACAGACCAATACGTTGGGGCAGGATTGTACGGAGTTCAGCCAAGGCTGGGGAGCATCATCTCTCTAGGGAAACTGGCCTCTTTATTCCAAGCTGTAATTACTGCAATCAGGGCATGTGTGCAGGAGAATATGCATAGGTGCTACAACGACCGTAGCATCTACATCTATTCAGACAGCCAGGAAGCCCTGAAATCATTGGCAGCTCCTGCAACAAGATCTGAGATTGCTGCAGATGGCCACAGGGCTCTGGTGGAACTAGGGGAAGCAATAGGGTGCACCTAGAATGGATCCCTGGCCACTCAGGGTTCTGTGCCAATGAACAAGCCGATAGATTGGCTAGGATGGGGGCAACATCTCCATTTATTGTACCAGAACCTGTCCTGACAATCACAAAGGCTATGATAAAAGCAGAACTACGGAACTGGCTTAGGAAACAGAACTTCGGATATTGGACCAAGGTCCATAAACTAAAACACGGTAAGGTAATGATGCCCAAGCCATGTTTTAAAGGATGCTCTGTAATCCTGGGATTGAGCAGGAATGAGATCAAACTCATGACTGGACCGCCCATGGGAATTTCAAAAAACACCTACACACAATGGGTATAACGGAAGAGGGCCCTAAATGTAGGGTCTGTGATGAGGGTGAAGAAACTGCGTCACACCTAATCTTCGAATGCAAAGCACTGAAGAGTAAAACATACAGAATCATCGGGACAACTAGACCTGAAGAAATTATGTCTAACAAAAAACTGGTTGAGGGACTCCTTGCACTATTTAAGGTCACTGGTTGGCTTTAGTAGATATACAGGGAGCAATACTGCACAGTAAACCTAGTTTCGGTGCGGGCAGTGGCGGGTCGGACCTAAGCTGTTTCAGCTCCCTTGTTAAAATCAATCAATCAAATCAATGATGTAGCACTGCCGCGGGCCTATAATGATAAAGGGCCTGTTTAGGTCAGGCATATTGTGTATAGAAGTGAAAGAGAGAGCACCACTAAATTCTACAATCTGTATGCATTGCATACATACAGAAAATACTGTTACAGTGTGCTTATGGGGTCCAATGAGTGAATTGCGTATTTTCTGGTGAGAAAGAACACTGGCAAACAGTCTTCGCTACATTATGTTACTTAAACTGGTGTCACTCGGAGCAAGGATTTATGGTCAGTGTAAGGTCAATGAGTCAGATGCGGGTTTTGCAACTATGAAATACTTTCCTACAGTATAGAAGCGAATATTAAATTTGAACTAATATTAAGAAAATTTTGAACTTAGATAGCTTAGAATGAAAATCTTCCGGTTTATTGATTAGGAAAACAACTGATTTTCTAAAACATTACCTATCATACACAACTTGAAGCAGGTCACGTCGAACAAATCATATGGAACAAGTGACAGAGACGTATATCAGATGGCAGTAAGATCCCTTGGCTTTTGGTTTGGCAGTATTTGACAGCCATTTCTAGGCACATTAAATGAAGAAAGGGAGCGCGTTTTTGCTATCAAATAAAATCTTCATCGATTACTTTAGTGTTAATGTAATCTAGGAGTAATTTCTTATGTTTGATATTAACAAGGAAAGGATTTCGTAGACAGGGAAAGAACCTGTTCTTGGGCAACTACTTCTATAATGACCAAAAGGCATTAAATGATCTTCAAGCACATGTGTTCTAGCAATGGTTGAACAAAATGATATAATAATGGCAGTAATAATGGTACTATCGGGTAAAATCACACTTCACAGTGGGTTTTCTCGAACTAAGAAATTTGCTGAAATAGCGAAAATTTCAAAATGGCTTCACATCGAGTCTATGATGCCTAGAAGAGTCTTCACATCCTGCTGACATGAGAATAGCATAATCTTCGCGTCAGACTTTTGCTTTTACTTAACCATTTAATAGGCTCGTATTTCTTCCACCGTGACTAATTTTGTAAGCTTCGCCCGTCATCCGTAGCAGCACACTCCTGGGGCTGGGAAATGTGGCCACAATCATCTGGTGGATCGAACTATCACAGGTGTAATGCGTGAGTTCAGGCATTTTCCTTTAAGAGGCACAAACAGATTTACTTTACCTCTGGTAACCTCAAGAGAAAGACGTTATAATCCAGAATCCACATTAAACATCACGTTCCTGCATTACCAACTGGGCAGAGCTGGTTTACGTTGGGAAATGACATAGGTGGAAGCCATGGTAAACAGAAATACTGTCGCCAGTAAACATGCTTACATTAGAAAGTTTTATTTTATTTGATGAACCGATAGCCATTTAAAGGAACAGGGCTCTTATTTTACTTGTACTTGATTGAACTAGAGACGTTGAAAAATTTTGAGCTGTACTGTGATTCCAACTCGTATCTCCTCTTTCGAGGATCTGAATCTCTTGGAACAGTATAGTTCATCATTTCGTTCCTTTTCACAATACTGCAATCTTCTGTAGGTCCCCTCCAAAGGTAAGTATGTGAATCCGAATCCTGATCCAGTGCAAAAATATTCATAATTTCTTTTCGAGCCGAATTACGTGCACACCAGCCTGCTAGTGAATACTAACGTGCATTTTTAATGTCTGTTCATGTGTTGCCTACAGTCGCAATAGGTGTCGTTATTCCTGGTCAAACACGCACATATCTTACTGTTTGTGAGTAAGCAAGTGTTACTTAAACTATGTTCGTGGATGATAAAGAAGGACGGTAGGTGTGCGGTTCGATTGTCGCTCAGGCACAAAAATTTGTATCCTTATTTTACATTCAAACACCTAGCAGCTGGTTAGAAAAACCGATACGTAACATTTGATTTTACTTAGTTAAGAATCCGATTACGTGTTGGGTTCGTATCTCCGTCACATAACTTCACATCACGTGCTTCATCTTTAAATGCATTCACACTTTGTTACTTCTGATTGGAGGTATATCAGATATCTTTCGTGGTTAGTTTACAAGGGTGAAAGGGTCTCGATATTAGTCCCGGTTTATTACAAAAACTGTCGTCTTTTATTTTCAAGTTTAGATTTGGTTATTGATATTCGCGAAAATTTCGGTAATTCATGACTCTTCACGGCTAGTCATCAATATGGTATGATTTGTTTAGATTAAATTAATTCCATAGATCATGAACACGACATTTCGTAATGATGTTGGAACGTGTTATTTTAATGAAAGATTTCCTTACATAACGGTATTTAATTTTTTTACAACAATTTTTTACCCTATCTCTCATTCTTTTTTATTTCTCTCTCTCTCTCTCTCTCTCTCACTCTCTCCCTCCCTCTCTCTCTCTCTCTCTCTCTCTCTCTCTCTCTCACACACACACACACACACACACACACACACACACACACACACACACACTCACACACATTCATTTTTTATTTTTATTTGTTTGGTGTGTTCGACTATCGGCCACGCACAAAAATGTACGTGAATGAGTTTCATAAAAACAACTGTGAGAGTAACTGATTTATGATGCTTAGTTTGAAGTCAGTTCTGATTATGATTAGAAACTACGCTCCAGTTACCTAGTTACAGAAATGCGAATCAGACGCATCACGTATTCGAGACCGTAGCAGCCACGTCTTTGAGACGCCAGCTATGGTCACTTCGCAGCCCGATGTACGAACACATCGGTTCGTCTTCTTCCTGCTGGTATTGTAGCTGAGATTTGGCAACAAGGCAATGTATGTTTGACAACTCTGTGATCGACGCGTTACTTCCTGGTGTGCACGGAATTAAGCCTAAAAGTTCACATTATGTTTGTTGTCATTTACATTGAATAATCTGAGTTATTGTCGCATGAGGTATACCCAAAGATTGTGAATTTACGGTTGACAGCCCAGGAAAGTCGTTGCACATGGAAATCGCAACTAATCTCGTCCTTTAAACAGCGGGTTACGAGTTCTGGGCACTATTGACCTCGTAAGACGAAGTCAAGAAACATATCTCTTCGCTAGCTCTATGGTAACTTGCTGACCTGTAAAAAGCGTCTGTTCTGGTTTACGGATCCAGTCTCGCAGACTGCAACGTTTTTATTCCTTCTGTGAAAGAGCTACAAGCAGTCAGATCAAACATCGAAAAGGAAATCGCAAGAATATACTCTCGGTTCTTAGTGCAATGTTGAAATCTAAGAATGCTGCACACCAGATAAAGCATCTTTCCGCTCCAGACAAGCAAATTCTGGGTTTCTAGAAATACATAACTTTATTCATAAAATGCCACATTTTCATACCTCTAGAGTATGACACACCATACCAATTAAAAACAGACTCAATCGAAATGTAAGTGAGTATTATTTTATTAATTTGTGCTGATAGAGGCACGCTTGTGTACAGATACTCAGTTTTATTAAAACAGACTTTCATTGTAAAGTTATCGTTGGTACTTTTATTTCATTTCTTATAATACAGTGCACAACTTTCGTAAGGTTTCTTTTAGTGTTGTTAAAATATGAGAGAGAAATCAATCATCAACAAAATATGGGAATCCTCTGATGTTATCTATTAGCAGTCTGACAATACACATGCAGTTTATTGATTACATGGATGTAGGAAACTTATTCTGAGTTACAGCTGTCAAACAAGGTTTGAGGAAGAATAAAATGCCACTACCAGAGGACAGCTAATGTAGAAAATACTTTTCTGACAATTTTGGCATGATGCGCTCTCCCCATACATAATGCAAAGGCTTCGAGTTGCATTAACTGCCCGGCCGTCTATTAAACCTGAAAAGGACAAAATGTCGCAGAAGTTATCCCTTTTTCCACATGCTATTAGCTCACACGTAGCTCCAGCAAATACAGAAGTCAAAAACATTTCCTCCAGAACTTCCGCATTCTACAGCACTGTGAGATAATGCATATGGCTGGATCTAGACTCTTGAGAGACAGACAGTTACAGCTTTTCTTTTGCTTTGCACCACGTTTTCAACAAACAGATAGTGCAATATTGTAGCTCAAGTGGAAAGGAATACTTCCTATTTAAATTCCTGCATCCTACACTGCTGGCAGTTCTGTGTAGGTGGCAGTTAAGTGATTTTATGTCAGTGATTAAAAAAGTAGAGTCGAATGTATGCACTGGGTAGCCGAGGCAGCTGGTTCATGGCGATTCGGTCAACCAAGTAAATGAATGTACTGAACATGCTGCAAACCACTACAGGGAGCCTGTGTGGTGCAACGGCGTTATGATAGAGAAATGAGTCACGGAGAAGAGGATTTGGTACGCTGTTGGATTGATGATACGTTCCTATGCTTATGGTGTGGGTTCGATTCCGACTTCTGCTGATGGTTTTTGATAGGGAGAGACAGATTATATTCTGTTCTGGCTATGCCAAGTGAAGAAGGTATAATGGCATTGTGGTCTGATATTCACATTAAACTTTACATTCCTTCTCTACCAAGTAGACATTAGGTTGAACCACAATAAAGTCAGGAGTGGTGACATGTTGAAACTCTATCACCAGTAACCTTTCTGATACTAGTTACTTATTTCTAGTGACAAAACAGTCGCTGTGTAGGGTCACAGGAAGTTATTTACTTCTAGTGACAAAACAGTCGCTGTGTATGGTCACAGGACACTTGGGCTTCTGTATGTCGATAAATTTGGTTCTTAACTGAGAATGCAACTCAGACCGCCCTTAACGCGGAATTTGATCCCTTCGTGACAATACAGCTCCACTGCAATTTGTTATTTGTTCAAAACTGGAGATTCCTCAACATCTCCACATATTGCACGTGAATGGGTTCGAATCTTGGCCCGCCACTAAAGTAATCATCATGTATCATCAAGCTCTAACATGAGAACACCTATCTCCTGGTGAATAAAAATTTTGATTTTTAATGTATTTTTAGTCGTTGTCAGCACTAACAATATCTGACGTTTTTGACTCCCAGTGAGACACAGAACTATGTGCGACATCACTGTAAATTCAAGGATGTTATTCCGGGCTGCTGGTGGAGAAAAAATCGGTAGGTGACGTCTCTTTGTGTGTAGTCAACAACGAAATGAGTGAATTTCGATTCCCAATCAGCACTGAACTCTTCGCCATATTATTTCTAGTTCAAACATGGTCACATGTCGCTGCTGGTGTAACAAACCCATAACTAACGTTCGTTTTCTGTAGAATATAACAGCGATAGGTGCCGGGATGGAGTCTTATAAAACAAAACAATTAATATTTCGTTAATTTCAGTTAAAACATCTAGCTACTGCCGAGAAAATCCGATATGCCACAGTTGATTGTGCTTCGATAGCTTCGATAACAACACGTTTACGTTCTGGGTTAGAATCCCTGTGCAACACAAAGCTTTACCTCAAGGCATTGCAAGTAAGTTACTTGTGAAGAAGCAATATTTAACATCTTTCGTAGTTCGTTAACAGGGACAATAGTTAGTGGGGTAGGAATTCGCGTCCATTAAAAATGTTCACATTATCTAATTTAAAGTTGATATTTGCTAACTGATACTGTCTAAAGTCGAGGGATTTCACTCTCTGTATGCCTAGTCGGGTATGACTGTTAGTTTCTGTTAGTCACGAAATCTTTGCTTAGTTTGCATAGCGTGGGTTTGAATCCATATGCAGAACGAGACGGTTCGTCGTGACATTTGAAGTTCATACATATTCTGAACTAGCTGCTCGTGAATAACTTAAATTTTTAATGATATTTTGCGTTAAATAATAATTACGGTATGGATATAACGAACTTACTAGGTGCATTACCTATCTGACGTAATAATGAGAGTGTTAATATTCCAGGTGTGTCATTTATTGTAATAAATGTGAGCTTACAAGCCTTAAGGACAGTCTTATATGTGATAAGGTGTTGCCTGATATTTGTAGTATCGGGGCACTACTTTACATCTTGAGTTATACGGTGAGTGATACAGAGCAGCGTTTCCTAATGGTGACTTGCTGGAACGATTTTCAATAGTCAGACAGTACCGTGGAGCAATTTAGAGGACCTCTTTGACAGCTGCGTTATGCGGGTTGCATGCGAATCAGGCGAAATGCAATTAAGGTCTTTCGGATATTTTTGAGCACGACTGTACATTCAGTGGTATATATGGAAACTCCCTGATAAAAGTGTTGCAATAAAGACATAATAAATTAAAATGACGTACCTGATACTGATTTCTAAGATAAAAATTCTTTACGTACACTGTATTGCGTGGAGAGTGAGGAAAATTTTTCATAATAACGTTATGAGAGTGCGTCCCTCAGGAGTCGCAGATCGAAAGGTCGAGTACACATCTAACACCTTAAGAGATTGGTTTAATGGATGTTAACGACTTTCATGACTCTGGGCTAGTGCAGAAGGAAGAAAAAGGAGACGAATGTATATGGAGTACTTGTGCGTGATTTTCAACTTTTGAGGCAGTATTGAAAGACAATGAGTGCATTGGTTGAGACGTAGGACGAAATTGCCTTGCAAGGACCATTTGCGTGTTGTAGGTAATATTTGATGCCAGTAGAGAGATGCACTGAGCGCTGAACCATTGTGGATTGTTAGTGTAAAATACACCGGTAGTATGAGGCACTAAGCTGCTGTGTAATAACTTGCCACCTCAGGTAAAGGTACGTGAGATCAAGAAACTGAAGACGCAAAACTTGTTTCACTATTTTCTATCTACTGTTGACAGGGGATGCAACTGTCATCTGGTGGAAGCCCACAATTGTGATGTTAAAACAGTTTTACAGCAATACGAATACCACCCTTGGATGCAATCGTTCGGCGAGGAACACTATAACGTGAAAAATGGAGGTAACATGAACTAACAAATACAGGTACGGTAACTACAATAAGGAAATAGTTTGCAGTTGTAATGAATATCATGATAAATCCTTATGCATTTTTATAGTATCACCGTTCTCCACATATACCCTTGTGTGTTTCAGAAAATTGGTACGAGATGCTGATTTAACAGAATACTTTTACTCAAAGACAATAATCAAAAGAAATCATCAGAAGAGGGAGAGAGAAAGAGAGAGAGAGAGAGAGAGAGAGAGAGAAAGGGAGGGAGAGATAGAAAGAGGAAGGAACATCATGATAAACAGGTAGTATGTAAATGCAAAGTACTACCTCAGTGCTTAGCTGTATGGCGCGCCAGTAATTTATATACCTTGAATGCACAAAAAACGGACACGAAATTCCGTTTAGCATCCTTGGATACATCAGAAAGCTCAACTAATTTGTCATCTTTCTTTCAGTGAACCTCATCGGTATGAGTTATAATAGTATTATATTTTGCTGGTTAAATGTTTTCTTTCATTTCTTAAGAGGTCCAGAAGGCTAAGGCTAGATGTTTCAATTTTAAAGGCCCTAAATTTCAGTCACGTTTGTAAGGTAATGGACACTGCATTTTTCTTATTTTTGAATATGAGGCCAAACTGCCGTATTTGGTAGTCGCATTAAACTAGATAATTGTATCTAATGGTTTTACGTAAATTTTATTTGTCAAATGTTCTCAGGTACTGCAGCTTCGGGGTTTTACAAGTAATATGAGGCACACGACCTTCACGCAAACAGGAGGCAGATGTTCTGTGTGTGTGGGGAGGGGTTTGTGTGTGCGCGCGCACTCGAGACCAGTAAAGTGATGCCACGTATCTGTCGGCTCATACCTGCTGCTACTTGAGGTAACAGCTCAGCCCTTTGTGACTGGTTCCTTGCCACGACTTGCACCCCATTGCACCGCAGATGCTTATGGCTTGCTCGACCCATTTATGACTGCCTCGTGCCAACCATCTGTCACACAACGAGGTTATGCTTCAGAGGTCGTCCAACCTATGGCTGTGGTCATAACTGAGTGAATGATTTGCTATTGCTGCATGATGACTGTGAATGCAGCAATTAATTGTAGATGGATTTGAGTATCTGTGGATTGTGACAACATGCGACCCACGTGTGTGATGCCATCAACGCACTGCCTTCATTCACGAGTATTCTCAGAACGTTCAGATTCTGTGTAATGTTGTGCGCCTGGTGTTCTTCTTATCCTGAGATAAATTTACCGGTACACCATTACGTAAAAACGAATGTGAGAAGGCTTGTAGTCAAGTGAATTTGTGTATTTTCTTATAGTTTACTTAGGAACCAGCTTTACCCTTATAATCCTAGGCGTGATATTCATCAGACGATGAGTACGTGAAACGAAAAGGAAAAATGATACCCATGTCCCAGTTAAAATGTCCTTGACGAATTTGTGCTAAAGGTGAAGCTCAGCACAATTTGTCCGCAGCTCGTGGTGCGGTGGTTAGCGTTACTCCCTCTGAATCACAAGTCCCGGATTCGATTCCCTCCCGGATTGGGGATTTTCTCTGCCTGTGGACTGAGTGTTTGTGTTGTCCTCATCATTCCAATGTCACCATCATCATTCGTGACAGCGGCTTGCTTGGATTGTGTAGAGATTGGACTGTGCAAAAATTGGGACTTTGTAAGGACGCTGATGACCGCGCAGCTGGGCGCCCTACAACATCATCAGCACAGTTTCATCAGCATCCACTTTTTTCACAATGAGAAGGTGATGTTACACAGCAGTTTATCCCTAAACTCTTAAGAAAGGGTTTAATGTCGTATGCACATCATCATGGTCAATGTAGTCGACCCTTTAATGGACCGCTATGGTCGCAGGTTCGAATCCTGCCTCGGGCATGGATGTGTGTGATGTCCTTAGTTAGGTTTAATTAGTTCTAAGTTCTAGGCGAGTGATGACCTCAGAAGTTAAGTCGCATAGTGCTCAGAGCCATTTGACCCTTTAATGCTATCTAATAACTGCAGATGATATTTTGTAATGCCAGGGACTGCACAGCAAATTTATGTCTTGTCATACATTCCTTTCGTAACAGTTAAGGCAGTCATTTTCTGCAGTAATGACGAGCATTTTGTAGGTGGTTCACAATAAGGGAGATTATGTGAAGCATCAAGCAGAGTAATAAATTCGTTGAGTGCTGAAAACTACCCTTGAAAGCAGGTAAAGAATGTAGAATTCTCTGGGTCCCAACTCCCCCCGACGGGCGAATGAGGGGCGCTTATCTGCGTAAAAGACAGTCTTGCTTGAGGCACTGTGAGGTTTCCATTCAGAACAGATTGAAACCTAACTCCAGCTTTCAGAGACCGTTAGTACAACCGTTTGTCTCAGCAGACGTGCTAAGCAGTAATGTTAGTTTAAAACACTTGTAACCAATTTTCTGACTGGAGAGCACGTTGCCGCGCTGGATTAGCCGAGCGGTCTCAGGCGCTGCAGTTATGGACTATGTGGCTGGTCCCGGCGGATGTCCGAGTCCTCCCTCGGGCATGGGTGTGTGTGTTTGTCTTAGGATAATTTAGGTTAAGTAGTGTGTAAGTTTAGGGGCTGATGACCTTAGCAGTTAAGTCTCATAACATTTCACACACAATTGATCATTTTTTTCAGAGCCTTTCTTTCTTGTGTGTACCTACGTGTAATTCGTCAGCTTCAGAATCCTGTCATGGACTGGGAGAAGTTTCCTGTCTTCCTCCTCACACCTTGGAATTATTGATTAACGATGATAAAACCCACAGGAATTCGAGTTTGTTTAACTTATGTACAAAACCATTATTGAACGAAACTCGGAGCTCCCATTGCAATTTGTCAGCAATTTTCCAACACTTGTACAAACAGGCAAGTTACAGGTGGTTAAAGTAGATCACACTTATTGCTAGCAGAATGAAGAATAAATACTTGTGGACAGGCGACTGGTCAGAAAATACTTGCTGCCAGGTAACACTTGCACCCATATGGATGTTTCCATTGTAGTTCCGAGTGCAGAGATTCTGCTGATGTTCGTTATTATTTTTCCGGTTTCTTGCTTTGAGCCACACTCCATTCTTGCAGTATCCACAACTTATTCTCGTGATTATACATTTACTGTGCTCACTCACCTGACACAAAGATAGATTTCAAGAACACAATCCTTCGTTCTTGCATTAACTGTTAACTTGCTTATCTCAGTGACATATGTTGATACTTCATGATCATAAACGTTGAATCTTACAGTGACTGCTCTGTCCTTTACGGATAAAAAATCCTCTCTCAGTAATATATGCATGTGTAGTGAGGTACCTATAGAAGCACAACAGTATTTTTAATTTACTTTCTTGATTAAATGAAATTTATTTCTATTTGGAAAAGATATAATATGAAAAATGTTATCTGGCTTTAAAATGTAAAATCATAAAAATTATACCAGTTAAAATGTAGCGGAATAGAGTGAAAAACGACCATCTTCGTCAAATTAATATTCGTGGTCTTACTGACATCCTTCACTTGTCACTTTTCTCTTCATCTTTCTTCCTCATTTTAAATGTTTTGGCGCAAATAATTGTCTATTTTACACCAGTAGTGAGTTTATTTTTATTATTTGTTACCGCTAAACTATCTGTTATATTATTAACAATTTAACAAGTGGAAAAGTGGGTGACTGTTGTATAAACCTCAGGACACGCACTTAAGTTTTCATATATTTCTGGGGTACTATCTAATGCACAACCCAGTTATATTATTTTATCCGTATTTTCAGAAAATAAGGGTATTTATTTAGTGTAATTTTATTCATCTGCTCTGAGGGGCAAGGGTTGGTTGGTGGGAGTATATATTTCGTTTATCACTCAAAAGTATTTAATAATGTCACCCAAGGATACAAAGGAACACTATGTCATGTACACATATAACGATAAAGCTGTCATCAACCTGAAAAGTGGTTCGAACTCCATAGTAATTTTCTAGCCATGGTCCCGTTGCTTTCTGCAACTTCTCATCTCATTTATCCAGTCTGTTGTGAGCGGCCCTGCAGTTTAACAGGGAATACGATTCATAATTCGACTTCGCACTAATAACATCAACAAATCATTGTCGAACGTGAAAGAACAGTTACGCGTACAAAATGTATTTCGACCAATCCCGGATTGGTACTTGGACCGTCGTGATTTGTAATCTGACACTTACTCACTGTACCGCCGAGAAAATTGGAAATCATAATATTTACAATTTTTTTAGCTATTGAAACATACCGTCGCACATTAACAGAGTTAAAAACTCTTGTGAATTTTTCAAAATGAAATATTGAAGCCATTTAATGATGAGACTGAAGCACTTCACTGCAGGCAATTAATGGTAGAACGTCTGTTTGAAAGGATAAGCTGGAGATAGGACGATAAGCTTAGGTTCACAGTGGTGAGGCAGCAGGAGAATTTGGGCTTGACAAGCCGTAACATTTTGCTATGTACCACTGTGTTAGGCAAGTAGGCTTTTCTGTTCTTATCCAGTTACAGTTACGATTTGCATCAGCTGTGTGGGTAACTACTGTTTTCAATATTTCTTGTTACATTATGAAGCAGTAATTCTACTGAGATTGGTTGAATGCGACTAATGATCGACTATTCACATTTTAGATGTTCTCTAGAAAGGGGTCTTACATTATTTCCACCTTTCCTTACTTAACTGAATTTGCTTTGGAGTTAACAATTTCTGCACAGAGTGTTTCAGATGAAAACACATTCCATTTATTTATTTTTTTTTTTTTTTGGCTTTTCAGGATTACTTCGTTATATTTGCCCAGCAGTTGCATAGCATTGGCTGCAGCAGTCGACGTAGATATTTGCGTGATGCCCTAACATATCCCTGTTAAGCATTTGGGACTGCCGTGGCAGTGGTGTTGCGTTACATAAGCTGGAAGAGATGGAAAAAGTATCTTAACTGCGTGTCGACACCTCTCTCATCTTTTTCATCTAACCTTGCCAGGGCCGGCCGGAGTGGCCGAGAGGCTCTAGGCGCTACAGTCTGAACCGCGCGTTCGAATCCTGCCTCGGGCATGGATGTGTGTGATGTCCTTAGGTTAGTTAGGTTTAAGTAGTTCTTAGTTCTAGGGGACTGATGACCACAGAACTTAAGTCCCAGAGTGCTCAGAGCCATTTGAACCATTTGATCCCTTGTCAGGCGCCGACTGAAGGTCGTATTGGCAGTTGGTTCCCCTTGTTCGTAGTAGATAGTCAAATGAGTTACTACAAGGAGCGGTAAACTGTCGCAACACGACCCACCATTTGAAATAACTTACCTTTCCTAAAAGTATATTTGTTACATCTCTCAGATTATGGCGGTTGCTATTGCTATTGGTATGGGTTGCTATTGGTCGGCCAATACACAGGGGATTGAGGCTTGGTCCTCTCTCCATGAAAATAAGCTTAGGGCTATCAAACCGATCCCTACGGCTTGGACGACCTTCCCGGCAAGAGGAGGTCATTTTGGCCAGGTTGCGGATTGGGCATTGCCGATTTAGCCACCGCTACCTGTTGTCCGGTGAACTCGCCCCACAGTGCCCCTGTGGTCATCGATTGACGGTGCGCCATGTTTTATTATCCTGTCCCCGTTTTCTTCACCCTCGTGTTGTCCTATGTCTGCCGTCTACCTTACAGGAACTTTTAGTTGTGGCGCTCGAGCAGCTGCTCGCGTCCTTCGTTTTATTACACTGACGGACTTGTCCCAAAAGATCTAACTATTTTATTTTGTTTCTCTGCGTCTTTGTAAGTATATTCTGATGTTGCCCCCTTGCGTTTTTCTACGTATATTAGTGCACTAACGTTTGTGTCTGGGCGCTAATGACCTTAGTAGTTGAGCGCCTTAAACATATAAAAAAAGGGTTAATCCTGGTTGTGGAATGAGGCTGGAATTGTCGCCCGATGATGTCCAGTACTGCTCGACTGGAGACAGATCACGTGATCGAGCAGACCAAAGCAACATGTCGACATTTTGCAGAGCACTTTGGGTCACAACAGCGGTATGTGGCACAGCGTTATAGTGTTGGATAACACAAGCCGGAATGCTGTTCATGACTGGCGTACAGTACTGCAGTCAAGGTTCATGGGATATCCACAACAGTGTTCGTGCTCTCATACGAAATCGCACCCCAGACCGCAATATCGCAGAAGGAATATCCAGCTTTTCGTACCCCAACTACACTGTCTCATTCTTACTGGTTGTAGAGCTGATAAATGTCTCTTGACTAACATCAACTCACCTCGTTCAATCTCAAAGGTAACTATCGCTCACGAAATTTTCAGTTTGTAATTAAAACAAAAATGATATTCATTCTCATAGTGGCGCTACGGGATTGTTTCAGCTTTTTTCCTTCAGTGTATGCGGAATAAAAATACCTATTGCTCATGTGATCCGTCTCAGTGACAAATCTTCCATTCACATGTCGGAGAGATTCAGCGAAAGATGTAGGACATTAATACACCAGAAAATGTGTTTGTGGTATTACTCAAACGGATATAGAAAAATGGTGACTGGGCTAAGCGAATTAATTTTTGAGCGTGTGAAAACATGTAAACATATTACGTGAATGCGGGGTCGAGGACACGAGCGTGCGACGTCGCTTCGAAGCGATGCTATAATCTGAAAAGCTGCAACATATATTTAACTTATTCAAGGTTTTATATCAGTGGTCGTTTAACCATTTCTGTCGTCGTTCCTATAAAATTTTGTGCCCTGTTGCCTCCATGTTGGTCATAAGTTGTGCTAACAACAATGCTGTGTCACCTAAACCGTCGAGGACCGTTGCCTAGAAATTACTTCCGTATTCTCTCAAGTACTAGAAGTGCCTATCCGAATTCGCTGTTTGAGATATTGAGTGAAAGAAGCTTCAGCTTTGATTCAAGTGTTGTAGAGGGAATTCTGTGTTTCGAGAACAACTATCGAAACATTTTAAATTTCTTGGGGAGCTTTAGAAGCTTTGAGCGAAGCAAACACCCAGCTTCAGAACCGAGGAGCATTGTACCTGCAAGAGGTATGAGCTATTCCCGTATCTGTCAACTGTTTATTCACCTTTCGGAATCATCTGTAGTTAGAATATCGTAGAAGCTTTTAACTGTCTGTGTACTCAGTGGGGAAATACTAGCAGGTTGAAGCATGTTGTAGACTGTGCTGTGATAACAGAAACTGATGTTACTAACGGTATATCTCGTGAAACACAATTTTGTTTCAGTTTTTCATAGAGAGTCAAGTATTAAGTGTTTGCTTTTTCAGACAGATTTCTATACTTTCTGTTTGGCGCAGTTCATGCACTTTCATTTTGTGTTCTCAAACTAATTTCTTAGTTCCTCAATGGCAAACGTGTGAAGCGCATTGACCTTTTCCATTTTCCACCCGGTTGCTTTGACCCATGACATCCTATGTGACGTCATAACTTTATGTTGAATTGGACGTAAGCGGACTGTTATTAAAAGTTAGCCTGTGGCTGTGTTTCTTACCAGTGTAATCTGTGATGTCTGTAAATTATGCTGTTATTCCAAATACGTCTTGAAATACGAGGGTTTGGTTTGGGTGGAACCTGAGACCACAGATTAAACTGCCATGGAGAAACCAGTGACGATTATATTTTTATTCTGTTTTCTGACAAATAATTGTCTGTTTCTTTCTACATATCGCATGATTTCCCAGGGTAAGTGTTGCCAGGACCTTCAGAGCATAAGTAAAATCTTTGTGAGCGATTATGATTATCATTTGATTCTTACAATTATTTAGCTGTCTTTTTAATGTGGGAAGTTCATCGAGAGTGTGGTTAGCCCAAAAGGAATTACATTGTTGGTGGTAATGATATTGATAATGTTTTAATATGCAAATATTTGAGTCGTTTTTAGAATGTGACTGTCTGAGACGCTTCACTTATGAAATCCACTGTTCCTAAGACACTCAATTTGTTTTTACCTGTCGTTCACTCTCGCGGTGCATAACTTTTTTTTTTTTTTGTGGCTCGTAGTATTTGCTTAGCAGAATTGGATCGAGGTTTTGTTATTTATTGGTGAATTATTTGTTTTCGGTTTTTGAGCTGTTTATTTCCGTTTGTAGTGTGATTCCAATTTTTTGTACTTCTTTTCTTTCGGTTTATTCTAAAGGACTTTGTGTATATAATTTTTCGATTAAGTTTATGTTTTATGGGTGTTGTTTTGTATCTCTGTCTTCGGTTTAGAAGTAGAGTTCACACGAAATAACAACTGTCGATGTGTATGTCTTTTTCTTTTGTTCGCTTTATTCTGGAGAAATTCATGTGCGTCATCCTTGCATAATGAGATTCGCGTGTGTGAATGTTGTGTGTGTGTGTGTGTGTGTGTGTGTGTGTGTGTGTGTGTGTGTGTGTGTGGTGTGTGTTTATGGGGGGGGGTCTTGTTTGTATATACTGCGATACCATCTGTGTGTGTTTTTTTTTATATTTTTAGGTCTATCACGGGAAAGTTCCTATGCGATATTTGTCGATTATGTCGTTTTGTGGAGCCGTGTGTGATATCGCTGTCTTCCTTTGAGCTACAGGTCAAGCGAAGAATTCGATTCCAGTTCTGCCGTTTTTGCAGTTTTTTCTTTTTATGTTAGAGTAATTTGCAGGGGATTTGTTATCGCTATCTGTTAAAGATATATGAGTACAGTGTACGCTGCAATTAGGCTTGTTTTTTTATGTTTTCTTTTGCGTCATTCCGGAAGAATGTGTGTGTGTGTGTGTGTGCTACTTTCTAGTTATGTTGTATTGTGGAGGTGTTTAGTGCCATTGTCTTCATTTCATCTGTATTGGTGAAGCGAATTATTCGAATCCAATTTTGTGTTTACTATATATTTTCGATCGGTTTTTCTCTAGAGAAGTTCTTAAATGTTCTTAGGTTTGGTAACCTTTTTAGTATGTCCCCATCCACAACCCTCCCATTCCTGCCATTGACCCGGTAATTAGATTTCATATGGTGATTCAACAGTTCCCATGGTTTTTTGTTTGTTAAGAAGTGTGTTATACGATACACAACGGTATAATTTAAGAGAAACGATCGATCTCGGTCTAGGACCAGACCATCATCGTGTCCATAAACCGTCTCAGCTATCCGTCTGAGTAGACGGAATCGCAGTTTCAGATGTACATTGTTCGGTCGTTGATACTAGCTGTACATTCATAACATTACGTCTATTTAACGTCGACAACGTTTTTTCTCAATATTCCATATATGTAGATAATATCAATGATGGTGCATTGAGCGTCTGCTAACTGCTGTTCCAATTAAACAAACGCATAGGAGAGTTGGTTTTTGTACCACATGATTTTCTGGTTCTAGACCGAAATCGATCGTCTGTAATAAAATATGCCGTTACAGCTGTGTGCTGCATATGGCAGTTCTTAACATTCATTAAAGCTGTACAGCACCACATACCAAAAATGTTTTATGTTTGTTTTTGATTGTAATTGCCTATATTTCTGTCGCTGTCTTGAAGAATGTCATCGTGCTCTTATTAAATGTTATCTGTGGTTGTCGTAGTATCTCGTGTAAACTATCCACTTTACTCCAAATATGAGTCATGGGTCAGAGCAGACGGATATAATTGTAGCATGCTCTATTCCTTTCGGTTGCTGAGATTCACAATGACAACGATGTTAGCGATCTTTCTCGCTTGTCGATTACACATACATAGTATCTGTAGTCATAACAGGGTCATGCTGCTGGAATCTTCTTCCGTCTCTGAAAACGAACACATTTTGGAAACTGATGCCAACTGTTTAGTGTCATACTGAGCTGACCTTCTACCGTAACAAAGGAGTATAACTCTCTTAATGAATGAAAAAATTGAATTAAGAGCTTGGAGTATTTTTAATTGGTAAATTCTTTGTGAATTTATTAGTTATTCGGACGGTTTCTTCCTTTGGACGCTGCTGCATATCTTTCAACAGCAAAGCAGGATTATTTCGTCTGACATATATTTCATTTACAAAAAATTTTACTGCAGTGCTTGTTTATCTATTGATATCGACGTTCCAATAACATAATGTGCTCTGTATTTCATGGGATTGTTATTAGTGGGATTGTTATTTAATGTTGATCACAAGGTATGCTAACAACAATGCTATGTCACCTAAACCGTCGAGAACCGTTGCCTAGCAAATACTTCCGTATTCTCTCGAGTACTAGAAGTGCCTGTACACATTCGTTCTGTGAGATATTCAGTAAAAGAAGCTTCAACTTTGATTCAAGTGTTGTAGCGTCGAAGTTTGTGTTACAAGAACAACTAAGGAAACTTTTTAAAGTTCTTGCAGAGCTTTAAATGCTTAGAGGTAAGCTAACGCCCAGGTTCAGAGGCGAGCTGCATTGTAGCCGCAAGAGGTATGAGCCATTCACTTAAATGTAACCTATTTATTTAGCACACAAAGCCATCTGCAGTTAGATTATCGTACAAGCATTTAAATGACTGCGAGTTTAGTGGAGAAGCACAGGCAAGTTGAAGGTTTATGACAGGCCGTGTTATGATTTAGGAACAAGTAATTTGTTCAGTGTAACATGTGAAAGATCACTTTGTCGTAATTTTTCATACAGGCTCGTAAGTTAGGTGCCTGACTTGCAGAGACGAACCACTTGACTGAGTTTCTGACGAAGTTCACTTACGTTTGTCATCTTTCACAGATTAATCACTTAGTTTCACAGTGATAAGTGTCACCAACCTCCTTGCTTCTCAATTGTACGTACATGTTGGCTGTGATCATTGCACAGTCGTGCCGCTGGAATTTTCTTCCGTCTGTGAAGACGAAGACGCTTTGGAGACTGATGGCAGCTGTATAGAGTAACATTTAGTCGAGATGGCTCTGTAACAATAGAGTTTTCATCTCCTGTTGCTTCAGGAAATTGAATTAATATCTTGAAATGTAGTCAGCAGTTAAATCCATTGGGAGTTGATTAGCTATTCAGGTTTTTTCATTAGATACTGCTGGATACTTCCCAGTTGCAAGATACCATTATTTTGTGGTACATACAACGATTTATTTAAATTTTACCCATTCCTATCGACGTTGCTAAACAGTGTAGAGCTTTGCAGCTACTGTAGTTGCTGTTTAATGTTGTTCACAGGATATGCTAGCACCAATGCTATGTTACCTAAACCGTAGAGAACCGTTGGCTAGCAATTACTTGCGTATTCACCCGAGCACTTGAAATAACGGTAACAATTCGTCATGTGAGTTATTGAATTAAAATGGCTCCAGTTTTGATTCATATATTGTATTGCTACACTTTGTATTTCGAGTTGAAATAACGAAACGTTTTAAAGTTGTTGAGGACGTCTAGAAGCTTTGAACGAAGCGAACGCCCAGTTTCAGAAGCGAGTGCAATGTATCCGGGAGAGTTATGAACTAGTGATTTAAATGTCCTCTGTTTACTTACCATATAGCCTCAGATGCAGTTTCAATATCGTATAAGCTTTTAAGTGACTGGATGTGTAGCGGCGAAGTACTGGAACACTGTAACTTTACGGCGTAGTGTGATGTGATATCGCGGCATGAAAAATAAAAAAAAATTTAAAAAATTAAAAAAAACAGTTCCATTCACATTCCAGTACATTGTTTAAATACGTCATGCAGCTTCAACGGTTACGAGAGAGCGTGACTTATAGGGACAGATCGTTTTGCTGAGGTTTTCAAAATTTTAGTTCCTGGTATCGTCTATTCTTTAACTTATTATTTAATTTGACAACGAGAGCTGCTTCACCTATCTATCACGAAATCTTTTATATTCTACCTTCTGTGAAGAAGAAGGTAATACGTAAACATGTTCCAACTGCTTGCAGTCATAATGAGTTGACATGGCACCATATCAAACGTATTTTCTCTTTCTGTTACTCAAAGAATCTAAATTAATACCTTTGAACATCGTTAAATGTTAATTCCGTTGGGAGTTTATAAGGTGTACTGGCGTTTTCTTAATTCAAATGTCGCTGGTTAAATTTCAATCGTAAATATGGTTGTTATGTCGTACGTGTTGTTGAATAGTTCACATGGCGCCGAAGAGTGATTCTAGGTTTAGTGTTGAACTTAGGTTGTTGATGACTTTCCCAAAAAGAAGGAAAGGTGCAGCCCCGTAGGAATACACTGACTCAGAGAAAGGGTATTTGTAAAAATATTAACCTCCACAGACACTGCGGAGAGATTTGGGATTTAAACCACCAAAATGTTGCATAGATTATTTACTAGTAACTTCATATCCCCAACAACATGTTCCCTTAAGTACTCACTAATTAAATTACCGATCCTGCCTCACGGTGCCATATTGAACGAACGGATGGTAGTAACCAAATCGCGGCCTAATGTTTGTCCAAATGGGAAATTTAAATAACTATAATTGGTGTACATCTGCAACCAGTGTAGCGATGCACTGCCTTGCTAATAGTACTGTCTGTCTGTCTAATAGTGATAGCCTTAAATAACTGCTATCAAAACAATATTATTCATTGCAGAATAAATGTACCTCGTAATGAACACACCTTTGGCTGTCATCGAAGAACTAATGTTATTTTAATTCATCTGTTAGGAATTAGTAAAACGGAATTAAAATAATGAATTCCTCACCAGTCGTAAAAGAATAATGTTTTTCAAGTAAATCAATGATAATTAATCGATCTTGGCTTTACAGGTACTTTGTAACACTGACAGCTCTTATTATTGCAGAAGTTAAATTTAAAGACATGCCATCACGGTATCATGTTTTTTCTTGCGATACACTTGTGAGACATCAAAATAAGATTTTCTCGTGGACACGGTATGGTCGTATCTAACGTGCTGCCCGTTATCGTTCAGCAACGTGGAACTGTTTCAGCGTCACGATCTGCCTCATCTTAATACAGCCGTCAGGTGTAATAACATGAGACTTGGGGGTGCGCTGATGACAGAAAGCGTGGGTCACATTTCAGTGGTGTCTGTGGAGTCTATCAGCAGGACGGGTTTCACTAGACATGGCCTGCACCTCAACAGGTATGGGAAGGGGAGGTTGGGAAAGCTTATAGGTGACAGCATAGGTGGGGTTGGTGGGATCACTCATGGGAAAATTCCTGCAGTAGTGGGTGTTAGAGCTGCACCTTTTTTAGATTGAAGTCAGCTGATAGGTATCCCTGCTTAAGGGAAGTCTCTCTAACAAGGGAATCACTTTTGACAAAGCTTAGGTATTCGAGTAATGAGGGAATTAGTATATTTCATCAGAATATACAAGGTATTAGAGATAAAGTTAGTGAACTGCTTATAGATGTTGACTCTGAAGTTATTGGTATATCTGAACACTTCTTAAATAAGGAGATAATTCAGAGGCTTCCTTTACCAGAATACAGGTTGGCTGGCAGCTTTTCGAGGAGCTCTTTGCGGTGTGGGGGAATAGCCATATATGTGAAAAACGGCATCCCATTTGAGTCAATTGATGTTTCAAAGTACTGCACTGAAAAGGTGTTTGAATGTTGTGCAGGTGTGGTTAAATTTAACGGAGCTAAACTTCTAACTGTTGTTATTTATAGATCCCCAGACTCCGATTTTACAACATTTTTGTTAAAGCTAGAGGAGGTTCTTGGTTCACTTTATAGGAAATACAAAAAGTTAGTTATATGTGGTGACTTCAATATTAATTGTATAAGTGATTGTGCAAGGAAGAGGATGCTGGTAGACCTCTTTAATTCATATAATCTTATGCAAACCGTATTCTTTCCAACGAGAGTACAAGGGAACAGTAGAACAACCATAGGCAACATTTTTGTTCATTCCTCATTACTAGAAGGGCATTCTGTTAGCAAAAAGGTGAATGGCCTTTCAGATCATGATGCACAAATTTTAACTTTAAAAGATTTTTGTGCTGCAACACGTGTTAAATATAGTCATCAGCTGTTCAGGAAAGCTGATCCAGTTGCTGTAGAGACCTTTGTAAACCTTATAAAGGAACAAGAGTGGCAAGATGTTTATAGCGCTGATACAGTAGACGATAAATATGATGCTTTTCTCAAGACTTTTCTCATGCTCTTTGAAAGTTCTTTCCGTTACAACGTTTAAAACAGGGTACTAGCACAAACAGGCAGCCTGGGTGGCTGACTAGAGGGATAAGAATATCTTGTAGAACAAAGTGGCAATTATATCAAAACGTTAGAAACAGTCAAAATCTAAATGCAGCAGCCCATTACAAACAGTATTGTAAAGTGCTTAAAAATGTTATTAGGAAGGCAAAAAGTATGTGGTATGCAGATAGAATAGCTAAGTCTCAGGATAAAATTAAAACCATACGGTCAGTCGTAAAGGAAGTTGCTGGTCTCCAGGTCGAGGATACAGAATCAGTGCGTAGTGGGAATGTCCGTGTTACTGATAAGTCGCATATATGTACAGTATTTAATAATCACTTTCTGAATATAGCAGGTGAACTAAATAGAAACCTAGTCCCAGCAGGGAATCATATAGCGCTCTTAGAAAAAAGTGTTCCGAGACTGTTACCTGAAATGCTCCTCCATGATACTGACAAGAGGGAGATTGAGTTAATAATTAAATCACTAAAGACCAAGAACTCTCATGGATATGACGGGGTATCTAGCAGAATACTGAAGTATTGTTCTATGTATGTTAGCCCAGTTCTCAGCCATATCTGTAACTTTTCCTTTAGGAGTGGTCGGTTTCCTGACCGATTAAAGTACTTGGTAGTGAAGCCACTTTATAAAAAGGGAGACATTGATAATGTTGACAATTTTAGACCTAATTCTATGTCATCGGTGTTTGCTAAAGTTATCGAGAGGGTTGTATATACAAGGTTACTGGAGCATTTAAATTCACATAATTTGCTGTCAAATGTTCACTTTGGTTTTAGAAATGGATTAACAACTGAAAATCCTATATTCTCTTTTCTCTGTGAGGTTTTGGACGGATTAAATAAAAGGTTGCGAACGCTAGGTGTTTTCTTTGATTTAACGAAGGCTTTTGACTGTGTTGACCACAAAATACTACTGCAGAAGTTGGACCATTATGGAGTAAGGGGAGTAGCTTATAATTGGTTCGCCTCTTACTTTAAGAACAGAAAGCAGAGGGTAATTGTCCGCAACATTGAGAGTGGTAGTGATGTTCAGTCCCAATGGGGCACTGTTAAGTGGGGCATTCTCCAAGGGTCGGTGCTGGGGCCACTCCTGTTTCTTATTTATATAAATCATATGCCTTCTAGTATTACAGGTGATTCAAAAATATTTCTGTTTGCTGATGACACCAGCTTGATAGTGAAGGATCTTGTGTGTAATATTGAAACAGTAACAAGTAATGTAGTTCATGAAATAAGATCGTGGCTTGTGGAAAACAATTTGATGTTAAATCACAGTAAGACTCAGTTTTTACAGTTTCTAACTCACAATTCAACAAGAACCGATATTTTGATCAGACAGAATAGGCATATTATCAGCGAGACGGAACAGTTCAAGTTCCTAGGCGTTCGGATAGATAGTAAGCTGTTGTGGAAAGCCCATGTCCAGGATCTTGTTCAGAAGCTAAATGCTGCTTTATTTACCATTAGAACAGTATCTGAAATAAGTGACACTTCAACACGAAAAGTAGTCTACTTCGCATATTTTCATACGCTTATGTCGTATGGTATTATTTTTTGGGGTAATTCTTCTGATTCAAAAAGGGTACTTTTGGCTCAAAAACGGGCTGTTCGAGCTATATGTGGTGTAAGTTGAGAACGTCTTGTCGACCACTGTTCAAAAATCTGGGAATTCTGACATTGCCCTCACAGTATATATTTTCTTTAATGTCGTTTGTTGTTAGCAATATTAGGCTATTCCCAAGAGTTTGCAGCTTTCACTCAGTTAATACTAGGCAGAAATTAAATATGCATGTAGAATACACTTCCTTGACTCTTGTGCAGAAAAGAGTGCAGTATTCTGCTGCATCCATTTTCAATAAGCTACCACAAGAACTCAAAAATCTTAGCAGTAGCCCAAACTCTTTTAAGTCTAAACTGAAGAGTTTCCTCATGGCTCACTCCTTCTATTCTGTCGAGGAGCTCCTGGAAGAGCTAAAAAATTAAGCAAATTCCAGTGTTACATTGTTGATTTTCTTCATTTAAACTTACGACTTGTCACCTGAATATGTTTTTTTATATTTCATTTTATCTATTTCTAATATCATGTAATAATTTCATGTATTGACTCGTTCCATGATCATGGAGACTTCTCCTTAATTTGGTCCCACGGAACAATAAATAAATAAACAAAAATAAAAAAATGTTCCGAAGCATCAAGGCGTTTTTCTTCCGGTGTATGTATGGGAGGGGAGATAGACGATGGTCTGCGACTGGTAGCTTTGAGGTGAGCCACGTCACGTCGCATTACTGATATAATAAGCAAAACACGAAGGTTTTAGAGCTACTTTATTGTCGATAGGGTGTCAAAAGGTATTACAGACAGACAGATTTCTGTAAATGAATCTGCGGTTCGCTATCAACATTCCATGTGACAATTCATTATGAATAATACATCTAAGACAGGAACCTCTACTATACTATTGACTATGACGATTGTGTGTTGGTTTCCGTACAAGAAAGCAGTACGTTTATGGGAAGAGTGAGGGTTCAATGTGCTAAAACAGTAAAAATTCAACAAAGAATTAAAATGTAAAAAATGTCTAAACACCTTACTTACTCCCGCACACACACGCAAGCACGCGCGACTACACACGCACACACACACACACACACACACACACACACGCACACACTCACACACACATAGATACAAAAATTATGTTTAATACCATTTCGATAATTGATAATAAAGGTGATTGCGTTTCACTAGTATAGTAGAATGATCTAAAGTACCAACTAAGAAACTTATTACGTCAGAACGAGCCTCTGAAGCCCCAACGGTAGTGACCGACCGCCACGTCACACTCAACAGATAGGCTTCACTGGCTGGAGGGATCATCGTCAGTTTTCGTGATCGTATCTAAAATACAGCCACAGATGAACGTCACTGGCGAATGGATGGATTTCTTCATCACTCCAGAGATACACAAAATTTTTAAAATTTACCATATCAAATAAATGGCTGGTCTCCTCTTAGATTCACTTCTGCCTTCCGATCAAAACATAACGTGTACAGTAAATATGGCGTAAATGAATATTTACGCGACAGCCATTACAGATTTAACTGCCTTCTCACCAGACTATGAAGACATTAGCTAGAAATGGCAAATTAATGAGAAATGTAGCATATTCAGATAGTAGAGAGGGTATCTTCAGTGTGTGAAAGTGATATATATAAGGTCGGACTTGGTCTGATGACTGTGCAGTCACGGCTATTCCAACAGTCGTATGTCTTTCTCACCTGCAGGATAATGGTACGTTGTCTCTATGGGTTGGTTGCTCACAGGCCTCCTTGGCTGAATGATATGCTTGCTCTTTTCCCCACATCCCACAGGCTCCTGCTTCTCTCCTCCATATTACTAGCATACTATATCCCCTCTTCTGGCATTAGATAAGACGAAGTTGGTAGTCAAGCCGAGAGCCGATTAAATGGTTGCGACAACTCTACGGACGGCCAGTAATATTAACACTGACCAACTGGGAAGTTGTGTCTGGCATTAGTCAAGAATACCTGGACTATGATGCTGATACGGAGATGCTTGAATATGGAAAAGACCCTAATAAATTGTAGAGAATTATACTGAAATTTCTTGTAAGAGCAGAGTTTCACCTAATATGCGTCCAAGACAAGTGACTGGCTGAAGAGAACATTGCAAACCGTCTGGTTGCTCTGCGAGTTACCTGCTAACTGGGATTAATACCTGATGAACAGAGGAAATGTATTCCTGAATTTCAGACTTCGAAGCCTAATGTTGTTTTCGGACAAGTCAGAGAATAGAGAAACTGGAACTGTTGGTAAAAATTATCACAGCCCCACTTAATTCTTTTCCAGAGAAAGAACACACTGGAACAGAGAATGAAAAGGTCAATGGCAGCGCTGTACCTTGAATAATTCCTCTGTAGCCCTCTGTCGTTCCAGCTTAACAGTTCGCCCATAGCATAATGGTAGTTATTACAGCCAAACAAAGTATACTCACTATCGCTAATTACAGGCCCATACATTCTTAATAAGTGTTACACTTCGTAACACTTGTACATATTAAGAAGTATCGCTATGTCTGACTTATAAAGGTATTCTTTATGATAAAACTAAAATGTTCTTTTCCAACAGGAGCGTCAGTTTACACTTGACGTATTGTTTCTCGAGCTGCTGCAGAAACGACTGCGGGAAGAAGTAGAAATCCGTGCTGCTCCGGTGAGTGTAAATTAGATCTGTATATGGAATAATAGCGTTTGGTTTCAGTGTATTTTTCGTTTCCCGTTCACAAGATTACTCACTCACGAACGTGATACTGGTTAGTGCTCTGCTTCCGGGTATTTTGCCAAGTTGTTGTTTGTATTTTGTTGCACAATTCTTCGATGATCGTCCCAGGCGTCTTCCTCGGGTGCAGCGAGTTTTGCTGTTACGTGCACTCACTGCCTGCACGCCAACCGGTCCGGAAACGCCACACGACATTAAGACGGCTTCATCAGTCGTTGAAATATTGTGCACAAAATAGGGATAAAAACACAGCAAAATTCCCGGAAGTGTATCATTAATCAATCGCGCCTAGAAAACCTTAGATACCACGGGATATTATTTATGTGTCAGAATTACTATTTGCTGAGGTGTGTGGAAGAGTGACGTTACTTGGGTATTAAAGTGAATCACTGTACGCATCAACGTACGGATGCGCCTGTGCCCTTCTCTGCCAGAGCTTCATCCTCCCTCCGTTTTAACTCTTCTCCCCACTTTTTTTGCTGTTTTCTCTTCTCCCCACTTTTTTTGCTGTTTTCCCGCCTTGATGTTCGTGTCTTCCGTACCTGTGTTTCTCCAGCCTTGTGGTTTTAGGCTGGAGATTTTAGTGTGTTTCAGAGTGGTTGGCTCATCCTTTTTTATTCTTGCGATTAGCCAGCCTACGCCACTTGCTGTATGTTTTAGTACTTTCTACGGCAATTGTTTCATTTAGTGCACGTTTTCCCCCTTAAGCTTGGTTCTTCCGTTTTCTCTTTGAGTTATGTTCCCAGTTACTTTTACGACTTTTTCACTTTCCCATATTCTTTCGCTGAATGGTTTGTCCAAACCAACTAAAAAACAAATAACTGGAGGTTGCGTGATTAGCGATAAGTATAACACTGTGTTACACTTGGACATATTAGCAAATAGCATAAACTCTGTATTATTACGCACGTTGGACATCATAAAACTAAAGATGTCTTTTCCAACAGGACCGTCAATTTACACTTGACGAGGTTTTTATGGAGCTACTGCAGAAGCGGCTGCAGGAAGAAGAAGAAATACATGTTGCTCCGGTGAGTGTAAATTAGTTCAGTACAGGGAATAATGGCAATAGGTTTCAACGTGTAATATTCGTTTTATGCTCAGATCAATACTCTCTCACGGAGGTTGCAGTAGTTGGTGCCCCGCTGCGGGTGTTTCGCCGAGTTAGGATTTGTGCAAAATGCTTCGATGACCGTGACTGGAGTGCAGCGAGCTTTGCCGTTGTGTGCATTCGATCCCTGGACCTCATCTAGTCAGGGAATGTCATACGACCTGAAGTACACGACTAGGTCGGTCGTTGAAATGTTCTGCATACAACAGGAACAACAACTCAGCATAACTCCCACAAGTACTTCAATAACCAATCGCGCACACAAAAAACTTGTACATCATGGGACATAAGTACTTGTTTAGTATTATTAGGTGGTCAGACATGGACTGAGTAGTGATAATACTTGAATATTAAAATCGATCATTGTACAAATATTATCAATAAATGTAGGTAGCAAAATTATTGATAAATGTAGCACTTACTATAAAGCGGCCATGTTAGAATCCAGCATATGTTCAGTATTACTCCACATGTTGGATATCAGAAAAGTAATAAGTTCGTTTCCAACAGGAGCTTCAGTTTACGCTTGACGCGTTTTTTGAGGAGCTACTGCAGAGATGTCTGCAGTGAGAAGAGGAAAGCCACACTGCTACGGTGAGTAAATCTTCGATCTGCAGATTTTAGTTTTTAAGTGTATTTCTGGTTTCTTGGCCACATCGTAACTCCTTTCTGAACGGTAACCTGCGTTTACGGTATTGTTTCGATTCTACAATTGTACGTTTTTAATATCACTGAAATACTGTCCGCTTAGGTACAGAGGCAGGCCTACAAAATGCAAAATTCTATGGTCGAAACGTAAATTCTGTTGTACTGAGCTGTGGGTGGTTATCACGATGCTTGCAATACTATTCTTCTATAACGGTTTTGAAATGTGAGCTGATACGCTGCCTTTTTCGACAGTGTATTACATCGCCCTACTATTGCTAGGTTCTACGTAATCCTAAGAATGAACGGTACAATATGTTTTCTTACCCTTTCACAGTATGGAAGGAGTTTCAGAAAACATTCCTATCTCCTCCCGTCCACGAAAGAGTTATCAACTTTTCACTATAGTTTCATGTTGATCAACGTATGCTGGTCTTTTCGTTCTGTTCTATTATACTGCATCAAGGATTACTTTTCTGACATATAATTATTCATGACACCCTCGGAATTTCAATTCAACATTTTCGGGTTTTAAGAAACTCTATGTTTCTGGGACAAGTGCATATGCCAACTGTCTCAGCTGCCTTGGGTGTAGAACGTACTTCAGTCTAATGGTCAGTATAAAAGTAGAAATATTCTCATACTTGTGACAGCCACCTGCCATCATGATACAGTGATCAGAAGAAACTGTACTAAGGGAACAGAATAGAGGCAAACAGTCATTGCTGGTAGTTCTCACATTTAAATTCTTATTCATAATACTTAGCACTCTTGAGTTGATAAGTAGGGGAGCAGAATCATCCCTTCACTATACTCGTATCTGTGACGCAAAGCAATTTATAAAGTGTATTGTCATTGCAATCTATTACTACACTTCTGTCAATAGTTATAAACTAGTATCTCCATTTCGTGTCTATTTTACAGTCTCAACAATATCGATACAGAAATCGACCCTATATTAGCCTCGGGTCCTACAATAATTTTGCAGTTTTCTTTATATATATCAACCCACCATAAAGTGATCACGTTTCTAATTCTGAAATTTAAATTTGTCGACAGGTCACTCCAGTGGCCTCCCGGCCAACCCACGGAGGCTCAGCACTCCACCCCATGCAGCTCTTCACAGCCACCAAGTCTTTTGCTGCCTGCTGGGGGCACCGTCGTCAACTCGGCGCGTGGAGAAGGCCGTCTGGCTGCTAAACTATTCCACCACGATACCGTGGCCAATACCACCTGAAACCAAAGATGCCGATTCAATAAGACTTCGGCTTAATGGGATAATATAGTCTCGTTATCTATTTTAGTTCTAGTGAGGTGGCATCGTGGTAACGCACGGGCCTCGCATTTGGATTGGCAGTGGTACAGCGCAATAAGTCGTCCATCAGCATCTATGGCTTCGGTGGTATCTTTAAGTAGTTAAGGAAACCGCAAGGATGTTTCCCTCGTAATTCGACTCGCACGATTTTCTCCACAATATGAATTCCGTTTGTTATTACCTCTTCTTCGATGGACGTTAGGTCTGAATAATTCTTACATATTTTCTTTATTGATTAAGAGATTCATTTGAGCAATATTTCTCTTTTAAAAGCTATTGTAATATTGGTGCGCCAATACAAGCATTTAGAACCCACAGAACTTGCCTTTCAAAATTTGATAAGTAAGGTCATCAGCAAATTCATTCAAACTAATAACACTCAAAAGAGTAATGTGACTAAAAGATCTCTGCATCTAGGGATAACATGTTAGCGCATGTCATCCCGACGGTTACTTATTTGCTCAGTGAGCTACATATAATATAACCCTAAAGTATGCAGAAACTACATCATAATCACCATTTGACTTCGTCAGCACATATTGTTATCGGCACTCGGTTAGTTTGTTTTCATTAATGACCCCATAATCGTTCCTGCAACACTATGTGGGTGTGAAATAGGAAGGTACGTTGACACTCTAAGCAATTGGTCATGAAAGTAGCATTTGCAACTGGGAAATATAAGTTAATCACACTTAGTGTAATCTAATTGATGCTGCATTTCCGTGTTCTCCATCGTGCGAATAATAATTGGTTACCATAGTGATGCAACTACAAACATGTAAACGAAGCACCTGTGCTACGAACGCATGGCTCAGCCGTAAGACCTATACACTGTAGTGTTGGCAGAAGAGCCAACACTGTTTTTCTAGAGGAGGCCGAAATGCACGCGTTTAATTACACGCTGACTGGCGTGAGGTCTGGAACAGGACAATATCTTGAGAATTGCAAATAAAGTAAGTAGTTGATGTAATACTTAACTTTAATCCACAATTGTAGAAGATCGCTCTTGATGATACATGCTTCATAATATTAATTATCGATTGAATACGGCGCCTTGCTAGGTCGTAGCAAATGTAGCTGAAGGCTATGCTAACTATCGTCTCGGCAAATGAGAGCGTAGTTGTCAGTGAACCTTTGCTCTGAACGACGGTTGTACAACTGGGGCGAGTGCCAGGACGTCTCTCTAGACCTGCCGTGTGGTGGCGCTCGGTCTGCAATTACTGACAGTGGCGACACGCGGGTCCTGCGTATACTAATGGACCGCGGCCGATTTAAAGGCTACCACCTAGCAAGTGTGGTGTCTGGCGGTGACACCACATACACAATTCACAAAGTGAGCGTGACCATTCAATGGTTATAGCGCGGACGTCGCTTCTCATTACGTACCCTTTCCCCTGTGATTTCTAATACTTTACCTATCACTTTGAGCACAGTAGTAGTGTCAAAGAAGAAACGTCTGTAGCAGTAGACTCATTTTTACTTTTTCTTTCCATTTCCCCGAAAGTAAGGAGTTGGTGCTCGTCTCACAGAAAATTGAAAATATCGAATGAGGAGGGGAAATGAATATGCAATCGATCTGCCCAAGCTCAGTGAATAAGTGGATCAATGTTAATCACAAGGGAGTTACACATTCGATATATTAACATTGACACACGTACCTTCCCCACATGCAAATTAAAAAATATTGACCAAAATACTTCATTCGATGACCCAAAAGAAAAAGAGAAAAGAAACAAAAACATTGATCTACACAATTCCTCCAATTACTTAATTAAAAAACATTGATACACTTACTTGCGTGCACACACAGATCGATTGCGTAGCAATAGGAAGCACAGAAATATTTCACTACAATTTCTTGTATATCATGAGTTGTGACGCTGTCCTTCGTTCGTAGATACTAGCATAGTTCCAATAGCTACGACGCAAATAACGAGCAAATAAATCTATAATCTACATTTACGGCAATGTTTCGCCCTTTCTTCCAAAAGTATTACTTCGAAACGCGTTGTCTGCCTGCTGATCTCTCTTTCGCTGTGTATCATGAACAGCTGGCAACGTTCCAGCTTGAAACACAAAAGTACGGCACTGGCCCTATTCTAAACTTTTCCTGAAACATCGGTCGCCGTACATAACTCAACTGAAAAACTTGTCACCAGTACAAATAGGAGAAAGTAATTCCAATACAGAAAGCCAAGTATTGATGCCAATACATACGGCCAAAAGTCGCTGAAATTGACTGAACGCCGTAACAAGAACAACATTTGGGATTACCGCACGTTCCGATTCCACACGTCTACGTTGACCTATGACGTTATATCGGGGATATAAAGCGTACTTTATTTTATTATGTCAACCACAGATTTAATAGCAGGCCTCTGGCGTACTTCAAGATTACTACCACAAGATAGACCATTATGGTCGCAAACATAAGAAAGATGCGAAATATTTCAGTCACTTAATGAAACAAATGAGACAACCATGGGAATTAGGGAGTTCTATACGGCGCAAAATAAAAATACAACAACAAGACTAACATCACTTGCCGACCGCTGTGACGGAGCGGTTACAGGCGCTTCAGTCTGGAACCGCGCGACCGCTACGATGGCAGGTTCGAATCCTGCCCCGACCATGGACGTGTGTGATGCCCATAGGTTAGTTAGGTTTAAGTAGTACTAAGTTCTAGGGGACTGATGACCTCAGATGTTAAGTCCCATACTGCTCAGAGCTATCTTAACCTAACATCATTCCAAGAGAGTCACTTAATCGAAATATAACCCTCACGAATTCTTCCAGAATGAACCCAACCAAAAAGAATAAGAAACACACAGCTGGAATAGAATGTTTCTCTAGACCCATGTAGCTCAAATGAATACAGTGATTCCACCCCTCCCCCCTCCCCCATCCCACGCCAAAGAAGGAAATCCATTATGATCAGTACTGGAAATTTCACCTGACATACATAGCTGAAACGAAGACAGTGATGCAGACAATCCCCCACCTACAAAGCTAATCAGGGGATTTAAATTCACTATGCCAATACAGCACCAATGAAGACATCGGTTCAATAACTCCCGTCTCCCCCTCCCCCCAACCCCACTCCCCTCAAATAAAACTTAACAGACGCAAATCTAAGAACTTCATTTTAAATAAATATACTTTCCATAAACCAACTACGCATTACTTAACGACCGTTGATGGTCACGTTCCAAAAATGTTATATCAAAGTGGCCCCAAATCACACACACACACACACACACACACACACACACATGCGCGCGCGCGCGCATACAGAAACCATACTGCAAACAACTAATTATTTAAACACAACTCCAAGGCAAGAATCCACACAAACGCACAACTTTAGAATACCAAACTGTAAACTAAAAGCAATAGTTCAAAATCTAGAAACAATTAGAGAACCAGTAACTACTTAAGACTCGTTCCCATTCAACTGCACCTTTACTATAAATCGAGTCACAAACATAAACGTCCACCACAAAGACACAGCAACCGCATACAACACGTTTCTTACAAAAATAATCCATTTCGAAGGTGCCGCGGTGTTCCTACGTTAGTAAGTAACATCTCCATCGAAAAAAGCGCCAAAATCAAAAAACAACTAAATATTTGTGAGAAGCATGGTAAAAAACATTACGAACCGTTTCTCTCGCAACAATTTAAGTCCTGCCCTTCGTTTCCTGCCTACCCTTACCCTCGGAACTCGTGCCACATACAGAAAGAAAGAGCCAGACATTTGGGGATTGGCGCATGGTCTGATTCCATCAGTTGTCATTGATCCATGACTTCTTCTTTGGAATGAACAGAATATACGGTTTACACCAGTAATTAAGGCCAAACCGCTCACATCCTTCGCATCCTAAACTCAAGACGTCACATGGAACGTCACTGGTCAAAGCAATGGACAAAACGTGATATCGAAAACATGCCTTCACCAACACAGCGCAATTTAAAACAGCAAAATCAATTAGAGGGGAGTTGTACGCCCTAATCTGGACTTGGAAGTGGCAAATTACTTTATTCTGTCGCTCTTTACCGTCTTAACAGCCGTCCAACACAGGTGAGTCTGGTACACCCTTATAGATCACTTTCAGTTATTATGGCTCCAAACGTATAGGTTATGGTGTAAGGGAGCTCTACACGGCCGTCACTACATTATTCAGGGCGTATCGGGTGTACGTCCAGGAAAAAGTGCGTGAACTGCGAAGAATAGGGGTTGTTTCAGGACAGAACCTTCCGTCTACACCCAGCAGTCATCAAGGTCATAGCGGTGCTGAGCTACAGAATTTTCGCTTTAGCTTGACTAGTACAATGATTTGCAGTAGAAAAGATAGGATGCCGGCAATACGGCAGCATTGTAATTAGCTCAGCTCGAGCCTTTGATATCGCCCGTTGGGTTTGAGCTGTGATGTACTGGCTTGGCGAGTGACATACGTGTGCTGAGCGAAGGTTTGTTTTGTTTAGACGAGCTAGTAGTGTCAGCTTATGCCATGCTTGTAATTTGAATTGGGTTCATAGAGAGCGTTGCAAATTCTGATGGTATGGGCACGTTATTGAATCCATATGTTTAGTTAACAGAAAATAATGAGTTTATGCTTCACTCTAACAATATATACAGTCACGACACTCACTGCTGAGAAAATTGTTCCCATCTGAAAGTTTGTGCAACTCTAGCGCCACAACAGAAAACAAAGCAGCGGTAAAATTATAGTTCCTTTTTAATCATTTCCTCGTTAATTAGTTACATAATTATTAAATTATTATGGTCATGAGATACATGTAAAACGAACGAATCTCCTTGATTCAGTGACATAAGCTACAACATAATTCTAAAGAAATACTTTCGAATGTGTGTATAAAATGGTTCAAATGGCTCTGAGCACTATGGGACTCAACTGCTGTGGTCATCAGTCCCCTAGAACTTAGAACTACTTAAACCTAACTAACCTAAAGACATCACACACATCCATGCCCGAGGCAGGATTCGAACCTGCGACCGTAGCAGTCGCACGGTTCCGGACTGCGCGCCTAGAACCGCGAGACCACCGCGGCCGGCAATGTGTGTATAACTGTAGCTTACTCCACTGAAAACAAGACCATACTAACACACATTTAATGCATGAGAATACTTTTTTTTTTCCTTTTTGTAATACGCCAGACACGTTCCTTGACACGTAAAACGTTTTATGGTACCTAATGTTTCGCACAGTCCTACACTCCATCAACTTTTTAACACGTAAATATCTTTGTAAATGTAATTACTTTAGTTGCAAAAGCGGATGTGTTGATGATTCTTGTCATCTAAGGCTCAGATTCAGCAACAATTGTGGAATTAGTTTCTTCTGTGGGATATAGTTTTATTGTTAATTTTTCTTTTATTATCACATCCGTGAGCGTTTTTTCTCCAGCTACAGTTGTGTTAGCTTGTCCGCTACATGAAATAACGTAGGTATTGTATTGCATACTGGTTCCTTCGTTCACTATTCACTGATTTGACTGGAAGTGTAGCGAAGGGAACTTACGTTTTTGAGCAAATATACGACGCCTTTCAGCAAAAGGTCAGGTCTGCTGCTGTTTTCTAGCACTTTTTCGGTTCTTAAGGAACACCACATTCTCAAGTAAATATCTTTAGGTTATAAGAATCTCGTGAATAAACAGTTCTGTGACATAGAGATTCACACATACTAGGGTTGATAAGGAACCTAAAAAAATGGCAAATATACTGCTTTCTTCTTCTTGTCGCTGCAGTGTATTGCGGTGCAGGCGCTTCTGTTTGTAAAAACCGTTCTACTTACCAATATAAAAAGTTAAGATTAGCTTTCGCTTTTACAAAACCTCGGAGAACTCTTCAGTATAACTTCCTGGCCGCTTTGCGCGTTGTAATCGCGCTGGGCAACAGAAAAGCGGTGGAGTGTCGCGACTGTATATGTTAGACTGTGACTCTGCTTACACTCCCAAGCAGCCAGAGCTTAAACATTATCTTTGATCTTACCATTATTATCTTAGTAACGAGAGTAGGCAATGACTAATAACATATGTGTACTTGGAATTACTTTTAAATGCATCATCCTGTCGGAATTTATTCTTCTTATTTAATAAATATTAATCGTAATACCACTCAAATAAGGAAAGGTGATACTTCGATTATTACGAAATGCGTACGTCCGCACAAATTTAATTCTAAATAACAATTGGCTATTTTAACGTAAGTGTAAAACACGTGACATTAATAACTGAAAGTGGTCTATAACGGTGTACCAGCCCAGCTGATAAGACAGTAAAGAGCGATAGAATAAAGTAATTCGCCATTACAAATCCAGATTGGGGAGTACAACTCCCCTCTGATTGATTTTGCTGTTTTAAATTGCGCTCTGTTCGTAAAGCCAAGTTTTCGATATCGCGTTTTGCCTATTGCTTTGACCAGTGACGTTCTGCGTGACGTTTTGAGTTTAGGATGCGATGGACGTAAGCGTTTTGGATTTAGTGACTGGTGTAAACTGTATATGCTGTTTATTCCAAAGAAGAAGTCATGGATCAATGCCGACTTGTGGAATCAGACCATGCGCCAATCCCCAAATGTCTGGCTCTTTCTTCCCGTATGTGGCACGAGTTCAGAGGGTAAGGGTAGGCAGGAAACGAAGGGCAGGGCTTAAATTGTTGCGGGAGAAACGGTTCGTAATGTTTTTTACCATGCTTCTCACAAATACTTCGTTGTTTTTTGATTTTGGCACTTTTTTCGATGGAGATGTTACTTACTAACGTAGGAACACCGCGGCACCTTCGAAATGGATTACTTTTGTAAGAAACGTGTTGTATGCGGTTGCTGTGTCTTTGTGGTGGACGTTTATGTTTGTGACTCGATTTATAGTAAAGGTGCAGTTGAATGGGAACGAGTCTTAAGTAGTTACTGGTTCTCTAATTGTTTCTAGATTTTGAACTATTGCTTTTAGTTTACAGTTTGGTATTCTAGAGTTAAAGTTGTGTGTTTGTGTGGATTCTTGCCTTGGAGTTGTGTTTAAATAATTCGTTGTTTGCAGTATGGTTTGCGAAAAAAAAAAGAAATGATCGTATGGCATTGGTGGCCGGGAGGCCCCATGCGCGGAAGTTCGGCCGCCGTATTGCAAGTTCTCTTTAGTTGACGCCACTTCGGCGACCTGCGAGTCAGTGATGATGAAAGACACACAACACCCAGTCATCACGAGGCAGAGAAAATCCCTAACCCCGCCTGGAATCGAACCCGAGGCCCCGTGCGCGGGAAGCGAGAACGCTACCGCAAGACCACGAGCTGCGCACGGTTTGCGTGTGTGTGTGTGTGTGTGTGTGTGTGTGTGTGTGTGTGTGTGTTTTGGGGCCACTTTGATTAAATACTTTTGGAAGGTGACCATCAACGGCCGTTAAGTAATGTATAGTTTGTTTATGGAAAGGATATTTCTTTGAAATGAGGTTCTTAGATTTGTGTCGGGTAAGTTTTTATTGAGAGAAGTGGGGTTTTGGGGGGGGGGGGGGGAGGGGAAATATGGAACCGATGTCTTCATTGGCGCTCTATAGATATAATGAATTTCTTTATCCTTATTAGCTTTGTTGGTGGTGGACTGTCTGCATCGCTGTCTTCGTTTCACCAATGTATGTCAGGTGAAATTTCAAATATTCATCATAATCCATTTCCTTCTTTGGCGCGCGGTGGGGGAGGGTGGGGATGTCACTGTATTCGTTTGAGCTACATAGGTCTAGAAATACATTCTATTCCAGTTGTGAGTTTCTTATTCTTTTTGGTTGGTTTTTTTCTGAAGGAATTCGTAAGGGTTATTTTTCGATTATGTTACTCTCATGGAGTGATGTTAGTCTTATTGTAGTATTTTTATTTTGTCTCGCCTAGAACTTCGTAATTCCCATGACTGTCTCAATAGTTTTATTTCATTAAGTGACTAAAATATTTCGCATCTTTCTTATGTTCGTTCGGGACCATAATGGTCAATCTTGTGGTAGTAATCTTGAAGTACGCCAGAGGCCTGCTATTAAATCTGTGGTTGTCATAATAAATAAAGTACGCTTTATATCCCAGATATACCGTCATAGGTCGACGGAGACGTGTGGAATCGGAACGTGCGGTAATCCCAAATGATGTTATTGTTAATGCGCTCCGTCAATTTCAGCGATTTTTGGTCGTATGTATTGGCATCAATTTTTGGCTTTCTGTATTGGTATTACTTTCTGCTCTTTGTACTGTTGACTAGTTTTTCAGTTGAGTTATGTACGTCGACTGATGTTTCAGGAAAAGTTTAGAATAGGGCCAGTGCCGGACTTACGTTTTTCAAGCAGGAAAGTTGGCAGTGCTTGCCGTCATGTACTATGAGAGCAAAAGAAGGGGTGTCAGCTGCTCATGTTACACAGCCAATGAGAGACCAGCAGGCAGACATTGTGTTTCGATGTAATACTTTCGGAAGAAAGGGCGAAACATTGCCGTAAAAATGGATTATAGATTTATTTGCTCCTTATTTGCGTCGTAGGTATTGAAACTGTGCCAGTATCTGCAAACATATTCATTTCCCCACCTCATTTGATATTTGCAATTTTCTGTGAGTCGTGCACCAACTCCTTACTTTCGGGGAAATGGAAAGAAAAAGTAAAAATGAGTCTCCTGCTACAGACGTTTCTTCTTTGACACTAGTACAGTGCTCAAGGTGATAGGTAAAGTATTAGAAATCACAGGGGAAGGGTACGTAATAAGAGGCGACTTCCTCGTTATAAGCGGTAATGGTCACGCACGCTCTGTGAATTGTGTATAGGTCTTACGGCTGAGCCATGCGTTCGTAGCACAGGTGCTTCGTTTACATGTTTGTAGTTGCATCACTATGGTAACCAATTATTATTCGCACGATGGAGAACACGGAAATGCAGCATCAATTAGATTACACTAAGTGTGATTAACTTATATTTCCCAGTTGCAAATGCTACTTTCATGACCAATTGCTTAGAGTGTCAACGTACCTTCCTATTTCACACCCACATAGTGTTGCAGGAACGATTATGGGGTCATTAATGAAAACAAACTAACCGAGTGCCGATAACAATATGTGCTGACGAAGTCAAATGGTGATTATGATGTAGTTTCTGCATACTTTAGGGTTATATTATATGTAGCTCACTGAGCAAATAAGTAACCGTCGGGATGACATGCGCTAACATGTTATCCCTAGATGCAGAGATCTTTTAGTCACATTACTCTTTTGAGTGTTATTAGTTTGAATGAATTTGCTGATGACCTTACTTATCAAATTTTGAAAGGCAAGTTCTGTGGGTTCTAAATGCTTGTATTGGCGCACCAATATTACAATAGCTTTTAAAAGAGAAATATTGCTCAAATGAATCTCTTAATCAATAAAGAAAATATGTAAGAATTATTCAGACCTAACGTCCATCGAAGAAGGAGGTAATAACAAACGGAACTCATATTGTGGAGAAAAACGTGCGAGTCTAATTACGAGGGAAACATCCTTGCGGTTTCCTTAATCTACTTAAAGATACCAGCGAAGCCATAGATGCTGATGGACGACTTGTTGCCCTGTACCACTGCCAATCCAAATGCGAGGCCCGTGCGTTACCACGATGCCACCTCACTAGAACTAAAATAGATAACGAGACTATATTATCCCATTAAGCCGAAGTCTTATTGAATCGGCATCTTTGGTTTCAGGTGGTATTGGCCACGGTATCGTGGTGGAATAGTTTAGCAGCCAGACGGCCTTCTCCACGCGCCGAGTTGACGACGGTGCCCCCAGCAGGCAGCAGAAGACTTGGTGGCTGTGAAGAGCTGCATGGGGTGGAGTGCTGAGCCTCCGTGGGTTGGCCGGGAGGCCACTGGAGTGACCTGTCGACAAATTTAAATTTCAGAATTAGGAACGGATCACTTTATGGTGGGTTGATATATATAAAGAAAACTGCAAAATTATTGTAGGACCCGAGGCTAATATAGGGTCGATTTCTGTATCGATATTGTTGAGACTGTAAAATAGACACGAAATGGAGATACTAGTTTATAACTATTGACAGAAGTGTAGTAATAGATTGCAATGACAATATACTTTATAAATTGCTTTGCGTCACAGATACGAGTATAGTGAAGGGATGATTCTGCTCCCCTACTTATCAACTCAAGAGTGCTAAGTATTATGAATAAGAATTTAAATGTGAGAACTACCAGCAATGACTGTTTGCCTCTATTCTGTTCCCTTAGTACAGTTTCTTCTGATCACTGTATCATGATGGCAGGTGGCTGTCACAAGTATGAGAATATTTCTACTTTTATACTGACCATTGGACTGAAGTACGTTCTACACCCAAGGCAGCTGAGACAGTTGGCATATGCACTTGTGCCAGAAACATAGAGTTTCTTAAAACCCGAAAATGTTGAATTGAAATTCAGAGGGTCTCATGGATAATTACATGACAGTAAAGTACTTCTTGATGCAGTACAATAGAACAGAACCAAAAGTCGAGCATACGTAGATCAGCGTGAAACTATACTGAAAACTTGATAACTCTTTCATGGACGGGAGGAGATAACAATGTTTTCTGAAACTCCCTCAATACTGTGAAAGGGTAGGAAAACATATTGTACCGTTCGTTCTTAAGATTACGTAGAACCTAGCAATAGTAGGGCGAAATAATACACTGTCGAAAAGAGCTGCCTATCAGCTCACATTTCAAAACAAGTATAGAAGAATAGTATTGCAAGCATCGTGATAACCACCCACAGATCAGTACAACAGAATTGGCGGTTCGACCATAGAATTTTGCATTTTGTAGGCCTGTCTCTGTACCTAAGCTGACAGCATATCAGTGATATTAAAAACGTACAGTTGTAGAGTCGGAAAAATAATGGAAACGCAGGTTACCGTTTTGAAGGGAGTTACGATGTGGCCATTAAACCAGAAAACACTTACAAACTAAAATCTGCAGATCGAAGTTTCACTCACCATAGCAATGTGGCTTTCCTCTTCTCACTGCAGACGTCTCTGCAGTAATTCCTCAACATACGCGTCAAGCGTAAACTGACTCTCCTGTTGAGAAAGAACTTATTACTTTTCTGATATCCAACATGTGGAGTAATACAGAACATGTGCTGGATTCTAACATGGCCGCTTTTTAGTAAGTGCTACATTTATCAATAATTTTGCAAGCGACATTTATTGATAATATTTGTACAATGATCGATTTTAATATTCAAGTATTATCACTACTCAGTCCATGTCTGACCACCTAATAATACTAAACAAATACTTATGCCACATGATGTACAAGTTTTTTGTTTACGCCATTGGTTATTGAAGTACTTGTGGGAGTTATGCTGAGTTGTTGTTCCTGTTGTATGCAGAATATTTCAACGACCGACCGAGCCGTGTCTTTCAGGTCGTATGACATTCCCTGCCTAGATGGGATCCAGGGTTCGAGTGCACATAACGGCAAAACTCGCTGCACTCCAGTCACGGTCATCGAAGCATTTTGCACAAATGCTAGCAATTCGGCAAAACATCCGAAGCAGGGCACAAACTACTGTCTACTAAGACAGTATTGATCTGAACATAAAACGAACAGTACATGTTGAAACCTAATCCTACTATTCCCTATATTAAACTAATTTACACTCACCGAAGCAACACGGATTTCATCTTCTTCTTGCTGCCGCTTCTGCAGTAGCTCCATAAAAACCTCGTCAAGTGTAAATTGATGGTCCTGTTGGAAAAGACATCTTTAGTTTTATGATGTCCATCGTGAGTAATAATATGCTATTTGCTAATATGTCAGAGTGTAACAAAGTGTTATAGTTATCGCGAATTACGCAATCTCCAGTTATTGGTTTTTTGGTTGGTTTGGACAGTAAAGAGACTAAATTACATGGTCATCAGTCTCCATTTCCTTCTACAAATGGATCTCAGATTAAAACCATTCAGCAAAAGAATCTGGGAAAGTAAGAAAGTTCAAACGTAACTGGGAACATAACTCAAAGAGAAAACGATAGAAGCAAGCTAAAGGCAAAAACGTGCACTAAATGAAACAATTGCCGTAGAAAGTATTAAAAAATACAGCAGATGGCGTGAGCTGGCTGATCTCAAGAATAAAAAAGGATGAACCAGGTACTCTGAAACACACTAAAATCTCCAGCCTAAAACCACAAGGCTAGAGAAACACAGATAGGGAAGAGACGAACATCAAGGCGAGAAAACAGCAAAAAAAGTGGGGAGAAGAGAAAACAGCAAAAAAAGGGGGGAGAAGAGTTAAAATGGAGGGAGGATGAAGCCCTGGCAGAGAAGGGCACAGGCGCATCCTTACGTTGATGCGTTCAGTGATTCACTTTAATACCCAAGTAACGTCACTCTTCCACACACCTCAGCAAATAGTAATTCTGACACATGAATAATACCCCGTGGTATCTAAGGTTTTCTAGGCGCGATTGATTAATGATACACTTCCGGGAATTTTGCTGTGTTTTTATCCCTATTTTGTGCACAATATTTCAGCGACTGATGGAGCCGTCTTCATGTCGTGTGGCGTTTCCGGACCGGTTGGCGTGCAGGCAGTGAGTGCACGTAACAGCAAAACTCGCTGCGTCCGAGGAAGACGCCTGGGACGATCATCGACCTTTTTACTCAATGTTCTGGTGTGTTCTTTCTCTGGAAAAGAATTAAGTGGGGCTGTGATAATTTTTTCCAACAGTTCCAGTTTCTCTATTCTCTGACCTGTCCGAAAACAACATTAGGCTTCGAAGTCTGAAATTCAGGAATACATTGCCTCTGGTCATCAGGTATTAAATCCCAGTTAGCAGGTAACTCGCAGAGCAACCAGACGGTTTGCAATGTTCTCTTCAGCCAGTCACTTGTCTTGGACGCATATTAGGTGAAGCTCTGCTCTTACAAGAAATTCCAGCATAATTCTCTACAATTTATTAGGGTCTTTTCCATATTCAAGCATCTCCGTACCAGCATCATAGTCCAGGCATTCTTGACTAATTCCAGACACAACTTCCCGGTTGGTCAGTGTTAATTTTAATGGTCGTCAGTAGAGTTGTTGCAACCATTTATTCGGCTTTCGGCTTGACTATCAACTTCGTCTTATCTAATGCCAGAAGTGGGGATATAGTATGCTAGTAATATGGAGGAGAGAAGCAGGAGATTGTGGGATCTATGAGAAAAGCGCAAGCATATCATGCAGCCAAGGAGGCCTGTGAGCAACCAACCCATCGAGACAACGTACCATTATCCTGCATGTGAGAAAGACGTAAGACTCTTGCAATAGGCGTGACTGCGCAATCATCAGACAAAGTCCGACCTTATATATATCACTTTCACACACTGAAGTTTCTCTGACTCCTATATGAATAGGCTACATTTCTAACTAATGTGTCACTTCTAACTAATGTCTTCATAGTCTGGTGAGAAGACAGTCAAATCTATAATGGCTGTGGCGTAAATATTCTTATTCGCCATATTTTCTATGCACGTTATGTTTTGAGCACAAGGCAGAAGTGAATTTAAGAGGAGAGCAGCCATTTATTTTACTTGAAGTCGAGATATGGTAAATTTTAAAAATTTTGTGTATCTCTGGAGACGAGGTTGAAAGCTTTCCTGTGTTGCTGAGTGACCAGCAAATTCCGTTTTGCTCCAGGGATGAAGAAATCCATCCATTCGCCAGTGACGTTCATCTGTGGATGTATTTTAGATACGCTCACAAAAACTGATGATGATCCCTCCATATCAGCAGCCAGTGAAGAATATCAGTCGAGTGTGATATGGCGGTCGGTCAGTACCGTTCGGGCTTCAGAGGCTCGTTCTGACGTAATAAGGTTCTTAGTTGGTACTTAGATCATTCTACAATACTAGTGAAATGCAATCACTTTTATTAACAGTTATCGAAATGGTATTAAATATAATTTTTCTAATTATGTGTGTGAGTGAGCGCGTGTGTGTATGTGTGTGTGTGCGTGTGTGTGTGTGTGTGTGTGTGTGTGCGTGTGTGTGTAGTCACTCGTGCTTGCGTGTGTAAGTAAGGTGAATTGTTGAATTTTTACTGTTTTAGCACATTGAACCTCACTCTTCCCATAAACGTATTGCTTTCTTGCACGGAAAAAAAACACACCATCGTCATAGTCAATAGCCTAGTAGAGCTTCCTGTCTTAGACGTATTATTCATAATGAATTGTCACATGGGATGTTTATAGCGAACCGCAGATTCGTTTACAATAAATCGTGACATTCTGTAATACCTCTTGATCACCCTATCGACAGTGAAGCAGCTCTAAAACTTTAGTGCTTTGCTTATTATGATATCAGTAATGCAACGTGACGTGGCTCACCTCAAAGATACCTGGAGCAGCGACCAAGGTCTTGTCCAGTCGCAGACCTTCGTCTATCTCCCCTCCCATACAGCGGGAGAAAAATGCCTTGATGCTTCGGAACATTGCTGCAACGATAACCGGCAGCACGTTAGATACGACCATACCGTGTCCACGTGTAAATCTTATTTTGATGTCTCACAAGTGTATCTCAAGGGAAACTTGAGACCGTGATGGCATGTCTTTAAATTTAACTTCTGTAATAATAAGAGCTGTCAGTGTTACAAACTGTCTGTAACATCCAGATCGATTAAATATCATTGATTTACTTGAAAACATTATCCTTTTATGACTGGTAAGGAATTCGTTATTTTAACTCCGTTTTACTAATTCCTAACAGATGAATTAAAATAACACTAGTTCTTCGATTTCAGCCAAAGGTGGGTTCATTACGAGGTACATTTATTGTTCAATGAATAATTTTGTTTCGATAGCAGTTATTTAAGGCTATCACTGTTAGACAGACAGACAGTACTATTAGCAAGGCAGTGCATCGCTACACTGGTTGCAGATGTACACCAAGTATAGTTATTTAAACTTCGCATTTGGACAGACATTAGGCCGCGATTTGGTTACTACCATCCCTTCGTTCAATATGGCACCGTGAGGCAGGATCGGTAATTTAATTAGTGAGTACTTAAGGGAACATCTTGTTGGGGATATGAAGTTACTACCAGTAAATAATTTATACAACAGTGTGGTGGTTTAAATCCCAAATCTGTCCACAATGTCTGAGGAAATTACGATTTTTACAAGTACCCGTTGTCTTCTGAGTCAGTGTATTCTCACCGGGCTGCGCCTTTCCTTCTTTGTGGCAGAGTCATCAATAACCTAAGTCCAACACTAAACCGAGAATCACTCTTCAGCGCCAAGTGAACTATTCAACACGTACGACGTAACAACCACATTTACGATTGAAATTTAACCAGCGACATTTGAATTAAGAAAACGCCAGTACACCTTATAAAATCCCAACGGAATTAACATTTAACGATGTTCAAAGGTATTAATTTAATCTCTTTGAGTAACAGAAAGAGAAAATACTTTTGATACGGTGCCATGTCAACTCATTATGACTGCATGCAGCTGGAACTTATTTAGGTAATGCCATGTTCTTCACAGAAGGTAGAATATAACAGATTTGGCGACAGATAGGTAAAGCTTCTCTCGTTTTGAAATTAAATAATAAGTTAAGGGGCTCTGGAAAGGCTCAAAATCATGAAAAGTTCAATTTTTACTTTTTTTTCGTTTTCTGAATCTGCAGACTATTACCTTTTAATAGATATATAATTTATTCAATTCCGAAGACTACAACTATTTTTAAATTTTTTTTTAAATGTGTTCTACATGGGCGTGACCCACTGTGGCGCTGTTAAACTGCTGTCAAATGGTGTTATTATTAACGTCCGTGTTCATCAGGTACATTTTAGTGATGTGAGATAAAGTATGTATTGTGGCTAACCTGTGATGGTTCAATATATATCGCTGGTGTGATTGTCGATTGTTTCATGTTTATTTACTCTGTCGTTATCTCGAAAATATTCGTAATTAATTCTGTTTCTTGAGCCTCTGTTTTGTTGAAGTATAATAATGAGTAGAAATAAAGTTATTAGAAATCCTCTGAAGGCTTTTAAGAAAAGGAGAAATGTTGGAAAGCCAAAAGTATGTGTTATTACTGTAAACAAGAAAGACGATAACCAAGTGAGTGAACATAACCTCTCAAGTACACCTGCCCACAGCAGTCAAAGTGGGAAAGAAAATACTTCACAGAAGAAGCTTGGTTCAATGAGTGAAAACTATGAATGTTTTATGGGCGAATCGGATGTGAATGAAATATTTGATATGTCGGGTCTCAAAGGAATTTTTTCAAACTGTGTAAGATGTATTCATTGTAGTGAAGTTGGTCTGGAACTCTCCATAATAAAGCACGTAGGACTTGCTAGTGAAATACAACTGAAATGTGATAAGTGTTCATACATGACCACCTTTTGGAACAGTGTTGCAGTAACTGCAACTGAAGAAAATGGTAGCAAAATCTACGAACACAACAACGAGCGATGCTTGCTTTAGACAAGGAACGCCTTCGGGCTGCAGACAGGGCTGTAAAGAGTCTAGAAATACAAGCAAGAGTAAACAGGAGGAGGAACAAGAGGAAGCTGGAGGAGGAGTTTGCAGAGGATGAAGGTAATCCATCCTATGGACCTGGAATGCACTAAAAAGTTAATCCAATCTTTGTCGCTCGGTTCCCAAAACTTTTATTTTCTCATACTAATTACATGTTTTCTAAGGATCTTCCAAACATATTTGTTTCAAACTTTCAGTAAATGTTACACAGTACCTTCTGCATAATTTAACACAGCCTTTTTCCAAAAAACTGTATATTTTTGAATATATAAATAAAAAATTGCAAAAAATGTTGTGAATTTTCATTACAATTGAAAAAAAATCATCTTTAATAACTGAACTAAAATTTTGTAAAATCCCTGTGTTAAGTTGTAGCCCATATTCCAATAAATAATCTGTAAAAATTTCAACTTCCTACCTCAAATACTTTGTGAGGAAAGATGTAATTTATAAGCGTTATTTTAACATTGCAGGTATAGGACGTTCCGGAGCCCCTTAAAGAATAGACGATTCCAGCAACTAAAATTGTGAAAACCTCAGCAAAATGATATGTCCCCGTAAGTCACGCTCTCTCGTAACCTTTGAAGCAGCATGACGTATTGAAATAATGTACTGGAATGTGAATGGAACTGTTTTTTTTCCGTTTTACATACCGCGATATCACATCACACTACGTCGTAAAGTTTCAGTGCTACAGTACTTCGCCGCTACACAACCAGTCATTTATAACATTGTTGTTGTTGTGGTCTTCAGTCCAGAGACTGGTTTGATGCAGCTCTCCATGCTACTCTATCCTGTGCAAGCTTCTTCATCCCCCAGTACCTACTGCAACCTATATCCTTCAGAATCTGCTTAATGTATTAATCTCTTGGTCTCCCTCTACGATTTTTACCCTCCACGCTGCCCTCCCATACTAAATTGGTGATCCCTTGATGCCTCAGAACATGTCCTACCAACCGATCCCTTCTTCTGGTCAAGTTGTGCCACAAACTTCTCTTCTCCCCAATCCTATTCAATACTTCCTCATTAGTTATGTGATCTACCCATCTAATCTTCAGCATTCTTCTGTAGCACCACATTTCGAAAGCTTCTATTCTCTTCTTGTCCAAACTATTTATCGTCCAAGTTTCACTTTCATACATGGCTACACTCCATACAAATACTTTCAGAAATGACTTCCTGACACTTAAATCTATACTCGATGTTAACAAATTTCTCTTCTTCAGAAACGCTTTCCTTGCCATTGCCAGTCTACATTTTATAAGATTATAAGATATTAAAATTGCATCTGATTCTATACGGTAAGTAAACAGAAGACACTTAACTCAGTAGTTCATACCCCTCCCGGATAGATTGCACCTCGCTTCTGAAGCTGTGCGTTCGCTTCGTTCAAAGCTTCTAGAAGTCCTCAACAACTTTAAAATGTTTCGTTATTTGAACCCAAACACAAAGAGTAACAATACAACATATGAATCAAAACTGGAGCCTTTTTCATTCAATAACTCACACAACGAATTCTTGTCGTTATTTCAAGCGCTCGGGTGAATACGCAAGTAACTGCTAGACAACGGTTCTCTACGGTTTAGGTAACATAGCATCGGTAATAGCATAACCTGTGAACAACATGAAACAGCAACGCCAGTAGCTCCAAAGCTCTACACTGTTTAGCAACGTCGATAGGAATGGGTAAACTTTAAATAAACAATTCTATGTACCACAGAAAATGGTATTTTGCACTTGGGAGGTATCCAGCAGTATCTAATGAAAAAACCTCAATAGCTAATCAACTCCCAATGGATTTAACTGCTAACTACATTCCCAGATATTAATTCAATTTCCTGAAGCAACAGGAGACGAAAACTCTATTGTTACAGAGCCAGTTCGACTAAATGTTACGCTACACAGCTGCCATCAGTTTCCAAAGCATCTTCTTCTCCACAGACGGAAGATAGTTCCAGCGGCACGACTGTGCAATGATCACAGCCAACATGTTACGTACTGTTGAGAAGCAAGAAGGTTGGTGACACTTATCATTGTGAAACTAAGTGATTAATCTGTGAAGGATGACAAACGGAAGTGCACTTCGTCAGAAACTCAGTAAAGTGGTTCGTCAGTAAAAGTCAGGCACCTAACGTATAAACCTGTACGAAAAATAAAGACAAAGTGATCTTTCACATGTGACACTGTACTAATTACGTGTTCCGAAATCATAACACGGCCCGTCGTAAAACTTCGACTTGCTAGTGCTTCTCCACTATATTCGCAGTCATTTAAATGCTTGTACAATAATCTAACTGCAGAGGGCTTTGTGTGGTAAATAAATTGGTTACATTTAAGTGAATGGCTCATACCTCTTGCGGGTACAATGGAGCTCGCCTCTGAAGCCGGGCGTTAGCTTACTTCAAAGCTTCTAAAGCACCAGAAGAACTTTAAAAAGTTTCCTTAGTTGTTCTTGAAACACAAACTTCGACGCTACAACACTTGAATCAAAGCTGAAGATTCTTCTACTGAATAACTCACAGAACGAATTCGTATAGGCACTTCTAGCACTCGAGCGACTGCGGAAGTAATTGCTAGGCAACGGTCCTCGACGGTTTAGGTGACATAGCATTGTTGTTAATATACCCAGTGATCAACATTAAATAGCAACCCCAGTAATAGCAATCCCAGCAAATACAGAGCACATTATTTCATAGGAACGTCGGTTTTAATAGGTAAACAAGCACTGCAGTAAAATTTTTAGTAATTGAAATATGTCAGACAAAATTATCATGACTTGCTATTGAAAGATATACAGTAGTGTCTAAAGGATGAAAACGTCTGAATAACTAATAAATTCACAAAGAATTTACTAATTAAAAATACTCCAAGCTCTTAATTCAATTTCTTTAACCAATAAGAGAGTTATACTCCTTTGTTACGCGGGAAGGTCACCTCAGTATGACACAAAACAATTGGCATCCGTTTCCAAAATGGATTCGTTTTCACAGACGGAAGAAAATTCCAGCAGCATGACCCTGCTATGACTAAAGACACTATGTATGTATAATCGACAAGCGAGAAAGGTCGCTAACATCGTTGTCGTTGTGAATCTCAGCAACTGAAAGGTATAGAGCATGCTACAATTCTATCCGTCTGCTCTGACCCAGGACTCCTATTTGGAGTAAAGTGGTTAGTTTACGCGGTATACTACGACAACCAAAGATAACATTTAATAAGAGCCCGATGACATTCTTCAAGACGGCGATAGAAATATAGACCATAACAATCAAAAGCAAACATAAAACATTTTGAGCAGGTGGTGCAGTACAGTTTTAATGAATGTTAAGAACTGCCATATGCGGCACACAGCTGTAACGGCATATTTTATTACAGACGATCGATTTCGGTCTAGAACCAGAAAATCATCGGGTCCAAAAACCGTCTCTCCTATGCGTTTGTTTAATTGGAACAGCAGTTATCAGATGTACAAAGCTCCAACATTGATAATATCTATATATATGGAATATTGGGAAAAAACGTTGTCGAGGTTAAATGAACGTAATGTTCTGAATGTACAGCTAGTATCAATGACGGAACAATGTACATCTGAACCTGCGATTCCATCTACTCAGACGGATAGCTGAGACGGTTTTTGGACACGATGATGGTTTGGTACTAGACCGAGATCGATCGTTTCTGTTAAAATATATTCTTCCGGAATGACGCAAACTAAAACATAAAAAACAAGCCTAATCGCAGCGTACGCTGTACCTATATAGCTTTAACAGAGATAACAGATCCCCACCAAATGTCTCTAAAAGTAAAAGAAAAAAACTGCAGAAATGGCAAAACTGGAATCGAATTGTTCGCTTGACCTGTAGCTCAAAGGAAGACAGCGATATCACACACAGTTCCACAAAACGATATAATCGAAAAATATTGCATAGGATATTTTCCGTGATAAACCTAAAGATATAAAGAAATACCACTCAAATGGTATCGCAGTATATATAGAACCCCCCCCCCCCCCCCAAATACAAGTACACACACACACACACACACACACACACACACACACACACACACACACGTTCACACACACGAATCTCATTATGCAAGAATAAAGCGAACAAAAGAAAAAGACATCCACATGGACAGTTGTTATCATATTTCGTGTGAACTCTATTTCTAAACCGAGGAGAGAGATGCAAAAAAACACCCACATAACATCAACTCAATCGAAAAATTATATACACAAATTCCTTTAGAGTAAATCGAAAGAAAAGAAGTGCAAAAAACTGGAATCACACTACAAACGGAAAGGAAATTAACAGCTCATAAACCAAAAAAAGTAAGATAATTCACCAATAAATACCAAAACCTCGACCCAATTCTGCTAAACAAATACTACGAGCCACAAAAAAAAAACAGTTATGCAGCGCGAGAGTGAGCGACCGGTAAAATCAAATTGATCGTCAGAGGAACAGTGGGTTTCATAAGCGAAGCGTCTCAAACAGTCACATTCGAAAAACGGCTCAAATATTTGTATATTAAAAAATTATCAATAAAATTACCACCAGCAATGCAATTTCGTTGAGGCTAACCTCACTATCGAAGAATTTCCCACACTAAAAAGACAGCTATATAATTATAAGATCAAATGATAATCATAATCACTCACAAAAATTTATCTTATGCACTGATGGTCCTGCCCACCCTTGCCCTGAGAAATCGTGCGATATGCAGAAATAAACGGACAAATATTTGTCAGGAAACAGAATAAAAATATAATCGTTACTGGTTTCTCCACGGCAGTTTAATCTGTGGTCTCAGGTTCCACCCAAATCAAACCCTCGTATGTCGCGACGTACTTGGAGTTACAGCATAGTTTAGAGACATCACAGATTACGCTGGTAAGAAACACATCCACAGGCTAACTTTTAATAACAGTCCTCTTACATCCAATTCAACATAAAGTCATGACGTCACTTAGGATGTCATGCGTGAAAGCAAACGGGTGGAAAAGGCCAATGCGCTTGACACGTTTGCCGTTTAGGAGCTAAGAAATTAGTTGGACAACACAAAATGAAAGTGCATGAACTACGCCAAATATAAAGTATAGAAATCTGTCTGAAAAAGCAAGCACTTAATACTTGTATCTCCACGAAAAATTGAAGCAAAATGGTGTTTCACGTGATATACTGTTAGTAACATCAGGTTCTGCAATCACATCACGCTCTACCACATTCTTCAACCTGCTAGTATTGCTCCATTAAGTAGGCTACACAGAGAATTATGACATTCTAACTACAGATGATTCCGAAAGGTGAATAATTAATAGACAGATATGGGAGTAACTCATACCTCTTGCAGGTACAATGCTGGGTGTTCGCTTCGCTCAAAGCTTCTAAAGCTCCCCAAGAACTTTAAAATGTTTCGATAGTTGTTATCGAAACACAGAATTCACTCTACAACACTTGAATCAAAGTTGAAGCTTCTTTCACTCAATAACTCAAACAACGAATTCGGATAGGCACTTCTAGTACTCGAGATAATACGGAAGTAATTGCTAGGCAACGGTCCTCAATGGTTGAGGTGACTTAGCATTGTTGTTAGCATACCCTATGACCAACATGTGGGCAACAGAGTATAAAATTTTATAGGAACGAAGACAGAAATGGTTAAACGACCACTGAAATAAGACTCTGAATAAGTTAAACATAGGTTGCTGCTTTTCAGATTATAGCATCGCTTCGATGCGACGTCGCACGCTCGTGTCCTCTACGCCGCATTCACGTAATATGTTTAAATGTTTTCACACGCTCAAAAATTAATTCTTTCAGAGCAGCGAACACTCACCATTTTTCTATGTCCGTTTGTGTAATACCACAAACACATTTTATGGTGTATTAACTTCCTATATCTTGCGCTTAATCTCTCCATCATGAAAGTGGAAGATTTGTCACTGAGGCGGATCACATGAGCAATAGGTACCTTTATTCCGCATACACTGACGGAAAAAAGCTGGAAAGAACCAGTAGCGCCACTATGAGAATGCAAATCATATTAGTTTTAAATACACACTGAAAACTTCGTGAGCGATAGTTACCTTTGAGATTGAAGGAGGTGAGTTGATGTTAGTCAAGAGACATTTATCAGCTCTACAAGCTGTAAGAATGAGACAGTGTAGTGGGGGTACGAAAGCTGGATGTTTCTGCGATACTGCGGTCTAGGATGCGATTTCGTATGAGAGCAATAACACTGTTGTGGTTATCCCATGAACCTTGACTGATATACTATACGCCAGTCATGAACAGCATTCCGGCTTGTGTTATCCAACACGATAACGCTCTGCCACATACCACTGCTGTAACCCAAAGTGCTCTACAAAATGTCGACATGTTGCTTTGGCCTGCTCGATCACCAGATCTGTCTCCAGTCGAGCAGTATGGGACGTCATCCGGCGACAATTCCACAACCAGGATTAACCGTCTGTGTACTGGCCGACCAATAGCAACCAATACCAATAGCAATAGCAACCACCAGAAACTGAGAGACATAAAAAATATACTTTTAGGAAAGATCAGTCATTTCAAATGTTGAGTGGTGTTGTGACAGTTTTCTGCAGTTTGTAGTAACTCATTTGACTATCTACTACGAACAAGGGGAACCAACTGCCAATACGACCTTCCGTCGGCGCCTGGCAAGGGGAGAAGAATAACATGAGAGAGGTGTCGACAAGGAGTTAAGATAATTTTGCCACCTCTTCCAGCTTATGTGACGCAACACCACTGTCACAAATACTTAACAGAGATATGTGAACTAGTGAGCGCATCACGCAAATATCTACGTCGACTGCTGCAGCCAATGTTATGCAACTGCTAAATGTAGACAATGTGTACATGGATGTGTAGAGCTTTCCAACTGCAATGAGACCCCGGGGAAATATAACGAAGTAATCCTGAAAACCCAACGAATTTTGAACCTTTCAGGCTAAGAAATTATTAAAAACAGTAGTTGCCTACACAGCTGATGCAAATCGTAACTATAATTGGATAAGTACAGAAAAGCCTACGTGCCTACCACAATGGTACATAGCAAAATGTTACTGCTTGTCAAGCGCAAATTCTCCTGGTCCCTCACCATTGCGACCCTAAGCTTATCGTCCTATCTCCAGCTTATCCTTTCAAAGCAGACGTTCTACTATCAATTTCCTGCAGTGAAGTGCTTCAATCGCATCATAAAATACCTTCAATATTTCATTTTCAAACATTCACAGTAGTTTTTAACATCATTAATGTGCGACAGTCTGTTTCAATAACTAATAAAAGTGTAAATATTATGATTTCCAATTTGTTCGGCGGTACAGTGGGTAAGTGTCAGATTACAAATGCGGGATTGGTCCAAAGACTTTTTAGACACGAAACTGTTCTTTCACTTTCGACAATGATTTGTTAATGTTGGTAATGCGAAGTCGAATTATGACACGTATTCCCTGTTAAACTGCAGGGCCGCTCACGACAAACGGGATAAATGAGTCGAGAAGTCGCAGAAAGCAACGGGACTATGGCTAGAAAACTACTGTGGAGTTCGAACCACTTTTCAGGTTGATGACAGCTTTATCGTTTTATGTGTACATGACATAGATTTCCTTTGTATCCTTGGGTAACACCATTAAATACGTTTGAGTGATAAACGAAATATACTGCCAGTAACCAACCCTTGCCTCTTAGACCAAATGAACAAAATTACGCTAAGTAAATATCCTTATTTTCTGAAAATATGGATAAAATAATATAACTGGGTTGTGCATTAGATAATACCCAAGAAATATGTGGAAACTTAAGTGCGTGTCTTGAGGTTTATACAGCAATCATCTACTTTTACACTTGTTAAATTGTTAATAATATAACAGAGAGATTAGCGTTAACAAATAATAAAAATAAACTCATTACAGGTGTGATTAGACAATTATTTGCACCAATACATTTACAATGAGGAGGAAAGATGAAGAGGAAAGAAACAAGTGAAGGATGTCAGTAAAACCACGAATATTAATTTGACAAAGATGGTCGTTTTCACTCTATTCCACTGCATTTTAACTGGTATCATTTTTATGATTTTACGTTTTAATGCCGGATAACATATTTCACATTATATCTTTTCTAAATAGAAATAAACTTCATTTAATCAAAAAGGAAACAAAGAATATTGTTGTGCTTCTATAGGTACCTCACTACACATGCATATATTATTGAGAGCGGGATTTTTATCCGTAGAGGACAGAGCAGTCACTGTAAGATTCAAAGTTTATTATCAGGAAGCATCAACACATATTTCAATGAGATAAGCATACGAACATTTAATGAAAGAACGAAGGATTGTATTCTTGAAATCTATATTTGTGACAAGTGAGTGAGCACAGTAAATGTATAATCACGAGAATAAGTCGTGGATACTGCAAGAATGGAATTTGGTTAAAAGCAAGAAATCGGAAAAATAAGAACGAGCATCAGCAGAATCATTAAAGTACGTGACACGTCAACTGTATGGCTGAGAATGTTAAAATCAACTTGGTGATTCTATTGAAAGCTCATTCTTACCACTCTCATACAACATGAATGCTGTAGGCAGCGGTGGTAACCTGGCTTTACCTCTGCACTCTGAACTACAATGGAAACATCCATATGGGTGCAAGTGTTATCTGGCAGCAAGTATTTTTTTCTCAGACGCCTGTCCACAAGTATTTATTCTTCATTCTGCTAGCAATAAGTATGACCTATTTTAACCGTCTGTAGCAGGTGGACGCTGTTTGTAGAGGCGGACGCTGCAAATTTCGTTCAGTAATGCTTTGGTACATGAGTTAAACAAACTCGTACTCCTGCGGGTTTTATCGTCATTAATCAGTAATTCCATGGTGTGAGGAGGAAGACGTAGGTACACACAAGAAAGAACGTGCTCTCCAGTCAGAAAATTGGTTACAAGTGTTTTACACTAACATTCCTGCTTAGCACGTCTGCTGAGACAAACGGTTGTACTAACGGTCTCTGAAAGCTGAAGCTGAGTTAGGGTTCAATCTTTCTTGAAAGGAATCCTCACAGTGCCTCAAGCAAGACTGTCTTTTACGCAGATGGCCGCCCCTCAGTCGCCCGTCGAGTGGAGTTGGGAGCCAGAGAATTCTACATTGTTTACCTGCTTTCAAGGGTAGTTTTCAGCACTCAACGAATTTATTACTCTGCTTGATGCTTCACATAATCTCCCTTATTGTGAACCACCTACAAAATGCTCGTCATTACTGCAGAAAATGACTGCCTTAACTGTTATAAAAGGAATGTAAGAGAAGAGTTAAATTAGTTGTGCAGTCACTGGCATTACTAAATATCATCTGCAGTTATTAGACAGCATTAAAGAGTCGACTACACTGACCATGAGGATATGCATACGACATTAAACGCTTCGTAAGAGTTTAGGGATAAACTGCTATGTAACATCACCTTCTCATTGTGAATAAAATGGATGCTGATGAAACTGTGCTGATGAGTTTGATGTTTGGTTTGTAGGGCGCCCTGCTGCGCGGTCATCAGCGCCCTTACAAAGTCCCAATTTTTGCACAGTCCAATTTCTACACAATCCAAGCAAGCCGCTGTCACGAATGATGATGGTGACGGTGAAATGATGAGGACAACACAAACACCCACTCCCCAGGCAGAGAAAATCCCCAGTCCGGCCGGGAATCGAATCCGGGACTCGTGATCCATAGGCAGTAACGCTAACCACAGCACCACGAGCTGCGCACAAATTATGCTGAGCTTCACCTGTAGCACAAGTTCGATAAGGACATTTTAACTGCGACATGGGTATCATTTTCGCATTTCGTTTCACGCACTCGTCGGCTGATGAATAACATGCCTTGGATTGTAAGGGTAAAGCTGGTTCCAAAGTAAACTACAAGAAAATACACAAACGCACTTGTCTACAAGCCTCCTCACATTCGTTTTTATGTACTGGTGTACCGGTAAATTTATTTCAGGATGCATATAGTAAGAAGAAGAACACCAGGCGCACAATATTACACAGAATCTGAACGTTCTGAGAATACTCATGTATGAGGGCAGTGTGTTGATGGCTTCACACACATGGGTGGCTTGTTGTCACAATCCACAGATACTCAGATCCTTCTACAATTAATTACCCCATTCACACTCATGATATAGCAATAGCAAATCATTCACTCAGTTATAACCACAGTCATAGGTTGGACGACCTCTGAAGCATAACCTCGTTGTCTGACAGATGGTTGGCATGAGGCTGTCGTAAATGGGTGGAGCAAGCCATAAGCATCTGCGGTGCAATGGGGTCTCAAGTCGAGTGGGGTGAGGTGCCACTCGTGGCAAGGAACCAGTCACAAAGGGCTCAGCTGCTACCTGAAGTAGTAGTAGGTATGTGCCAACAGATAAGTGCCACTCTCCACGCAGCTCACGTGAGAACACACACACACACACACACATATATATATATATATATATATATATATATATATATATATATATATATATATATATATTCAGAACATCTGATTCATGTTTGCGTGCAGGTCGTGTGCCTCATATTACTTGTAAAACCCTGAAGCAGCAGTACTTGAGAACATTTGAGAAATAAAATTTACGTAAAACTATTACATACAATTATCTTGTTTAATGCGAGTACCAGATACGACCCGTTGGCCTCACATTCAAAAATAAGAAAAATGAACTGTCCATTACTTTACAAACGCGACTGCAATTCAGGGCCTTTAAAATTGACACATCTAGCCTTAGCCTTCTGGATCTCTTAAAATGAGAGAAAACATTTAACGAGCAAAATATAATACTGGCTCTATATTAATCAAACTATTATCATTCTCACCTATGAGGTTCACTGGAAGAAAGATGACAAATTAGGGGAGCTTTCAGAAGTATCCACGGATGCTAAACGGAGTTTCATGCACGTAATTTGTGCATTCAACATATATAAATTACTGGCGCGCCATACAGGTGAGCACTGAGATAGTACTTTGCATTTACATACTACCTGGTTATCATGATGGTCCTTCTTCTCCCTCTCCCCTCTCTCTCTCTCTCTCTCTCTCTCTCTCTCTCTCTTCTGATGCTTTCTTTTGTTTATTGTCTTTGAGTAAAAGAATTCTCTTAAATCGGCATCTCCTACAGTTTTCTGAAACACACAAGGGAACATGTGCAGAACGGCGATACTATAAAAATGCATAAGGATTTATCATGATATTCATTACAACTGCAAACTATTTCTTTATTGAAGTTACTGTACCTGTATTTGTGAGCTCAAGTTACCTCCATTTATCAGATTATAGTGTTCCTCGCCAAACCATTGCATCCAATGGTGGTATTCGTATTACTGTAAAACTCTTTTAACATCACAAAGGTGGGCTTACACCGGATGGCAGTTGCATCCCCTGTGAACAGTAGATACAAAATAGTGAAACAAGTTTTGCGTCTTCAGTTTCTTTATCTCACGTAACTTTACCTGAAGTGGCAAGTTATTACACAGCAGCTTGGTGCCTCATAATACAGGTGTATTTTACACTAACAATCCACATTGGTTCAGCACTCAGTGCATCTCACTGTTGGCATCAAATATTAACTACAACACGCAAATCGTCCTTGCAAGGCAAACTCGTCCTCCATCTCAACCAATACACTCATTGTCTTTCAATACACCCTCGAAAGTTGACAATCACGCACAAGTACTCCACATACATTCGTCTCCTTCTTCTTCCTTCTGCACTAGCCCACAGTCATGAAAGTGGTTAACATCCATTAAACGAATCTCTTAATGTCTTGAGGTCCTAGATGTGAAGTCGACCTTTCGGTCTGCGACTCCTAAGGGTCGCACTCTCATTACGTTATTATGAAAAATTTTCCTCACTCTGCATGCACTACAGTGCATGTAAAGAATTTTTATCTTACAAATCAGTATCAGGTACGTCATTTTAATTTATTATGTCTTTAGTATCGGCTATGTGTAACACATTTTTCAGAAAGTATCCATATATACCACTGACTGTACAGTCGTGCTCAAAACTATCCGAAAGGCCTGAATTGCATTTCGCCTGATTCGCATGCAACCCGCATAACGCAGCTGTCTAGCAGGTCCTCTAATCGTTCCTCGGTACAGTCGTTTGACTATTGAAAATGGTTCCAACAAGTCACCCCAAGGAAACACTGTTCTGTATCACAATAACTCAAGATGTAAAGTAATACCTCGATACTACAAATATCAGGGAACACCTTATCATATATAAGACTGTCCTTAAGGCTTGTAAGCTCACATTTGTTACAATAAATGACGTACCTAGAATATTACCACTCTCATTACTACGTCATGCACCTAGTAAGTTCGTCATATCCATGATTTCCTCTTCAAAGTAACATACAGTACTTATTACTTAACACAAAATGACATTAAAAATTTAAGTTATTCACTAGCAGTTAGTTCAAAATATGTATGAACTTCAAATGACACAACGAACCGTGTCGTTCTGCATATTTATTCAAACCCAAGTCATGCAGACTGAGCAAAGATTTCGTGACTAACGGAAACTAACAGTCATTCCTGACTAGGCATGCAGAGAGTGATATACCTCTATGTTAGGCAGTATCAGTTAGCAAAATATGTCAACAATAAATTACATAACGTAACATTTTAACAGACGCGAATTCATACCCAGCATTGTCCCTATTAACGAACTATGAGCGATGTTAAATATTGCATCTTCACAAGTAACTTACTTGAAATGCCGTGAGGTAAATCTTTATGTTGGACGGGGATTCGAACCCAGAACCTAATCAGATTGTTATCGAAGCACAATCAACTGTGACATATCGGTATTTCTTGGCAGTAGCTAGATGTTTCCACTGAAATTAACGACACATTGATATTTTCCTTTCCTTTTCTAGAGAAAACGAACGTTAAATATGGGTTTGTTACACCAGCAGCTACATGTGAGCATGTTTGAACTAGAAATAACATGAAGAGTTTAGTGCTCAATGGGAATAGAGCCCCACACATATCGTTGTTGACTACACACAAAGAGACGTCAGCTACCGAATCTTTCTCCACATGCAGCTCGGAATAACATACTTGAAGTCATGCTAGAGCTTGATAATACATAATGAAAAATTTAGTGCCGGGCCAGGATTCGAACCCATTCATGTGCAATATTTGGAGACGTTGAGCAATCTGCAGTTTTGAACAAACAACAAATTGTAGTGGAGCTGTATTGTCACAAAGGGATCAAATTTCGAGTTAAGGGCGGTCTGAGTTGCATTCCCAGTTCAGACCCAATTTTATCGACATACAGAAGCCAAAATAAAAGATGGAATAAGTGTCCTGTGACCCTACACAGCGATTGTTTCGCAACTAGAAATAAATGACTAGTATAAGAAAGGTTACTGGTGATAGAGTTTCTACATGTCGCCACTCCTGACTTTATTGTGGTTCAACCTTACGTCTACTTGGTAGAGAAAGAATATCATGTTCAGTGTCAATATCAACCACAATGCCATTATACCTTCTTCACTTGGCGTAGCCAGAACATAACAGCAACTGTCTCTCCCTATCAAAAACAATCAGAAGAAGTTGGAAACGAACCCACACCATACGTATATGAAACTATCATCTATCCAACAGACCGCCAAATCGTCTTCTCTGTGACTCATTTTTCTATCGTAACACTATTGCGCCACACTGAATGAGAATGCTGACACACAGGCTCCCTCTAGTTGTTTGCAGCATGTTCAGTACATTCATGTACTTGGTTGACCTTATCGCCATTTACTAGCTTCCTTGGCTACCCAGGGCATACATTCGACTCTACTTTGTAATCACCGAAATAAAATCATGTAACTGCCACGTACACAGAACTGCCAACAGTGTAGGATGCAGAAATTTAAATAGGGAGTGTTTCTTTCCACTTGAGCTACACTATTGTGCAATCTGTTTGTAGAGAACTTCGTGCAATGCAAAAGAAAAGCTGTAACTGTCTGTCTCACAGCAGTCTAGATCCAGCCATATGCATTACCTCACATCACTGTGGAATGCGGAAGTTCTGGAGGAATTTCCATTGACTTTCGGAGCTGCTGTAGCTACGTGTCAGCTAGTAGCGTAACAGTAAGCGTTGCGCACCGTAGATAACCCGTCGCGAGTTCGAGTATATTAACTGGCTGCTCTTAGCTCATTCACAGAAGGGATAAAATCGTTATAATCAGCAAGACTGGAACCGCAAACCATAACAGATGCTTTTTCACATGTCAGCACGTTATGACAGAGCTACCAAAGAGGCTCCCTCGTACGACGCCAATAGTGGCTAGAACTTGTAAACCACTGTTTTAAGCCGGCCGCGGTGGTCTAGCGGTTCTAGGTGCTCAGTCAGGAACCGCACGACTGCTACGGTCGCAGGTTCGAATCCTGCCTCGGGCATGGATGTGTGTGATATCCTTAGGTTAGTTAGGTTTAAGTAGTTCTAAGTTCTAGGGGACTTATGACCACAGATGTTGAGTCCCATAGCGCTCAGAGCCAGCCAGCCACTGTTTAAATGACGATATTAGTTGCGATTTCCAATGTAACTACTTTCCTGGGCTGAAAACCGTAAATTTACAATCTTTTGGTACACCTCAAACGACAATAATTCATATTATTCAATGGAAATCACAGGAAAAATCAAGTGAACTTTGATGGTTAATTCCGTGCACACCAGGAAGTAACTCGTCGTTCATCGAGTTGCCAAACATATCTTGGCTTCTTGCAAAATCTCAGTTACAGTACCAGCAGGAAGAAGACGAAGCAATGTGATCCTACAGCAAGCTGGGAAGTGGCCATACTGGCGTCTCAAAGACACGGCTGCTACGGTCTGGAATACGTAATGCGTCTGATTCGCATTTCTGTAACTAGGTTTAGGGACTGGAGCGTACTTGCTAATAATACTCAGAACTGACTGCAAACTAAGCATCATAAATCAGTAACTCTCATAGTTGTTTTTATATTTATTTCTCTTGCAAGTGTACTCAAACCTCAGATACTCATTCACTGACGTTTTGGTGCCTCACCAATAGTCGAGCACAACATACAAATAAAAATAAAAAATGAATATGTGTGTGTTTGTGTGTGTGAGAGAGAGAGTGAGAGATAGATAGATAGATAGAGAGAGAGAGAGAGAAAGAGAAAGAGAGAGAAGAGAGAGAGAGAGATAAAAATAAAAAAAGAATGAGAGAGAGAGAGAGTAACAAATTATTGTAAAGAAATTGAATCGTGGTGTGTAAAGAAATCTTTCATTAAAATGACACACTCCACATCATTACAAAATGTCGTATTCATGATCTATGGAACAAGTATTAATCTAATCAAATCTAATCTAACCATATCATATTGCTGACTAGCCATGAAGAGTCATGAATTACGGAAATTTTCACCAATATTAGTAACCAAATCTAAACTTTAAAATAAAAGACGACAGTTTTTGTAATAAACTCGGACCCTATCAAGACCCTTTCGTCCCTGTTAACTAACCACGAAAGATGTCTGATATACCTCCATTCAGAAGTAACAAAGTGTGCATTCATTTAAACATGAAGCGCATGCTGTGAAGTTCTGTGACGAAGATACGAGCCCAAGACGTAATCGGATTGTTAACTAAGTAAAATCAAATGTTACGTTACGGTTTTTCTTATCAGCTGCTAGGTGTTTGAATCTAAAATAAGGATACAAATTTTTGTGCCTGAGCGACAAATGAACCGCACACTACCGCCCTTTTTTATTAGTAGAGGTATTAGAACGAGGTCGCAAGAAGGCTAACGAATTGCAATCAAAATACACTGAGATGCCAATATGTCTGTCGTCATGGTGTTAAGTCGATAGAAATAGTTGGACACAATGGCAGTAATAAAAAATCAGTAATCAAGGATATTTACTGCATTACAGACAATTGTTAACGATTAACAAAATAACCAAGAAAGGCTGAGTGTTTAATTGGCGCACTGCTAACGTGTTCTTACCACTTTGTTACTGAATTCTGTTTTGGTTGTTTGCAGAGAGAAAAGAAAGAATCCTGCAGCCATACATATCGCTAGTACAGCGAGATATTACCTATGAACTATACTTGCTTTACATCAAAAGACGATCATGGCGTCACCGAGCAGATATTTGAAATACGTTTCCGTCTTCTCTCTCTCTCTCTCTTTAGAGGAAAGCATCGAGAAGCGCGAGTAATAAGCAAGTAGTCATATAATCTATTTACTGTTATTTTCATCGGGATACATAATGCAAAATTACAACTTTCAAGTTTATTATTGCGTAATTCAAATTATTGACAGTCTATTCGTGAGCTCGCTCGCATTCAGTGGGGTGAAACCTATCGTAGAAGCAAGCAACACACAAATATTGCTTGCACCATGCGCAACACACAACAAAATCTCGCTACACTGACTTGTCCGATATACTGCTCGGAAAACATACCTGATTCATGTTGCTAAATACAGCTCTCTCAGATATCAATTTGGATGTGTAGCAAGTGTATAAAAGTATATCTTGAAATACACAGAAAGGCACATAGAGGTAATCGACTGAAACATAGCCATGACCAAGATTGTAACTGGGGTCGACAGCATCGTCGTCCACCACCTTGACAACTCGAATGGTGACAGTGTTCATCCGGTTACTTATGTTTACTGATATCAAAGGTACAGAATGAAAACACAAAAATGTTATTATCTCGAAGATCATTAACTTTGGAAGATGTTGTTTAATTTCAAGTTATCTTCTCTTCAGCGATTAAGACGCCGTGAACAAAAGGGAAACTTCTCCTATTTTAATTCTGTTAGTATAATTTTAATGTAAAACACATCGCAAATATTTGCATAACAAGACGAAGATGTTTATTTTAATGAAGAGTACGTTTATTCTCATAAGATGCATAATGGCAATGAAGAATAAGGCATAGACAGACCATTTATGTTGTTTCATTTTTATAGTTTTCTGTTTATGCCAACATGAAGGCACTTCATTCAGTTCAGTTCTCTTTACTTTGGTGCAGGGCCACGCAAGTGCCAACGCAGGCACAAACAGTCAACTCAAAGGTCGGACGAAAGCAACGACGTACCTCCTCCGACAAGACCGTGCCTATTAAAGCACTGTAGTATTCAAACCAATCTTCTGACTGATGACTGCTTTACTTTACTATGGATTCCCAAGTTAATGATCTTCGAGTTATTAACATTTTTGTGTTTTCATGCTGTACCTTTAATATCAGTAAACATAAGTAACCGGCCGAGCACTGTCACCATTCAAGTTGTCAAGGTGGTAAACGACGATGCTGTCGACCCTAGTTACAATCTTGGTCATGGCTATGTTTCAGTCGAATACCTCATGTGCCTTTCTGTGTATTTCAAGATATAATTTTATACACTAGCTACACATCCAAATTGGTATATGATAGAGCTGTATTTAGCAACATGAATCAGATATGTTTTCCGAGTAGTACATCGGACAACAAGTCAGTGCAGCGAGATTTTGTTTGTGTGTTGCGCATGGTGCAAGAAATATTTGCGTGTTGCTTGCTTCTACGATAGGTTTCACCCCAGTGAATGCGAAAAGCTCACGAATAGACTGTCAGTAATTTGAATTACGCAATAATACACTTGAAAGAAGTAATTTTGCATTATGTATCCCGACGAAAATAACAGTAAATAGATTATATGACTACTTGCTTATTACTCGCGCTTCTCGATGTTTTCCTCAAAAAATAAAAATAAAGAGAGAGAGAGAGAGAGAGACTGTATTAACACACTGTATTAACATGTGCTCCCCACGTTGATTTATAATAACTGATGTATTAGGAAGAGGAAGAAATCATTGGATTTTTTTGTGACCGGTAGCGTAAGCGTCCCGAACCAGATATTCTGTCGTCCTGGAGCGTTCTATCAGCAGACTATATAGACAATCTTCTGGACACTCTTTCCCGCATGATGAGTTCTGTCGATTGTAACACAGCTGTGGAATGAACCATACTACGAGCTCGAAATCTTCTAATATATACAAGTACAACCATTCTCTGGAGTAGTTTTCAATTTATTCACACGCTCATCTACATTTGTTGTTGTTGCGGTCTTCAGTCCTGAGACTGGTTTGATGCAGCTCTCCACGCTACTCTATCCTGTGCAAGCTTCTTCATCTCCCAGTACCTTCTGCAACCTACATCCTTCTGAATCTGCTTGGTGTATTCATCTCTTGGTCTCCCTCTACGATTTTTACCCTCCACGCTGCCCTCCAATACTAAATTGGTGATCCCTTGATACCTCAGAACATGTCCTACCAACCGATCCCTTCTTCTAGTCAAGTTGTACCAAAAACTTCTGTTCTCCCCAATCCTGTTCAACACTTCCTCATTAGTTATGTGATCTACCCATCTAATCTTCAGCATTCTTCTGTAGCACCACATTTCGAAAGATTCTATTCTCTTCTTGTCTAAATTATTTATCGTCCATGTTTCACTTCCATACATGGTTACACTCCATACAAATACTTTCAGAAACGACTTTCTGACACTTAAATCTATACTCGATGTTAACAAATTTCTCTTCTTCAGAAACGCTTTCCTTGCCATTGCCAGTCTACACTTTATATCCTCTCTACTTCGACCATCATCAGTTATTTTGCTCCCTAAATAGCAAAACTCGTTCACTACTTTAAGTGTCTCATTTCCTAATCTAATACCCTCAGCATCACCCGACTTAATTCGACTACATTCCATTATCCTAGTTTTGCTTTTGTTGATGTTCATCTTATATCCTCCCTTCAAGACACTATCCATTCCGTTCAACTGCTCTTCCAAGTCCTTTGCAGTCTCTGACAGAATTACAATGTCATCGGCGAACCTCAAAGTTTTTATTTCTTATCCATGGATTTTAATACCTACTCCAAATTTTTCTTTTGTTTCCTTCACTGCTTGCTCAATATACAAATTGAATAACAACGGGGAGAGGCTACAGCCCTGTCTCACTCCCTTCCCAACCACTGTTTCCCTTTCATGCCCCTCAACTCTTATAACTGCCATTTGGTTTCTATACACATTGTAAATTGCCTTTCGCTCCCTGTATTTTACCCCTGTCACCTTCAGAATTTGAAAGAGAGTATTCCAGTCAACATTGTCAAAAGCTTTCTCTAAGTCTACGAATGCTAGAAACGTAGGTTTGCCTTTCCTTAATCTAGCTTCTAAGATAAGTCGTAGCGTCAGTATTGCCTCACGTGTTCCAGTATTTCTACGGAATCCAAACTGATCTTCCCCAAGGTCGGCTTCTACTAGTTTTTCCATTCGTCTGTAAAGAATTCGCGTTAGTATTTTGCAGCCGTGACTTATTAAACTGATAGTTCGGTAATTTTCACATCTGTCAACACCTGCTTTCTTTGGGATTGGAATTATTAGATTCTTCTTGAAGTCTGTGGGTATTTCGCCTGTCTCATACATCTTGCTCACCAGATGGTAGAGTTTTGTCAGGACTGGATGTCCCAAGGCCGTCAGTAGTTCTAATGGAATGTTGCCTACTCCCGGTGCCTTGTTTCGACTTCGTATTTATAACCCTGTATTCGCCTGACCAAAAGTCTTGTTCCTCCTGCCACCGAAATTCACTAATTCCCACTATATCTAACTTTAACCTATCCATTTCCCTTTTTAAATTTTCTAACCTACCTGCCCGATTAAGGGATCTGACATTCCACGCTCCGATCCGTAGAACGCCAGTTTTCTTTCTCCTGATAACGACGTCCTCTTGAGTAGTCCCCGCCCGGAGATCCGAATGGGAATATTTTACCCAAGAGGACGCCTTCATCATTAACCATACAGTAAAGCTGCATGCCCTCGGGAAAAATTACGGTTGTAGTTTCCCCTTGCTTTCAACCGTTCGCAGTATCAGCACAGGAAGGCCGTTTTGGTTAGTGTTACAAGGCCAGATCAGTCAATCATCCAGACTGTTGCCGCTGCAACCACTGAAAAGGCTGCTGCCCTTCTTCAGTTTGTCTGGCCTCTCAACAGATACCCCTCCGTTGTGGTGACACCTGCGGTACGGCTATCTGTATTGCTGATTCACGCAAGCCTCCCCACCAACGGCAAGGTCCATGGTTCATGGGGGGGGGGGGGTCATGTTACATTGAAAAGTAAATTCATTTCAATCATGTCAGCCCAAGATGTTGGCTAAGCAGGAAAAAAAATGAATTAATGTCTTTTTGTCTCCTGACGATGAATCTCGGTCTGTACTGTGGTGGAGGCTACTTGCCAACAATATTTGTGACTCTCCGTCCTGTGCGTTTGCATATGAAGCAAGGCAAATACTATTTTTATACGAGGGTCATTCAATAATTAAAGAGACAAATTGGTCTGAGGAAAAAACTGTTAGTAGGGAAAGTTTGGTACTTTCATGGCCTTAAGTTAGCATCATTGGGATGATGCCTGATCAGATGATGTATCAACATTGTTTTGTTTATAACCTCAAAAACACATTTCAAGATGGCGACTTCTCTTGAAATCTCCACATTAGTCGAACAACGTTCTGTTATTCGTTTTTTACTTGCTGAAGGCGACAAACCAGTGAATATATACTGTATAATGCCTAAGTTTATGGTGAAGGTTGTATGAATGGTGCAAATTTTTACAAGTGGGTAGAGCAGTTCAAAATTGGTCACGACTCAGTGACTGACAAACAGCGTTCTGGATGACTAGTTGCAGTTTCAGCTCCCTCAGTTGAATTGATGACATTATTCATGCCGACCACCGTGTGACTGTGGAAATGGTAGTTGATAAGGTTCAAGTTAGTACTGGTACAGTTCATAACATTATCTGTAACAAGCTGAAGTACCGCAAAACATGTACAAGATGGGTCCGAAAGGAGTTGACGCGGCTACACAAGTGAACAAGTTTGAGAGCATGCACAGAGCTAAAGAAACGTCAGGAAAGTGAAGGTGAACACTTCCTCAATAAAATTATAACTTGTGATGAAACTTGGGTTCACTATTATGAGATACAACGAAAAATACGGAGCATGGAGTGGATTCACACCAACTCACCTGTCAAGAAAAAATTCAAAACCCAAGCCTCAGTAGGAAAACTCACGTTGACGCTGTTTTTGGATGCTGAAGGTCCAGTTTTTTGTGATTATCTAGAAGACCAGCGCACAATGAACAGCCAATACTACTCGGATTTCCTTTTAAACAATGTGAAGGCAGCCATAAGAGAGAGACGTCGTGGATCATAGAGGACAGTTGTGATTCTCCAGCAAGACAACGCACGTCCACATATTGCTCAACTAACGCGTGAAACCATCGACAAAATTGGCTGGGAAGTACTACCTCATCCCTCTTACAGTCGTGATTTAGCACTTAGTGATTTCCATTTGTTTGGTACACTGAAGGAGGAATTACGTGGGGAGAAGTTTCAAGTCAACGAGGACGTGCAAAAGTTTGTGGGAAATTGGTCCAAACATAAAAGAGTTCTTTTCAGGTGGAATGGAAAAGCTGGTCGCCCTTTAGAAAAAGTGCGTAAATGTAAAAGCGAATTATATTGAAAAGTAGAGAAAGTACTGGTTTGTAAAAATAAACTTTTCTTTCTCCAGACCAGTTTGTCTCTTTAATTATTGAATGACCCTCACACATACATATAAAAAGCACTCCGTCTACAGGCCACGAGTGGCCTACCGGGACCATCCGACCGCCGTGTCATCCTCGGTGGAGGATGCGGATAGGAGGGGCGTGGGGTCAGCACACCGCTCTCCCGGTCGTAAGATGGTATTCTTGACCGAAGCCGCTACTATTCGGTCGAGTAGCTCCTTGATTGGCATCACGAGGCTGAGTGCACCCCGAAAAATGGCAACAGCGCATGGAGGCCTGGATGACCAACCATCCAAGTGCCGACCACGCCCGAGAGCGCTTAACTTGGGTGATCTCACGGGAACCGGTGTATCCACGGCAGCAAGGCCGTTGCCCTCGCACATACATATATACATGTATATATGACCATAGTGACCATATCTTATGGCCACTACGCCTTGGCTGGTGTGCACCCATTCTTAAACCTGATTCATGGCCTTTGGCCCAAGCCATGCGACCTTCTTGTACAGGGTGCGGCAGCGTTCATAGTAGGATATTAAAACCACACCATCAGGCAGTAATTGTAATTTATTTATTACCTCTTATATCAATTAATAGTTAAAGGTATGCCATTTAGTATTGTGTAAGTTATTGTCCATTTCGAGCATTACTTTTTGAATATGACTCTTGACAAATGATGCCCTCTCTGCACAACACATTCATCTAGGCAGCGTAGGAAGCTTTCGATAAGTCGGCGTAACGTATTCCCTGGGACATTGCCGACGGCAGTTCTGATGCGATCCTTCAACTTTAGGAATGGTGGCACAACGTGTTCGGAACACTTCTTTCTTCAGGTAGCCCCAAAGGAGAAAGACTGCACATGAAAGGTCAGGAGACCGAGGCGGGCAGGAAATGTTACCAAAACGGGAAATTACTCCACCGGAAAATGTCTGTCGCAAGAAATCCATGCAAATTCTGACCACCATTCCTGAGTTGAAGGATCGCATCAGAACTGCCGTCGACAATGTCCCCGGGAATACGTTACGCCAAGTTATGGAAAGCTTCCAACGCCGCCTAGAGAAATGTATTGTGCAGAGGGGGCATCATTTGACAGGAGTCATATTCAAAAAGTAATCCACGAAATGGACAATGACTTACACATTAGTAAATGGCATACCGTTAACTATTAATTGATATAAGAGGTAATAAATAAATTATAGTTACTGCCTGATGGTGTGTTTTTAATATCCTATTATGAACGCTGCCGCACCCTGTATTTAAAGAAGCGTATTCGCCCAGAAGAACTTTGCCACTCCTCAGTAATGAAGTCCGTAGTGACGGAAGGCTCCGCATGATCAGTCACCGATTCACACTCGCCCTCTCTCTTCTGCATCCATATCAACCCAGAGTTACCCACACGACACAGACACAAGGAAGCGCCATAACAGGCCGAGAGGAGGCAACGGAAAACTAACTCTGTCCAGAACAACACTGTATGTTTGCTGTATTGCTACAACACTAATTTCTTGAGAATGGGATTTTTTCGACTTAAAGCGTCGTAAATGAAACATACGACGAATCCATTGGAATTTTATTTCGTATATCGCTTTGGAACAATCAGAACTGGCGAAAGTAGAACCACAGTGATCCAAGTGGCATTTGGTGTAAACTAGGGAAACGTGTTTGTATTTCTTTAAAGGAAAAGGATAAAACAAAATTTCAGATGTGTGTGAATCTTATGGGACTTAACTGCTAAGGTCATCAGTCCCTAAGCTTACACACTACTTAACGTAAATTATCCTAAGGACAAACACACACACCCACGCCCGAGGGAGGACTCGAACCTCCGCCGGGACCAGCCGCACAGTCCATGACTGCAGCGCCTTAGACCGCACGGCTAATAACGGATCATTTTTTATGGTTTGATCTTATAATCAAATGTTGACCAATATGTTCGAATAAATATAAAGTAAGTTTATTATAATCTTTTTATTGGAGGATACAATAACTTTGGATTCTGCGTTGAACCAATCACTTGAATCACTTTGGCACAAATGAATAACGAAATTACAGTTGCGTCACATCGGAACACAGAAGATCTAAGGAGGTAATGAAACTTAAGCATCTCCAAATTCGGAGGGTAGCACGGTTTCATCGTCATGGGCGTCATCGCCCCTCTCCTTCAGCGGAATTGATAAGTAGGATGAATGATGAACTGATGAAACAAATTAAAGAATTTCTTAAGTCTTGCATTTTTATTTATGTATTTATATATTGTGGTATCGGGTTTGCTGCCTTATCCTGTCCAGGTATGTAATTTCGGAGGCTTAGCAAAAATTAATGGAAATCTGTTTCATTACGTTTCAAATCTATCGCTTTATGCTTTTCTGTATAGTCATTTTTGTAATGCATAGGGCTTGAGCCCTTGTAGACTTTTATCTTTCACGTTTACGAGATGTTTATTACGTCTCCGAACAAAAATTGGTTGTCTTTGTAGTAAAAAGACAGACATTCATAATTCAGAAACTTGTCAGCCATGTCTCGAAGCTGGCCGTTGTAGCCCAGCGGCTCTAGGCGCTTCAGTCCGGAACCGCGCTGCTGCTACGGTCGCAGGTTCGAATCCGGCCTTGGGTGTGGATGTGTGTACTGTCCTTAGGTTAGTTAGGTTTAAGTGGTCCTAAGTCTAGGGGACTGATGACCTCAGATGTTAAATCCCATAGTGCTAAGAGCCATTTGAACCATGTCTCCAACTATGAAAGATTTACGTTTTTAACAGCCACACACGAGGCCTATCCATATCTCAGGCGTAAAAATTTCTGTAATCTTCTTTTGCTGTAGACTTATCAAAGAGCGTCTGCGTCAAGTCTCAAGCAAAGTTGTTCAAAACAAAATGTTGTCATTCAGAATTCCATTACATGACACCGACTCTTCATAGATGTGTTTACCTCCATCACCTATTCTGCTGTTAGATTTATTCGCCTGGTATCCCGGGTGGTAGAATGAATGATCGCTGGAAAAATCCTCATTATTTTCAGAATCGTTTGATGGACTTCGTAATGCTAACGCATTTTCCGTCCTAGAGCGCCTATTTTTGTTGTGCATTTCACAGACGAGCTGCCCTAATGCGGGTAATATACACACAAACAGCAAACTTAACTTGCACACAGCAAAGACCGTAGAGAGCGGAGAAAGAATCGTCGAAAGCAAAGAGAATATAAACACTATCGAAACTGAAAAACTAACGGACGTGCAAAAGATGACATTAACATAAACAATTCCTTTTGTTAACAGTTGAAAAATTACACTATAGATAGTTGTGTGACATATATATGCGACCATTTTTCTAGAAAGTAAACACCTATTTTGACTTTAATATAACAATTTACACGAAATCCAAATAATAAGTCATAATCATAACAGTATTTTGCACTTGGATCAATTCAGCTTCTGCACTAAATTAGAGCCCTAACTTGGAGCCATAACAGTCCAACTATGGTTTTTCACTTGCATCAATACGATAGGCTGAGTTTTTCAATGGAAGATCAATTCTAAAATGACATATTGACATGTTCTCAGAGAATACGATGGTTTCCACTTGGATGAGTGTGGCATCAAAATTTGTATTTTCTTCCATGAATCCATGCAAAAAGCACTTGGATCATATGGTTCTACAGTCTCCAACTAAGTATGCAGTAGTGACTCAAACGGTTCCACAAATGTGTCTAACTGTTGCAATTTTGCTTAAATACATAGAAGCATTTTTAATCGCCGCAAGGAACTGGAATAAATACGTAAAAACGTCGGGATACTCATGTGGACTGACTTTGTCCTGTTTTAGTGAGAAGTAGCGATCACGTCTCTGGCAGTAGCAAGACTTGTTTTGGAATTCCACACAAATCTTTCGGGTACTTACCAAGTCTCCGTTTAACAATAAATTGAATCAATGTGGGAACACTTTACTCTCGTTCGACGTGGGCAGTTTAGGTGGAAAGTATGCTGAGTTCAAAAATGGCTCTGAGCACTATGGGACTTAACTTCTGAGAACTTAGAACTATTTAAAAATAACTAACCTGAGGACATCACACACATCCATGCCCGAGGCAGGATTCGAACCTGCGACCGTAGCGGTTCCACCACTGTAGCGCCTAGAACCGCTCGGCCACCTCGGCCGGCAAAGTATGCTGAGAGGCTAAAGTGGAAACACATAGATGGCAGTAGCTGTTTATTTACTCTAAAAGGAAGTTGAGTAGGTTCAAAGAACCGTTATGTAAACAAAAGATGAATTTCTACTGTTGTATGTTTCAAGTAACGACATCGACGATAACGTAAACATGTTTACGTATATGCTGAACAATGCTTTTTAATCGCTCCATTCGTGAGTGTAAAGGGGCTAACATATTCCAGATACCCATGATCAAAAATGCGATTTTTCAGGGTTCACGCCACTGGTTCCATTGTTCACAGAGATACGGGGCCAACAGTTTTGGATGTCTCTTCACCCCGTGACCGTTTCTATACCTATTGGAAGAACGGGAGCACTGCAGTTGTCCTACAGACAGGGTGAAAACTGAAACGTTACACACTTCCTCCAGAAAAGGCAAGCTGAGGAAACTGGTTCATTCTTTTGGATTAGGTGTGGTTTCGGGTGGGCTTTAAGGAGCTTATAAAAGAGAAATTTGTTCATAGGCGGTTCCTGAGAAAACCGCAAACAACGGTTTTAACCTTTTTTACACCGTCGGTCGTAATTATCTAAGTAGCTGACCATAACACATGACTCTAATTTTTGCTGTATATTCCTAGACTAGTAGGATTAAAACCCAAATCGGAAGTAATTGCAACGAATGGCTTTGTTGTTTTCAAGGCTTCATTTGTGGCCAAACGTGAGAATCCTAGGTTTCTAAGTATCTCGGGGCTGGTGGGTGGGTGGATGGGGGGATCGGGGGAGGGGGTGTAGATGTATCCCATAAAGTTTTGCGGCATTAAATTCTGCATTGGATGAGACTAGACGCATATCTTCTGGACCACCCAATTTCATTCTAGTGCTCCCCAGCATTTGACAAATTTTACATATTTATGAAAAATTTTCGTTTCAACTTCTGCTTTTTGGGAATATAATTTAAGCAAGTCCATCTACCTCTAAAATGACACATACAAATCTTATAGAGGAATAAATTCTACGTTCGATGAGAGCAAAAGTGAATTTTTGGACAACACCTGTTCATACAGGCCCGCTTTAAAGATGGATTCACTCACGTTCATTGTGTAGGTTGTGAGGAAGAGTAGGAAAAGCTTTTTCTTGCAGCCAGTTTCGTACTGTAGTTAGATAAAGAGTGAAACATACTACTATAGGACATTATACTACTAGTCTTGTTCCTGGTTAATGCAATAATATGTTATTTAAATTTAATTTTATTGCAGGATGGAAACAAGCAGATGTAAAAATGACGGGCCTGTGTCCTGTGCGTGAAAAGACAACAGAGGAGAAAGCGACAAGAGGAATAGAACTATGTTTGAGTTCAATAAGATGATCCTCTGCGTGAAAAGACAGTAGAGAAGAATGCGGCAAGAGGAATAGAACTTTGTTGCAGTACAGTAAGAAGAGACGTGATGGAAAGGATGCTCTTTTTAAGATATATATACCGTAAAAACTTCATGTCTCCCGCCGTAAATCTCACACCAGGGAGAAATTTCTGAAGAGAAAGTTAGTGGAAGTGTTGACGAGTTGCTGTCAGCATCGCGAACACAAGAGAATTTGGAGACTCTGTCTTGGAAAATACGGCTATCCCGGGAGACCAGTGGGCGCAAGAAGTCACGTCCCGACTGGGTAGTGATTTGAATGCCAATGAGTGGAGATACCCTTACAACTGCATGAGAAAATTTTTCTTCACTGTACGTTCAACAAACGTCAAAGGCAGACCCCAAGATGAAGACATCACTACTGCTTTATGTTTCCAACTACATTGAGGTCATGGAAGTTGAATGTCAGTTTTCTTTGAAAAGGGTCCTAAAACATTTCCCTGGTCGTAAAGCAATGAGAAATCTCTGCAGAAACGGTTGTATCATCATATGTTGGTCAACAGCGGGAGACAGTAGCCTACTCTACCCCCCATTGCTGAGTACAAGTCTCATCCCAGCAATGGTGTAAATCCAAATAGGGAAATGAGGAGGAAGAACTCTTCCGAGTTGTTAGAGCAGGAGCTGAAATAATACGAGAAGATATCCGATCAAAAGTATATCGCCCTGACAGTTACCCAAATCCCCAACGCTTTCTGGAAAACTGAGACGAGGATATTCCACAAACTGTATAGATGTTCCTTGATTCAACCATCAAGAGAGGCAAACGAGGCCAACGGCAGAAATACAGAACCAAAGTAATTCCTTTTCCTCATGCAATAATATCTTGAACTCAAGGCAAACCTTTTCCTTCGTCCCACAAAGTTTGAGTTGGAACATTCTGACCAGGAAACAGGGCTCAAATGAGCTAATACAAATAACAAGTGGACGTGGTTTCTGCTGTTCATACAACAAGGACATGATGTTTGCAGTGTCTTCCATGAACCACCCTCAGAGCTCTAACCACCGAAATTCTTTCTCTCACTGGGCGTTTCACAATAAAAATCAATGTTGACCCAGTTGATGGCCGTAATAATTTCCATTCCATGGGTGGTATCAATTGTGTTAACACCAGCACTTTCTACGTCTTAAAGTGGTACAATAATTGCTAGAACAAGTACTGTTCCAAAAGCCAGCACAGTTGGATACTTAAATGTAATTCCAGTAGCAACATTTGAACATACTGGAAACAAAGGACAAGGGATGCAAACCCAAAAGTTACTATACTAGAGTATCTTTGAAGAGCATCATCTTCAAGGACTGACTGAAAACTGTTCATGAGTGAACATTAAAGTGGCTGATTACAATTAGATTTTTGGTAAATGAAAAGAAGATACACTTCCAGGTTGGAATAAAAACATATACTGAACAATAACATATACTGAACAATAACATATACTGAACCGTACATGACTTCACAGACACCGCTCCTTCCATTCATCAATGCACCACCCAACAACTGTAACTCTCTATGTACTTGGCCTCTAACTGCAATAAACAAATGCAAAAGCACCAAACAAAATGTCTGTTTTGTTATATTTCACCAGCCTCTTTATCTTAAGGCACATGAGATAGTAGCATCTTTCCTACTAGACTCCGATTTGGGCACAGTCCAAGGATTCATCTTCTGATGCCATTGTGGCTGTATAGAAGAATGGTGAAACATTGCAATTCATCCTAATATAATACTGTCTAAACGGACATTACAGCCGATGTGCCACAAGTATGGCGTTTGATGGCTACAGAGATAACTGCCCACCAAGAGCGCAAGTATGCAGAGCACCTCCACCGAAACAAAAGACACACTACTCCATAGCCGTGACCGTGACTCAGGAGTAAATCCTTTCCAACGACAGAAGTAAAGCGTGTCTCATTAGCTTGCTGACTGAGAAGATTGAAGGTGAAGGCTTCTCAGTAAAGCAAGCTAAAGAAGACACAGGCAATCTGGTTGTTACCACGGCCCCTGAGGAATCACGGGAGCATGAGGAGGTTGTGGTAGTTGGTGTGGAAATGGGCTTTTTCATCATGCTCAGTGTTCTATCAACACTATCAGCAAACATATATTACGCATAACCTGAAAGAAGAACGACTCCATCAAAAGTATTTGGTCCTAACAGCTTCAAACTGGCAGACAACGTCAGAAGCCCACTCATATTTCTCCATGCCATAAGTGGACGTGACACAACTTCATCACTCTTCAGACAGGGAAAGGAGATGGTGGTCAAGTTGTTGGTCAAAAACAAATGTCTGCTAGAAGAAATGAAGCACGAGACTATTGCCGAAGGTCGCTTACGATTTCTAACTATCTGTGGAGGTAGGTAGGAGATAGTGTATATAAACTGCGGTTCGACATGTTTTAGAAAGCTCTAAATAGCCTGCCGTCACTGGAGAATGCACCTACAAGTCTCCTCTGGAATTGCTGGCTTCAGAGTTTGCTGTTGCCCCGTTCCAACACTCAAGGAACCGGTTCCAGAGTCTCTTCATTCCACAAATTTAACAAGGGGCTTACAGGTGGTTTTGGGTGTCGAAAAGTTGGGATTAAATACTCATTGATTTGTGCCAACTGTAGAATGGAGTTCCTGTACCAACTCCCTCCAACCAGATGAAATTGATGAAACAGATGTTGACGAAGACCTGGACTGCGCATACGCGGCGAAAAAAATGGCAAATTTTGAGGAGCCGACTTGTGACGAATTCCGAATCCGAAATTAAAAAGTTTGAAGAGCCAGGTGGTCCAACGACAGTCAGATGTCGACGTCTGTGAAATTTGCATGCCTACCTGTTTTTTCCCCTTCTCGTCTTCATACCTTGGACCAGAATTTTTGTTATTATGAAATGTATTTATCACTAATTGATTTCAAGAACTGTGTTTCATATCTTGCGTTTATCTTCGTATCAGTTGAATGGATCTCGTCACATTGCTTATGAAATCCTTTCCTAATATTATCTTTTTATATGATCTACAATTTTAATATTTTATTATATTACTATATTTCCTAAGTACACGACTACCACAATGGAGTGGTAACGTAATAAGTTTAATACAATGTAAATAACATTTATTGAAGAACTGTAGTTAGAGTGTTGATGATTAGAAGTGGTCCAACTTCAAGATGAAGCTGTACTGATACGGGTGATTCTAAAAATTCACTTTTGGTCTCAGCGGAAGCAGAATTTATCACTCTATAACGTTTGTATGAATCAGTTTATTGATACATGGATTAGTTTAGATGATATTAACTACACCAGAACTTAACACGAAAATTTTCCATAAACATGTGAAATTTGTCCTACTTTGATAAGCATGGGATGGGAAGGCGTGGTCCAAAAACTACGCTTCTGTTGTCATTCAATAGCGAATGTAATTTATTTATTTGAGCGCTGCCATGAACTGCATCAGCAATGAGACCCAGAGAGGGAATGGCTAATTTATTTTTAATTGAGTCTGGTAAAGTCCCTAGGCAGTACAGAAACATACGAGGTGTTACAAAAGACAGAATAACTACTGTCATGTGCATTTTCCTTTACAAGTACAGTTTAGATAATTTCATTATTTTGTCTTTATGGCTAGTTTAGGAAGTTATAGCACTGAATTATCATGTGGTTTAATTGCTGTGATAAAAAGGAAGTAACCTTTGTCACAGCTCGTAATAAATTACAATGCATGTAATCACCGTACGTCATTCTTATCAGTCGTTCATTACGTTTGTTGTGAATGTTTATAGTAAAATAATTAACAAAGTATGTATTCATTTTTATGCTAAGAAACAGTATATTGGAAATTTTTCCTATTATTCAACCACTGATCAACCGTGCCAGGAATACATTAGAAATCACATGATTTCGAATTTTTATAAGTTGCAGATTAATAGAAGCCTGTTGTCCGATTCTGTCATAATTGGAATTTAAGTAAATTATTTCTTCAAAAAAAAAAAAAGTGTAAGGCGTTTGAGGAAACTAAATCGCAGATCTTTTGAAATTCCGACTGACCCTGAGACCCAGAGTATTATAATAACAACGAAGAGGTGAAAAGAAATCCGTACCAACAAATTTCCCTCTCTACTTAAATGAGATTCGAAATCTAGAAATAATGCACAGTACATGTTGTACCACGCGGTATTTTCTTATTTCTATCCCTGTATTCATCGGTCCTTACGTCGCAAAGACGTGCCCTTTTCTCTCCCTTCATTATATAAATTTCTGTGTCCTGTTTAATATCTTGAGGCGGTATTGTGAAAGATACTTGGCAGACAGGTACGTAGGAAGAAGAGTGCAACTGCCCACTCTGCTCCCAGTCTCCTCACCCCGTGTGTGAACAGCCCACTTGTCTCGTGGCGCATAGACTAAACTGCAACAATTTTGACCGAGACCAGCGGTAAACACTTACAGCAGTACGCAAGTGGTGCAGAACTAAGACATGAGTGACTCCTTTCCCGGTCACATCTCCAATCTAAAACGCCAAGCTACTACACATTCTGTAACTGTCGGTGTCTTTCTAATATGATCTTTCGTACTTTCCTACCTCTGGGTGATAGAAACGTGGGCTTACCTGTGTCAACAAAGGTAAGAAGTCAATCGCCAGCTGTTGAGCTGCATACAGCTGTGAACAAGACCATAAACTTGCGTGATTCATATGATAGATCTGTCCTGATTTTGAGAGTTACGTGTGTGTTACATGCCGCTGGAGATGCTTCATAAATCAAGGCTGTAAATCGGATAAATCAGACAAGAGAAGTTCCGTTTCTTCCAGCAACAGAGGTGGAATCTAGATACTAAGAACATTATTACAATAAAGTAAGTAAGTAAGAAGAACAGCAGACGTATTAGATGACGAAAGCTTATGTTAATTGAAAACTGCTTTCCTAATAGTTCTGACTTTAATTTTCTGCAATAAAATGCAAAAATAGTTCAGTGATACTGCGGTAACTGCTTTGATGGGAGCTACCGAGTTGTTCGTTAATACTGGTCGACTTTCGTAGAGTATATTACGATAGTTTACATTCACAAAAGACGCCGATATGCCGGTTTTTTTAGCGTGGAAGAATCATTTAGACGCTGCGATAATGGGCAGAAACAAGTAATCCAAGCCTTTGATAAGGGATACACAAATATTAATTACTTCATCAGCCGAGAGTGTTATTTGGTAGGAAAGTACGGAGGTGGCTCACACCCGACCGCACAAAGAGATGATAGACGATGAGTACCGCCCCCGCAGTAATAAACTTCAGATAGCGACTGTAGGTCTGCGTGGGCGTGGACCTAAGCCGCAGCGACGCACGTCCGTAACCTGTAGAGTGCTCCAGAAACGTGAGACATTCGGAATGAAATTCTTTCCCTCTCGTCTTATCATATAACGTACGCAGTGGTGAACATACGTGGAAAGCTAAAATTATGTGTCACACGGAAAATCACCTTCTCTAAAAGATGCTACCGTCCCACTTCACTGTGACAGGTACCTCAACGTCTGCTCAGATGTTACATGGCCCTTTCACATACAACGTCGACGGAACAGATTATAGTGGGAGGGATGTTCGAGCCGAAAAACATGACGTTGAATATGGCGAATCAGAGTCGCACGCTCGAGAAAGGTTCATTACAGCTTATTGAAAATTGCTATTATAATACTAAATGAAACACAGAAACTTCGTGTTTAATGGTCAAGAAAGTAACGCAGTGGACTTGCTTGGTTCGGACATCAGTTAAATAGGAAAATGTCGGTTAACTCGTAGTTATGCTTGTACCCCAAGTATCTAGTTTTTCTGTAGATGAAATTCTTCTATGGAATGCTCTCAGTGTTCCTGATTTTTTTCAGTTTTTATTCTCCTACTGTTTATCGACTCTTTCGACAGATGTGAGTTGAAAGTCGGCAGCTTACAAGGGAATCTCCGCATCGCAACCCCTACAGACTTGATGGCAATGTGTCCCAGTGGACAGTCCAGTACGAAAACAGGAAGATGACGTACTGAACTGTGAAGAAATGGGAAAATAGAAACAGCGAACGGTCCAAGCTCAAGATGTGCTACATCGAGCGAATTTGCATTGCCGTTGAGTTGTGGTTATGTGGTCATGGTGTTGGACAACTCTCTCTCTCGTCCCCCATTTTTTTCCTCACAAAATTATGAACTGAACGCCCGGTCATTTACGTGTCTGTTCGCTTTACTTGAATTTGTGTCTGTGTAGTGGTGTAATATCAGTTTACTACAGCAAGCTGTAAGGAAAGGATCTCCAGACGTCTTCTTCGCGCTACACAAGTACCACATGTTACGACTCTTGCGTTCCGTTTTGGAAGTTTTGACTCTTGAAATAATTTGTTGTAACATAGTTCACACTCATTTAGTTGTCGTTTTCATTTCTGTGAGAGGTCTACGCGGCATCTCAGCTGCCCTCACTGTTCATCGCATTTACTTGCAACGGTACTACATTCTTACCACGTGACTCATACCCTATAACCAATATGTACTGGTAGTATGACAATTACCGAGACTATGGAAGGAGATTGGTAGTTCATAATTTTGTGGAAAACGAAAAAAAGAAAAAGAACACGCTGTTGGTTTGAACATGGACCTCACTCTTTACAGTCTAACACCGTCACCACAAAACCACAACGCCACAGTTGTAATAATGCAAACGGTGTTGCACATCATGAGCCAGAACCTCTCGCTGTTTCTATTTTGCTTGTTTTTTTAACAATTCAGTACACCTTCTTTCTGTTTTCATGACTGATCTGTATTAACTTTTTGATGGGCTGTTCATTTGACCATTTTACCATTAAATCTGAGGAGAGTGTTAGAACGAGTGCCTCTCATATATCGTGGGACTACTCCACACTCAGCGCAACTCATTTGTGATCACAGACGTTCAGTCGCGAGTCGACTGTCTGTGCCAGTACAAGGTTTCCTTCCCACAAGGTAGAAAGTGCAAGATTCTCTTAGGGCGAGCTAAGAGCTTTGACCGACTACTTCAGCCACTGAAAATACAACACAGGGTAGATTCATTCTGTTTCCAATACGTTTCTCGAGACAGAGCTTACTTACACCACTGTTGTCACCTTGGGCAGAGCAGTGTGATTAGGCACGTATCCTTGGAGACAATTTACGTACTGTGAATATGCGGGTACTTGGCAAGGAATCATCCGAGCCTTAGTAAGATCGAAGCTTGCCGCAGATCTTGCACAGGGTGTTTATAAATGAATATCGCGGTTTTGACGCTTTATAATATTTATTATATTAAACTTACAGTTATAAATGATATGTCAAATGAAAGAGCAACTAAAACAGTTTTGCCAACAACCTTATAAATGTTAAATTATAGCAAAGTACGCGATTGGTTGAACTTCACTGTACCCAAGCGCTGGATAGGCCGCAAGGGGCCCAATGACAGGGCTTGCTTTGCATGGCCTCCACGTTCACCCGACCAAACGCCATGCTATTCCTTCCTTTGGGACTTCATCAAGGATCGTGTGTACATGCCTCCGCTACCAGCACACCCCCCTGAATTAAGAAACCGGATTGAAGCAGCTGTTGCTACAATCACTGAAGATACACTTATCAACGTTTGGGCAGAACTCGGCTATAGACTTAATGTGTGCCGTGTGACAAATGGTGCTCACATTCAACATTTATAAGGTTCTTGGTAAATCTGTTTGAGTTGCTCTTTCATTTGACGTATCATTTATAACTGTAGGTTTAATATAATAAACATTATAAAGCGCCAAAACCCGATATTCATTTATTAACACTGTAAGTAGGCTGCCTAGGTTTTTATGTTGGTAAGGCCACGCAGCGCTCTGTATGAAAATCATTGACTGTGCTGTGTGCAGTCTGTGGCTGGTTGGACTCATTGTTGGAATATTCGCTTGTGTAGTGTTGGGCAGTTGGATGTGAACAGCGCGTAGCGTTGGGCAGTTGGAGGTGAGCCGCCAGCAGTGGTGGATGTGGAGAGAAAGATGCCAGAGTTTTGAGAGGTTACTACATATAAGCGGACGATCTGGACGTGCGTCCGTCAGAAAAAGGAAATTTGAAAAGATGGTTGTCATTAATTGATAAATATGTATGATCACTTTTGAACATTATTAAGGGAAATACATTGTTTGTTCTCTATCAAAATCTTTCATTTGCTAACTATGCCATCAAAAGTTAGAATCTTTTATTTAACTGAGAGTGTTGGCGCTCGCTGTATTGCGTAGTGCGAGTAACGCACTACCATGCAGGAGGATAACGCCATTGGACAACATGCCTCGGCGGTTCGACTTCATGGCTCGTCTAAGGTTTTGCAAAGTGGTTTGTTACGCTGGACTTTGATGGTGGTTCCCCATTCCAGGAACTCGACAAGTAGTGGGCCCTTGTAATAAAAAAAAAGTAGGTGGGTGCCAACAGAGTGTTTTCGCAATCGGAGGAGGAAACTGGTGATTGAAATTTAATGAGCATACCCTGCCGCAACGAAACACTCCTTTGTTTTAATGATTGCCACTCCAGTTCACGTACCATGTCTGTAACACTATCTCCCCTATTTCGTGATAATACAAAACGAGCTGCCCTTCTTTGTACTTTTTCGATTTCATCCGTCAGTCCCACCTGATGCGGATCCCACACCGCACAGCAATACTCAAGAATAGGGCGGACAAGCGTGGTGTAGTAGACCTGTTGCAACTTGAGTGTTCTGCCAATGAATCGCATTCTTTGGTTTGCTCTACCCCCAATATTATCTATGTGATCGTTCAGTTTAGGTTATTTGTAATTGTAATCCCTAAGTATTTAGCTGAATTTACAGCCTTCAGATTTGTGTGAGTTATCGTGTAATCGAAAATTAGCTGATTTCTTTTAGTACTCATGTGAATAACTTCACACTTTTCTTTATTCAGGGTGAATTGCCCACTTTTCGCACCATACAGATATCTTATCTAAATCATTTCGTCCTTTTGATCATCTGATGACTTCACAAGACGGTAAATGACAGCATCATCTGCAAACAATCTAAGACGGCTCCTCAGATTGTCTCCTATGTCGTTAACATAGATCAGGAACAATAGAGGGTCTATAACAATTCCTTACGGAATGTCGGATATTACTTCTGTTTTACTTGATGACTTTCCGTCTACTACTACGAACTGTGAGCTTTCTGACAGTAAATCACGAATCCAGTCGCACAACTGAGGCGATACTCCGTAGGCACGCAGTTTGGTTAGAAGACGCTTGTGAGGGGCGGTGTCGAAAGCCTTCTGGAAATCTAAAATTATGGAATCAATTTGACATCCCCTGTCGACAGCACTTATTACTTCATGAGTATAAAGAGCTATTTGTGTTTCACAAGAACGATATTTTCTGAATCTGTTCTGACTATGTGTCAATAGATCGTTTTCTTCGAGGTAATTCATGATGCTCCAATACAGTATATGTTCCAAAACCTTACTGCAAATCGACATTAGTGATTTAGGCTTGTAATTCAGCGGATTACTCCTACTTCCCTTTTTGGGTATTGGTGTGACGTGAGCAATTTTCCAGTCTTTAGGTACGGATCTTTCTGTGAGCAAGTGGTTGTATATAATTGCAAAATTTGGAGCTATTGTATAAGCGACTCTGAAAGAAACGTAACTGGTATACATTCTGGACTGGAGACATTGCCTTTACTAAGTGATTTAAGCTGTTTTGCTGCACTGAGGATATCTACTTCTTGTTTCTCATTTTGGCAGTTGTTCTTGATTGGAATTCAGGAATATTTACTTCGTCTTCTTTTGTGCAGGAGTTTCGGAAAACCGTGTTTAATAACTCTGCTTTAGTGGCACTGACAACAGTGACTTCACCGTTGTTATCGCGCAGTGAAGATATTGATCGCGTCTTGCCACTGGTGTGCTTTATGTATGACCAGAATCTCTTTGGGTTTTCTGCCAGATTTCGAGACAGAATTTGGTTGTGGATATTATTAAAAGCATCTCGCATTGAAGTACGCGCTCTCTTTCGAACTTCAGCAGCCGGCCGCGGTGGTCTAGTGGTTCTAGGCGTGCAGTCCGGAACCGCGGGACTGCTACGGTCGCAGGTTCGAATCCTGCCTCGGGTATGGATGTGTGTGATGTCCTTAGGTTAGTTAGGTTTAAGTAGTTCTAAGTTCTAGGGGACTGATGACCATAGAATTAACTTCCCATAGTGCTCAGAGCCATTTGAACCATTTTGAACTTCAGCAAAACTTTGCCAATGTTCGGGATTTTGCCTTCTTTTAAATTTGGCATGTTTTCTCGTTGCTTCTGCAACAGCGATCTGACCCGTTTTGTGCACCATGAACGATCAGTACTATCACTTGTTAATATGTGTTATATATCTCTCAACTGCCGTCGATACTATCTCTTTGAAACCATTCCACATCTTTTCTACGCTTACGTGATCAGAACTGAAGGAGTGGAGACTGTCTCTTTAAAAGGCGTTAAGAGCATTTTTATCAGCTTTTTTAAGTGGATGTACTTTGCGTTTCTTTTTTATGGTCGAAGGTGTTTCGGTATTCAGCATAGCAGCAACTGCCTTGTGGTCGCTGATCCCTGTAACCGTCATGATATTCCCTACCTGTCCAGGATTATTTATTGCTATGAGGTCAAGAATGTTTTCACAACTATTTACGCTTCTAGTGGTTCATGCACTAATTGTTCAAAATAATTTTCTGAGAAATCATTCAGTACAGTTTAGGATGACGTATTATGCCTGCCACCGGTTTTAAACGCATAATTTTTCCAACATATCGAGAGTGGACTGAAGTCACCACCGACTATAATTGTGTGCGTGGGGTACCTGTTTGAAATGAGACTCAAGTTTTCTTTCAACTATTCAGCAACTATATCTTTTGAGTCGGGGGGGGGGGGGGGGGTCTGTAAAATGATCAAATTGATAGCTAGATTGTTAAGTATAACCTCTACCCGTACTATTTCGCAGGAACTATCTACCTCAATTTCACTATAAGGTAAACTACGAGTAATTCTGACAGCAATAAATACTTCACCACCAACTTTATTTAATCTATCGTTTCTGAACACTGTTAGGTCGTTCGAAAAAAATTAGGCTGAATTTATTTCCAGCTTTAGCTTTTCCGTACCTATAACTATTTGAGCTTCAGTGCTTTCTATTAGGGTTTGAGCTCTGGTTCTTTTCTAACACAACTACGACATTTTACAAGTACAGTACCGATCGTTTCTACAACCACCTTACTGTGTTTTACCTGCCCCCTTTTAGACAGAGAGCCTCGAATCCAGTCAAAGACCTACAAATACAAACTTTGCAAGAGAAGGCTGAGAAATTAGAGAACGAAAATAGGGAACTGAGTGTAGCGAACCAAGACTTGCAGCAACAAATAAGAGAACTAACTAATAAAGTCACACAACAAGCACAGACACAAGCACAGACACTGACATATGCTGCCGCCTTAACTATAGAGCCCAAAACCAAAGAGGCTCGAAGAATAGAACAGGCTAAAACAAAACAGGCCACAACCCTCTATATCAAATCGACAGAAAATCAAGACGCCAAAGCTGTCCGACAGACCATCACCAAGAATATAATTCCCAGGAAAGAGAATATACATATAAAATCAATCAGAACCACGCAGACTGCAGTTATAGTAGAAACGGGAACACAGGAGGACTGTCGAAAAATAATAGAAAAGACTAAAGACCTGCACACCATTGTCTGTGAAGGACCGCGAAAACGCAAGCCACTCGTGGCAGTATATCACGTGCCAGATACACTTACCGACGAAGAGTTTCTAGAAAGCCTTTATGAGCAGAATCTAAGCGGTGACACCACGAAAGAAGACTTCGACAGAGAGGTCAAAATAAGATTCAAAACAGGGCCTAGGGGAAGGGGTTTCAGTCACCAGATACTGGAGGTCAGCCCACACCTGTACAGAGTCCTTACAAGAAGACAGAGAGTCTACATAGACTTCGAATCACTTTCTGTGAAAGACTATACAGTTGTAAACAAGTGTTTTAAGTGTTGCGACCTAGGACATACGACTAAAGCCTGCAGAAAAGCCGACGTCACGTGTGCCAAGTGCGGCAACCAAGGACACAAGCGCAGTGAGTGCAGGTCCGCGGTTTGCGTCTGTATCCCCTGCAAATACAGAGGCCGCGTCTGCAATAAAACAAAAGGAGGCGATTGTCAGACCTATAAACAGCTGCATGACCGGCTCCTGGACAGTATAGACTATGGCAGCTAAAATCAGCACACACGCAAGAAACACGAACGCCCAAAGCCAATCACCCAAAACACATAAATACAAATCACCGTCAACATTACAGAGACGCTACCAAAGAGCAATTTCCTGGATAAGACAAATGAATCTTCTGCCGGAGAATTACGTCGATAATGAACCCATCCCGCCCCTAACACACTCAACGACGTTACAGGATAGCTGCATTAATACGATAGAATATGTAGATGACATGACAATCTGTGGTTCCATCCACTACGAGGTGGCAAAGTAAATTAAAAGACAATTACACCACTGGATAAACTTCCAAATAACATTAATGCAGAGGATAGATGAGTTGGAAGATGGACTTACATATATTGTGCACAAGAAAATGTACAAACAAAACCGACATACTCCCTCACAATTTCTCCCAGCCGAAGTACATCACACCACACATACACAGGATGAACACAAACCAGAATCATCATCACATGGAAAACCCTACGACACACGTAAATGTGAACAGTACATCAAACCAGTCAAATTTGTCTCGGGAGGCACTCTTCACCCCGGGAAAATGGAGCAAGGAACAGACAGGCATGCAGTCCCTGAATCAAAACACATCGAAACACTCAGGCTACAGACCAATACAAAACTCAAAACTACTGGACCCAGACTTATAAAAGTAGACCAATTAGATGAGGACAAATCTGAGGGAGAGACATGTGACATTTGCAACGATGTCAACGTGCGTCTAGCAACAACCTCCACTCCAAACACAAACAAAGACAACATAACATATACAGTCAGTCCCATACAAATCACCACCATCGCCGACACCACGTCAGCAAGCACCACCAACATCAGTGAAAAACGTGTGAAGGCAAACAGCATTGAAGAGGCGTGTGACGAAACGAAAAGTAACCGTGTGACATCCCAAAGAGGTCTTAAAATGTCCCCCAATCAGCGGCCAACACCAAGCCACAATCCGTCCAGTACCACCTCAGAGACCGCAACAGAAACCAGCACCAACAGCAAGCCAGCTGCACCTAATTATGATAATTTAGAACTTAACTTACTTTTAAGTAGGCTAGAGAAAAAAGAGATACTGCAGACAGCGCAGCGGATGCTACTTAGATTGTGCCATCCAAAGGGAGATTCTCTCTGTTTTCCAGTAACTGAGCAAACAGACAGAATCATCCTAAAGACAGAAAATATTCCTACATGAGCAGAGCCGCTGCTCGATCTCATGCTCCAGGTCTGCCTGCGCAGGTCAGAATCTTTCGACTTGGACAAAATATATATAGATCATGTAAGAGCACACGGACGAACATATTTTGATTACTCACAGACTGGCAGTAAATGTTTTTTACACGTAAAACACCCAGAACACATAGACAAAAAATGAATATCTTACAACATAATACAAAAAACAGTACGACAGTCAGCGCGGAAATCCCTAAAATAGCACTAGACCTGCAGGCAGACATCATGTGCTTACAAGAACCCTATAACAGAAACGGGCAACTGATATGTCTACCAAAACATGCTACCACAATAACAGGCAGCAATGACTGTAAGGCTGCAATAGTAATTCTAAATAGAACTTATAACATAGTTAAGGTAACACAGTTATGCAATCAACACTTGGTTACCATAGAGATAACTAACGGGAACGTCACATGGGTTATTGCATCCATGTACGCCCAATACAGCCATCAAATACAGTCGTATGCAGACTACATCAGAGACCTAGTAATGTATGCCAGAGGCAAAAAATTAGTGATAAGTGCTGACATTAATTCCAGATCGACCCTCTGGAACTCAGACAGAACAGATGACAGAGGACGCATAATCACCGATCTAATACAAGAAACACAACTATATGTAATGAATACGGAAGGACCTATACCAACATATGCAGGGTTCGATGGTACGAGCAGTAATATCGACTTCACGCTAGCAAATAATGCAGCAATGGCATACGTAACAAACTGGACTGTACACGACAACATAACCAGTAGTGATCATAATGTCATAACATACACACTAACTCACACGCAGAACACAATGACCAAATCACACACCAGACACTTGCTGTTGCACAAAGCAGACTGGAACAAATTAACGGAAATTATACAACGACACGATCTACAAAACATCAATGGAAGTATCGATTATAGAGCACACAAGTTAACACAGGTGATACAACATGCACAAAACACATCAATACCGACAGCAAAGAACACAAATTGCTCACCAGTAACATGGACCAACGAACTTACGATACTCAAACAAGACGCAAGACGCAAACGAAAATTATATCAAAGGGCGATAGCAGATAGGGACCGACGAATAAGACTTGAAGCATATGGGCATGCACAAGACTTATACAGACAGACCCTATACAACACGCGTAGACAACATTGGGAGCTATTTGTAACAACACAAACAGAGCAAAATATATGGGGGGAACCATACAAAATATTGACAGAGAAGATAAAAACCCCACTAGTTCTGGGAACGCTAAGGCAGGATGACGGCACGATGACGAGGGGATGGAGGAATACAGCGAAGTTTCTGCTGTATAAAGTGCTCCCTGACGACGTTATCGATACAGACACACAATATCATGCAACACTAAGAGGAAACCTACACACACCATACAACACTGCAACTGTCACCTGTCCTTTTGCGCAAGAAGAGGTTGCGCTAGCAATCTCAGAGCTCAAAAACAAAAAAGCACTTGGACCAGATGGTATCCACTCGGAAACACTGAAAAAACTAGCACCGCAGATCACCCCGTTCCTAACAACGTTACTGAACGATGCCTTACGGCTGGGCAGGGTACCTACAGTATGGAAAACCTCCAAAGCAGTCATTATTACGAAATCAGCGGACAGGGATCCTTCAGATCCAAAGACTTACAGGCCAATATGCCTAATAAACACCCTAGCAAAGATTCAGGAGAAGCTACTGTGTAAGCGCCTGCAAACACACAGAGCTCTCAGGGGTATGAGCCAACACCACTCCGGCTTCAGAGCGGGCAGATCAATAGATGATGCCATCAACCAGGCCCTGCACATATTTAACACCACAAAACAGAAATACGCCATGGCAATAATGATTGACATTGCCGGAGCATTTGATAATCTTTGGTGGCCAGCACTGTTTCAGAGGCTAAGACATCTGGAGGTACCGCAATCACTGTACAACAGTTTTCTGGACTACTGTAAAGACCGAGTAGTCGAATGGCAGATGGACAGCCGGAAAGTAATTAAAAGAATTACCAAAGGCTGTCCTCAATGGTCGATCTGCGGCCCCATCTTCTGGGACATAACAATCGAACCCCTCCTACAACTTCTGGATGAGGATGACAGATCAGACGGAATTGTCGCCTACGCAGATGACCTATTAGTTGTAGTCACTGCAAACAACAGAGCCCAGTTAGAAGAGAAAGCCAGTGGATTACTACAAACAATTACTCAGTGGTGTCACAACAACAAACTCAGGATAGCCGAAAACAAAACAACATACACTTTACTGAAAGGATCACTCCAAAGGAATCCTTCGGTTAAAATTGGGGACACAAACATCAAACGAGCACGCATTACGCGCTATCTTGGGGTACACATAGATGAAAAATTGAATTTCCACGAACACATAAGGCTAACAACAGACAAAGCAGAAAAAATACTCCACAAACTGGTGAGGCTAAATTCAAAACAGTACAGACTACCTCTACCAGTCATACGTACATACCACTGTGCGCTCTCCGAATCAGTACTCAGCTTTGCAGCTAGCACGTGGGCACATAGACTGAACGTGGTCACCAACAAAGCATCCGTCAGACGAGGGCAGAGAAGTGTCCTACTTAGGCTATCTGGAGCCTTCGGTACCACCTCAGCAGATGCACTGTGTGTGGTGCTCGGAATATGCCCCATAGATATCACGATCAAATACAGAGCTGCAAGGTACTGGTTAAAGGTGGGGAGACTAGATAAGGTACACACAATAACCGGTGTGCCCATAGAGACGATACGTCACCTTAAAAGTTGGCGTTTGGATACATGGCAAGGTGAGTGGGATGTAAGTGATAAGGGACGTAGACTGCACAACTTCCTCCCTGACATAAGGGAGCGGTTGAGAATGAGACATATCGATCCCAGCCGCGGTATGGTACATTTCGTAACCGGGCACGGACCTTATCCCACGCACTTAAACCGCGTGAGTCTGAGGCAGACACCTACATGCACATGCGGGGAAGAAGGTTCCCCAGAACACACTGTCTTTTTCTGCGGGCAATACGCGAACAATAGACATACACTACACTTAGATTACACAGATACAGACATAGATATATACACAGCAGTAAGAGACGAAGAACAATGGGCACAATTAAACGCACTGACAAACAGTATTTCAAAAACAACACATGAAGAGTATACGCGGACACGACGTCACAGACATGCCTATGTGCAGCGTAACAGAAATCTCCAGAGAATGGACAGCGATACTCACAGTGACAGCGAAAATAGTGACAATGAGGAGGAACAGGAGGAGGAAGCTGAGATGTGACAGTAAATAAGCAAATTGCTGGCAATCTAGCCAAGAAAACACCAAATGCTGTACATGGTTGCGCATCTAATGTAGTTAATACATAGGATTAGTAACAAATAGGATAAGAAACATTTCTCTACTAATAACCATTTGTGTGTGTGTGTGCGTGTGTGTGTGTGTGTGTGTGTGTGTGTGTGTGTGACAGGCGGTCAACGGCTCGATGAAACCATTCCGAGGTATTCACCGTCAGTCACACTCGGTGATGGTACTAACAAATCTCTCATCTATCCTATCTTCTTTTTATATTCTTCTTAAAAACAACAAAATTTTATTTATATTTCAACCTCAAATTATTGTTATTTTGAATCATTCTTTGTAAATTTTGTAGATAAAACAAAAGGAAAGAAAACTGTAAACAGATGAAAAACGAAAATTGTAAGATGTACGACCTGTTTTAAACATCAGGTAACAGGTCTATAATTTGGCAATAAATAAATAAATAAATAAATTATGTCTGAATTCAGTAATTCCGAAAACAGACCTAAATCTACATGGAATTCACTGAAAAAAAAGACAGCACAACAGGCCTCAGAAGACGACAGTACGACTACTGATTTATGTGGAAGGGCTGTAAATTGTCAGTCAGAGGCAGCAGCGTCGAAACCCGACGTGGTCCGCGACATACGTACTTCAGAAGCTCACACTCAAATCAGCAGTGAAGCGGGATTTTTGGTCATCTATTTGTTGCCACACGAGCGGCCGCGTCTTGGAGTAAACAGCCTTACTGGTCTGCTTTTTATTGCTTCTTCACGTGTTAGCAAGGAACATGCAGAAGAGCGCAGGTGTTTTTTTCATGAGGTCGTGGATGAGGTTTATTAGATTCTCCAATCAGTTATCGGAACAAATGGCCACTCTGGCCTGTGCCTTAGTTAAGAATCGGATATACACAATAATGAACGGTACTACAGACCACGAAGCACGAAGGTGCCAGATTCTACTGCTCTAATTTAACCCTTTAGGTTGAAGTACTCGTCACAGTGTAGGTGAGGTACAGACATAGGTACATGTGACAAATGTACGATGGGGCCAATAGCTCTAGCCCAACTACTTGTTAGTGCACAAAGTTATAGAGTTGACTTCTCACTTACATGGTATCTACTGTAGGCTGTCGTCATCCGAGGCTAGGACTATTGAACTCTCGAACTTTGGTGAACTCTGATGTGGTTGGGGTTTGAGGGCCCCTATGTACAGCATTTCAGGCTGTTTACTTCTAGATGGCACGTGACTTCGTCGCTTTTTACCTTCAACTCGCAGTCATTGCAATCAGCGGTTTCTCAGTGCGTGTGATCTTTTATTCGACAGGCGAAAGTCTCTTCCACTACGAGCTCCTATCTATGTTATAAGACTTGTAAGTATTATTCATGCTTTGACAATTTTTTTCTATCAATCTTTCATGATTCTTATCTGACACCTCACTTACCGGGCGAAAATTCAACCGAAAATCTTAGACACCATTTTTACACTTCTTTTTATATAAGTTACATTGGTGTCTACCTATAAATTCAAACCTAAATGCGTTCCTCTTTTCTTTTTACATATAGACATGCATACACAGATTTTTCCACTCATACAGTAAATGCATCTTCTGAGAACTCTCGCAACTTCGAATGGAGTTTCTTTCCTCATACCTCTTCATGAGCCATATCTTTTAATGCCGTCATATGTGGAGCTCTGATTCCCTGACGTCCAACTATAGGCGAATTATGAAATTGCATTAGATAGCTCTCTTCTCATCTTCACTAATCACCGGGTGCACAAAGTGCTAGGGTTAGTCTCTGCTACTGCTTTACGTAACCCTAATTTATTTTCTAATTCGTGCATCTGGTGCCCTATCTCTTTCCTTTAACCTTTGGATGCTTGAAGTTCTAAATTCTGCATTTCCCGTTGGTATCTTCCTTCTCTTTCTCTCTTCCTCTTTGCTACTGCTGCCACTATTTCGCTAAAAGAGTCGTGGCAGCAGACAAGAGTGTTTGTTCATCAGAATAAGTGGTTAAGTGGCTAACTTGAGCCAAGTATCCGGACCAGCACTCATACTGTTTGTTGAAACTGTGGAATGGTGATATCGCTGATGGAGGCTGCAGCTGGGGCTGCTGCGCTGCTTGTAGATTCTGCTGAAGAAGCCATGCCTGTGAGGTATTTGGATTAGATGCCGCACACAAAATAACACAGTCGTCTCACTAGTTGTGTCCGTCTGCAATCAAAAGTCCACACACTGATGTACTAGACATATAAAAAGAAATAGCGATAAACAAATAACAAGTAACGAGGGTGGGTAGGCACAAACAAACATTAATACTGTAACTTACGCAAATCGTATCCCATCCTCGTCGCCAGCTGTTTTATCGTACTTTTGATAGAACCACAGATGGTGATTTTACTTTTCGTCATCCTCAACTATTTATAGTGCGGTGAGGGAAACACTAGGAGACTAGGAGACGAGAACGGGGAGAAAACTGAAACACCGATAGTGATTAGTGACAAGAACACACACATTTATTGACGAATACTCAACTTTGCACAGATCGGCTCAGACAGCAGATCCTGAAGTTCAGCTGCTATGCCAGAAGGTAAGGCTGATTAGTATATAGTTCTTGTCCCGCTAGAATGTTCACTGAAGACTGGCTGGTGTGGATTCGCTATTAGCAGGCAGTGTGAAGTACACAAGTTGAAGGCGGCCTTTTCGGTAGTCTAGCTCTGCTGTAGCGCTGGTACATAGGCTGGTATTAGAGTATCGCATTTCTTTGAGAAAGAAATATGATCAAATATTAGATTTCTTTGACAAAGGTCTTTGACATGGCGCCAAAAAGGGGTATTACACAGTCAAAATATTTTTCTTCAAAATTGTTATAATGCGCTGCAGCTGCTGGTACTACGCTCCCTTCCCCCCACCCTCCCAATTATATAAGTCCCTCTAGATCCTCAAGTGCCATGCACTCTGCCTCGCCTTCCTCGTACGCCTCCCATCCCCCATGTGGATCCTCTATGACCTCATTTCTTTACCCCATCTGCTCCTATTCCTCGAACATATCCACATACTCTACACCTCCCACCACCTTGATCCCCCTCACCCTTGGCTGCTTCTCTCCTCTCCCATCCCCACCCTCTGTCACGCCTTCACTGTTGTGTCCCCCCTACCCTCCATCTCTACACCCTCCGTCTCCTTTCCCAAGGTGGCTTCTGTCAACTCCCCCTCCCGGATGGTGCCCTCTCTCCCTCCATCTATACCTCCTATCAACTCTGATCCTCACTCCCCCTTCCTTTCCTCTGTCCTTTCTCTGGGCTCCCTCTTCCCCCCTTCCATCCTGTTTTCTCCCCGCCTAACCTCTGCCTGCCTCCCTTCTCCTCTCCCCCTGAGCCCTTTTGTATTCCCCTCCTCTGCCTTTCCCCACTCCCTGTTGCATCTGCCCAGCACCGCCCCCCCACCCTCTTATGGGTCCCCGTCCTCCATCGGCTCCTTCCCCCCCCCCCCTTCGTTTTTCCTCCCCTTCCCTCTTTTCTGTCCCATTAGTTATTATCTTCATCCTTTAAAACAAATGCTGTAGGCTGAAGAGCGGCGTACTAAGCTGCTGCCAGCCTGCCCCCTACGGAGGGAATCTAAACTCAATAAAGAAAAAAAACTGGTACCACAGTTACTTTATGTGTACATTTGGAAGAGAAGCAGTGGAAAAAAAAGGAAACATACTTGGGTGAAGCCGTGGGTCTTACGTTGAGATGGTAAAAGTATTCAGCAAAATTTGTTACGAGAGCTGCAATGGAGGTCGTCAAATCTTATGTAAATTACTTACGAATGGAAGAGAACGCATTTCAGTATTTACTCAGTAAAGTGGCTGCTCACATTACAAAGCAGAATACTCACTTGGGAAAAGCTACACCTGCAGAAGACAGGGTCACCATGACGCAGCGATTTCTTGCAACAGGAAAAAGCTACTATAGCTTACTGTTAGGCTTAAAATCAAGTGCCGGCACGCCCATCGGCAACGAGACAGCAGAGAGGGCTCTGAAGAAGACGTCATCCAATTGCACGCTGACCGACCCCTCTCCAGTACGACAACGTGACAGCAACGGCCTCCATGAGAAGAGAACATAAGCTCCACGCTCGACCGGCCGCGGCCCAGTTCTACGGCAGTTTCCAGACCAGCGAACTGAATAGGTCAAAGCTCATTACTTCGCTAGTACATTCTGTGTAGCTCAAACTTGGAATTGTTACACTAAAGAGATTTCTTATTTTGCCTGTCACCCTTTGCTTGCGACTCATCTAACACATAGTTAACTATTGTACTATTTTCCATTTTGTAATAGAAGTCATTAATCCGTTTTGTTTGATTGTTGTCTAGCGATCCCAGAAAGCAGGTTTCCTTGACACCCCATATTCGACGACTAGGCAGGGTTCAACACCTACAATCGGCACCCGAATACCACAGTGCACATGAACCAAAACAATTCCTGATACGCATGGAGCGATTTACGAAGCAGTGAAGCAGGAACATCTGAATATAAATAAATATTTATTACTCTATATGGGCATTAAAACTATTTTATTTTTGAATAATTTAATTAATAGAATTAGTGTCCACCCTCGGTACCTGAGTGGTCAGCGCGACATAATGTCAATCCTAAGGGCCCAGGTTAGATTCCCGGCTCGGTCGGAGATTGTCTCCTATCAGGTACTGGATGTTGTGTTGTCCAGATCATCATCACTTCATCCCCATCGACGCGCAAGTCGCCAAAGTGGCGTCAACTCGAAAGACCTGCACCAGGCGAATGGTCTACCCGATGGGAGGCCCTAGTCACACGACATTTACATTTAATACAATTAGTGTTCCAACAACTACAAAATTAATAAGAAATATGAAGAACTTTTTAACTTGTGGCTTTCAGAGCTCAAAAATAGACAAAGTAGAATCGAGAGCTAAGAGTTTTTTTAAAAATTTTAGAGCGTATGGTCCTCTATTCTGGCTTGATGAAAAGCTGTAGATGTTTACAGATGTAAAGGTGAATGGTTGATGCTGTGATTGTGGATTTGAAGTCGCCTCTGCAGTATATCGCACATGCCCATCAGCTCGCCATTAATAACATGCATTGTGCCCCTTGCTCGCCCAGCACCCCTGTCGAAGCAAGATTGTTTTAAAGAGTCGAAGGAACATATCAACCAAACTTTGAAGTCATGTTTACAAACACACTACAGGCGTCAAATAGCCGCAGTGATGCCAGAGGTCTAAGCGGTTACATATCACATCGCAGAGCACAGAAGCACTTTTATGATCAAATCCACGGCGAGGCCCTAGATTTGATCATATTTCTTTGACGGAAGGCGAGCTTGGACAAAGTTACGTATTACACTATCAAATGTCTTTCACATAAGTATTTGACATATCAACTTTGACAAAAGCATAGTGTAATACCGGCAATATCACTTCGCTGGTGGCGCCACCGCTGCGACTTCTTGGTGTGGCAATAGCTGGACTATTCGCCATCTCTGGAGCTGGTTGTCGAGCTAGCGGTGACTGTGGTGCTGCCTGCTGGCGAGTGCTTCGCGTACACCACAAACTTCACCCACAATAAAATGTATTTGCCTGTGGAAAGAAAATACTCCCTGTGTACGAGAACACAGAGAGAAAGAAAACAGTAATTACAACTTTTGTATTTACAGAAAACTATCAGCTACACTAACATGTGGCACATCGAGTCAGGCGCGAAAACATCAAATGGCAAATCGCCAACGCAAGGCGCACAGACTGAATAAAAGCCCACTTAATAGACCAAACTGGGTAGCATAGAAATAGGAGGTAACGCAACGTATAACTGCTAATTTAATGTAAGACCAAGTACTCCAGAGATGCAATAACACGTTGAACACACAGCTGAAGAAAGATGCGAACAAGCGTATGGAAACGGGGCACAGTACTATACAAATAACGCAACACTACGGTACACACAAGCACAGAGAACAAAATCGTCTGTGTTAAGATAAATAAATACAAATCTTATACAAATCAATAACAGAATGCCAAATACGCAGAAGAAATAAAGTCTACGTACGTCATACAGAACAAGAAACACGTTCCAATTAAACTCCTATATAGTTGCAGTAAAACCAGACAGACAGGAGCAGGTATATACGTATTGCATTGTAAAGTCTGCGTATGAGTGTGTTTGGATGGCAGGTTTGAATTTCAAAACGCTGTGAGATAAAACATGTAAGATACTAAAAATACGAAAATAACTATTCAATCGCTTCAGGCAGTTTAAACATAGTGAAGTGTCATAGATGTCGGAACTTAATTTGGATGTCTGTAGAGTGAATAACAACAGCAGACAGCTGAATTTACTACTGGAAAAATCTCTTCGTACGATAATAAAAAACTAAAGACTGTCAAAATTAATATGCTCTATAATTCATTCATTATGTTAGTCACTGATATAGTAAACTAAGATGTAGCTCTGAGTCAAAGCAGCCAGTAAATTGTCCAGATTATTCATTGTGACCACCGACACTATCTCCATATTTATTTAGCCGATCTGCATTCTAATGCTAGACAACACAGATCAAAGAAAAGAGAGTGGAGCACAGCAACAGTTGGAAAGACGAATCTGCAAATGTACTGATGAAAGTAGAATTCGAAAGTTTGAAATTTACCGAAAGATTATCATTAAAGCTCGTCCTGGACTATAGAATATAAGAAAATAGTTTCTCTGTGGTATGGGAGTAAAAATAGGCCCAGTAAATGTATTATTTATCTGTTGGCCACGTAAAGCTTTTTTCGGTAGATACGTATGTAGTGCACATGAACTGGGCAGAAAATCGTTTTCATCTTGAGTTTAAAACTTAGAGGTCAATATAACTTAAATTTTTGTACGAGTTGGTCACTACGTAAGGAAGAGTTACAAAACTGAGTAAAAATTGATTGTCAGCAGCTCGTGGTCGTGCGGTAGCGTTCTCGCTTCCCACGCCCGGGTTCCCGGATTCGATTCCCGGCGGGGTCAGGGATTTTCTCTGCCTCGTGATGACTGGGTGTTGTGTGCTGTCCTTAGGTTAGTTAGGTTTAAGTAGTTCTAAGTTCTAGGGGACTGATGACCTAAGATGTTAAGTCCCATAGTGCTCAGAGCCATTTTTTGAAAAATTGATTAATATACACTCTGCACTTAAAAGAGTTATACGTACAACTAACGGATGTAGTTAGACACCTTTGTGACTGAGTGGAAGCAGTTTTGCACGAAGTAGGATGTCATAGCTTTCCTTGAAAAGTGTCGTTCAAGAACAAATTTTATGTGTTTAGGTATGCTGTTGTACAGTAGTGCCCTAGACGATACACTCATTATTTTGCACAAGGTAGTGTTGCAAAGGATAACCACGTGTATCACTATTTTATCTGTATAATAATGCGACCCTGGTTTAAATAAAACATTTCTTATTCAGCATACTTTCTTTCGATATGCGTTACACCTTACTGTAAAATCTGAAAAGATGAGGTTCTTAGTTAATGTGTTTTTGTATTGGGACGGACTGTCGTTATCCTGCATCAGCAAAGAGTATTTACGTAGCTATCACACCTCTGACCTGTTCTCGAACTCCACACAGAACTTTTGGAAACTAATCCAGTTTCTCTGTAAAGAAAACTGAATTAATGTGGGCACTTTTTAGTGTCCTCACACTTGACCAGTTTAGAAAGTGGGTATCCTATAGTGCAGCCAATATTTGGAACTTAATGCATCCAAAGAGTAATGAAGCACATCATTTTATATCATCTAAAAGACGAGCGGATACGAAAGAGCCACAACGTGACACAACATTGAAAAACGCTAATATCTACTTGCAAAGAAGTAAGTAAATTATTCATTATTTCAAAAGCAATCGCCATAATTATTAATATATTTCTCCCAATATGAGTACTCAGGCGTGTACCCCTTCGCCTGGAACAAACTAACGGCATCGAATGTCTTTCTTCAGGGCTCCAAAGATATGCAGAATGAGCGGGGGGGAGGAGAGATCTGGACCATATTAAACATGTGGAAGAGCTTCTCAGCTGAACATCTGCAGTGTAGTCCACATAGCCGTGGCAACATCTGCACTTCGATGACGAATAAAGGACAAGACGGCAAATTCTTTTTTGGGAAACATGTATCTGTAAGTATTGCATGTGTTATATAAAAAATTCGCTTTTCAGCTGAGGACTACGATGATTATTGGTTTGGGACTCTCAACATCTTAGCTATAATCATCATTTTCGAGTGAGCCTTCAGTTAAAAAAAAGAAAAAAGTCTCATAGAGCAGCAGAAGAAAACTCAATAACATTAAATCCCAATTCAGTCAAATAACTGCAACAAGTTTTCACAGATGTGCTAATGATTTCTTGATGAAATAAGCAAATGCCAGTGTCAGGGTTGCAGTGATACCTTAATAACACTGATAATAGCACGTAAATGCTGTCAGTGGGCAATAAGATTACTCGTTTGCATGATCATGTAGAATCCTATTCTACATCTACATCCATACTCAGCAAGGCACCGTGCGTTGTGTAGTGAAGGGTACCTTCTACCACTACTGGTCATTTCTTTTTCTGTTCCGCTGCCAAACAGAGTGACGGAAAAACGACTGTCTATATGTCTCTGTACGAGCCCTAATGTCTCACAACTTTATATCATTACGTGAACTGTATGTTATCGACAGTAGAATCGTTCTGCAGTCAAACTCCGCTTCTCCAAATTTTCTCAATAGTGTTCCTCGAAAAGATCAATCGCCTTGCCTCCGTTAAACTTGAGTGACGTCCGAAGCTACGAGTAACAAATCTGTCACCTCGCCTCTGAATTACTTCGACGTCTTCCTTTCATCCGCGTTGGTACGGATCCCAGACACTCGACGAGTACCCAAGAATAGGTCGTAATAGCGTCATTTATGCTGTCTTCTTTACAGACGAACAACACTTTCCCAAAATTCTGACAATAAACCGAAGCGACCATTCGCCATCCCTTCCACAATCCTAACATGCCCGTTCCATTACAAATCGCTTTGCATCATTACGCCCAGACGTGACTGCCTCATGCCAGACACTGATAATGTTCTGTTCGAACATTTCGGTTTACTTTTTGTTATGATGACGACGAACTAGTCGTCGATGTTGACTGGTGGCCAATGCTAAATAGAAACGCATAAATCACAGCAGCTTTGTCAGTAACGTCGGTAAGGTGCTGGCTGCATGGTCTGGATCTGCAACGACCAAAATAATTGGAAGTCGTTGGTAAAAAATAATATACAGGGTGTTACAAAAAGGTACGGCCAAACTTTCAGGAAACATTCCTCACACACAAAGAAAGAAATAATGCTATGTGGACATGTGTCCGGAAACGCTTACTTTCCGTGTTAGAGCCCATTTTATTACTTCTCTTGAAATCACATTAATCATGGAATGGAAACACACATCAACAGAACATACCAGTGTGACTTCAAACACTTTGTTACAGGATATGTTCAAAATGTCCTCCGTTAGCGAGAATACATGCATCCACCCTCCGTCGCATGGAATCCCTGATGTGCAGATGCAGCCCTGGAGAAAGGCGTATTGTATCACAGCTGTCCACAATAGGAGCATTTGGTACCGGGGTTGCGTAGGGTTGCGTAGACAAGAGCTTTCAAATGCCCCCATAAATGGAAGTCAAGAGGGTTGAGGTCAGGAGTGCGTGGAGGCCACGGAATTGGTCCGCCTGTACCAATCCATCGGTCACCGAATCTGTTGTTGAGAAGCGTACGAACACTTCGACTGAAATTTGCAAGAGCTCCATCGTGCATGAACCACATCTTGTGTCGTACTTGTAAAGGCACATGTTCTAGCAGCACAGGTAGAGTAGACCGTATGAAATCATGATAACGTGCTCCATTGAGCGTAGGTGGAAGAACGAAACTAAAATGAGCTCTAGCATGGAAATTAAGCGTTTCCGGACACATGTCCACAAACATATTTTCTTTATTTGTGTGTGAGGAATGTTTCCTGAAAGTTTGGCCGTACCTTTTTGTAACTTCCTGTATATTGTACTTAACTGATTGTACAGGATTCTTCTTAGCTGCATACATATAATTATAAAGAGATAGCTATTGAGGCCTCACTTAGGCCATACGTTACTAAGTGTCTTGTTAGAGTTTGCTTCCTATCAGCTGAAGGCTATGCTACTTTACTATTTGACGTCCAGAGCAAAAGTGGACGAGAGCTCGCTGGAAACTTGAGACAAGCCGCGGAGCGGCGCTAGCGGCACTGGTCGCGACTCGCAGGGCCAACGATACTAACACGGGCCGCGGTCGATAACTGCAACCCCTAACAAGTGTGGTACCGACCGTTGATACAACAGTTTTTCCTACTCATCTCCATCAATTTACATTTATCCACATTTAGCGCTAGCTGAATTTCATCACACAAACTAGAAATCCTTTCTAAGTCGTCTTGTGTCTTCCTACAGTCACTCAACTTCGACACCTTCGTGTACACCACAGCATCATCAGCAAACAGCCGCATATTGGTGCCCAGTACGTCCGCCAAATCACTTACGTACATAGAAAGTAATAGCGCTCCTATCACACTCATAATGATACTCTTGTCTCTGATGGATACTCGCCGTCGAGAAGAACATGCTGGGTTCTATTACTGAAAACGTCTTCGAGCAACTGACACATCTGAGAACATATTCGATATGCTCGTACCTTTGTTAACAGTCTGTAATGAGGCACTCAGTCAAATGCTTTCGGAAATTGAATCTGCCTGTTGCCATTCATCCATAGTTCGCAGTATATCGTGTGAGAAGAGGCAAAGCTGAGTTTCGTAAGAGCGGTGCTTTTTAAAACCGTGCTGATTTGTGGCCATAAGCTTCTCGTTCTCAAGAAAATTTATAGTGCTCGAACTGACAATATGTTCAAAGACTCTGCAGCAAATCGATGTTAGGGATATTGGTCTGTAGTTTTTCGGGTCCATTCTTTTACCGTTCTAATTTACAGCAGTCACCTGTGCTTTTTTTCCATTCAGTTGAGAGTTTGCGCTGGGCGAAAGAATCACGATAAATGCAAGCTAAGAAACCCGCGAATGCCATAGAGTACTCTTCGTAAAACCGAACAGGGATTGCATCCGTAACTGACTATTTACTTGTTTCCAAATCTTTCAGCTGTTTCTTATCCGTATTATTATATCGTCCATACCGGGTGTCCCTTCGATAGTAAAAAGACGGTATGTTTGTAGGATTCTCCTGCGTGAAATATTTCTTAAAAGCGAAATTTAAAACTTTGGCTTCCGCGTTGCTATCTTCAACGCCCACACCAGATTGATGAACAACGGGACTCGACGAAAGACTTAGACCCACTTAACGATATGACGTAGGAACAGAATTTTCTTGGAATCTCGGCCAGATCTTTTGCTAAGGTATGACGGTGGTAGTTCTTCTACGCTTCGCTCGTGCATAAATCTTTTCACAGACGTCTGTCGTCTTGTGCGCGTTCTCTTTGGAATGGAGGATGCAACAGCCTTTGGTTCGTCAGTATTTTCTGTAGTTCATTGTCAAACAATGGTGGGTCACTTCCGTCCATCCACTTACTGGGCAAATAGTTCTCCAGACCATGATTTACAAATTTTGTTCAAAATTCCTCTACGTCCATCTTACTGGAACTAAGTGATGTCAATTCATTATCTAAGCGAAATGCTAATGACTGATAATCTGCTCTTTTTAGCAGAAACAGTATCTTAGCTTCCCTGACTGATTTATTAACTTTCGTAACCATACTTGGTATAATGAAATCATGGTTACTAATCCCTGTGCCTACACTGACGCTGTTGATGGGGTCTGTCTTGTTTGTAGCAGCAAGGCACAAGGTATGAAATTACAATGAAATGAACACCCTTAGCTGCTTACAGGCGTTGACATACGTCAACGGGGACAGATGAAAATGTGTGCCCCTATCGGAACTCGAACCCGGGATCTCCTGCTTACATGGCAGACGCTCTATCCATTTTTTTTTGTATTGGTTTTTTTTGTGTTTTTTTTACTTGTATTTTTTCCAACGTCAGGCTTACCACCTTTGCTGACATACATTGTGTTGTACTATCACATAAATAGTGTCTGCAATGTCCATATGTTGACAAATAGTGGCTAAATAGAAAATTAATTAATTAAGGAAATGAATAAAAACTGAAAATGCCCAAATGAAAGACATGAAGACATTGCGGATAGTACAAATACAAAAGAAACATGCTCCTGTAGCAATGAAATGAAATTCGTGTCGGGGGCGACACTTGCTCACGACCCGACGTTTGATAGAGCAAGAGGGCCATCTATCGACTCGTTCTCCAGACGTTGGTGTAGGACTGGGTCGTCTTCTCGAAATTAACTAAGGGTCCGTAAGTGTGATCGATGTCTATCTCGGCTTCTTCGTCTATCTCATCTCTCACCCGTCACACCCCATCTGGCCGGCGGGTCGGTAAATGTGAGTCGCAAGTAATTAGCGAAGTCGTGCCCATATTTCTTATGCTGTTGCAGCTTCGTGTGTCCACCCAGGAGAAAATGTCAAAAATAAGTTTTGTCCTTTTCCGACTCGTTATACACGTAGCCCACCACCATTCCCCGTACCCATGTCACTGCATTGGTTTTTTGGGCCGGAAAATAAGATTCTTGGGGGAAGAAAAGTGTGTCTGATGAAATTGTGTGAGGGGCGGAACGTAACAGGAACGCCAATATCTGTTGTGCCAAGTGCCACACTGGAGCCGTCCCACTACATGCTAAACGATGTTCATCAGTGTCCACTGTTGCGCAGCCTAAACGTAGTGGAGTGTCTGCCAAACGAATCGCGTGCCGCCGTTGATTCGTTGCGTACTTCCTATTTACCACCACATACCATGTTGAGCGTACCGACGTTGGGAGGTAAACGTTCCGTATAACGCGCCATATCTGTCGCCAGTTCTTGTCTGGGTACTTCTTTTCCACGGTATTCCTGGGGCACCGGCGCAGGAAGAGTTGGTATACATCTCGCGTCGTCGGTAGTCGTGTTGTTGGGAAGTAATCTCTGACATAGCTAAGCTCCAAAAAGAAAGACTTGAAATGTGACAGCTTCGGTGAAATATGGCCCACATTGACTGGGGGCTGCATTGAAGTGGGGGCTAGTACATCGGCCAACGCACCCGAAATATTGCGAAATTGACCGCGCCACTGTCGGAAAATCGTGCTGACGAATAGCGCCCGTGCCTTTTCATATACGTTCACTAGACCAAGTCCGCTCTCTCCAGGTGGTAGCGTAAGCGTTGTGTATTGGATCTTAAACAGGTGTCCCACACTCACGTAGGCTCCGAAAGTTGCTTGTATCCGTGATGCCATTGTGCGCGTTAAAGGCAGGACATGCGCTACGTGAGTGAGTCTCGGTGCTAGGTATACGTTAATATAGGTCACCCTCTGAATCATATCCAACACTCTTAAATTCTGTAACAGCACCATTGTCAGCATCAGCTTCAATATGCGTCGGTAGTTATCCGCTGCTGTCCGCTGCACATCCGTGTGTGGAACGTAACACCTAGCCGTTTTATGGTCTTAACTAACATGACCGGGCCTTCCTCCCCCGGTTGTAATCCTCGACCGACATTCATGCAGCGTGATTTCTGTAGATTAAACACGCTTCCTGCTGCCATCCCGTATCGCTCTATCCATGCCAACGCCGTACGCACTTCGTCGCCTGTCCTTGCCACCAGCATCACATCGTCAGCAAAAGTGCGGCAATGAAAGGTCAGTTGTGGCAACGGCACTCCCTCCAACCGTCTTCGGGGACCATGTGGACAGGGTTCCAAAGCCATTGCAAACAAAAATATCGAAAGGGGGCAACCTTGACGAACTGACCTTGTAACAACAATGTAGTCAGTGCCCCGCCCATTCACCGAGACCTTTGATCGCACTCCATGTAACAGTCTCATGATCACTAGAATGAAGGCCTGTGGGATTCCCAATCTACCCATCACTGCATGCGAAAAGGTATGATCCACTCTGCCGAACGCATGATCGAAGTCAATAGCGACGAGTGCCCCACGGACTCGGCATGCCGCTGCTAATGCGATGATATCTCGGTAGTCACCGAGCGCCGTATGTACGTTACTCTTACCGCCGAGGCAAGTTTGATCTATGAGGAGTCTATCAGAAATTGAAGACCTCAGGCGAGCCCCAAGGATGCGCGCGAAAATCTTATAGTCGCAGTTCAAGAGATTGAGTGGTCTATAATCTCCTGGCCTTCTGCCACCACGTGGTTTGGGTATTGGGATGATGATACCCTCCGTGAATTCTGCGGTAACAGGAGTTCGTTGTACATCTGAATCCAGGTCCGTCCCATGAGATATGCATAGGCGCGGTAAAATTCAATTGGGAAGCCGTCCTGTCCTGGGGACTTGTTCGAAGCCCCCCTGGCAATTGCATCTGTCAGCTCGTCCTCTGTTATCGCTGTGATGAAAGTCTCTGCATCCAGTGGTGGTCCTCTATCTGGCATTTCCGAGATGACATCATGTAGAGTCTCGTGGTTCACTTGTACAGATCCATATAACTGGCCGAAATAGTCAGTAATCACATGCGCAATATCACGCTGGTTCACAACTTGTTGGCCAGTTTCAGAGATTAGTTCCCTGATGAACGTCCTGCGTCGTCGTTGGCGTTCACGTACCACGTGGTGCATGGAGGGGGCTTCGGCAGCAACTGTGTCCGCCAATCTCGCCCGGACCATTATACCTTCCATTCTTAGACTCGTCAGCTGTAATAACATGGCTTTTATCCTGCGCATGGCCGTGTGCCTTTCCGGCGAAGGTTGTTGGGTCATCAGCTCCCTCAGGGCTGTGAAATAAAAATCAGCCGTCGTGCGGTTCCACTGCGATTTGTCCTGCCCGCATTGTATCAACGTTCTCCGTAACGTTGGTTTTGAGCATTTGATCCACCACTGGAGAACCGAGGTGTATGCTCGTTGGCGGCGAACGCAGGTCTCCCAGACCGCCTCTATCGACCGGCGACATGCAGTGTCACGTAAAAGTGCACAATTCATTTTCCAGTGACCCTTACTCCGCCATATCTTCTGACACGTTAGTGAAATCGTACAGACGTACGCCATATGTTCCGTAAAAGCCGCTGGCCAGATTTCGGCATCCAGTATCGCCGTCCGTAGAGCTCGTGTCACATACACTCTATCAAGTCTACTCGCCGAGTGTCCCGTTACAAACGTATAACCGGTCGGTCACCATGCTGCAGTTCCCAGGTATCCAGAAGCGCCATTTCGGTAATGAACGCACGCAGTTCCATGCATGGCACATGATAAGGTACTTGGTCCTTTTTGTCGATGACACAATTAAAGTCGCCTCCCCCTATATAGTTATCATAGCGTCCAGCGAACAGCGGTGCTATCTCTTCGGTGTAAAAGGTCGACCTTTCTCTTCGTTTTGTGGAGCCAGATGGCGCGTATAAATTGATGAAACGAACGCCGTCGACAGTGATCGCTATGCCACGTGCCGAAGGGAGAGACATGACGTCCTCCAGTCCTATTCCTTCCCTGGTGAGAATCGCCACACCGCATCCACTTTCATCGTGCACGGAATAATGTGCCTCGTAGCCGTAGAACTCTGGCGGAGATGTGAAACGCACTTCTTGTAGGAGTACAATATCCACGTCCGCAGCGCGTAACATATCTTTCAGCATTTGAATTTTAAGCGGTGTCCGAATTCCATTAATGTTTATCGTTGCAATGCGGTACGCCTGGCGAGTGTTCATCAGTTGTAGGGCGGTGTCATTAAGCGTCCATCTGCACCCCCGGCGCTCCTCACCACACTAAGTTGTTCAACATTTGCCGACCCCTCCCGGCCTCTGGCCAGGACTGTCCTCAATCGTCGCGTTCGTATTTTCATTCTGTTCCTGTTGGTCCATTTCTTGTGCCCAGTCTCCCAGCATATTTCCGGAACTGGTCGAAGGATGGGAGGCAACGTTGTCACCGGTCTGATGTTGGACAATTGTCATCTCCACTTCTGCCTTCCTGTCCCCTGAAGGAGAGTTCGAGTTATCGTCGCTGTGCAATTCCTGCAAAGTCATCTCGGTATCTGTTGAATCCACTGGTCTCAGGTCGACACTGTCGTTGTCGTCCACTGTCCCCTCGGGACTATGACTATCGTCAGCAGAAGTCAGTCGACGCTTCTTTCTTCTCTTCGGCGAACGCTGTTACCGTTGCCTTGCTTCCGCATCGGCTGTTTGGGTTGCTTATCCTCCGTCTTGGGCCTGGCCTATCACGCTCTCGGTGGAAGCACTGGCAGCCACCACGGATGAGCCTGGAGCGGCCGTCAGCTGCATCTCTTGTGTGGTGTCCTGTGTCTGCTGTGGTGGAACCGGTGGTCGGAGTTCCAGTCCGTTGGTGTCCATGTTCTCTATAGGGTGAAGCTGCTGGTGCCCATCGGAAATCTCCCTCACGCCGCCTCTCAGGGCTTCCACAAAGGTCAACGGTAAGACAGTCATCTGTTGTGGCGCCTGAACGTCATCCCGTGGGGTTTGCACTAAACGTCGCTGGAGGCATTCCGAGCGGACGTGACCTTCTTTCCCGCACCCCGAGCAAGTGCGAGGTTGCCCGTCATAGATTATAATCGCTCGACAACCTCCTATGTACAAATAAGAGGGGACGTGCTTTCGCAGTTCTATCCGTATTTGTCTCACCCCATTTAAAACGGGGTACGCGGTAAAACTCGTCCATTTTTCGGCCACATGGGATAGAACTGTACCGTATGGTCGAAAGGCGTCGGTAACAAGTTCAGACGGGACCTCAAACGGAAGTTCGAAGACTCGTGTAGTGCGGATCCCCATTCCCGCGTGATCGACCGTAACCGCACCAACATTCCCGTCGTAATGACAGAAACGATACCCGTTCGGTTATCGTTGTATAAGTCTTTCGCAAGCAGCCTCGTCAACAAGCTTGACATAGACGACGCTTGAAACGATCGATAAATTGATTCCCACGATTTCCTGTGGATCGATTTTGACCTCTTCTCTTAAGAAACGTTCACTCTCGTGTGCGTTGGTCGTGTATATTCGTTCGCAAAACTGAACTTCAAAGTCGTTTTTCTGTACCAGTGTGCCATCTCGTTCTAGACTCACAACACCGGACGCGCGAAGCTGCCCAGGCGTAAACAAACAGGCGCGCCCACCACAGCGCGGCCGGCAGGCAACGCGGTCCGCACTGTGTCACTGCCGAAGGTAGACTGTGCCAGCTGAGCTACCGAGGACACAGAGGATAGCGCGACTGCAGCGATTTATCTCTGGCACGCCTCCCGCGAAATCCAGATTCTCAACGTTTTCATAGTGCCCCCGCACATACCATCTTAGTATATATACATAGGCACAAGATATTTCCACTGTGTGTGGACTGCCGAACTAATTGCTTAAGATAGTTTTTGGCAAACATGTTTAAATATCCTTAGAAGATTGTCTATATGCACTGCAATCAGTTCAGAGACATCTCAGTCTATACTCGTTAGGTTAAAGTCGCCTCCAACCAGTGTTCCATAATCTGAGTATTTCCGCACTACTGACCGCAGACATCCTTTGAACATTCACTCAAACTGTCGCAGCGGGGTCGGGTGTTCGGTAAAAACACCTAACATCTAAGTTTATTTCACCTAGATCTGTTATACGAGTCCAATTAACTTCAAATTCGACCTCAACCAAAAAAAAAATAAGAAACTTCCTGGCAGATTAAAACTGTGTGCCCGACCGAGACTCGAACTCGGGACCTTTGCCTTTCGCGGGCAAGTGCTCTACCAACTGAGCTACCGAAGCACGACTCACGTCCGGTACTCACAGCTTTACTTCTGCCAGTACCTCGTCTCCTACATTCCAAACTTTACAGAAGCTCTCCCGCGAAACATGCAGAACTAGCACTCCTGAAAGAAAGGATATTGCGGAGACATGGCTTAGCCACAGCCTGGGGGATGTTTCCAGAATGAGATTTTCACTCTGCAGCGGAGTGTGCGCTGATATGAAACTTCCTGGCAGATTAAAACTGTGTGCTAGTTCTGCATGTTTCGCGGGAGAGCTTCTGTAAAGTTTGGAAGGTAGGAGACGAGGTACTGCCAGAAGTAAAGCTGTGAGTACCGGACGTGAGTCGTGCTTCGGTAGCTCAGTTGGTAGAGCACTTGCCCGCGAAAGGCAATGGTCCCGAGTTCGAGTCTCGGTCGGGCACACAGTTTTAATCTGCCAGGAAGTTTCATATCAGCGCACACTCCGCTGCAGAGTGAAAATCTCATTCTAGAAACATCCCCCAGGCTGTGGCTAAGCCATGTCTCCGCAATATCCTTTCTTTCAGGAGTGCTAGTTCTGCATGTTTCGCGGGAGAGCTTCTGTAAAGTTTGGAAGGTAGGAGACGAGGTACTGGCAGAAGTAAAGCTGTGAGTACCGGACGTGAGTCGTGCTTCGGTAGCTCAGTTGGTAGAGCACTTGCCCGCGAAAGGCAAAGGTCCCGAGTTCGAGTCTCGGTCGGGCACACAGTTTTAATCTGCCAGGAAGTTTCATATCAGCGCACACTCCGCTGCAGAGTAAAAATCTCATTCTGGAAACATCCCCCAGGCTGTGGCTAAGCCATGTCTCCGCAATATCCTTTCTTTCAGGAGTGCTAGTTCTGCATGTTTCGCGGGAGAGCTTCTGTAAAGTTTGGATGGTAGGAGACGAGGTACTGGCAGAAGTAAAGCTGTGAGTACCGGACGTGAGTCGTGCTTCGGTAGCTCAGTTGGTAGAGCACTTGCCCGCGAAAGGCAAAGGTCCCGAGTTCGAGTCTCGGTCGGGCACACAGTTTTAATCTGCCAGGAAGTTTCATATCAGCGCACACTCCGCTGCAGAGTGAAAATCTCATTCTGGAAAAAAAAAATATTTTGTCAACTGCAATGAACACTCCCCCTCCTACTGCGTTTAATCTGTCTTTCCGATGTAAGTTCCATGACTCACTAAATATCGCAGTGCATTCCACTTCAGGTTGCAGCCAGCTCTCGGTCCCTAGAATAATTTGAGAGCAATAAATTTCTTGTATGGCAATAAACTCAAGAACTTTATTGCTAATACACTCCTGGAAATGGAAAAAAGAACACATTGACACCGGTGTGTCAGACCCACCATACTTGCTCCGGACACTGCGAGAGGGCTGTACAAGCAATGATCACACACACGGCACAGCGGACACACCAGGAACCGCGGTGTTGGCCGTCAAATGGCGCTAGCTGCGCAGCATTTGTGCACCGCCGCCGTCAGTGTCAGCCAGTTTGCCGTGGCATACGGAGCTCCATCGCAGTCTTTAACACTGGTAGCATGCCGCGACAGCGTGGACGTGAACCGTATGTGCAGTTGACGGACTTTGAGCGAGGGCGTATAGTGGGCATGCGGGAGGCCGGGTGGACGTACCGCCGAATTGCTCAACACGTGGGGCGTGAGGTCTCCACAGTACATCGATGTTGTCGCCAGTGGTCGGCAGAAGGTGCATGTGCCCGTCGACCTGGGACCGGACCTCAGCGACGCACGGATGCACGCCAAGACCGTAGGATCCTACGCAGTGCCGTAGGGGACCGCACCGCCACTTCCCAGCAAATTAGGGACACTGTTGCTCCTGGGGTATCGGCGAGGACCATTCGCAACCGTCTCCATGAAGCTGGGCTACGGTCCCGCACACCGTTAGGCCGTCTTCCGCTCACGCCCCAACATCGTGCAGCCCGCCTCCAGTGGTGTCGCGACAGGCGTGAATGGAGGGACGAATGGAGACGTGTCGTCTTCAGCGATGAGAGCCGCTTCTGCCTTGGTGCCAATGATGGTCGTATGCGTGTTTGGCGCCGTGCAGGTGAGCGCCACAATCAGGACTGCATACGACCGAGGCACACAGGGCCAACACCCGGCATCATGGTGTGGGGAGCGATCTCCTACACTGGCCGTACACCACTGGTGATCGTCGAGGGGACACTGAATAGTGCACGGTACATCCAAACCGTCATCGAACCCATCGTTCTACCATTCCTAGACCGGCAAGGGAACTTGCTGTTCCAACAGGACAATGCACGTTCGCATGTATCCCGTGCCACCCAACGTGCTCTAGAAGGTGTAAGTCAACTACCCTGGCCAGCAAGATCTCCGGATCTGTCCCCCAATGAGCATGTTTGGGACTGGATGAAGCGTCATCTCACGTGGTCTGCACGTCCAGCACGAACGCTGGTCCAACTGAGGCGCCAGGTGGAAATGGCATGGCAAGCCGTTCCACAGGACTACATCCAGCATCTCTACGATCGTCTCCATGGGAGAATAGCAGCCTGCATTGCTCCGAAAGGTGGATATACACTGTACTAGTGCCGACATTGTGCATGCTCTGTTGCCTGTGTCTATGTGCCTGTGGTTCTGTCAGCGTGATCATGTGATGTATCTGACCCCAGGAATGTGTCAATAAAGTTTCCCCTTCCTGGGACAATGAATTCACGGTGTTCTTATTTCAATTTCCAGGAGTGTACTTCTACAGTTCACTGATAAAATTTTGACACTAGAATTGTCTTTACTCTGAAAGCGATCCACATTTACTTTTTGTGTATAGACAGCGGACTGTTCATCAGAGTACCTCAAATTACTGACTAGCTCTAAAAAAAAAAAAAAAAAAAAAAAAAAAAGTTCACTCCGCAAGTACTCAGTTACTCAAGCAACTGCTTCCTGTGTGTACTGCACTTCTGACGTAACAAGGAGAGTCCTAGAAATCCCCACATGAAAAACAAGTCTAGAAATCTGCAGTCAAGGCTGTCGCAGAGTCGGTGAATCCTTTGGCTGAGACCCTCTACTCGTCTCCAAACCAAAGGACCGCGTTCAGTTCTCGGAACAATGGTGCAAAGCGCGAGCTCTGCTTGCACCCCGTCCCAGACTGGCAGCCCTCACCACTTCCGCCAGTCGCCAATATGAACTGAAGAAGACATCAGAACCCATGCGACAGGCGTTTTTGGCTCCCACCTGCACCTGTACCACAACTTGCAGACGGTTGCACCCTGTACGCTCGATAGCACAGGCAGTGCTTCCTCCACATCTCTGATGAGACCCCCGGCAGACATACCACGTGCACATTGGCTTTCTTTCCAGCCCTGAAAGTTATCTTCCCAAGGGGCTCCATAACGCGCCTGTGGTTGGTGCTCCCGATAACTAGCAATCCCCTGTCCACGTGTGCCTGCTCGGACTCCGCTGAGGGAATGGCCACGTGTCCACTCACAGGGTGAATACGGGAGGACAGAGACCCAGCCTCCACAGTGGTCTTCAGCCTCGAACGACGTTAACGCGTTACATCCCGCCACCGACCATGCTGTGAGAGCGGATCCACCTCTTTGGGTACACTAAGAGGTTCCTCGGCAGCAGAGTCCATTGGCGAAATAAGCACCTGTGGAGTCTGACGCGACGCACCAGGTTCTTCGCCACCGCTACACGCCGAGGCAGAAGCCTGAAGGCGGCTGACCGTAGCCAAAAACGAATTCAGCTGTGCACAAACTGCGGCCAGTTCCTCATGCGTACGCACAGAGCAGCGACACGTACTGCCCATGCTAGCTTGACAAACTGATGATGTAAATTTTACAAGCAGACAGATATCTCCGCATATAGCTTGCTACCCTCCAACTGTGTCCCAAGAGAACGCTGATGCCTCAATTAGATGCGTACCTGGCTATTCAGAAGAAATGAAAACTGTACTAACGGCTGCGTTAATTTAACGTACAGTTAAAAAATGGAAATTAAAGCTCTTAAATGCAGAAGCACGCACAAAATTTGAGAAATATACCACTAAGAAGAATACAGGAAATGCTAAATACGTAACTTGCCGTTCTGGAGATGTGAACAGGTGGCATCAGGGGATATGATTACTATAATTTACTTTGCAAATCCTATAGCCGGCCGAAGATTAAATATCAAATGACGACAAAGGCTCCAAAATAACCTTCAGGCACAGATATGCGGACACTGTAATATGTTTGATATGTGAACTGCCACAGGAAACAAATTAGCTTCATCCATAACAACATTCAACTTACTATGGAAAGGTTACACATATACAAATTCACTTCGTAAACGTAAAAGCAGCTCTCTGGTAAGCAAAAGATTTATATTTATTGAAAGCTGTCAGTTACACTAATAGTTTCACATCATGGCAGGTACTTATTTGTACACATATTGTCGAACAAAAGGCGTGTGTTCCAGCCACCAAAGAATGTGAACTTGGATTTTGGTGTAGATATAACAAAAAATGCTTTGTTCTAATACTTATAAAAGGAAAATGGGCAACAACTTAGAGACATATTTAGCGTGAAAAGATGTGTATCTGCTATAAACTTGGATGAAAGAAGAAGAAATGTGTCAGAAAGAAGAAACAGCTGAGCGGTGGGTAATTACTTTGTGAGTGAGTCTGGTAAAGTGCCTTGGCAAGAGAGCTGAAGGTGTGTTATTACATAACACAGGATATTTTGGCTACGATATACATTTTCCTTTACATGTACAATTTTTAATTTCTTTGTTCTATGTTGATTGTTACTTTCATTTGTTGTAACTGTAATTTATTCTGAAAACCAATTAATCTGCTGTTGGTAACACGACCTAGAAATCCTTTTTGGAACCATGTTTACTGAATGTGGTTTATTTAGTGTTTTGTTTTTGTTGGTAAACAGTGTCATTCTGCCAATAACGTTATTCTCCAAGGCTCTCGCGTTAATTTGATGCGAAGGAATAGATGCCACTATTGTAGCCTCTTCATGAAGAGAGAGAGAGAAAGAACAGTAGTACCATCTTTCACCCGTTGTAAGACATTATAATGCATGCTATTAACAATAAAATAATTAACAAATCACATATTTATTTTTGTGCCAACAAAGGGTGTATTAGACATATGTTCGGTGATCAACCACTGGTCAATCACGCCGGAAATACATCAGAAATAACATTTCGATTTACATGAGTATTTTATCTGTCTTGCTCTTAGTAGCATGTTAACAAGAAAACCTCGTTATCGAATTCCGTCCTAATTGGAAAACAATTACTCTTACTTGAGAAATAATGGATGATAGGACGCTACTGAGAGATGCTCTAATTCGAATTGCAAGTAAATGCGCTGTTTAGTTTGTCTAATATCAATAACAGAAGATTATCAGTGTTAGCTAGCACTATCTCTTACTACTGTCCTCCTTCGGTAATGACTCACACCGCTTGCCGGCGTCACCTGCTACCGTCTCTAAATGTTACCTTCGGAGGCTTACAATTGCGATTCACAGACCCTTTTAGAATCTTGCTCCGCATATTATGCACAAACACTCGTCTACCAAATTGTTGCTTCATTCCATAGTGTGAGGTATCTTTCCGTCTATATTTAAATGTTATTCTACATCTACATCCATACTCCGCAAGCCACCTGACGGTGTGTGGCGGGAGGGTACCTTGAGTACCTCTATCGGTTCTCCCTTCTATTCCAGTCTCGTATTGTTCGTGGAAAGACGGATTGTCGGTATGCTTCTGTGTGGCCTCTAATCTCTCTGATTTTATCCTCATGGTCTCTTCGCGAGGTATACTTAGGAGAGAGCAATATACTGCTCGACTCTTCAGTGAAGGTATGTTCTCGAAACTTCAACAAAAGCCCGTACCGAGCTACTGAGCGTCTCTCCTGCAGAGTCTTCCACTGCAGTTTATCTATCATCTCCATAACGCTTTCGCGATTACTAAATGATCCTGTAACGAAGCGCGCTGCTCTCCGTTGGATCTTCTCTATCTCTTCTATCAACACGGATCCCACACTGCTGGGCAGTATTCAAGCAGTGGGCGAACAAGCGTACTGTAACCTACCTCCTTTGTTTTCGGATTGCATTTCCTTAGGATTCTTCCAATGAATCTCAGTCTGGCATCTGCTTTACCAACGATCAACTTTATACGATCATTCCATTTTAAATCACTCCTAGTGCGTTCTCCCAGATAATTTATGGAATTAACTGCTTCCAGTTGCTGACCTGCTATTTTGTAGCTAAATGATAAGGGATCTATCTTTTTATGTACTCGCAGCACATTGCACTTGCCTACAGTCAGATTCAATTGCCATTCTTTGCACCATGCGTCAATTCGCTGCAGATCCTCCTGCATTTCAGTACAATTTTCCATTGTTACAACCTCTCGATATATCACAGCATCATCCGCAAAAAGCCTCAGTGAACTTCCGACGTCATCCACAAGGTCATTTATGTATATTGTGAATAGTAACCGTCCTACGACACTCCCCTGCGGCACAGCTGAAATCACTCTTTGTTACTACAAACCATGCTAGGGGATCTGTATTCATGTAGTGATTGTGTATTTTAGCTCAAGTGGCTCTGAGCACTATGGGACTTAACTTCTGAGGTCATCAGTCCCCTAGAACTTAGAACTACTTAAAGCTATATAACCTACAGACATCACACACATCCATGCCCGAGGCAGGATTCGAACCTGCGACCATAGTGGTAGCCTGGTTCCAGACTGCAGCACCTAGAACCGCTCGGCCACACCGGCCGGCTGATTGTTTATTTTCTGCTGACTTACATATACGATCATTATGCGACTCTTCAATATGTAGAGACTAATTATCTGTATCTTAGATAGATCTTAATTCCATATTTCTTTCACATTTAAAACCAGTGTTTATCATTACTTTTTATACTTCATATTACGTGGCCTTCTGTTTTAACCTTACTTGCTACTTTTATGTCTGTATGAGATTTTCATGTCAGTGTTGTGTCCTATGCCTAAAATACTTGTCGGAAACTTGGCGCAAATCACTTCGCCCATTAACACTACTTAACGGCGGACTTGCACGTCGCCTTTTGTATTTCGTCCCACACTATTCATAAATGATTGGCCACCTTTCCTGTCGCCTAATAACAATACTTCACCTTTCTCACTCTATGTACACAATTGGCCAACTTTTCTGTCTCCCAATCTGTAATTGGCAGGGTTGTTCGTAGCCTATCAGTGTATCACAATTCATTACAGCGGAAATCACCTCGGCGTTTCAGATCATACAAAAGAGTAATGATATATCTATGATGGCACAATCTGTACGTAATCTCGACACAACATTTAATGATTTCCATTAATTTTGACACCAGTATTTCTTCTACTGCACATTGTCATATAAACTTACCTGGCTTAGCGTCGTCTGTGCATTGCAGCCTTCAACTTTTTTTTAATGCTTTATTTCATCTCTGTTATCTGTTACAGCCCTCTTATTGCTTTCTTAGTCTTTAAGTATTTTCATACATAAACTTTTATGTATCGTAGTTGTAAATATTTAAAAATTGTTCCACCGTATACTATGTCACTAATATGTCTACTTGTAGGTATATTACTTTGTTCTCTTGCTGGTGTATATTTCGAATATTCGGGCCTGTCCACATATATACCGTCAAAAGTCTGCTTTTCCATCCGTGCAATACAGACGTTAAATCTGCTGGGTTATTTTGTTTTTGTCATAGCTTGTTTCTTTGATGTCGCATTCAGTGTAAGGAAATTTTCTCATCTTATCCTTGATAGTATAGAATGTTAAAAAGGACAGATATAGTTCTGAATGAAAGAAGGTGAAGAACTAACAGCAGGAAAAGAAAATGAAGTATGCTGTCAGTTAACTCGGGTACCTGGTAATCGTCAGTTACACAGCAATACAAAGAACGTTATTGCTCCCTGAGGTTAGTATTCATAGTATTTTTTCATGTCTTTGATTGGCATTTCATCTAATAATTTTTGTTGCTATATTTCCGTTGTAGAATGAGGGACTTCATTTAAGACTTTCTCAAATTCAACCACGTATTCTACCTCCATATGACACATCTTAGAACTGAACTGATAACTTTGTCTCCTGTAGACGAATGCAATATACGTTTGACTACTGCCTGCTGGCGGCCTCTGACAGAAACTGGCTGCCAAGTCAGCGTGTACTGATATCGTGACGCCAATGAACATTGGTATGGGACCTTCTAGAATCTTACTCCTTCGTATTTGTGGTATAATGACTTTTCCACCGTCACACCTTTTGTCCACAATTGCTTCGTCCCTAGCTCTGTTGTGTGTGCTGCAAGACCAGTGTTGATTCAAAAATGCTTGAAGAAATTCGTTATATGTTTTACATGTCTTACTAGCCCCAATTCCCCAAGATTTTGCATCTGCTTCTAACCTACTGGCCAAGAATACGATTTATTGTTGTTCAGCCATGTTTTCATGAATGATGCCCTCAAACTGTGCAATTGAGGCTACTGGGTGTATAATTCGTTATTAGAGAAATGACAGAATTAATGCGCATTAGCATAATTTGCTACGTCACTTACATGAACCACACCTTCCTTTCTTTGTCGTTCACACCAAATTTGTACTTTTTGTTTATCTTCATTTTCTATTTTTTCTTGCACCTCAGTAAGTACTTTTTGCTCTGTTTCTCCCTATTTGCCCTGAATCGCACTTTCGTTGCCTTTACAAGACATTCTACGTGTGAAATATTTTGATTAAGTATATATTTATCATCAAATGTTTTGATAGCTTTGCTGTGTACTTGTCTTACATTACTAATATCATTGTTATTTGTACTACCCCATTTTGACCCTGCAAATCCTCATTTAATGGTCTGATTTCATGGACAAGCTTTTCATTTATTTCTGACTTACTAACTTCAAACTTTTTTCCTGTTTTGTTGTTCCCTCATGCGTATTCTTGCTACATCCTTCGGTTTTAGCTTCAAGATTTGTATCATCTTGTTCTAAAGCATTGAACTTACCGTCAATTTGAGCCGTTGCTACCTCGACTTCTTTTAACCCCTTATCTATTTCATATCTTAATTCCTTATTTGTTTTCTCTATTTTATTTATGTTTTTCTTGATTCTTGCAAAATTAATTTCAGCATATCCTTATATACTGATCGTCCTGAGTTGGCAAAGTGCCAGCTGATGTTGTACCCCGACTTACTTCGTCTTCCTTAACATTTTACTAATACTAATGTTCTAATTACAAATCTGAGACTGCTATACGCAAGCCAACACTTACACTACTTCTCTTCCTCGACGTACTGCCTGTCGCTGATTCTCATACCTGTGGGCTGCACTACTATTGTGATGTGCCTCAAGCGCGCCGTGTAGTGTAACTGCGTAGTCCGCTGGCTGCTGCCGCCGCACCTGTTGTCTCTGGCTGCCTCACGCAGCTCTGCGCGCTGCGCCGTCTCGTAACACGAAGAATCTTGAAGTGATGAATTTTAGCGCCATACCATGGACCGCGCATACAACATTAAATTCTATTCTCGTTGCTCTTCCGCCTTCCCATTCCTGCTTTATACCGATACTACTTTCATTATAACGGAAAATTTGATTCTGCGGCATCAGATATTGAGATAGTTCAACTACAGTTCAAAAACAGTTCAAACACAATTCAAAGCCTAGTTATCACAGTTCTCATATAGTTCTCTGGTCATTTACAGTTCACACAAATCACAGCCCTTAAACAGCTCGCTGGTCGGTTACAGTTTACAGTCCTCGCTAATAAAATGAAGCCCGATAATTCCATAGCACTTCGACTTGAACGATTATCCTCGCAAGGGATGCCATGTAAGGCAAGGTGAAAAAGAGGGTTGAAGGAGAAGGAGGGAGGAATTTATACGTGCATATGATAAACCACTTCCCTTGAAATTTTCTCTACTTCGTATCTACTCTGTTTTATTACAGATGACGCGTCTGATCTCATTTATCCTAAGATTGCAGTAAAAGCGAGGTGCCTATTTCCTTCCACCACCCTGTGTAGAATAACTAAGTTCTAATTAATGTTCACCAACCTGCAGTCTTCTACGGTTGTTGTCCTCTGATCAGAAAACTGCACGTAGCTCGCAAATCCGTTATCTTGAGGCTGTAAAAAAACTCTTAGCGAGGAGTTGATATTATGTGAATAATTAAATTTCCAATTAGTTTGTTTATATGGCATGCCATTCGCTTTTTATGGTAGAACGCGGAAAACTGCACAATCACATTCCACTTTAGAGTCTTCAACAAAATAATGAACTGCGTATTTCCGTAACATTGTTCTCGGCTATATATCGAAATAACAACACACTGCTAATAAATATTTCACCTGATGCCAACCCCGGCAGACAACATGTCTGTCCCATGAGACTGCCGAACCAGCTATCACATTTACAAACAATTCATTTCTAGTAAAGTCTTAACTGACATCGACGGCGACAGACAACACGTCTGTCCCTATGATCTCACAGTTGAACCACTTCGGCCGCTATAAAATCAGGCGCGATCCGAAGATAAGCGAAATGCTCAAAAAAATGGTTCAAGTGGCTCTAAGCACTATGGGACATAACATCTTAAGTCATCAGTCCCCTAGACTTTGAAGAACTTAAACGTACCTAACCTAAGGACATCCCACACATCCATGCCCGAGGCAGGATTCGAACCTGCGACCGTAGCAGCCTCGTGGTTGCGGACTGAAGCGCCTAGAACCGCTCGACCACAGCGGCTGGCAACAGCGAAGTGCTTCGTCTGCCTTTTCGTTTAGCAGTTGTTTATTATTCTGCTAGTTATTAATACTTGTGAAATAATGGTATGGTAGCACGCTATTGAGAGGTGATTTAGTATAAAATGCAAGTAAATACGTAGTGCACTTTTTCTAATACTAAAAATAGAAAACTCGCTGATTTAGGCGAGCAGTACCCGAACGAAGCAGCCAACCGCGGAGAAGATCCACAATCTAACCGACCTCTCTCACGCTACCTATACCGAACAAACCATCTGTCATCGGTACCTCGCGCCTCATTAGGTCATCTTCCCGCTGCTGCGTTCTTGTACCTGAATATAGTACCTGCAAAGCCAAAAATATTATACCCTCATCTTTTTTGACGTTTTAAATTCAGGTACCCATTTTGCGTTTCACGTGCACTTTCCAGATCTTACAGAGGTGGGGACCGTTTGGGGAGGAACGCCTTACTGTGGTACATTAACTCTTCACTGTGCGCTGTTATCTTTTGCATCTACCAATCAAGTGGATCTCCCTCTGCACCCGAAATCCAGCATGGTAGCCAGGCCGTCGTGGTGGGGTTGTCATGTGTCCTCTCGGTTGTAGCCCCCTGACAATGCAAGGACCGTGCTGTCGATGCCTCAGCTGTAACCTCCCAGTGTTAGCCAAGAAGTAGGTCCCTTTCAACTTCGGGGTACCGGGACTCTTGGTAATGGCTATTTTACCAGGTGGCCCTTGCCCTGGTGCGGAGGTGCCAACAGGGAGAGCCTCCAATTGGAGGGAGTGACTCAGTGCAGATGGTATGCAATGAAATTGATCAAACCAAATGGTGGCAATGCCAACACAGCCGTCTTAACAGTCAGAAACAGCGATTTTAATGCAGAGGTTTACAATCCTATGACATTTTCATCTTTGACCATGCCTCAAGACGAGGACCATGTAAGCAGAAATGGAAGTGGTCAGCTTGCCAAGTTCTTGGTTTGTTCCCAAACTGATGGTGGATCTTTCATTTCAATGAGGCCACTGTCTCTGTTGAAAATATTGAAGATCGGTTTTGGAAGGTTGCAGGAATAGTTTTTAAATGGATCTTTCCTGATCAAAACATCGCACGCCAGTCAGTCATAGGTACTTCAGGCCTGTGTAAAGATAGGACATATACCAATCACCATTTATCCCTCATAACATGTTCAATAAAATTCAAGGTGTTGTCTTCCATCGGGACCTAACGCCAAAAATTGATGGAGGGCTGCATACTAATCTGGCGTGGCGTGGCGTCCATTTTGTTTGCCGCCTCCAGAAGGGACCCAAGGATAATAGAGTGGGCACTGTAGATTTTATCCTAGCCTTCGACAGCAACATTTTGCCTCAGAAGATTAAGCTTATGGCTTATAGATTTGATGTCAGGCCCTATTTTCCTGCTCCAATGAAATATTTTAGGTGCCAGAGGTTCGGAAACGTGTCCTCTTACTGTTCTAACGAGTTTCTCTGTTGGGCCCATTAGGGAAGTTCTTGTGACTAACCCCCCCCCCCCCCCCCCCCACACACACACGCACACCCAAATGTGTCAACTGTCTGGAACTGCACAACTGCACAATCCTTGTTCACTGCAATGTTCAGTGTTTAAGAGGGAGAAGAAAATGATATAGTGTAAAACGTTTCACCACCTATCTTATCAAGATGCAAAGAAAAAGTTTCAAAGACTTCATCCGACTGATATGGTCTCAAATTTTACGAGTGTTGTGTCACAGTTGATATCTCTCGAGATGACATAGCCTCGCACGACACCTCCTAGTCCTAGTTGTACTGTCCCGGCGGAGATTCGAGTCCTCCCTCGGGCATGGGTGTGTGTGTGTTTGTCCTTAGGATAATTTAGGTTAAGTAGTGTGTAAGTTTAGGGACTGATGACCTTAGCAGTTAAGTCCCATAAGATTTCACACACATTTTTTTTCCTAGTTGTACTCCGGGGCCTGCCCCACAGCTGATGGAGGGAATGTCTGCTCCCTCGCCCCCTACCCTTGTAACAACGGTGTTTCGCACACCATCAGTGCGGCCAGACATGCTTAGTCATCCTCTTGTATCGGCAGGGACAAAAAAAACTGTCAAGGTGCCCCTATTAAGACAATTACCAGCGGCCACAGGCTGCGGGGCGAAGAAAAGCACGGCCCTCTTCGCTACCGGACTATAAAATGAGGAAATCTTCACAGAAATTGGGGTCTCACAAGGATACGAAGTATAAACAAAAAGAGTTTGAGGCTTCAGATGTCTGCTCCCTACTCTATAAAGGTCGAAACTATGCTCCCTGACGGCGTATCACACAGTCAGATGGACTGCAGCCTGGTGGTAAAGCAATCGCTCCCACCTTTTCCACTCGCCACTTTCTCAATGGAACTGTAACGGCTACTGTCGCCATCTAACCAAACGCCATCATTTACTGGGTGATCATTCTGTAATTGGCATAGCACTACAGGAAACATAGTTTACGGCGATACATCTCCCTAGTCTCAAAAACAACCAATCCTACTGTACCAGTCATGTTAATGTAGAGAGAGCACCAGGTGCGGTTTGTACTCTCATACGCTCTGATATTTTCATTGAGCAGTTGCCCCTTACCACTCAACTACTGTGGCCATTAGTGGCTGCCCGTCAGTTCAGATGACAATCCGTAATGTTTATCTACCGCCAGACGGCCCTTTCCATTATCACGAGCTGTTAGTGGAACAGCTACCTTGCCCTTTCCTCTTACTGTGGGCTTCAATGCCCACAATCCTCTGTGAGCCGGTGATACTTTGTCTCGCATAGGATGGGTTCTGGAACACCTCCTTTCACAACTGGCCGTCTGATCACTCAACACAGGAGCTGCAACACATTTAAGAGTCTGATTTTCTTACCTCTGATTCGAGGGCGCGTCCATGGCGATGTTTGTGACAGCGACTATTCTCCTATCCTTCTCTCCCTCTCCACTCAGACATCTGGAACGTTTTCCACGTTGGTCGCTTCGGGGGACTGTCTGCCAGGCTTTCTCTTGTACAGCCACTTTTGCAGCCAGTCGCGTACGGATATCGACAAAGTGGCAGAATATGCTACCGATACTATTACTCATGCTGCAGCACCAATGCTACCCTGCTCCTTCGGATCATCCTGAAGACCGCCTGAAGACCGAAGCTCTTCTGTAAAGTTTGGAAGGTAGGAGACGAGATACTGGCAGAAGTAAAGCTGTGAGGACCGGGCGTGAGTCGTGCTTCGGTAGCTCAGATGGTAGAGCACTTACCCGCGAAAGGCAAAGGTCCCGAGTTCGAGTCTCGGTCGGGCACACAGTTTTAATCTGCCAGGAAGTTTTATGTAAATGGTTAAAAAAAAGGCATTCCAGCAGGAAGTGGCAGACAGCTAAAATTTGGGCACGAAATTTACAAAGTGATGGGGTAGCGCCACTTAGCAAATGACAATGGCTAAAAGGGCAGTGACCAATATGCAGCCGAGTTAAAATAATCTCCTCCCGGCGGGAGGGGCCGAGAGGAGGTCGTCCAAGGCGCTGGGAGAGGCTTAATAAGCCGAAGCTTACTCCCGTTAAGGGAGGACCATTGGCGATACCAAAGTGACACCACCTCCTTACAGACGGCAACGCAGAGATCGTCGGGGGGAATATAGGTATTCGCGGGCCAAGATACGAGGACTGTAGCTTTGGCAACAGTGTCAGCAGCCTCGTTTCCTGGCAGAGCGACATCACCAGGGGACCCACAGAAACATCACACTTGCTCCACAAAGAGTGAGCTAGTGACTGTTTTCCTGGACACGGTGCACTAAAAGATGAGCATGGACTGTGTAAGCTATCCGAACGAATGGTCAACCGCGGTCTTTGTTGGGGGGCATATATTATCATTCCAAAGTGGCTTTCAGGCCTTGTGATCCACCACAGATTACCTGGTTCGTCTGGAATCTGACGTGCGTAATGCTTTCGCGCATCGCTTGCATCTGATTGCTGTGTTCTTTGACCTACAGATGGCATACAATACCACCTGGCGACATCACGACCTGTCTACACCGCATGGGTGGGGTCTCTGGGCAATTTACCCATTTTTATCCAGAATTTTCTATCTCTCCGATTTATTCGCGTCCGTTTAGGTTTGGCTCTCATCAAAAAATTTGTACAGGAAACTGGAGTCCCTCAGGCTGAGTGAGCCACAGTCCCTGCATCTGTGTATGTGGTGCTCTTTGCCGTACTACGCCTCTGCATCCTTGCACTCCAATGAGCGCCTGCTTCAGGTGGCTGTCTGGTGAGTAGATGACTCAACTCTAAATCACAGCTATCAATTTTCATCTGCAAATTCGTAGACGTGATTTAAAGTCGTAGTAGAGGCGTGCGAACATTGTAATCATAAAAATAAAAATGGCTTTAAATTAGCAGGTTGCTCGCGAAATGATAGTCAGAGGATGTTTCTGGACACATAGGTTTTACAGTTCCACTCAGCAAAAAGGGATTTCAGCTGAACATGTGTGCTGCTAACACCCAAGTGATGTGGTCGGCGGCCGTTCTCGCTTAAGAGACCTTGTTGGCGCTAGCTGGCGTACGCCCTAGCGCACTACCATCATGGCTGATACGTCATTACATATAGAAATAATATTATCATTTACGAAATCTATACTACTTTTCCGTAAACAGAAATTCTCTTTATGCCAACCTTAAGAGAAGACAAACTTAAGTCATGTACGGATTTATTTCACAGTGTGTGCTTGTTAACGGTGGCTAGCGTTAGCTCTAAGGTGCTATCGTGTGTAATACACACGTAATTAAAATTTGTAATTTATAAACACGTTAGATTGAATAGACTGTACAACTTTTCTTTCCTCCCCTCTTACGTTATACACACTAGACTACCCCAACATGAGAAGAGGCAGTTATAAACAATTTACAGATATTTGCAACAAAACTATTCAAAAATATACAATAAAAAGGAAAGACAGAGCCTATGTTGATATTTAAAAGTTTTTACATGAACCATATGCATACAGAAGAGCAATGCCTAATCAATTGAAACATGGAGCTACCGTTACTTATTTCTTTATCTTTTATTTTTTCTTACATACACATTGTATATAGGATTTTGTACTAAAACGCTTTTCAAAGAATATAGGGTAAAACTAGTAACCTATGTTAAGAGTTGCTAGGTATACCCACAAATATATATGGAGAATCGCAATCTACCATTCTGAGTTACGGAAAAAGCCACTTGTTTTCGATAGACTTTGTTAACGTCGACCTTTGGCAAAGACTAATTCAGAAGATATACAGGGATTTTTTATATTACTTTCTCACAGAAGAAAACTTTTTAATGCTGGATGGCCTAACTTCCATAAAGCTGCCGTGGTCTAGTGGTAACCGTCGTGCAGTCTAAGCTTGTTGTCGCGTGCTCGCGCCCAACCGTATCTTGTCTTTTTCGATACAGAAAATGGCCCAGAGATCACCAGTGTGTATGTGTGTTTGTGTGTCTAGAGAGCGAAGAGTTATGAACAATATGTGTATAGTGTGTGCAGTGACTGATAGTGAGAAATTAGTGAACAGTGTCGCATTACACTATTTAATACGTTATTTGTAAATCTAATGACTGTCTCTAACTAGAAGTCTGTAAATGCATGTGTATACGAATTAGCTTATTTTTAAATTGGTCTAGACTTGTAAATACTTTGACATGTCCTGTATCCTTGTAAAAAGACATCTACGGATGAATAAAGGTACTACTACTACTACTACTGTGGTGTCACCGCCAGACACCACACTTGCTAGGTGGTAGCCTGTAAATCGGCCGCGGTCCGTTAGCGTAGGTCGGACCCGCGTGTCGCCACTATCAGTGATTGCAGACCGAACGCCGCCACACGGCACGTCTAGTCTAGAGAGATTCCCTAGCACTCGCCCCAGCTGTATAGCCGACTTTGCTACCGATGGTTCACTGACTACATACGCTCGCATTTGCCGAGACGATAGTTAGCACAGCCTTCAGCTACGTCATTTGCTACGACCTAGCAAGGCGCCATTACCAGTTACTATTGAGATTATGAATAATGTACCGTCAAGAGCGATGTTCACTATTTATGGGTTAAAGTTAAGTATTCCAGCAGCTACGTACGTTTTTTGCTAAAGTCTAATTTCCTTGACCTGTTCCAGACCTCACGCCAGCCTGCGTGAGCTAAAACGCGTGCCTTTCGGCTTCCTCTAATATTACGGTGTTGACTCTCCTGCCAACCCACAACAACTACTACTAATCATATTATGCCAGCTGGTAACCTCCAAACGTTTTATTGTGTTAAGCACAAAACGTACACAGATTTTTCCTACATTGTAAGAGTTAAGGCCAACTTGAGCTAATGGCACCATGAGACTGAGACCACTTTAAAGTGACATGCTTTTTCATTAAGCATATTTTTGTAGAAGTTATGTAATAAAAAGGACGATCGGACCGAAACCTGTGTCATTAAATAAAGAATACAAAATTAACCATAAAGCGCACAGGGGACCAGAAACTAACCGAATGATGTATGAAAATGAAGGTTTTGGAAATTCTGAAAATCTGTGATAAGTTCCTATGGGACCTAACTGCTGGGGTCATCGGTCCCTCGACTTACACACTAGTTAACCTAACTTAAACTAAGTTACGCTAAGGAAAACACACATACACCGATGCCCGAGGGAGAACTCGAACGTCCGACGGCGGGAGCCGCGCAAACTGTGATAAGGGGCCCAAGACAATGCGGCTAACGCAGGTTTCTGTGTGTAGTTTTAACCTCTATTTGTCTAACAACAACTCCTCAACAATGGTAAAGAACCATTGCCTACTGCTGGTAACCTGTACCTTAATTCCAGAATGAGATTTTCACTCTGCAGCGGAGTGTGCGCTGATATGAAACTTCCTGGCAGATTAAAACTGTGTGCCGGACCGAGACTCGAACTCGGGAACTTTGCCTTTCGCGGGCAAGAGCTTTTACCAATTGAGCTACCCAAGCACGACACACGACCCGTCCTCACAGCTTTACTTCTGCCAGTACCTCGCCTCCTACCTTCCAAACTTTACAGAAGCTCTCCTGCGAGGTACTGGCAGAAGTAAAGCTGTGAGGACGGGTCGTGAGTCGTGCTTGGGTTGCTCAGTTGGTCGAGCTCTTGCCCGCGAAAGGCAAAGGTCCCGAGTTCGAGTCTCGGTACGGCACATAGTTTTGTACCTTAATCATTAAATCTAGAGTCAAACGGCAGTTAAGTGTAAATTTAAGTCTCTTTAAGGGTATCCAGTGTTCCATCATTTTGTTCCGAATGCAAAATCCTTAGGCTATTTTCGATTGACTGCAAACAGTGATCTCGTTCTCTAAGGTGAGCCGGCCGCGGTGGTCTAGCGGTTCTAGGCGCTCAGTCCGGAGCCGCGCGACTGCTACGGTCGCAGGTTCGAATCCTGCCTGGGGCATGGGTGTGTGTGATGTCCTTACGTTAGTTAGGTTTAAGTAGTTCTAAGTTCTAGGGGACTGATGACCTCAGGTGTTAAGTCCCATAGTGCTCAGAGCCATTTGAACTCTAAGGTGACCACCAATATTGCCGATATATGTGTGCTCCCTAAACCTTCTCTTAAATTTTCGACCCGTTTGGTCAATATAAATGCTATCATAACACCCGCATTTTATGAGGGGCATAATGGCAAGAGTCTGACGGAATGATTATGTTTGTAGCGGTGGGTTTGCGGAAGATGTTAGTGTTTACTTTTGTACCCGTTGTCTTTTATGTCGATAGCTTTTTCATTATTTTTCATGGTGGTTACGATGAAATTCATAAACTATCACAGGTTCTCAAAACCACAAATGGAAGAACGCATTTCAAAAAAATGGTTCAAATGGCTCTTAATTTCTGGACTTAATTTCTGAGGTCATCAGTCCTCTAGAACTTAGAACTAATTAAACCTAACTAACCTAAGGACATTACACACATCCATGCCCGAGGCAGGATTCGAGCCTGCGACCGTACGGGAGGCGCAGTTCCAGACTGTAGCGCCTAGAACCGCTCGGCCACTCCGGCAGGCAACGCATTTCACTACAGAATTTGAAACCAATGGTTCCCTTAGTTTCTGGGATTTTCAAATAAAGAGAACGGGTGCAAAAGTGAACACTGACTTCTCTAAGCCCACCGCTACAGACAAAATCATTACGTCTGACTCATGCCATCCTGCCGCACATAAACGTGCATACTTCACTTCAGAGTTTTATCGGATCGTGAAACTTGGTTTAGATAGTGATACAGCTGATGCGGAATTTGACACGATAGTTGAAGAGGGGGTAGCAAAAGGCTTTACCGATAAAGAAATTCGGAAATTAGGTACAAAAATATTTAAAGAGGTGGATAAGCCAACAGCTAGCGTTACAAACCCAGTCGCCCATATTTCTCTTTCCTACGTTGGCCAGTGCTCTGAAGAAAATGCAGATGCTTTCAAAAAATCTAATATACAAGTAGGTTTCCGAACACGTAATAAAGTAGGACTAATTTTTGCGCCACAGTCCTGATAAGGATGCAGACAAAACGGTAACACAGGTGTTTATTAAACAGAGCGCGGGTCTTCTGATAGTTTTCGTGTTCCCCAGACGAGTGGTGAATTAAAGACCAGGTTTAGAGAGCACACCCATACCAGTAACAACGGTGTCCTTGGTTGTCACCTTAGAGAACAAAATCACTATTTGCGGTCAATCGAAAATAGCCTAAACATTTTGCATTCGGAACAAAAACGTCGAATACTGGATATCCTTGAAGAGATTGAAATTTATACTTACCGCCGTTTAAGCACAGATTTAATAATTAACGAACAGGTTACCAGCAGCAGACAGTGGTTCTTTAACATTTTTGACGAGTCGCTGCTGAACAAATACAGATTAAAAGTGCGCACAAAAACTTGAATTTTCGTACGATTTTGTGGTTCATTTTGTATTTTTCATCCCATGACACCGTTTAGTCTGACAGTTCTTATTACTATATAAATTCTATAGAAATATGCTTAATGGAAAAACATATCACTTTAAAGTTGTCTCTGTCTCATAGTGCCATTAAATAAAGTTGGCCTTAACACTTACTTAGAATGTAGGAAACATCTACATACGCTTTGTGTTGAACACAGTAAGATATTCGGAGATTACCAGCTGGCAATATCTGTATTGCACTTACAGCAGCTTAATGGGACGTAGGCCATCCTGCATTAAAAGGTTTTCGTCTATAAAAATCTAATATAAAAAAGAATCCCTGTTAATCTGCTTAGTTTTTCTTTACCAAATAATCGGCATTAACTGTTCAATCTACCCGCTACAGTCTGGAACCGCGCGACAGCTACGGTCGCAGGTTCGAATCCTGCCTCGGGCATGGATGTGTGTGATGTCCTTAGGTTGATTAGGTTTAAGTAGTTCTAAGTTCTAGGGGACTGATGACCTCAGAAGTTAAGTCCCATAGTGCTCAGAGCCATTTGAACCATTTGTTCAATCTACCGAAAACAAGAACCTTCTTTCATACCTCATATACCTCATACGTGAGCATGGGGATTCTCCTATATATTTGTCTGTTTATCAAGCAACTTTTAACATGGGTTAGCAGTTTTTTGCTATGTTCTGTAAAAAAGTATTTTAGTAGAAAATTCTGTATACATCGTAAATGTCTCTTTGATATAAATAGAGGATATAAGAGAAAAAGTAAATAAACAAAAAACGAACAGTAGCTCCATGTTTCACTTGGTTAGGCGTTGCCCTTCTGTACGCATTATGGTACATGAAAAAGTTTTTACATATCGATAAGGGCTCTGCCTTTCCTTTCTCCGTCTTTCTGGTAAGTACTCCAGTATCACTGTGAGCCATCTGTGTTCCTTAAATCCTCCAACATACAACTAAGCGATTGTCGATTCCTAATGTCATCAACTGCTGTGTCCAAGGCTTAAAAAATTCTCATTATGTCTTCGTTTCTGAGACGTTACAGTGGTGACATTGCAGCTTTTACTGTCGATCGTACAAGACTTCCGTTCAAATTAATGCCGCAGCGTCTGTTGGCTACTGAGGGCTTGCGAGATGTAAATAGATGGGACTTAACAGCTGTGGTCATCAGTCCCCTAGAACTTAGAACTACTTAAACCTAACTAACCTAAGGACATCACACAACACCCAGTCATCACGAGGCAGAGAAAATCCCTGACACCGCTGGAATCGAACTCGGGAACCCGGGCGCGGGAAGCGAGAACGCTACCGAACGATCCACGAGCTCGGACGAACCCGTCTTAAAAATGTCTGTCGTATGTCAATAAGGTACTCACTTGCCATCTTCGACCCAAGCAATGAGCGCCATTTAATTTGACCCGCGTTCTACAGGGCTATTACAAATTATTGAAGCGATTTCATTAATTCACTGTAGCTCCATTCATTGACATATGGTCACGACACACTACAGATACGTAGAAAAACTCATAAAGTTTTGTTCGGCTGAAGCCGCACTTCAGGTTTCTGCCGCCAGAGCGGTCGAGAGCGCAGTGAGACAAAATGGCGACAGGAGCCGAGAAAGCGTATGTCGTGCTTGAAATGCACTCACATCAGTCAATCATAACAGTGCAACGACACTTCAGGACGAAGTTCAGCAAAGATCCACCAACTGCTAACTCCATTCGGCAATGGTATGCGCAGTTTAAAGCTTCTGGATGCCTCTGTAAGGGGAAATCAACGGGTCGGCCTGCTGTGAGCGAAGAAACGGTTGAACGCGTGCGGGCAAGTTTCACGCGTAGCCCGCGGAAGTCGACGAATAAAGCAAGCAGGGAGCTAAACGTATCACGGCCGACGGTTTGGAAAATCTTACGGAAAAGGCTAAAGCAGAAGCCTTACCGTTTTCAATTGCTACAAGCCCTGACAACCGATGACAAAGTCAAACGCTTTGAATTTTCGGCGCGGTTGCAACAGCTCATGGAAGAGGATGCGTTCAGTGCGAAACTTGTTTTCAGTGATGAAGCAACATTTTTTCTTAATGGTGAAGTGAACAGACACAATGTGCGAATCTGGGCGGTAGAGAATCCTCACGCATTCGTGCACCAAATTCGCAATTCACCAAAAGTTAATGTGTTTTGTGCAATCTCACGGTTTAAAGTTTACGGCCCCTTTTTCTTCTGTGAAAAAAACGTTACAGGACACGTGTATCTGGACATGCTGGAAAATTGGCTCATTCCACAACTGGAGACCGACAGCGCCGACTTCATCTTTCAACAGGATGGTGCTCCACCGCACTTCCATCATGATGTTCGGCATTTCTTAAACAGGAGATTGGAAAAACGATGGATCGGTCGTGGTGGAGATCATGATCAGCAATTCATGTCATGGCCTCCACGCTCTCCCGACTTAACCCCATGCGATTTCTTTCTGTGGGGTTATGTGAAAGATTCAGTGTTTAAACCTCCTCTACCAAGAAACGTGCCAGAACTGCGAGCTCGCATCAACGATGCTTTCGAACTCATTGATGGGGACATGCTGCGCCGAGTGTGGGAGGAACTTGATTATCGGCTTGATGTCTGCCGAATCACTAAAGGGGCACATACCGAACATTTCTGAATGCCTAAAAAAACTTTTTGAGTTTTTGTATGTGTGTGCAAAGCATTGTGAAAATATCTCAAATAATAAAGTTATTGTAGAGCTGTGAAATCGCTTCAATCATTTGTAATAACCCTGTAGATGTATGTACAACTTTCGCATATCTACACGTGTCTGCTGAGAAAGTTCAATTGCTGTGCGTTGTACACTTTCATTCCAGGCGGGTTAACCTGACATGGTGTTTAAAAAGTACTGTAAATGTCAGAAACGAAACAGGCAGCAGACCGTAAATTTCTTTTGGGTATCAAGCTGAGTTCACCACGAAGTCAGTCTTGTATTCACCAGGAATGTTTTATACTGGAAACAGGCTCATGTTACTGGAAGACAGCAATGCTTATCTCCATAGAAAGCTGAAAATATCAGAGGGACTAAAATATTTTGCCTATCACTGAAGTCTTTCACTAGAAAGGTTCTGTAACGTATTTTGACCTCGAATATTATGACGTAGGCTCTATATAAAAAAGAAAAGCAGCGATGGTAACATAGCGATGACTCATGAGAATCGCTACGCACGCTTTCCCCACACGACATTCGTGAGATTGCAGATGAACACCAAGTTTCCGTAATCCTGGATATCCGAAAGCGGCGACGCTCTGTAGCGTACATTCACCGATAATAAAGAAACAAGCGCAAGGAGTATTTTCGTAAGCCGATGAACGGCTCGAGCAATTTTCGTCAGGTAGCATAAATTACGTTATCACTGACTGGGTCAGTGCGCCAGACACATAGATACTGTCGGACGGTGCTACGAAAGCGTGGAGTGGGGACGCCACCCTTCGCAATGCACCCAAGACCGCAGGACACTGTTAGCAGAACACTAGGCTTGTTTTGGGGATGGCTCAGTTGTGTGTCTGTAATCATTTGACTACAGCGTAATTACATCAGATATTAGTGGTGCCATACGGCTTTCTCAGATGTATTACGAACTTTTTGGTTAGATACAGTGCGGCTGGATAGACAAGAGCGCTACCATTCGCTCATATGAACTATTCATGAAATTAAGGCGAGTGTGGAAAGAATTCAAAGATTTACTATTAGCTTTGCAAACGGACGACTATAGTAGAGAAACAATGTCACAACATACTGTGTGACATAAAACTTAAATTAGAGAACTAATGTTCGCAACAGATTGCTTAATGATTCAGCTCTTTACATTATTTAGCTCGTAATAGGAGAATAAGAACAACGTGAAACTTGTTTGGATGGGTTCTCGATAATATTATCTTTCGCCACACTCTCTTCTTCAGTGAAAGTGAAAATGAAGGAAAGTGAAATATGCGAAATTCTCTCTGTCATCACGGTTGGTGTGGACGCAGGTGTCGGTGTGGGGCGCGAGGTTTTCCTCTGCCTTCCTGCCAAAATAGGAAGTACACACCTTCGCGAGTTTTTCAGAATCACGACCTCTCCTGAAGCGACGCATAACGTTTCTCAGCCAGGGAGCGCTGTAAAAATAATTAACTGCCTTACACGTGACAACTGTGTGCATTGATAAACTGAATTACGCTGTGGCAATGAGTTGTGTATATCAGGATTAATAGTAAGTACTAAGTAAATCATATCTTCTATACTATCACTACAGAATTTACTAAACCTTTCGCATTTTCAGCACAACCTCCCTCACTAATAGCCAGATAAAGTTTTTAACTCGGACCTGACACTTTAGAACAGCACTCTGAACCAATAAAGAAAGTTCAGTAATCACAAAAAAATTCGAAGTTTCATGGACGTTATTTGCTGTTAATGATACATTCTTAGTGATAACACGTATTCTTCGAAAAATCACTGTTACCCAATTTCAACAAAAATCCCTTGATGTCCGGAATAAGTGACTTCCCATTACAAGAGATGACCACGGGATAGACTTGCTCACGAAATTCCTCTTCCAGTACCAAAGCGAGGGAAAGATCTTTTCTCTTATCAGCCGAATAACACAGTAACCAGTCCCAGCTTGACATTTAGATTCACGTAATCTGTTACCTTCACTCTATGGACAATTACACGTTCCCAAATCAGCTTAGATGAAATTAAATAACACATTCGCAGAAAGCAAATAAAAAATGTAAAAAATTAACCCAGTCCTAATCACCTAATGGACTCAAGTAAATTTCATATTTCAACCATAACGATAGCTAGCTTCTTTACAGCTTTCGAAAAACATTTCATGTCTGTGGCTCACGTCAAGGCTACACAATCTGATTTTCACGCAAACTCACAATTCATTACTCGCAGCTTTAGTGCTTCATATTTTATAAATATACCACATTGATTCACTTACCCAACAACGCAAATAAAATAATATTAACCAGAAGAAATAACAATAAGCAGTCTGAGACAAATTATTACGTAAATTCTTTAGTGTTTCCATCAAAATGTTGATTCCTTCGCTGCTTGTTGCACAGAACACTTTAAAATACTCCGGTGTAATTTATCAAGAAAAGTCACAAATTCTGGGTATTAGGTAATTTTTTGGTTGCTCTTTATATCTGACGCAACGGCCTTGCCACAGTGGATACACCGGTTGCCGTGAGATCACCGCAGGTAAGCGCTGTCGAGCGTGGCCGGCACTTGGATGGGTGCCCATCCAGCCGCCAAGCGCTGTTGCAATTTTTCGGGGTGCACTCACCCTCGTGATGCCAATTGAGGAGCTACTCGGCCGAATAGTAGCGGCTCCGGTCAAAGAAAACCATCGTAATGACCGGGGAAGCAGTGCGCTGAACACACGCCCCTCCTTCCTGTCCGCATCCTCAGCTGAGGGTGATACGGCGGTCGGATGGTCCCGATGGGCCACTTGTGGCCTGAAGACGGAGTGCTTTCTCTTTATATCTGAGCAGAGAATCAGTTAACTGTTTAGTGCTGTTTCTTGTTTCTTTTGGATTTCAGACGCTTTAGAAAGACGTGGAATGCAAGTGTAGCTGGTAGTGTCCCCACTATAGTCTTTGCATCCCTGTCTCTATAGGAGTTGGATACTTACACCGATCCGACAGTCAAGTGAAACTATTCCCACATACCCCGTAGACAAACCTTCGGTTGACGTAAAAGAAAATAGTTAGGGCGGTTATTGTTTGTGACTTGGATGTTTTGAGTCAGTTTTAGAACAGTGCTCTGACGGCCTAATTGCATACAGCTCGCAATATGCAAGACATCGGGTTCGAATACCAAACAGTCAGTATTCTTAATCGCCATGGAAGTGTAACGCAACACTGTCATTAAAACGTCTTGTACATCTCTAAGACCTGCTGTGGAAAGAAATAAGATATAAAGAGATATCATTCATACTGTTCTAAGCTAACATTTTTGTAATATGTTATCGAACTTTCACAACAATTGGTACTTAGAACGATCTTTAATAATTCATGCCAAATTATGTGATGTTAAATTGCTGTTCCGTACATGCACACGGTTTGGAGACAAAACTGAATCACGTGCATACATAATCATGTTTTTATCAGCGTTCTGTTGGATAATGAATCATTTCATGTGGCAAGAAAGCTTCTGGCAGATTCCCCGCGGGCGAACTCCTGTTAGTTCACTCGGTTACTGTTCACAAAAATAATCCATGGTCATGTACGTTTTCATGTACGTTTCGTCTTCCTCAGTTGTGCTCTGTTCTGTTTACAGTTCTGGGGCGCTGTATACATGATAATTATGTGTGGTTTGAAAAAGTAACGCCGCTTTGTGACTTTAAGGCAGGTACAACTAGACAGCTTAATAACTGATGTTAAAGCTCATTGGCTCCGTGATTCTATGGACTCCGTACAGAGATCAGGGGGCAGATATGACATAATCCTGAATCTCGTGCCTGAAAAGTTTTCAGCGAGTTTAAACAGAGATGGCTTCAACCAGGATACTCTAAGACAATTACAATAACGATTAAAAATATTAATTTTTCAGTTGCTGTCAGCACGGAGATACTGCGAATAATGACAAAACATGCTGGGTACTTCTCCTTATCCGCAAGACTTGTTCATGTAATCATCCCGAAAAGGTGTGTAAAAGAATAAAAGGCAGTTAAACTGAATAAATTTTAATCAAGAATTATTAAAACTCGAAACAACATAAACACAAAATGAATAGGGACGCAAAACAAACAAAAACACAGCATGAAGAGAAACAATGCAACACAACAAAAGAATTTTTTTTTTTTTTGCCTGTAGTTCCGTTCTTCATATAAAACGGACGAACACCGCGGGCAGCAGTACATTCGGAACCGCTGCCAGTGCCAGCATCAGAGACGTATCGATGACGCGCGACTGGTGTAGCCATCCGCTGTCTGGACGACTTCAATCCGCAGGTACATCACCGTGCGCTCCCTGTCGTAAGATCTGACGGTTCTCCTCAGAAACAGGACTCCACGTCTCATGTTGGGCACCAGTGTAGTGCGCATTCAGTCCTCCATCATAGTGATGTGCGTCGGTTCTGGCAGGACCCCCTGCAGACAAAAAACAGACGGAGGCTGAACAGACCGCACTACGTAACAGCAGCACTCTCTACATGTACCTGCTCGAAAGGTACAGCAGAGATAGAGAGCGTCAATACAACTTCAACTTGTCGCCGTAAGGAGCTAAACACACTGATGAGGGCATTCACAGTAAGTTTACTAGTTTACTGCGCAAAAAAGCCTCATCAACAACAGACTTGTAATTAGATAAAATAGTTTGAGCACGGTGTCCGTTTCTTGTGTTTATTTTGTATACTCGCCCCACTTTTCCTCACTGTGTAAGTTTGATTTCTTATTTCTTTCTACAGCAGGTCTTAGAGATGTACAAGACGTTTTAATGACAGTGTTGCGTTACCCTTCCATGGCAATTAAGAATATTGACTGTTCGGTATTCGAACCCAGTGTCTTGCATATTGCGAGCTGTATGCAATTAGGCCGTCGAACACCTTTCTAAAATTCAATCAAAACATCCAAGTCACAAACAATATCCGCCCTAACTATTTTCTTTCACGCCAACCGGAGGTTTGTCCACGTGGTATGTGAGAACAGTCTCACTTGACGGTAATTTCCAAGAATGATTGCCTATCGAAGTTGGAGCGCTCCAAACGATATTTTAAGTTTAATAAATGGTGAAGCGTATCGTTATGTATGGAACACTGCTGCATCACAGCTCGCAGACGAAACCTGTTATCAGCTGAAGATTTTCCGCAATTGTCACACCCCATAAGTTGTTTCGAATTATATAACGAAGTGTCCTTACTATATACCGAGGTAACAACCACATCTCGCCCGTGTTATTTTGAGGGAAGACGCAGTGCCAGACAGCATATGGAAATTTTGAGGAGGCTGCATCAGCTGAAAGTAAGGTCAAATGTTTCCCTCGAGAAACAAGCTGAAGTCTATCCATCAGCTCAACGCGTGATTATGGTACTACGAGGCAAGGTTGTTGTAGCGCTGGGGAAAGAAGAAAGACAAATTAACAGCGGCCAAAAACGTCGGGTCCGTATCCTAGCAACAATTCGATGTCAGTCGCTCGCCGAGAATCACGACGGTGGACGCGTTTAGAGCAGTTATAGTTTTATTGACCGTGTGCTCTGGACTAGAGAAGCTGGTAGTGGAAAGTAGCGGCGACGTGAATGTGTCCGGGGCTGTGACGAAAGTGGTGCCTCCCACAGGCAATTAGAGTGGATCTGCCTTAGGGGCTCCTGAGGGGCTACAGTCAGCTGGAACCTTGATTTCTCACGAGGGAATCCTTCATACTGCTGCACGTATGGCTTCAGATACCTGGTCTATGAATTCAGAAGAAAACCGCTGCGCCCGATTACCTCCCTTTATGCAGCGGGACAGAACTTTGTACATGGCTGCTGACGTCACCATTAAACGTTAGACAAGGGAGTTTGCTGACGCCGGACAGCCACAACAACGCCGTCAAGGACGGACTCACAGTGGCCAGACTTCGAATACCGATGGAAGACACGACAAGACATCTGTCCACGTACAAGACGTAACATTTAAGGAGCGAATTCATCGATTCGTGAAGGTATGATGCGAATAATTTTTGCACAGGGCTTTTGATTATATTTACTTATTTTATTTTTGACTTCGTCGTAGTATTTCCTGTAGTAATGACTGCGTGTTGGCTCTTAGTACTGTAAGCAATGGGTTTCACTATTGTGTCCTAGTATCTATAGAAACGTGGTACTTGTAGAATTCTGAGCAGAGAATCAGTTAACTGTTTAGTGCTGTTTCCTGTTTGTTTTGGATTTAAGACGCTTTAGAAAGACGTGGAATTCAAGCGTAGCTGGTAGCGTCCCAACCATAGTGTTTGCATCCCTATCTCTATAGCAGTTGGATACTTCCACCAATCCGATAGTCAAGTGGGGAATTTCCAAGAATGATTGCCTATCGAAGTTGGAGCTCTCCAAGCGATACATATCGAAGTTGCGATAGTAAATCGATTATGGAGCTCTCGTGGCGCGCGTTATGATAAATTACTTGTGGTCGTCATTTGCATCAGTTTTGCGTTGTTTCTTCAGTTTCAGTACATTACGTTCGGGCCATAATTGTTTGTGACATTTTCCCTTCATAGCGAGTGTAATGAGTGCTGCTTCTCCAGTTTCGTCTGCGGATTGCCTCACATGGAGAACTCTCATTCCATGCATATGCAGTGTAGACAAATGTTTGACTTTTCCCCGGAAATATGGACTTCTGCCCAGCGAAGACACGAGAGACTGTATTGACTGTGGTGCTGCCAAGTCTGTGAAACTGCGTGAGAGGAGTGCGGACACAGAGATTCCATTGCAATTTCATTGCGGACTTTGTGGAAAGCGAACCAGCATCAGGAAAAATACGTGGTTCGAGTCCTCTAAATTAACGATTGAGACGAGCATAATCCTTATGTCGTGCTGAATTCGTGATTACACTCTGCAAGCCATAGCATCAGAAACTGGGCTTTCGGCGAATACCGTCTGTGATTAGATCGGGTTTTGCCGAGAAGTCTGCTACGTCATAGTGACAAACGACAGTGTGCCAATTGGTGGACCGTATAAAATAGTGGAAGTAGACGAGTCTCACATTGCTAGGCGAAAGAATCAGAGAGGGCGGCCTGCTAAAACTGAAGTAGATCATGTTTGGGTTTTTGGTGGCATAGAAAGGGAGTAACGCAAGTGTTTCGTTGTTAGGGTATTGTCGCGAGACAAGGTGACTCTAGTGGGTCTTATAAAGCATTTCATACTGCCAGCAACAACCGCCGACGGGTTTCAGTCATACCAGAGTCTCAAAGCTGAAGGGTTCGAGCACGAATTTGAGAACCACTCTGTCGAGTTTGTCTCTTTAGATGACGCCAGTGTCCATACCCAGAACATAGAACGCCTGTGGAAGTCGGTCAAGTGAACCATAAAAACAGAAGGCCGTCCAGGACACAGGGACGAACTTTATTTGTTCCAATACTTATCCCTTCACAACTTGCGTCTCAAGTGGAAAGTCGACGCATACGACACTCTGCCGATATTCCTACGCGATATTGGCAGAGTTTACCCCGGGTATGGCAAAGAAGGACTTGTCCCTGCAGCTTATACATCGAGCGGACTCTCACAAGACGATAACACCAACGGCGACTAAGGTAAGTCGTTTCCTTTCAATTTACCAGTGCTTCTCTAACGCCTTTCTTTTGTCGTTCTCTAGTGACACCCTCAAACATACTCGTAACGCGCGCCACGAGACCTCCATAATCGACTGTCACGGGGGAAGCCTCGTCAGAGAGGGCCACCGCATGAGAGTCCGCGCAAGTGATGTCAGTGGTGGTTTCCCGTTGCCTTCCAGTGATGACAATGAAATCATAGTGAGAACAACACAACACCCAATACCGGAGCGGATAAAATCTCCAACCCAGCCGGGAATCGAACCCGTCCCCCTTGGCGTGGCAGACCGCCGCGCTGACCCCTCAGCTATGGGGGCGGACACCATTTGTTAAAGTAACTCAAAACATAACTACAAATACTTTACTGTTAGATAGAGAAGAGACGTCAGCCACATTTACATAGGGTATTTTGTTGCCATTATGTTCAAGAAAATGATTTTCTTATTACGTTAAAAAGGTCAATATTACGCGACTTGAAAACACGCTAGATGCCTGCTACTAGAGACAACCCTCAAGTATTACAAGCGTTTACGATACTAATCCTTAACTGGTTGAGTATATTATTAGGAATACGTCTGCTCAACGAACCATCCGAACATAGTGAGAACAGTGTTTTGTCTTTGAGTCTCGTTGCAAACAAACTGTTTTATGTTTGGGAAGAAAGAATAGAGAAAAATCGGTGGTTTACGTGACAGCACTGCGGTTTGCACAAAAATGTAGGTCTCATACAGTAGAGGGTCTTAAATTTCGCACTTGTACAAAGTCTGTGCCCAAGCAAACCCATGTTTTCCAGCAGACAAATACACAAAGCACCGTATGGGACAACTATTTCCGTTGCTGACATCGTTTGGTGAAGAGGAGTGCACTAGTGTAGACACAATAAATGCGAAGACACTCCATCCACTGCAGTACTCAGGACTCCTCCTACACCTTGGCATGTTCGTTCCCCAGACCTCAATCCCCTAGGGACGCATCTGCACTGCGTGCCAACAACCGGGTACTCTTCAAAGTGTCCCCCCAGGTGGTCCACAACTCTTTTGTGGACACGTGCATAGCGAGCACGGGACCCCGAGCTAATGTAGCCCTGCTTCCTTTCCGGGCTGCATACCTTACTTTTACGCATCCTTCCCTATCCCCCATCTTCGCCCCCCCTCCCCTCACCTCTGGCTATTTCCTTCCCTTTCTCCCCCTCTGGGAGTATGGTTTGTGCCTACGTCTGGAGACGGACGCTCGTAAATGTAACGCATACTTCGCCTTCTCTGCTGGTATGTCTTCATCCATCCTTTGTCCTTCTCTTTTCCTTACCTCTTCTCTTTACCCTTTTCTCCGCTGCGGCGTTTGAGACCTCTCTTCTTTCCATTCCCTTTCTTTGTTTTTCCCTTTCTTTGTTTTTCCCTTTCTCTTTCTTCCTCCCTGTGCGTGTCTGAAGGCCGACCCACGCATTTTTGTGCGTAGCTGGTGACGGGGTAACGCGTAATTCCCCGCCCCGGGTAGACAGGTAGGACACATACGTATCCCTGGTAACGGCCAGGCCCAGGGAGGGGTGATTACCCGAGCTGATACCTTCCGAAAGTGCCGATTGGTCCCTCCGTCCGTTTGTCGGGAGGTGTGACCTGAGGTGTGATCAATCACCTAAGGTGGGAGTGCCCTCAGAGAGGGCCCCCACAAGGGAGGAGCGCGCCTTCAGAGACGCCGGTAATCATGGGGGATTCTTCCGCAATGGTTTCCTCACCTTCCACTGTGTCTACTCACAAGCGTAAGTTCACTGAGTCTCAGCCACAGACAGTTCTTCCATCGTTGCCACAGTTCCTTGTTGTTTCTCGGTCTGACGAAGGTCACGACTTCTCCATGGTCAACCCTTTCATTATTCAGAAAGGTGTCGACGCAATTGCAGGTCCTGTAAAGTCTTGTTCCAGATTACGGAATGGCACCTTGTTGTTAGAAACAGTCAGTGCCCACCAGGCACAAAAATTGCTGCGTACTTCACTGCTCCACACCTTCCCTGTCTGGGTTGAAGCGCACTGCACTTTAAATTCCTCACATGGAGTCGTTTATACACGCTCCCTCGATGGATTGTCTGACGAAGAAATTCAGCACTACCTGTCTGACCAGGGCGTAACGGCTGTTCATAGAGTTATGAAAAGGGTTGACACAAACATCATTCCAACCCACACTGTCTTCTTGACATTTGACAAAGTTCAACTCCCATCGAAAATCAAAGCAGGCTATGAGATAATTTCCGTTCGCCCTTATGTTGCTATCGGTGTCAGCGGTTCAATCACACCAGCCAGTCCTGTTCCAATCTGGCCAAATGTGTTACATGTGGCAAGGATGCCCATGAGGGTGCTTGTCCACCTCCATCCCCTCGCTGAATCAACTGTATGGGTGACCACGCTGCTTCCTCTCGAGATTGCCCCATTTTTAAAGACGAAAAGCTCATCCAGGAAATCAGGGAGGAAAAGGTATCGACCTTTGCTGCTCGAAAATTATTCGCCAGTCGACAGCCCACCGTGCCTCAGACAGGACAATACAGGACTGTCCTTGCTTCTCCTCGGCCAACAAAGGAGGCGGCCACGCAGACTTGCGACCTCATCTTTAGTGCCACGGTCATCAGATCGGCCAGCGCAAAGATCGCCCGTTCAACCTCACCACTTTCGCCTGCCCACTCTATGGCTCACCCTTCATTGGGTTCTGCTAAATCTCGAGCCCAAAAGTCAGACGCGAAGATTTCGAAAAAAGAGCATACTCGTGAAGATTTTTTACGTACCCCAACTTCACAACCATCAATTCCTCCTCCATCTAAACATCATATTTCCAAGAAGGCTACTAAGAAACCCAGTTCATCTCCTTCTCCGCCAAGGCGTGTCCCATCTACAGCAACACGTGGCAGAAATCGCCCTCGGCCGTCTTCTGTGTCGCCGAGACGCACTGCTGGCGGCCGATCAACCGGCCGATCGCTGGTGGCAGGAGCTGCTCCAGAACAACCTATGGATCAGGATCTTCTGCCTACGGCTGAATGCCATTCCATGCTGTCGGTCGGAAGCTCTGAGCAGTCGATGAGTTGACAGCAACCTTGGTCACATTCCTCCATTTTCTGTTCACCCTATGTCCATTATCCACTGGAATATCTGCGGCATTCGAGCCAATCGGGACGAATTGTCGATCCTCTTACGATCCTACTCGCCGGTCATCTTCTGTCTTAAGGAAACAAAGCTGCGTCCCCATGACCGCTTTGTTCTCCCCCATTTTCAGTCCGTCCGATTTGATCTCCCCTCTGTTGAAGGCACTCCAGCACATGGAGGACTCATGATTCTTCTCTATGATACTCTCCATTATCGCCCAATCCCCTTAAACACTTCCTTCCAAGTTGTTGCTGTCCGTCTTTCCCTTTCTGATATATAGCTTTTCTCTTTGTACTGTATACATTCCAGCCGGCCGAAGTGGCCGTGCGGTTAAAGGCGCGGCAGTCTGGAACCGCAAGACCGCTACTGTCGCAGGTTCGAATCCTGCCTCGGGCATGGATGTTTGTGATGTCCTTAGGTTAGTTAGGTTTAACTAGTTCTAAGTTCTAGGGGACTAATGACCTCAGCAGTTGAGTCCCATAGTGCTCAGAGCCATTTGAACCATTTTTTTGTATACATTCCATCGTCCACACCAATGGCACGAGCTGATCTCCTTCATCTTCTTGGTCAGATTCCACCACCCTATTTGCTGGTTGGGGACTTCAATGCCCACCACCCGCTTTGGGGAACTCCACATCCTTGTCCACGTGGCTCACTACTGCTAGACGTCTTGCACCAAGCGCATCTAGTCTGCCTCAACACTGGGGTCCCTACATTTTTGTCTGCCTCCACGACAAATTTCTCTCACTTGGACCTTTCAGTCGGTACTGTTCCGCTAGCTCGGCGCTTCGAATGGTTCGCCCTTGACGATACACACTCGAGTGACCACTTTCCATGTGTCCTTAGACTGCAGCCTCAACTTCCATATATGCGCCCGCGACGCTGGAAGTTTGCCCAAGCCGATTGGACACTGTTTTCGTCTCTGGCGACATTCGATGACCGTCACTTTCCCAGCGTCGACGATGAGGTCACACATATTACTGACGTTATTCTTGCAGCTGCGGAACGTTCAATACCACGCACCTCCGAATTGCCCCGGCGCCCCCCAGTTCCTTGGTGGAACGAGGCGTGCCGTGACGCAATACGTGAGCGGCGACGTGCTCTCCGCGTTTTCCGCCACCATCCTACTTTGGCCAACTGTATCCGCTATAAGCAGTTCCGTGCGCGATGCCGTCGCGTCATCCGCGATAGCAAGAAGGCAAGCTGGAAATTCTTTATTAGCTCATTTAACACCATCACTCCCTCCTCGGAAGTTTGGAGTCGGCTTCAACGGTTATCAGGCGCGCCTAGTTTCTCCCCGGTCTCTGGGCTCACTGTCGCGCATGATACATTAGTGGACCCCGTCGCAATTTCTAACTCATTGGGTCAGCACTTTGCTGAGATTTCGAGCTCTTCAAATTACCCGACAGCGTTTCTCCCGAAGAAACGTGCAGCGGAAGTGCGATCTCTTGCTTTCTCCTCTCAAAATCGCGAAAGCTACAATACTGTTTTCTCCATGCGGGAACTCCAACATGCACTCTCTTCTCGCTCCTCCGCTCCAGGACCGGATGGTATCCACGTCCAAATGTTGCTGCATTTACCAACCAATAGTCTGCGTTACCTCCTTCGCCTTTATAATCGAATTTGGACTGACAGTACTTTTCCCAGACGATGGCGGGAAGCTATCGTCGTTCCTGTTCCGAAACCTGGAAGGGACAAACATCTCCCCTCTAGCTATCGCCCCATTTCTCTCACGAGTAGTGTATGTAAGGTTTTGGAGCGTATGGTGAATTGCCGTTTAGCTTGGTGGCTGGAGTCCCGAAGTCTTTTAACACCTGCCCAATGCGGATTCCGAAAGCATCGTTCTGCAGTTGACCATCTTGTTGCTCTCTCCACTTATATCATGAACAATTTTCTCCGAAACGCCAAACAGTAGCAATATTTTTTGATCTGGAGAGAGCATACGATACCTGTTGGAGGACAGGCATCCTCCGCACACTGTTCTCTTGGGGCTTTCGAGGTCGGCTGCCCCTTTTTCTTCGCGAATTTATGGCAGAGCGCACATTTAGAGTGCGGGTGAACACTACTCTCTCCCGTACTTTCTCCCAAGGAAACGGGGTACCCCAGGGCTCCGTGCTGAGTGTTGTACTGTTTGCCATTGCCATAAATCCAATTATGGATTGTCTCCTTCCTGATGTCTCGAGGTCCCTCTTTGTGGACGATTTTGCGATCTACTACAGCTCTCAACGGACCAGCCTCGTTGAACGACGTCTTCAAGGATGTCTCGATCGCCTCCACTCTTGGAGCATCGAAACCGGCTTCCGTTTTTCTCCCAGTAAGACCGTTTGTGTTAATTTTTGGCGACGTAAGGAGTTTCTTCCAGCCTCCTTACATCTAGGACCTGTCAACCTTCCGTTTTCGGACGTCGCTAAATTCTTGGGTCTTATGATTGACAGAAAACTATGCTGGTCCTCCCACGTTTCCTATCTTTCGGCTCGCTGTCTGCGATCCCTCAACACCCTCCGTGTCCTGAATGGTACCTCCGGGGGAGCGGACCGAGTGGTCCTTCTCCGCCTCTATCGCGCCTTAGTGCGCTCGAAATTGGACTATGGAAGCATAGTTTACTCCTCTGCTCGGCCGTCTATTCTTCGGCGTCTCGACTCTGTTCACCACCATGGATTACGTTTAGTGTCTGGAGATTTTTACACCAGCCCTGTGGAAAGCCTTTATGCTGAGACTGCTGAACCTCCGCTGTCCAATCGGCGAGCAGTCCTTCTGAGTCGTTATGCTAGCCATCTGTCTTCCATGCCTGCTAATCCAGCCCATGACATTTTTTTCGACGCCTCCTTTGATGTAGGGTATGCAGGCCGCCCCTCCTCTCTACTACCACCGGGAGTCCGCTTGCGTCAACTGCTCCATTCTCTTTCCTTCCGCTTTCCTAAAACCTTCTTGACAACTTGGGGTACAGCACCGCCTTGACTCCGTCCCCGGATCTGCCTGCTCCGTGACCTTTGTCAGTTTCCCAAGGATGGTACCCCTTCACTTGTTTATCGTTGGGGATTTTCTGCTCTATGTGCACAAATGACGGAAGCCACATTTATTTACACTGATGGCTCAAAAACATCGTTTGGTGTAGGGAGTGCCTATATTGTTGGCGACACCCCAAATCAATTTCGGCTTCCCGACCAGTGTTCGGTGTATACTGCGGAGGTTTACGCTGTTCTCCAGGCTGTCCACTACATCCGCCGCCATCAGCAGATACAGTATGTTATCTGCACAGATTCTCTCAGCTCTCTCCTCAGTCTCCAAGCTCTTTACCCTGTCCACCCTCTGGTCCACCGGATTCAGGACTGTCTGCGCTTGCTCCACCTGGGGGGCGTCTCGGTGGCGTTTCTCTGGCTCCCAGGACACGTTGGTATATATGGAAATAAGGCGGCCGATATAGCGGCCAAGGCTGCAGTCTCTCTTCCTCGGCCAGCTATTCAATCGATTCCCTTCGCCGATCTACGGAGCGTTTTATGTCGTCGTGTTGTTCTTTTATGGCACGCACATTGGTCGACACTTCCGCATAATAAATTGCAGGACGTGAAAGCTCTTCCTTGTGCTTGGACCTCTTCCTCCCGAACGCGTCGTCGGGAGGAGGTAATTTTAACTCGACTCCGGGTAGGGCACTGTCTTTTTAGCCATCGACATCTTTTAAGCGGCGATCCTCCCCCACTCTGTCCCCACTGCTCTCAGCTGTGGACGGTAAGACACCTTTTAATTGAGTGCCCCTATTTTACTCCGTTACGCGTCCGTCTACATCTGTCGTCTGATATATCGTCAATTTTAGCAGATGACACGCGCTCGGCCGATCGCGTTCTCGAGTTTATTAGTGCCAGTGAAATGACGTCAGTCATTTGAAGCTTTTTTTTGGGGACAACCAACCCCTTTCTGTAGTGGAATTTTAAGCTTTCCTTCTGCTTTTAGTTTCTCCGATTTTTTGAGTTTCGTTCCCATTGCTGCTGGTTTCCATCTTCGTTTTTTAATGTTTCCTAAGTAAGGGACGGGCGCTAATGACCATCGCAGTTTTGCGCCCGCAAACCAAAACAAAAAAAAAAAAAACTTCAAAGTCTACGTAATTTCTTACGCCAGAGAGCAGAGGGATGCATTGCCATGAATGGACGCCACGTTGAATACCTCCTGTAAACACGTGTTTATCGTAGAAAGTATGCATTTCTGGACCCTCGTTTACTGGACTTACCTCAGAAAGTATGTATTTCCGGACCTATGTGTATTGGACTTATGTTTCTTGTTTCAATGATTACCACCACCTTTCAAAGAATTCGACACAATTGTTTTGAACACCCTGTATATCCCGACTTGAATGCACCCATTTATACATTGGGGTTCATTGCATTTGGTCCTAGCCACGCGGACATCAAAAAATTGGAGAAGCGTAGTCGCTTATAATCAATTTCTCACTCCTCAGTAAATAAGCAGTGTCGAAAGGCTCCAGTGATCCGCCACCGAGTTTAAATCACCCTCTCTCTTCTTCATCTATAGGAAAATAGAATCACACACACACAACACAGATACACAATGAGACGACATGAAAGGCAGAAGGAAGGCAACGGAAAACCAACTCCATTTGGGCTTCGTCCACGACAGCAATGCATGTTTCTCACATTTCTCCCACACTAACTTCTCGAGAATGGGTTTGTGTTTAAAATCGTACGACGAATCTATCGGAGTGATTTTTGTACATTTCTTTGGGATAATCAGAACGAAGAATACAGCAGTGTTTATAACAGAACTACGAAAACGTCTCATATACTTACCATTTTGCTTAAATGTCTAGAAGTATCATTAATGGTCACTAGGAAAAGGAATAAACAACAAAAACTTTAGGAGACGTAGGTGGACTGTCGTTATCCTGGATTACTAAAGAGTATTTACGTAATGATCATACCCTTGACTGTCAGAAGATCTATTTTTGAGTTCCCCGGACGCTAATCCAGTCTCTTTGTAGAGATAAACTGAATCAATGTGGGCACTTTTTGCTGCTGTAATACGCGTGGCCAGTTTATGATAGGGGTATGTTAAAGAGAATAAAGTGGGCACCGGCGGAATGTAGTGGTTGATTTTTCTTTTTTTCTCAAAAAAGTTGTTGAGGAACTTTAAATGACATTTATAAGACAAGGTCTGTTCTTCGATGTATATTTAAAAGTAATGATTCTGACGAGAAAATAAATGAGACTAACATGTTTATTGGTATGTAAAACAATGGTTTTTAAAGTTCGTGATTCATGAATGCAACGGGAAAAAGAACAAAAGACGCGGTAAAGTGCAAACGACGCAAAATATATTTATACACCATGGAGAGAATACTATGCTTGGTGTTTGTAGCACAGTCACTCACAGATTTGATATATGGAAAAATGTTTTCTTAGCACTTGCCGTTACTGATGCTCTGTTAGGTCATATGGTCGTAAATACCCTAAAGGTAAGTTTTTGATGATATTGATTACATACTGAAATTAATTATGTTGGCAGTGACATCTCAGCTACGCCCGAATACCATTTACGCAGAGTCTGCGACTTATCTACATGCGGTGTACGAAGCATCCCACCTGCTGCACACAGTAATTTCAACAAACGCATTCGATAACGCAATTAACGGTCTAATAGTCGCATGTCCTCTCACAGGCGAGGCAATAAAAGCAGTTGTTTGGAAAAAAGTTTTCCTGTATTTTTCGAATTCGTACAGCTGCGCACTGATAAGACTACATTGTGACGATGAAGAAATGGTAGTCACTCACAGGGAAAGTAGTACCATGGCTTGCAACGTCTGAAACCGAATAAAATTATTTTATCAAGTGGAGAAGTGTCTGTTATGTCAACCGTGAAAAACATTTATGTTGTAAAACTGTATTTGTGTAGAGTCGCTGTTTGAAAGTTAAAGAATCTAAAGAGTATAGAAGCAGATCGCTGTATGTCTTCTAAAAGACATCTACAGCCAGCAGATTCCAAAAAGCATAAGATGGCTCCATGTTGCAAAACGCTAACATCTGCTTGAAACAACATATATGGAACATTCTAACGAAAATGAGACAGATTAAAAAAGAGCAAGTAAATGGTTTATTATTTCAAAAGCAATCGCCATGACTGTTAATACATTTATCCCACCATGAGACAAGACGGTCAGTGCAATGGAAAAATGTTTGTGGCTGCCTGCGGACCATGATTGTACCCATTTGTGCAGCTCTTCGTCTGGAGCAAATTGACGGCAATGAGCGTCTTTCTTCAGGGCTCCAACGAGATGGAAAATAGTGGGGAGGTAAACTCCAATTCAATCAAATAGTCGCAAGTATTTCTGACAGGTGTGCTAATGTTTTCGCGATGATGGATCCAAATGCCAACGACAGGGTTGTAGTGATAGCTGAATAACACTGATAATGGCACGTAAATGCGGCAATAAGGAGAATAGCCGTTTGCATAATCGTGTGGAATCTAGTTCCACATCTACATCGACACCAGCAAGCCACCGTAGGTTGCGTGGTGGAGGACACCTTGTATCCCTACAAGTTATTTCTTTTCCTGTTCCACTGGCAAACAGAGCGAAGGAAAAACGACTGCCTACATGTTTCTGTACGAGCCATAATTCCCCGCGTTTTATCATCGTGTCCTTGCCCCGATAGCTGAGTGGTCAGCGTGACGGATTGCCGTCCAACGGGCCCGGGTTCGATTTCCGACTGGGTCGGAGATTTTCTCCGCTCAGGGAGTGGGTGTTGTGTTGTCGTCATCATCATTTCATCCCCATCCGGCGCGCAGGTCGCCCAATGTGGCGGCGAATGTAACAAGACTTGCACCAAGGCGGCCGGACCTGCCCCGGAAGGTGCCTCCCGGCCAATAACGCCAAACGCTCATTTCCATTTCCGTTGTGTCCTTAGGTGAAATATATGATGGTGGCTGTAGAATCGTTCTGCAGTCAGCTTCAAACTTCGCTTCTCTGCTCGTATTGTGCTCGAACATTTCGGGGTAGTTTTATCTACTCATCCCCACAAATGTATACTTTTCCACATTTTGTGCTAGCTGATATTCATCACACTAACTAGAAATTAAGTCTAAGTCGTCTTGTGTCCTCCTTCTGTCACTCAATTTCGACACCTTCGTGCACACCACAGCATCATCTGCAAACAACCGCAGATTCGTGCCCACTATGTCAGCCAAACCACATACGCACATCTTATGTACATAAAAAACAATAGCGGTCCCATCACACTTCCCTGGGGCACTCCTGATGATACTCCTGTCTCTGATGAACACTCGAGCGTCGAGAAGAACGTGCTGGATTCTATTAGACAAGTAGTCTTCGAACCGCTCACATATCTGGGAACCTATTCCATGTTGTTGTATCTTTGTTAACAGTCTGCAGTGAGGCACTGTGTCAAAAGCTTTCCGAAACCTAAAACTATGGAATCTGCCTGTTGCCCTTCATTCGTAGTTCGTAATATATCACGTGACAAAAGGGAAAGCTGAATTTCGTACAAGCGGTGCTTTTTAAAATCGTGCTGATTTGTGACCATAAGCTTCTCCTTCTCGAAAAAATTTGTACTGTTCGAACTGAGAATATGTTCAATAATTCTGCAGCAAATCGATGTTAGGGATATTGGTCTGTAATATTTCGAGATCGTTCTTTTACGCTGTTTATTTGTAGGAGTCACCTGCGCCTTTTCCGAATCACATGGGACTATACGCTAGGCGAGAGAATCGCGATAGATGCAAGCTAAGTAACCCGCGAATGCCATAGAGTGCTCTTTGTAGAACTGAAATGGGATTCCATCCACACCTAGCTACTTACTGGTTTTAAAATCTTTCAGTTGTTTCTTAAGCTTATTACTATGTCGTCAATATGGGAGTCCATTCGATGGTGAAAAGACTGTATGTTTGTACGACTCTCCTGCGTGAACGATTTCGAAAACTTGAAATTTAAAATTTTGTCTTTCGTTTTGCTGTCTTCAACACGTACACCAGACTGATCAACGAGGGATGGACGGAAACCTTAGACCCACTCAGCGATTTTACGGTAGGACCTGAACGTTGTCGTGTTTTGGGCAGATCTTTAGCTATGGTAGTTGTTCTATGCTTTACAGACTCACGAAACTCTACTAACCTTTGCCTGTCGTCATGTGCGGGTTCTCTTTTGAATCGAGATTGCAACAGCCTTTGCCTCCTCAGCATTTTCCGAATTTCATTCTTAAACCATGGAGGGTCTTCTTAATCCACTTACTAGGCAAATAGTTACTAATCGCCGTGTCTATACTGACCCTGTTGATAAGGTCTGGCCAGTTTGTAGCAACAAGGTACAAGGTATTTCCATTGCGTGTGGGCTACCGAACTAGTTGGTTAAGACAGGTTTTGGTAAACATGTTCAAATATTTCACAATAAAGGATGGCAGCCAAAAACAGTTGCAGGATAGAATTTTTTTTTTATTAAATTCTTGACCAAGGTTTCGGTACATATAAATATACCTTCATCAGAAGTACATTTCTAAAATTACATCATGCACTGGAGAATAATGAAACAATTATGCCAAAAGGCGTCGTCAGTAATTAAAATATCATCTCCATTTGTACGACATGTGTAATGGGTACAGGATCAAAGCGAACAGTTTAACAATGTTACTTCGCCTATAGGCGAAGTAACATTGTTAAACTGTTCGCTTTGATCCTGTACCCATTACACATGTCGTACAAATGGAGATGATATTTTAATTACTGACGACGCCTTTTGGCATAATTGTTTCATTATTCTCCAGTGCATGATGTAATTTTAGAAATGTACTTCTGATGAAGGTATATTTATATGTACCGAAACCTTGGTCAAGAATTTAATAAAAAAAAAAATTCTATCCTGCAACTGTTTTTGGCTGCCATCCTTTATTGTGAAGAATTTTAACAGTTGCTGCTGCAGCCATGTTTAAAATCTTGATGTTCAAATATCCTTGCAAGACTGTCTGTCTATACCCACTGCATTCAGTTCATAGACATTCCACTCCATAGTCGTTAGGTAAAAGTCGCCTCCAACCAATACTGCATAATCTGGGCAATTCCGCGCTACTGACCATGCTCTTTCTATGAATGACACTAGCTGTCACAGTGGAATAGGGTGGTCGCTAAGACATCCAACAGTTCACATAGGCCTGTTATATGACTCCAGTTAACGATACTGTCCCACTCAAGTTCGATCTCAACAAACAACATTTTTATCAGCTACAATGAACACTCCACGTGCTACGGCGTCTAATTTGTCTTTCCGATGTAAGTTTCATGATACGCTAAATACCTCAGAGCTTTCTGTTCCGGGTTTCAGCCCGCTGTCCGTCCCGAGAATAAGTTGAGTACAGTAAATTTCCTGGAGGGCAATAAACTCGAGAACTTTGTTACAAATACTTCGAGAATTTACCGATAAAATTTTGATAGTCGAAGCGTCTGATATTCCTTTCTGTGTACCGCCTGGCGACTGTTCATCGGAGTACCCATGTGCTCTTCACAATTACACTGTTTCTGAAGTAGCTGCTCCCTTTGTGTAGCGCACCTCTGACCTAACAAGGGGGGTCCTACAAATCACCACCCGATAGCACAAGTCTAGAAATCTGCAGCCGAGACTGTCACAGATTCGGCGAATCCTTAGACTGAGATCCACTTCTCGGCTCCAAACCAAAGAACCACGGTCCACTCTGGGGACAATGCTACAAACTGCAGTCTCTGCTTACATCCCGCGCTAGGCCAGCAACCTTCATCACCTCCACCAGCCGCCAATGTGAACTGAAGATGGCCTCAGAACCCATGCGACAGGAGTCTTTGGTCCCCACGTGTGCTCGACTTGCTGACGACTGCACTCTGCACGCTCTATAGCCGAAGGCAGGGCTGCCTCCGTCTTAATGCGTAGCCTTACCCAGACGCACGGACAACATCACAGCCCAGCATCCTGTGATCCACTTACTAGATAACTAACATGTTTACGGAGGTGACAGTAGAACTTTTGGTTTGGTCACCACGCTGGTGCGGGCGTGGGGGGGCCCCACCTCTCGCCTCCACGTCTCTGCTTAGCCCCCCCCCCCACTCCCCCCTTCACCAGCAGACATACCGAGCGCACATTGGCTTTCTTTCCAGTCCTGAACGCTATCTTCCCAAGGGACTCTATAAAGTGCCTGTTGTTGGAGCTCTCAATAACTAGCAAACCCCTGTCCACGTGTGCCTGCAAGGACCCCGATGAAGGGATGGCCACGTGTCCACTGACAGGGCGAATACGGGAGGATAGACGCCCATCCTCCACATTGGCCCTTAGCCTCGAGCGACGCTAACGGGTTACATCCTATCACGGACGCTTCTGTGAGGGTGGATTCATCATGTTGGGTATGCTAGGAGGTGCCTCGGCAGCAGAGCCCGTGGGCAAAACAAACGACAACTGGGGAGTCTCACGCGGCGCGCCACCGCTGCACTCCGAGGCAGAAGCCTGAAGGCTGCTGACCATACCCAAAAACGCATTCAGCTGTTTACGCACTGCGGTTCATCCTGCGTACGTACACTGTACACCACACAGCAGTCTAACTGAAGATTTAACTATACTAGATAACAGATACCTAGGCATGCAGCTTGTTACTCTTTTATTGTGTCACAAATGGACGCTGATGCCGTAATGAGGTGTATAGCCGACTGTTCGGGAGATATGAGAACTGCGCTACAGGCAGCCTTATTTGCACCTACAATTAAAAACGCGAGATTAAACTTCTTAAACAGAACAACAGCACAAAATTTAAGAAATATACTACTACGAAGATACAGGAAAAGCTAAATACGTAACTTGCCGTTCTGGAGATGTGAACAGGTGGCACCAGGGGATATGATTACTATAGTTTAGTTTGCAAATCCTATAGCCCGCCGAAGATCAAAAATCAAATGACGATAAAGGCTCCAAAATAACCTTCAGGCACAGATATGCGGACACTGTAATATGTTTGATAGGTGCACTGCCCGAGAAAACAAAACAACTTCATCCATGACAACATGGAACTTACTACGGAAAGGATACATAGATACAAATTCACTTTCTGAACGGTAAAACACAGAGACAAATTGATATGCACAAGGTCTATATTTACTGAAACCTATCAGCTACACTAACAGTTGTCACATCAAGCCAGTCACATATTTGTTCATATATTGTCAAACAAATGATGTGTGTTCCAGCGAGAAATGAGTGTGAAACTGGATTTTGCTATAGAATAACTAAAAAAGCTTTGCTCTGCCTAAATACTTATACGAGGAAAATGGATAACAACTTCAAGACATATCTAGTGTGAAAGGATTTGAATCTGTCATAAACTTGACTGAAAGAAGAAGAAACATGTCAGCAATAAGAAACAGAGGTTCAATACGTAATTACTTTGTGAGTAGGGAGATATGAGAACTACACTACAGGCAGCCTTATTTGCACCTACGATTAAAAACGCGAGATTAAACCTCTTAAATAGAACAACAGCACAAAATTTAAGAGATATACTACTAAGAAGATACAGGAAAAGCTAAATACGTAACTTGCCGTTCCGGAGATGTGAATAGGTGGCTTCGCAGGAGAGCATAATCTCAGGTACTACATAAGGCAGGGTCATATGCATTTTCCTTTAAATGCACAATTTTTGATTTCTTCGTTCTATCTTGATTGTTAGTTCCAGTAGCTGCAACTGTAATTTATTGTAAAACACAATTAATCTGCTGCTGCTGTCTTCCTCAAACTATCCAGAAATCCGTTTTAAAAACATGGTTACTGAACGTGGTTTGCTTAGTGTTTTGTTTTTGTTTATGTAAACATTGTGACTCTTTCCAATAACATTATGCTCGAAGGCTATCATGTAGCTTAGTTAATGCGATGCTTCTTCATAGAAACAGAGTGGGAACAGTAGTACCATCTGTCACACTTTATACGAAATTAGACTACATGCTATCATGGATGCTTCATTCCTATCACATTACATTCGTTGTACATGTAATAAAGTAATTAACAAATTGCGTACCTGTTTTTATCGCAATAAAGGGTATATTAGACATTTTTACAGGTAATCAACTACTGATTAATCACTCCGGAAATACTTCAAAAATTACATTTCGAATTTTCACAAGTATTTGACCTGTCTTCCCTTAGTACCATGTTAACAAAAAAACTAGTTATCGAATTCCGTCGAAACTGGAATTGAATTGATCTCTTTGCTACCACCTGCAGTGTTGGAGCTAGAATAGAAAGGCGTGTCGTAAGAGGCGAGTGATATGGACCTTTTTATTTGATCATGTTTTTACCTTGCTATTTTGACTATACTTTGGAGCTTGAAGGCTTTCACTCTTTTCGCTTTTTTAACGATTTTTCTTTCACCTTTTCTGACTTTTTAAATTCGGACCCCCGTGTTGGGTCTGACTTCCACTTTCCAAATTTTACAGACGTGCTGGCCGTTTGGGGAAGGACACATTACAATGGTGCATTAACTCTCCACTGTGCGCTGTTATCATTTGCAGCCTCCAACTGGATTGAGTGGCATCAGGTGGATGGTTCGCAACTAAACGATTCAAACTTAATGGTGGCTACGCCAACACGGTCATGTCAGCATTCAGGAACGGTAGTTTTAATACAGAGATCTACAATCCTACGGCATGTCCACTTTTGTCCAGGCCTCAAGATGTTAGCCAGGCAAGGAGAAATGGTAGCAGACATTCTTCGATTTCTTGGTTTGTTCCCGAACTGACGGTGGATTTTTCGTTATAACGAAGCCGCTGTTTTTCGTTGAAATTATTGATGATCGGTTTGGGGAGGTTGCCGGAATAGGAAAGATGTGAAATGGATCATTGCAGGCCTAAATATCGCACAACACCCAATCGTGGACACTTCAGGGCTATGTAAAAATAGGAGATATATCAGGCACCATTCATCCTCATAACAGGTTCATTATAATTCAAGATGTTGTCTTCAATCGGGACGTTACACTAAAATCTGATGAAGAGCTGCATACTAATCCGGTGTGGCGTGGAGTCCATTTTGTTCGCCGCCTCCAGAAGGGAATCAAAGGTAATAGACTGTGCACTGGAGTTTCATCCTGACCTTCGGTGGCAACATTTTGACTGAGAAGGTTAAGGTCATGGTTTATAGGTGTGATGTTAGACCTTATAAGTGCCAGAGGTTCAGAAATATGTCCTCCCACTGTTACATTGAGCCTGTTGGTAGGGCAGCCCTTGTAACCTTCCCTTTCAATGTGTCAACTTGAAACGCGTATGTATTCATTACCAGCGATGGCGAGGCACGGCGGAATCTCTGACCAGAGAGTTATTTATCATTGCTAGTCTGCGCTTGACCGCGCGAGAGTTCAGTAGTGTGTGTGGAGTCGGCAGAGAGAATGGTTCAGTTGCGAGTGGCACTCTGTCTGTAGTAGCACTCTGTCGGCAGTAGTTGTAACGAGTGGACGGTTGTACTGAGCGGGCGTCGGCATGCGTCGGCGGCGTGCTCTCCTTGCATATCTGGTCACGATTCAGAACGAGGTATATTGTTTTAGAAGGTAATGAAGCAGCATTGCGCTCAGCTAATGACATATGTTAATTGCAATTAATTTGTTCAAGAATTGCCCCAATAATAATTTTCTTATAAAGTAACTGTTTTAAACAAAAAGATTCATTTCAAGTCAAGTAATACTTCCAATGCATTCCCTCCAAGAATTAAAATTAAACATGGGCCAGCATTGCACGGAGCTGTGCCGAAAAATAAGAGCAGATATTGATGCAGTTTACTGATGTAAGAATTTTGGTTTTTGTGTTCAGGTTTAATTATTGCACAGGGCCGAAGGTCAGCGCCGCTGGCCTTATAAAATTTATCAGGTTTAATTATTGCTGTTGAGATGTTACATTCAGTTCATAGATCATTACTTAATTAATATTATTGTGGGTTTAATGGTCAATTATTATTCTTTAATTTTGTGGGAAGTTTACATTTGGGTCATTATTATTCTTTAATTTTGCAAGCAGGTTACGCTTGGCTCATTTTTCACTTAACATTGACTTTCATATTCTTGCTGTGAGATTACAATTTCACTCTCATTGACTTTAAAAATTTTTGCGGGGAGGTTACAAACTGTCTGGAACTGCATCCTCTTCACTCACTTCAATGTTCAGTGTTCAAGAGGGAGAAGAAGATTCAAGGGTAAAACACACTTGATTGCCTATCTTATAAAGATGCAAAGGAAAAGTTTGAAAGACTTCATCCGACTGATATGGTCTCAGATTTTACGATTGTTGTGTGTCACAATCCAAACATCACGCAGTGACATGGTCTCACAAGACACCTCCTGGCTCTGGTCGTACTCTGGAGCCTGCCCCACAGTTGGGGGAGGGAATGTCTGCTCCCCCCCCCCTACCACTCTAGAACCTGTGGTTTCCATACCATCGACACAGCCAGACATGGCTATCATCCTCTTGCGTCGTCAGAGACGAGGACACCAGTCAAGATGCCTCCTCTCAAGACAGTAACCAACAGACACAGGCTGCGGGCTGAAGGAACGTACGGTCCCCTTCACTATTGGACGATAAAATGGGGAAATCTTCGAAGAAATCGAAGTCTGACAAGGATAAGAAGGATAAGCAGAAAGATGAACAACACGTTGAGGCTTCGGAGCACCTATGCACCTTGGCAGTGGATCTAACAATCAAGCGGACTGCGACCTGGTAGTGAAGGAATCACACCTACCTTTTCCACTCGCCACTTTCTCAGACACGACTCCAATGCTGCTTCAATGGAACTGTAACGGCTACTGTCACCATCCGACCAAACTCCGTCATTTACTGGCTGGCTAATTATTCCGTGCTTGGCGTAGCACTACAAGAAACGTGGTTTATGGCAACACATTTCTCTGCACTAAAAACTACGAACGCCTTTGTACCAGTCGCGTTAATGTAGAGAGAGCGTCCAGCGGGGTTTGTACCCTCATACGTTCTGGTATTTTCAGTCAGTAGTTGCTCCTTACCATGAACCATTGTGGCCGTTATTATCTGTCCCTCTTTTCGGATGACAATTCTGTAATATATATGTACCGCCAGGCGGACCTTTCCACTACCACGAGCTGTTAGAGTTTGTGGAGCAGTTACGTGTCCCCTTCCTCTTATTATATGTAAAAATAGGATATATACCAGGCACCAGTTATCCTCATAACAGGTTCATTTTAATTCAAGATGTTGTCTTCCATCGGGGGTGGTGACACTTTGTATCGCACAGTCTGGGTACTGGAAAACGTCCTTCCAGGATTGGATGTCTGATTACCCAACACTGGAGTTGCAAAACATTTCAGTGTGGCCCATGGAACATACTCAGTTACTGATCTGCCAGTTTGCCACCCGAGTACCTTACCCCTGATTCAGAGGCGCGTCCATGGTGATCACTCGGACAGCGACCATTTTCCTATCGTTGTCTCCCTCTCCACACACAAACATCTAAAAGATGCTCCACGTCGGTCGCTTCAGAAAGCTGACTGCCACGCTTTCTCCTCTACAACCACTTTTACAGCCAGTCACGTGACGGATATCGACAGAGTGGTACAAGGTGTTACTGATACTGTTACTCATGATGCAGCAGCAACGATACCCTACTCCTCCCGCTCATCCTGACGACCGCCTGTGCCAGGATGGCGTGAAGATACAGCCACAGCTATCAGGGAGGGACGCAAGGCGCTTCAACGGCACAAGTGGTATAATTTAATAGCATTCAAGAGGTTCCGGGCGAAAGCGCGGCTTTCAATAAAGGAATCAGGAGTATTGTGAGCAATGCGTATCATCTATGCGTTAAATGGTTGAAATGGCTCTGAGCACTATGGGACTTAACATCTAAAGTCATCAGTCCCCTAGAACTCAGAACTACTTAAACCTAACTAAGGACATCACAAACATCCATGCCCGAAGCAGGATTCGAACCTGCGACCGTAGCGGTCGCGCGGTTCCAGACTGTAGCGCTTAGAACCGCTCGGCCACCCCGGCCTGCCCTATGCGTTACCATATCCCTTTATCCCAAGTATGGACTAAACTCCGCCGCATTTGCGGCCATCCACCACCCATGGCGGTTCCTGGCATCCTTATCAGTGACAACATCTGCACTGACCCTGTGGTACTTGCCGACTGTTCTGCGTCTCATTTCGCTGAAGTGCTCGCTTTCAGTAATTACCATCGTCATTTCCTGACCCGCTACCCTACCAAGCACACGGCTCTATAACATACAATGCCCCTTCTAGTGAATGGGAGCTTCATAACGTTTCGGCAGAGAGTCGAAATTCGGCCCCTGTAACCGACAAGATCCAGAACTACATGTTCAAACATCTTCGTGCCGACAGTATGAAACATATCGGACTTTTTAATCGTATCTGGCGGGAAGGAGTATTTCTCTCTTAATGGCGGGAAGGTATTATTATTCCTGTCCTGAAACTGGGAAAGGACTCCCATATTATACTAACTACCGGCCAGTCTCTCTGAAGAGTGTCCTGTGTAAGCTATTCCAAATAATGGTCAACCGCCGTCTTCGTTGGTCCCTTGAAATTGGAGGTCATATATTATCATTCCAAAGTGCCTTTCAGGCTTTCTGATCCACCACAGATTCCCTGGTTCGTCTGGAATCTGCCGTGTGTAATGCTTTCGCACATCGCCAGCATCCAGTTGCTGTGTTTTTTGACCTGCAGATGGCATACTGTGGTGTGCGTACTGTAAGACCTTCAGTACACACACCATCAGATTATTTGACTTGTCGCTCTAACGAAGTAGGCGAGTGTCAGCAATATGTCTCGTGGTCTTATCGTGGCGTGTTTATCTTCTGCCGTTAGGTCAGACGATAGAAATGCCACTTGCACGCTTAGAGTAGCAGATTGACGGTGACCAACTTTAGACAGAACGTGATTAATTTTCACACACATTTATTAAAATGATAACAAGCATAAAAATAACTTAACTTGGTTCTGGACGCTATTTACAATGGACAATCTGAAGTTCCTTTGGTCTTGGTACGTTAATCTTATTCTCACATATATCTGATACTTGACAAAGTGTCTATACATTTCTCTTCATGGCGATGTACAGGAATGTGGTAATCTTATTTTGCGCTGACTGAAACTTGACTACAGACTAATGCAGACTAATGCAGACTGATGCAGACTGACTAGTCGGAGGTCTGTACACTCGTTATAATACCTCGAGCGTTCAGGTATCACTGCGCGAATGTGATCTGCGTGGAGAAAAGGTTCTACATTAGCAGCAATCTCACTGGCTGCGTTACATATTAATACGCGGATCGGCGGAAGCAGAATTTGGTCCGTCTCTAAGACAGCGCCATCTCGTAGTGCGGAGACGGACGAGTGCTGCGCCTGCGCTGTTGTGCTTAGCGGGGCGCGCTTTAGTGGGAAAGTTGTGTACACGATGACTACGCGGAACTATGTACACAACACATACAACACCACCTAGCGACATCATGTCGTGCATACACTGCATGAGTGGGCTTTCTGGGGCAGTTGACCCATTTTTGTCCAGAATTTCCTATCTCTCGCACTTTTTCGCATCTGGAAAGGGATGACTCTCATCGGCCAACAGGAAACTGGAATCACTCAGGTAATGGGCCCTACTGTCTCTCCATCACTGTATGTGGATGATCTTTGCCTGTACTGTGCCTGCGCATCCCTACAGTTGGCAACGGGGGCCTTACGTATGAGCCCTGCTGACAGCCTCCTGGCGGAAGCCAGTGTCCCAATGCTGAGGTTTAGACGACAGGAGCTTCTAGCAAGTTACGCTGTCACCACCCACATCACTCACGTCTGTTTAAAACCAACAGTTTAGACTGTTTGAGATTGCTCAAAAATGGATAGACCTGCTGGGATCCGACTCGATACTCCAGTGAGGGATCTCCAACAGCCTCCTTTAGTCTGTGTTCCTTGGGCTCGCTGCCGACACCCCCTGTGGCCTGTACCCTGTCCTATAATATGGATGGACTTATTTTGTCGCCCCAAGAAGGATGCTGATCCTTCCCTCGCCTGGTATCTGTTTCGTAAGATTCCCCACGATTATTTTAATTCGGTATGCATCTACACAGGAGGATCGAAAGTCGACGACGGGGTTGATTCTGCTTTGCACATGCAAGTGTCTTTGTACAGGAAGTTGCTGCTTTTCTTGGATTTAATCATTCCTTTCTTCCCCGTATATTAGCCTAACTACACCATTTCTCGTCACCAGTAACGATACAGGGTGGAAATGTTGTGTGTTGTTCGTCAGTCAACTGATGACGAGCAAGCATTGATACACATATGGCCACCCGCTGATTTAGGGCTTACAACATGTGGTACCCGTACACCCAATATTTGAAACTTCCCAACAACCTGTAAATGTCGCACGATGGTGGAACTACCACAGTTCGTCACATCTGTTCTCGAGTACACCGACGTGCATCATTGTGAATATGCCTTTTAAATGATCTTCATCAAACTTGAAATGTATTCCTGAACACGGAGAGTCACTAATGTAAAAACAATCCACCTTAAAACAAGAAAACTATTTTGTTACTGTACTCTGTCCAATAGGATTATCCCCATACACGGCGCAAATGTTTCTGGCTGCGTCCACTGCTGTCACTCCTCCACTTAACTGAAATAGAAGAATATGTCGTAAATATTCATATTTCCCTACTTGGCACTCCACTTTCTAGGGTCAACATGTCCACTCACTCCAAGTGACATAATGACAATGTGTAAACTCAAACAGCGACAGCGTATTACAATTAATAAATGACAATCAATAAATAAATCCGTAGCAACAGGAATACCAGCACGAAAAACATAAACGCTCCTAACTTATACACCAACCTAATACAAGGCTATATGCGATTGCAGGCATTCACGGCGTATTTCAGCTATGAGATCTTCACGGGTTATCAGCCGAGTGGTGTCGTCTTCTAGTTGCACTTTGCCTTCACCTAAAGATGATGGATACGCAATCCATTGAAACGTTGTGACTAGAAGACGACGCCACTCGGCTGATAACCCGTGAAGATTTCATAGCTAATACAAGGCTTTTTCTCTACCCTCATAATTAAAATTTCTGTGCCAAGTTTGTCTATACGGAGTGGGGAAAAATTGTGTCACGAAATTCTAACCCTGGATAGCTGAAGCCAGTAGGACCCTAAATTACTAATCTTTTATAGATCGACAACGCACCATTTTTACACATCGGAAACTTGGAGCCACGCGCTCCGATTGGCAAAGCATTCACGGTCATGCGTTGTCCAGAGTATCCAGCAACAGGGCAATAGGAGCGTGTGGCGCCATGTCTCCGTATTTAAAAATGGTGCGTTGTCGATCTACAAAAGATTAGTAATTTAGGGTCCTACTGGCATCAGCTATCCACGGTTAGAATTTCGTGACAATTTTTCTCCACTCTGTACAACGAGGGCACACTGTGTAAGACATCGTCACCGCCTGCTGTCTGCTATGTGTCCACTCCTCTGTTGTCAGTCGGCCCCCTCCTCACTCCTGCAGTACCGCACGTGCGCCTGCCCATTTGATTATAGTGGCCCATAGCACTCCGGCTGCCGCCAAGCGACTTCCGTCTCACTACAAAATGGTTCACATGGCTCTGAGCACTATGGGACTTAACTTCTGAGGTCATCAGTCCCCTAGAACTTAGAACTACTTAAACCTAACTAACCTGAGGACATCACACACACCCATGCCCGAGGCAGGATTCGAACCTGCGACCGTAGCGGTCGCGCGGTTCCAGACTCAAGCGCCTAGAACAGTTCGGCCCCACCGGCCGGCCCACAGTGCCAAGAGTGTGCCGAAAATACCAAATTTCAGGCATTACCTCTCACCATCGACAACGCAGTGGCCGACCGTCTTCACTTAACAATCGGAAGCAGCAGTGTTAGCGTAATATGTCGGTGCTAACAGACAAGCAATATACGTTTTGAAAACATAAAACAAGAAGCCTAACTCTATTAACTTTTCCTTGAAAAAATTCACTAAATAAGTGAAGTGACGACAATTTTTAGAGCAATAAAGAACGTAAAAACATAAAGGTGAAAAAGTCCTTCAACGGCAGAAATTAATACGTACGATGAACATATCAGTTAGGACAACGCGGCGAAATCTGGCGTTAATGAGCTATAATAGCAGACGACCGACGCGAGTGCCTTTGCTAACATCACGACATCGACTGCACCGCCTCTTCTGCGCTAGTGTCCAATGGGTTGCATCCTAAACGACCTTAAACCTGTGGTCTGATCATATGAGTACCAATTTCGGTTGGTTAGAACCGACGGTAGGATTAGAGCGCGGCATAGACCCCACAAAACCATGGACCATGTGAAAGCTGGTGGTGGCTTCATAATGGTGTGGACTGTGTTTACATGGAATGGACTGGGCCCTCTGATCAAATGGAACCGATCAATGACTGGAAATGATAATGTTCGGCTAACTGAAGACCATTTTCAGCCATTAATGCACTTCATTTTCCAAAAAAACGAAGGAATCTTCACGGGTGACGATGTGCGATGTAACCGCACCAACAGTATTCTCGATTGGGTACAAGAGCATTGTGGACAGTTCGAGCGAATGATTTTGCCGCCCATCTCGCCCCACAGGAATCCTATCGACAATTTTTGGGACATAATCGCGAGGTCAGTTCGTGCACAACATCCTGCATCGCCAACACTTCCGCAGTTATGGACGGCGCTAGAGGCAGCATGGGTGAATATTTCCGCAGGGAACCCCATCGACTTGTTGAGTCCATGCCACATCCAGTGGCTGCACTATACTGAGTAAAAGGAGGTCCGACATGACATAGGAGGTACCCCATGACTTTTTTCACCTAGGTCTATTTCACTGGAGCTAATACACCAGCGTCAATTTTTTCGTCATAGTGTTCAGGAATGGAAGCCAATAGTTAATAGCCATGCAGCAGTGTCGAGCACATTACTTGAAAAGGAACAGAAATGGAAACTATCGTGGGCGAGACCACGGATAGCGAGAAGAGAACATCCAAGTGCATCAGAAGCCGGTTCGTGGGCAACAGTGCAAGTATATGAAAAATAAGGGACATTATTTCAGAACTGGTAAACAAGCATTTCAGTCTGCCCTCCTGAGAGCCCACATATTTGTTTACACAATACCCATTTAACAAATACCATTTGTTAAGTTCATTGATGACAATCTATGGTTTTGGAATGCCTACGACTGTGTCATTTACGATTTAAATAATGAAATGACGCATTTCGAGAATTTATTTTTATTATCAAAAGGAAATATATACAGAGGTGAAGTAAACGGTTGTAGCTCCGTCATAGGTTGCATTACGGACCACAGTCATTTACTTCAATTATAAAACAACTTACGGACCTATTTTTCACCTGCAGCATGCTGCAAGTTCGTTAATACACTCCTGGAAACTGAAATAAGAACACCGTGAATTCATTGTCCCAGGAAGGGGAAACTTTATTGACACATTCCTGGGGTCAGATACATCACATGATCATACTGACAGAACCACAGGCACATAGGCACAGGCAACAGAGCATGCACAATGTCGGCACTAGTACAGTGTATATCCACCTTTCGCAGCAATGCAGGCTGCTATTCTCCCATGGAGACGATCGTAGAGATGCTGGATGTAGTCCTGTGGAACGGCTTGCCATGCCATTTCCACCTGGCGCCTCAGTTGGACCAGCGTTCGTGCTGGACGTGCAGACCGCGTGAGACGACGCTTCATCCAGTCCCAAACATGCTCAATGGGGGACAGATCCGGAGATCTTGCTGGCCAGGGTAGTTGACTTACACCTTCTAGAGCACGTTGGGTGGCACGGGATACATGCGGACGTGCATTGTCCTGTTGGAACAGCAAGTTCCCTTGCCGGTCTAGGAATGGTAGAACGATGGGTTCGATGACGGTTTAGATGTACCGTGCACTATTCAGTGTCCCCTCGACGATCACCAGTGGTGTACGGCCAGTGTAGGAGATCGCTCCCCACACCATGATGCCGGGTGTTGGCCCGTGTGCCTCGGTCTTATGCAGTCCTGGTTGTGGAGCTCACCTGCACGGCGCCAAACGCGCATACGACCATCATTGGCACCAAGGCAGAAGCGACTCTCATCGCTGAAGACGACACGTCTCCATTCGTCCCTCCATTCACGCCTGTCGCGACACCACTGGAGGCGGGCTGCACGATGTTGGGGCGTGAGCGGAAGACGGCCTAACGGTGTGCGGGACCGTAGCCCAGCTTCATGGAGACGGTTGCGAATGGTCCTCGCCGATACCCCAGGAGCAACAGTGTCCCTAATTTGCTGGGAAGTGGCGGTGCGGTCCCCTACGACACTGCGTAGGATCCTACGGTCTTGGCGTGCATCCGTGCGTCGCTGCGGTCCGGTCCCAGGTCTACGGGCACGTGCACCTTCCGCCGACCACTGGCGACAACATCGATGTACTGTGGAGACCTCACGCCCCACGTGTTGAGCAATTCGGCGGTACGTCCACCCGGCCTCCCGCATGCCCACTATACGCCCTCGCTCAAAGTCCGTCAACTGCACATACGGTTCACGTCCACGCTGTCGCGGCATGCTACCAGTGTTAAAGACTGCGATGGAGCTCCGTATGCCACGGCAAACTGGCTGACACTGACGGCGGCGGTGCACAAATGCTGCGCAGCTAGCGCCATTCGACGGCCAACACCGCGGTTCCTGGTGTGTCCGCTGTGCCGTGCGTGTGATCATTGCTTGTACAGCCCTCTCGCAGTGTCCGGAGCAAGTATGGTGGGTCTGACACACCGGTGTCAATGTGTTCTTTTTTCCATTTCCAGGAGTGTATTTACGTAGGTATTTTCTGTGGTATTTCGATGTGTGGTGTTCCGCCTCTCTTCCCCTGCAGTTGTGTTTTTATAGTTTACTGCGTTCTGACAAATTTCTTTGCAGCGATATTCGCGATTTTCCGAAACATCACATAAAATACCTTTGTAAATATTTCTACTTGGTCCTGCGGATAAATTCTCTCAAAGAATCGTAAAAAAATGTGTAACTAGTACAGTGTCTCATTATCTAAATCTCGATTACTAAAGATCTTCTCACGGTTAGATCAATATTTTTAGCAACGGGCCAAAGTTATTCCAGGTTGTAATATGATACTGGAATCCCATGGCGTACCATTTTACGCATTAGTCCAGAAACATGTAAATCAAAACATTAAGCATCTAAGGGGGAACTTATGAAGGTTGAGTAGGTTACTTACAGTACGAATTAATGCATTTATTTCAGTTATGTACACTTTGAACATTCTTAGCTTTTGACATTTCCTTCCACATCCTTTCTTTTTGTGTGTAAGCAGCCACTTCGAATGCAGCTCATTGCTGCAGCTACTTATTTGTAAGATCCCAACCAATTGTTACGGCTTCTATAGTAAGCACCAAATATACAGACTGATTATAATTAAAGTTTCACAACGCTGTATAAATAACACCACTGGTCAGAATGACCTCAAATTGCAACGGAATATTATCGGAAAGGGGGAAAACGTATGGCAGAAGGAAAAAAATTGTGTGGAAATTGATCAATAGATGGCGCTGCATATGTAAATGAAAACACCTGTCATGCGCACGACCGATTGAAGTTGGTATAAACACACCGGGTACACGGCTTTTCCTCTCCTCCTCACCGTTTCAGACGGTCGTCGCCCCCGCCCCGACCCGCGTAATGACCCTCCCCCAAAGTACGTCCATGACTATTCCCGTGCCGACTGGAATGCCTATCGGGATACCCTCTCCACCCAGGTCGATAGCCACCCCTTCACCTACCACCACCCTGACGATGTCACCCATGCCGCCTCCTTTCTCCAGCAGACCTTGTCTGAAGCCGTGGAGGCCCACGTCCCTACTGTCGCCATCCACCCTCTCCGTCCTACCTTACCTCCACAGGCCGTCCTCCTCCTCCGTGAATCCCGCCGTCTCTACCGTGCCTTCCTCCGCACGCGTGACCCGGACGCACTACGACGCCTCCGGCAACTCCAGCGACACATTCGAAATTTGCTCGCAGCTAAGAAACGCCGGGACTGGCGACAGACATGCACCCGTTTAAATGCTACCCTACCTATAAACTCGTCCAAGTTCTGGTGAGCCTTCCGTCGCCTTACCGAAACTAAACCCTCCCCCTACTATCCTCTTCTCCATGATGATCACCCCTTCCCTGACACCCTTAGTAAGGCCAATCACTTTGCCTCTTACCTCTTCGATGTCTTTTCCATCCCCAATGATCCCCAGTTCGATTACTCCCTCTTCCCAGATGTCCGCCATCGAACTGACACCTCTGTCCCTCCCCTCGCACCTGGTTTCCAGTACTTGGACAACATTGCACACACACGGAACTCAATGACCATATCACTACACAGGATCTCATTGTTACACTCCGCATGAAACGCAAAACCGCTCCTGGCCACGATGGTGTCACCTACCGTCACCTTCGTGAAGCTCCTGTCTCTTTCCTCTCCACCCTGGCCAGGCTCTACAATGTAGTCCTGTCCACCGGTTACTACCCCGACCGCCGGCCACGTTGGTCTCGCGGTTCTAGGCGCTCAGTCCGGAGCCGCGCAACTGCTACGGTCACAGGTTAGAATCCTGCCTCGGGCATGGATGTGTGTGATGTCCTTAGGTTAGTTAGGTTTAAGTAGTTCTAAGTTCTAGGGGACTGATGACCACAGATGTTAAGTCCCATAGTGCTCAGAGCCATTTTTGAACTACCCCGACCTGTGGAAAACCTCCCGTATCCTGATGTTCCTTAAACCTAGCAAACCGCCGTCCGCCGTCTCCTCCTACCGTCCCATCAGCCTTACCTTGGTCTTCAGCAAGGTCCTGGAATCTATCCTCACCCGCCGCATCCACCTGCATCTCCGCCAGCACTGCCTCCTTCCCGTTACCCAGTGTGGCTTTCAGCCGTCCTTCCCTTCCGACGACCATCTCCTTCACCTCACCTATCTCCTTTCCGAACAGCTTAATTCCTGTCGCTCCGCAATCTTCCTCTCCCCGTACCTCGAACGTGCTTATGACCGCGTATGGCATTCCGGTCTCCTCTTCAAGCTCCAAACCTTCGCCCTTCCCATTAACTACGTCCGTCTGATCAGCTCCTTTCTTTCCCACCGTCCTTCCTACGTCACCATCCATAACACGGATTCCTACACCTTTCTTCCCTCCGCCGGTGTGCCTCAAGGCTCTGTCCTCTCTCCCCTTCTGTACCTTTTATATACGGCGGACATGCCGCCGCCGTCACCCCCCGTCCACCTTCTCCAGTTTGCCGATGACACTGCCTTCCTTGCCGTTGCCCCCACCCTGCAGCGCTCCCAACACCTTCTCCAATCCCATCTTGACTGGTTCACCACTTGGTGCAACCAGTGGTTGCTCAAGGTCAGTCCTTCCAAAACCCAGGCGATCATTGTAGGCAAAACCACCCCTTCCTTCCGACTCCTTGATTTCTATCTCACCACCTATGGCCGTCCTATCGCCCTCACCCCCACCCTTAAGTACCTTGGCATCACCCTCGACCGTCGACTATCCTGGACCCCCCATCTCCAGACAATCCAAGCCAAGGCATGCTCCCGCCTCCGTCTCCTCAAGCTCCTTTCCGGCTGTACATGGGGTCTGGACCCCTCCACCGTACTCCACACCTATAAATCCCTCATCTGCCTTATCCTTTGTTACGCTCATCTGGCTTGGATCTCCGCCCCCCCTACCTTTTATAAATCCCTTCAAATCCTTGAACGCCATGCTCTCCGCCTCGCCTATCGCATCCGTCTCTCCTCCCCCACACGGATCCTGTACGATCTCATTCCGTTCCCCCACCTCCTCCTTTTTCTTGAAAGGATACGGATCCTCTACACCTCCCGCAAACTCGATCCTCCTCACCTGCTTGTCTCGCCCATCCTCTCCCGCCCCCACCTGCTGCCGCACCTGTATTCCCACATCCCACCCGGTCTCCATCTCTCCACCCTCCTTACCCTCTCCAAAGGTGGCTTCCGCCAGCTCCCTCTCCCTGATGATGCCCTCCTCCCCTCCATCTACCCCTCCTACCAACTTTGATCCTCCCTCCCTCTTCCTGTGTTTGCTCCTTTGGGCACCCTTCTCTCCCTCTTCCCTCCCTCCTCCATTTCTCCCCACTCCTCCCCCGGGCTTGCCCTCCCCTGTCCCTCTCCTCCTCCTCCCATCTCCTCAGCCATTGGCATCCTTGTTCTCCCCTCTACCCCACCTCACCCTTCTTCCCCTCTTGGCAGGTCCCCGGACTCGCACACGCTAAGTGGACATTCGTGCGCCGGAGATCGTCGTCATCAGTGTCTCGTGTGTGCCGTCGTGTTTAGTGTTCAGTGTTCACCGTCACACTCCATCGTTCACCAGTGGCACCGACATCCTCAGTGGTTGTGCTTCGTGTCAACAGTTTGTAGTGTGGATTGTCATCGAGTGTGAACTGCTTCATGTTTTTTATGTTCATGTGTCTACTGTTTTTTCCCCGCCGTTTTGTTCCAACACATGTGTCTTCTTTGTTTTATCATTGTTCTATCTTTGGCTGAAGAGCGGCGTATTGTGCTACTGCCAGCCTACCTGTTATACTGGTATTAAAATCACAATAAAGAAAAAAAAAGGCTTTTCCTCCTTTCGCGTCTTCGATGTTCGCCATGTCTGACTCATCACAGGATTGCGCACTGCTTGTAAAGCTGTATTACAAGAATGATTACTGTGCACACGTCGCTCTGCAGAAGTTATGGACACTGATGGGTTTGAAAAAAGGCGTTGGTCCGATGACTGCCTTGGGTCTGGAGAAAATGATCCGGAAGTTAGAAACGACGGGTTCTTTTGGTGTGAAACCTGGTACAGAGAGGAAACGAATTAATTCGACGTCAGTGGAAGCAGTGGTCACAGCAACGGAGGAGGAGACGATGATGATGATGTTTGGTTCGTGGGGCGCTCAACTGCGAGGTTATCAGCACCCATACAAATTCCCAACCTTTGCTCAGCCCAGTCTCGACAATTTCATGAATGATGAAGAAATGATGAGGACAAAACGAACACCCAGTCATCTCGAGGCAGGTGAAAACCCCTGATCCCGCCGGGAATCGAACCCCAGACCCCAAGCTCGTTAAGCGGGAACGCGACCGCTAGACCACGAGCTTCGGATAGGACGAGACGAGTGGTGGTGTGAAGCCGTGCAGTGCACGGATAATCGCCCGACCAATGGACATACCCGTGAGGACGGTGCGTAAAATCCTACAAAACACCCTTCTTTGTATCCATTCAAAATTATCTATGTGCAAGAGTTGCTTACTGTTGATCTGACTGCAAGAGAGACCTTTGCTTTAGAATTTCTTGCTCGCATGGAAGTGTACAATGATTGGCCGTGGAAGATTTTGAGGTCAGACGAAGCCCACTTCCATCTGACAGGATATGTCAGTACACAGAATTGTCGAATATGGACATCGGAAAATCCACACGCACATCAACCAGGACCACTTCATCCTGAAAAGGTCACCGTGTGGTGCATGTTTACGGCATTATTTCTCATAGGACCATATTTTTTTCGAAGAGACAGGTGATTCCGGTCCTGTTACCTGTGCCGTCACTGGTAAGTGCTGTGATTTTCTTTTGCGCAACCACGTCATTTCAGCTTTCCAACAGCGTGGATTTGTGGATGGGATCATTTTTATGCAAGATGGCCCACCTCCGCACATTGCAAATCCAGTTAAGCAGCTGCTGAAGCGCCATTTCGGAAATGCTAGAATTATCAGCCGCCATTTGCCTACAGCCTGGCCGTCCAGATCACCTGATCTTCATCCGTATGACTTCTGGCTGTGGTGCTATCTGAAAGATGCTGTGTCCGGTGTTCCGATTGCAAACTTAGCTGCCTTGATGGCACGCATTGAGCAACACATTCTGAACGTGACCCTTAAACACTTCGATCAATTGTGGAACAAGTTGTTTCTCGATTTCAGCTTGTTGCAGAAAACGGTGGACAGCATATTGAACACGTTTTGCACCAGTCACACAGAAAATAATAATCCGATGTGATTTTCATTAATGCTTTTGATGCGCTTTTTGGCCTCAGGACAATTAAAAACGGACGTGATTGATGATTTTTATACGGTTTTTGGCTCACGACAATTAAAAACCTATGTGAGTGATGTTTTTCATGCGGTTTTTGGCCTCAGGACAACTCAATTTTTCCCATCCAATGTGATATGACCTTGCCGTGGTGGATGAACTTACGTAACTAACAGTATCACACCTGTACACTAATGCACACTCAGTAGTGTAGTTCGTTTAAAGTGAAACGTACACCTTAGGCATTGTTGTATGATTCGTTTGTCATTTGTAGTCGACCACTATTAAATTATGATGCTTACAGCGCCATCTATTGCTACATTTTGTAACTATTAACTTTTCTTTTGTCCCCCTTATCCAATTGTATTCCGTTGCAGTTTGACGTCATTCTGGGCAGTGGTGTTATTTCTACAGCGGTTTGAAACTTTAATTGCAATCACCCTGCACTTCGTCATTTTATAGCTTAAATATACTAAAGCAAGCGATGTGGCGTGTATACAACAGCGAAGTTTGATCAAAATTATGCCCTCGCTCTTTTATCAAAGATCTTTGCTAAAAGCTTCCCTATCACACTGTCAGAGATTTTACTAAAGGGCTATGGTAAGTATTCATCGTTGACCTCGAACGTTCATTGCTGACCTCACACAGACGTGCGCTCAGGCCTGTATTTATCCAGACCTCGGTGTTCTGCGGTGATATGGAGCTCCAGTAAGCCGCTTCGGCTCTACTATGGGGGATCCAGAATCTGCTCCTGTGCCTACTTAAAGGCTACACCGTGCCAGCCCCGTCATTCACTAGTCCTTCACTCCTGGTGACGATGGCGGAGACAAGTATCGAATGCGAGAGAAAATTTATTTGAAATGACACGGTTTCAAAATGAAAAATAAGTTATTCATTTCGTACTCAATTTCGCACACTGAACTAAAAACAGGCAGTTTTTTTTTCCTTGTTCCTATAATCAATAAGAGGCAATTCAACCAAATTTCAAAATACCGAGAAACATGGAGGGAATGTTTGAGCAAAAACCGTAAAGAAAAACTGGCTAGACTGCAAAACTTACCTGTTTTGTAAACAGCATTCTTTCTGCAACTTTGACCCTCTCTCCTTCCAATAACAGTTTCAATGTCACATGGATACTGGACTGCACATTTTGTACCTGTCGGTATCTTTCTAATATGTTTACTACTACTCTAAGGTGAGAGGTTTTTTCCCGTATCTTCCCAGTTCTGGATGATACAAATCAGGATTGAGTTGTGACATACGATATATCTGTGGGAGGGGAAACTTGTACTGATCCTGAGGTTCGTATGTGTGTTACAGGCCACTGATGATGACTTAGACACCATAGGAAAAATTATAATGTAGTTGGTAAATAATACAGACAGCAGATACAAAAAATTGGCCAGTTTCGAATAAAGTTCGCACAGTCAGGGTTTCGTAAAAACTTAATTGTGTGTATAGCTAGTTCATACATTTCGAGAATTGAGAATCTCAACCATTTCTGCCTGTTTTCGACATTGATACTGGTAATACATTGGTCACATGTATTCTAAATTTTTTGAGAATGTTTTAATTTCAGTAATATGGCTCGGGTCACAGCGGTTTGATGCCGACGAAGAGCTGAAAGATGCGGTCACAGGCTGGCTCCAGGCACAAGCGGGTGATTTTTATGCAGAAGGAATTTCAAAGCTTGTGAAGAGATACGATAAGTGCCTCAATCGCTATGGAGACTATGTAGAAAAATAGTGCAAAGATGTAGTTGTAAGATGTATATATTAAAATATTTTTATTTAACTTGGTGCATTTTTTTAAATCAACCGGATGTTACTTTCTGAACGGCCCTCGTATGTACGATAAGGTAATACAGGAGGCGGGCGACTGTTGTAGTAATCAGCAGTTCTCCATTCAGGATGACTGGATCGCAAGGGTAAAAGTCAAATAGTAGGCAAGGAATGACTTTATAAAATGACGCGTTAGAAATTTATCCAACATTAGATATCCTGGAGCGATTACTGCAGATAGATACGGCGCTTCAAGTTGTGTGTGAACCAAACATTAGCAGAACAGTCCCGAAACGCCTCACATGAGAAATAAAGTCATTCTTTGCCCGATGTTTGGTTTTTACCAATGCCATCCAATCAACCTGAATACAGAACTACTGGTTGCTTTAATTTCAAGCTTCAAGTCAGATAACAAATGGCCTTTGACATATTTTTTGATAACTTTCTTATGTATTGACGACACCTTTATTTATCCAGCAGTCTTACGCGATTCGACTTTACGTCATTTTATAAGTCAATCGAAGGGGAACATGCGTAGTCCAAATTTCAAACTCACTTGTCTCGTGATTGAGAATTTTGACGTGATACAATGTATCTAATGAACAACTTTATATGACTAACATAACACTGCCTATGAAAAATATAAATGACGTAAAGTCGAAATGCGTAAAGTTGTTGGAAAAATAAAAGTGTGGTCAAGACACAAGAAAAGTTAGCGACAGTGCATCCAAATGGCCGCGTCGCCTCACAGCACTTTCATGCAATCTTCAGAAATATTTCTTTTTTCGTGTGATGTAACCACACATTCATAATTTTAGGATTTTTTTCCTTTACTTGTACTTGACACCTTGCCTCTTGCCAAATTTCATGATTCTATGTGATTGTTCAGTTTCTCCCAGCGTATTTCTTGCTCGAACAGTCCATGGGTGTACTGCCGCTCCATAGTGTCCAACGGGCACAATATTTAGGCGATCAGACATGTCGCCATCGTCAGGTTTACATCAGCGCATCTTACGATGGCGACATGTCTGACCACCGAAATATAGTGCCCGTGGGACACTATGGACTGGCAGTACACCCGTCGACTGTTCGAGTTCATGATTCTAGTCCAACGGAAAGTACCTTGTAGGTGCCCGCATAGATAGCCACGCGGTCCAACACGCTGCTTCCCGAGCGGGAAGGTGGGCCGGTCCCCGTCACGAATCCGCCCGGTCGATTAGTGTCGAGGTTCGGTGTGGATGGTTTTGAAGGTGGTTTTCCACCTGCCTCGGTGATGAGGGCTGGTTACCTATATTCAGCCTCGGTTACACTATGTCGACGATTGCTGTACAAGCACTGTCTCCACGAACGCGTACACCATTATTACTCTACCACGCAAACATTGGGGTTACACTCGTCTGATATGAGACATTCCCGGGGGATGGGGATCCACTGGGGGCTGAATCGCAAAATAACCCTTAGTTCGGTGTGGGGCGGTGGTGACGTGGGTGGACTGCTGTGGCCTGTTGTGGGGTTGTGAACAAGGTTGTGAACCACTGAGGGCTACAGCTGGATGAAGCTTCTCCGTCGTTTCTAGGTCCCCGGTTTTAATACACAATACACGTCCTATTGGTTTCGATGAGTGAGTTTGCGAGTATCAAAATATGTGACGCAAGTGACGTAATTTTGATGTCACTGACTCAGAAGTTTCAATGTTTTACGCCGCCAATTGGCCGTAGACCTCAGTATGTGACATTAATTTCAACGTGACACGTCTACCCATTCCTGAGAAAATAATTTTTAACAATCTGACAGACAGAGAAAGGTACAACAGAGTGGTCCTATTAGAGTTCCGTTTTTACCGATTGAGGTATGGAGCACTAAAAACGATGAAAGTCTATGTTATGGGAAAACTGCGTTTGACTTTAATTTGTTGCGAGTAAATGCAAAAACAGTCCATTGATACTGCAGTAAGTGTTGTGGTGAGAGCTACAATTTATATATACTATTTTCTTTATATTAGTTCCCCGTCAACTGATTGGGAACACACAGTGTCCAAATTGTTCTTTATTACTGATGGTCTTTGATACAGCATATTAGCTTCAAAACCATACTACATGGGTTTCTCGTGCGAGAGGACCATACAGACTTTCTAATATTTGATAGAAACATATATCCAAAATCTTATAACGTGTTCACAAATATTAATGACATCGTCAGCTAAGAGTCTTGGACAATACTGAGGTGGTCCAAACACGATCGCAAAAAGAAGCGATGGACAATGAGTACGCCCTTCACAATAACTTCAAATAATAACTGTGAGGCAGCCGAGTCTGGCGTGGGTGCAGACTTGAGTCGTAGAAACACATGCCCGTATCTTGCAGATGGCTCCAGAAACGTGAGACATTCGAAATGAAATTCCTTCCCTCTTGCCGTAACATACGCAACGGTGATCTTGTGTGGCAAGCTAAATATATGTGCCGGACCGACAATCGCGTTCCCCACATGTTGTTGTCATCCCGCTTTACTGTGAGAGGCACTTCAACGTCTGCTTAGAGGTTTAAATGCCTGCATTCACACGTCGCATACCGTCAACGGAACGGAATGCCAATCTGGTTTCAAACGACAGAGCGGATCAGGTGGAAAGGGGCCAAGACCAGTTACTGTTAGTTACACAAGAACACAAAACTTCATTGCTTTTTAAAACACAAACACATTCCTCTTTAAAACAACAAGGATCAATTTACGGCTGAGAGCCCAAGTAACTTCTCGATAAGAAAGGGTTTAAATAATTCGTTTTAAAACACAAGGATTTACACAAACGGCTGAAGACCTTACTTAAGTAAAATTAAAATATCTTTTCGGCTGAAGGCCCAAATAAACTTTCAAAATAATAAAAGGAAACCTTTAAACACAAGCATTTACACAGTACAACAGAAAGCCATCTTAAGAAAACTTGAAATATTTTCACGGCTGAAGGCCCAAACAATTATTTAAAATAGTTAAAGACAAGCCTTAAGATAAACATTCGCACAGTACAGCTGATTGACACAAATTTTAAAACAAACGTGGCTGAAGGCCTAAATACAGAGCAAACAAGAATTTTAAAGAAAACACGGCTGAAGACCTAATCTTAAAATACTTCACATAAGGTTCGGCTGAAGGTCATATACTGAACATAGAACAGACAAAATTAATAAACGGCTGAAGGCCTGGCACAGTACTTGCGACAAAAGCAAATCACAACCACAAACAACAGAACAGTGGTACTCAGAAGTGTTCCAAGGGTCGAGGAGAGGAAACTCTAACCACAGTTTAGGTGAGACAGGCAGCCAAGCGTAACACTAAATAATCAGGTGGCAACACGACCTAGGGACGGCTGAGGAACCAACCAACAGCCTAATCAATTCCCTTCCACCCGACTCACTCACTGCTCTATTTCAACCGACCGACTGACTAATTCAGTACGCAGAAAGCATTCACCTGCTCAGTGGAGATCACAGAAGCTACGCACGGTTCCACGTAAACGCACTTGCACAAGAACCCGAACAATCGTAAAAGAAATCACTGTGGAACAACAAGGACGAATCAATTCGACACACAGAGAGTTTCCACAAGTGGTCGGCGACACAATCCACGTCGTCGATGAGACGACCGAACGACCGACCCAGGTCGTTCCCACTTAAGTTACGTGTGTCGGCAGCGGTCGGGCGAGTCTTGGCTGTCCGAAGCTGACCGCAGCTCCAACCCGACTCCATGTCCGACCAACGGTCGTCCCGCTCCAATCTGCTTCCGTCGGACAGTTCATGTGTGCCGTCAGTGGTCGGCGAGCACTGGCTGTCCACACCTCACTGGCGCTCCGTCCCCGAGTTCACTGCTGCTGCGTCCGGACTCCACTGCTTCTGCGCCCCGAGTGGCGAACTACCTGATGCGAACAATCTGACGCTCACTTTGCCCTTTGGCCAGGGAGTGGTGGGGGTGGTAAAGTAGATGATCTCTTCTCTGACGGTTTACAAAGACTGTTTATGGTTCTGTCCACACATATGACTAGTCATATCAGATTCTTCGTCACACCTGTCGAAGTACTTGGTAGAACTTTATATCGTTTCTCTGTTTCGTTCTCTTTCTCGAAACTTACGCAGCAAGTAAGAACCTTTGTGAACACATCCCAGCCTCATTTCTGGTTGTGTTTAGCTTCACCAATATTACTAAGACACGAGTTCCGCTCTCTTTACCACTTTGTCAGCTGTGTGGAAGTTTTGTCCCAACAGCAGTACAAAAGCACGCACTGTGAGCGTTTCCATTCCACCCTGTCAGCCGATGGCACATGGGCGCCCTCCTGCAGCGTCTTCCCATGGCCAGGTTCCAGGCACCAGATGAAATATCCTGACCCAGTAGTAAATACACCATCCTGCCGAGGGCAACCTGCAGTACAGACTGGAACTTCAAAATACCAAACTACAGCGACATAGTCACATGCTTGGGAAAGGCGCTTTGAAGCTTATTGAAAATTACAATAAAATAATAAATGACACACAAAAATTTCTATTTTACTGGTGAAGAAAGTAAGGCAATCGTCATGATTGTTTTAAACGTCTGCCCTATAAGGACCTGTGGAGTAAACCACAGTTTCATATACAGGGTGTTACAAAAAGGTACTGCCAAACTTTCAGGAAACATTCCTCACACACAAAGAAAGAAAATATGTTATGTGGACATGTGTCCGGAAACGCTTACTTTCCATGTTAGAGCTCATTTTATTACTTCTCTTCAAATCACTTTAATCATGGAATGGAAACACACAGCAACAGAACGTACCAGTGTGACTTCAAACACTTTGTAACAGGAAATGTTCAAAATGTCCTCCGTTCGCGAGGATACATGCATCCACCCTCCGTCGCATGGAATCCCTGATGCGCTGATGCAGCCCTGGAGAATGGCGTATTGTATCACAGCCGTCCACAATAGGAGCACGAAGAGTCTCTACATTCGGTACCGGGGTTGCGTAGACAAGAGCTTTCAAATGCCCCCATAAATGAAAGTGAATAGGATTGAGGTCAGGAGAGCGTGGAGGCCATGGAATTGATCCGCCTCTACCAATCCATCGGTCACCGAACCTTTTGTTGAGAAGCGTACGAACACTTCGACTGAAATGTGCAGGAGCTCCATCGTGCATGAACCACATGTTGCGTCGTACTTGCAAAGACACATGTTCTAGCAGCACAGGTAGAGTATCCCGTATGAAATCATGATAACGTGCTCCATTAAGCGTAGGTGGAAGAACATGGGGCCCAATCAAGACATCACCAACAATGGCAGCCCAAACTTTCACAGAAAATCTGTGTTGATGACGTGTTTGCACAATTGCGTGCGGATTCTCGTCATTCCACACATCTTGATTGTGAAAATTTATTATTTGATCACGTTGTAATGAAGCCTCATCCGTAAAGAGAACATTTGCACTGAAATGAGGATTGACACGTTGTTGGATGAACCATTCGCAGAAGCATACCCGTGGAGGCCAATCAGCTGCTGATAGTGCCTGCACACGCTGTACATGGTACGCAGACAACTGGTTCTCCCGTAGCACTCTCCATGCAGTGACGTGGTCAACGTTACCTTGTACAGCAGCAACTTCTCTGCCGCTAACATTAGGGTTATCGTCACCTGCACGAAGAATTGCCTCGTCCATTGCAGGTGTCCTCGTCGTCCTACGTCTTCCCCAGTCGCGAGTCATAGGCTGCCCTAAGACGCCGATCAATTGCTTCGAACGTCTTCCTGTCGGGACACCTTCGTTCTGGAAATCTGTCTCGATACAAACGTACCGCGTCACGGCTATTGCCCCGTGCTAATCCATACATCAAATGGGCATCTGCCAATCCCGCATTTGTAAACATTGCACTGACTGCAAAACCATGTTCGTGATGAACACTAACCTGTTGATGCTACGTACTGATGTGCTTGATGTTAGTACTGTAGACCAATGAGCCGCACGTCAACACAAGCACCGAAGTCCTTCAATTGGGCCAACTGGCGGTGAATAGAGGAAGTACAGTACATACTGACAAAACTAAAATGAGCTCTAACATGGAAAGTAAACGTTTCCGGACACATGTCCACATAACATCTTTTCTTCATTTGTGTGTGAGGAATGTTTCCTGAAAGTTTGGCCGTACCTTTTTGTAACACCATGTATAACCCAACAAATAGTATTTCTACACATGAAATTCTTCCATGTAATGCATTGAAATTTTCTCACTTACTTCTGACCTTCGATATTTTGATTAACAAGCGACCTGCTGCGAAATTGCGTGCTTATGGAATATCGTCTCAGTAATGCAACTGGATTCGTGATTTCCTGTCAGAGAGGTCACAGTTCGAAGTAACTGACGGAGAGCCATCGAGTGAAAGAGACGTGATTTCTGGCGTTCCGCAAGGTAGTGTTATAGGTCCTCTGTTGTTCCTTACTTATATAAACGATTTAGGAGACAACCTGAGCAGCGGTCTTAAACTGTTTGCAGATGATGCTGTCGTTTATCTTCTAGTAGTCATCAGAAGATCAAAACAAATTGCAAAACGTTTCAGAAAATATATATGTATGGTGCGAAAATTGGCAATTGACCCTAAATAACGAAAAGCGTGAGGTCATTCACATGAGTGCTAAAAGGAATTCGTTAAACTTCGGTTACACGATAAATCAGTCACATCTAACGGCTGTAAATTCAACTAAATACCTAGGAATTGCAATTACGAAGAACTGGTAAGAACATACAGAAATTGTTGTGGGGAAGGCAAAGCAAACACTGCGTTTTACTGACAGAACATTTAGAAAATGTAATAGCTCTACTAAAGAGGCTGCCTACACTACGCTTGTCCGTCCTCTTTTGAAGCACAGCTGCGTGGCTGGGATCCGTACCAGATAGAATTAGTGGAATACATCGAGAATGTTCAAAGAAAATGAGCACGTTTTGTATTATGCCGAAATAGGTGATAGAGTGTAACGGACATGATACAGAATTTTGGGCGGACATCATTAAAGAAAAAAAATTTTTCGGAATCTTCTCACGAAATTTCACTCACCAACCATCTCCTCCGAATGCGAAAATAGTTTGTTGAAGCCGACCCACATAGGGAAGAACGATCATCAGAATAAAATAAGGGAAATCATAGAAATCACAGAAAGATGTAGGTGTCCCCTTTCCTGCTAGCTGTTCTACATTAGGATAATAGAGAATTATTGTGTAGGTGGTTCGATGAATCCTCTATCAAGCCCTTAAATGTGATTTTCAGAATATACATGTAGATGTAGATGTGGATGTAAGCAAACATTCGTTGTGGAATGGAGTAATTTGGTCTTGTCATTGGTGCGTTTGCAGACTTCACTGTTACACTCGTGATGTTTGTTTTACTGTTCAAATACGACTGGCCGAAAAGGCTCGTAGGTTGGCAGTAACACGAGGATGCGTTAACTATTCGACCGGCCTGCGCAGCTCCGTGGACCGGCTAGGACAACCCAGGGCATGCGGTCATCGGATGAATGGAACGACCTTTGCAGTTTTCTTTGTTTACTATCAAAAACAGTCTTGATCACAATTTATTTATTACGGTGACCGGTTTCGACCAGTACGAGAACTTCCTTCTGCTGGAGAATCAGTACAAGCGCAGGTATTATTGATGTTCATCTTTCTGTACCGTACATTCTCCTGCACCGGATCTCATTTACTGATATTCTTGCAGAAGGTACTGTTAGATTTATTGAAAGATTGTGTAGCAGAAGGAGGTCCTTACTCATTGGTCTGAAGATGACCACAGCAGTGGTAGAAACCGGTCACCGTAATAAATCAATTGTGATCAAGACTGTTTTTGATAGTAAATATTTGTAACACATTGACCACTGTTCACTCCCATAATGTATTCAAAAGTTTTCTTTGTATGTAGAAAATACGTGCAATACAGATTGTTTCACAATTGCTATTTCAGGATTCTAGGGGCTGTAGAGGGGATGTAAGTTGATAAAGTTTTGTTATGTAAGGCAAGTCCAGAAATGTGTCGCTTGGATGTAAGATTACTTTGAAGATCGGATCCCTTTCAAAATCGCCGCTACCCGCTGTGCACACAGCAGAGACAGTGAACTCTGTGTGTGCTCTGCAGGAGGTGCTCCACGTGAAGAGCGTGCAGTTCGCTGCACAAGTTGTATCTGTGACACTCACTTACATACACACGGTCCACAAACCCTGGTGTCTGCCGAATAATTTCTACTGTCGCAGAATTCGTGCAAGGAAACCATGAGACATAACAGGACCCTCATACACAAGACTCTTCACACAACCCACAAGAAAAATTCGACAGGTGTTAAATCTGGTGACTGATGTGGCCAAGGAGTTGGTCCACGTCGAAGTGTCCACCTGTCATCGTATGTTTGGTTCAGATGTTCGCAGACGCCAGCGCCAATATGCGGGGGTGCGCCATAATCTTGGAACCACATTTTCTGACGGTGTGGCAGTAGTAAATCTTCCAAGACATAAGAAGAAGAATATTGGGTTTTAACGTCCCGTCGACATCTACGTCATTAGAGGCGGGGCACAAGCCGTTTCCTTTGATAGGAACCATCACGCCATTTGCCTGGAGCGATTTAGGGAAACCACGGAAAACCAAAAGCCTGGAAGGACGGACGCGGGTTTGAACCGTCGTCCTCACGAATGCGAGTCCAGTCTGCTAACGGCTGCGCCTCCTCACTCGGTAAATCTTCCAATAAATCTAACAGTGCCCCCTGCAGGAATATCAATAAATGAGATCCGTTAGGCGGTGCAGAAGACTGTACGGTACAGTAAGATCAGCAATGATACCTGCGCTAGTACTGATATCGAACCGATGTTGAAATGCATTTCAGTGTGTGGCATGAGGCTTTCCGTCATAGAAAATGTGGCTCTTTCGACATTTGAAAACATTCTTCGTGGTGAAGTGAGCTCTATTCATAAAAAGCAAGCGACGTGGAAGTCCTGTCATATTGACACAGTGATGTACAGACCAAGTGCAGAAATTTGGGACGTGGCGGAAAGTCTGCCGGAGCCAACGCATGTTCTGTAGGTGATAAGGGTGAAGGTTCTGGTCATGAAGAATACGACAGAAGATGGCATGGGGCGTGTCCGTGGCATGTGCTGTGTTTCTAGCACTCACAATTTCAAACATGGCTGACAGCAGCAACTGTAAATACATTTCAATATACAGGGTGGTCCATTGATAGTGACCGAGCAAAATGTCTCACGAAATAAGCATCAAACGAAAAAGCCACAAAGAACTAAACTCGTCTAGCTTGAAGGGGGAAACAAGATGGCGCTATGGTTGGCCCGCTAGATGGCGCTGCCATAGGTCAAGCGGATATCAACTACTTTTTTTTTTTAAAATAGCAAATAGGAACCTCCATTTTTTATTACATACTCGTGTAGTACGTAAATAAATATGAATGTTTTAGTTGGACCACTTTTTTCGCTTTGTGATAGATGATGCTGTAATAGTCACAAACGTATAAGTACGTGGCATCACGTAACATTCCGCCAGTGCGGACGGTATTTGCTTCGTGATACATTACCCGTGTTAAAATGGACCGTTTACCAATTGCGGAAAAGATCGATATCGTGTTGATGTTTGGCTGTTGTGATCAAAATGCCAAACGGGCGTGTGCTATCTATGCTGGTCGATATCCTGGACGACATCATCCACGTTTCCGGAGCGTTCGCCGGATAGTTACGTTATTTAAGGAAACAGGAAGTGTTCAGCCACATGTGAAACGTCAACCACGACCTGCAACAAATGATGATGCCCAAGTAGGTGTTTTACCTGCTGTCGTGGCTAATCCGCACATCAGTAGCAGACAAACTGCTCGAGAATCGGGAATCTCAAAAACGTCGGTGTTGAGAATGCTACATCAACATCGATTGCACCCTTACCACATTTCTATGCACCAGTAATTGCATGGCGACGACTCTGAACGTCGTGTACAGGTCTGCCACTGGGCACAAGAGAAATTACGGGACGATGACAGATTTTTTGCACGCGTTCTATTTAGCGATGAAGCGTCATTCACCAACAACGGTAAAGTAAACCGCATAATATGCACTACTGGGCAACGGAAAATCCACGATGGCTGCGACAAGTGGAACATCAGCGACCTCGGCGGGTTAATGTATGGTGCGGCATTATGGGAGGAAGGATAATTGGCCCCCATTATATCGATGGCAGTCTAATTGGTCCAACGTATGCTGATTTCCTACGTAATGTTCTACCGATGTTACTAGAAGATGTTTCACTGCATGACAGCATGACTATGTACTTCCAACATGATGGGTGTTCGGCAAATAGCTTGCGTGCGGTTGAAGCGGTTTTGAATAGCATATTGCATGACAGGTGGATTGGTCGTCGAAGCACTATAACATGGCCCGCACGTTCACCGGATCTGACGTCCCCGGATTTCTTTCTGAGGGGAAAGTTGAAGGATATTTGCTATCGTGATCCACCGACAACGCCTGACAACATGCGTCAACGCATTGTCATTGCATGTGCGAAAATTACGGAAGGCGAACAACGCTGCACGTATTGCCAAATGCATTGAGGTAGACGGACATCATTTTGAGCATTTATTGCATTAATGTGGTGTTTACAGGTAATCACGCTTTAATAGCATGCGTTCTGAGGAATGATAAGTTGACAAAGGTACATGTATCACATTGGAACAACCGAAATAAAATGTTCTAACGTACCTACGTTCTGTATTTTAATTTTAAAAAACCTACCTGTTACCAACTGTTCGTCTAAAATTGTGAGCCATATGTTTGTGACTATTATAGCGCTATCTATCACAAAGCGAAAAAAGTGGTCGAACTAAAACATTCATATTTCGTTATGTACTACACGAATATGTAATAAAAGCTGGGGGTTACTGTTAAAAAAGCGCAGTTGATATCCGGTTGACCTATGGCAGCGCCATCTAGCGGGTCAGCCATAGCGCCATCTGGTTTCCCCCTTCAAGGTAGACAAGTTTCGTACTTTGTAGTTTTTTCGTTTGCCGTTTATTTCGTGAGATATTTGGCGCGGTCATGATCAATGGACTACCCTGTGTATACAGCCAACCGGTTGCGTAAGTTTCTAGTACTCATCATCGGGTTCTCTACTGAATAGAGAGTGCGGTCACACTAAGGGCGTTCAGCAATTAACACATTTTTTTCTGAAAGCAGGCTGGTATGACAACGCATGAACCTGTGTTCAATGTAGGCCGCCTCTAGTATCTGAAGATGGTCACTGTAAGGCCGAAACCGGTTATGACTGTGTCATAAGAATGTGATTGCGTCTATAAATAATTTTTACTGGCTGGTTTTATTCAGGAATTAAATACACCTTTCTGTTCTCCACTCTTTTGGCTACAAAATGTTAGTTTTTAACATAATCTCAGTTCAGTGCAACGGCATTGCACCACCTTACTAGGAGGGCCTATATGCCCGTGTGAGACCACTTTACTAGTCGACATCGAAGCCAACGACTCGCTGCATCAATAGCTTCCCCATCATCCACAGTTGGTCGCCGTGGCCGAGCGGTTCTAGGCGCTTCAGTCCGGAACGGCGCAGCTGCTACGGTCGCAGGTTCGAATCCTGCATCGGATATGGATGTGTGTGATGTCCTTAGGTTAGTTAGGTTTAAGTAGTTCTAAGTTCTAGGGGACTGAGGACCTCAGAAGTTAAGTCGCATAGTGCTCAGAGCCATTTGAACCATCATCCACGTACTGGATCTTTTATTGTGTCAAGCAAATGGAAGTCGGAAGGTGCGAGATACGTGCTGTAGGGTGGGTGAGGAAGAACAGTCCACTGAAGTTTTGTGATCTCCTCTCGGATGCCTAGACTTGTGTGAGGCCTTACGTTGTCATGAAGAAGGAGAAGTTCGTTTGCATTTTAGCGGCGACGAAACGATGAAATCGCTTCTTCAGTTTCCTGAAGGTACAGAATACACTTCAGAATTGCTCGTTGACCTATGAGAGGGGACATCAAACAGAATAACCCCTTCTGGGTCCCAGAAGACGGTGGTCATGACTGGCTGAGAGTGCGGCTTTGAACTTTTTCTACGGAAGGCATGTGGTGTCGAGCCACTCCATGGACTGACGTTTCGTTTCCGGTCCACTGCCTGCGAGGAAGCTCGATAAAAAAATTTTGTCACCATCAGCCTAGTAACGCGCAAGCAGTTCCACAAAGATGGTCCTTCGTAGCTTTTTATGGTCTTCCGTTAGGCAGCGAAGAACGCAACAGGCAAAGATCATTCAGTACCCCAGCTGCGTGGACAGCTACCGTCAGAGACATTCAGTTGACAGCGAGATGTTTATCATCCGTATCGCGGTATGGTACATTTTTTAACCGGGCACGGACCTTATCCCACGCACTTAAATCACGTGAGTCTGAGGCAGACACCTACATGCACATGCCGGGTAGAAAGTACCCCACAACACAGTGTCTTTTTCTGCGGGCAATACGCGAGAAATAGACCTACACTACACTTAGACTACACAGATACAGACATTGATATATACACAGCAATAAGAGACGAAGAGCAATGGGCACAAAAAAAATGGTTCAAATGGCTCTGAGCACTATGCGACTTAACTTCTGAGGTCATCAGTCGCCTAGAACTTAGAACTAATTAAACCTAACTAACCTAAGGACATCACACACATCCATGCCCGAGGCAGGATTCGAACCCGCGACCGTAGCGGTCGCTCGGCTCCAGACCGTAGCACCTAGAAACGCACAGCCACTCCGGCCGGCCCAATGGGCACACTTAAACCCACTGACAAGCAGTAATTCAAAAACAACACATGAAGATTACATGCGGACACGAGTGCAACGTAACAACAATCTACATAAGGTGGACGGCGATACCCATAGTGACCTCGAAAATAGTGACAATGAGGAAGAACAGGAGGAGGAAGTTGTGATGCGACAGTAAATAAGTATAAGATGCTGGCGATATAGCCAAGAAATCACAAAATGCTGTACATGGATGGGCACCTAAAGCAGTTAACACATACGATTAGAAATAAATAGGATAAGCAACATTATTTCTCTACTAATAACCATTTGTGTGTGTGTGTGTGTGTGTGTGTGTGTGTATGTGTGTATGTATGTGTGTGTGTGAGTGTGTGTGTGTGTGTGTGTGTGTGTGTGTGTGCGTGCGCGTATGTTTCTGTGTGTGTGTGTGTATGTGTGTGTGTGTGTGTGTGTGTGTGTGTGTGTGTGCGTGCGCTTATGTTTCTGTGTGTCTGCGATTGGCGGTCAACGGCTCGAAGAAACCATCCCGAGGTATTCACCGTCAGTCACATTCGGTGATGGCACTAACAAATCTCTCTATACTATCATCTTTTTATATTCTTCTTAAAAAAACCGATATTTTACTCATATTTCAACCTTAAATTATTGTTATTTTGAAAAGTATCATACTTTGTAAGTTCTGTAGAGAAAACAAAAGAAAAGAAAATTGTAAAAACATGAAAAACGAAAATTGTAAGATGTAAGACCTGTTTTAAACATGAGGCAACAGGTCTATAAATTGGCAATAAATAAATTTAAAAAAATTGAAACTTCCTGGCAGATTAAAACTGTGTGCCGGACCGAGACTCGAATTCGGGAGCTTTACCTTTCGCGGGCAAGTGCTCTACCAACTGAGCTACCCACGCACGACTCACGTCCCGTTCTCACAACTTTACTTCTGCAAGTACCTCGTCTCCTACCTTCCAAACTTTACAGAAGCTCTCCTGCGAACCTTGCAGAACTAACACTCCTGAAAGAAAGGATATTGCGGAGACATGGCTTAGCCAGAGCCTGGGGGATGTTTCCAAATTCATATCAGCGTGCTCTCCGCTGCAGAGTGAAAATCTCATTCTAAAAAAGAAAAAAAAAAAAAATCATCCGTCTATCACCTGGAATGAGTGTGTCCGCACGTTCCAAACTGCAGGAGAGACAGCTGTGTGGGGCCGGCCGGCACGTGGGAGATCGGGCAGGCTTACGCGACCTGAAGACAGACACTTCGTCCAACGACTCACTGTGCTTTTGTTCACTGCCATGTCCCAGTAGACATTCTGCAAGCGCGTATGAATACCTACGATGCTTTCGTTTCGCGGCAAAAGAAACTGACAGCTCACTGCTTGGAACGCACCTCAATTACAGACGACATTTTCAACGCTACTTATAGCGCCGCCACCGGCTGGAACTTCATGAAACTATAAGGGCGGAAGCGGGTATATTCCACGGTGTCTTACAAAAAATTCCGCATTTTTTCAACCGAAACTGGCGGAGAAAAAAATTGTGCTGCGTTACTTTCTGCACGATCCCTCGTAGTCGCGAATGTACTCGTGGTTGTGCTCTGACGAAGGTGGTATATGATGGACTGGAGCGATCAGAAAAATGTTCTGGATGCGCTCGTTGTGTAGCGTTTACGATTACGTCCAGCTTCACCGCCAATCATCAACATCTCTGTCTCCTCTTCAAAAGTGTATTCCGCCAACGTATGCTGTCTCGGTCGTCCTTACTGTGCAATAACGTGCCGATTAGTGAGCAAGACACTGAAGCAGTGAATGTAAACAGAGGGTACGTTACGCCAGGGTTCTGACTACAGCACTCTCTTGTCAGTTTGTGTCCGATCCTATAAACTGGAGATTTCAAAGTGATCCGATGTTCAAACTTATTTTACATCGAAATGGTACCTTAACAGAATTTGAACGACAGAGTCCCTCTATAGCCCCTAGAAGCCTTTATTAGAAATTGTGAAATAACTTGTGCAACATACGAGTTATGCCTCTTACTTTTTTATTTCTTTTTATGGTAACTTGGGATGTCGTTGGTGTAGTGCTAGTGCTTGACCCTTCTTTTTTCATTTGTAGGTAGTTCCGTTGTTCTGCGGTTGTTGGCGCCAGCACCGGACTGTTCCAAAATCGCGTCTGACGTGGACGCGCGTATAAAACAGTATGTGTGACTGAATCTCTCACTGCTGAAGACGTTGCGCCGAGTGAAATCCATCAAAGCTTGCTAAACGTCTATGGACGTGATACAATAGACGTGAGCAGTGTGAAAAGATGGGTACGGCATTCTCAAGCTGAGCGTTTGGCGTTATTGGCCGGGAGACCCCTTTCGGGGCAGGTCCGGCCGCCTTATTACATTCGCGCCACATTGGGGCACCTGCGCGCCGGATGGGGATGAAATGATGATGGAGAAAACACAGCACCCAGTCCCTTAGCGGAGAAAATCTCCGACCCACCCGGGAATCGAACCCGGGCCCGTAGGACGGCAATCCGTTACGCTGACCACTTTTTTTTTAAATCTCATTTTGTTCTACGGTGTTCGTTTTTTTCTTGTTCGTGGCGGACGTCCGATGACAGTCGTTCAGGTTATTCGTTGATCCGTTCACTCAGTTTTTTTATTACAGAGGGTAGCTAACCCTCTGACCGAACACGCTGAGCTACCGTGCCGGCACAACTCAGCTGTCAGGGCGGACTTCAAGTTGGTGGAAAGGGTGTACATGACAAGCCACGGCCCGGTCGATCCTGCACAATTGTCATCCCTCGCAATGAAGAGTCTCTTGATCAACTGAAGCGTGCTGGTCGGCGGATAACGACCAGAGAATTGTGTGCAAGGCTAAATGTCTGCTGCAATGCCTTGGAAACAATGTTGGAACACCTTGATTATTGCAAAGTCTGTACGAGATGGGTCCCACGGATGCTTACAGAAGAACAAAGAAATTTAATGGAAATTTGTCAGAAGCTGCTGGACCAGTATGAAGGCGACAATTTTCTGAACAGCATCGTCACCAGAGACGAGACATTGTTGTCGCCACTACGAGCCCGAATCTAAGAGTCAGTGCATGGCCGGCAGGAGTGGCCGAGCGGTTCTAGGTGCTACAGTCTGGAACCGCGCGACCGCTACGGTCGCAGGTTCGAATTCTGCCTCGGGCATGGATGTGTGTGATGTCCTTAGGTTAGTCAGGTTTAAGTAGTTCTAAGTTCTAGGGGACTGATGACCTCAGATGTTAAGTCCCATAGTGCTCAGAGCCATTTGAACCAGACAGTGCATGGAATGGTGATATGCGCGTTCTCCGCCAAAGAAGAAATTCAAGACAAAGCCGTCTTCAGGCAGAGTGATGTGCACAGTCTTCTGGGATAGCCAGGGAGTGTGGTTCTTTTAGATGTCCTGGAGCCTGGAGAAACTACCACTTCAGCACGCTACAAGACGACACCGACTAAGATGAAAGATCGAATCCCCAGGGTAAGGTCAGAGAAGGAGACCAACTTTCATCTGCAATATGATAATGCGAGGCCCCACACCAGTTTTGTGACCACACAACTCATCGCAAAATTCGGCTGGATTGTCTTACCACATCCATCATAAAGTCCCGATTTAGGGTCTTCAGACTGCCATCTCTTTGAGCCTCTGAAGGATGGACTACGTGGCGAATATTTTCGAGACTCGGGTGCAGTTTTCAAAGCTGTAGGGAAGCGGTTAGCCCCAGCTGGTCCAGATTTTTAGAAGCGCGGAATGCAGGCTCTGGTTCAGCGTTGGCAAAAGTGCGTAACGCATGGTGGTGACTACGTGCAAAAATGAGAGTCTGTAGCTGAAATATTGCTCTATTTAGCTGTGCTGATGTTATTTATATATCTGCTGTAGTTTCTATGAATAAAAATAGGAAGCATTACTTTCGGAACGACTCTAGTAGTATACACGTGTAGAATATTCACCATTTTAATACGTTTTCACAATGGTTAACTTCGTGTAGAGCTAGCGACATCATTCAATGCGGCATGGTGTTCTGCACAAATTTCCGAGCTGTTAAGCCTTTTGTTTGCGATAATGGCGCCCGAAATTCCGGGAGCCCGACAGTTCCGGTAAACTGGTTTTGTATCGCCGCTGCCAACACGAGCGAGCAGTCGGGGCAGAATGCAGCGCACGCATCCGGCCGAGACAAATTGTACAAATTGCCCTACCCGTGGTTTTTCTAACGACAACTTGTAAATTATCCACGAATTATTCTCGATTCAGCAATGCGTTATTTACTAATGAGGACAATGTCCTGAAACATGCTGGAGACACTAAGGGGCTACCTACCGTGTCTAACACAATCAGAAAGAATGGATAAAACTATGAAAGCACCGCCGATGGTTACAGATAAAATGGAGAGTGTTTAATAGCCTTGTAGTTCACATTTGTCACGATCATAGGTTTCTTTTCATATCTTCGTGCAGTATTAATTACGTATTGAACCAAATACAAATTTATTGAGGATATAATTAAGCTGGAGATATTTTTCTTCGCGATAATACGGTCTACTGCGGAAGTAACACAACGTGTGTACAATATATTTACCAAAGGGGTTTTCAGTCCCTGACATACAGGGTGTGACGGGAATAGGCCTAACAAGGAAATGGTCCAATAAGACATGTCGAAACCTACTCTGAAATTTTTTACACAGGAAAAAGACAAGGAAAGAAATGCACTGTCAAAAATTTAGCTGCCAAGAGACACTGCAAGTATTAAAGAAATAGTTGAAAATTGCCAAATTCGTAGCGCGCCAGGAGGTAGTATAAACGTACACCCCTACTGGCACTGTAGCAATTGCACATGCGCAACTAGGCGCACACACACACACACACACACACACACACACACACACACAATATGATCGTAATTTGTAAAGGACGTTTCAGGTTACCATTCGTTGATAGTTTCTCTGACGCTACAGTACACAGTTACTATTCTCTCGAATTAGCCACTCAAGTAACATCTATTACAACTTATCAGCCGCGCGGGATTAGCCCAGCGGTCTAGGCGCTGCATTCATGGACTGTGCGGCTGGTCCCGGCGGAGGTTCCCGTTCTCCCTCAGGCATGGGCATGGGTGTGTGTGTGTGTGTGTGTGTGTCCTTAGGATAATTTAGGTTGAATAGTGTGTAAGCTTAGGGATTGATGACCTTAACAGTTAAGTCCTTAGATTTCACACAAATTTGAACATTTTGAACAAATTGTCAGTTGCTTTTTGGAGTATTGATAAGTACTGACAATACAGATGAAGCTGAATTAATATTTATTGTGCTTTCGTAAGCCATGCCTGCTAATAGTACCTTCCTCTTTCTCCCAGAGTCACAGTAATGTGGAATCAAATTAACGGTCTCAATTTAGCAACTATGAAATATGAAGATCGTGGTTTCCAGCGGATATCATCTAATTCTTCTGAGGACGTACATATGTGTCATTTTTTAGTTGGTTTACTCGACACTCATTCGAATGATATCGACATTTCGTTTGAAATTCTGGATACGTTAGAAGAAATAGTAAATAACCGTGACGATTCCACGAATTTTTGTTCGGACGACGTCAGTTGTGTCAGTAACAGTTCTGAAGAAGAATACCTTGCAAGCCCAAAGAAATAATACAGGTACTGCAACAGCTTTCAGCGACAAAGAAAAGGCAGTGAAAGATATTGGTTAAACGAAGGAGGGTAAAACAGCTTGAAGCTAAGCAGTGTTAAAAGGCGTTTCTGCTTCGTAAAATAGGAGCTTGAACAGTAAAAATGGAAAAATGAATTACATTAAGTAAGAAATATGTGCCAAACGGAAACCCGAAACCGTCTGAATGAAAAACTGTTCGAAAGATTTAGAACTGCTCGTGAGAGGATATGCACCGTTACCGATGTAGACCTTCGAGACTGGGCCCTCCGAATTGCATCTGGCATGAACATTGCTAATTTTCAGGCTTCTTCGACCTGGCTACACAGCTTCAAGAAATCGTACAGAATAGGAAGTGGCAAAATTACCAAGTTTACGTGTAGAGCATTTGCCAGTGATAGACAATGTTACAGAGAAATCCATAGGTGACGTAAGGTCAAAACTTGCTGTTACCCCGCAACTGCTGCTTATAACACTGATCAGTCAGGCTTTGTGAAAGAACTGCGCTGTTTACCATTTCGGGGCGAAAAAAAGGCGGAGTCGGTTGCCCAGTCAATGAATGCAATGACACATTCATATACGATAATGCCGGTGATAATTGTGAGTGGTTTACTGTTTCCGCAGCTGTACATCTGTCTTTAAGAACCGCAAGTCAAATTAGGACCAATGGGCTGTTTAATTCCAAAACTCTTGTAATCGAAGTACCAATATCTGGAAAAGTGGGAGGGAATAATTTTCAACATTTCGTTCGAATCGTATTCCTACCAGCTGCAGAAACTGATGCATTGGTATAGTTGGACATAACGACGCCTCTGTTTTTGTGGAGGACGACGAAAATTCTGTAGACGTAATGTGGATTCCGCCTGGAATCAATAGTGCGATTCAACCTCTCGATAAAGAATTTTTTCGAAAGTGGAAAGCACTTTATAGGAAATTTTCAGACAACTTCATTTCCGATACCTCTCTCTCCTTTCAGGTTTATCAGCGGAACAGTATTCTTAAGCTCCAGTCATTTGTGCATTACCAGTTTTCTTCGCCAACCTTTACGAATTTGATAAAGTATGTCTGGTATGCTGCGCAATATGCAGAACAACGGTCGGGACCATTTCTGACTTCATCCCAGTTCCGTCTAAATAAAACTAGTGGTTACTGCGAAGTGCCTGACTGCAACAATTTCTCCTTTGTCCGATGTGCCTGTTGCAAGAAAAATGTTTGTTTTTATCATTCAAGAGACACTTCGCATTTTTGTGACGACTACAGGGAAAAAACAAAGAACTGTTTCATTGATACTCAAATGTACAACATTCAAACATTACTATATGGAATGGCCTACAGGAATTGTTATAAAATTTAGTATTGTAAGAAACATTTTATTTCAACAAATTACAAGTCCTCATTGATGGAAGTCGTCTGTGACATCAAACATTGCCATGACTTTATTTTCTCTGCTGGCCACTTTCATACAATACAAAGAAAAAGTGAATAGAAAGGCAAGAATAAAACTTCTGGGGAGACAAATAAAGCGTAATAAATCAAATCTGATGAAAGATGTAACAAAACACAAATATTTAAAGAAAACAAAAGTAAAACAGACCGATAATTATATAAAAAAGAAGGCACTTCTCAAAATTACATGTGTAAGAATTGAACTGTCGATATGAAGTTATTCAAGGAAATGTTCGTATCGTTGAAGCCAGGTTTTCACCGGAGCAAACAAGCTAATAAGCCCGAATAAAAGAGAATTCGGTCTGGTAAATCCGGTAGGATTCTTGCAGGTCTTTCAACTGGATGCCACTGTAGCTACTTACGTGTCCCTAATGTTCCCCAATTGTCTAATCGGAAAATGGAGACATGAAGTTCAACGTGGAATCCAAATCACATGTCTTTCGTGGACACTCCAACATCTGTGAGAAGTGAATGCTCGGTTAAAAATCATAGTGAAAAAGGTGTGGTCTGAACGGGATTTGATCCCGCGCTCTGTGAATCAGGAAGCGCGCTTTGCCACTAGACTATGTTTGTTTTAGAAAACCAAAAACGAAAAATAGCAGGAGCATTAGACTTTGCAAGCCTAGTGTGTCACCTCTTGAGATGATGCTCGATGTGGGTAATGAGTGTTCTGTTTATAAAATTCCCCTCAATGATAATGAGAAGCCATAGGAAAATGGCAGCCGACATACAAGGAAAATTTTGGACTAGTGCTAAGGAAAGATGGAGATCCAATTCCGTGTAAAGTGCACGATCTCCACGCATGTCACGCTTCCATACAAACTGAAACAAATTCTTTCTTTCCTGCGCCTTTTTGCATACTCCGTCTAGAAAAGTGTTCTCGATATGCAAAAGTCCTCACTGAATAGCAAAGTTTCGCATCGTGGCTCTAACAAGGTAGTTGTATCCTGTATGCCGAACATTAGCTCCAGAAAATAAAAACTACTAAGACAGCGTTCATAGGCAATGTTCGCTACCTCGTGTTGTCTTCCGTTCCCTGTAGTATAAACGATCCTGCCCATACACAAGCGAATGGTAGTGAATGCTCTGCAAACGCTCATTCGCACGTGTTCGTTTCCATTCGCTCCATTGTAAACCAGGCTTTAGTCGCTTAAAATTGGTGTCTGTGAACTCCGGATAATTCCGCTACAAGGCGCTGCTGCGTGCGTGATTCTCCGAGTCGCGTCCTAGGTGGGAATGGCTGTACGAACTGCTGTTATAAGCTGTTCTTCGCGCGACAAAAATGTCTAACTTCAACATTTTTTACAGAATACTTGCAGTGCCTCTTAGCAGCTAAAATTGTGTGCATGTCTTTTGTTGTCTTCTTCCTGTGTAAAACATTTCAGGGTAGGTTTCGACATGTCTTATTGGACCATTCCCTTGCAAGTGCAGGTATTTTTGTATGTCGTGCCTTAATATGTGGACACATCAGTGTGTTAGTTGTTTTTTCTCTGCATCGAATAGTCTTCCCACAGAGACTCCATAGACTTTACGATCTGATATAAAATACATCATATTTACACCAGTGACTGTAACACATTCGCCTGCCTGTGTGGCCGAGCGGTTCTAGGCGCTTCAGTCTGGAACCGCGCGACCGCTACAGGTTGCAGGTTCGAATCCTGCTGCGGGCATGGATGTGTGTGCTGTCCTTAGGTTAGTTAGGTTTAAATGGTTCTAAGTTCTATGGGACTGATGACCTCAGATGTTAAGTCCCATAGCGCTCAGAGCCATTTGAACCATTTGTAACACTTTCTTTATTTCAAGATTGCAATTTCGGCCTTAGGCTTATTATTAAATACATTCGTGACGGTGTTACAGCGTCACGAATGTCATTACTATTAAATAATGTAATGTATTTAAAATTAATGACAACGACATATAAATGTGTCAACTCATTTTAAGTTGACGTGGCTTAAAGCCAATAAATTTGCACTTGATAATGGCGCATGGCTGAAATTACAATCGTGAAATAATGAAAGTTTTACAGTCACTGTCGTAAATATGATGTCTTTTATAAAGTTCTACATGATTGTGAATCCCAGGAATAAAAAGTTTTCGATCTAATGTTTTGCGCACTGTCCTGTTGCGCCACTAAGTAGACTGTGCCTATCAGTATAGACTAACTGTTTTGTATCCGCGTGTCCACACTTCGACATCCGACCTGCTACATTAATGGCTTGCTCGTGCCACATGTACTTGGAGGTACTACCCAACTTTAAAAAACGACTTGTAATGGCTATACTTATTAGTCCGCAATGACGTATGTACCGATGTAATGTTATTCAATACGCCGTCCTCAGTCACCAATAGAAATATTTGTATTTATACCCAATACACCATGTATATCCTGACGCATGATTCATACCCATATAACTAACTGCATACTAACAGCTGACAGGCCCTCATACCAGACTGACCACGTCTTCATAGGGCACTCGTCTTCTATTGGTGTAGCTGAACGTCGACTTTAGGGAGCCATGTGGAAGGCGCAGTCATGGGTTCTCACTCACGCCTTTTAGTCTTCAGCCACTCGGACCTGCGTCGTGCACATTTGTCGTCTTCGTACTGTCCACCCCCATCCTGAACTTTACCTCGATGACCACCTACTTAATGTAGAGTAGACCTACCACCTTTTGTGACTGGTCTTTGACGACCACAACTTTGCTTCCCCACCTTCGTCAGATTTAGGAATAGTGCTGGCGACATCTTAATATTATTCGATGCCTGAGCCACACCACCTGGCGTGCTGGTCGCTCTATACTACTGCAGCTGAACAAAGCCCTTGTGTAGCCGCGTCTTGACTGGGAGCTTAATTCAGCATCGCCCTCACCATTGCGGCTGCTGGACCCTCTACACCACTAAGGAGCTCCGCTTGCGACGGGTGCTTTCAGAAGCAGTCCAGTGAACACCTTCGTCGCAGAAGCAGGCGATCACCCACTGCGGATTAGGGCACAGCAACTGCTTGCGAATTACACCACCCACATTCATAGTTCGCCACACCATCTAAATTATCGTCTCCTTTTCCCTAACACGGCGATCCATCTCTCGTAATGGCGGCCCAGATCGGGGATTCTAATTTCAGTCTGTGTCCAGTCGCTTTTTATTGAACTCGACATCTTCCCTCTACCAACTTTCCTGCAGGTCCACTCACGTAAGCCTCCATGGTCCACGACTCAGCCAAAGCTTCATCTGAACCTATCGCAAGGCTCAAAAAGGGCTGTTCCAGCGGAGGCCCTCCGACGGAAATTTTTCTCTGTGCTCGGCGAGCTCCACGGCTCAGAAAACAGTCTACACTGACGTTTCGATGGTCGATGGTCAAGTTGGCTTCTCAATGTTACTTATAATCCGTCTTGGCTGCAAAATGTTTATTCATATGATCGGTTTCGATTAGTCTAGAACCATCTTCAGATCTGATATTTCAGGTGTAACCCGTCCACACACAGCAACTTTCACATGCTGATTATAAGTAACATTGTAAAACCACTGATTGCGGTTATCCCATCAGACATTATTATTGCATGTTGTCTTCGCATACGCTCACGCTAGCCATGCTGAATACTGCTTCTTGCCGGATAGCTGCTCTGTTTTCACGCACTCTTGAGCATATCCGCTGCTGCGTGGGGTGAGTCCTTCGTCATATGCAGCCTATAAGCTCTCGACCTGTGTTTCCCTCGCCTTTCTTTGGTAATGACTATCCAGGAGTCTCTGTATGCCCTCGGAAACAGTGGACGCACAGCGTCTTTCCTTTGGACCCCAGGACGATTTGGGATGTCGGGCAATGAACTTGTTGACAGGCTGGCCAAACAGGTTACTGGTAAACCGACCCTAGAGACCGGAGCACCAGAAACTGATCTCCGATCTGTCTTCTGCCGTAAAGCATTCACGATCTGGCGCACCTTCAGTACACCAAATAAATTACTTGATACCAAGGAGACAACGAATACTAGGCTGTCATCCATGCTAGCCACTCACAGGAACTATGTTGTCCTTCGCCGGTTCCGCATCGGCCGTACTTGTTTAACACACGGTCACCTCCTGCGTCACGAGGACCCACCTCCATGTCGCTGTGGCTTCCATATGAATGTCGTCCACAACTTGTTCCACTCCCCCATTTTAGCAGCTGTGCGGTGGACTTTTAACCTTCCCGGCAGACTGCCAACGGTGCTGGAACAGCTCCTCAATGACTGATGTTGTTTCACGTGTTATTCGTGAGGGGGGGACTTTATCACACAATCTAAGGATGGCCGTCTGGCCTTGTCTCTTTGGCCTCCAGCATCTCTGTTTTACCTCTTCCTCCCTCTTTCTTTGCCGTTTGTTTGCCTTGATTTTCGTCTTTTCCCTGCCTGTGTTCCTCCAGCTTTGTCTTTTAGGCTTGATATTTTAGTGTGTTGCAGAGTGTCTGGCTCATTCCCTTTTTTTTTCCTATAACCCAGCCCAGGCCATTTGTTATACTATTTTAATAGATCTCACTACTTTTTCCTTTTAGCGTACATTCACCTCATTCTGTTAGCTTCCTTCGTTTTGTCTTTCAGTGTGGTTCGAAGCTAGTTCTACGCCGTTTGTGGCAAAACAAGCGCTGCAGCATTTGAGAGATGCAGAGGCGACTCCCAGTTCGCTGTTACTAGCGACACGTCACCACAACGCTCCTGTGACTAGCACACAAGTATTGCACCATTATTTAAGAATGAAATTAAAAGTTAAAGTTGCTTTTCCGGACTTTGTCAGCATGTGCCTTAGGATATTCATATTTAACTGTCACATCTCAGATTGATCAGATGAATATTTTTCCCTAAATACTTCTTTTTAAGAAACAATAGGTTGCCCTAAATAATAAATCTAGGAACCCAAAAATTGGTCATAACACAGTGATGGATGTCAGGATTAACTGGTATAAGTCTCAACGTGATTAAAGTAATTTTTTGGTCAGAATCCACGTTTCTAAGAAAAATTGAAGGAGCTAAATATTAGACTTAGAAATATGAAAATTTGTATGAAATTTCAGTCTAGTATAAAAACATTAATTATGTAACCCCACTGAGCAATTTCTTATAGTTTTCGAGTAATGTACTGAAAACTAAATTTGGAACAAAAATGTCCTTAATTGCATTAGATTAAGTATTGTTATGTTACTGCTAGGAAGTTTTGGTTACATCACATGATGAAACCTATTAAATAAGAGAGCTATAATAAGTTTCACGGCCTGGATGTAAATAATAACAAATATAACGTCTCTCTTGTAGTTCAGAGGTCATGTTCTACTGTCAGTCCAGTTCCAAAGATTTTAGACTGCAAACTTTAAATGTAGGCGAGCTAAAACTTTTTTGTGATTTTAACCAACTTAACTAAATTCGTACTAAAATTACGAAGATACTAAATTAATACACAACCGTGTTATAAAATATTAGGAGTCCAAGAAAACGGCCGTTTAGAGGCTGCTACCGTGGGCATAGAGCGGATAACAGCAGGAGTCCGCTGCGCCCGTATGTAAATACAGTCCGAGAGGCATGATTGTTATTCAGTGAACGGATCAACGAACAACCTGAACGAGTGTCATCGGATGTCCACCACAAACAAATTCAACGAACAATATAGAACAAAATGAGATAGAAAAAAGGCCCGGGTTCGATTTCCGGCTGGGTCGGAGATTTCCTCCGCTTAGGGACTAGGTGTTGTGTTGTCCTAATCATCCCCATCTCCATCGACGCGCAAGTCGGCGAAGTGGCGTCAAATCGAAAGAATTGCACCCGGCCAACGTTCTACCCGACGGAAGCCCCAGTCACATGACATTTACATTTTACTTCGTACCCAGCCACCGTATGATCTGTGTCAGTCAAACGCCGGAATACGCAACGCCTCGGGTGGCGTCATAGCCAGACTGCAACTAAACTCATGTTTTCGATACAAACAGGCAGTGAAATCGCGAGGACTGTACACTGCCTGTATCGCTTAGATTTCGCAGAAGTAACTGTCAAGTGTGCCATCCGCAGTGTTAACAAATCCGCGTGGCAAGTGGTGACTATTATTTCCCACTTTTGAGGTGAGCAATTATTTTGATTATTCAGGGCGAAAGACAATTTAATAGGATCTTACCATAGAGGTCGCCTCTGAACTGCTCATAGTGCTGTTTAGGACAGAGAGAATTAATTGTTAGTATTAACATAATAAATATTACAATGTTGTGCGTGTGAAAGCTTTACAAAGTATACCTATCAATTAGAACTCAAAATCTCCATTTATATTTACGGTCATGCTCCTGCTGAGCAAATAGAGAATAGCAACATTTCTATCAGTGGGCTGGACAAGAATGTGGACTTTCAGACTGGGAACTACGGTCAGTATGTTCTTCAGCGTTTCCTGGCTGACCACAGAAATAGTTTCCAGGCTCTCGGAAAAGGCGGTGAACAACAATATTCTAATATCTCCTCCTGGTTCTTATGACTGATGACTTGTTATTATTATAAACCCGTCGCCCCACACGTTTACATTCCCCGATTCCTTTTGGGACTGTTTTTAACTCGAAACCTTTATGAATGTGAAAACAGACAGCCCGTAGTTTGGTCCCTTTACTCCCCAAACCAACTAACCTGCACAGCACTGGTGATACCAGGGAACATCGCTACACTTCTTACTGTACACGGGACAATTTTCTGTGAGAAACCTACTTTTGCAACCAACAGTAGTCCCGAGCAGTGTCTGCCACTGCACTGCTTCAGAAAGCACCAGAATGTGGTCTTTGGCTCTAGACAGTGTGCTGTTCTCGCTTTATAAGATAGTTTCTTCTGCTGTCTACCCGACGGGAGGCCCTAGCCACACGACATTTCCATTTCCATACCATTATTGTAGTCCGCAGCTCGTGGTCGTGCGGTAGCGTTCTCGCTTCCCACGCACGGGTTCCAGGGTTCGATTCCCGCTGGGGTCAGGGATTTTCTCTGCCTCGTGATGACTGAGTGTTGTGTGTGATGTCCTTAGGTTAGTTAGGTTTAAGTAGTTCTAAGTTCTAGGGGATAGATGACCATAGATGTTAAGTCCCATAGTGCTCAGAGCTATTTGAACCATTTTTAACCATTATTGTACAAATGGTTCAAATGGCTCTGAGCACTATGGGACTCAACATTTGAGGTCATCAGTCCCCTAGAACTTAGAACTACTTAAACCTAACTAACCTCACACAGCCATGCCCGAGGCAGGATTCGAACCTGCGACCGTAGCGGTCACGCGGTTCCAAACTGAAGCACCTAGAATCACACGGCCACACCGGCCGGCATTGTACAAATGTTCGGGAACACTTACTTGGAAGATACATACTGAAATATAACTATGAAAATGTACACATTCACCACCTAATATTCTTCTGCAAAAGTCACTGCATACTTCTTGAGGTACCAACGGCTAGCAATAAAGAATCCAAATGGTCGACAAAAGGAAGTACTAACCCACGAGAGCCTAATTTTGAGTAATGGCCCGTTATACGATAACTTTTTTAAAGACAAGGACATAAATATCATGAGGTAAAACATAGGTAGAGAAACACTGTTCACCATACTGGAAGTAACGAAGGTGGACAACAAGACCAGAAAGCTAAACTAGGAAATATTAACAAATACAAGATCTAAAGCGAAATTCATGGCAGAGCTCGCGGAACCATTAGAAATCAAGACAGGAGTGAGACAGCGAGATGGCCTGTCACCCATCCTATTTAATTCGTTCTTGGAAAAAGTATAATGAGGACATTGGAAAAAGCAGTGAATGGCGTAAAGGTGCGGAGACACAAGGATAGAACCATCAACATAATATGTCTAGCCTTTGCTGATATTATTGTCATAGCAACAAATAATACAAATGAAGCCAAGGAAGCTCCAGATACACTACACGAAATCTCTGAGAAAACGGGATCAGAAATCTCATACGTAAAAACACAGTACATGGTGACACGATGCACATAGAGGTATCCACTGGTAACAAAACATGAAAAGACAAAGCAAACTAGAAACCTTCAAATAATTGGTAAAGGTTATACAGAAAACAGGAATGAACTCGACAGCCAATGAAGAAAGGATCGCAAAGCTACAAAAAGCGTATAAAGTTACATGGAAACATTATAACAAATGAAGTATTTACATCGATCCCAAATTAAGACACTATAATACCAAAACCTTACCAGAGGCCTTTCATGCCTCAGAATCAACAGCACGCAACGGAAGAACGAAAATCAAGGACGTGAAAAAACAAAAGAGGAAAATACTGAGAAATATCTGCGGGCTGGTTCAGAAAGAGGGGGTCTGTATAAAAAGTCCTACGAAAGAACCGTACGAACAGACAGACACATCAGGAGAAGGAGGGGAAGGTTCTACGGACACATACATAATATGAACGAAACCAGACTAGCCAAAAGATTTTTGACATAGTGACGACTAATACAGTGAAACCAAATTGCATAAAGGACACCACAGAAGACTTCAAGAAACTAAACATCTCCACGCAAGACATGCAGACAGGAAGAAAATACAGAGAAAAAAATCAGAAAACAAAAATGTCAGCAAACTTGCAACGAGAAGACAACAGGAAGGAAATGGACAGAAGATAAGAAGAAGAATCAATGTGAATATATGAGAGGTGTTTTGGAACAAAAAGGAAAGAGACAGAAAAAAATGCCATGAAAATTGGTTGTGTTTTAGCGCTCGCCTTAAGGGGAAATTAATGATAGTAATAACAACATTAAGACAATGTAGCAGAGAGTTCTTTGTAGTGATACAAAGGTAACTATTTTCCATTCTTACAGATTGTGCTTTTACAGTTCCATCAAAACTATCTTCCAAAAATTCACAAGAAACTCACTGTGGACCACCTACTGTAATCTCAAGCTCAGCCTGAACAACGAGGACGGCACGCATTCTTCCTTGATATAGCCAGAGGCCATCACTAACAGAATTGGAACATGGGCTGAATCAGTATGAGCCGACCAGTAGTGGAATACATTGGCGTGGCACTTGACCGGTATGTCACGAGACCTTGCACCGACTTTCATTGCTCAATATAAACAACGAACGATTCATGCATCCATTCCTTCACCTCCAAAACGTTTGAGATGGCCTGTATTCTCAGCAAGTCACTGCACGATTTCTTTGCTCCCAAACTGTGTCATTATCTTGAAGGACGCTACTTTGGCATTGGAGACCTTGACTGCCTCCCGTCTCCCTCCACCTGCACAAATGCCCTTATCTCAGTCCTACTGAGCATATCTGGGGCAGCACCAGTCGAGAAGTGCGCTGTTTTGACCCAGTTCCAACCAGTCTCCGTGAGTCGAGTTGTGAGTGCTGGGTGAACGGTTATGGATCAGGATGATTCCTTTTCCTGTCAGTGCCTCCTAGAGTCATTAACGACACTTCGACATTTTTTCTCTAATTTCATGAGCTCTTTATCTGTTACTTCACAAGTCTCTAATCGAGTCCTTAATCCGCATGAGTTTTTACGATCTTCAGCTCCTGTTGTAACATAAACTGTGCATCCGAAAAGAATGATAAAGTTTCACTTTGATTCTTTTCGAAATTAGTTTTGCTGAAACTGTACTAATACCAGAATTTGGTTCACTGACACTATAAAATTTAGAATGGAAGGTAGCTGTGTGTTCGAAATTTTGGGCTATTACAGAGGTTATCCATTTGTCCAAAGCATATTGTGGGTTTCATAGAGGTCGTTCTGCAAAAAACCTAGAACTTTATACTATCACATCACTCGTTTGCTTAGCTATTGTTCTGATAACTATATATTTTTCACCAAGTAACAGTGCCAGTATTTATAACTGCGTCAGGAACCAGTACAAACTTACCTTATGCATTGTCCTTCTGAAATTGACTAATATGGTCCTGTCACGTCACCAGACGTAAAAATCTTACTATATTTTTTCTCGAAAATCGTGAACTTTTCCTCTCTTACTTTTCGAGAGCAAAAATTACGCTATGTCAGTAGCTGAAGGACGTAACAAAGTCACCCTCATTAACAAACGCAAATTAGCCGTTCGTAAGGTAATGTATGAAAAACTGACGAATTTGGAGCAAAAATATTACGAGCGCGTAACAGTACCTGTGATCAGAGCAAAAGGGCAAAAGGGTGCTAGCTTTAGGATACTATCCAAGTCTTTCTGACTACGCAATCTCGACTTCGCAATCGCATATGACGAGCAAAGTGGCAAATCAGAGAGTCATAGCGCCCGCCTGAATGCCTTTTTCCAACGAAGCGGAGAGATGAAAAGTCACGTTGAAACCTTCTCTTTTTGACTTCTAAACTTAGCGTATGCTGTTCTGACATATCTGCGTAGCCTTCGTAGTTTATTCTTTTGAATCTGATTGCTGTGTAATCTTTAAGCTGAGTAGCCCGTATACTGTATCATGAACATGATACGACTAAGCAACTATCTGAATATGAAACGTGATTGTGCAACTCCACGGATGTACAATGGGACAGAATTTTCTAGAAGCAATATTCTAAATAGAATAAGATATGTGACTTAGTATCTCCGAGTGATACCTTTTCAACAATCAAGATTCTGATGTCGACTGGCATGTAGAACAACCATGTGCAGTTATCGATACAAATCTTAATCTTTATAGACAGATGTAGCTATTCACTGCTCCCTGAACACGCCGAACAATGTTTTGCCATGGTCCTGATACTAATTCTTACCTGCGCAAGCAAGATAACGTTGCTCAGCTCTGTTTGACCACCCTATCTGTAATTTAACACTTTGCTTTTGCCAAAAGTTCTATTACGTCAATCCTTATTAAATAAATAACGCAATGTACAATGCGTGTGGGCGTTGTTGTACTTAGTAACCTTCAGCCGATCAGGAAAATATGTATGTCCGCGGTTAGATGTATCAAAAACTTCACTATAGTTACTGTATAAAACTGTGAAAGAATGTACGGTTAAAAGGTTAGTATTTCATTGTACGAGTATGTCTGTGTTGAACACTGCTGGACTGACCGTCACTTGGGCACTAAGACGGAAACATAAAACTGTCTAAGTAAACCGCACACTTTTGATTATACATGGTGATGTAATGCTTTTCTGAGTACATGCGTGATTATTGTGAAATAGCAGCCCAGACAATGATGTTTCGCCAAGAAAAGAATTTCTACGAAATGACTCCCGAAATAAAACTTCTACCCAGTCATATCCCTCAGACATCGGCAATCTCAGCAAACGCAGATGTACTGGCGCATATTGCCTCATTCAGCGTACCCCGAGATGGAGAGAACGGATTTTCGAAAGTAAATCTACACTCCTGGAAATTGAAATAAGAACACCGTGAATTCATTGTCCCAGGAAGGGGAAACTTTATTGACACATTCCTGGGGTCAGATACATCACATGATCACACTGACAGAACCACAGGCACATAGACACAGGCAACAGAGCATGCACAATGTCGGCACTAGTACAGTGTATATCCACCTTTCGCAGCAATGCAGGTTGCTATTCTCCCATGGAGACGATCGTAGAGATGCTGGATGTAGTCCTGTGGAACGGCTTGCCATGCCATTTCCACCTGGCGCCTCAGTTGGACCAGCGTTCGTGCTGGACGTGCAGACCGCGTGAGACGACGCTTCATCCAGTCCCAAACATGCTCAATGGGGGACAGATCCGGAGATCTTGCTGGCCAGGGTTGTTGACTTACACCTTCTAGAGCACGTTGGGTGGCACGGGATACATGCGGACGTGCATTGTCCTGTTGGAACAGCAAGTTCCCTTGCCGGTCTAGGAATGGTAGAACGATGGGTTCGATGACGGTTTGGATGTACCGTGCACTATTCAGTGTCCCCTCGACGATCATCAGTGGTGTACGGCCAGTGTAGGAGATCGCTCCCCACACCATGATGCCGGGTGTTGGCCCTGTGTGCCTCGGTCGTATGCAGTCCTGATTGTGGCGCTCACCTGCACGGCGCCAAACACGCATACGACCATCATTGGCACCAAGGCAGAAGCGACTCTCATCGCTGAAGACGACACGTCTCCATTCGTCCCTCCATTCACGCCTGTCGCGACACCACTGGAGGCGGGCTGCACGATGTTGGGGCGTGAGCGGAAGACGGCCTAACGGTGTGCGGGACCGTAGCCCAGCTTCATGGAGACGGTTGCGAATGGTCCTCGCCGATACCCCAGGAGCAACAGTGTCCCTAATTTGCTGGGAAGTGGCGGTGCGGTCCCCTACGGCACTGCGTAGGATCCTACGGTCTTGGCGTGCATCCGTGCGTCGCTGCGGTCCGGTCCCAGGTCGACGGGCACGTGCACCTTCCGCCGACCACTGGCGACAACATCGATGTACTGTGGAGACCTCACGCCCCACGTGTTGAGCAATTCGGCGGTACGTCCACCCGGCCTCCCGCATGCCCACTATACGCCCTCGCTCAAAGTCCGTCAACTGCACATACGGTTCACGTCCACGCTGTCGCGGCATGCTACCAGTGTTAAAGACTGCGATGGAGCTCCGTATGCCACGGCAAACTGGCTGACACTGACGGCGGCGGTGCACAAATGCTGCGCAGCTAGCGCCATTCGACGGCCAACACGGCGGTTCCTGGTGTGTCCGCTGTGCCGTGCGTGTGATCATTGCTTGTAGAGCCCTCTCGCAGTGTCCGGAGCAAGTATGGTGGGTCTGACACACCGGTGTCAATGTGTTCTTTTTTCCATTTCCAGGAGTGTACACTGCGTCATTGACATCAGTAGAAGCCAAAGTAAAATTACGCACCCGACGCGGAGCAAGAGAGCCAGAAAGTGACGTCATCTGTTAGTAATAAAATTAACTGTTATTGCCAAGGAGATCTCCTGTACACAGGTGCTGCCTTCGGGAGAGATTAAAAAACTACTGCCACTTGTTCTCACGGAAACACCTCACAGTGCCGTTGCAGGCTTTGACGGCGTGAAAAGCCACGATTGTGGTGCAGCCCTTTCTACTAAATGACGGAATGTTTTCTGAAAAAGCGAGCGGCGATCGCACATAGCTTTATCTTAGATTGCATAAGACCAACCATGACAGCTTTTTTGCTGGTGATGGCAAGGGGAAAATCTAGCCGACAATACCATAATAGGTATAGACACTTTCTGTGCACGACTTATTCCCAATGCTTGACTCTAGCTCTATGTGAAATCCTGATAACCCTTAACGTAATTCTTCGTTGTGAAACGAACCAAATCCCGTTTTGCAAAGCTGTATGAATTTTATTCCCTGAGCCTATACTTCTGTGAAAACCATTCATATTTTTATAAAGGATCAGGCTTGTAATTCAGTACACGTGTCTCACTCCTGTCACACTTTTTCGAGCTCTCTGATCTGGAACAAAATGTTTGGTTGTATTTTTGCACTGCTGTTCAGTATCAGTGTACACGTTTACACTCGTGGCTGGTTATGGACATCAGACAGTATTAAGATATTGTGGACAGATTTTCATCTCGCCATTCACTTACAGGGCTGTCTCACAAGCCATAGCTTGCTTTTGATCGATCGTTTAGCTACATTATGGGGCTGGTAAATGTTTGTCTACATTTACTACTGTAATAAATAATCCAGCAGCTGAGTGTAGTATTTTGGCATGCCACAATGGAAATACAGTTGAAACACTGACTGTCTGTAATGCAACCTTTAAAAATCAATAGCCGCGTGGGATAAGCCGAGCGGTCAGGGGCGCTGCAGTCATGGACTTTAAGGCTGGTCCCGGCGGAGGTTTTGTTTATTTATTTATTGTTCCGTGGGACCAAATTAAGGAGAAGTCTCCATGGTCATGGAACGAGTCAACACATGAAATTATAACACGACAGTAGAAACAGATAAAATGAAATATAAGAAATATATTCAGGCGACAAGTTGTAAGATTAAATAAAGAAAATCAACTGTGTAACACTGGATTTTGTTTAATTCTTTAGCTCTTCCAGAAGCTCCTCGACAGAATAGAAGGAGTGAGACATGAGGAAACGCTTCAGTTTGGACTTAAAAGTGTTTGAGCTACTGCTAAGATTTTTTAGTTCTTGTGGTAGCTTATTGAAAATGGATGCAGCAGAATACTGCACTCCTTTCTGCACAAGAGCCACTTGTAGATTTGATTTCTGCGTAGTATTAACTGAGTAAAAGTGAATAAGCTAATATTGCTAACAAGAAACAACATTAAAGGAAATATACACTGTGAGGGCAATGTCAGAATTCCCAGACTGTTGAATAGGGGTCGACAAGAGGTTCTCGAACTTACACCACATATAGCTCGAAACGCCCGTTTTTGAGCCAAAAATACCCTTTTTGAATCAGAAGAATTACCCCAAAACATAATACCATACCACATAAGCGTATGACAATATGCAAAGTAGACTACTTTTCATGTTGAACTGTCACTTATTTCAGATACTGTTCCAACGGTAAATAAAACAGCATTTAGTTTCTGAACAAGATCCTGAACATGGGCTTTCGACAACAACTTACTATCTATCCGAACGCCTGGGAACTTGAACTGTTCCGTCTCGCTTATAATATGCCCATTCTGTCTGATCAAAATGTCGGTTCTTGTTGAATTGTGAGTTAGAAACTGTAAAAACTGAGTCTTAATGTGATTTAGCATCAAATCATTTTCCACAAGCCACGAACTCTTTTCATGAACTACATTATTTGATACTGTTTCAATATTACCCACAATATCCTTCACTACCAATCTGGTTTCATCAGCATACAGAAATATTTTTGAATGACCTGTAATACTAGAAGGCATATCGTTTATATAAATAAAAAAACAGCAGTGGCCTCAGCACCGACCCTTGGGGAACGCCCCACTTAACAGTGTTCCATTGGGACTGGGCACTACCACTCTCGTCCCTCAGGCATGGGTGTGTGTGTTTGTCCTTAGACAAGTAGGTTAAGTAGTGTGTAAGCTTAGGGACTGATGACATTAGCAGTTAAGTCCCATAAGATTTCACACACATTTGAACATTTTGAAAAATCAATAAGGTTTCACAAACTTCTCATTCGTTGAGAGTAGTTATGGTCCAAGTGAATCATTATTTCGTTGGCACGACTATCTGATATCCAACATACAAATGTGAACAAAATTGCAGTTTCAACTACAGGTAAAAGTAGACATTTAAATCCAGGACGAGACACACAAGATATTATTAAAACCAATTAGAAATTCCCTCACATACGTTTGATTTCGTTGTTCTTTCTTCATGTAACCTCTCATACATACTTTATAATAGCCTCTCACACACAGACTAAAGACTATCCGTTCTTGCTTGGGGGTAACAAGTTATGTCTCCATCTGTCACACCACGACTTGCTCTCTACCCCAGTGAGTGTCTCAATCAAGTTCACGTGCTGCTCGACCCCGTCCTTCAGCTTTACAGCTGACACATCTCCGCAGAATACCTCAGCATGATCGAGCTGTTAACATAACGCTCCAGCCGGCAAGACATGTTACACATGGATCTGGTCACATTACGACATGAGAGAGAGGGTACCCCGGTTCCCGCCATCCCTGCCCCATTTATGCACAATGCGCTGGAAGTATAAGTGTTTGTCAGCCTTCGCATGAGTTTCATTTTCTTGGGTTATCGCGTAGTGGTTATTTCGGGAGATATATGGGGTAGGAATTAATGCGTTGCTTCATTCTTTTAGCAAAAGCGCTCTCGGAATTTTAGAAGTAAACGTCTCCGTGACTCGAGCTCCGAAGAGAAACTGTGAAACTGCAGCCCATATTTAATATTGATAGACTTGTCACCTAGACAACTATCGACCGAATATTATAGAAGCTAAAATACATGTGAACAGTGACAGTTTCAGTAGAAAAATGCTAATCGATATACCTCTGCTCTTCCACTGGATAAACACGTCGTTTTGCTAAATGAAATCTAAATTCATTTACTCACCTAATTTGATCTGCACTTCAAATAAAATTTTATAAAACTGTGATACCAGATTCTGCGAATTTTCATTTATGAGTCTGCTCCTGGCTAGAGGATCTCAAACTGCAGCCGAGTTAAAGGTAAAAAAAAAGTAAAAAGAACAAAACTATCTATTTCCATAAGTGGTTTACTACATTTAAATCGTTTCTTTACTACCAATGTACAATGTGGTAAGGAGATTTACTCGTTTATTTGTTTCCTAATAAATTTTAAAGACCTCACATCCACAAGAAGCAAAATTAAGCAATGTCACGAGATAAAATATTATCTTCAACTGATCAGTTTTACCTTTCTGGCCGATTTCTGATTGATATTGTTATCGCTGTAGACTTCGACAGCATCATAAACATGTTGTTGTTGTTGTTACTGTGGTCTTCAGTCCAAGGACTCGTTTGATGCAGCTCTTCATGCTATTCTTTTCTGCGCGAGCATCTTCCTCCCCGAATAACTCCTGTAAACTATAACCTTCTGAATGTGCTTACTGTATTCGTCTCCTGCTCTTCCTCAACGAATTATACCCACTGCCCCCCCTCCACCCACCCAATTTCTCTCCAATACTAGACTGGTGATACCTTGATGTCTCAGAATGTGTCCTTTAAACTAACCCCTTCTTTTGTCAAGTTATGCCAGACATATCTTGTCTACCCAATTCTGTTTATTACCTCCTCGTTAGTTGCATGATCGACCCATCTAATCTTCAACATTCTTCTGTGGGACCACATTTCTAAAGCTTCTATTCTTGTTTTGCCTAAACTGTTTATTGTACATATTTCACTTTCATGCATGGCTACACTCGAGACAAATACCTTCAGAAAAGACTTCCTAACTCTTAAATCTATATTCAATGTTAACAAATTTATCTTCTTCAGAAACGCTTTTCTTGCTACTGTCCGTCTACATTTTATATCCTCACTACATCCGCCTTGTTCAGTTATTTTGTTGCCGGAGTAGCACAACCTATCTACTACTTTAAGTGTCTCATTCTCTAATCCAGTTCCTTCAGCGACGCCTGATTTAATTCGACTAAATTCCATTATTTTCCTTTGTTTTTGTCGATTTCTTCTTATATCCTCGTCTCAAGACACTGTCCATTCCGTTCAACTGCTCTTGCAAGTCCTTTGGTATCTCTGATAAAATTACAATGTCATTGGCAAACCTAAATAATTGTATTTCTTCTCCCCGAACTTTAATTCCTACTCCAGATTTTTCTTTGGTTTCCATTACGGCTTGCTCATTGCACTGATGGAATGACATCGTGGATGGGCTACAACTGTCTCACTCCCTTCTCAACCACTGCTTCCCTTTCATGCCTTTCAACTCTTGTAACTGCCGTCAGGTTTCTGTACAAGTTGTAAATAGCTTTTCGCTCTCTCTGTTTTAACCCTGCTAGCTTCCGAATTTCAAAGAGTAACTGCCGTCAGGTTTCTGTACAAGTTGTAAATAGCTTTTCGCTCACTCTTTTTTAACCCTGCTAGCTTCCGAATTTCAAAGAGGGTATTCCATTCAACACTATCAAAAGCTTTCTCTAAGGCTACAAAAGCTATAAAAGAAGGTTGCCTTTCCTTAACCCATCTTCTACGAGACGTCGTAGGGCCATAACTGCCTCGTGTGTTCCTATATTTCTCCAGAATCCAAGTTAATCTTCCCCGAGGTCGGCTCCTACCAGTTTTTCCATTCTTTGGTAAAGGATTCGTGTTGTTCTTTTGCAGTCATGACTTAATAAACTGAGAGTTCGGCAATATTCACACCTGGCAGCAATTGCTTTCTTTAGAATTGGAATTATTACATTGTACTTGAAGTGTGGGGTATTTCGGCTGTCTGAAACATCTTACTCACCAGATGAAAGAGTTTTCTCATAGCTGATTCACCTAAAGCTATAAATAGTTCTGACGGAATGTCGTCTACACTGGGGCCATGTTTCGACTTAAGTATTTCAGTGCTCTGTCCAATTCTCCTCGCAGTATCATATGTCCTACCTGATCTACGTCCACTTCGCTTCCTATAGTTGTCTTTTAGTTCACCTCCGTTGCGTAGGCCCTCTATACACTCCTTCCACCATTCAGCTTTCCCTTCTTTGCTTATGTCTGGTTTTCCATCTGAGTTCTTGATATTTATAAAACTACTTCTCTTTCCCCAAATGACTCTTTAGTGTTCCTGTAGTCGTTATATATCTTCCTCTAGTGAAATGTGCATCTAAATACTTATACTTGTCCTCTAGCCATTCCTGATTAGCCGTTTTGCACTGCCTGTCAATCTGATTTTTTAAACGTTTGTATTCCTTTTCGTTTGCTTCATTTGCTGTATTTTTTAATTTTCTCCCTTCATCAGTTATATTCAATATCTGTTGTGTTACCCTAGGATTTCTACTAGGTCTTGTCTGTTTACCTATTTGAACTTCTAATGCCTTCACTATTTCATCTCTTAAAGCTAACCATTCGCCTTCTACCGTGTTCCTTTCCCCTGTTCTAGCCAATCGTTGCCTAAAGCTCCCTTTGAAACTATCAACAACTTCTGGTTCCTTCAACTTGTCCAGGTCCGTAATTCCTTGAACTTAATAAAGGAGATATACAGTATGTTTCGTTTAAACCCACTACTCAGTTACTTGCTCTCAATCCATATTCTGTACTCATTAGACTGTTTATTCCATACAACAGACCCTGTTATTGTTTTTCATTTTCAGTGAGGATAGCAATGTCATCAGCGAATCGTATCATTGGTATCCTTTCACCTTGAATTTTAATCCCACTCTGGAATCTTTCGCTTACTTCCGCCATTGCTTCTTCGATATCCAGACTGAACAGTAGGGGCGAAAGAGTTCATCCCTGCCTGACACCGTTTTAAATCCGCGCACTTCGTTCTTAGTCGTCCGCTCTTATTATTTTCTCTTGGCTCTTGTACATTTTGTATGTTACCTGTCTCTCCCTATAGCTTACCCCCATTTTTCTCACAACTCGCTATAGAACAGTTAAAAGAACGAAGTGGCCACCCGTCCGCATCTTTACATAACCTTCGAGAAAACTGTTCACGCGGTTCCCGGATTATCTGAAATCAATGTAACTATTATTATTGTTATAGCGAACGGAAACATTTATCAGTTAATTTCACTAATCGCAAAAAGTCAGCCACTCGCCACATGATCTCAGGATCTCACACAGAATAACAAAATTCTATCTCCTGAAAATTAAGTACTCGGAAATATTCATTTTAGCACACTAATTAAGGAACAGAGTGGAAAATCAATAGAGACAATACTGATAAATGTAAGGATGAAAAGACATTGCCTAGCGTGGGTACGGGTGGGTCCATTTGTATGAAAACCGAATAATGAAGAAATACAAAACCCAAAGAGGCCCAAAAGGAAGTAAAATTCACGGACAATAAGTAGGAAAACAAACAAAGAATTTACAGGGGAAAAACAAAACGCAGATGCTTTCAACTTTACTGATTTCCTAACTCAAACCGATCGCGGATTTATCTAAGTTCATGGCCAGTAGGGAAAGACATGTTACCAAGCAAGAGCTGGAACAAGCTTTTTACACAAAGTCAAGCTCCGTTCCTTGTTCATAGTGGAGGCCGGACGTTTTAGGAGCTCCGGCCCCACTAGCCAATGAGGATGAGCAGAAAAGCCGCGAAAACTATTTGTTGTTTTACAGACAACCCAGACAAGGTGGGATGGCTTTTGATTCGTTTAAGTTGGTTCAGGGAAACTTCTCTGCAGCACCGAAAATATGTAAAATGCGAGATTTTAAAAGCTGGTACTACCACTTAGGACAACAAGTAAAGCGATTTCTTTGTCGTCTACAAGACACTCAAACCGCTCACCAATGCTCTCAAGCTAAACTTTCAAGGCTGGAAAGGAAACCATTATGGCTCCAGGAGAGAATTTAAGTAAAACTAAAAGAAAATGCCTTGCTCCCATTCACCCCCAAGTGTTAGTGTGATTTTGATGTAGCAGACTAAGAGCAACAAGATCATACCATCGCAAGATTAAAAGTGATATAAACCCTGAAAGGTGTACGAAAGAAGCACACGCCTTTCAGAGTATTAGCAGAAAAGCTCACTGATGGGACTCTAAATACTCAGCATTTCTAGACAACGGAATAGATCTCCTTACGTTTCACTTTTTAAAAACCTTCATGCGAGGCTACCCTAAATGTAGTCGATGATAATGAGGAAAAAAGTTATTAACTACACACTTTCTCGTATTCGTCAAACAGTGGAATGTGCGCTTGGTACACTGAGTGCAGGGTTTCATGTGTTCACCCTTTGAGTGAAAGCTAAGAAGTGAAGATAGAATGCGTACTGTGTCATCATGTGAGGACTCAAAAACACTAAATGAAGTGATGTCGCTAAGATGGACTTGGGACCACTGAGCACTAACCAATTTCTCTCGCTTGCACCATGTACTTCTACAGTTACGTAATAAGCTCCTCTTAAGAAAGAAAAATTCACGTAGCTACATTAGGCGGCAGCTATCAGCTTTAAAAAAAGAGGCTAATACTACAGTAAGGAATAAATTACGTCTTAATGTTCAAACTTTAATTTTATGACCCATAAGAAATAAATAACGAGAATAATTAGTAATACAGTTTGTATAATGCAACTCTTCTGCTATCTTCTTCCATATCTCTTCTCTTAATTTACTGATCATTTAATCTAGAAGACGTAACATACAGCGCTGGTTTATCCTGAACTGAATGAATCAAGTATCCCATCGATAACCCTAGTAGTGTATAACTCTGAAATCGTCAAACGAACTATACACCGCATTCACACTGACCCTTAGTTATTTGTTGGAGAAATTTCCTTAATATCGAATATTTTATAATGAAACTGGGCCGCCAAATGCTACGCGCTGTTTATTTCATCTCCATCATGTACTTTTTCAATCAATGTTAGTATTAATGCATGCAAACTTTGAGACAAAGGGAAGACTGCAATGGAAGCTTTTCAGTGATGATACTTGAATGTGAACCGGATATAAGGCTTTTATTCGCAGTTTCATTAGTTAAAGATGCTGTTCATTTAATAAAACGCACATATTACACAACTATTTTGAGCTGTTCTTAGTTGTTCGTAAATCCATTCGTTCATTACTTCCACACTTTTGGAATATGGACTGAAATGTTGCCGCATCCCTATTTCCTCATCCAGTTCTCATCTACGTCGATCTTATGCTTAACCCTCTCTCGCTAATTTATGTAAGATGGTCCCCCAATACGGCATGACATGTCTGGATTTTTGTCACTTTGCTGGTTACCATTCCTAACTACTACATCCAACCCATTTATCAAACCCCGCTTCAAACCATTTTCTTCCGGTGTTTGTCTAAGGGTTTTCATTTGCTCATTATTCTTTTCCGGACTTCGAGGTTGTGAATTAGCCCTGTGGATGGCATTTTCTGAGAAATGCTAATTTATTTATGTTTATGGGGATGCCATGAGGACTTATCAATAACAGCCCCTGTGAACGTGGGTTTCCTAAAAATTCCTATCTCGAGCTTGTTATTCTTGCTCGCGACCCTCAGGTTGCTCATATTCTACTGTAAACACTATGTCCTTACGCATCTTATTGAAGTCATTCAACATCTCATTTATTTCTTCCTTTGGGGCCCTAATATGGTATGTAAATATCATCAACATATCTTCTGTTAATCTTTATTTTGTAAGTGCACTTATCATTTGTCTGTAAAAAAGCTGTTTCGTGCTTGTTCAAGAAGATGTTTGCCATCTTCCCTATTAATGTACACCTCATTGCTAAATCTTTATCCTGTACATAAAACTTACTATTAAACTTAAAATAGTTGAAAGAAGAAACAGACTTTAGTAACCTTAAAAATACATCAATTTCCACATTTGATCTTTTACCACGCTCACGTATGTTGTTTTCTACAATGTCTATAGTTTCCCCTACTCTCACACACGCAATATGTGACCAAAAGTATCCTGACACCCCCAAAAACATATGTTTTTCGTATTTGGTGCATTCTGCTGCCACCTACCGCCAGGTACTCCATATCAGCGACCTCAGTAGTCACTAGACATCACGAGAGAGCAGAATGGGGCGCTCCGCGGAACTCACGGACTTCGAACGTGGTCAGGTGATTGGGTGTGACTTGTGTCATACGTCTGTGCGCGGGGTTTCCATACTCCTAAACATCCCTGGTCCACTGTTTCCGTGAACGGACAAGTGCAGCACAAAAGCGTACAGGCCAACCTCGTCTGTTGACTGACAGAGACCGCCGACAGTTGAAGAGGGTCGTAATGCGCAACAGGCAGACAGCTATCCACACCATCACACAGGAAGTTCAAACTGTATCAGGATCCACTGCAAGTACTATGACAGTTAGGCTGGAGGTGAGAAAAATTGGATTTCATTGTCGAGAGGCTGCTCATAAGCCACACATCACGCCGATAAATGCCAAACGACGCTTCGCTTGGTGTAAGGAGCGTAAGCATTGGACGATTCAGCAGTGGAAAACCGTGGCGAACCACGATATATAATGAAATGATCGTATGGAATTTATTGGCCGGGATATCCCCTTCGCGGTTCAGCCGCCGCATTGCAAGTCTTATTTAGTTGACGCCACTCCAGCAAATTGCGTGTGAATAATGATGGAAATACAACAAGCAGTCCCCTGCCAGGAACCGAACCCGGGCCCCCTTGCGTGGTACGGGATGGAGGTGGACATGTAGCGATCCGATGACAGGGTGTGGGTATGGCGAATGCCCGGTGAACGTCATCTGGCAGCGTGTGTAGTGCCAACAGTAAACTTCGGAGGCCTACACTGATGTTTTAAAGGCCTTCTTGCTTCCTAATCCTGAAGAGCAATTCGTTGACAGCGAATGCATCTTTCAACACGATCGAGCACCTGCTCATAATGCACGGCCTGTGGTGAAGTGGTTACACGACAACAACATCCCTGTAATGGACTGGCCTGCGCAGAGTCTCCTTCCGCCGCCGAGCAGTGTCAGCAGTGCGCAAGTAGCAACATTACTGCATTTTCTAGGCAATCTTGTATTTTAATAACAGCTTAAATTTTGTCGATTTGTTTGCGCTCTCTGTAGATTAGTTCAGACGTTCTTTGCAAAACAGTTTTTAGCATGGATAGGGACTGCAACTGCTGTGTTCGGATGCAGGCTGAGTTGGCATCCCTTCGCTCCCAGCTTCAGGCAGTGTTGGCTTCGGTCACACAGCTTGAGGCTGTTGCCAATGGGCATCACTGTGGGGGTCCGGATGGGGGTTTGTCGGGGACGGCCAGCTCGTCCCACGCATCCCCCGATCGGACTACGACTGTGGTTGCCCGGGATACTGCCCGCATTGAGGCTGACCCCTCACCTGTGGTAGAGTGGGAGGTCGTCTCAAGATGTGGCAGGGGGCGAAAGACATTCCGGAGGGCTGAACGGAAGGCCTCTCCAGTTTGTCTGACGAACCGGTTTCAGGCTCTGTCTCAGGCTGATACTGATCTTCGGCCTGACATGGCTGCTTGTCCTGTTCCAGAGGTTGCCCCTCTGTCTGCAAGATCCGGGCGGTCGCAGAGGATGGGCTTACTGGTAGTTGGGAGCTCCAACGTCAGGCGCGTAATGGGGCCCCTTAGGGAAATGGCAGCAAGATAGGGGAAGAAAACCAATGTGCACTCCGTGTGCATACCAGGGGGAGTCATTCCAGATGTGGAAAGGGTCCTTCCGGATGCCATGAAGGGTACAGGGTGCACCCATCTGCAGGTGGTCGCTCATGTCGGCACCAATGATGTGTGTCGCTATGGATCGGAGGAAATCCTCTCTGGCTTCCGGCGGCTATCTGATTTGGTGAAGACTGCCAGTCTCGCTAGCGGGATGAAAGCAGAGCTCACCATCTGCAGCATCGTCGACAGGACTGACTGCGGACCTTTGGTACAGAGCCGAGTGGAGGGTCTGAATCAGAGGCTGAGACGGTTGTGCGACCGTTTCCAAAGCTGTTTCACAGAGGAAGACCGCACTGCAGTTCCTTCTCTAAATCTTCGCACAAACGAAAAAATGGCTGACATCGAAATAAGTGTCCAAGGAATAGAAAAGCAACTGGAATCACTCGATAGAGGAAAGTCCACTGGACCTGACGGGATACCAAGTCGATTCTACACAGAGTACGCGAAAGAACTTGCCCCCCTTCTAACAGCCGTGTACCGCAAGTCTCTAGAGGAACGGAGGGTTCCAAATGATTGGAAAAGAGCACAGGTAGTCCCAGTCTTCAAGAAGGGTCGTCGAGCAGATGCGCAAAACTATAGACCTATATCTCTGACGTCGATCTGTTGTAGAATTTTAGAACATGTTTTTTGCTCGAGTATCATGTCGTTTTTGGAAACCCAGAATCTACTATGTAGGGATCAACATGGATTCCGGAAACAGCGATCGTGTGAGACCCAACTCGCTTTGTTTGTTCATGAGACCCAGAAAATATTAGATACAGGCTCCCAGGTAGATGCTATTTTTCTTGACTTCCGGAAGGCGTTCGATACAGTTCCGCACTGTCGCCTGATAAACAAAGTAAGAGCCTACGGAATATCAGACCAGCTGTGTGGCTGGATTGAAGAGTTTTTAGCAAACAGAACACAGCATGTTCTTATCAATGCAGAGACGTCTACAGACGTTAAAGTAACCTCTGGCGTGCCACAGGGGAGTGTTATGGGACCATTGCTTTTCACAATAAATATAAATGACCTAGTAGATAGTGTCGGAAGTTCCATGCGGCTTTTCGCGGATGATGCTGTAGTATACAGAGAAGTTGCAGCATTAGAAAATTGTAGCGAAATGCAGGAAGATCTGCAGCGGATAGGCACTTGGTGTAGGGAGTGGCAACTGTCCCTTAACATAGACAAATGTAATGTATTGCGAATACATAGAAAGAAGGATCCTTTATTGTATGATTATATGATAGCGGAACAAACACTGGTAGCAGTTACTTCTGTAAAATATCTGGGAGTATGCGTGCGGAACGATTTGAAGTGGAATGATCATATAAAATTAATTGTTGGTAAGGCGGGTACCAGGTTGATATTCATTGGGAGAGTGCTTAGAAAATGTAGTCCATCAACAAAGGAGGTGGCTTACAAAACACTCGTTCGACCTATACTTGAGTATTGCTCATCAGTGTGGGATCCGTACCAGATCGGTTTGACGGAGGAGATAGAGAAGATCCAAAGAAGAGCGGCGCGTTTCGTCACAGGGTTATTTGGTAACCGTGATAGCGTTACGGAGATGTTTAATAAACTCAAGTGGCAGACTCTGCAAGAGAGGCGCTCTGCATCGCGGTGTAGCTTGCTCGCCAGGTTTTGAGAGGGTGCGTTTCTGGATGAGGTATCGAATATATTGCTTCCCCCTACTTATACCTCCCGAGGAGATCACGAATGTAAATTAGAGAGATTAGAGCGCGCACGGAGGCTTTCAGACAGTCGTTCTTCCCGCGAACCATACGCGACTGGAACAGGAAAGGGAGGTAATGACAGTGGCACGTAAAGTGCCCTCAGCCACACACCGTTGGGTGGCTTGTGGAGTATAAATGTAGATGTAGATGTAGAGTTCTGACCTGAATCCGACAGAACACGTTTGGGATGTTTTGGAACGCCGACTTCATGGAAGGTCTCGCCGACCGACATCGATACCTCTCCTCAATACAGCGCTCCGTGAAGAATGGACTGCCATTCCCCAGGAAACCTTCCAGCACTTGATTGAACGTGTTCCTGCGGGAGTCGAAGCTGTCATCAAGGCTAAGGGTGGGCTAGCACCATGAACTCCAGCATCACCTATGGATGGCGCCACTAACTGGTTAGCCGTTTTCAGCCAGGTGTCCGGATACTTTTAATCACATAGTCTGTTTGCAAAGTAGCTAAATCCAGGTGTACGGATACTTTTAATCACATAGTCTGTTTGCAAAGTAGCTAAATCTAATGAGGCCAAACTTGCACCGTCATATAAGTTTATTTTTTGTATCAATTGTATGCATCCTTATTGCTTTTAACCGAAAAGGTTTCGTTATAAGTATACTATTTCCGAAGCATGCCACTTACCGTTTCATTGATCTCGCTCCAGGACCTCTTCTTCCATTCACCATGGGCCCTACCGGTTCCTCGTCTTTATGAGTCTTTATCCTACCGTCCAGATATGGAGCCTCAGGATTCATTACGATAAAGCTGTCTATTTCTTTTTTGGTAAACAAAAACTTGCTTGAAATCTACTAGTAAAGTAATATTTAGCTTCTACTAACCCATTTTCTACGAATAAACTATTTACTTTGTCCACTTAATCATCTTTTTTCATAATAATGGCTGTATTCACCTTGTCCCCTTTCAGAACCAACGTATCATTTTCTTCCGGCTTCTGATTTACCTGTTTTAACACCTTCGATTCTCTGCTCTTCTTCCCAACTGATAATTTCTTTTGAATTATTTTAATCACCCTATGTGCTAAATTACACCCTTCCTGCCTCGACATTTTTAAACTATCGGCTAGATTTTTGGTTTCTGCCACTAATTTATTGATGTTTTCGTCGTTGCTATCGTCGGAATATTGTATTTAATTTTTTTTTTTTAGAAGAGTCATTTCCACATTGGAGAACTCTATATGTTAATATAGTTTTTAACCCGTGTACAAAATGTTTCATTGTTCTCATGACACGCATCCGCTCCATTTATAACGTCACCTTTCTATTTTACGAAATATAGTAATTTGTTTTCATGTGCCTTAAAAATCGCCTATTTCGTTTAAACAACTAACTCACTGATAGCGTCATATCCGTATTAAATCGAAGAGATAGTTTTAAGATACAATTGGCTAGGACCAGAGACGCAATTCTCAAACATTTTATGACAAATAGACGTAGTATCGTTGCTGCTGAGCATTAGGCTTTAAGTAAATATCATTGTTGATAGGGCATGGCAGCGACTTTCAGTCAGCAACTGCACCTCGGGAACGGTGGATGAATCGGCTTGTGATGTTTTATGTTGTACGGTTTGAGTTGACAATGCACGTGTGTAGCTTGTCTCTAAGTTGTGACGAGAGCTAATGGCACAAAAAAATTTTTAAGGTAGGTTGTAACTCAGGACGCCTGTAATCCTTATACGTCTGACGGTGTAAGGACGTTTGCGTTTGCTGGTTTTCTTGTTTTTAGCACTTGAAAATGTGATAATTTTGTCCCGAAACAAGGTGTGGCAGTCATCACAGCTAGGCTAAATATCCTCTATACTGCTTGAATAACCGTTGTATGATGGCTTCTATCAGTTACACTGATCTGTATTGGCATTGTCCACATCTGCTGCTGGAGCATCAGCTTCAGAATCACTTTTATCAGGAAACTCACTTACGTCACTTTCACTATCGCCTAGTTATAGAAGTGCTTGCTGTGCAGCGTCTTCCGTTTGTAAAGCGTCATTTCTACGTACAGTTTTCACATAGACGCACTTTACATTCAGCGACAGTAGCACTTACAAATGTGTACCCCAGGGTGACAGTGATCGTTCAGGATATATACTCTAAGAAGAAGAAGAAGAAGAAAAAGAAACACCCATCGTGCACCACGAAGAAATTATCCAAATGGGTTCAAAATGTTCAAATGGATCTGAGCACTATGGGACTTAACTGCTGTGGTCATCAGTCCCTTAGAACTTAGAACTACTTAAACCTAACTAACCTAAGAACATCACACACATCCATTTCCGAGGGAGGATTCGAACCTGCGACCGTAGCGGTCGTGCGGTTCCAAACTGTAGCGCCTAGAACCGCTCGGCCACCCCAGCCGGCTATCCAAATGGGACTGGAATCTGTAGATGCAATGTACATCCACAAACAAACAAATGACTGCAGTGTCTCAAACACTGGATTATTAATTCGAAAAATCGAGCATTACAAATTGAGCAAGTCGATATGAACTTGGTCCACCTTCGGCCCTTATGCAAGATTTATTCGGCTTGGCACTGACTGAAGTTCGATGTTCTGTTGAGGGCTACCATGCCAAATTCTGTCCAGTTGGCGCATTAGATCGTCAAAACGCAGAGCTGGCTAGAGGGTCCTGCCCATAATGCTCCAAACTTTCTCAACTGAGGAGAGATCCGATGACCTTGCTGGGCAAGTTAGGATTTGGCAAGCATGAAGACAAGCGGTAGAAACTCTCGCCGTGTATGGACGGACGTTATATTGCTCAAATGTATCCCAGGATTGCTCGCCATGAAGAGCTACAAAACGGGGTGTAGAACATCATCAACATATTGATGTGCTGGAAGGGTTCTGCAATGAAAAGAAATGGTACCTCAGACCATAATTCCTGATTTTCCGGCTTTGTGGAGGGTGACAGTCAGCTTGGTATTCCACAACTGTCCAGGGCGTCTCCAGACACGTCGACGTACTGAAATTTCATTGACTCGATCAGAATTGACAAGCTGCGACACTATAGCGAGTAAAACAGTGACCCGTATATACAGTAGGTTTCCTTTAATTTACTTCTATGGTCACAAATTTTTCGTTAACAGATTACCGGTTTCGGTCTATAATGACCATCATCAGGTCTTTGATTTTATAAAACAGATCGGATGATGGTCATTATAGACCGAAACCGGTAATCTGTTAACAAAAAATTTGTTACCATAGACATAAATTAAAGGAAACTTACTGGATTAGAATTGTCTTCAGTGGCGAGTCCCACTTCTATCTGAGCCCCGACAACCAGAGAAGAAGTGGTGGGATATTAGCCGGACTGTTGTCCGCCATACGACCCGACACTCAGGAGTTCTGGTCTGGGATGCCGTTTCCTTTCATACCAGCACCCGTCTGGTGGTCAACTGATGGACGCTTGCAGCACAGCCATAGGTGAACGAATTTCTAAGCCCCGTTTTGTTGCCCTTCATGGCAAGGCATCCTGGGCTTTCTTTCCAGCAGATAACGTTCGCCCGCACACGGAGACTTTCTGCTGCTTACCTTCATGTTTGCCAAACTCTAGCTTGGCCCGCAGGGTAGCAACATCTCTCCCGAATTGAGGACGTTTGGAGAATTATGGGCAGGACCCTCCAACGAGCTAGCGATTCTGACGAGCCAACGCGCCAGTTGGACAGAATGTGGTACCATACGCCTCAGAAGGACATCCAACAACTTTGATAAGTCAATGCCGAAAACTGCTTGTAAAAGGGGCAGAGGTGGACCAACGCGTTACTGACTTCCTCGATTTATAAGGCTCTTCCTCTCGAATAAATCATTCACATTTTTTTGAAATTTTAATTATTTGTTTGCCTGTAGATGTACTTCACATCTTCCGATTTCTGTCCCATTCCTGTAATTCCTCCGTGGTGCGACTTTTTTTAGTATATTTGTGTCAAATTAATTAAACAGGAACGTCTCCCAACTTTAAACATTCATACTGTACGAGATCTCACTGGATACTGAATTTACGTTTGTGGCAGCTGGTTGCGCATGTGTGGTGATGCATAGGCAGCAACATGCAAAAAACTGTAGGATTATCCTGACCATGGTGTCCACCTGCAGGGTTAAATTGGAAATTGGTGGTAAGGTCTTATGGGACCAAACTGCAGAGGTCATCGGTCCCTAAGCCTACACACTACTCAATCTAACTTAAACTAACTTGATCTATGGACAACACACACACACACCCATGTCCGAGGGAGGAGTCGAATCTCCGACGGGAAAAGCCGCACGGACCGTGACATGGCGCCTAAGACTGCGCGGCTGCCCCGCGCGGCCCTGCTTTTTGTGTTAATAACGAAAATGAACAGTGGCAGCAGACGCGCGTACTGTTGCTGAATGTCCAGTCGTGACAGAGGAGCCCCAGGGTCGCAGCTTGTCCCAGTTTTCCGGGACAAATGGTTCAAATGGCTCTGAGCACTATGGGACTTAACTTCTGAGGTCATCAGTGCCCTAGAATGTAGAACTACTTAAACCTAACTAACCTAAGGACATCACACACATCCATGCCAGAGGCAGCATTTGAACCTGCGACCGTAGCGGTCGTCTGGTTCCAGACTGTAGCGCCTAGAACTGCTCGGCCACTCCAAAGAGAGGGTGTTCATTCCAAGATTCAGAAGAATCATTCTTCATAAAACGAGGGAGAAGTGAGTACGAAATATAATGGTTAGTTCGTGTCATGTTTGCATTGCACAAAGGGGTAGAGCAGATATTAACCACCATTTAGATAGAGTAACGCATAAATAAAATGTGTCCTCTTCAGGCACTTAAAAATGGACAGTTATTTTGTTTCATATTCATTTAAACAAGGTAAATTAGTGACTGCAGCGAAATTAGCATTGTGCTATCATAGCACTGGTAGCATTAGTAAGGAAAGATTGGTTGGTATTGGGGGAGGGAACCAACCACCGTGGTCGTCGGTCCCAGTGGATTAGGGAACGATGGGGTAGGAAGTCGGCGTGCTCTTGCAAAGGAACCATCCCGGCATTTGCCTGAAGCGATTTCGGAAAATCACGGAAAACCTAAATCAGGATGGCCGGACGCGGGTTTGAATCATCGTCCTCCCGAATGCGAGTCCAGTGTGCTAACCACTGCGCCACAGCGATCGGTAATGTACCATCATATTGTTAAAAATCACAGTCTTTGAAATCAGTGCCTGTACGTCTAGGCTAAGATCCAAATGATTAAATGACTGCGAAACAGCAAAAAATATGGCAGAACAAAATCAACAGCAACTGTGAAATCAATGTTACCTTGCGGCATTGTCAAATAAATATGTAATGATCCTTCAAAGGCTCTGAGCACTATAGGACTTAACATCTGAGGTCATTAGTCCCCTAGAACTTAGAACTACTTAAACTTAACTAACCTAAGGACATCACACACATCCATGCCCGAGGCAGGATTCGAACCTGCGACCGTAGCGGTGGCGCAGTTCCAGACTGAAGTGCCTAGAACCGCTCGGCCACACCAGCCGGCTCCTTCAAAGGTCCGTTATTTGGGTATAGCTACACACGGTAGTAATCACAAAGCCAACAAAGTATTTCCATTAATTAATTTACTTTTATAAGGTTTAGGGAGGTGTCCCCGCTTTTTCCGGTTTCTGCTTCCTAAATTACGTTCATTTTTAGTCATCCTCAGAGAAGTATTCCGGTTTGTCAGACAGAAAATATGGCAACCCTAGGCAGAGCGCCCGCTGGCTGAACACCTGACAGCAGGTGTTACAGAGGCTGCTAGGACATAGCGACAGGTACTGTAGCTGCTTCTGTCCCACTCGTCTGCCTGCACCGCGCCTCTGCCACGTTATGCGGTGCCTGCTTTATAGACGGCGGTCCCCCGCTGCTCCGCCTTTGGTCTTGTCTCTGCTTCGTTTTGTGCGCGCCGGGTTTTATCGCGGACTTCTCACGCTTCCTAAACGGAATCGTTACAAAACACGCCACTCTGCATCTTCCCTGTCTCATCCATTAATCCTACTTGACATCGCTCCTCTCTCCACTGAGCGCGTACTACGTGAGATACCAATGAAGTGAAAGTCCAGAACTAGTTCACCTCGGGGGCACTAGACACGCAGCATTACTTCGTTGAGATATCTGCACATATGCTGACGTTGAGAAGAACTGCATTCAGTTACTGGAGACAACCTTAATTTGACTTCAAGAATACTGCGGATTAAGCATCTTTTGTTTTCGAAAGAATGACGTTGCACAATATTCGTCGACAAGGAGACACCCAGCCACGTGACCCAAAGATTCCGCCTATTTCGACGAGTTTCGACGTAATAGTTGTGTGACACCCGAAAGTGATTCCTCTGACTGTGCCTCCGTTACATAAGAAATCAGGGACAATGATCATGATTCAAGAACAGTTTCGAACATGGTGCAGTCGTTCGAACGCCCAAAAAATTGTTTTGTTTGCACAATTCAGCCTGCTTACTTTGATCTGCTACAGATCTAACTAAGGGAGTAACCTTTCTACGGCGAGGACCGTGGCAAAATGGTATAGCGCCCCATTTAGATCACAGTAATGGAACGTCCATTAATTACGTGAAAGGTTTGCTTTCAATTGTGGTCGCACCCTCCCTCACCCGCCTCCTTGGTGAGATTTGGTGAGACGTGGAAACACCCTCCCGCCTTCTTCCCCCACTCATGTGGCAACCAACGATTTTTTTATTCGTCTAAAACACTGATTAAAACACTTAAGTAAAACTATATTTTATTTAGAAAGTGTATTATACAGTGTTTTAACACGTGATTAAAAACAGTATTTTAAAAATGCTAATCCTGAGTGCTGTTCGCACAGACAGACTGAGACAGAGGGACAAAATCGCTTCTCCTTTACTTACTTCGCAGATGACAGACAGCATTGCCTGTAACTTCCTTTGAATTCTACGTCCGCCCCCGGTAGCTGAGCCGTCAGCGCGACAGAATGTCAATCCTAAGGGCCCGGGTTCGATTCCCGACTGGGTGGGAGATTTTCTCCGCTCAGGTCGGAAGACGCTGATGTGGCGAGAAATCCAAAGACTTGCATCCGGCGAACGGTCTACCCGACGGGAGGCCCTAGTCACACGACAGTTACATTTTAACTTTATTGTTTTGTAGCTTTTCAGTATCTTGATTGGTTGATTTGGAGGAAGCGGCCAAATAGTGAGGTCATTGGTCCCATCGGATTAGAGAAGGATGGGGAAGGAAGTCGGCCGTGCCGTTTCAAAGCAACCATCCCGGTATTTGCCTGAAACCATTTAAGGAAATCACAGAAAATCTAAATCAGGGTGGCTGAACACGTGTTTGAACCGTCGTCCTCATGTGAGTCCAGTGTGCTAACCACCGCGCAAGCTCGCTCCGTATCATGACACACATGATTACTGAGAGAATTCTTGTAGGCGAACGCCAGCTTAGCTTTCCCCCCACAAACGATTAACTTCTTGCCCACACCTGTGTTCGACTCGTTGACACTCTGCTTAAAATAGGTACTGTCAAATTATTGACAGAACTGCATGTTGAACACATATCTGCTTTATATGTGGTGCAGAATGCCACGACGGACGCACTGACTTATATGCAGTGATTTCGATCGGGGCGACAGAGAACTACTCGAATAAACTCTAACACTGTGTGGTACTTGTTTCTCTTTGGGTAATCCCAGGTATCCACACGCGGGAAGCATGTGATTCTGAGAGGCCATAAGGACGATGGGGGTGGGGGAGGGGGGGGGGGGAGCACTTTAATATGGACCATTATAATAATGTATATTCTCTGAATTAAAAAGTTGACGTGAGATTTTCGTTGCCCCTCCCCGCTTTCCCCGCTATAAATAAGATTTAGTGGTATTTCTATGGAGACCTTCCCTCATGCTGAGCTCACGTAGCTCATGGACGTCCCATAATGTTCAGAGCAGATGATGTAAAATCGCATTTCTTAAAATATTTTCCGGGGACACTTTCAATAAGATGTCTGAATGTCTCTGGAAGAAGTGCAACCTGTTCTCCCTCAATAGCTGAAAGTCGAGATGGTACAGATGTTGGACACTGGGATCAGAAGGGAAGTAAATGTTCTAAATCATCTCAAATGTGTCCCATTGGGCAGATGCTGTTTTATGACAGGGTGTAATGTCAGGCTGATATAAATAGTCATAGTCTGTGAACTGGTCCTCTGCTGCATGCAGTATACACGAATAAAAATGTCTCCATATCTTCTGAATATGAGTGCAATTGTTATGGCGTAAAGTCAAGCGCTGGTCTGAAACGTTAGAGCAGAGAGGGATGTGAAGAAGATATCAACCAATTGCACTCTGACCGACCCCTCTCCAGGACAACAATGCGACGGTAGCGCCTCTGCACGAAGAGGACAAAAGTGCCATGCCGACTGGTCGTGGCCCAGTTCTACAGAAGCGTCAAGACCGGCGATCTGGATAGCAGCATCCACTGTATTACTTCACTTGTATTGGGATCGTTACAATGAAAGACAATGATTACATTGCATTTCGCCCTTTGCTTGCAACACATTTATGTATTTCTCAAAGTTTTGTCACTGACTCATTTCGTAATAAAACTCTTTAATGCTATTTGCTTGAATTGTTTTCTAGCGATCCGAGAAGCAGGTTTCCTAGACACCCCATCTTTGACAGCTAGGCTGGATATAACATCAATAATGGAACCATGCTATAACCATGACAAACAGTCCCAGACCGTGAAATTACTTCCTTTGCACTTCATTGTTGGCACTACACTTGACGTCTGACAGCCTTCTCCAGGAATTCAAAAAACCCAAACACCTCCATCGATTTGACACGGGCTACAGCATGCGATTAATCACTCATAATCACTCGATCCCATTGTCCAATAACATTGCCCTTAACATCACCACAACTGTTGATTTTCAATGACCACGGAAATGTGTATGACTTGTGGGGAGTTAAAACTTTGTACCTCATCCTTTTTGGCTCCCTATGCACACTAATTGTGCTAGCTCAATTGCTGGCAGCACTTTGTAATTCACAAGTGATTCCTCTCCCTGACTTCACGTGATATTTTTACAGCCACCTTCCGCAGTGCTGGATGAATCTTGTCTGTCAGTACGTGAGGTCTATCTGGTCTTGATTCAGTTGTTGTTCCTTTGTTTTTCCTCTTCACAGTCACATCCCAACAGTCGAATTCACCACCTGTAGAAGGACTGAAATGCCCCTAGTGAATTTGTTAAAATATCCAACCACTAGGTTGGAAGTCGCTGAACACTCCAGAACGACCCAGTTTCCAGCTGATGTTTCTCTACTGATAACATGGTACTCCCCGTCTCTTTTCTTAGTTGCGGATGCGCGTATCGTGACGTTAATGGTGAATTTCGCATTAAAGAAGAGTGTCGGATACTTTTGATTAGATAGTGTAATCAAATTACAGTTTTAAAGAGGGAACCTTCATTGTAAAGAAGAAAAAAGTCATCAGCATACCGGGCTACAAACCTTGAAGTACCGTGTTTGATCGTCCACACTGATTTACATATTTTTGTGAATTTTATTCATAACGGATGCAGCTGAAGTATGTGATTTCTCATTTATAGCAATGGTAGTCAACTTGGTCCGTACCGAACACTGGTTGGCGTTCCACTTTTCATGATAGGAGGTGGTGACAGGTGTTTTGAAAATACTTTCATTGGGTTTTCATAAAATTTTGACGCGAAAGTATTTCGTAAGCAATTATCCTTATATGCTTCAACTTTCTGTAATTATGTTTTATAAATATTATGAAGTTACGTTACTTCCCTTCATTATAAAACCCCATTACGGTGGAACCAGTGGGCGACTACAAAATTTTGCTGCTAACAGAGACACGAAAGTTGGCGGTAGGCGGAAAAGGTTGGCTACCCCTGCTTTATAGCTTGTAGAATAAAAACCGCTACCAGTCACAATAGAAGATGATTTTATCCAATGCATCACTGGTTTCGGGCTTGTGTCCATCTCTCGATGGTTTACGTTCAATTGCGTGTTTCAGTGCTCAGTGTTGGGTATCGTTGTTTAAATAAAAACAAATAATGTAATGATTACTGAGTACACCTAACTGAAACAGCTGGAAGTTGCTAGGCGACATATTGTTGTAAAATACTATAGTACTTATTGAAGTGTTGGCAGAAGAGCCAACACCGTGTTGCTAGAGGAGGCCGAAATGCACGCTTTTCAGCTCACGCAGATTGGCGTGAGGTCTGGAACAAGGTAAAGTAATTATCCTATAAAGAAAAGAACGTAGTTCTTGGAATACTTAACTTTAATCCACAATTGGAGAACATCGCTCTTGTTTAGACATTATTATAATACACTCCTGGAAATTGAAATAAGAACACCGTGAATTCATTGTCCCAGGAAGGGGAAACTTTATTGACACATTCCTGGGGTCAGATAAATCACATGATCACACTGACAGAACCACAGGCACATAGACACAGGCAACAGAGCATGCACAATGTCGGCACTAGTACAGTGTATATCCACCTTGCGCAGCAATGCAGGCTGCTATTCTCCCATGGAGACGATCGTAGAGATGCTGGATGTAGTCCTGTGGAACGGCTTGCCATGCCATTTCCACCTGGCGCCTCAGTTGGACCAGCGTTCGTGCTGGACGTGCAGACCGCGTGAGACGACGCTTCATCCAGTCCCAAACATGCTCAATGGGCGACAGATCCGGAGATCTTGCTGGCCAGGGTAGTTGACTTACACCTTCTAGAGCACGTTGGGTGGCACGGGATACATGCGGACGTGCATTGTCCTGTTGGAACAGCAAGTTACCTTGCCGGTCTAGGAATGGTAGAACGATGGGTTCGATGACGGTTTGGATGTACCGTGCACTATTCAGTGTCCCCTCGACGATCACCAGTGGTGTACGACCAGTGTAGGAGATCGCTCCCCACACCATGATGCCGGGTGTTGGCCCTGTGTGCCTCGGTCGTATGCAGTCCTGATTGTGGCGCTCACCTGCACGGCGCCTAACACGCATACAACCATCATTGGCACCAAGGAAGAAGCGACTCTCATCGCTGAAGACGACACGTCTCCATTCGTCCCTCCATTCACGCCTGTCGCGACACCACTGGAGGCGGGCTGCACGATGTTGGGGCGTGAGCGGAAGACGGCCTAACGGTGTGCGGGACCGTAGCCCAGCTTCATGGAGACGGTTGCGAATGGTCCTCGCCGATACCCCAGGAGCAACAGTGTCCCTAATTTGCTGGGAAGTGGCGGTGCGGTCCCCTACGGCACTACGTAGGATCCTACGGTCTTGGCGTGCATCCGTGCGTCGCTGCGGTCCGGTCCCAGGTCGACGGGCACGTGCACCTTCCGCCGACCACTGGCGACAACATCGATGTACTGTGGAGACCTCACGCCCCACGTGTTGAGCAATTCGGCGGTACGTCCACCCGGCCTCCCGCATGCCCACTATACGCCCTCGCTCAAAGTCCGTCAACTGCACATACGGTTCACGTCCACGCTGTCGCGGCATGCTACCAGTGTTAAAGACTGCGATGGAGCTCCGTATGCCACGGCAAACTGGCTGACACTGACGGCGGCGGTGCACAAATGCTGCGCAGCTAGCGCCATTCGACGGCCAACACGGCGGTTCCTGGTGTGTCCGCTGTGCCGTGCGTGTGATCATTGCTTGTAGAGCCCTCTCGCAGTGTCCGGAGCAAGTATGGTGGGTCTGACACACCGGTGTCAATGTGTTCTTTTTTCCATTTCCAGGAGTGTATAAACTGGTAATGGCGCCTTGCTAGGCCGTAGCAAATGACGTAGCTGAAGGCTATGCTAACTATCGTCTCGGCAAATGAGAGCGTATTTGTCAGTGAACCATTCCTAGCAATGTCGGCTGTACAACTGGGGCGAGTGCTAGGAAGTCTCTTTAGACCTGCCGTGTGGTGGCACTCGGTCTGCAATCACTGACAGTGGCGACACGCGGGTCCGACGCATACTAACGGACCGCGGCCGATTTAAAGGCTACCACCTAGCAAGTGTGGTGTCTGGCGGTGACACCACACATATATGTCATTTTCACAGTACATTCATCTCATTTTTTACAAAAGTATCTAATTTTTTTTTTACACTTTAAATATTGGTGCTTACATGTTATGCATTTGACACAGCAGATGTTAGTAACTTCAGAAGCACATACATTCACAACATCTAAAGTATTAAAATAGGGGGTTTGGTCAAAGATCTTAAATCTAAGAAATTCAAAGGTGTTACGTATTCAGGAACATAACAGATACTACAGCTCATGAAAGTGAAATTGTTACACTATTATGGAACCATACATTCATAATACAGAGAATGATTGCTGACAAATTATATAACGTTGTAATCACTGCCAATTTATTTATTTACTTATTAATAGTTGTGAGGGACAGTGGCTGACATTTTCGTTTTTAAAAATTTTGTTAAGTATGTACATAGACGACTTGTTTGTCGGGTTTACTTGTTCATTGGCCAGCCGGAGTGGTCGTGAGGTTCTAGGCGCTACAGTCTGGAACCGCGAGACCGCTACGGTCGCAGGTTCGAATCCTGCCTCGGGCATCGATGTGTGTGATGTCCTTAGGTTAGTTAGGTTTAAGTAGTTCTACGTTCTATTGGACATGACCTCAGAAGTTGAGTCCCATAGTGCTCAGAGCCATTTGAACCAACTTGTTCACTGAGAATGAGGTGTGCTGAGTTGGAGGTATGCATGCAAATCGCAAGCTCTTCAAGAAGATTCATTTTCTTTCCTTTGCTGACAGTGTGTAGTATCTGCGGCTTGTCTTTGGTGGTTGTAGCTGAGTGGCCATGTTCTTTCATTTGTGATGCAAAAGTGGCTTTATCAAAGTTATTTAGCCAGATGGCGCCCACGTGTTCCTGTTACCTCATAGTGAAACTCCTTCCTTTCTCGCCTGTGTAGAACTGTGGGCAGTTGTTACATGAAAGTTTGTAAAAACCTGATTTGTTGTGACATTGGCTGTTTCTCTTACCGCATTGAATGATGTGCTGTTTTGTATGTTTGTTAGTGTGAATACCACAGTCACGAAAAATGTCAGAAAGTTGCTATGAAATGTTTCCCATAAAGTAGACGAGAGCCAGTGTGCGTATTTGTTTTTGTGAACCTGGTTTAGGAGGACTGCATTGTTTGTTTTTGATTTTGTTGTTAAGTTTATTAGTGATATCTGGGTTGTACACATTAATGTGTGCAATTCCTTCCACGATGTCAATTTCTTTTTGTTCACCAAGAGGACTGAGTGGACTTTGTGCATATAATAAGCATATATCGGAAGAATGCCTTTTTGTGGTGTAATGAGTCACAGGAAGAGTTGTTAGTCGCGACGTCACTGGTGGCAGGTTTTTATTAAATTTGGAAGGTATGTTTGTTATTTATGCTAGAGATTGTAAGATAAAGAAGATTAATTCCTTTATCTACTTGATGTTCTACAGTGAAGTAAACGTTGTTATGCATGCTACTGAAAGCATTTTTATGCTTTTCAGTCCCATCTGCTGTATCATTTTATAGGATAATACCCTTCATAATACCCACCGTACTAAATTATTTTATCTTTTAGATTTTCCATTTGATTAACGGAAATACCTGCAAGGATTCCTGCCAAGCTGCTGCCCTTTACCGGACCATCTTCTCGCTTGTGAATTTTGTTCTTAAAAGACAGGATTAGTTCTAGCAGTAAAAGACAGGATTAGTTCTAGCAGTTCAATGAAATATGTCGTAGCCTTGGATAAATTTTTGTGCTTTAATGGATGCATTTATTTATTTAGACTGTGTCATGAAAAGGTACGTTGGTGTAAATGTTTACCACATCCAATGAAGCAAATTTGGTACACTATGGTATTGATATGTCGTTGATACCTTTCGTAAGATCATACCTATTCTTAATGGAGAAATTCGTTTTAACAGTATTAAAACAACTGAAGATATTTTTTAGCCTCTTGCTGATAAAATTTTCTGGACTCTTTCTTGTGTTAACTATAGGACATATAGCACAGTTAGTCTTATAAATTTCCAGTTAACAACTGGACAAAGCATTTTAGGACAGCCGAGTCAGATATCAGGATATCAGAAAGCAGTTTCCTTAGCTGGGCATAAAATTTGGATGTGGGATAAGTCTGTATTTCATGTATGCTGTTTTTATGAAAGAATTCCCAAGTTTTGTTGGTATTTTTTGTAAATTTGTGGCAAGATCTTATGAGACCAAACTGCTTAGGTCATCGGTCCTTAAGCTTACACACTACTTAAACTGACTTACTATGGACAACACACACACCCATGCCCAAGGGAGGACTCGAAACTCCGACGGGGGGAGTCATGCGGACCATGACAAGATGCGGCTACCCCGGGCGGCAATATTCAGATTCACACGTAATAGTAGCTGATTTCCCTTTGTCAGACTTTGCCACCAGACGTTTGTTTGCAGACAGTTTTCTATTAATATTTTGAGCAGCTTAGAGTCAGTTTTTTCATAGTTGTGTACCTTTTGGTTTTGTAGGTTTTTGTGTATGATACTGTTGACTTTAAGCCCTATACTAATCTGTTGATCACCGTTTTTGTAGCCAAGTTACATGCCATTTTAGAGCAGACAATTAAGTCCTTGATACTGTTGCTATTGAACAACGCTGGAATGGCAGTATTAATCATCACCGACGGTGTCTGTTCTTTCTGCCTTCACCGAAAGGACAGACAGCACATACATATATAAATAGTGTGAGACAGCCAATGATCGTATCACTGCAGATAAATAAACGCGCCCAAACGCCTACAGGGATCAGCGGTCGCTACGGGTAGCGAGGATAATGGGTCGAAGCACTACATCAGTAGTGTGTTGATAAGTTGGGAATTTGGGTCGGTCATGGACCGGGTCCGGATAGCCGAGGCTGTTGAAGTGACTGTTCGTGAGAAACGGAAATACCCGGGTTCGAGTCCCGGTCTGACACAAATTTTAACTTTCCCTATTGTTTTCTTTTAATTCTCACTACAAGCTAATGTCACTATTCCTTTGATTAATTTCTCAATACTCCAGTCAGATCGCCGAAGTTAAGCGCTGTCGGGTATGGCTAGCACTTGGATGAGTGAGCGACCGGTCTGTCGAGTGCTGCTGGTGAGCAGGATGCATTCAGTCCTTGTGAGGCAAGTTGAGGAGCTACTTGATTCAGAAGTAGAGTTTCCGGTCTCAAAAACTGATAGTGGGTGGGAGAGTGGTGTGCTGACCACACGCCCCTCCATGTCTGTATCCAGTGACGCATATAGGCGCAGGATGACACGGCGGTCGATCAGCACCGCTGGGGGTCTTCCGAGAGCAGTTCGAACTGAGTTTGGTTTTATTTCGTGAAAACAACGTTGACTTCCCCCCCCCCCCCCCCCCCGATTCCTCTTTACGTTCACGAAGAATCTCTGTAAGATACGTGTGATGATAGAATGTACCAATAACAAATCTAACAGCAACCTCCCTTGTAGATGAGATACACTATTGTAAAACTCTCCCAATACCCCTAAGTCGACCATTCGTGTTCCATACCGCGGCATTACGTGCTCCTTCCAAATCATATCTCTTCTCAACGTTATGCTGAGATATTTAATCGACATTAATGTGTCAAACAGCACATCACAACTGCAGTATTCGAAAATCAAATGTTATATAGCAGTATTCGTACGTCTTGTCTTCGTGAATTTCTCTTGTAAATGCACCAGAGAGGCAGGTCTGACATTGCGCTTGATAATGGAAGAAAGACTGAAGAAAAATCAAGACACGCTCATTGGATTTTTCTACCGAGAAAAAGCTTTCCACAGTGTAAAACGGACAAGATATTCGAAATTCTGAAAAAAATGAGAGTAAGGTATAGAAAAATACTGGTAATATACAATATGTAAAAGAATCGAGAGGGATCAATAAGACTGGAAGAGCAAGAACGAAGTGCTCGGATTAAAAAGGATGTAAGGCAGGGATGCAGTCTTTGGCCCATACCGTTCAGTCTGTACATAGAAGAAGCAATGGCGGAAATATAAGGAAGATTGAAGAGTGGATTTTAAAATCAGAAGGAAAGAACATCAATGATAAGATTAAGTGATGACATTGCTACCCTCACTGAAAGTGAAAAACAATTACAGGGTTTGTATGGAATAATCAGTCTAATGAGTACAGAATATGGATTGAGAGTACACCGAAAAAAGACAAAAGTAAAGGGAAGCAGAAGAAATAAGAATAGCAAGTAACTTAACATCAGATGTAGACGAAGTTTAGGTATTGTCCCTCCTTGGAAGCATAATAACCCGTAATGGACGAAGCAAGAAGGATCTAAAAAGCAGACTAGCACAGGCAAAAACGGCATTCCTGGCAAAGAATAGTCTACATAGACCATAATTTTGGTAAGAAATTTCTGAGAATGTACGTTTGGATCACAGCATCGTATGGTAGCGAATTACTAACAGTGGTAAAACCAGAACAGTAGAGAATCAAAGCTTTTGGCATGTAGTGTTACAGAAGAATGTTGAAAATAGGAGGCCTGATGAGATAAGGAATGAGGAGGTTCTCCGCAGAATCGGCGAAGAAAGGAACATACGTAAACCACCTACGAGAGAAAGTGACAGGATGATAGGACATATGTTAAGATGTTACACAAGAATGTGGAAAATTATGAGGACTAATAAGGAATGAGGAAGTTCTTCGTAGAATAGGCGAAGAAAGAAATATATGGGAAGGACTGACGAGAAGAAGGGCAGGATGACAGGACATGTGTTAAGACATAAGGAATTAATCTTTCTTATACTAGAGGGAGCTATATTTGGTAAAAATTGGGGGAAGACAGAGACCCGAAGAAAAGTTCTTCCTATGTACACGAATTCCACCACGTGTCTCATATTCCTGTATGTGAATACTTACAATTTCTTTCATACAAACTTCCTCCATTCGCTTTCTTTCGAATTAATCCAAGGATAACAGAGCATGGTTCAAAAATGGTTCAAATGGCTCTGAGCACTATGGGACTTAACATCTGAGATCATCAGTCCCCTAGAACTTAGAACTACTTAAACCTAACTAACCTAAGGACATCACACACATCCATGCTAGAGGCAGGATTCGAACCTGCGACCGTAGCGGTCGCGCGGTTCCAGACTGAAGCGCCTAGAACCGCTCGGCCACACCGGCCGGCAACAGAGCATGAAAGCACAGCGTTAGCAATTATCTTCCACAAGAATTTCATAGCACCGCAGGTACTTGAGCGACACGCGGCAGCGAAGATGGAGACATGTTAGAAACTTATTGATTCACCATTATAGCTCATAGACTGACAGGTTATCAAGTAGTGTAGGTCACAACTAATATATAAGGATCACATCATTACACTTCAAGCAGTGTAGTACGATGCTTGGAGTCAAACTTCTCACTTAAATATCATTCCTGTTACTTCCGAATAGACTGCCTTTTCCATTGCATTTCGTAAAGTTTACTCATCTCCGAAACCCGATCATAAAGTCAGATTGCATTCTGAAGGAGTCACGGTCAGTATCTGGGAGTATATTTCAGGACAGAAACCAGGTTCATAAACAATTATCAACAGTCAGGTTTAGTTTCAAAACGATTGGCCGGTTATCACTGTTTATTGGCAATATATGCGCAATGAATTTGACCATGGACACCAAGGTAGCAGGTTCTCGCAAAATGTAGGTGCGACTGCGTCACCAGGACGTGATGAAAAGCGTCAAGTGAACTTTGACACAGAAGAGATGGAGCACTCTATCCGCAAAACCTATCTGAAATAAAAACCTAAAAAGCACAAATGTAGACAGTCGACCGACCTTCATTTAAAAAAATACACAGTTTTTGTACCGCCAATAGGGCGTGACCTACACTTCCTGATCGTTGGACCTTGCGCCGAAGTTAAAACTCTTTTTTTGGGCGTCAATCAGTCAGACGGGCTTGCTAAGTCCCTCCCGTTCCTAGATTTTTAACGAAACTGCAGTCTATGTGTACACACCAGATACCGCCAGATGACTGATACAACGCTGCATCGATGAAGTATGCATTGCAATCATCTATAACTTCCACATTTCACACAAAACCAACCGATTTCAATAAGACAGTCAGAAAGGATCCAGGAGCGTAATTTAGAGTAGTCGACTGCCTCCACCATCAACAACCTTTCTCTTCTTCACATTAGGATTAAAAAGGACATCAGTTTGCAAAGTTAACTTTGTCTATCCCCTTCTCTTATAGTTTTTTTTTCAGTTTTATTCTTTGCAGAAAAGAACGTTAGATTCGCAGATTGAAGCAATGAGTTGCTGCAATCATGCAGGAACTCCAAGGAAAACAGCTATTAAACGTAATAATGCCGTCTGACATTCACCTAGTGAAAGTACTATGTCACACATATTATCCCAGCCGTGGGTGGTCGAGCGAGAGACTGATCTAAGCAACGCTGTCCATGTTAGACATATATTCAGACCGAATTAAATGGAGTTTTTCTCTTACACCACACGCAACGTAACCTACTATGAGGGCATGAAGGCGTACTGAAAACTGCAGTAGGTAGATACTATCGGAGTTCAGATGTACCATGCCCTGGGCGCTGTTTCTTGTTGTCTCATTTTTTTATGGAATTTAAGATTGGATGCTGTGAGACCTGTCTTCGGAGTACAAAATACTGCACAAATGTACTTGGAGAGCCATTTTACGGTGTACTGCACAATATTTTGCTACGTTTAAAAGTACTGAGTTTTAGTGTAAATCAACAGTGTGGATGGCAAAATATGGATCACGTCATTCTTGACAAAAAGAATGTTAGAGCTTCTTATATAACTCAGTTCACCCATTTTTGCACTTCGCGTTATTGAAAGCTTTGGAGAGAGGCAAGTTAGTAAGTTACCATACATCACTTTTTCGTTGAGTAATGTCATATGGAATCGTAATTTGGGACATCTTTATCGCACAGAAACGTATTGTAAGAATAATATGCGATGCTTACCTCGATCATCTTGCAGAGGACCGTTTATGGAATTAGGTATTTTTAAGACACCATTATAGTACACATATTCTGTTATGACATTAGTTGTAATAATATCTGTTAGAGTTTAGAATGAATCATAAATCAGGGTACGCAGCACAGTTGGCCACTAAGGAGTTCAGAAAGAAGAAAAGAAGACAAAACTTGCAAAAAGATCAAGAGGATGATATACAGAGTGGTGCAGGGTGCTTCTGAGTGACTAAAAATAAAAATATCAGTATATATCAAGTGCGTTACAGGCTTCTGAATCTTTAGAAGCCGTTCCTGAAAATTTACATTTTCTGTTGCATTATTCCATAAATCTCAGAAACCACTTCGAGTTGAGTATTCAAATTTTCAGGGAGTAATAACATGAGTCTGCTGAAATAAAAGGAGAACATAATGTCATGTATAATGACAATTATTTAGGATAACGTACAAAACAGTACACAAAATTTTTAACCGTGCAATTAAAAAATTGTATTCCCGAAAGCAGTGGCTGAAATGAGATTATTGTAGTTCAGTAGACTCAGAACATACAGTTTTACGTCCTGTAAAAGTTTCATGACAATGGCTACATTGGTTCCTGAAATACAGGGAAGCCAAGTCACTAAATTTAACATTGTCTGGATAGGGCGTTCCAACTCCTCTTAAATGATCAGCATGCAGCCATATTTAAAGAGCAATTAAGTTAACATTCTGTAGAATGGCACGTTCCACATCATTACGATATATCGTGCAGAGTGACCGATGGAATATGTAAATGTACGCTGCTGGCCACCGTAAATGCAACACCCTGAAGGAAGCATCCGAATCAAGTGAAATTTACACCATGGGTTTGCAGCGATGAGATATGCAACTGATTAGAATTTCAGCACAGACGCACATCACGCGCGCCTGTGGCGCCACCTCATAGCGCCATTTAAGGTTTGGCGATTTCGACGAGTTTACGTTCGGCACGTGTGTTTACCTTGTGATTGTTTCACACGACGATCAGTTATGCCTCATAGACAACAGCGAAGATCTTTTGATCAAGTATCCGAGTTCGACAGAGGAAGGATAGTGGCTTACCGAGATTGTGGATTATCATACAGAGAAATCGCTAGTCGTGTTGGACGAAACCAAACAACTGTAATGCGGATATGTGACCGTTGGATGCAGGAGGGTACGACGGACCGACGTGGTCGATCGCATTCACCTCGGTGCACCACTGCACGTGCTGATAGGCAAATTGTGCGCATGGCAGTGACGGATCGCTCAGTGACATACCGAACCATAGCACAGCGCATTGTGTCTGTAACGCATCATCCAGTGTCTGCGCGTACCATTCGACGCCGTTTACAGCAGAGTGGTCTGTCCGCAAGTCGTCCATTGCTTCGTCTACCATTGACGCAGAACCACAGACGTGTCCGTCGCCAATGGTGTGATGACAGACGGATGTGGACGGCAGAATGGAATGACGTTGTCTTTACTGACGAGTCACGCTTCTGTCTGCAGCACCACGATGGTCGGATTCGAGTGTGGAGACACCTTGGAGAGAGGATGCTGGACAGCTGCATTATGCACCGCCACACTGGTCTTGCACCGGGTATTATGGTATGGGGAGGTATTGGATATTACTCTCGCACGCCTCTAGTACGCATTGCCGGTACTTTAAATAGCCGGCGCTACATATCAGAGGTGCTGGAGCCAGTTGTCCTTCCTTACCTTCAGGGCTCGGCCACAGCCATATTTCAACTGGATAATGCGCGACCACACGTGGCACGCATTGTCCTAAGGTTCTTCGTCAATAACCAGATTGAATTGCTTCCCTGGCCGGCTCGCTCTCCGGATCTTTCGCCGATAGAAAACATGTGGTCCATGGTTGCTCAACGAGTGACCCAGATTACATCCCCAGCTGCCACACCAGATGATCTTTGGCAACATGTGGAAGCTGCTTGGGCTGCTGTACCCCAGGAACACATCCAACGTCTCTTTGACTCAATGCCGAGACGTGTGGCAGCGGTGATCTCCAACAATGGCGGCTACTCTGGCTCCTGATTCTGGCAGGAACCACATGTCACAGACGTCTGTAAACGTAATCATTTGATACTTGGTCAACATGTTATCTACAAAATAAATATTGTTGTGCTACCTCTTGTCTTTCTTGGTGTTGCATTTACGGTGGCCAGCAGTGTATAATGCAATCTGACGTTGGTTCATTTCTTTGACTAAGAGAAGGTACTATGCAGTAGACTCCAACAGTACAGAGATCTAGTCGATGTAAGAGAATTTCGGATATTAAGAACAGAGAAACCGACAGACGAAACTGTCAGTCAGACTCTAAATTGACACCCAGTGGAGGATAGATCTGCAAATGGTGTAATCATAAATACAGCAGAAACTTTTCATAACCTCACAGTGTCTACCATGTTTTGTAGAATGAAACAAATAAGATGCCAACGAAAGCTCTGAGTCCCAGAGATTATTCCAGAGAGAGGTAGGCATATAAATAATAGTGATCGAAAAAGAATGTCAACGCGACCCTGTACTTGACGTTTAGTTCTGGTCATACAGATCTGGCAATTGTTAATCTGATCTCGGCAAGAATAAGAGTCATTCATCTCTGAATGCAATCTAACTGTATTGCGGAACTATGTTAGCCTTCATAGTAGGTTATGTTGCTGGTGTCTGGGTCCGTAACTACTAGGTACAGACACGTACAAGAATGACAGGAGGATACTACAGTGATTTACATATGTATGTAGGACCACCTCCAAACCTTGTCACTCGGAAGCACAGGCTATGAAATGGAATTCCAGCAGGTCAGGAACATCAAGCAAAGAGAAAATTCTGAAAAGGAAATCATTTCGAGAATGATGCGAAAATAGATGGAAGATTTGAATGTAGTTACAGCAGAAAGAAACGTATGCTCTATCCCAACATGAGAATAAGACTTCAAATGTACATTCACTCGCCAATCTGTATGACGTATTTTTTATGGGGCATGGACCTTACACCACAGATCTTCACGGAATAGGACGGAGAACTAATTGGGGCTGTGAAAACGTGCATCGTTGAACAAACTGTACTGTGTTCCTTTTAGAAATGTCACAAAATGCAAAATAGCTGTAACTATGAAAAAAGCAATGTACAAATTTTAGCGAGGCACAATTTGTAATAACTTAAGAAATATGTTGTACATGATGATTTTGCATTTTACCATAAGTTCAGTATGCTTCAAACGTTTTTTCAATACGTGTCCTTCAGTGCTACGTACCTCTGATTGAAATAATTTAACGCCTATGTCTTTTGATATGTATTATCTGCTTTCATAAATACCTTACACCTTTCATTATAAGTAGCAAAACAGTAGGAGAGTTTGTTGCTCAGTGGAAGCTTCTGCCTCTAGTCAGTCCTGTAACAGAAGTTCCTCATTTCATTTTTAATGGAAACATTCACTTCTATGTACTGCAGTTTTGTTCTGAAATTACAAAAATCAGTCCGTAAAAGTATGGTATTTACAAATGTGAAAAAGTGTTCCAAGTTACAACAATCTGTTAAGTCACTGCTCTAATACACATCAATAATCGGTAAGTTAAATTAAGTAGAAGTATTATAAGAAACAAGTTACAAGTCATATATATTTTGAAACGGAAGTTATGGGGACTGGCGCAAATTTACTCTTCCAAGGCAGGTTAATTATTTTGCAAATACTACGTGTTCCATGGTGGAAAAACTTACTCCATTGCGAGGTACTAGATGGTGCATGACCGACGAAACCTGTTTACTGTACACACGTTATATAAGTGATTTTTAAAAAATTTATCTAGTTCTACTCAGCATTAAATGCTGTAACTGAAGAATTAACAGTATTCTCCAAATAGCTGTTACATAGCACTTAAATGTTTGGAACTCAATATATATACAATCGCATGCTGTAACTGAAGAATTAACAATATTCTCCAAATAGCTGTTACATAGCAATTAAACGTGTGGAACTCAATATTTCTGCAAACACTGCGCAAAACACAGCCTCATGTCTCGACAAAAAACAGCAGAAAATGTAAACAGCTTATGGCGGTCTCTAGCACGCTTACCTACATGTGATTTTAAAATCGGTAATTAGACTGATGTACCGCGCATGAAACATCACGTGTTTCTCTGTACACTCACCCTAACTTACAACACCCTCTCCTACAACCCTTGTTACCAGTCTTCATGAAGAGAGTCTTGCTAGAAGTTATGTTGGCAGTTTTTCTTCTTCTTCTTCTTCTTTCTGCAAGTTTTCTACGACAGGCAGAACTTCTCGATACCAAATTTCCATCTCCTTCTGGCGTGCCAGTCCTCTTCTTGCATGGGTCCGTCCTATATTGCACTCTCACTTCATCGTCCCAATGTAGCCGGGACTATTAATTAAGTCAAATGGCGGAAATTTCTTTCAAGAAATTCCTCTTTTTCTGTATCATGGGGGTCTCCAGCGCCATATTTTAGAAGGCCATTTTTCCTCTGGTATTCTTCTAAGATGTGCGTACCTTGTTAGCCGTTTATTTTCAATTTTGTCTTCAATATCATTTATAACGCCCAACTGTTCCCTACCACTTTATTTTTTATTCGTCTTTTCATGTTACTTTACAACTTCGTCTCCAAAACTCAATTTCCATTGCATTTAATCTCTTCTCATCGACCTTGAAGCCTCCCATAGTTCAGCACCATATAGAGGAATGCTGTTAACCATAGTCTCGTGTACCGGTATCCTACTTTCCAAAATTTTGACGTAGTTTTATTCCAAATAATAGAGCGTAACTGCTTAATTGTCACCCTTCAGTTTCCGTTTCTGTGCTTAATTTCCTCGTTGCTTCCACCTTTATCCGAAATGATTGTCCCTAAGTATTTATATGATCGACAGTATTTTACCGTAGAACAATCATCCATGGCGAGATTCCTTTCCATGCCTCCGACAACCAAGTATTCAGACTTGGCAGAGTTAATTTTCATTTCTCACTGCTCATATTCTTCTTTAAGTCACATCCTCTTTTTCTTTTTCTTCGGTGAAGATGATCTGGTCATCGGCGAAATTTAGGGAAGACAGGACGTCATCATCCAGTCTAATTTCCATGGTTTTGCAGTTCCTTTTCCACTTTTTCGTTGCTTCGTTCAAAAATATTTTAACGAGGTTAGGCACTACACAGCATCCTTGTCTCATTCTTTTGCTAAGCTTAAGTGATAGTAACTTCCCAACTTTAACGCGACAAGTAGTATCTGAACATACTTTCTAACGGCTTGTCATATCATATATGATTGTTCAGGTTATTCATTGCTCCCCACATCCTGGAAACTCGTACACTGTCATAGGCCTTCTGCAAGTCTATAAAAACCTTGTGTGCCTGCAAGTTACGTGCCATTCTCTTGTCAGTCACCTGACTAATGCTGCACGTCTTGTCGATGCAAGACCTTTCTGCTCGAAAGCCACTCTCTTCTCCTACTTCCTCAATTTCTCTCTCAGCTCTAGTTTTAAGGAGCTTACCATATAGTCTCAATACAGAATTGAGGACCGTGATGCCTCGATAATTTGCGCAGCCATACTATTTTTAAATGTGTTTGTAATGAACCCTTCTTTAAACTCGAAAGGTATTTCCTCTCCACTCAGACAGAGGTTAAATGGCTTTGAGAGATGTTCAAATAACACGTTTAGCCCGGCCTTCATCATCTCCATGTATACAGCTCCAGATCCAGGATGCTTTGCCATTTTTGAATTGCTTAAGTGTATCCTGCACATCCGCTATTGTTGTCTCCTGTATTTCTGTGTCATGTTCGACTGCAAAGAAGCATATATCCTGAATTTTGGACCAGCCTTCTTTAAACAGTTCATCATAGAATGTGTTCCATCTAATTAAGCTTATCAGCTGTAAGTTTATACCACTTTTGTCATCTGTTCTTAGCTGTTTTATGACCTTCCATGCTTCTTCGGACTTTGGACTCCATACGCAGTTATTAATTTCTTCACATTTAAAGTCGAACACAGCATTTTTGCCCTAGTTACTGCTTTTTTTACCTCATAAGGTAAAATTGAAGGAGGAACAGCAGGGACTAACTTGTAAGGATACAGAGAGAGAGAGAGAGAGAGAGAGAGAGAGAGAGAGAGCGAAAGCTGTATTTTGCCGGAGTTGGTTTATGTTGGGGGTGGCGCTGGTGTAAAGCAGACGTGCAGCTGGATTGATTATCAACACTGATGAATGACAGCACCCCAGTGTCAGATGCACCTCGTTGATTCGAATAAAGGAGATGTTACACTCCTGGAAATTGAAATAAGAACACCGTGAATTCATTGTCCCAGGAAGGGGAAACTTTATTGACACATTCCTGGGGTCAGATACATCACATTATCATACTGACAGAACCACAGGCACATAGACACAGGCAACAGAGCATGCACAATGTCGGCACTAGTACAGTGTATATCCACCTTTCGCAGCAATGCAGGCTGCTATTCTCCCATGGAGACGATCGTAGAGATGCTGGATGTAGTCCTGTGGAACGGCTTGCCATGCCATTTCCACCTGGCGCCTCAGCCGGACCAGCGTTCGTGCTGGACGTGCAGACCGCGTGAGACGACGCTTCATCCAGTCCCAAACATGCTCAATGGGGGACAGATCCGGAGATCTTGCTGGCCAGGGTATTTGACTTACACCTTCTAGAGCACGTTGGGTGGCACGGGATACATGCGGACGTGCATTGTCCTGTTGGAACAGCAAGTTCCCTTGCCGTTCTAGGAATGGTAGAACGATGGGTTCGATGACGGTTTGGATGTACCGTGCACTATTCAGTGTCCCCTCGACGATCACCAGTGGTGTACGGCCAGTGTAGGAGATCGTTCCCCACACCATGATGCCGGGTGTTGGCCCTGTGTGCCTCGGTCCTATGCAGTCCTGATTGTGGCACTCACCTGCACGGCGCCAAACACGCATACGACCATCATTGGCACCAAGGCAGAAGCGACTCTCATCGCTGAAGACGACACGTCTCCATTCGTCCCTCCATTCACGCCTGTCGCGACACCACTGGAGGCGGGCTGCACGATGTTGGGGCGTGAGCGGAAGACGACCTAACGGTGTGCGGGACCGTAGCCCAGTTTCATGGAGACGGTTGCGAATGGTCCTCGCCGATACCCCAGGAGCAACAGTGTCCCTAATTTGCTGGGAAGTGGCGGTGCGGTCCCCTACGGCACTGCGTAGGATTCTACGGTCTTGGCGTGCATCCGTGCGTCGCTGCGGTCCGGTCCCAGGTCGACGGGCACGTGCACCTTCCGCCGACCACTGGCGACAACATCGATGTACTGTGGAGACCTCACGCCCCACGTGTTGAGCAATTCGGCGGTACGTCCACCCGGCCTCCCGCATGCCCACTATACGCCCTCGCTCAAAGTCCGTCAACTGCACATACGGTTCACGTCCACGCTGTCGCGGCATGCTACCAGTGTTAAAGACTGCGATGGAGCTCCGTATGCCACGGCAAACTGGCTGACACTGACGGCGGCGGTGCACAAATGCTGCGCAGCTAACGCCATTCGACGGCCAACACCGCGGTTCCTGGTGTGTCCGCTGTGCCGTGCGTGTGATCATTGCTTGTACAGCCCTCTCGCAGTGTCCGGAGCAAGTATGGTGGGTCTGACACACCGGTGTCAATGTGTTCTTTTTTCCATTTCCAGGAGTGTATTTAGAATGAAGATATTTCGACATTGTCTACCTTGAAGTATTCCGTGGGGTTTTCAGTTGCCAATTGTTTCCTAAAATTGTGCCAAGAGTAATTATTCTAGTAAGCCACAATGGACGATCACGAACTGTACGTAAAAGGCAAAAATATACCACAAAGTAAAGCAAGCTCCCTGCATCTTATTGTAAGTTGGAAATTAGCATTAATGTGTGAAGTAATCAAATAGTTATTTCGCGTTTTTGTCTTCTATTTTAAACTGAATAACTGACTAACCGAAAACCCATCTGCTGATAATATGTTATCAGCCAAGCTCTGTACTCGGTGCAGCAAAAAATTCTGACGATCGTGGCCATGCGTTCTCGACCCCTTGTTAATATAGTCTTACACAATGGAAATTTGTTATTGTTTCCATAAGGTGCCGTTGGTCGGACAAGAGGGGAATAGAGACAAGCTGAAACAAGCAACTATGATGGGGAGCCCGCACTTATGTGCAAGTTTACTTATTACGAGATTTGAGGATATGGGGTAAACATCATGAGTAATTAATTTTATAAATAAACTAGGGAATGAATATTAACGATACAGGGAAGAACGGCAGCGGAGCATGTGGGGTGATCGCGCGAAATTACTTTACAGTAATTGACAACCTATTTTAAACATAAAAAACAACTGCAATATTTTTTCTGGCCGGCCTTGCTTGCTCCAAATAGGGAGTTCAACATTTAAACAAATCAAAATATTTAACCCTAATATGACCACAATTTACAGTTAGCAAAAATATGACACAAACTATTTTGGAAATCCAAATTAGCTTTCTAAGGTTGGAAGTGAAAATTAAGTCATTGACGTACGGATGAGATTGCTTTAAAGATGAAAATTTGCCTTTCATAATAGCAAAATAACATTAAACACAAGATCAGCTGTAGCAGTAGCTTAATTACGCATAATATAAAAAGTATCAACATGCACTTGATGAAGATGCCACAAAGTGAATAGTAATGTAAGGACCAGGCACGCAAGGCCGCACTGAAACTTGTTAATGGTGACACAACGAAAATTATTTGGTAGAACAACCGAACGGAAATACATGTAATTGCCATGGGAGGAACGCAACCACTTTCTGTGTTCGTATCGCGTTAGCTCAGTCAGTGGCCCTTGCACAAACGATGTAGCGTCAGAGTGTGATAAGCAGACCTGCTGGTAACTGACGTGAGGAGCGAAAAGACCTTATCATGGGTACGTGCCCGTCCACCAGCGACAAGACGATGGCAATGGCGCCCTCTGCATATCGCGGCTGCCTTTCTTGGCAGTGGCGCCAGGAAATTCAAATTGAATGGAAACGTGCTCATCACGTCACTATTAATTATACTAGTTGTTCATGATATTCTACAACGGTGTAGCTAAGTCACTTTCTAAACAGGTATGAAATATCGCACACAGAAGTAACAGATACAGACAAACGTGTGTGTCTCAATTGTATGAATTATATGTAAGAGCAATTAAAATCTTGAGTTATCAACTTGCACTCATTTCACCGGTTGTAATCATCGAAGTTTTTATACACAAGTAAATGTCGCCTGCAGGAAGTACAGATAATATGCAGACGAATATTCGTCATCTTCCATTTTGGCGACAGTTTGGACAATAACCAGACATCTTCTATCCCTATAGCCGATCCCCTTAAAAAATCGAAAGGTATAAAACAATTTCAAACGTCTAATTGTTTTACAGATGAATTTATATGCTGTCCATTTGACGCTAAGCATGGTAGAAGACGCGAAACCCTAATTACTTTTGCCAGAAATTTTAAGAATGTGTAGTTTACCACGCGTCTCAATGTTTATGACGTCGTATCTATTGAACTCTGTATCGTAAAATGATATAATTTTGCACATATGTTCAGTGACGTATGTGGATGCTGTCTGCTAAATATGTCACGAAATAAGTAAGTAGTGACGAAGTAATAAATTAAAACACCACGCCTAGTGCTGAAGTTTAAGTGCATTAACGGTGAAAATTTAGTAAACGATTAACTTTCTTTCTTTGTTTTACGAAAATAGTCAGTCTTGATCGCAAATATACAGGGTTATTACAAATTATTGAAGCGATTTCACAGCTCTACAATAACTTTATTATTTGAGATATTTTCACAATGCTTTGCACACACATACAAAAACTCAAAAAGTTTTTTTAGGCATTCACAAATGTTCGATATGTGCCCCTTTAGTGATTCGGTAGACATCAAGCCGTTAATCAAGTTCCTCCCACACTCGGCGCAGCATGTCCCCATCAATGAGTTCGAAAGCATTGTTGATGCGAGCTCGCAGTTCTGGCACGTTTCTTGGTAGAGGAGGTTTAAACACTGAATCTTTCACATCACTATGCGTGAAACTTGCCCGCACGCATTCAACCATTTCTTCGCTCACTGCAGGCCGACCCGTTGATTTCCCCTTACAGAGGCATCCAGAAGCTTTAAACTGCGCATACCATCGCCGAATGGAGTTAGCAGTTGGTGGATCTTTGTTGAACTTCGTCCTGAAGTGTCGTTGCACTGTTATGACTGACTGATGTGAGTGCATTTCAAGCACGACATACGCTTTCTTGGCTCCTGTCGCCATTTTGTCTCACTGCGCTCTCGAGCGCTCTGGCGGCAGAAACATGAAGTGCGGCTTCAGCCGAACAAAACTTTATGAGTTTTTCTACGTATCTGTAGGGTGTCGTGACCATATGTCAATGAATGGAGCTACAGTGAATTTATGAAATCGCTTCAATCATTTGTAATAGCCCTGTATATTAAAGTGTTGTGACTGATACCGGTTACCATTAAAATATATTTCGATCATCAGCTTACGATGTCTCTGAAATGTGAAGAACATTTATCTTAGAGGCAAACTGGTACACAGATATGCACTGATCGGCCAGAAAATCACGATCGATAAATTTTTAGACAACATAGTTGTATGGAGATAAACAGCGATTAATTTACTTATAATCAATTATTCAAAATGGCAGTCACAATCGCATTATTTATTTTGCCGCGAATCGGTTTCAACCAGCGATGGGGTCATCTTAAGGGCAATTTACACCATTCTTGACCTGAAGATGAGCCCATCGCGGGTTGAAACCAGTTGGCGGCAAAATAAATAATGCGATCGTGTCTGTCATTTTGAATAACTGACTACGATCGCTGACCTATTACCGATATAAACCCGTCCAGGTGATAGCAGCGTCACGTGGCGAGGAATGACTGCTAGTCAGACACACGCGTGGTTCACGGAACATCAGTGAATATTGTCTCTGTGTGTAGAACGGAGAGGGGGCGCGATGTATTTGAGTATTGACCGACGGCACATTGTCATGGCCCGGAGACTCGGCACAAGCATTTCGGAAAATGCACGATCTGTCGGGTGTTCGAGGAGTTCTGCGGTGAGTGTCTTCAAAACGTCGCGAAACCAAGGTGAAACTACGCCCAAACGTCGTGGGGTTGGACTGCCACCGCTCATTACAGATGTCGGACGTCGTCGGCTGAACAGAGAGGTAAAACAGCGCAGGCGGTGAAACGTTGTGGAACTACGAGTAAAAGCAGAGTTTAATGCTGGGCAGAGTACGAGTGTGTCTGAGCAAGCAATGCATGGCAACTATGACTGAAATGGGCACGTGATGATCGGCAATGGACGTTGGCGCGCCGGCCGCTGTAAAGGTACTACACTCCTGGAAATGGAAAAAGAACACATTGACACCGGTGTGTCAGACCCACCATACTTGCTCCGGACACTGCGAGAGGGCTGTACAACCAATGATCACACGCACGGCACAGCGGGGCACACCAGGAACCGCGGTGTTGGCCGTCGAATGGCGCTAGCTGTGCAGCATTTGTGCACCGCCGCCGTCAGTGTCAGCCAGTTTGCCGTGGCATACGGAGCTCCATCGCAGTCTTTAACACTGGTAGCATGCCGCGACAGCGTGGACGTGAACCGTATGTGCAGTTGACGGACTTTGAGCGAGGGCGTATAGTGGGCATGCGGGAGGCCGGGTGGACGTACCGCCGAATTGCTCAACACGTGGGGCGTGAAGTCTCCACAGTACATCGATGTTGTCGCCAGTGGTCGGCGGAAGGTGCACGTGCCCGTCGACCTGGGACCGGACCGCAGCGACGCACGGATGCACGCCAAGACCGTAGGATCCTACGCAGTGCCGTAGAGGACCGCACCGCCACTTCCCAGCAAATTAGGGACACTGTTGCTCCTGGGGTATCGGCGAGGACCATTCGCAACCGTCTCCATGAAGCTGGGCTACGGTCCCGCACACCGTTAGGCCGTCTTCCGCTCACGCCCCAACATCGTGCAGCCCGCCTCCAGTGGTGTCGCGACAGGCGTGAATGGAGGGACGAATGGAGACGTGTCGTCTTCAGCGATGAGAGTCGCTTCTGCCTTGGTGCCAATGATGGTCGTATGCGTGTTTGGCGCCGTGCAGGTGAGCGCCACAATCAGGACTGCATACGACTGAGGCACACAGGGCCAACACCCGGCATCATGGTGTGGGGAGCGATCTCCTACACTGGCCGTACACCACTGGTGATCGTCGAGGGGACACTGAATAGTGCACGGTACATCCAAACCGTCATCGAACCCATCGTTCTACCATTCCTAGACCGGCAAGGGAACTTGCTGTTCCAACAGGACAATGCACGTCCGCATGTATCCCGTGCCACCCAACGTGCTCTAGAAGGTGTAAGTCAACTACCCTGGCCAGCAAGATCTCCGGATCTGTCCCCCATTGAGCATGTTTGGGACTGGATGAAGCGTCGTCTCACGCGGTCTGCACGTCCAGCACGAACGCTGGTCCAACTGAGGCGCCAGGTGGAAATGGCATGGCAAGCCGTTCCACAGGACTACATCCAGCATCTCTACGATCGTCTCCATGGGAGAATAGCAGCCTGCATTGCTGCGAAAGGTGGATATACACTGTACTAGTGCCGACATTGTGCATGCTCTGTTGCCTGTGTCTATGTGCCTGTGGTTCTGTCAGTGTGATCATGTGATGTATCTGACCCCAGGAATGTGTCAATAAAGTTTCCCCTTCCTTGGACAATGAATTGACGGTGTTCTTATTTCAATTTCCAGGAGTGTATTTCACTGCGACTGCCCGCCTAAGCGGCGGGCAGTAACTGCCAAGCCGTAACTGCCGACTGTCACTGCCTGTGTATTTCGTTGAGACTGCTGACCGCAGCGGCCACGCCACTCGGTGAGTTACCTCTGTGAAAGGAACACGCACGCGAGTTCGCAACATGGATGCTAATACCATTCTAGGTTTTCTGGTGGACGAGGAAGAAGAAGAGGAGGAAATTATTGCAAAACTTACGAGACCTTGTCCTCACAGCATTTTCTAAACTCGGAAAAGTGAAGGAATTTATGCTAACTTAGTAACCTGTCACTTGCGAAACGATGAAGAGAGGTTCAGAAATTTCTTTAGACCCATCTCACTTTGATTTTGTTTTAAGTCTGGTGAAAGAAGATATAGCAGGAACAGCTACCAGTACAGTGCAAACTCCAATAGGAGCCGACGAAAAAATGGCAGTGACTTTACGGTAAGTAGCTGTATAAAAACATACGTATTCATCAACAATGTTTTAAATGGATAATTTTGTATCTCTATGAAATAACATAAATTTCTATTAAAATAATAGGTTTATTTGGAAACGACTCAGGGCCTGTACAGTTTGTTGTTTATTTTTACATTATCTTTACACTGTGTTTACATTATGATTAGTGATTATTTTCAGAAGTAGTATCACCTGCTTGTGGTTCGACGTTTATTAATGGGGTGAAAGTGTACGTATCGTCTCCAACCGATGAAGTTCGTTCGAACGGGGATGAAAGGGAAAACGAGCCGGAAGGACTGATGCTGACAGGTAGTGGCACAAGAGGTGATTCTGAAGAACTGTCAAGTCCCGTAACATAGCTTAAAATGTCAATTTTCGCTTTATTAATGAGGTGACGTGGTAGTTTCCTAATGGACGCTGCGATGCTTCTCGTGAACAGCCCCGCATCATCTTCCGGCTCCCGATTATTTCCCAAGCGCTGCAGCAATTCCAATCGTTGTTGGCTCCTTTGGTTGACTGAATCCCAGTGTGTTTCCCTCGATATGCGAGCTGAGATGGAAGAGTTGGCAGTAGGTGCGTCTCTAGAGGACAAGGAAGCAATGGCTTGTGGAGTGTCAGGCCCTGTTTCATTGGCATTTTGTCCGTCTTCATCAGATAGCAGTCCTTCAACACTTGTTGGCTCCTTTAGCGGAACACTACAAAAAGACGACCGCTCCCTTTCTACATCTCTCAAAAATCCTAGTCTGTTGAACAACGCTCATTTTGTTGTTGAACTTGGTGCTGCAGAACCTGTTTGCAGATGTTCTTTTCGAACTGTTTTCTAGTAGTTATCTCTGATGTCTTTCCCTCTATTCTTACTCTGGTTACCTAAAACTGAACGATATTTGTTTAGCTGTTTAATTTGGACAAGACATATTATTTATGTTTCATGTATTAATAATAATTATGGTTTGTGTTACAGGTTTCTAGCTACACGAGAGAGTTTCGTGTGCCTTGGATATGGTTTCCGATATCACTAAGCTACGTGATCATCATAGTTCGTGAAACAGTAGAAGCTATGTGCCAACACTTGGGCACCTATCTTCCTGCCTCCTCCATCTCGAGAATCTTTCAGGGAAGGTGCGAAAGAATTCTACACTCTTTTGGGTTTCCCTAACTGCTGTGCTGCGATTGATGGGAAACATATAAGGATACGGTGTCCTGGAAAAAGTGGTTCCCTTTTCTGGAATTACAAAGGGTACTTCTTCATAGTACTTTTGGCATTGGTTGATGCGAACTGTAAATTCGTTGCTATAGACGTAGGTTCATATGGGAAGGAAGGAGACAGTGGCATATTTAATAAGTCACCAATGGGGAAAATGATCATGAAAGGAGACATGTTTCCAGCAGATGAAGAGCTTCCATTAACTGACATCAAGATGCCATTTGTTATAGTACGCAACGAGGCATTCCGTTTGCGAAAGCATATTCTCACGCCTTGCACTCGCTCGTGTGCCCAGCAAGATAAATCAAAAGCGACCTTCAACTATAAATTGTCACGAGTGCGCCGAGTTTCTGAAAACTCTTCTGGACTTTTGTGTCAGGTATTTCGAGTGTTCTACGCAAATCTGAATCTGCAACCTAACACAAGTGATAAACTCGTTACAGCTTGTTGCTGTCTACACAATCTCCTCAGGGACACCTATTTAGGAAAAAGAGGACGACCTTTTTTATGAACTTGACCATGACGTGAGTTTACCATAGAACATTATTCCCCTGCCCCGAACGGGGGGAGTCTACCAAGCTGAAGGGTTTCAGGTACGAGATACATTTAAGAATTACTTCTGTGAACATACAAATCAATGATTACAACCTGGAAAAGCACTAAGGCTCAAATACAGGAAATAAATTATTTTACTACTCATTACGACTATTGTTCTAATCGTTTGGTGACAGAAAGATTTGAAGCATTGTTGTAGCCTCCATATTGTACAATTTGTCACAGTAGGAAAAAGTCATAAATAAATGAATGTGTATATGCAAAACACTTACCACCTTTTTTCATTGCTTCTCCTATCTTCTTCCACACCTTACCCTTTGCCATCACATTTCTGAAATCTGTATGCTTATGATCATACAGTATAGAGTATCTGCTCACATACTCCACTAACTGTTCGTCGTCGTCATCGTGAAAACCTTTCTTCGACATAGCGCGTCGTTGATTTCTGCAGTCGTCACACACCTGGCAGTCGCGGCCCAACTGCTTGACTGCTTCTGCAGCGGCCGAGACGCGGCGGCAGTCGCGATGACGTCACGACCGCTGACTGCGGAGCAGTAAAACGACTTACGTTCAGTTGCTTCGCCTAAGAGCAGTAGTCAACTGCCCGCAGTCACTGCCGGCCGCTACGGCCGGCAGTAGCAGCGAAATAGTACCTTAACCGAGCGGTTCTAGGCGCTTCGGGGTGGAACCAAGTGGCCGCTCCGGTCGCAGGTTCGAATCCTGCCTCGTGCATGGATGTGTGTGATGTCCTTAGGTTAGTTAAGTTTAAGTAGTTCTAAGTGTAGGAGACTGATGACCTCAGATGTTGCAGTAAGTTCCATAGTGCTTAGATCAATATGAACCATTTTACGCTGGCGCAGTGGCAGAGCGCTGCATGGTCTGATGAATTCCGATACCCTCATCATCATGCCGAAGGGAGGGCTCGAGTCAGTCGTCTTCCAGCGCAACAGCTCCTTGCGAACTGTCCTGCAGTTTGGAGATAAGATGAACATTCAGGTGAGCATCCATGGGTCCAGTGGAGCTTGTGCAGAGCGTCATGACGGCCAAGGAGTGTTGTACACCGGTTGCAGAACACGTGCACCCCTTCATGACGATCATGTTCGTCAGTGGTATTTTTCAACAAGATAATGCACCAAATCACGAGGCTAGGAATGTGATGGAGTGGTTCAAAGCATACAGAGGCGAGTTCCATAACCCTCCAGATCTGAACCCGATCCAATACATTTGCGTTGTGATTGAACGTCGTGTCACAGCTCATCGCCTCCCTCCCCGGAATTTACGGGAATTAATTGACTCGTGTGTGCAGATGTGGTGGCAACTCTCTCCAGTGACGTACCAATGCCCCATTGCTTCCATGCGATGACGTGTTCCTGATGTTATCCGTGCCAAAGATGGAGATACTGGCTATTAGGTAAGTGTGCTATCAATAGCTACGATGCCACGGCGTAGGTGCAAGTTCTTAGGTTGGCACTACGACACCGACACCGACGACAGCGCCCTCTAGCCGGCGCTGTGCAGCTCTACGAACGCCGCTCCAGATTCAGCCCATTTGATTCCGAAGAGACGACCTAGCAACATTGTTTCTATTTGCTAGTGGGCGAGCCACTACAGATTTTCCCTTTGTAACTTCTAGCCGCTGTTAGATTTGATGGATGAACGGCTTATCACCTACATGCTCATCTGTACGCAAAGTTAAGTATAAGAGTTATAACATAATTTCAGTACCAACTGTTCTACATCACTTGCTCCTCCTAGCTTCCTACATTCGGTCTACCATTCAGTTTACAGGAGCAGACCCACGAGCCGCCTTCTAGGCGGGATACAAAAGTATGTGGTCATATATATATATATATATATATATATATATATATATATATATATATATATATATATATATATATATATACACTCCTGGAAATTGAAATAAGAACACCGTGAATTCATTGTCCCAGGAAGGGGAAACTTTATTGACACATTCCTGGGGTCAGATACATCACATGATCACACTGACAGAACCACAGGCACATAGACACAGGCAACAGAGCATGCACAATGTCGGCACTAGTACAGTGTATATCCACCTTTCGCAGCAATGCAGGCTGCTATTCTCCCATGGAGACGATCGTAGAGATGCTGGATGTAGTCCTGTGGAACGGCTTGCCATGACATTTCCACCTGGCGCCTCAGTTGGACCAGCGTTCGTGCTGGACGTGCAGACCGCGTGAGACGACGCTTCATCTAGTCCCAAACATGCTCAATGGGGGACAGATCCGGAGATCTTGCTGGCCAGGGTAGTTGACTTACACCTTCTAGAGCACGTTGGGTGGCACGGGATACATGCGGACGTGCATTGTCCTGTTGGAACAGCAAGTTCCCTTGCCGGTCTAGGAATGGTAGAACGATGGGTTCGATGACGGTTTGGATGTACCGTGCACTATTCAGTGTCCCCTCGACGATCACCAGCGGTGTACGGCCAGTGTAGGAGATCGCTCCCCACACCATGATGCCGGGTGTTGGCCCTGTGTGCCTCGGTCGTATGCAGTCCTGATTGTGGCGCTCACCTGCACGGCGCCAAACACGCATACGACCATCATTGGCACCAAGGCAGAAGCGACTCTCATCGCTGAAGACGACACGTCTCCATTCGTCCCTCCATTCACGCCTGTCGCAACACCACTGGAGGCGGGCTGCACGATGTTGGGGCGTGAGCGGAAGACGGCCTAACGGTGTGCGGGACCGTAGCCCAGCTTCATGGAGACGGTTGCGAATGGTGCTCGCCGATACCCCAGGAGCAACAGTGTCCCTAATTTGCTGGGAAGTGGCGGTGCGGTCCCCTACGGCACTGCGTAGGATCCTACGGTCTTGGCGTGCATCCGTGCGTCGCTGCGGTCCGGTCCCTGGTCGACGGGCACGTGCACCTTCCGCCGACCACTGGCGACAACATCGATGTACTGTGGAGACCTCATGCCCCACGTGTTGAGCAATTCGGCGGTACGTCCACCCGGCCTCCCGCATGCCCACTATACGCCCTCGCTCAAAGTCCGTCAACTGCACATACGGTTCACGTCCACGCTGTCGCGGCATGCTACCAGTGTTAAAGACTGCGATGGAGCTCCGTATGCCACGGCAAACTGGCTGACACTGACGGCGGCGGTGCACAAATGCTGCGCAGCTAGCGCCATTCGACGGCCAACACCGCGGTTCCTGGTGTGTCCGCTGTGCCGTGCGTGTGATCATTGCTTGTACAGCCCTCTCGCAGTGTCCGGAGCAAGTATGGTGGGTCTGACACACCGGTGTCAATGTGTTCTTTTTTCCATTTCCAGGAGTATATATATATATATATATATATATATATATATATAAAGGTTATACTAGTATTAATATAAAATGATTTGTACCAATGGGTGGTGAGCAGAGAGGACGAGTGGATCACAAGCAAGTGTCGGAATACATGTGTTGTCACTGATAAATAGCGGCAGCACTTTCCGGTCCAGAAACACCATACTAATGCCAGAGGCTGCAGACTAGGCGTGTATTTTGACCAAGCATTTGATAATAATAGTGCAGTTATAAACTTTAATAATCTGATACAGTAAGCAGTTTTCCTCTTATTTCTGACCCTTAGGAAGATAAGTAATTTTTAATACATTAGAAATGAAAGATATACAAAATTTAATTAAACGAATTAATGTTTGTACTATTGTGGTGGCTCTGTGATAAAGTGCTACGCTGCAAATCTGACGATCTCGGGTGCGATGCCTGTTCACTCGTAGAATTTTTATCTGCCACTAATCAGTTTTTCGCCCGTGGAAGCGTCGATTTGCCCCGTGGCTCTGAAGATACACCCCCTATAACCGGCTATGTAAGTCAGTTCAGAGATCAGAGGAAGGCAACAGCATATCACGTTCAGCAGCACCAAGCCTAGTACAACACAGTTATATTCAAACCAATCGTTGCAGTGACGACTTCTTTACTTACTACTATCCGGTAAGATGGTGCATTCGGTGAAAATATAATAACAATAAAAATAATTTTAGAGAAATGATGAGACACCGGTCAGCTTTAGCTGACTTCTAAAAGACTTGTGACATTGTGAACAGTGTGACACGACAGTCACTTGTTGTCATCTGGAGAGGGAAGTCTGATCGCGGGTCGCGCTTAGAGGACGCGCGCACGGCGACCGGCGGTGACAGCTCAGTCGGGCAGCGGCTTTAAGACAGAATATTATGACCACAAACCTAATATCCAGTACGTCCCTCTTTATCCGCGTTTGCGTTGGTTACTCGCAAATGCAAATTAGTACGCCAAGGTACAATCCGCAAGTCAAAGAGGGGTTGAGACTAATCAGCCAAGATGGAGATACGATTTATACGAATTTTATTTAAAAATATATTAAATAAACAAGCCTGCAATATGTGCATTTTACTGAATAATTCATATAACCTTTGAACAGACGCAGGTACAGAGTAGAGCGAGTGCTCATTTTAAAGGTCTCGTAGAAACGCAATGTGGTGTTCGCTGTGCTATTCAGTGATTTGGTACTTAACTAATTCGTAAATGAAAATGGTAATGTTATTTCGTTACAGTGACTAATTACAAAATATTTTTTTCTCCCGGCTAAAGATTTGGTCACGTTGCTAAAGAAATCCAAGTTGCCATTGTGTTAAAGTGTTGTCTGTAAGCTGTGTAAGTGTCAGTAAATCACAGTTCAGAAAACAGATTCTATACAACTATTCATTATCTTCAGCAAAATGATCATCGAAACCACCGAATATCAGCCGCGCACAACACTGACGTATGTTACCTGAAACAATATTCTTCGCAACTCGTGCGTAATTAATTACGGCTCCATACATCAGCAGGAAAAGTTTGTTATATGGATCGTGTTATGAGCACTGTTTTTAAAGAACCAATCTGATTCGAATTATTTTAATTAAAATGAGTTCGGGACCACCGTTGCACATTTATTTTTACACATTTTTATTACCTTCGGCATTTATCTCTGCAGATTTGCGTAATTTGAATTTGCCGCTGAGATAATTGTTAAGATGGCGGCAGACAATTGACAGAGACTTTCCATTGTTAGAACAAATTTCCTTTTAACGGGATAAGTATTATAAATGCTTAGTAAAGTTTACTTTCATACTGTGCACTATTTAGACTAATTTTCATCAAGCAAACCTTTGATACTTTCGTAAGAAACACAGATACAAACGCGATACGAATCGTTATCATCAATGGCTGCGCTCCTTGCAGCCATAAGACATAATTAATACAGATAATACTTATTGGGAGAGGAATTAAAGTTACAAATAATTATTCACTCATATTTATAATAATAATGAACTCTATTCTCAAGTAATAATGAACAAATACTTACAATTTCTTAACAGACCTCAGTCTGAGATCCGTCTTGCGTCCGCAACCTACAAAAGCCAACCAACAAAAGGTAGAAACAAAGGAAGACAAACGCAGATCATAAAAGGAATTTACAATCATCATTGTCTTTGTATGATACACATCGATATGTCCAATTACATCATAAAATATTATATAAATAATTAATATTTATCATCGTTTTATTTCACTGTTTTTCCATGTGTCGGATAGATAATGTTTATAACTGTTAGTGGCATAATTTCCTCTCGTCGCACTGTAGCTAAAATTTATCTCGTGGATGTTACGGCAACGACTGGCCTACTTGTACAATTTGGAGCATTAATATTTCACTGGTAAAACACCAATTTTATTAATTTGTTCCAAATAATTAATTAAAATAAATAATACATGACAGATACGCGAGCAGCAAGGCAGTGTATGTCGCTATACAGATTTCAATATCATTAGTCTGTTATATTTGTAATTATTAACATATGGCCAGCCGGAGTGGCCGTGCGGTTCTAGGCGCTACAGCCTGGAACCGAGCGACCGCTACGGTCGCAGGTTCGAATCCTGCCTCGGGCATGCATGTGTGTGATGTCCTTAGGTTAGTTAGGTTTAATTAGTTCTAAGTTCTAGGCAACTGATGACCTGAGAAGTTAAGTAGCATAGTGCTCAGAGCAATTTTATTAAAAAGGTTGTCTTTTTTTAATTAATAATTTTAACACAGTTTTGCCCATATTTAACATTTGTATATACGTAAATTCTGATCAGTGCATGAGAAAAAACACTTCAAACCCATATGGAAAAAGGTGCCTCGTAAAGAACTGTTACGATATTTCGTGGCAGAAATGGACAAAAACTATTTTCGCCCTTTAGAAAGATAATTACAAAACATTAAAACAAAATTCTGGGCAAATTATTGCCCTGTAGATTTCTGTAATGAAGTTTTTTGATGAGAATTTGAGCGCGCATATAATGGTGCAAACAGAATTAAGAATGCTATCCGGAGTAAAAATTTATGCAAAGAAGTGGTGATCAATGGAAAGCAGTTACGTGACGTACACTGTGTCATCAAAAGTGTCCGGACACCTGGCTGAAAATGACTTACAAGTTCGTGGCGCCATCCATCGGTAATGCTGGAATTGGAATTGGAATATGGTGCTGGCCCACCCTTAGCCTTGACGACAGCTTCCACTCTAGCAGGCATACGTTCAATCAGGTGCTGGAAGGTTGCTTGGGGAATGGCAGCCCATTCTCCAGGGAGTGCTGTACTGAGGAGAGGTATTGATGTCGGTCGGTGAGGCCTGGCACGAAGTCGGCGTTCCAAAACATCCCAAAGGTGTTCGACAGGATACACGCCAGGACTCAGTGCAGGCCAGCCCATTACAGGGATGTTATTGTCGTGCAACCACTCCGCCACAAGCTGTGCATTATGAACAAATGCTCGATCGTGTTGAAAGATGCAATCGCCATTCCCGAACTGCTCTTCAACAGTGGGAAGCATGAGCCGGCCGCTGTGGCCGAGCGGTTCTAGGCGCTTCCGTCCGGAACCGCGAGACTGCTACCGTCGCAGGTTCGAATCCTGCCGCGGTCATGGGTGTGTGTGATGTCCTTAGGTTAGTTAGGTTTAAGTAGTTCTATATTCTAGGGGACTGATGACCTCAGATGTAAAGTCTCATAGTGCTCAGAGCCATTTGAACCGTTTGGGAAGCAAGAAGGTGCTTAAAACAGCAATGTAGGTCTGTGCTGTGACAGTGGAACGCAAAACCACAATGGATGCAAGCCCCCTCCATGAAAGGCACGACCACACTTTAACACCACCGCCTCGGAATTTTACTGTTAGCAGTACACACTCTGGCAGATGACTTTCACCCGGCACTCGCCATACCCACACCCTGCCATCGGAACGCCACATTGTGTACCGTGATCCGGCACTCAACACAACGTTCTCCCACTGTTCAATCGTCCAATGTTTACGCTCTTTACAAGAAGCGAGGCGTCGTTTGGCATTCACCGGCGTGAAGTGTGGCTTATGAGAAGCCGCTCGACCATGAAATCCAAGTTTTCTGACGTTCCTCCTAGCTGTTCAGAATTCCTGTGTGTGTGATGTCCTTCGGTTAGTTGGGTTCAAGTAGTTGTAAGTTGTAGGGGACTGATGACCTTATAAGTTCCGTAGTACTCAGAGCCATTTGAACCATTTGAATTCCTGTGTGATGGTCTGAATAAATGACTGCCTATTACACATTACGTCCCTCTTCAACTGTCGGCGGTCTCTGTCAGTCAACAGACGAGGTCGGCCTGTACGCTTTTGTGCTGTGCGTGTCCCTTCACGTTTCTACGTCACTATCACATCGGAAACAGTGGACCTAGGGATGTTTAGGAGTGTGGAAATCTCGCGTACAGACGCATGGCACAAGTTACACGCAATCACCTGACCACGTTCGAAATCCGTGAGTTCTACGGAGCGCCCCATTCTGCTTTCTCGCGTTGTCTAATTACTGAGGTCGCTGATAAGGAGTACCTGGCAGCAGATGGCAGAAAAATGCACCTAATATGAGAAACGTATGTTTTGGGGGTGTCTGGATACTTTTGATCACATAATGTAGCTTGGGGAGTTTCTGATCGATGATATTTAAGCGGAGCTCTGCTCGCCTTTGCCGACGTCACTTTGGTGATAGTTTTTGCAGTTGCAGAAGTGTTGAATTTCGTCGAATCTTACGTGTGCGCGCAAATGGAAGACATAATTTTTAGCGAAGAATCCGGACTTGGGATACTTTCGGTGCGGAGCACAGCAGGGACGTGTGTTTTTTCACACATTGTGTCTTTTGCTAATTGTTCTTGTAAGCAAGCGGGACTTTGGTGCATAATCGTAGCTGTGGGACTCTGTTTCCATTCGAATGCCGCTACACTTAGCCTCTGAAGCGCTATTGTGGGGTTCTGTCTATTTTTGAGCATTCCGAATTGCGTTTTTGACACCAATGGGACTTAGTTTCTGATACGGTCAGGATGGGCTCTAAACATTTTCACTTCGTTTACGTGATTCATTCTGAAACAGTACCACTGGACTTTAATTGTGTTTTAACTAGTCGGGACTTTGAATACTTTGTGGTATCCGACACTTAGGAATTCGTGCTAGAGTCGAGTGAACCTTAGATAATCGCGATTAGGTCGTGTTTTAGCAAACTGATCGATTTTCTAAGTATCACTCGATATTATTCAACATTCAACAACTTTTTAATTTATAGCGTGTTCAGTATCGCTATTGTGGGGACGAGCAATAATTAACGCTGCAACTAACTGTTTGGAGGATATCACCTGTGAACTGTATTTAGCTATGAATAAAAACTTGTCAATTCTAAGGAAATTAACACCCACACCCGAATCGCCATTTGACTTCAACTTCCTAGACTATGCCATGGTTAACATCTGTACTTGTCGGTCAGCAGCATCTAGAGTACTTTTTTTATGCATCTCAACAGGTGTTAAGCTTACGTTTCTGGCGGTAGAAAGGATAGGAGGCCATTCTAGAGTTAGAAGAGGAGAACCAGTGAGCAGACGCATTTGAGCCCCATACCATTCCGCCGATCGTCGCAAGAGGAAGAAACTATGGTCCGTAATGACTAAAGCTGGATATCCTATACATTTTATTTTAAAATCTTATATAAGGGCAAAAAAATAATAATAAAAGTAGGCAATAATATAAGGGGCAGTCAAATGAAAACGAGACCATTGGAAACAAAGTAAGTAAACTGTTTATTCTTAATTTGAATGGCACATTGCCCGTGGTACTTTATAATTGCTGAGGATATTTTGTTCCCCCCGTTACAACTACAGGAAAATGCGTGTATCGATTTATCGAGGTGAAGCATCATCAGTGGTCTGCAATTAAAGATATTTACAATTTCATTTGTTTTTAAGATCGAAACACAGTTCGACATCTTGAGCTGAAATCACCGTAAGTAAAAACCAACAATTTGTTGAAACAAGTCAGATTGTAAGTATCTTTAATTGTAGACCCCTGATGATTCTTTACCTCAATAAAGCGAAACACAACAAGTCAGATTGTAAGTATCTTTAATTACAGACCAATGATTATGCTTTACCTCAATAAAGCGAAACGAGTCTGTTGGTCTTTAATTACAGACCAATGATTATGCTTTACCTCAATAAAGCGAAACGAGTCTGTTGGAAAAAAAAAGAAAAACACACATTTTATTGTAGTTGTAACGAGAAACGAAACTACCCTCAGAAACTGTTCATTGTTTCAAAATTAATCACAGCAATTGTTAATAAATTTATACCACAGTGACAACAGACGGTCAGTTGCTTTCACAGAAAATGTTTGCAGTTACCTTCGGAACCACGATTGTACCCAGACGTGTGATTGTCTTCAGGGCAAAAGATATGAATCGCGTGGGGATAACTAGGACTGTATGGAAGATGTGTAAGAGCTTACCAGCGAAATTTCTGCACTGTACTCGAAGCAACATTGGCAACATGTCGGCGGGCATCCACCTGCAGCCGGCCGGTGTGGCCGAGCGGTTCTAGGCGATTTTGTCTGGAACCGCGCTACCGCTACGGTCGCAGGTTCGAATCCTGCCTCGGGCATGGGTGTGTTTGATGTCCTTGGATTGGTTAGATTTGAGTAGTTCTAAGTTCTAGGGGACTGATGATCTCAGATGTTAAGTCCCATAGCGCTCAGAGCCATTTGAACCATTTGACCATTTGATCATCCTGCAACACAATGATGCTGTCCATCATCATTCCTGCATGTTTGCACTGCCCTTCACCCTTCGACTTGTGCAAAGTGTCCACGCGCCGCTGTAAGCACCATCAAGTCCAGATGCCCAGGAATGTCGACTGGTGGCATTATTCTACTGTAGGATATTGCCCGCTGACATGTTGCCACTGCTGTTTCGATTACGGAGCAAAAGTTTTGCTGGGAAACCCTTACACGTCCTGCATTAAGTCCCCATCTTTCCCCATCCAATTTCCCTACCTTTGGAGCCCTGCAGAAAGACATTCATGGCCGTCTATTTGCTTCTGGCGAAGAGGTGCACGCCTGCCTTCCGTAGACAAGCGCAAACATTTTCCACAAAAGCATCGACAGTCTCATCTGACTGTGCGACGAATGTACAAACAGTTATTGTGATTCCTTTTGAAATAAGAAACAGTTACTTTTTCCATCCATCCAGTTTCCATCTAACTGCCCCATATAACACTGAAGAAATCACTACGTACAAGGGACTTGAACATTGCTGTAGCCTGTCACCAACCTTGTTCAACATGTATATAAATGTTTTGATTAATAACTGGAGACAGGAAGTAAATTCAGATACACAGATAAATAGAAATAGATACGAGTATTTTAACATCTTCATGTGTTCAGATGATGTAACAGTTTTGGAAGAAGTGATTGTGAGTTACAAAAAGCAATATATAAACGACATCAATTTGAGAAATAAAAGAATATAACTTTTGTCTTTCAAGAAAGGAAAGTGAAATCGTACTCATATTGCGAAATACCCATCTCGCTCATAAATAACTTGAGCATGTCTCCAGGTTTAATTTTTTGAGTTACCATATGGCGTATGATATTAATATCAATACAGGAAATAAGACTGACAAATATCAATCAATATGTGGAATGGCACAAAACCTTTATAAGAAAATACGGGAGGAAACAAAATAAAATTTTTAGGAAACCATGCCTACACCTGTTTCGCTGCACGGAAATGAGTCATGAATCCACAAAAATGTCATAAAAGTAAACTAGAAGCAGCAGAAATGACATTTCTCAGGAAAGTTACAAGTGTTACCAGGGAAGACCATATAACAAATGGGTTACTAGGAATGAAGTAGATATTTATCATATTAATGAAGCCACTGCAGAAAATAATATGGAAACGTCATCTGCAAAAAATAATGCTTTAAAAGCAAGAAGGGAGAAGAGACGTGGGAAGACCCAGAAAGAGATGATAATGAATAGCGTAGACGGAACAGGCACGGGTGCCTAATACTTGAAGTGCAGAAGACGAAGATGCCTGTACATCTGAGATATTATCAAATGTTTCAAATGGCTCTAAGCACTATGGGACTCAACATCTGAGGTCATCAGTCACCTAGACTTAGAACTACTTAAACCTAACTAACTTAAGGACAGCACACACATCCATGCCCGAGACAGGATTCGAACCTGCGACCGTAGTAGCAGCGCGGTTCCGGACGGAAGCGCCTAGAACCGCTCGGCCACTAAGGCATGCGAGATATTATCAAACCTTCTTAATATTGTGTTGCAGCAGCGTTATGACAGATGGTCATTCGTTCTAGTTTTCACTTAACCTTTGCAACTACTTAAACATTGTTAGGAACTACTTTACATATTGAATGTACAACATTACACCAACACGTGTCAGCTGCACAACACGAATTCTTCATTGCAAAATGAGACACACGAACAGATACACTCTTCCAGTGACACGTAAGTCCGCCACTGTAGCTGAGTGGACAGCTCGCCGGCTTGACACACCGGGGGTCCCGGGTTCGATTCCCGGCTGGATGTTCGTGTCGTCTTCCTCATCCCCATTTCATCCACATCGACGCGCAAGTCGCCGAAATGGCGTCACCTCAAAAGACTTGCACCAGGCGATCAGCTCTACCCGCCGAGAGGTACTCGCCACACGACATTTTATTTCCTGAAACATAGAACAGCGCAGACGGGAGAGACACTAATGATTGAAGTAGAGAAGGCCACAGGGAGCCGAACCGCACAATAACCCTGGGTTCGGTGTGGGGCGCCGGAGAGGTGAACTAGACTGCCGTAGTTGTCGTGGGGTTGTGGACCACTGCGGCTGCGGCGGGGACGGAGCCTCTCCGTCGTTTCTAGGCCCTCGGTTAACATACAATACAATACAATACTACACATGTCGAAAGTTGTTCCAAATACCATTTCAGTCACTATAAGAAAGTGTGCACAAAGGTGTATAAGTAAATGGGATTTTCTCTTCGCATCCGAAGCTATAAACGTTAGATCTGACGTTCTTCTATGACATTCATTCCATGAAGTATGAAATAAACTGAAAATCTGTGGTTTAGGAAATGTCCAAACATGAGCGCTAGAGGCATCATTAAGAATTCGATTACCACTTTAAAAATGTTAATTAATGCGTTGTAAACCCACGTGGTATTCGTAATACATGGCGTGTGTTTGTATGATGTCTAGTATTGTATCCGCAATGGAATTCTAAATGATTAAGATGAGCCTGCCAATGACAACCTACACCTCAGGACTTCCATAAAATGAATTATTGTGTTGTAGTTTTACTTCGGTTTAGCACAGCAAACCAATAATTCCGTTAGAATTCATAACAATAGTATACCGTAAATTATTTGAAGTATGAAGCGCACAATATCGGTTTCTAGCCTACATGTAATATCGAGATTGACTGAAAATATGTTTGATTTTTAGACCCCGGCCCCAGTTATTAAGGGCACATGAAGTTGAATGATAGTGCTTAGTATTGAGGAACAGAAGACGTTCACCCTGAATGGCACTAGGAGGAAGCGCTCAGTGGACAAGCAAATGGAACTCAACATATTTACTGTGAGTGTTTTACTATCTTCCGAACCGGAGTGCGCATGTGACCTTCTGAAGCAAGGACAGAAGTTGTACTGCACAGATGATCAGCGCGCCGGGGCGATAGCCGCTGTGCAGATGACGTACGTGACGTACGTGCAATTCTCTCTCCGTACAGTGTAGGCAACTTGCCGTCCGCAAACTCTTAGAGCTGAAACTACCTCAGTACAACACAGAATACGAGTCAAGATTTCTGTTTGCTCACTAGCCAGCAACAGAAATTCCATTTAAGTATTCTCCCATAAAGAAGCCTTCAGCGTATGTCAGCCTCCGTAGAGAGCTAAAGAAGCGTCACTGGAGTAAACAGAATAATAAACTTGCCATAATGAAACGCCTTCACGCGCTTCTTGTGACGAAAGCAACACTTCTCAGAATCTAACCGGTAGTTTCTCCACTGTGGATCTCATCAGCGAAGTCTCTATTTCGATCCCAGGAGGGAACTACATTCGATCGCTCCTGGTAGAAAAGTGTTCTCGGTAAATCCGTGGAGGGAAGTCCTTGCTCCGCTTCCTCCTGGACACGCAGTTCAAATGGTTCAAATGGCTCTGAGCACTATGCGACTTAACTTCTGAGGTTATCAGTTGCCTACAAGTTAGAACTAATTAAACCTAACCTAAGGACATCACATACATCCATTCCCGAGGCAGGATTCGCACCTGCGACCGTAGCGGTCGCTCGGTTCCAGACTGTAGCGCCTAGAACCGCACGGCCACTCCGGCCGGCGGACACGCAGTGTCTATGTCTACTCTCGGGCGACGAATCCCAGCGGGCGTTACAAAAACATTATCTCCACTTCAAGGTCACGAGTGTGTCAGCCAATCACCTGAAGCTCATACTCCTACCAGAAAATCTTCTGGAAGGGTTCATTTCCCCTCCTACATCATTAGCACGCAGTCAAAACGCGCCTGTGCTTTTCAGCTTGTAGTATGCCCCGGCCCTTCCCATCAGAATATTCCTCACAGGTCAGCTTGCGACCATTGTTTATAGTCCCGCGCATTCCTTCGCACTTAAAAGGACGTCCTTTCATTTTCTTCCAAACCCAATGTTCTTCTTCCGGATACGCTGTTCTGAAAAATTTTTCGTTCCACCAGAGAGCAACCTCCCACCCTCTCTGCCCGTCCTATGGGGACTCAGCTGCCTCCAGCATTAGAAAGTGCCACTGTCACGTTCTGTTCCCTCTCACGACAGTAAATATCCCCCCCCCCCCCCCCACACACACACACACAAAATATGACAAATCTCTTCTCAGCTCCTATTTAGCCGATAGCGACTTCTAAGGATAAGGAACACTTGGCCCACTTCGCCTCTTCTGTCGTTACTCAGCCGTAATTAACTCATAGACAAGCAGTACTACAGAGTTTGTTAGTACGTGATGGTGGCTAGTGTCAGTCAATGAAGTAAATAATAATCTCACTGAGACCGTAAACAGTGATCCAATACAGGGTATTAAAAAAAGCACTCATGGAAACCAGAAAAGAAAAATAAGTCCAATAAACATGGGTCTGGAAACACATATTTTCTGCGATAAACACGTTTTTACAGGACGTGTTCAGCGTGGCATCTATTCATGACAATGCACCCTTCTGCCCTCCGGCGTAAGGAATGATGCACCCTTTGAAATATACGCGGCTGTTGTCGTTCCTGCTGGTACGCATTCAAGACGTGACCCTGTAATATCCGCACATCATTCCTTCCGTGTCCCCATTAACCAAAATTCTAGGTTGTGAGGACTGGGGAACGGGGAACGAGCAGGTGAAGCTGTGTTCCGGCTCCCCCCCCCCCCCCTCCCCCACCCCCCAACCCGTCTAACCAATTCAGCGGACTTGAAATGCTAGCCTCAGATGTTCGAGCACAATTTGACGAAAGTGTACAGGTGCGCCATATCATGCATGAACCACATTTAAATTCGTTGCTACAGTGGCACAGCCTTCAGCCAGATAGACAATATATTCATGAAGAAATCCAGATAATGTTCCCCAGTTAATCTCTGTGGTAGCACGTGTGGCTCTATTAATCTGTCGCCAAGTACGCGTGCCATTACGTTGACTGAGAATAGATGTTGATGCCTCCTTTCCTGAATTGCTTGGGGATTTACGTCTGCCCATGCATTATGGTTATGTAAATTCACAATACCATGTCTTGTATACCCTGCCTCATTGGTAAACAAAATCTTGGACGTGAACAGTGGATTTGTGGCACACTTCTGCAACAGCCGTTCATAGAACCGTCGTCTGTCATGTTGATTCTGTGGCCTCAGAACCTGAACGCGCTATAGATGATAGAGTAGATCGGGGGGAGATGCCTATCGGGGTGAGATGCCTAAAGCTGGCATTTCCGCCGGCTCTCAACAGATCGCGACACCAACCTGCACGGCAATCGCTAGCTCCGTTTATCGCTGTGGTAATTGTTTCTGCGCTTTGGAAGCAAGAAATACAAGGTAACAGCTAAAACTGACACCTTCTTAGTAGTGCACAGCTATTAAGAGCGTACGAGCGTCTGAATAATGTAGTAGATCCGAATGCTGCACATGTTGAGCGTAGAATATACTTTGTAGTTTAAGTTGCCATCCGCCGTTGCCACACAACGGCCATGTTGTGCCAGTCACGGTAAGTGGCATCTCACCCCGATCCTCGGGAGAGACACCACTGTTTTCTCGGGGTAAGATGCCGAATCGTATCCCTCAGGTACACAGACTTTCTTTTCGTAGGAAATGCCTCGAAATGTTAGAACATCAAACCGGGGTCGGTGGTCTGAAGAATCCGTACAAATTGCTATAGAACATGTAAGGACTGGTGGAATGAATTTTTTTAGAACTTCTCAAGAATATGGGATCCCATATAGAACTCTGAAACGACGTCTGGTGAAGAAAGATGAAAGGAAGCATGGCATGGATCCACAAAGTAAGCTGTATTCTATTAATTATAATGTTTTCTTTGATTATGGAAATATTAATTCCTCTAAAAATTAATGACTGAATTACACTTTTTTAATACCTCAGATTTATGTCAGTGATGAATAATCACATTATAATTATTGTTATTATTTATAGGTAGCCTTGGTGAAGAGAATGAGAAACATTTGATCACTTGCATAAGACAGTTGCAAATGTGTGGATTTCTACCAACTGGCGAAACTCTTCGTAGGCTGGTGTTCCAGTTTGGGGACAGAAATGGAATTCCTCACAGATTTTCTAAAGAAAATCAAGTGGCAGGTTGGGACTGGTTACAACCCTTTCTGAAACGTAACCCACAGCTAGCTATGAAGAATCTACAAGGTCTCTCTATTGATAAGGCTATGGGAATGAATAGAGAAGCTGTTGCAGCACATTTTTCTTTATTTCTGGATGTCTTAACAGCAAAGTCTTCGCTGGATAACCCTGGCCGCCAGTACAACGTGGACCAAACTGGGTTTCAGATGAATCCTAGGCCAGACAAAGTGATAACAGAAAAAGCTTCTCCTTCTTTGTATCAAGTAACTTCCCAACGAAAAGGGAAAACCATAAGGGTAATCACTTGCTGCAATGCTGAAGGCAACTTCATTCCTGCAGCGTGCATTTTAAAAGGTAACAAAAATAAGTTCTGAATGGATTGATTGTGTTTATGAATGAGAGATCAGGATATGTCAACTCTGATATATTCATAAGTTGGATGAAGGACCACTTCATTCCCAGAAAACAACGAGAATAAGTAATTCTGCTTCTCGATGGGCACACTTCACATTCTACTGATCCAGATATGCTTGATCTTGCAACAGAAAATGATGTGATCATGATTTGTTTACCTCCGCATTCAACACACTACCTTCAGCCACTTGACAGGTGTGTTTTCAAATCACTGAAACAAGCTTTTTACAGTACAATGCGAAACTGGACATTGTGTCATCCTGGAGGTAAAGTTTCAAGAGCCCAGTTCCCAGACTTCCTCAGCGAAACATGGAAGAAAGGTGCAGTTCCATCCAATGCTCAATCTTGAATAGAAGCTCGTGGCTTGTACCCGTACAACCCGGAAAGAATTCCAGAGGAGGTATTTCAAATTTCTGATCTTGTTTGCTACTGGTTTGGCAGACTAGAGTGAAACTATAACACTAACTGTAGGGGATATGCTCAGGTTGTTCTCCCACAGAATGGCAATAGAATCTTGAAGCACAGGTTGATAATGAACCGATACCTTCTCACAGAAGAGAGTCGAAAAGAAGCAGCAAGAGCTAGGTCACAGCGAATTAAAAGCAAAAAATCAATTCCAGGTCGGTCTAAGTTTAGCAAACCAAGTAACTCAGCAAATGACAGTGATTATTGTGCTGAGTGTGCCAAGAATTACTATGACAAAAATGGATCACAGGTGTATTGGATTCGGCGTGTCATTTGCAATAAATGGTTGCATGAAACCTGTACAGAGGAAGAAAACATGTGCAATGACTGTGCAAATGAATTCTGATTTCAATTGGATGCTTTCTTGTCATTTGCTTATTCTTAAATGTATTTATATATTTGTTTTGTATTCTATTCCTTACAAACGTAATAAATTTGCTTTCTGAATTACTTATGTAGCTATGTTGTATCATAAATGCACAAAACTAGCGCTGAAATCTCCTTTCCATATAACTGTCACCTCATCCCAGGCCTAAACGACGTTGTTCATAAAAAAATTAAATACGTGTGTAATTACTAATGGTTTCGTAACGCCAACTGACCTTTACATAGAAAAATCTTATAAGTGAACAATATTTCAGCGCTGATCCTAAATCTCCAATCCTAAATCGCCTTTTGATCCTCCAAACCATAAGTATGTCATCTTCCCCCGATCTACTCTATGGGTACAGCAATTATTCGTGAAGTAATCACACCCCAGGTAAGAGAGTGAAACACGGCTTCTGCTGCTACTATTCGCCAACATTGGTCCCAGGGGATTCTTCCACCGAACGTAGGAAAAGCTCCTCCATGTCAGGCGTGCAGACTGTGCGGGCGCTTCCACTGTCAGTCTTCCGAGGTGCAAGTGTACCTGTGTCCTTCAGGCGCTGGAAAAGTCTGCCGAACAGCTATGCTGTGAATATTTTTCAGCGCAAAGGGCAAAGGCTCGCAAGCTACGTCCATTTCCTAAACTATAGCAGAATATCATATCCACCATTTCACTTGTCGAGTAGTAGGCTTCCATTTCTAACAAGTGATTGCAGAGAGAAAATGTTTATATACTACACCATTTGTACGTACAGACAGCAATATAACAGTAAACATGTAAGCGAATCTGCGTTTGGAAGAAGATAAAACACCATGATACTAACACAAGGTTGACAGTACTGTGTAATAAAACATGCAAACACGACGAAAAGTAACGTAGCCTACGACTCGAGCCTCACAACTGACTACGGACCACCTAATGTAGATAGAGTACTATGAGTAAGAAATGTTAATACGCTGCCGACACATTTGACGCAGAGCCAATGCAACGACTGTGCTAATATCCTCAACCAAGCATCGCGCAGCCCTTTCTATAAACACTCGTTTATCTCAAAAAGTATGCGTTTCGGGATCCATGTTTAATGGACTTATTTATATTGTATCGATGTGTACTACCACCTATCAGAGTATTCGACAAGTTTTTGAACACCCTGTATAAATATAAATCTACAAATATAATAAAAATGTGGTGGCAAAATCTTGCCGCCTTACAACTTAATCATACGCAAGCTATCAGGGATAAAATACAGCGAATCAAAGGTCATCTACAGCTTGCAGAGAAACCAGGCTACTGTTATAAGAATCGAAGGACATGAGGTCCACAATAATGGAGAAAGGAGTCAAATTATTCAATCTGAACATAAAGAAAGCAGCAAAGGAAACTACCGCCGGCCGGAGTGGACGAGCGGTTCTAGACGCTTTAGTCTGGGACCACGCGACCGCTACAGTCGCAGGTTCGAATCCTGCCTCGGGCATGGATGTATGTGATGTCCTTAGGTTAGTTAGGTTTAAGTAGTTCTAAGTTCTAGGGGACTGATGACCACAGATGTTAAGCCCCGTAGTGCTCAGAGCCACTTGAAGTTTGAACCATTTTTTGAAAGTAAACTACAAGGAAGAAATGCTCTACATAAATTAACAAAACTAAAATATGTATAAGGGATTGTAGTAATTGAATTAAATGAGATGATACTGAGAGAATTAGTTTAGGAAAAGCAACGCTGAAAACAGTAGGAAAGTAGTACTTTTAAACGACCAAGTAAGTGACAGTCCCAGAAGTAAGCATCATATAAAATGTAGGCTGTAAATAGCAAGGGAAGTGTTTCAGCACGGCAGGATGAATATAAATTTGCCAATTTACTTGTGAGGAAGACTTCTATAAATTTATATGTTTGCAAAGTGCCATTTTGGGAACTGAAACATGGACAATAAGCAGCGCAGATAAGAACGTGGTGCATCAGAAGACTGTTGGAGGTGGGCAGATAGAGTAACTAATGAGTAGGTAATGAGGAGAACTTGTGAGGAACAAAGTTTGTACTACGAAGGCAGTTCAATAAGTAATGCAACACATTTTTTTTCTCGGCCAATTTTGGTTAAAAAAACCGGAAATTTCTTGTGGAATATTTTCAAACATTCCCGCTTCGTCTCGTATAGTTTCATTGACTTCCGATAGGTGGCAGCGCTGTACGGAGCTGTTAAAATGGCGTCTGTAACGGATGTGCGTTGCAAACAACGGGCAGTGATCGAGTTTCTTTTGGCGGAAAACCAGGGCATCTCAGATATTCATAGGCGCTTGCAGAATGTCTACGGTGATCTGGCAGTGGACAAAAGCACGGTGAGTCGTTGGGCAAAGCGCGTGTCATCATCGCCGCAAGGTCAAGCAAGACTGTCCGATCTCCCGCGTGCGGGCCGGCCGTGCACAGCTGTGACTCCTGCAATGGCGGAGCGTGCGAACACACTCGTTCGAGATGATCGACGGATCACCATCAAACAATTCAATGCTCAACTTGACATCTCTGTTGGTAGTGCTGTCACAATTGTTCACCAGTTGGGATATTCAAAGGTTTGTTCCCGCTGGGTGTCTAACTGAACACCATAAAGAGCAAAGGAGAACCATCTGTGCGAAATTGCTTGCTCGTCATGTGGCTGAGGGTGACAATTTCTTGTCAAAGATTGTTACAGGCGATGAAACATGGGTTCATCACTTCGAACCTGAAACAAAACGGCAATCAATGGAGTGGCGCCACACCCACTCCCCTACCAAGAAAAAGTTTAAAGCCATACCCTCAGCCGGTAAAGTCATGGTTACAGTCTTCTGGCACGCTGAAGGGGCTATTCTGTTCGATGTCCTTCCCCATGGTCAAACGATCAACTCTGTAGTGTATTGTGCTACTCTTCAGAAATTGAAGAAACGACTTCAGCGTGTTCGTAGGCACAAAAATCTGAACGAACTTCTCCTTCTTCATGACAACGCAAGACCTCACACAAGTCTTTGCACCCGAGAGGAGCTCACAAAACTTCAGTGGACTGTTCTTCCTCATGCACCCTACAGCCCTGATCTCGCACTGTCGGATTTCCATATGTTTGGCCCGATGAAGGGCGCAATCCGTGGGAGGCACTACGCGGATGATGAAGAAGTTATTGATGCAGTACGACGTTGGCTCCGACATCGACCAGTGGAGTGGTACCGTGCAGGCATACAGGCCCTCATTTCAAGGTGGCGTAAGGCCGTAGCATTGAATGGAGATTACGTTGAAAAATAGTGTTGTGTAGCTAAAAGATTGGGGAATAACCTGGTGTATTTCAATGCTGAATAAAACAACCCCTGTTTCAGAAAAAAAAATGTATTGCATTACTTATTGAACTGCCCTCGTACATCATACCGTCCATGAACCATGGACGTTACCGTCGGTGGGGAGGCTTGCGTGCCTCAGCGATACAGATAGCCGTACCGTAGGTGCAACTACAACGGAGGGGTATCTGTTGGGAGGCCAGACAAACGTGTGGTTCCTGAAGAGGGGCAGCAGCCTTTTCAGTAGTTGCAAGGGCAACAGTCTGGATGATTCGCTGATCTGGTCTTGTAACACTAACCAAACCCGCCTTTCAGTGCTAGTATTGCTAACGGCAGTAATTTTTCCCGAAGGCAGGAACTCTATGGTTAAATGAGGATGGCGTCTTGTTGGGTAAAATGTTCCGGAGGTAAAATAGTCCTCCATTCGGATCTCCATGCGGGTCTTCTCAGGAGGATTTCGTCATCAGAAGAAACAAAACTGACACTCTACGGAACGGAACGTGAAATTTTAGATTCTTTAGTCGGGCTGGTAGGTTCGAAAATTTTAAAAAGACAATGGACAGGCGATACAGTGGGAATTAGTGAAGTTCGGTGGAAGGAGGAACATGACTTCTGGTCAGTTGAATACAGGGTTATAAGTACAAAGTGAAATAGGAGTAATGCAAGAGTGGTTTTAATAACGAATAAGAAAATAGGTATCCGGGTAAGCTACTCTAAACAGCAGAGCGAACCCAATATCGTAGTCAAGATAGACACGAAGCCGACGCCTACCGCAGTAGTACAAGTATATATGCCAACTAGCTCCGCCGATGACGAAGAGATTAAAGAAATGTACGAGATAAATGAAACTATCTAGATACTTAAATAAGATCGAAAATGTAATTATGATGAGGGACTGGAATTCGACAATAGGAAAAGAAGGAAACATAGTAAGTAAATAGGGACGGAGGGAAAGGATTGAAAGAGGGAACAGCCTCATAGAGTTTTGAACAGAGCATCATGGCTAACACTTGGTTTAAGAATCATAAAAGAACGTTGTGTACGTTGAAGAGACCTGGAGACGCCGCAACGTTTCGGATTGATTTCATGACCGTTAGACTGAGATTTAGGAACCAGATACTAACTTGTAAGACATTTTCAGGAGCAAATGTGGACTCTCACCAAAATTTATTGGTTATGAAATGTAGATTAAAAAAGGTACGATTGATTACATAACCGTTAGACTGAGATTTAGGAACCGGATATCAGCTTGGAAGACATTTTCAGGAGCAGATGTGGGGTCTCACCAACATTTATTGGTTATGAAATGTAGATTAAAAAAGGTAGGGAATCAAGCAGATGGGACCTGGATATGTTGGAAGAACCAGAGGTTGATGAGAGTTTCAGAGGGAGCATTAGGCAACATCTGACTAGAACGGAGAAAGGAATACAGTACAAGAAGATTAGGTAGCTTTAAGAGATGAAATAATGAGGGCAGCAGAGTGTCAAATAAAAGGACAAGGCGTAGTAGAAATCCTTGGATAACCCACGAGGTACTGAATTTAATTCACGAAAGAAGAAATTTTAAAAATGCAGAAAACGAAACAAGCTAAAGGGAATACAAACGCCTAAAAAATAAGACTGACAGGGGGTCCTAAAATGCTAAGCAGGAACGGCTAGAAACGAAAGTAAAGATTTAGAAGCTTATTTCACTATGGGAAAGATAGATATCGCATACAGAAAAATTAAAGAGGCCTTTTGGGGAAAAGAGGTGCAGCTGCATGAATATCAAGAGTTCAGATGGAAAAGCAGTCCTAAACAAAGAAGGGAAAGCCGAAAGGTGAAAGGACTATACAGAGGGTCTACACAAAGGAGATGAAAGCAATATTGTCACGCAGTAGAAGGTGTAATTGAATCAATGACGAACACTAACTTCACTTAACGAAGGTTTATTCAGCACTTGCACGTACAAGAGAGGGGAGCGAACTGCCTCCGGCCAGAACACATACAGCATTTATGCAGCTACAGAACATTCCATTATAATGCTTCTTGATCTTTGTGGATACTTCTAGATTGTATTCGAAATGAATATAGAAATTAAGATTTTACAGTTGAGGTGAGTTTTGAACTCACGACCCTCCATGCAACAGTCCAGTATCATAACCAGTACACCACGGTGGCTGTGCTACTCAGCTTCTCCTACGACATTGCTCCCTCTTTAAGATAACATCGTCTCGGTGTTACGTCGTCCTATTCCGGGAACGAGCCATTGGTCCTGCATACTCCGACTCCTGATTACTGATGTTCACCCTGGTGGTGATCTTCTTAGAACTTCTTTCTCCGCTACACTCTTCGTCACCTTTCCGCTTGTTGCCTGTCGCTGGAGCTTCGAATTTACCCTGGGTTGCCGGATCCATATAGGGCTTCATTCGAAGGACGTGGACCGTATCTGATCTTTCGTCGTCTTGTGTCAGGGTCGAAATCTTCATAAGTAACATCAGACAACTGTCTAACAACCTTATAAGGTCGAACGTAGCGCCTGAGGAGCTTCTCAGAGAGACCGACCTTCCGAACAGGAGTGAAGATCCAGACGAGGTCACCAGGCTGGCAGACAAAAGAGCGGTGGCTCGCGTCATACCTTCGGGGATCGTTTTCTTCAGCCTGCAGGGTGCGGAGTCGAGCTAACTGCCGAACTTCCTCAGCTCTGGTTAACATCTGGCCGATGTAGTCGCCGTCCACGTCATCAGGATGTAACGGAAACACAGTGTCCATCGTCGTAGTCGCCTCATGCCCATGCACGAGGAGAAATGGCGTAAATCCCGTGGTGTCTTGTTTGGCAGTGTTGTAGGCAAACGTCACGAAAGGTAGCACCTCATTCCAGTTGCTCAACTCAACATTGACGAACATTTATAGCATGTCGGCCAAGATCTTATTAAGGCGTTCAGTAAGCCCATTAGTTTGCGGATAGCAGGCAGTCGTCATGTGATGAGTAATGTTGTACCGACTGTTTATCTCTGTCACAAGATTGTATTGAAAAACTTTCTCGCGATCCGTAATTAACGACCTTGGGACACCGTGTTTCAATACAATGTCTTCCACGATGAATTTGGCTACCTCGGATGCTTCGGCTGTTTGCACGTCTTTTGTAATGGCGAGTCGTCCTGTTGGATCCTTAAGACCTGTCAACCAACAAAGTGAATGATGGTCTGTAACAACTGTGAATGGCCTTCCATAGAGACACTGTCGAAATCTGCACATGGCCCAGATCACAGCAAGATATTCTCTTTCTGTAGTTGGGTAGTTTCTCTCGGCTTCTGTAAGTGTACGAGAAGCACAGGCTATAACCTTCTTTTTTCCATCCGAAATTTGCACCAGAAGAGCACCGATCCCACACCCGCTGGTATCTGTGTGTAGTTCTGTAGCTGCTCTCTCATCATACAGACCAAGTACAGGGTCAGCCGTCAGAGCTTTTCGCAGCACATCGAATTAATCTTGTTGAGCACCACCCCAGATAAATTTAGCATTAGCTTTTAACAGCTCTTGGAGTAACCTGGCTTTGATACAAAAGTCTTTGATGAAACGACGGTAATAAGAACATAATCCGAGGAAGCTTCTCACATCTCTAATACTTTTAGGAATAGGAAATTTCGTTATAGATCTCACCTTTTCTGGGTCTCCCCACACACTTTCGTTTGACACAAGGTCAAGTATTTTGAGTTCTTTGGCTCCAAAGAGACACTTTCTGGGATTACGTTTCAGTCCATCTTGTTAGAGACACTTACTTACGGCAATCAGTCTTTTTATATGTTCATCTAATGTCTCTGAGAACACTAAAATGTCATCTAAATAACAAAGACACATCGTCCACTTCAGGTGCCTTAGAAGATTATCCATCATTCATTCAAAAGTTGCTGGTGTATTACACAAACCAAACGGCATTACCTTAAACTCATACAAGCCCTCAGGGGTGATGAATTCAGTTTTCCCACAATCAGCCTCATCTACTTCGATTTGCCAGTATCACTAGCACATGTCCATGGATGAGAACACTTATCCCCCTTCAGCCAATATAGTGTATTGTCAAATCGTGGAAGAGGGTAAACGTCCTTTTTAGTTATCTTATTAAGCTTCCTGTAATCAACACAAAAGCGCCAACTGCAATCCTTCTTCCTGACGAGGACCATTGGTGACGACCAAGGGCTCTTCATCATTTTCTCTACCTCGTCGCGAATTATTCGACGTTCCGTCGCTGACACACGATATGCTCTCTGGCTTATTGGTTAATGGTCTCCAGTGTTAATCCAGTGCTTCACCGTAGATTTGTCTAGTTTGCTCTTCACCTGTGTATTGAAGCATTCAGAGAACTCTTGAAGAATGGCAAGTAGCTTCTTCTGTTGTTCCGTAGTGAGATCTGGTGAGAGTCGAACTACAAGATCTTGTCTGTAGTGGTAGCGCTAATTTCGCCCACAGACTCGGCATGGGAGGTTTCTATGACTCTCAGCTGTTCTTCAATTAACGGCTCAGCGTTTGCTACGCATATGCGTCTTGGAAGGATCTGCGGTTCTCGGCGACAGTTAGCTAACCACAGTTCGCCGAATCCGTTTTTATACGAGACGACAGAGGCTGAGATGACCGAGTTGTTCTTCAGTGGTATGCTTCTCTTACATTCCACTACAAGATCCATGGGTTGATGCATGGAATGACACGTGACGTTACCTTTCTACGCTCGTAGCGCTGACTGCAGGAATGATTACTTCATCCAGCACACGTAGTCTCCACACACCCGGATTCGCATCTTCCTCTCTACAGTATCCCATCGCGTCTAGCATAATCTTCGAGTGACCACAATCTATAATTGCCTGAGAAGCTTTCTAAAAGCCCCGTACGAGAATGACGTCATGACTGCAGTCTTGTAAGACGATGATTTCTAAGGGCTGTGTATGGCCACTTAAACCCACACGAATGGTACATCTTCCTGTAGGTTTTACATATTTCCCATTAGCCGCCTTTGTTGTCGACGAATACGGTTTTCAGCAACTGGCGACGGTACTCCTCCGAAATGACTGAATATGATGCTCCGGAGTCCACAAGAGCTTGGGCTGGTCCGCCATCCATGAGGATATCGACGTAGTTCCCTATTATTTTTGTAGTGATCAACGGTGGAAGATTTTTCTTTTCGTCGGCCTCACCTCCAAGGAAGGTCGCACCCTTTAGTTTTCCTGGTTGCGGCGGCTGGGTGACCGGCTAGAGCTTCTAAACGGTGATGGAGACCTTGATCGGCGTGTTGGGGAGCGTCCTCTCCAGCGGCTAGCTTGCGGCAATGGTGACCCACGTTCTCCTGCACCTACACCTTCCTGTTCATCTTCGTCGTCCCGAAGCTGGCGTCGGCTAAGATCGGTCTGCTGCCTTCTGGCGCGGGCGTAATCAAATATCCGCCACCTTTCTCGACAATAGAGCACGACATGTCCCGGTCGTCCACAGTGGAAACATACTGGTTGGTTATGTTGTGGCGTAACAAGACAGCTACGCCACACTGAAGGAGCCGAAAGGCACGCGTATAGCAGGCAGGTTATAGGTCTGTAACAGGATACGTGATGAATGTGATAAAGAAAAGAACGTAGCTACTAGAATACTTAACTTTTATCCTTGTCCTTTGGTATACAGCATTCTTGATGATACAAGTGAGACTCATTAAGATACATGCAATGGTACAATTGGCGCCTTGCTAGGTCGTAGCCATTAACTTAGCTGAAGGCTATTCTAACTGTCTCTCGGCAAATGAGAGCAAGGCTTCGTCAGTGTAGTCGCTAGCAATGTCGTCCGTACAACTGGGGCGAGTGCTCGTCCGTATCTCGAGACCTGCCTTGTGGTGGCGCTCGGTCTGCGATCACTGCCAGTGGCGACACGCAGGTCCGACATGTACTAAATGGACCGCGGCCGATTTAAGCTACCACCTAGCAAGTGTGGTGTCTGGCGGTGACACCACAGGTTATCCTAGGTCCTCCAGACGTCAGTCTTCCTTGGTGTCCGAACAGGTTTCTCATGCGGCATTGTAGGAACGTAACTCCGCCTGGACTTTTTCACCGTTTTAAAGGGAAATGAAGTACGAGAGATGGGGTCCAATGTCTGTTTCACTTCCTCCCTTATGACCTCTTGAAGCGTCTCGGTTTTATGCTCGCCGTGCAATCCAAGTGCCTTATGAACTTCCTCTCTCGCTATCTGACGAAGGACACTTGTGAAATCATTTGCTTCCTCCATCACAGACATCGATACGGCCTTTGGAAACCGTTCAAACTTCTTACGTGTGATTATTTTTTGACGCATTGTCTCGATATACTGGCACCATTTTATGAAGTCGTCTGCTGTCGAAACCTCCTTCAGCAGTAGGGCTTGATACATGTCCCCAGCAACACACTTCATGAGATGTGCAACCTTATCTTCCTCCTTCATTCGAGGGTCCACTATTTTACGCAGCTCCAAGACGTCTTGTATGTAGCATAGTGTAGTTTCTCCTGGACGCGGTGCCCTGCACTTTAATTTATCTTCAGTCGTTGTGTGTCGCCGAAATACTTGCGCAGTTCCGCCTGGAATACTTCCCAGCTTGTGAAATTCTCCTCGTTGTTCTAATACCATTGCTCGGCAGTGCCCTACAAATAGAAAAATGCGTTAGCCAAACACACGGTGTCATCTCATTTCTTAAGCTTGGCTATACGCTCATATACCCTCAGCCACTTGTTTGGATCTTGGCCATCGTCATCAGAGATTTGGCTCTGAGTACTATGGGACTTTAACTGCTGAGGTCATCAGTTCCCTAGAACTTAGAACTGCTTAAACCTAACTAACCTAAGGACATCACACACATCCATGCCCGAGGCAGGATTCGAACCTGCGACCGTAGCGGTCTCGCGGTTCCAGACTGTAGCGCCTAGAACCGCTCGGCCACTCCGGCCGGCGTCATCAGAGAACCCGGAACGATGCCTCAAGTGGTGGCACACAGTTGCTGTCACCGTAACGTCCTCTTCTTCTTCTGTCTCCGATAGATTGCGATCTGATAAATATGGCTCGAACTCTGGTTTCTCACCACGTAAACGGCGGCTCTGCCGTGGCCTGATGGGAGCCACTGTGTCGATAACGTGCGCTATCACAAGTTCCAATACCCGGCGCCTCCACCATAATGTCACGTAGAAGAAGGTGTAATTGGATGAATGACGAACACTAACTTCACTTGAAGAAGGTTTATTCAGCACTGGCATGCACAAGAGCGCGAAGAGAACTGTCTCCAGCCAGAACACATACGGTATATATATAGCTAAAGATCATTCCAGTAGAATGATTCTTGATATTTGTGGATACTTCTAGGATGTATTCTAAGCGAATATAGATATTAAAATTGTACAGTCCAAGTGAGTTTTGAACTTACGGTCCATGACCCTCCATGCAACAGTTTAGTATCATAACCACGGTGCTAATCAGCTTCTTCTCCAACAATATTATAGAAGAGGAACTGGATGTAGATGAAGATGAGAGGAGAGAAATTATACTGCAAGAAGAATTTGACAGAGCTGTAACTGATATAAGTGGAAACCAAGCCCTAGGGCAGACGATATTCTGTCCGAGCTACTGAGAGCCTTGGGAGAGCCAGCAATGACAAAACCCTCACATCTGGTGTCTAAGATGTAGGAGACAGGCGAAATACTCTCAGAGGTCAAGAAGAATTTAGTACTTCCAATTCCAAAGAAATCAGTTACTGGCACGTGTGAAAATTACCGAACTATCAGAATAATAAGTCATGATTGTAAAATACTAACACGAATTCTTTACAGATGAATAGAAAAATTGATGGAAGCTCACCTCGGGGAAGATCGGTTTGGATTCTGGGGAATTGTAGGGACACGCGTAGCAATATTGACCCTACGACTTCTCGTAGAAAATGGGATAAGGAAAGACAAACTTGCGTTTATAGCATTTATGGATTTGGAAAACGCTATTTACAGATTTGACAGCACTACTTTCCTCGACATTCTGAAGGTAGAAGGAGTAAATACAAGGAGTGAAAAGCTTTTTACAACTTGTACAGAAACCAGACGATATTCATAAGAGGCGAGAGTTTTGAAAGGAAGACAGTGATTGAGAATGGAGTGAGACATGGTTGCAGCCTATAACCGATGTTTTTCAATCTGTATATTGAACAAGCAGTAAAGGAAACCAATGTAAAATGTAAAAGAGGAATTAAAAATCAGGCAAAAGAATTAAAAACTTCGACGTTTTCAGATAACACTGCAATTCTGTCAGAGACAGCGAAGGATCTGTAAGTACAGTTGAACGTAGTATACAGATTCTTGAAACGAGGGTATAAATCAACAAAAGTAAAACAAAGATAATGGAATGTAGTCGAATGACATCAGGTGATGCTAAGGCAATTGGGTTACACTTACAGTAGTAGAAGAGTTTTGCTGTTTGGGCAGCAAAATAACTGATGATGGCCGAAGTAGAGAGGACATAAAATGTAAACTGGCAACAGCAAGAAAATCATTTCTGAAGAAGAGAAATTTGTTAACATATAAAATAGATTTAAGTGTTAGGAACTCTTTTCTGACGGTATTTGTCTGGAGGGTAGCCATTTATGGAAGTGAAACGTGGACGATAAAAAGTTTGGACAAAAAGAGAATAAAAGAGTCAGAAATGTGGTGCTACAGAATAATGTTGAAGATTAATGGGTCGACCACGTAAGTAATGAGGAAGTAATCAACAGAATTGGAGAGACAAGAAATTTGGACCACAACCTGACCAAAGGAAGGGACTGTTTGAGAAGACACGTTCTGAGACATGAAGGGATCACCAGTATAGGGGGGGGGGGGGGGGGGGGGAATTCGTAGAGGGAGACCAAGCGAATACAGTAAGACAATTCAGAAGGCTAGAGTTTGCAGTAGTTATTCGAAGATGAAAAGTCTCGCCCAGATTAAAGTAGCATGGAGAGCTGCATCAAACCAGTCTTTGGACTGAAGATTAGGACAACAGTACATCATAATTAAAACAAGGCAGAAGTTCTTAAAATTTTGTATTTGTGGGGATCCACAGCCTCCAGATGTTTAATAAACGTAAACTTGGTCCCTAAATGTTTGTGTGCACAGCAATTGCTCACACTTCGTTTTGCATGTGTTGTTTGTTTGCTGCCCCTTCTTACATTTGTATCTACTGACACCGTTTTTATTCTTAGTAAGTAGTTTGTCTTAGTTCATTCGTCAGCCGATGTACATACAATAGTTTATACCTGTTTCTTCCTTAGTTCTGCTATTGTTTACCATACATCTCAAAGTTTCCATGTATTTGCTCACTATTAAAGTCGTGTATAAAATAGTAAGATCAGTGTTTTGGTATCTTTACGTATCCAGTGATGAATGATGTAGTAATGTCGAATATGTATCGTCACAAACTGCTGTGGTTTAGGACTACGGTTTGTATCTCAGTGTTATGCTCATTCTTACGTAGCCTCATAACCCTTTTACTTCTAACAATTTCTTATTTTTGCCGTTATTCTCCGACGTTATTTTGCAACACGATATAATTTTATTGAACTGCCCACAATATTTTCACAGGTATTTTACAGTTTTGTAACAGAATTTATATCATGTCAACAGTATACATGTCATATTGTTTACTCAGTGGTGGCTCCCACACTTCTTGTTGCAAGTATTATGTGTTTGCTGCCCCTCCCTACGTTTTAAAATTATTGACATCTTTTTTATTCTGAATAAGTAGTGTGTGTGAGCTCGTCCCTGTACTTGATACGCGTCATACCGCCTAAATTCTAGTATTGGTTACCATATATCTTTCCTCAAAGAATGTGATGTGTTACCATGTATTTGCTCAATATGAGAACATTGTTTTGGAAATGCTACATATCCAATGTTTGTTGTAGTGAATGTTGTGTAACAAACTGCTCTTCTTTTAGGAATAAGATATCGATTTTTACATATTTTGTATCTTGGTGTTATGCTTACTTTATGTGGCCACATAACCCTGTTTTGAGGCTCCTTTTCTCCTCATTTACAGACTACACTTGACGTTCGTCAGAGGCAACGCGCTGTAATAGAATTCCTGTGCTGTGAAAACGAGACAGTGGGAAACATCCACAAGAGGTTAAAAAAGGTTTATGAAGATGCTGCTGTCGATCGCAGTACAGTTAGTCGGTGCGCTAGCAGGTTACGTGATGAATGCGGGCACTGCAATATAGAGGATTGTCCTCACAGCGGCAGGCCTCGTACTGCACACCCTCCAGACAATGTGCAGAGAGTTAACGAATTGGTGACTGCTGACAGTCGCATCACAGTAAACGAATTGTCACGCTACGTTGGGATAGAGGAAGGAAGTGTTTGTAGAATATTGAAAGTGTTGGCGTTAAAAAAGGTTTGTGCCAGGTGGGTTCCCAGGATGTTGACAGTGGCTCACAAAGAAACAAGAAAAACGGTATGCAGCGACCTTTTGAAACAGTACGAGAATGGTGGAGATGACTTTCTTGGACGAACTGTGACAGGTGCTGAAACATGGCTCCATCATTTTTCACCAGAGACGAAGAGGCAATCAATGGAGTGGCATCATGCGAATTCACCCAAGAAAAAAAAATTCAGAACCACAGCTTCTGCTGGAAAAGTTATGGCTACGGTGTTTTTCGATTCCGAAGGACTCTTGCTTGTGGACATCATGCCAAGTGGAACCACCATAAATTCTGATGCATATGTGACGACACTGAACAATCTTCAGGCTCGACTGAGTCGTTTTCGATCACATCGTCAGAAGCAGGATCTTTTGCTGTTGCACGACAATGCACGGCCACATGTCAGTCAAAAAACCGTGGAAGAGATCACAAAACTCGGATGGGCAACACTGAAACACCCACCTTACAGTACTGACTTAGCTCCATGTGACTATCACCTCTTTGGGGAACTGAAAGACTCTCTTCGTGGAACAAGGTTTGAAGATGATGACTCCCTTGTGCACGCTGCCAAACAGTGGCTCCAACAGGTTGGTCCAGAATTTTACCGTGCGGTTATACAGGCGTAAGGCAGTTGAGAGGGATGGGAATTATGTGGAGAAATGAAAATATTGTTCCTAAAGGATGTATCTACACACTGTAAAACTTTCAAACATGTAGAATAAAAGATTTACATTTTAAAAAATAGTGTGGATTTCTTTTGGAGTGACCCTCGTAGCTTTCAGACTCCGATGACTTACGATATAAGGTAGTCGTTATATCTAGTTCTCCAGCAGTTGATGGAGTATTCTGTTTCTATTATTCGTGGATTTTTGTATGTATCTCATGTGCAGTTTCGTTAATATGATGTTTAAAATAATGTTGCTTGCCCAGTGATATGCCATGTCCTGTATGTAATATATTGTGTCCATCTGTATGCCCTTGGTGTATTCTTTGGTCGCTGACTGTTTTTGTACATAACATCAACTAAGTCTGACACGCGAGCAGTATATGAAACGTGCTTATGATAGATGCTATCGAGAGTCTTAAAGTCTTTGGATAAATATGAATCTGTGCCAAAACAAATTAACAGCTGCTGTCAGTTACCATGTGACTGTAAGAAAATCGTGCAGTAGTGTTTTATCATAATGTGAGGTGTGTGGTGCGGATGTATGAAGACAATATATTGCTGTTCCATGTTGGTTTTATAGGTGCTTGAAAATGGGAAGTTGTCGAAATTAGCTAATCGCACGATTAAATAAAAGTCACAATACAGCCTACAACGGACCCCAAGTTTACGTTTATTAAAGGGAGAAGTTGATAGGAAGCATCGTGAAGAATCAAGGAATCGTCAGTTCTGTAACTGAGTAACGTTTGAAGAAGTGAGAAACAGAGGGACCGAGGCGGGGTAGGGGGGGGGGGGGGGAGGAGGGTGAAGAAGAAGACCAAAAGGTGATATCCAAGTTCAAGTAACGACGTAGGTTGCTGTAGTTCTTTGAGATGAAGAGGCTTGCACAGGGTAGGATAGTGAGGAGAGGTGCTTCAAGCCAGGCCTAACAGTAATAATCTTACGTCTGTAATTCTGAGCAAAGATTTCAGTCTTTGTTCGGCCTGATTTTCGTTAAGAAGAAGTTAATGAAGAATTTACGTCTTCTGATCCGACATGAAGCGCAGGGCTTCTGTAAAGTCTCGCTGTCATTTCAAAAGATCATAACCTCGGAACTATTGGAGGCAATGCATCGTGCTTTGTTGAAAAGTTGTTTCCTATTGTGCCATAATTTCAATGTGTGTCCCACTCGTCGGTCGTAGAAGATCAAGGCGATATTTGAGCTCTGTACAAGTCTGGGTCAGCGTTTATAGCTCTGATCGCTGGGTTCATTCATGCGCGAAGAGTAGCACTGTCATTGACTGATAGTGTGTACACGCGATCCTTGACGTAACTCCACAGAAATAAGTGTAATGGCAAGATGGTCCAACCATGTGTTGGAACCATCGACATCCATCGAACTCTCGGGAAGTGTGTCGTTCTTCACGTCTTGGATTTACAAACTCCAGTGTGGCGTTGCATCATCGTCCTGGAAGACGGTGGGTGGCTGCAGCTCTTAGATATGTAGTAGTAGAAACTGTTATAGCATGTCCAGGTAGACATTTCCTTTTACGGTTTTCTCCGCAGAGAAAAAGATGTTTATCGCCGTATTGTGTGGTAGGCCACGCATAACATTACGCTCTCGATACAGATCAACCTCCGTGTTATCATCAGTGGGTTTTCTTTATTGAAATATGTGAAATGTGAATATATTTTAAGTCATAACTAATCTTCGAAAATTAGGCCTAAAGGCCGTTTTTTTGCCACTACCTTAATTTTACATTATACAGTTACACAGGACCATTTCAACATTATCGTTACTGGTAGCTTGTCATCCGCGACCAAATGATGTTAGGGTGAATTTGGTTGACGCACTAACACAACACTTTATATTTGAACGTAGTTTTGTTGTGTCAAGATATTTCGCGCATATATTTTCCATTACTTATCTTTTGTTTTGGCACATCATCATGAGTGATTGACAATCACACACAATAACAATTCTGTGGAAAATATAATTTACTAACTTTTCTGTCACTTTATCTCTAATGGAAATGACTATAACGTTAGGGTCTGCTGCAAAAAGTACCAATTTTGCATGGTGAATGTTAAATGGAAGTTCATTTACACATATAAGGAATGGGAGTGGATCCAAATTGAATGCTATGGGACACCCTTTGTGATTTTACCTCAGTCACTAAGGTTTTCTACCTTTGCGACGTCGTCTGAATTATTCAGAACAATCTTTTGCATTCTGTTTGTCAAGTATGCTTCGAACCAGTTGTATAAAATGCCATCAGTTACATAAAACTTAAGTTTTTCTGAGAGAGTGTAAGTAGGCTATTTAGGTTTTCATATTGGTAACACCACGTAGCGCTCTGTATGAAAATCACTGGCTGTGCTGTGTGCAGTCTGTGCCTGGTTGGCATTGTTGTAATAATATTCGCTATTGTAGTGTTGGGCAGTTGGATGTGAACAGCGCAGTTGGAGGTGAGCCACCAGCAGTGGTGGATGTGGGGAGAGAGATGGCGGAGTTTTAAGAGCGGATTATCTGGACGGATGTCCATCAGAGACAGTAAATTTGTAAGACTGGATATCACGAACTGATATATATATTATGACTTTTGAACACTATTAAGGTAAATACATTGTTTGTTCTCTATCAAAATCTTTCATTTGCTAACTATGGCTATCAGTAGTTAGTGACTTCAGTAGTTAGAATCTTTTATTTAGCTGGCAGTATTGGCGCTCGCTGTATTGCAGTAGTTCGAGTAGTGAAGATTTTTGTGAGGTAAGTGATTCATGAAAGGTATAGGTATTGTTGGTCAAGGCCATTCTTTTGTAGGGATTATTGAAAGTCAGATTGCGTTGCGCTAAAAATATTGTGTGTCAGTTTAGTGATAAACAGAATAAGTAAAGAGAGAAATGTCTGAGTACGTTCAGTTTTGCTTAGCTGTTTGAAAATCAAATAACGTAAGGGGTTTATCAGCACAATCATTCATAAATTTTTCTAAGGGGAAGTTTCAAGAGTATCACGATCTACGCAATAGAATACCTTGGAAAAATCACAATAAATACCAGCTGGTGATATGTTATTATTTAAGACTTTTACTATTTGGTGAGTGGATGTATAAATGGCACTCTCAGTCGAGCAACCGTTCTGGAATCCAAACTGTGATGTGCTAATAAATTGTCAGTAAGGAAACTAGACGACGATTATTTAAGTCTGTCTGTCTGAGCCACTGTCGTCCAAGCTGGCAAGAGAAAAATAGTGTACATAAAAACCAAAAACAGTCAGATACACATCTTCAGTGTACATCTAAGGAGAAACAATGGAAATTCTAAAAAAGGCAGGATATGGCAGCAACGATATTACATGTAAGGTAAAAACACCTAACGATGTTTTATAACTTTTATGATCATAGTTGTAGACCATTATACTACGATTGCTTACGTATTTATAGAACATCTGACGATGGCAGTATGTTGAAATGGGCCCATCGTCAATAATTTATAAAATAAAAACCATTTACAGAGCAGAGTAACTGGCTGATATTCGTAATTATCACTTCTTTTTGGTTCTTCTTGGCAGTGGTGCAGTACGGTTGTCACAGATTTGGTTTCTGCATACCAGATCACACACTGCGCCTTCCCCTGGACTTACAGTTCAAGTCAAATCTGCCACAAAGGAAAAAGGAGTTGCTGAATCTTTTACAAGAAACGACAATTCTTTGTCTTAATAGCTTCTAAGTAATGATTTTTTTGGAATAATAGGGGGCTTCTTGGACACCTTGTGTTATTACCAGTGTTATATTCTGCAAAAAGTAAATTATTGCGTATTGCTTATTTGTACCTTTTCCGTCCTTGCAGAAGTAAAGCACAAATGCTTGCTTCATGTACTATTCCAAAAATTCAGAAGAAATCTGTCCGTACCGTCCATGTGCAGGAAACTTTCGAACATTATGGTCGCTTTCCGCTGCAGCTAACATGAACGCATGGTCACGCGCACAGCGAACTGGAGCACAGGGCTATCGCTTTGGTGACATTCATAGCTGTCCGAGAGATGGCACCTCCTATCGTTCCTCGCCAGCTGGTCATATCTGAGCCGCCTCTGCGCCGACAAATTGAAGCTCAAGGACTTGCAGCCTACATTCAAGACGAGCAGATGATTAATGAAACCTCAAATCTAATATGTGGACTAAGCGATTTACAGTCCAGAAGAACGGGCAACCGGTTTGGAGAAACCTGTTTCGCAGCGGGCATCGCAGACGACATTCATAACGAGCCAGTAGAACACTTGCGTGCTTGACGGCTCCATAAGTTACCCTGTTCGTCGATTTATCACTTCGTTTCGGCAGCACTGAAAATCAAAGACTTGTTTCTTGCCTCTGTTCGCATTTGGTTAATTGGTCCTTGTATCAGAAATCACTCCAGTAACTGTATTACTGCTAGTCACGTAAAACCAGCAGAGTTTGCTCAGTGTCTTAGCTGCTAATAACAGCACCTGCATCTACATATGTCCCCTCCAAGCTACCTTACGTGTGTGGGGGAGAGAACTACCTGCACCATTATCATATCCTCTACCGCCCCCTTTTCTTTACCATTCACGAATGCTTCTTAAGAAAGAACAGATGTCGGGAAACGTAAGTACTAGCTCCTCTCGTTTTATAGCCACGAGATGTTTATCCGATAAAATAATATGTTTGCTGGTTCTTCTTCGAACGTACTCTTTCACACTTTTAATACTCGACCCCTCTCTTATAGCGTTTGTAATTCGATTTTGATGAGCATCTACATTGACATCTGCTGCTACATCTGCATCCACACACTGAAAACCACAGTGAAGTGCATGGTAGAGGGTATTTCACATCAGACCATGTATCAGATATTTTCCCATTCCATTGCGTATGGAGAATACGGAAAATGACTGTTTAAATGTGCCTACGCGTAATGTAATTTGTACACTGTTTTTCCTAGCAGTCCATGCAGGAGCGATACGCTGCGGGTGTACTACAGCGCAAAATAAAACTGGCCCGTATAATATTTCACGCAGATTAAGATAGGCATCCCACCTTACCGCACCTAGCCCCAGACCGTATGGTCTAAGTTGGGTTTCCTATCTTAAGCTGGACATAATACACTTCTGGATAAAAAATTCGTACATCTGAAAATTCGACGTCGATTTTGATCCGATGTCGACATATGCCACTTGGGAGATAGTGGAAGTACTGATGATGGTTTCAGTATCGTCCGCCAAGAGATAGCGTACTGGCATAGCTACCAGAGCCATCTATGCCTACCCTTTACTAGGGAAAGCTCCAGTTAGCCGGCTTAAACCGTCGGCACACGGACCGTGCTGTCGAACGTCAACGTTGAACGTGCTGAGTTCAACGTGCTGCTGAATGCTCACAAACGGCGCAAGCTGTGCATACGGTACGTGGGCCCCAACGTGGTGTAGGCGATTACGACGCACTCCAGCGGCAGTTGTGGGATGTTTCTATTCGTAAATCACACTGTTTACTCAGCGGGCTCGCGAAAAATTCCCACGTTAGCTCTATTAAAAGGCACATTTCCTCCATTGTTCATATACTAGTCAAGTTGTTCTATATGTAATATACACAAAAACTTCAATGTCGATGTACATGTTTTAAGACAAAAAGGAAAGTTCCATATCTAATCAATTAGGACACAGGCTTATAAAAGTTCCATTACAAACATTGTGACACAAATTTGCAATATATATAATATTTTATCTTTCCCACATTTTGGTAAGACCCTAAGGTAATTCTTACTTGATCACTATTCCTACCCAGGAGCAGAATCTTTAAAAGACATGAATTACGCAGCTCAAAAGAAAAAAGAACAAAATATTTTTATACAAGGAGAGCAAGTTGTCCTGTAGATCAAGCCAATCAAACAAACTCACTCCTCAATAAAAGGTGATCTTATATTTACGTAACATCAAATACGTAGTATATATTTACATTAAACTAATAATAAAGCTTCAGAACCTATTAAATACGCGAATGTTAGGAAAAAAATATTTAAATTTCGCAATACACAAACCATAGTTCTACCACTCATCAGGTCGTGGATCATTGACGCGACTCACTACGCTTAAGTGACAACAATTTATCTGTGGCCAATTCTAACATGTTACCACATGCTAAATGCTTTAATCGTAACTATGTTACTACCTGAAATGTAGTTATAATAGATTGTACCAAGAACAATGGATTTTTCGTGGATCCTCAGTGTGTCGCTACCTTCAAATGACATACTCACATAATACGCAAGTTACAATAATTCTTTTGCCATGAATATGACGTTTCTCATTATTTTATTGCAACGAATCACAGAGTTAACAACGGGTTTTCGAGTGATTCTCAATTTGCTGGTGCTCAGAAATGGCATATATACGTATACGTTTGAAATGAATGCCAATATGACGCCTCACAGCCCTGCGCTGAAGCGAGATGGCGTGCGTGTGACGTAGGTGGCGTTGTGCCATCTGATTGGTCAATGCTCAGAGGCACCCTATCTGACATGCTAGATATTGCTCTGCACGTTCGGAAAGACTCCCGAACGTGCTGCTCAACGCTATGACGTCAGAAACTCTGCACGCTCAACGTTCGGATGCACGGTCCGTGTGCCGATAGTTTTAGTATGGTGCAATCGTTCCACAAAGGCGCGCTCGTGCGACCTAAAGCCAACAAGGGCTCAAATTGTGTCCTTCCGAGTGGCGGAATAGCCCTTTCGGAGAATTTCCACACAGGATGGATGTGCGGCGTTAGTTTTGCTGATATCAGTGGTGACGTGAAGATTGTCACGCCTGTAGAAGAGGTCCAGGACGTCCAGGTACCACAGACACCCTGCAGGATCGTCGTATTGTAAAGGCAGCAGCAGCAGATCGTACAACTGCCACAGCATAGATAAGAGGGCTTGTCAGTGCAGATGTGTCAACACTAACTATTGCGAATCGGTTATTAGCGGTGGGACTACGGGCATGCACACACCTCTAGCCCGTCTTCCACTCACGACACAGCATCGACGTGCACGGCACAACTGGTGCCGCCAGACGAACACTTGGAACGGTGGGCCATGATCTTCAGCGATGAAAGCAGATTCTCTCTGCACACAAGTGACGGTCCTGGTGAGCGCTGTTTCGAAGAGTGCATTCTTACAATGATGATGATGACGTTTGGTTTGTGGAACGCTCAACTGCGTGGTTATCAGCGCCCGTACAAATTCCCAACCTTTGCTCGGACCAATCTCGCCACCTTCAGGAATGATGATGAAATGATTACCCCCTCCCATGAACCATGCCGTTGGTGGGGAGACTTGCGTGTCTCAGCGATACAGATAGCCGTACCGTAGGTGCAACCACAAGGGAGGGGTATCTGTTGAGAGGCCAGACAAACGTGTGGTTCCTCAAGAGGGGCAGCAGCCTATTCAGTAGTTGCAGGGGCAACAGTCTGGATGATTCACTGATCTGGCCTTGTAACACCAACCAAAACAGCGTTGCTGTGCTGGTATTGCGTACGGCTGAAAGCAAGGGGAAATTGCGCCCGTAATTTTTCGCGAGCGCCTGCAGCTTTACTGTATGATGGAAGGGAGTGAGACAGGGTTGTAACCTCTCCCCGATGATATTCAATCTGTATGTTGAGCAAGCAGTAAAGGAAACAAAAGAAAAATTCGGAGTAGGTATTAAAATTCATGGAGAAGAAATAAAAACTTTGAGGTTCGCCGATGACATTGTAATTCTGTCAGAGACAGCAAAGGATTTGGAAAAGCAGTTGAACGGAATGGACAGTGTCTTGAAAGGAGGATATAAGATTAACATCAACAAAATCAAAACGAGGATAATGGAATGTGGTCGAGTTAACTCGGGTGATGCTGAGGGAATTAGATTAGGAAATGAGATACTTAAAGTAGTAAAGGAGTTTTGCTATTTGGGGAGCAAAATAATTGATGGTGGTCGAAGTGGAGAGGATTTAAAATGTAGACTGCAATGGCAAGGACACCGTTTCTGAAGAAGAGAAATTTGGTAACATCGAGTACAGATTTAAGTGTCAGGAAGTCGTTTCTGAAAGTATTTGTATGGAGTGTAGCCATCTATGGAAGTGAAACATGGACTATAAATAGTTTAGACAAGAAGAGAATAGAAGCTTTCGAAATGTGGTGCTACAGAAGAATGCTGAATATTAGATGGGTAGATCACATAACTAATGAGGAGGTATTGAACAGAATTGGGGAGAAGAGGAGTGTGTGGCACAACTTGACAACAAAAAGGGACCGGTTGGTAGGACATGTTCTAAGGCATCAGGGGATCACAAATTTAGCATTGGAGGACAGTGTGGAGGGTAAAAATCGTAGAGGGAGACAAAGAGATGAATACACTAAGCAGATTCAGAAGGATGTAGATTGCAGTAAGTACTGGGAGATGAAGCAGCTTGCACAGGATAGAGTAGCATGGAGAGCTGCATCAAACCAGTCTCAGGACTGAAGACCACAACAAAAACAACAACGATGAAATGATGAGGAGAACACCAACAGCCAGTCATCTCGAGGTAGGTCAAAATCCCTGGCCTCGCTGGGAATCGAACCCGGGACCCCGTGCTCGGGGCATTTGTCCAGCGCACACCGGTTACACACCAGGTCAACACTCGCACACCTTTGCTGTTTCTGGACGGGAAGCTAATCAGCGCTAGGGTACGTACAGAATGTTGTTAGAACCGTTCTTTTGCTGTTCTTCCGACAAGAAAGTGATGTGTTGTTTCAATATAATAATATCCACACACTGCCCGTGTAACTTAAATGCTCTGCATGACGTTCAACAACTTCCCTGGGCAACACGATCTCCGGATTTATCTCCAGTCGAGTACCTGTGGGACATGATGGGACAAGAAGTGGTTCGCGCGATCTTCAGCCAATAATTCTTACAGAATTACGTGAACAGTTCGAGCAGACTTGGAATAATGTATTCCAGAACAATATTCGCAATCTGTACGATGAACGGATGCCAGAGTCAGTGCCTTCATTGCCACAAAAATAGGTTCAAATGGCTCTGAGCACTATGGTACTCAACTTCTGAGGTCCCCTAGAACTTAGAACTGCTTAAACCTAACTAACCTAAGGACGTCACACACATCCATGCCCGAGGCAGGATTCGAACCTGCATTGCCACACATGGAGGCTACACCACGTACTATTGTAACACCCCACCTGTAGCTTGTCTGGATTTTGCGTGTGTTCTCCCGTGTCAAACAACTTACAGAGAAATCGGGAGTGGAAATGAACGCAAGAATGGTTAACGCTGGATTAAAGAAGCCCTGTCACCCCTAATTCATCTGCGGTGGTAGTGTTGACGATAAATCACGCCTATTTTTAATTACAAACGTGAACCATAACTTAGGGGATTCAATGATATCAGACAATTACACAGAAATAAAATAAAGCAAGGGGCGAATTCAGGATCAAATTACTGAAAGTAAAAGCTCTACTGAATCAATAAATTTATTATCAACTTCAGACCACTGCTGAATAAAAACAAAAATGAACCATTTACAAATTACCCTCCTAGCTGGGATTGGCAGTGAATTGTGTCAAAATCGAGACAAAACGCGATCTGTTATAAATTGGCTGGTCGACTGACGTCGACACAAAACCAAAAATAAGAAGAATCACTACACCCCAGAGTATCGTGAAACCTCAGTGGAAACAGCAATTGCACGTGATCCAGCTATTTAACGCTTCTCCTAACGCAGGCTGAAGTGGGAGCGATCTCACCGTACTGATGCTGCTGTGGCTGCGCCGGCCGGGGTGGCCGAGATGTTCTAGGCGCTACAGTCTGGAACCGCGCGACCGCTACGGTCGCAGGTTCGAATCCTGCCTCGGGCATGGATGTGTGTGATGTCCTTGGGTTAGTTAGGTTTAAGTAGTTCTAAGTTCTAGGCGGCTGATAACCTCAGAAGTTACGTACCATAGTGCTCAGAGCCATTTGAACCATTTTGCTGTGGCTGCGGTCTCTGGCGGTCGACGGCGCGGCCGTGGAATCTGGGTGTTGCGCATCGGAAATTACACTCCTACAGTACTTGGACAACAGACGGCTGGCCATAAACTTCTCAAATTGCGACAATCCTTCCATCAGGAAAGAGCTGACACAGCTCGCGACCTCTCAGAACGAAAGCCCTAAGACGGAAGACCTCGACATAGAGTCGAGCAAGATCGCTCTTCGACTCTGTTTTCCCCATCAAAACTTTACCGGGCGAATCATATCCCTATAAACGCTCAAAATAGCCAGTTTCCCAGTGCCGACCAAGGTACGGCCTGGGAATCGAACTTTTTCCACAATTCTTCCCTTTCTACCAAATTTCACGAGTAAACTCCGCCCAAGCCATTTGGGAAGATCCACAGCTGCGGGCAACAACAATTTTTCCGGAATTTTTAATTCCTAAGGGACTGCTGGCCTGCCCCATTTCAATTACTCGAAGTCATTAAATTAGTGGAACGTAGGCGAGAGCACGCCCAGCAAACCACTGCTCTCTTTTGTAAACACTTGAGGTTGCACACCTGGAGGTGCGCTGTCTGGCTGCTTTCCTAGCGCTGTCCCCCGTGCCTCGCATACAATGCATTGACGCAAACTCTGATAATTACAAAATCGCATAATTCTACCTGTATTACATAGCCAGCGTGCCGATGCGTTTCCACAGGCATTTCATGCACCGTAATCGGTAGTATTACTCCAACAAACAACAACTAATTATCTACAAAGCGATTTCACCGCTGTCAGTCGTTTTCATTGACCTAAAGTGCTCGCAAAGTGATTATAGTCACGTTAAATGGGTTCATGTAAGGGGCAAGACCGTTGCCACCTTACAGCTAAATTGTTTGTTTCAGCATTGGTCGCCGGCCTTTGTAGCTGAGCGGTTCCAGGCGCTTCAGTCTGGAACCGCGCGATCGCTACGGTCGGAGGTTCGAATCCTGCCTCGGGCATGGATCTGTGAGATGTCCTTAGGTTAATTAGGTTTACGTAGTTCTAAGTTCTAGGGGACTGATGACGGCAGATGTTAAGTCCCATAGTGCTCAGAGCCATTTGAACCATCAGCATGGGTCGATACCTGGTACATCAAAACCGCTTGTACTATTAATCTGTAAATGTAATCATTCCATGTACTAAATACGCCCTGTTGCAAAAATAAATCTTGAATGAACTGGAAACCAATGAAAGAGTGTAAAAAAAAAAAAAAATTTCGCCAGTGTATATTACGGGTAACTTTTCTTTTTCACGCCCCGTATATTTTTACCGGGTGGCCATAATTCAAATGCAGCTGCTAACGGACTTTCAATTTGGGTTGTAATCACGGTATGGAAACGAAACTTGGTACATATGTTAATGCATTGATACGGAACCGATTTATGCTGGAAAACAAGTCAGTTCTATTTGTGCCCATCAGCTGAAAATCCGGTGCTGCACACTGTTTGCATGACCGTATGACATCCACGCTGATATCTGACAAGCCATAACGTCAGTAACCAATGTGGCTACCGAGAAGAAAGAGAGAGTGCGCTGTGAGACTTTTATGTGAACGGCAGCAATTACAGTGCTGGACCGAGAGAATATCGCCGACTGAAATGTCTGAGGAGACGCCCAATTTAATTACTTGGTTTAAGTAAGAGGCTAATGAAATTTGAAAAAACCTTCTCTGAAGACCATACACCCAGAGTACCTGTCAGGTGTACTGTGACGTCTGCATGTTATCGAGATCTCCTAGTACAGTACTTAATTCCTGCTTTGGAGGAGCCTAACTGTATGGAAACCACTGTTTTCATGCAAAATGGGGCAACACAACATGTTGCTCGTATAGTGAAAAATGTGCTTAATGCAACCTTCCATGAACGTGCTATGTCCAGAGGCTATAAAAAATCACCGGCTGCAAGATCACCTCATATGGATCCATGTGACTTTTGGCTCCGAGGACATCTGAAACAACTAGTTTCCCAGGGACACCTTCGGTCTATGCGTCATCTGAAGGCCAGTATACAGGAACACGTTGCTCACATTCCACCGAAATTTTTGGCCGCGGTCCGCAGCTCGTGGTCGAGCGGTAGCGTTCTCGCTTCCCGCGCCCGGGTTCCCGGGTTCCATTCCCGGCGGGGTCAGGGATTTTCTCTGCCTCGTGATGACTGGGTGTTGTGTGATGTCCTTAGGTTAGTTAGGTTTAAGTAGTTCTAAGTTCTAGGGGACTGATGACCATAGATGTTAATTCCCATAGTGCTCAGAGCCATTTTTTTTTTTTTTTTTGTTTTGGCAGCGACTGTTGATCACGTCGTTTTACGGATGCTGTGTCTCGTCGACGTCTCTGGTGCTCATGCTGAAGAGTTTGGGAAAGCGTCTGATAACAATAAAATCAACATTGTTTGACCTTTCCTGCCCACGTCCTGGTCCTAATACATTACATATGGAAATACTTCTACACGTCTTTTTTGAATTCACAGCGCCAGATTTACCTCCAGGTGACCAAAACAGAAACAGGTTTTCTCCAGTGTAAATCGGTTCCAAATTAACATATTAGCATATCTAGCAAGTATCACTGTGATATGATAATTCCAGCCCACACTGGTTGGACTTTAATTATAACCACCTAGTAGATTCATCACTTAATACGAATTACTGAAACTTTGTATGTAGGCTTCTTTGGCACAGATTTTATGTATTCCCGTGACGCTCTCCCTTCAGTCGAGCAAACCTGTCCTCTGTTAATCCTATTTGGTATAGGTCCCACATAGCTGAACAATATTCTACAGTGGAACATTTGAGTGTTTTGGAAGCAGTCTCCGTCACAGACTCCCAGGATTTTCTCAGGATTCCAGCTATAAACCAAGTCTGGTCCATGCTGTACTTGCAGCTGATTTCTAAGTCCTAGAAGTTCTTGTACCTTGATGTTCGTATGAATCGAATGATTTCGTATGTGACTGATTGATATTGGTGTCATGGGAGACGATGTTTTTGCATTTTCTGAACTGAGAAGGTTCGCATTTCAGTATTTTTGAAACAAGTTTCCCATCTTTGTACCTTTTCTGAAATGTTAGCATATGTTGATGTTTGTTGTTGTTGTCTTCAGTCCTGAGACGGGTTTGATGCAGATCTCCATGCTACTCTATCCTGTGCAAGCTTCTTCATCTCCCAGCACTTACTGCAACCTACATCCTTCTGAATCTGCTTAGTGTATTCATCTCTTGGTCTACGATTTTTACCCACCACGCTGCCCTCCAATGCTAAATTTGTGATCCCTTGACGCCTCAGAATATGTCCTACCAACCGGTCCCTTCTACTAGTCGAGTTGCGCCACAACCTCCTCTTTTCCCCAATTCTATTCAAAACCTCCTCATTAGTTATGTGATCTACCCATCTAATCTTCAGCATTCTTCTGTAGCACCACATTTCAAAAGCTTCTATTCCGCTTCTTGTCCAAACTATTTATTGTCCATGTTTCATTTCCATACATGGCTGCACTCCATACAAATACTTTCAGAAATGACTTCCTGACACTTAAATCTATACTCGATGTTAACAAATTTCTCTTCTTCAGAAACGCTTTCCGTGCCATTGCCAGTCTACATTTTATATCCTCTCTACTTCGATCATCATCAGTTATTTTGCTCCCCAAATAGCAAAACTCCTTTACTACTTTAAGTGTCTCATTTCCTAATCTAATTCTCTCAGCATCACCCGATTTAATTCGACTACATTCCATGATCCTCGTTTTGCTTTTGTTGATGTTCATCTTATACCCTCCTTTCAATACACTGTCCATTCCGTTCAACTGCTCTTCCAAGTCCTTTGCTGTCTCTGACAGAATTACAATGTCATCGGCGAACATCAACATTTTTATTTCTTCTCCATGGATTTTAATACCTTCTCCGAATTTTTCTTTTGTTTCCTTTACTGCTTGCTCAATATACAGATTGAATAACATCGGGGACAGGCTACAACCCCGTCTCACTCCCTTCCCAACCGCTGCTTCCCTTTCATGCACCCTCGACTCTTATAACTGCCATCTGGTTTCTGTACAAATTGTAAATAGTAGGTTCAGAATTGCCTCACGTGTTCCAACATTTCTGCGGAGGTCGGCTTCTACCAGTTTTTCCATTCGTCTATAAAGAATTCGCGTCAGTGTTTTGCATCTGTGACTTATCAAACTGATAGTTCGGTAATTTTCACATCTGTCAACACCTGCTTTCTTTGGGATTGGAATTATTATATTCTTCTTGAAGTCTGAGGGTATTTCACCTGTCTCATACATCTTGCTCACCAGATAGTAGAGTTTTGCCAGGACTGGCTCTCCTAAGATCGTCAGTAGTTCCAACGGAATGTTGTCTACTCCCGGGGCCTTGTTTCGACTCAGGTCTTTCAGTGCTCTGTCAAACCCTTCACGCAGTATCGTATCTCCTATTTCATCTTCATCTACATCCTCCTCCATTTCCATAATATTGTCCTCAAGTACATCGCCCTTGTCTAGACCCTCTATGTACTCCTTCCACCTTTCTGCTTTCCCTTCTTTGTTTAGAACTGGTTTTCCATCTGAGCTCTTGATATTCATACAAGTGGCTCTCTTTTCTCCAAAGGTCTCTTTAATTTTTCTGTAGGCAGTATCTATATTACCCCTTGTGAGATAAGCCTCTACATCATTACATTTATCCTCTAGCCATCCCTGCTTAGCCATTTTGTACTTCCTGTCGATCTCATTTTTGAGACGTTTGTATTCCTTTTTGCCTGTTTCATTTACTGTGTTTTTATATTTTCTCCTTTCATCAATGAAATTCAGTATTTCTTCTGTTACCCAAGGATTTCTACTAGCCCTTGTCTTTTTACCTACTTGATCCTCTGCTGCCTTCACTACTTCATCCCTCAGAGCTACCCATTCTCCTTCTACTGTATTTCTTTCCCCCATTCCTGTCAATTGTTCCCTTATGCTCTCCCTGAAACTCTGTACAACCTCTGGTTTAGTCAGTTTATCCAGGTCCCATCTCCTTAAATTCCCAACTATTTGCAGTTTCTTCAGTTTTAATCTACATTGTGGTCGTGCGGTAACGTTCTCGCTTCCCGCGCCCGGGTTCCCGGGTTCGATTCCCGGCGCGGTCAGGGATTTTCTCTGCCTAGGTTAGTTAGGTTTAAGTAGTTCTAAGTTCTAGGGGACTGATGACCATAGATGTTAAGTCCCATAGTGCTTAGAGCCATTTGAACCATTTTTTTTTTAAATCTACAGTTCATAACCAATAGATTGTGGTCAGAGTCCACATCTACCCCTGGAAATGTCTTTCAATTTAAAACCTGGTTCATAAATCTCTGTTTTACCATTATATAATCTTTCTGATACGTTCTAGTATCTCCAGGATTCTTCCATGTGTACAACCTTCTTTTATGATTCTGGAACCAAGTGTTAGCTGTGATAAAGTTATGCTCCCTGCCCGATTAAGGGATCTTACATTCCACGCTCCGATCCGTAGAACGCCACTTTCCTTTCTCCTGATAACGACGTCCTCCTGAGTAGTTCCCCCCCCCCCCCCCCCCCGGAGATCCGAATGGGGGACCATTTTACCTCCGGAATATTTTACCCAAGAGGACGCCATCATCATTTAACCATACAGTAAAGGTGCATGCCCTCGGGAAAAATTACGGCTGTAGTTTCCCCTTGCTTTCGCCGTTCGCAGTACCAGCACAGCAAGGCCGTTTTGGTTAGTGTTACAAGGCCAGATCAGTCAATCATCCAGACTGTTGCCCCTGCAACTACTGAAAAGGCTGCTGCCCCTCTTCAGGAACCACACATTTGTCTGTTAGCATATGCTGAACGAAAATTTATGCAGCTTTGTTCAGACAGCCATTTAAAAACCAATGACTCTGTCATGTGAAAACATATGACGTTATTGTTGTTTATCAGAACATTAATAAGCTGTCTGGTCAAAAGTGAAGTGTGTCAGTTCCTCGCCTTTCTGGTGGCTTGAACTCTGATGGCGGTAATTTCAGTGAAACGTCTGTGTGTCCATGGACGAAGGCAGCCAATTCTTACTCAGCAGCCGAAACTAGAGAAGGAAATGATGCTGGCCGTGGGGTCAGGAGCGAATTCAATTTTCTCACTCTTCCCAAAGATGTTCAACTGGGTTCACGTCGGGTCTAAGGGCAGGCCACTCCATACCAGGAATGTTTCTGACCGCGAACCATTGCTTCAAAGAGAATGCTTTATGACAGGTTGTATTGTTATGCTGACACAACAAACCGTTGCCTCCGTATTGTTGCTCTACTGCAGGCACTACACAATGGTCTAAAATGCGTTCACATCCTTCTGTGTTTAGCGTTTTCTAAAGGGCAGTAAGGTGACCTAGCCCAGCTACGATAAACGCCCCCATACTGTAACACCACCTCATCTTTACTTCACATTTGGCACAGCACATGATGGATGGTAACGTCTTACAGGCATTCGTCAAACCCAAAATTTCCATCACAGGGTATAGTGTATACATCACTCCAAATCTCTTCTCTTCCGTCTGTGACGAAGCAAGCTGGGATCTTTTTACTTCCTCTCTTCTTTTGCTATCTGCCTCCTTACATTCATGTTTTGCCTAATTACCATTAACGTACATGAGTATAATCTGCATTTCCATGAAAGGGAAAGGTTGGCCCTCAGTTCTAAGGAATATAGCACCAGATCTAATTTTGTGCTTAGTTTTGTGTATATAATTAATTTCCTAATTTATTTTGACCATTCCTAGTTAATACCTTTGTTATGGGGTGACATCAGTAATTGTTTCGTAACTTAGATTCTATTGTTGACATACAAACAAATATAAATTCTGTACTAATTGTAAATATTTGGAAGACGAACCACTAGCATTCTTTAAGTATTTATTTGGCTCCATTCGGAAACATGTTAGCAAATCCAGCCCTTAATTAATTCCAAAATAATTAACAGGTTTAAAAAAGGATTGTTTGTATAACTATATCTGTTAATTTCATCATTTAAATAAATAATTTGACCTAACGCTTGTAGTAGAAGAAACTGTTAAAAAGAAGAATTTTTTTCTATAATTTCAGTTAATTGAATGAGTTATGTTTTAATTGTAATTTCTGCAAATTCAACATCGAACAATGTACAATTTCAGTACCTATTATTGTGAGGATATATAAAGGCCCGATTTTTGTTCGTGAGACAGTTAGACGAGGAACCTGTATTGGTTAGGTCAACAACAATGCATCAACTTAACCGTTAAATATGTATAACACATATAAGCCTTGTGTTCAAATAATGACAGCGTCTCTTCAATAGTGCCACACGTACCGTATTATTCTGCAAATAAATGTGTGACTTGGTTTTTACTGCTCATAGATGTTCAACAATAAACTATTGCAGCAGTATGCTGACGTTTGCCTGTATTAATGAGGATTATCAAAAGTTAACAAATAGTGAAAGCAAGCAAGCAAGCACTCCGTCTTCAGGTCATAAGTGGCCCATCGGGACCATCCGACCGCCGTGTCATCCTCAGATGAGGATGCGCATAGGAGGGGCGTGCTGTCAGCACACCGCTCTCCCGGTCGTCATGATGGTTTTCTTTGACCGGAGCCGCTACTATTCTGTCGAGCAGCTCCTCAGATGGCATCACGAGGCTGAGTGCACCCCGAAAAATGGGAACAGTACATGGCGGCCGGAATGGTCATAGATCCAAGCGACGGCCACGCCCGACAGCACTTAACTTCGGTGATCTGACGGGAACCGGTGTATCCACTGCGGCAAGGCCGTTGTCAACCAATAGTGTACTGACCATATTAACTGCGTAACATTGGGGGTGTTGTGGACAGTAAAAGTAAAGAACTGTGAAACACAACTGTGCAACTTCCGGTTACATCATTTACAGTAGTCAGTGTTGAACTTCCACCCCTCCATTTTTCAGCCAGTATAACAACGCAGTACGTCAGTATCGAGGACTGTCAAAGAAGAAATAAAGCAGGCGAACGTCACACGTCGTCTGCTATTCAAGCCAACTCTAATATCGCTTTGGACTGACTACAGAAATATATGGCTTATGAGGAGCTGCTTGGTCACTGTGTTCCATTCTTTTTCAACTGTGCTAGTTGGACTGCTGATAGCACTTTGAAACCCACAATTGATTCCTTCCACCGATTTCATTGGTTTTTTTTAGACCCACTCTGTGCATTGTTCGACGGTCACTGTCCATCAATGTGTGAGGTCTGCTTGGTCTTGATTTAGCTTCGGTTGTCCCTGAACGTTTCCATTTCACAAAAAATAGATACTTTGGCCATCTTTAGAAGAGTTCTAATGCCCGTGAGGAATTTGTTACTCAGGAGACATCCAATGAGTACTCTGCGTTCGAAGTCACTGATCTTTTCTGAAGTTAATGCTTCTGTACTAACACTCCCCGCCTCCTTTTATACCGACAGATCTGCCTCTCGTGACATCCTAGTGGTCAGGTCCACATTACGTAGGGGTGTCAGGATACTTTTGATCAACTGTTGTATTTAGTCAGCAATGGGGATGAGGAACATGAATGTAATCACCACATCCGGCCACTGTGGCCGAGCGGTTCTAGGCGCTTCAGTTCGGAACCGCACGACTGCTACGGTCGCAGGTTCGAATCCTGTCTCGAGCATGCATGTGTGTGATGTCCTTAGGTTAGTTAGGTTTAAGTAGTTCTAAGTTCTAGAGGACTGATGACCTCAGATGTTGAGTCTCATAGTGCTCAGAGCCATTGGAACCATAATTATCACAGTCATCATCTAACGGGACACCAAACCCTACACAGACTCCAATTATTCACCTATACTCAACAGCTACACCTAATACACTACTCCAATATACAATGGAAAGGGTATCTGTGCGGAGAGAGGAAAACCCTGACAGGGCATATGAAAAAACCCGTAGGGCCTCCCAGCTCGAAATGCCACACGACACTTCATCTTGTTTATTTTATCTTTCCGTTAAGTTCCCAAGTCTACCAATATTCTTCCATTTTGTTTACTTTCTTGTGAGAAATTATTTAACTTGTTTGGCCACTGCGTTATACTCTGTTTCTTTATTTATAATATTTGAATGTAGTTTTTTTATTAGTGGTCATGACTTCCAATTTTATGTAGTTTTCTATTAGGCCTGCTGCACATGAGTTCCATCACTGATTCGTTGTGTTCTCCTTCCCATTCCATCCTCGCCTGAAATCTGCTTGTATTTCATTACGTCGTCTACAAAGAAGTTAAAAACTGTAGTAATGAGCTGCAAACATAGCTAGCCGTTGTGGCCGAGCGGTTATAGGCGCTTCAGACCGGAACCGCGCTGCTGCTACGGTCGCAGGTTCGAATCCTGCCTCGGGCATGGATGTGTGTGATGTCCTTCGGTTAGTTAGGTTTAAGTAGTTCTAAGTCTAGGGGACTGATGACCTCAGATATTAGTCCCATAGTGCTTAGAGCCATTTGAACAATTTTTTTGATAACATATGACTGTACAAATGACAAGGTATGAACCGTCGTAACAACCAAAGCGGCTGAAATCTGCACCCACCGCTTTTGGGACAACGTAGTGAGACATCTAAGCAATGGAAGCACGCGTAGTAACCTTCACCAAAAAATTCAAAGCTGTGCCCTCAGCAGGCAAGGCGATGCTAACAGTAATTTCCGACGTCAGAGATCCGTTGCTCATCGAATTTCATGAACACGGAAAAACAATTAACAGTGACGTGCACTGTCAAACACTCGGTAGCGTACGCAATTCTATCAAGAGGAAGCGGTCTGTGTTGCTCACAGACTGAGTGATTTTACTACACGATAACGCACGTCTACATGTCCCAAGGTCACAAGTAGTGTAATGGCCAAGTTCAGGAGAGAGCAGAATGAGTCTGTGACTTCCATGAGTTTGTTCCGCTATAAAAGCCTCAAAGGGAAGCGCATTAATTCGAAAGACGAAGTATATGACACAGCGGAGGATTGGCTTCTGTCACAGCCACAGGAATTCTGGAGACAGGGAATCATCCTTCGTCTCGAGAAAGATTGGGATATTATGTAATGTAAGGTGGAAGGGGGGGGGGGGAGGAAATGAAAGGGAAGGAAATAATTATATCAGCTGCTTCGTGACTGTGTTCGTAATCAGCAGCGAGGAGTGGCAATGTGTGCAGCACTGCAATTCGAAGCCGGGAACTCCTGCTTACGAGGCAGTGACAGTAACCACTGCGCCACCCGGGCACTGTTTATCGCAAACGCACGGACTACACCGGCACCCTTCCCTGCAGACACCCATTCCTGTCCAGCGCCACCTGTCTGCGATTCCCTTCCATGTTCGCTGATTTTTAGAGATTCGCAGGAGGTCGAACAAATCTGCGTCGCCGCTGAAGGGTGTGAATTTATTGCCCATCGAGGCGAATCCATTGTATGGATACGTGGTGACTGTTCTTTCGGATAAGTTGTAGTGGGACGAAATTAAGCGTCACCCATCCACCAAAGTCAGCCCAGTTTGCAGGTGACTATAAGTTTAATTTAGTTTTGTTTATGTGTTTTCTTATTATTTGTAATAAATGTGAATTATCTAAAAGTTTTGTATTTTTTATGCGTTTCATGTACGGAGAGGTCGGCGCAACGAACGGGGACAGCATCTTCGTTGCCGCGACCAGAGAGGAAATTGCTGGCCGCTATACGTCGCGGGTCGACAGCCAAGGAGCAACAGAAGATCCTGGAACCGAGTTGTTGCGTCGTGTTTCTAAAAAATTAAAAATGAATTTTTATACTCTTTTTGTACAACAATGACGTCATATAGAGCTTAATCTTATTGAAATGTCAGTCACTGTCTGTCAACGCTCAAGTTCACATCTGTATGTGTAGGAAGCTAATAAAATAGTGTATGCTACTAAAGTTGAAACACGTGTCTTGAAGATTTATTTATGAAGAATTATGTGAATGAATTAATAATATATTTGACAAGATGATTGAATTTTGACAGCGTTCATCGCGACTTTGAATCTAAAAAGTTTATTTAATGTGTGCTTCTGATATCGATTAGATCAAGATAACGTGTGTCAATATAATTTCTGAGGAGAAACAAACGAAATTTAAATTCGGAAAAGTTACAAAAACCAATTGGCCCAAGTGATGTAATTCTTTGCATACGACTCAACGGATGTTTTACAGTTTCGTTCAAGAACCATCCTATGACAATTTAAAAGAATATGAATCATTTTTAAAGTGGGTTGTAACTGACGTAGGTGACGAAGTCTGCACATGGTCATACATATATATCAAACGAAAACTAATACGTCGTTACACTACAAAGTCCGAAAGAATATACATCACGCATTCATATAACAGTGGGGTAGCTGCGTCCAGACCTCTGGTGACTACTTTTGAACAAAGACTTCAGTCATATCCACAGTGTTGTTTCGTACCTATTGTTTTGATCACCCCCCCCCCCCCGCCCCCTCATATATTAACATACACTTGAGTGTTTCTAGTAGAAATAGCGTTCATATTACTTTCAGTGCAAGCTCAAGAAGAATTTAAAAATGAAAGATGAAATAGGAACTAAAGGATATTTAGAATTAAAATCTGCCACGTAACCACTAATGTGGCTCTTATTTTCCAAATTTGATTTATTCTTTGTGCTACCTCTAAATTTCGTTCCACTGCACAAAAAAATGTGTTTTAATTTGGACTCTGTTGGAAAAGGGGAAGTCGTGAAGGAAATCACATAAAAGTCTTATTTATTTTTTATCTCAAACGCAACTGTGCGAAAGTGTCTCAATAACGTATAACATGATTACTGTCAATTTGTAAGATTTCCATATGTTTTGACATTGTAAGTGGTGGTGGTGGTTAGTGTTTAACGTCCCGTCGACAACGAGGTCATTAGAGACGGAGCGCAAGCTCGGGTTAGGGAAGGATTGGGAAGAAAATCGGCCGTGCCCTTTCGAAGGAACCATCCCGGCATTTGCCTGAAACGATTTAGGGAAATCACGGAAAACCCAAATCAGGATGGCTGGAGACGGGATTGAACCGTCGTCCTCCCGAATGCGAGTCCAGTGTGCTAACCACTGCGCCACCTCGCTCGGTGACATTGTAAGTAATTCACCTTTACTGTACTCGGACAAAGAAGAATGAACACGTTGCACGAATAGCGAAAAACATCCTTCACTTTGTGTTTAGGTTTTTTTGCGGTTCGCTTTTTGGCCTGCCAGTTGTGTAGCGCTGGGACACTCTTATTTGAGGCACAGTAGCGAGCAGTTGACTTTGTAGAGAAGGAAATTTTATGTTTGTGAATCTGAGACAAACGGTCTGGAATACTTCAGTATGGAGATGAAAATTTGTTTGTGAACATACACTATTGATTACATTGATGGTGAAGATTTTTGGAGGAATTTTTCAAGCTAACCAATATACGCACAAAAGTGAAATGTTTGTGTATCATAACTGTTAACTGAAGGAAGTATTTGTCTCTCAGATAACTAAACATTCATGATTAGTGTTAATTTGCTCTCTTTGTTTTCATTACATCAGAATTAATGCAATTAGTGTAAATGTCTGTAGTTTTGCGTTGAGAGAATTTGGTAATTTGTAGGTTTTTGTTATGTTGTAAAATTTCTTTTGCCAATAATGAGAATTTAATTTCTCGAGAACAATTTTGTTTAACGTAAAACCGACCTCCATCATTCTTATATACTTATATGGATATGGTGCCTGTTCTTTCGGTCGTATCCGAAAGGCGAGGCGAGAATGTGGCTCAGATGGATAGAGCGTCTGCCATGTAAACAGGAGATTCCGGGTCCGAGTCCCGGTAGGGGCACATATTTTCACTTGTCCCCATTGATATACAGGGTGATTCAAAAAGAATACCACAACTTTAGGAATTTAAAACTCTGCAACGACAAAAGGCAGAGCTAAGCACTATCTGTCGGCGAATTAAGGGAGCTATAAAGTTTCATTTAGTTGTACATTTGTTCGCTTGAGGCGCTGTTGACTAGGCGTCAGCGTCAGTTGATGCTAAGATGGCGACCGCTCAACAGAAAGCTTTTTGTGTTATTGAGTACGGCAGACGTGAATCGACGACAGTTGTTCAGCGTGCATTTCGAACGAAGTATGGTGTTAAACCTCCTGATAGGTGGTGTATTAAACGTTGGTATAAACAGTTTACAGAGAATGGGTGTGCAAAGGGAAAAGTTCTGGACGGCCGAGAACGAGTGATGAAAATGTAGCACTCATCCAGCAAGCATTTGTTCGCAGCCCAGGAAAATCGACTCGCAGAGCTAGCAGAGAGCTGCAAATTCCACAATCAACTGTATGGAGAGTCCTACGAAAAAGGTTAGTTATGAAACCTTATCGTCTGAAATTGGTTCAAGGCAGGCAGCCCGTGACAGAGCACTTCATCACTGGCCTCCAAGAAGCCCTGATCTTACCCCCTGCGATTTTTTCTTATGGGGGTATGTTAAGGATATGGTGTTTCGGCCACCTCTCCCAGCCACCATTGATGATTTGAAACGAGAAATAACAGCAGCTATCCAAACTGTTACGCCTGATATGCTACAGAGAGTGTGGAACGAGTTGGAGTATCGGGTTGATATTGCTCGAGTGTCTGGAGGGGGCCATATTGAACATCTCTGAACTTGTTTTTGAGTGAAAAAAACCTTTTTAAATACTCTTTGTAATGATGTATAACAGAAGGTTATATTATGTTTCTTTCATTAAATACACATTTTTAAAGTTGTAGTATTCTTTTTGAATCACCCTGTATATCAACGGCCGTTAGCAGCTGAAGGTATTAATATATAATTCTAATTGCACCATTCCTAGTGAAGTATTGAATATTTTTGCCATTTGTGCACTGCACCTTACGCCTCACGAAGTCACAGACAGTCATAAATCAATTTTGTAGCGAATATTTTTTTTCTTAAGCTGCTGCATCCGCTGGTTTCTATTTGCTTTCGAGAACGAGAATGCATTAGATACAAACAGCATTCTGAGCAAAGGGTAAGTTACTTTTATTTCAGGGCAGACCTCACTTTGCGTTCTTGTAAGAAAACAGTACATAGAATTTACAGATCTTTTGCTAAATAAGCACATTAATTTACTGTGAACAGTGCAGGTAATCCCAAACAGTTACTTTCTTTTTAACACAACAGTATTTAATTTTTGTAGATATTTCAAGTCGAACATTGCACTTCATGTTACGCGACATCCATAATGTACATGAATACTGACTTTTACTAAAATCGTTTTCACTGAGCATTCAATTGGTTTATTTTGGCAGTTGATTACATTCGTTGTCATTATTTCAAATTCAGTATTTCATTAAGATTAAAGTTTTATTTCACAACATGCGCAACACAGGGCCAACCAAGAGTCAGTATTGCTCAGCAGTTGAACACCATACCGCGATATCTGAAGCACACGTTACACGAGGTGAAAGTTTTTGGAAACAAGAGTATTCAGTATTTTCATTTATGGATAACTTTTCATAGAAAGTTTACAAATTTAATTACTGATGTTGCTGTATTAATTTTAATAAAACACTCTATGTTCTGAGGTACTTTCAAGAGAAGGCCAGATTTTCTTTTAAAAACCATTTTGTTTGATAAAATCTCTTTTTATTGTTTAGAAAGTCATGGCAGCACTCGAATATAACCTGAATCACATATCGCCTCCATTTATCGTTTCAGTTATCTGTAGTGGTCCTCTGTGAGCTTGAGGCTTTGATCGTCTGCGTCACTAAAAACGTTGAGATTAGCAACAAATAGCATCGACGAAGTTTTCATTTCCATACCACTGTGAAAATGCCTTAAGGAGCTCGTAACTAAAACAACTCGTAACTGGAAAAAAGTCTCTATTTTTTTTTTTTTTTTGCAAACAAAGTGTTCATTTCCATTAATTAAATTTTTAGTGGTTTGATCCATTCCTACTTGCAATCTGTCAATATTTTCTTCACGAATCCATGCATTAATAATTTTCATTATTTATTCGGCAGAATAATTAGGATCAAAGGCAACATAACTGAATATATATGACTGAGTCGTTGACGTTCAAATTCGTTTCATTCCGTCCTCCTCACTGTTGCTTCTGTCTGCACATATAGATTTTCACTGGTGATGGATTCCATGTACCAACCTCTGTACCAACCTTTGTCGCTCATTCAGCCTTTGATTGTTCAAAATGTGGTTGTCTTCTTCAACAGTAATGATTTTCAAAGCATTAGTGCGTGCTGTGTCCTCAAATTTCTGTTTCCTTATCAGCCTCTGAAGGCCTTCTAACATTATTCTGGAGCTGCTTGCATTGTTGAGGCACACAGCCTCTATATTTTCCCACATGTTTCAAAAGTTTATTCTTTTCTAAAGAAAGAAGAATTTAATAATTTCAACCATTTTACAACATAACCCCACACTGATATCTGCAGAAATAATTTGTTCTGCTACTAACGTATATGTGTAAATAATGATGTGGCATCCTTGAAGCAGCTAAAGCAAGTCCATACAGAGCTCATGTACAGAGGAACAGCAACCATCAAGAATTACGGAGGATGGTTGTCAAAGACCGCATGGAATCTGCGGAAGAAATCACTCGTGAGTTCCAAAGTCCTACCAGCAGTTTAGGTAACGCAATAACTGTGCATAGGGAGTTAAAAATTTGAGCTACTGTAAGCTAGTCGACTAGCTGCTCATAAGTCACATATTTCTATTGTCAGTGCTATACGATGTATGAGGTCGTGAAAAGAGCGACTAAACTTGACAGAGAGTAGCTGGAAAGGAGTGATTTAAAGTGATGAATCACATACCCTGTGCCAATCCGATGCAAAGGTTTTTGGCGAATCCCTGGAGTGAAGTGCGGAGGAGGTGGTGATGCAGTATGTCGATGTTTTCCGTGACTAGGGCGTGTCGCGTTATGTAGCCTAAGAAAACGTTATTCGTGGTAGGAGGAGGATACATTATGCAGCACTGTGCACTGCGAACAGTAGAGGAAGAGTTCGGAGTCGACCACTGCTTGTATCAGTATGTCAATGTACCCTGCAGAAAGCGGCATCTGTGATCCAATCGTTTAACGACGGTAACATTCCTGAAATGGATTTTCATGTCCAGAGTCACTACCTGAACGCAATTGAATACCTCTGGGATGAATTAGAACTCCGACATCGTTTCATACGCCAGTGTCAGACACCACTACCTTCTCTGATTTCTTCTCTTGAGGAAGAATGGGCGGACACTCAGACACGCGATTGAAAATGTCCCCAGCAGGGTTCAAGCCGTCTTGAAGGTGGACACACTCCACATCAGTGTGTACTAATAGGTTTCAGCATACTTTTGATCAGGTAGTGTATGCGAACATACAACATCTGGATATTCTTTGACTGAATTTTATTTGCGAATGGTGCTGTGAGACAATATTTGTTGACGTGTACACTCATGCTCATAAATTAAGGATAATGCTGATACATAGTGAAACAACGCTCTGGTAGGCGGTTTGCGGGCTTAAATCACCTCGGGGTGTGACTATGCAGTACATTTGACGTGCAGTCGTCGCACGGTGCCGCTGGTAGCAATCTACATGTGAAGAGGCGTGTTGGTGTATGTCAGAGTACGGTGCAGCGAGTAAGTGTGCAGACGTTTTCAGACGTGCTAGTGGTAACTCCGTGTTGAAAATGGCTCAAAGAACATATATTGATGACGTTATGAGGAGTATAACACTAGGGCGACTGGAGGCTGGTCAAACACAGCAGGTCGTAGCACGGGCCCTCCGTGTGCCAAGAAGTTTGATCTCAAGATTATGTCAACGATTCCAGCAGACAGGAAGCTTGTCCAGTCGCTACAGTACGAGACATCCACAGTGTACAACACCACAAGTAGACCAATATCGCACCATCAGTTCCCCTCAGATGGCCACGGAGTACTGCAGGTTGCCTTGCAGCCAGTGGAACAGTAGTCTCCAGACACACAGTCGCCGGGTTTTCATCTGGCGTGAACCAGGAAACAGATACCAACCCCTTAATGTCCTTGAAAGGGACCTGTATGGAGGTCGTGGTTTGTTGGTGTGGGTTGTGATTGTGATTGGTGCACGTACACCCCTGCATGTCTTTGACAGAGGAACCGTAACAGGTCAGGTGTATCAGGACGTCATTTTGCACCAATGTGTCCGCCTTTTCAGGGGTGCAGTGGGTCCCACCTTCCTCCTGATGGATGATAACGCACGGCCCCACCGAGCTGCCATCGTGGAGGAGTACCTTGAAACAGAAGATATCAGGTGAATGGAGTGGACTGCGTGTTCTCCAGACCTAAACCCCATGGAGCACGTCTGGGATGCTCTCGGTTGACGTACCGCTGCACGTCTTCAAACCACTACGACGCTTCAGGATCTCCGACAGGCACTGGTGCAGAATGAGAGGCTATAACCCAGCAGCTGCTCGACCACCTGATCCAGAGTACGCCAACCCGCTATGAGGCCTGTGTACGTGTGCGTGGTGATTATATCCCTTATTGATGTCGGGGTAGATGCACAGGAAACAGTGGCGGTTTGTAGCACCTGTGTTTCGGGACGGTTTTCTCGACTTATGACCAATACCGTGGACTTACAGATCTGTGTCGTCTTGTGTTCACTATGCGCCTATGCTATTAACGGCAGTTTTGTGTAGTGCCACGTTGTGATGCACCACGTTCTGCAATTATCCTTAATTTATGAGCATGAGTGTATATAAATTTGTCTACATGTACTGTGCCTAAAAGCTGTGTAACCACCGCAGAAAACAGTAAGAAATACTGGTTTTGGTCTACGTTTTGTAGAAACTTTGATCAGAATGTGCCATCTTGTAACATAACTATATGCTGTTACAGTAGCAACCTGTTTTTCAAAATCAAGCATCTGGAGGTGTGTTCAGAAAGCTTGAGATGCCTCGTATATTGAAATAAGAATGACGGCTTCTGACTGAAGACAGTTTGTTTTCTTTTTTATTTCTAATTTTTGTATGCATTTTCTGAGTTCATGTTGCGGGAGTGTCTACTTTTCCGTAGTCAATTATGACTTCCTAAATGGCTAGCGCGGCACTTTGAGGCACCTAAAAATTTACCCATCTGCAAATAGTGAACGTTTATTTAACATGTGGCAGATTACATCCAGTAGTTTGATGCGGGTAACGCCGGGTAAATAAATTCTAAGACAATCAAAATGACGTACCACGAAGGAATTGTTCGCACGGGACGCAAATCGGTGATGCACATGTAGAGACAAACAAATTGTCACATTTTCAGAAAGAATTGGATGACACAGTCAAAAGAAACATGGGACGAAAATCGGTGGTGCATTTGTAGAGACAAACAAATGATCACATTTTCAGAAAGAATTGGATGACACATTCTTGATAAAGAGCTTCAAAAATTGAGCAACTTAACAAAGCGATGCTCAACGTTTGGCCCTTGTGCAAGCAATATTCGGCTTGGCATCGATTCATAGAGTTACTGGATGTTCTCCTGAGGAAGTTAGCGCAAGGAGGGCTATGCGTGAAGTGTTCAGTGAATTCGAAAATTAAATTCTATGTACCGACTTAACAGAAAATCCTAGGAAGTCCTGGTCTTACGTTAAATCATTAAGTGGATCGAAACAGCGTATCCAGACATTCTGGGATGATGATGGCATTGAAACAGAGGGTGACACGTGTGGTGTCACCGCCAGACACCACACTTGCTAGGTGGTAGCTTTAAATCGGCCGCGGTCCATTAGTACATGTCGGACCCGCGTGTCGCCACTGTGTGATCGCAGACCGAGCGCCACCACAAGGCAGGTCGAGAGATACTGACTAGCACTCGCCCCAGTTGTACGGACGACTTTGCTAGCGACTACACGGACGAAGCATCGCTCATTAGCCGAGCAGATAGTTAGAATAGCCTTTAGCTAAGTCCATGGCTACGACCTAGCAAGGCGCCATTAGCCTTACATAGCAATTGATAGTTTGATAGTTATCGTATGAAATGTCTCATCAAGAACGCTGTATACAAATGGTGGATTAAAGTTAAGTATTCCAGCAGCTACGTACTTTTCTTTATAGCATTCATAAGTATCCTGTTTCAGCCCATCAAGACCGCCTGCTTGCTTAATGGCCGCCTCCCTTAAATAATGTGCGTAGAGTTGGCAATCTGTCAACACTACAGATGACAACGAGGATTAAAAGAGGATTTCGCGTTCGTATTGCTCTAATTTATGGCGCCGACGTTACAAACCGCCTTCTTTCTCTTCGATTGATTTACTTGTGTCATGGCTTCACCACAATCTCCCGATGTACTGTCCGAATTTTATCGCTTGCAGAATCAGCAGACGCAGGCGTTATTGGATGCCCTTGGACAGCTCGTCCAGGGTCAACGTGCACTGCAAACCGATGCGGCAGCCGCCGCTCCACCGCTACCGCAGCCACAACTCGCAGTTGCACCGCCTTTTAGGCCGTTTGACCCAGCTCAGGAGACATGGAGTGAGTGGTAACGCCAATTTGGATTCCATCTCGCCGCCTGCAGAATTCAAGGTAATGAGCGGCAGCCTCACTTGTTATCCTGTGTAGGAGTCTCCACCTACCGTGTGATAGTGAAATTGTTTCCCCGACGCGACATAGCCACTCTGTCCTACGATGAAATTTTGTCTGCTTTAGATGCCTATTTCAAGGAAACAGTTAATGTGGTTGTAAAAAGGTATACTTTCTTTCGTACAAAACGTACGGCCGGTCAAACTAATAGGGAGTGGGTTGCAACATTGCAAGGCCTTACAAGGGATTGTGCTTTTGAGTGTGAATGTGGACTCCCTTATTCAGATACAATGGTACGTGATGCAATAGCACAGAACGTTTCTGATGTTCGTATACGGGAACAGATTTTGAAACTAGTTAATCCCTCCCTTCAACAAGTGATAGACATATTGGATAGACAAGACACGCTTGACTTTGCTCAGGAATCATTTGCAACTTCGCCAGCCGTGTGTAACATTCACCGTCCCGCCGGGCGCGCTGCACGGCCCGGTACACTGCCCTCGCACACGTCCGCGCAGCTGCCGCCACGCTCTAAACCAGGTGTGCTGCGCCAGCATACAAATGCAGTGAAATCATGCCCGCGGTGTACAACTAGACATTCGCATGACAATTGCCCATCACGCCAAGCTATTTGCTTTTTCTGTAATAAGAAAGGACATGTTCAAAGTGTTTGCCAGAAAAAGCTCAGATCAGACAATCACAACCATTCCAGGCCCTTTGCTTCACGCCGGAATCGAACCACGGACACTCAGGCTCGTGGACCTTCGCCCATGGACATGCATGTAGTTAATTCCACTTCGTCCAGTGCCACTGTCTCTAACAGTGACAGTGTTCGTCCCACACAAAGTGTGCGTCGACGTCGCAGGAAATCGCGTCAAGTCGCAAGTGCTTCTGTACCAGTGTCAGTTCAAATTGCACAAGACAGTCGCTCTTGTCGGCAGGACAATAAACTTTTTGTAGACTTGGACTTTGAAGGCAGAGTGATCCCATTCCAGCTCGATACCGGAGCTGCAGTTTCATTGCTCAATCACGACACATACAAACAACTGGGCAAACCTCTGTTGCGTTCCGCAAATGTTAAGCTAACTACATATTCAGGACAGAATATCCCTGTGTTAGGACAGTGCAGCCTTCTTGCAACATATAAGGGACAAACAAAACTTGTGTTATTTTACGTTCTTCGTTCTTCTACTGCAGTGAACTTGTTTGGTTTAGATTTATTTCAATTGTTCAACATGTCTATAGTAAATCAGGTCCTATCAGTGAATCAGACTGTGCCTTCAGACAGTGTTTCTCGTCTGTGTGAAGAATTTGCAGACATTTTTGCACCGGGCTTAGGTTGCGCTCAGAACTATGAAACACATTTGGAACTGAAAGTCAACGCGCAACCGAAATTTTTCAGAGCGCGCAATGTTCCTCACGCATTGCGTGATGAGGTCGCAAGAACATTTCACGATTTAGAATCACAAGGTGTGAATGAATGCGCGCAATGCCTCTTCCCTTTCAGCTCCGCTTCATCGCTTACGCCGTACAGGTGTTCTGTTCGTCTGGACGACGGAATGCGAACGCGCCTTTCGCCAGTTGAAATCGGCGTTGCTTTCAAATACTTGCCTTACGCCATTCGATCCCCAGAAACCCCTTTTGTTGATGGTAGATGCATCGGATTTCGGGATCGGTGCTGTGCTTGCGCACAAAGATGGATCGCATGATCGCCCTATTGCCTTTGTGTCCAAATTGCTCTCATCTGTGCAAAGAAATTATTCACAGATAGAGAAAGAAGCTTTGGCTCTCGTGTTTGGTGTTACTAAGTTCCATGATTTCTTGTATGGTCGTCACTTTACCATCAACACAGACCACAAACCTTTGACATCGCTTTTTCATCCGAACAAGCCTGTACCTCCGCGTACAGCGCAGAAATTCATTCGCTGCTCTATTTTCCTCTCGCAGTACCGCTACGATATCTTGTACCGGTCCACTGCTAAGCACGGAAACGCCGATGCTTTGTCCCGTTTGCCTGTTGCTGAGGATAGAGCATTCGATTCTTCCAAACTTGCTTGCATGTTCATTGATTCGGAAACAGATGAAGTGGTCGAATCGTTTCTGATTGATTTTCGTCGTGTAGCTACAGCCACAGCTGCTGACCCGGTCCTTGCTACCGTTTTGCGTTTTGTTGCTACGCAATGGCCCTTGTCAAAGTCACTGATCGAGGATCCGTTGGTTCGCCGATTTTTTGCTCATAAGGAGAGACTTTTTGTACGACGTGGGGTTTTGTTGTTGCGTTCTGATAATGATCAGTCCAGGGTCGTGGTCCCACGTTCGTTACAGTCCTCTGTTTTACGGTTTCTTCACCAAGGACATTGGGGTATAGTGCAAACGAAACAACTTGCTCGTCGGCACTGTACTTGGTTCGGAATCGATGCTGCGATTACGAATGCGTTCTTCTTGCATGGCGTGTGCCGAACAACAATCCGCACCACTGCAGAAAGTCTTTGCATGGCCAAAAGCCACTTCCCCTTGGCAACGCTTGCACATCGATTTTGCTGGTCCATTCTGGAATGCTCGATGGTTGGTTCTGGTAGATGCCTTCAGTAATTTTCCTTTTGTTGTCCGGATGTCTTCCACGACGTTGTCTGCTATCTTTTGCATTGAAGGTCTTCCGCAGACTATTGTTTCCAACAATGGCCCACAATTCATGTCCGCAGAATTTCAGTCATTCTGCCAGGCCAATGGTATTCAACATCTGACATCCGCGCCGTTTTCGCCTTAGTCAAACGGTGCCGCTGAACGATTGGTCCGGACTTTCAAGTCACAGATGTTGAAGTTGAAAGAGTCGCATTCTCGGGAGGACGCGTTGTTGCTCTTTTTGTCCTCGTATCGCTCTCAGCCCCGAGATGGTCGCTCGCCGGCTGAGTTGCTCCACGGTCGTCCTCATCGAACCTTGATGTCTTTGCTGCATCCGCCGCATCACGTTCCTGTGCAGCGGCAGACTTCTGCTTTTGCTCCAAGCGACGTTGTATTCTATCGCAACTATCGAGGTTCACGGCGTTGGCTCGCAGGGCGCGTTCTTCGCTGCCTCGGCCGCGCGATGTATTTGGTTTTGGGGGCCTCTGGTGAGGTGCGTCGGCATCTCAATCAGCTGCGCCTCTGTCGTCGCACGGGTTCTGCCGCTCCTCGTCTGCTTTCAGCAACGGTGCCGTACGGTCAGCGCCCTGGGGACCCATCTACTGGCTCGCCTCATCCCCAGGTGTTACCGACGATGCCTTCCCTTTTGCCCCATGGCGACGCGCTGCGGCCGCCTCCGCCGCCGCCGCCTGTCCTCCAGCCGGCGCCGCCCCCATTCGACGCTTTGCTGCAGCCGCCAAGCGCCTCCCTGGGTCACGCGCCGCCGATCGCTTCCCGTGACCAGCTGTCCTCCGCCATGGAACTCTTGCCCACTCCGGACCACATGGCGTCTTCGCGCGTCGGATACCCCGATGCAATGGAGGTCGACCCTTCGGCCCCTCCTGACTCTTTTCGGGCGCATACACCGCATGTTGACGTGCACCCTGGACTAGATTTTCAGGCGTTTCCTAGCTCCCCTCGGACCGAATGGCCGGGTTGCGGGTGGCACAGCCTCGCCTGTTGTTAGGCTCCCCACCTCATCGCATACGTCAACATGGGGTCCTCCCCACGGTGGGCGGAAGCCTTATCACACGACCGTTCGCCGATTTGCGGGGGAGGAATGTGGTGTCACCGCCAGACACCACACTTGCTAGGTGGTAGCTTTAAATCAGCCGCGGTCCATTAGTACATGTCGGACCCGCGTGTCGCCACTGTGTGATCGCAGACCGAGCGCCACCACAAGGCAGGTCGAGAGATACTGACTAGCACTCGCCCCAGTTGTACGGACGACTTTGCTAGCGACTACACGGACGAAGCATCGCTCATTAGCCGAGCAGATAGTTAGAATAGCCTTCAGCTAAGTCCATGGCTACGACCTAGCAAGGCGCCATTAGCCTTACATAGCAATTGATAGTTTGATAGTTATCGTATGAAATGTCTCATCAAGTACGCTGTATACAAATGGTGGATTAAAGTTAAGTATTCCAGCAGCTACATACTTTTCTTTATAGCATTCATAAGTATCCTGTTTCAGACCATCAAGTCCGCCTGCTTGCTTAATGGCCGCCTCCCTTAAATAATGTGCGTAGAGTTGGCAATCTGTCAACACTACAACACGCATAAAGCTGAAATACTAAACACCTTTTTCCAAAGCTGTTTCACAGAGGAAGACCGCACTGCAGTTCCTTCTCTAAATCCTCGCACGAACTAAAAAATGGGTGACATCGAAATAAGTGTCCAAGGAACAGAAAAGCAACTGAAATCACTCAACAGAGGAAAGTCCACTGTACCTGACGGGATACCAATTCGATTCTACACAGAGTACGCGAAAGAACTCGTCCCCCTTCTAACAGCCGTGTACCGCAAGTCTCAAGAGGAACGGAAGGTTCCAAATCATTGGAAAAGACCACAGGTAGTCCCAGTTTTCAAGAAGGGTCGTCGATCAGATGCGCAAAACTATAGGCCTATATCTCTGACATCGATCTGTTGTAGAATTTTAGAATAAGTTTTTTACTCGCATATCATGTCATTTCTGGAAACCCAGAATCTACTCTGTAGATCAATCAACATGGATTCCGGAAACAGCGATCGTGTGAGACCCAACTCGCTTTATTTGTTCTTGCTTCCCCCTACTTATACCTTCCGAGGAGATCACGAATGTAAAATTAGAGAGATTCAAGCGCTCACGGAGGCTTTCCGGCAGTCGTTCTTCCCGCGAAACATACGCGGCTGGAACAACGTAAAGTGCCCTTCGCCACACACCCTTGGGTGGCTTGCGGAGTATAAATGTAGATGTATATTTAGGTAGAATATCATGCCCAATTCTGTCCAATTGGTGCTTAATGTCTTGAAAAATCCCGATATGGTTGGAGGACCATAGCCACAGTGCTTCAAACGTCCTTAGTTAGGGAGAGATCAGGAGACCGTGCTGGCCAAGGTAGGGTTTGGCAAGCACGAAGACAAGCGGTACAAGCTGTCACCAGGTATGTACGAACGTTATCTTGCTGAAATGTAAGCCGCGGATGGCATGCAGCAGTGGTGCCGCGGATGAGAACCATCGGGATCCTGCTATGAAGTGAAATGGCTACCACGAACCATCATTACTGGTTGCTGGGTCCTAAGGCGGGCGACAGTTACATTCGTGTCCCATCTCCAGACACGTCTTCGCTAGTCATCGGGGCTCAGTTCGAAGAAGGACTCATCTCTGAAGCCAATTGTACTACAGTCAATGAGATTCCAGCTCTAATGTGGCCAACACCACTGCAAACGGGGTTCTTGGGGTACAGCAGTGAATGATAGTTGGTGCAAGGCGCGCTGTGAGCCCAACACCTTTCTGAAGCAGCAGCTGCACGTCGGGTCAATGATATGAGTCTGGGGCTGTCAGTGCCTCTCTGACGATTGCTCGGTCCTCACGTTCTGTCGTCTCTCTAGGTCGACCGCTTAATTCTTGAGGCCGAGTTCGGCCATGGTTCGCCGGCCGCTGTGGCCGAGCGGTTCCAGGTGCATCAGTCCAGAGCCGCACTGCTGCTACGGTTGCAGGTTCGAATCCTGCCTCGGGCATGGATGTATGTGATGTTTTTAGTTAGGTTCAAGTAGTTCTTTGTCTAGAGGACTGATGACCTCAGATGTTAAGTCCCATAGTGCTTAGAGCCATTTGAACCATTTTTTTTTTCGGCCGTGATTCACCCATTCCTGACAAAATCTTCCAATAGTGGCATCGCTTCTACTCTAACGTCGCGCGACTCACCGATTGCCCCAACCTGCTTCTCAGAGCTCAACTACACGTCTTCTCCCATATGCTGACGTCTGCGTATATTGCTTAAGCGCCGTCTCCGAGACATAATCACTGTCACATTGAGTACACAGACCCCTGGTGGCCGAGCGGTTCTGGGCGCTTCAGTCTGGAACCGCGCGACCACTGCGGTCCCAGGTTCGAATACTGCCTCGGGTATCTGATCACCTCAGATAAGTCTCATAGTACTCCGAGCCATCTGTTTTATTTTTTTTTTTTTTTTTTTTTTGAGCACGCAGAAGGATATTTGCAAAGAGTTTTTGCCCTGGTGTCGAAATATCCCCTGTTTACTATTCTTGCCACTTGCGCAATGAAGTTGTTCTGCAGCGTCACACACTCATCCATCTGCCTCCAAAGTTTACAGTCTTACATTTTCCGTCGATACCTGTATGACTACACAGAGTACGCGAAAGAACTTGTCCCCCTTCTAACAGCCGTGTACCGCAAGTCTCAAGAGGAACCAATTTGCATAACTCCTACGTGGTGGGTCGTCCTTTTTTTTCCCTAAAGAGACAGAGCGCCAGGCGGTGGCAGCAGTCGCGTCGTGGTGCAGCGGCACCTGGCTCTAGTCGGACACTGCAAGCGACAGCGGCCGCTGGCTGCTGGTCGCTTAGTTACCTAGTCTAGCGTGGTCTAGGCTAGACACGGCGGTCGTGTGGCACGTCTCCAGCACGGCCACGGCCGGCCTCCACCCACTTGGCCGTGCCTCCGTCGCCCTTACGTCAGAGCTGAGCCCCCTACACGTGGCGACTGGGCGTGGGACACCAGGCGCACTCGCGTCCACTCCTGGGGAAACACCCAGGACACGTGACGGGGATCAGACTCCGGCTCTGAGATGTTGTAACCCGACCCGCTAACGGACAACGCGCCTCACAGTATCAAACTATCTTTCACAGCTCAAAGAAACTACCGTTAACCCCGGCAGTGAAAAGACTTTGGTAGACACATAATTTTACACTTGTGAGCAAATACATTTGTGTCCAAAATTAAAGCAACAAACCTTATTCCCCCGTTGTAGTATAGTTGCCACAGATACTGCTACAACGCTGCGCCAACGCAAGGTTGGCAGCCCGTCGTCTGCTGAGCACAGCGCACTCTAGCGGGCTGTGCAACTCAACGGAACTGGAGTGTGCCTCATTTACTTCTTAGCTAGATTTCAACCTAGGCAGATGCACTTTCATAATCGGCCTTCAGCCAGTTCTGTAATGTTTGCATTGATTCTCTGAGGAGGGCTCATCAGGGTTAGTCCCTGGGAATATGTTGTATTAGTTCATGGTATTCCATGTTACGAGATTGTCAGTTCATAGCCGCAGTCCTAGCCCGCATCTCGTGGTCGTGCGGTAGCGTTCTCGCTTCCCACGCCCGGGTTCCCGGGTTCGATTCCCGGCGGGGTCAGGGATTTTCTCTGCCTCGTGATGGCTGGGTGTTGTGTGCTGTCCTTAGGTTAGTTAGGTTTAATTAGTTCTAAGTTCTAAGGGACTGATGACCATAGATGTTAAGTCCCATAGTGCTCAGAGGCATTTGAACCGCAGTCCTACAAACTACTGAAGATAAGTAATTTCATTGTACTATGTGTTTCTTGAATAATAATCCTTCTCTCTAACAGTGTGCCGTACTGCATATTATTGCAACCTGGACTCCTTCAGCTCCTATCAACTCGGCCTCCTACTTATTTCCATTTAGTAACGAGCTGTAAATACCCACGCGTTTAGTGCCTCTAAACAGTGAGACACAAAACCCGTCCTGTGTTTGATTTACGATACGAGCACACAAACTGTCAAGAGATGTCCGCACAACTGTGTTGCGCACGGAAGATGGCATGCCGGTAAACTGACAACCACGCCAACGATGACGTCATGGCGCCTCTCAAACGGGCAGTTCCACATCCACAATCGCTGTGTATACAGTCACAGACGGTGCAGTATGGCACAGAGAAGAAGCGTACCCGAATCTCTGCGGTGGAGGGCCGTAGGAAAAAAGGAAACAGGATAGTAGCGAGCTGATGTGGGCCGATGGCTTAATGTGAGTCGTTCTGTTGTTTCTCGGATGTGGCGGCAGTTTATGGAGAACGAGACTGTATCACAAAGACCAGGGCAGGGCTGACCACGTATGATATCAGAAACAGAGGACTGTTATTTGGCTGTAAGGGCACGACGGTACCGCCTTAGTACTGCACGACAACTGGCATCTGACCTCGCAGCATCCTGTGGACGTGTCATATCGAGGCAAACGGCGTACAGAAGGCTTCGGCTGAAGGGCGTTTACTGTCGGAGACCTGTTGTATGTGTACCTCTGAAGCGTCCTCACAGAAGGGAACGTCTAGAGTGGAGCCGTCAACATGCCACCTGGACGGTCAAACAGTGGGCCGTTGTTATTTTCACGGAGGAGTCCAGATACGGTCTGGAGAGTGACTCTCGACGGATTCGCATCTGGAGTGTACATGGAACACGATTTTGGGACCCAAACATTGTGGGAACAAACTGCTATTGGGGAAGATCCCTGCTGGTGTGGGCAGGGATTATGTTTACCAGTCGACCACCTCTTCATGAGTCAAGGTTTAACTGCTGTCAGGTACCGTGACGAGATCTTGGGACCCCCTGTGCGGTTGTTTCGAGGAACTGTGCGCCCAGACTTCATACTGATAGATGATAATGCTCGACCTCATAGAGCACAGGTGATTGATGTTTCTTTGGAAAAGGAAGATATTGTACACACGACGTGGCCTCTTCGCTCTCCCGATTTGATTCCCATAGAGCTTGACTGGGATACACTAGGGAGACGTGTTACATCACATCACCATCCATCAAACACTCTCCAAGAATTGCGAGCAGTTCTGTAGTAAGAACGGGCATTATCTACATGAGACTGATGACATCATTCCTCTTCGTTATCAGGGCTGTGTTGGTGCCAGAGGTGGTCACATCCCATACTGAGCACATTAACCAATTGTCAGAAGGCGGGTGCAAACCCGACAAGTTGGAAAAAAAACGAAGAACATGATTGTCTATCGATATGCATGCTGCAGTTGTTTACGTTCTGTATTCTTTACATTGTTTCTACTTTACTGTCAACTGCTTACTCTGTTTCGCGGCAAAATAAACGTACACCTGCAAAATTTCCGTTTGTTGCTTTAATTCTGTGCACCACTGTAGTTGGTCGGAGCTACAAAGTAATCTCTCAAAACTAACATACTGTTCACTAACTGTTTCACTGCACCCTTCTGTCTTTTCAACATTGGATCGTTTCGCTGCGTAGATGGTTGACTTTACAGGTTTCCTGCTTTCATAAGTTTCAGAAGTTGTAAAACCAATGCAGCACATTCTTTCAGATCAAATGATACTATAACTCAAACGTCCATCTTATTTACGAATATATTGTTTAATAATATTCTCTCATCAGCGACAATTTTTGTATATTCCAATTGATGTCCAACGCGTTTCCAAGCTGCAGAATGGCTCTGAGCATTATGGGACTTAACATCTGAGGTCATCAGTCCCCGAGAGCTTAGAACTACTTAAACCTAACTAAGGACATCACAAACATCCATGCCAGAGGCAGGATTCGAACCTGCGACCGTAGCGGTCACGCGGTTCCAGACTGAAGCGCCTAGAACCGCTCGGCCACACCGGCCGGCTCCGAGCTGCAGCTTCATTTTCAAGGCTGTACAGACGTAATGGCGTTACGTCTGCTTCACTTTCACACCTAACACTAACAGAACGACGCAGTTCTTAAACTTAACGACAAAACTGTCTCAGGAGGGACTAATGTGATAATGCCAAAGAAATGAGAGAAATAAAGATTTTAGTTTTACATTTTTATATAATCTCTCTCTTTCTTTCACTCTTCATCATTCTCTCCTCCCCCCCCCCCCCCCCAAAAAAAAAAAAATCGTCCTGGAACCGCCCACCCAGATTGTACTCACTCTCATCTTGCAGATTGTTTCATTGCCTTTGTACGCATAACTACAGTAATGTGAAGTTATTACTATGTTATAATCTCATCAAGTACAAGTTACCAACTTATCAATAGAACCAGTAAATTGTAACGACTGCTTTGAGCCACTCTGTATGTTGATAAGCATGTAAAATATTGTACTGAATATGTACTCACAAAAATGTAAACCTGAAATTGTTAACTGTTGCTCTTCTAAGTAATTTTTTTTAATTTCTTGTTTTATTTCGCCAATCACCGATCTATGTAAATGAAAATAATAGGAAATTCAATACTCCGTCACATCACTATAACGCAGTTTATTTATGCATTCTTTGAGCCATGTAGTACTGTCATAATCATGTTAAATCGTTCAAAATATAAGAGTGCAAATGTGGAAGTATTTCACCTATGTAGAAGAGGAATGTTATGTCGCCAAACGAAGATAACATGTCACAATACTTCCTCTCATTTTTCTCATTAGCCCCGCAAAGTCAGTTTTCCCATTAAATCTAACTGCTTCGTTCTGTAACTGTTAGCTGAAAAACTGAAGCACATGAAATACCTTTATGTGCATACAGTCCTTTAAAACGGAGCTGTATCTCTGAAACGCCTTGGATAGTAATCAGAAAATAAATGTATTGTGACTGAGGACAGAGTATTATTTTTAGACTATGGGTATGCCGGCCGGAGTGGCCGTGCGGTTCTAGGCGCTACAGTCTGGAGCCGAGCGACCGCTACGGTCGCAGGTTCGAATCCTCCCTTGGGCATGGATGTGTGCGATTCCTTAGGTTAGTTAGGTTTACTTAGTTCTAAGTTCTAGGCGACTGATGACATCAGAAGTTAAGTCGCATAGTGCTCAGAGCCATTTGAACCACTTTTTTTGTAACGGGTATAATGCAAACATTTTTATATGTGGTATCTTTACATGTACATACATCAGTGTCGTGTTTGTTTTTCCCTACGTCGAACATTCTTCCCACAAACACATCTTCAACTTTGCAACATGATGTTTTCTGCATGGCCATACTTGGAGCATGTAGTGAACGACACCTGGCAATATAGACCAACAGTGGTGCGTCTATGCATCCACACATCAACACCTGACCTGCTGCCAAGGGGAAAATGAACATTAATGGCTCGCTCTTGCCACATATATATGTAGAGGTACGACCAAACCTAAAAATATAGCATTTGAATAGCTATAATTATTAGTCTGCAAATGACATAAATAATGATGCAATGATGTTCAGCATTCCGTCAGCAGTCAACAGAAGAAATATCTCTACTTAAACCGTTACACCCTGCAAATATCTAATCTGGAAGCTAGTCAGAGACGGCCCCCGACTTAATGTCTATTAATATACACGCTACTGACAAACTGCCTATAGGCTGCTGTCTCGGGTTCTTCGGCCGACGTTCATCTGATGATTTTACTGACGTTTCGCCAGCACGAGTGGCTGGCATTGCCAAAGCTTCACCCTCCACTGCCGGTCCTGAACTGGAGCCGAGCTCGCAGCCGCAGACTGTATGTACCGGTGCGCCAACGTCCAAGGGCTTCTCCGCGGTCACTTCCGGTGCGGTTCTCCTCTTGCTACCTGTGATAGTCGTTCGCTGCAGTACGTGAAGCCAGGATCCGTTTACCTTAAGGCTTTCCTCTTTCTTGTTGAAGCTGTTCGCTTGTTTTTGTGTTTCTACAGCTTTTCTGAACAAGCGGATTGTGATAGTGCTTCTCTACGGCCAGAACTTCCGTGTCGGCGACATTGCAGGTTGGGGCAGGTGGAGAAATCGGCCGTGGCCAGAGCACGCACTGAGTGAGACCGACCATGGAATAAAATTCGCCGACACGGAAGTTCTGGCTGTAGAGAAGCACTACCACACCCGCTTGTTCAGAGAAGCTGTAGAAATACAAAAAACACGCGAACAGCTTCAACAAGAAAGAGGACATCCTTAAGGTAAACGGATCCTGGCTTCCCGTACTGCAGCGAACGACCGTCGCAGGTAGCAAGAGGAGAACCGCACCGGAAATGACCGCGGAGAAGCCCTTGAACGTTGATGCACCAGGTACATATAGTCTGCGGCCGCGAGCTCGGCTCCAGTTCACCACCGACAATGGGGGCTGAAGCTTTGACAATACCAGCCACTCGTGTTGGTGCTGGCGAGACGTCGGTAAAATCATCAGATGAACGTCGGCCGAAGATCCGAAGACAGAAGTCAATAGGCAGTTTGTCAACAAGTGGCCACGAAAACTTTAATAATTTTGTATACACATTACTCACCATTACTGTACATGCACGATTTCATCATTAATGTCAACACCGCAAATACGGCAAACAAGATGCACTCGTTGCTTTTCCTTACAGTCACAGGGCTTCTCACAAGTAACTACACACTCTGCCCTCTCTGACAGGTGACGATTGGATACACCTGCATCATTATGAGACGTTACATAGAACAAAATATCTAGTTCCTAACAACATTTTAAATAATTCGAATTTTTGTGAAAATATATAAAACTGAACAGTCTAATTATTTTTATTTCGATTCAGTGTTTATGCCAATAGATTTTCTATTTTTAATAACGTGTATTCTTTGTCCCTATCATACTCGGCAGTGTGCCACCAGTCTTTGATAAAATCCCCTGTCCAATGCAACGTTATAAGTTTTCTGATTAAATGATTTTGGTACAGGTAAAAGATCCCAATGAAACCCTCCGTATATAACTTTATTACAAATCAAATCTTTGAAGAACAAGTCTGGATTCCAAACTTCGAATTTTAACATGACACGTTATTTGCACTTGTTTTCGTAATTAAGAAGAATTTTACAAACCTTAGTCAGTTATTCGAGCTCACAAATATTCTTTTAGTTAACACGTTTCTTGTAGTGGCCATTTTCGCAGCAGCTGTACATAAAAGGCATTTTCTTTGAAAAAACTGCAATTCTTTTATTTATCTTAACTTTCACTATCATAAAACAGAAATTGATACTATGCCCTCAAATTTTATATACAATAAGAATTGAAACACTCTAGCCATAGTTTTGATATTGGCCAATACAGAATAAAAATGCAAACGCTTTAATCACATTATAGTGTCAAACGCGTAAAATTGTACAGGTGCTTATGTCTAACATCTAGTCCACGGGACAGCTGTAGTTGTAGTAAGTAGTGACAAATACAAGACAGCATGTCGTTCTTATCGGACATGAACATTTTGACGTACTTGTTTAATATTTTCGGGCGTACCGCAAGGAAGTTGTATATGACCTTTACTTTCCAAGAAATATAAAAATCACTAAGTAGATGATTTCTGTAGCTTCACGGGACTGTCCGTAGGTGAATACCATCATGGATAGAAAATTGTAACTAACTGCAGAAATATTTGCTGAGAATCGACACCTAGAACAGGGAATGGAAGCTGACGCTCAACCTTACATAATGTCAAGTACTACCGTAGATAAGCGGAAAAATCCGTTACTGTGTGATTACACCAGTGGTGGCACAATCAATGGAAACGGTCACATCCATTAAATATTTTCGAGTTTGCAAACACAGTGATTTAAACTGGAACGATCACATGAAATTAGTCGTAGTTAAGGCAGGTGCCAGGTTGAGATTCATTGCAAAAGTCCAGAGGAAGTGTAATCCACATAAGAAGGAGGTAGTTCACAAAACACTCGTTCGGCCAATATTTGAATATCACCCTTCAGTCTGGAACTCTTACCAGGTAGGACTGTTGAGGAAATAGAGAAGATACGACGGTTGGAGCTTTAATAGTGGCAACTATTTATTTACAGCTCGTACAAAATAGATACGTGTAATCACTTTTGTCTCTAAGCTGGTCGTAGGTTGTGTTTCAAAAATGAACAGCACAGAGATAGAAGTGATGACACTTTCTGCAGGACCTGACCATCATTTAGCAGGACAATTTTCAAGCACGTACAGTGCAAGTTGTTACTGATTTGTGTGAATGATGGGGCTGCTAAGTGCTATACCACCTACTGCACTCCCCTGACTTAGGTCCTCAACTCGATTTCTAAACTGAGGGAAACACTTCACGGCATTCGTTTCAGAACTGCTACAAGTTCGTCGGCCACTCGAACTGTCAACAAAACTGGCACTGCTAAGAGTATCCTACAACTTCTGCTTAGCTGGCAATGGGTTATACACAATGCTGGTGTCTACTCTGACGGTCAGTAAAACTTTGAAACACGTATCTATTTTGCACGAGCTGTAAATAAAGTTGCCCCTATTAAAGTTCCAACCCTCGTACAAAGAAGAGCAGCGTGTTTCGTCACGGGTCTGTTTAGTAAGCTCGAAAAGGTAACGGATAGGATCAGAGGCATTGGGCACAATGGTGTGATTTACGTATGAAATTTTGTGAGTGTACATTACTCATAGAGTTAATCAACATACTGCTTCTTCCTTCACTCACTGGTGGGAAAAAAGTCGAAACACCAAGGAGGAGTTGTGTGACGAAACTTGGTAGACGTTTTTCTGCATCTCAAAGATGATGTATATTCCAGTTTGGAGCCATTTGGATAAGAGTGGGGCTAGTAGTTCCACTATGAGCATGCAAATTCGGTTTGCTTTTAATACACGCTGTAACGATCGTGAGCATTAGTTACGTCTGAGATGAGATAACACGAGATGAGTAGATGTTAGTGAAGAATGCCTTTAAGGCGACAAAGAGACCATTATCAACAAATCACAGAATTTGAATGAGGTCGTATAATTGGGCTACGGAAGGCTTGATCCTCCTTTTGAGAAACTGCAGGAGGACTTGTCAGGAATGTAGGCACTGTACATGATTGCTGGCAGCGGTGGTCACGACAATCTACGGTCGCAAGAAGACTGGGCTCCGGAAAGCCACGGTGCACTACCGAGGGGGAAGACCATAGTGTTCGGCGTATGGCTCTGGCATTCGTATTGCATTCCATTACTCTGCATTAATTTTTTTGTGGTTGCGATGTTTCTTTTCCAACAGTGTATAAACCGAGAAATGAGAATGAACGAAAAATTAGACGGATGTGAGTTGACACGGAGACTTTCAACTGTCAATTGCCCTACATACCGCTCCCGATTAGAACAAGAAATCTCGCTTCCCGCGCCCGGGTTCCCGGGTTCGATTCCCGGCGGGGTCAGGGATTTTCTCTGCCTCGTGATGACTGGGTGTTGTGTGATGTCCTTAGGTTAGTTAGGTTTAAGTAGTTCTAAGTTCTAGGGGACTGATGACCATAGATGTTAAGTCCCATAGTGCTCAGAGCCATTTGAACCATTTGAAGAACAAGACAGAATAGAAGGGACGACGGTACATTAAAAAGATAAATATTATATGTAGATGTAGACTAAGATAAAAAATAGTCAATATTAGGTGAAGATAAATTTTCAGTTCGTATTGATAAACATTGAAGCGCCAAAGAAACTAGTATAGGCATGCATATTCAAATACACACAGATGTAAACAGACAGAATATGGAGCTGCGGTCGGCAACGCTTATATAAGACAACAAGAGTCTGACGCAGTTGTTAGATCGGATACTGCTACTAGAATGGCAGGTTATCGAGATTTAAGTGAATCTGAACGTGGTGAGATAGTCGGCGCATGAGCGATGGGCCGCAGCATATCCAAGGTAGCGCTGAAGTGGGGATTTTCCAGTACGACGATTTCAAGAGTGTACCGTGAATATCAAATCTCCGACATCGATGGGGCCGGAAAAAGATTATGCAAGAACGGGACAAATAACGACTGAAGAGAATCGTTCAATATTACAGAAGTGAAACCCTTCCCCAAATTGCTGCAGATTTCAATACTGGGCCACCAACAAGTGTCAGCGTGCGAACCATTCAACGAAACCTCATCGATATGAGCTTTCGAAGCCGAATACTCGCTCGTGTACCCTTGATGACTGACGACTACACCGATACGATACTTATCAACGGGAAGACGCACCGCAATGTAGCTGAGGCCCGAATGTTTTCCAAGGTGACGTCTACCGTCTGCGGATGTTTTTAGAGGTAGAGAGATTCGTTTAACAACCGAGGGAACTTTCCAGTTACAAGGCGTCGTTCAAAGACCAATCCGTGACTCCCCCGATGTAGCTCGGAACGTTATTGAGTATTTTGGAGTACACCCCACGCATTACATTACATTAAATGAAAATAACGTGTACGTACAATGTAGTATAAAAAAAGTGTTATCGTGCTATTGAATCTAGGTTGCGATATAATTTGTACCTATAATAATAACAATAATAATAATAACGCTCATTATTATTAGTATTATGAAAATCATTATATATTGGCCAGTAATAGCTATTTCTCATTGTAATTAGTACAAAGAAGAGCTGCAACTGACCTGAGGAAATAGCGGTCTTCGGTACAACATCAACAGCTATACGGAAAAGATTTCCAAAATCGGGTATCGTTGTGCAGACGTCTCGTAAATAAAATAGCCGTAAATCTGGATTTCATCAGGTAGATTTTATGGGGACATGATTACTATTTCGTCAATGACGCCATTACCGACAGATGTACATTACTGAGGTCCTGCAAATCCTTGCTGTTTACAATCACATCACATGCAAGAGAGTTGGAGTGTTAACGTAGGGTGCGGCATTCTATCACTGTACCAGCTTATTTGGCTCCCAGACTAACTACTCGGCCGTATTTGCAATTCCTATAGAATGAGCTGGATCTTGGACATCTCCTAGAAGACATCCTACTTCAATTACCTGTGAGGCCACTGGTTTCAGCATGATGGTGCAACACCCCCTTATTGTAGAGGGGTTAGGCAATATCTCAACCATGTGCACCCCGAACGGTGAATAGGTCGTGGTGGTTGCATTCGATGGCCAGCGAGATTGCCTGATTACCTTTGATTTTTTTCTTATTGGTTTATATCATAGTTAGAATTTAGAAAACAGAACCGGAAAATTCAGATGTGTTAAAAGAACAAATACGTCATGCTAGTGCTTCAGTATGTGCAGAAACATTGAGAGGTGTCCTTGCTAATACCGAGAGGTGATTACATCAATGCACCAGACAAAGCGGAAATGCATTTCAACATTTGTAGAAAGAATTATACGACTCCAAAGATCTGTCAGTCTATAACGCAAATATGAAGGAACATCATTTATGATACTCATTATATTCATTGTTCGCCGGCCTGGGTGGACGAGAGGTTCTAGGCGCTTAAGTCTGGAACCGTGGGACCGCTACGGTCACAGGTTCCAATCCTGCCTTGGGCATGGATGTGTGTGATGTCCATAGGTTAGTTAGGTTTAAGTAGTTCTAAGTTCTAGGGAACTGATGACCTCAAAAGTTAAGTCCCATAGTGCTCAGAGACATTTGAATCATATTCATTGTTCTTTATTGCAATCAAAGATATATTATGTTGTGTTGTGTTGTTAAAAATAGCTGTCATAAGTTGATACGCCTTGAAACAGATAATATGGTTTGGACCTTGTGCATATTTTTCTCGTCACGACAATCATTATTCTACATAGACTCCTTTCACGAGCACAGTAACCGAACCAGACATCCCTCCTACAGCAACCAAGTTTTCTAGCGACGAGCTGTGAAGTGTTTCTTTTCAAGCGTTGGTATTTCGCTTAGCAGAGTCTCCTCCTCCTTGGTGTGGAGTCCCCTTTACTGTTCCACTTACGCATACCTTATTGCATATGTGGTATCCAGGATTAACTAACGTCAACGTAGGACGGCGGGCGTGGGCCGCCTGATACAAAGAGACGGCTGCACTCACAATCTGCAGACACTGCTGCTGCCAGCCACCTTATACGCGTTCGGCCTGTATGGTAAGATGTGCTTTCTACACTACTGGCCATTAAAATTGTTACACCAAGAAGACATGCAGATGATAAATGGATATTCGTTGGACAAATATATTATACTACAACTGACATAGTATTACATTTTCACGCAATTTGGGTGCAAAAGATCCTGAGAAGTCAGTACCCAGAATTACCATCTCTGGCAGTAATAACGGCCTTGATCCGCCTGGGCATTGACTCAGAGCTTGGATGGCGTGTACAGGTACAGCTACCCATGCAGCTTCAACACGATACCACAGTTCATAAAGAGTAGTGACTGGCGTATTGTGATGAGCCAGTTGTTCGGCCACCATTGTCCCGACGTTTTCAATTCGTCAGAGGTGTGGAAAATGTGCTGGCCAGGGCAGCAGTCGAACATTTTCTGTATCCAGAAAGGCCCGTACAGGACCTGCGACATGCGGTCGTGCATTATCCTGCTGACATGTAGGGTTTCGCAGGGATCGAATGAAGGTTAGAGCCACGGGTCGAAACACATCTGAAATGTAACGTCCACTGTTAAAAGTGCCGTCAATGTGAAAAAGAGGTGACCGAGACGTGTAACCAATGGCACTCCATACCATCACGCCGGGTGATACCCCAATATGGCGATGACGAATACACGCTTCCAATGTGCGTTCACCGCGATGTCGCCAAACACGGATGCGACCATCACGATGCTGGAAACAGAACCTGGATTCATCCGAAAAAATGACGTTCTGCCATTCGTGCACCCAGGTTCGTCGTTGAGTACACAATCACGGGTGCTCCTGTCTGTGATGTTGCGTCGAGGGTAACCGCAGCCGTGGTCTCCGAGCTGATAGTCCATGCTGCTGCAAACTTCGTCGATCTGTCTGTGCAGATTGTTGTTGTCTTGGAAACGTCCCCATCTGTTGACTCAGGGATCGAGACGTGGCTGCACGATCCGTTACAGCCATGCGGATAAGGTGCCTGTCATCTCGACTGCTAGTGATACGAGGACATTGGGATCCAGCGCGGAGTTCCGTATTACCCTCCTGAACCCACCGATTCCATATTCTGCTAACAGTCATTGGATCTCGACCAAAGCGAGCAGAAATGTCGTGATACGATAAACCGCAATCGCTATAGGCTACAATCCGACCTTTATCAAAGTCGGAACCGTGATGGTACGCATTTCTCCTCCTTACACGAAGTATCACAACAACGTTTCACCAGGCAACGCCCGTCAACTGTTGTTTGTGTATGAGAAATCAGTTGGAAACCTTCCTCATGTCAGCACGTTGTAGGTGTTGCCCCCGGCGCCAAGCTTGTGTGAATGCTCTGAAAAGCTAATCATTTGCATATCACAGCATCTTCTTCCTGTCGGATAAATTTCGCGTCTGTAGCATCTTCATGGTGTAGTAATTTTAATGGCCAGTAGTGTACATTCAAACAACGACTAAAGCAGTTACTGGTTGCGTCCGAAAATTGTTAATGTAACTGTGTTTCATCCCCCTCCCCCCACCCCAACCTGTGACAAGGTTATACTTTATAATTATGATCACTTTCCCATTTACCAATGGTTGTTTTTTATATATCAGAGGGAAATTTTGAGGGCAATTAATCTAATTGTTGCAAACAGAACAAATCTTCGATCTAAAAAGAATTCTGCAATACATAGCTGTCGGGAATTCTCCAATATCTGCGCTTTCATAGTTTTTCAAAAAATCATGAGATTCTGTCGACCGACAATCCTTGTTCAACATCCTACAATAGCAGGGACTGGAGCCAACACTACTACTAATCAGATATTGGCTGTCACAATATCGAAAGTTAATTTCGTGGGTGATATCTCTGATCTCTTCATGATCAACACGGCAGTGCGCGTAGGCGACGCATTATCCCCAATATCGTTCGAGCTAGCCCTGGACGAAGTAATGAGGGACTTCGAAAAAGGAGTGGCAATCCAAGAACAATGGAAACCAGCACAACTAGGACGATCAGAGGGCAAGATAGAAATCTCAAATCTGGCTTTCACAGACAATCTGGACGCAGTCTCAGATAACGAAGAATCGGCAGACGAACAAATAGAAATACTAAAAGACTGCAGAAAAATTTGGTCTGTACATCTCTTTCCAAAAGTCTGCATTTTTCTGCTCAATATTAAACATACAAAAATTAGACACAAAATACTGTAAGATAAACAGAGTTACACAGTTCAGATATGTAGGTGAAATCCTCGAACCTACAGGAGGAGAGAAGATCTCATAGAAGACTCGACTATAAAAAATGGAGAGCACTTACGGTAAAGCCCAACACATATACAGGGTGGTCCATTGATCGTGACTGGGCCAAATATCTAACGAAATAAGCGCCAAAAGAAAAAACTACAGAAAACGAAACTTGTCTAGTTTCAAGGGAGAAACCAGATGGTACTATGGTTGCCCACTAGATGGCGCTGCCATAGGTCAAACGGATATCAACTGCGTTTTTTAAAATATGAACCTCCATTTTTTATTACATATTCGTGTAGTACGTACTGAAATATGAATGTTTCAGTTGAACCACTTTTTTCGCTTTGTGATAGATGGCGCTGTAATAGTCACAAACATACGGTTCACAATTTTAGAAGAACAGTTGGTAACAGGTACGTTTTTTTCTTTGAAGAACAGAACGTAGGTACGATTGTTGAACATACTTCGGTTGTTCCAATATGATACATGTACCTTTGTGAACTTATCATTTCTGAGAACGCATACTGTTACAGCGTGATTACCTGTAAATACCACATTAATACAATAAATGCTCAAAATGATGTCCGTCAACCTCAGTGTCAACCTCAGTGCATTTGGCACTACGTGTAACGACATTCCTCTCATCAGCGAGTAGTTACCCTTCCGAAATGTTCACACATGCATTGACAATGCGTTGACGCATGTTGTCAGGCGTTGTCGGCGGATCACGATAGCAAATATCCTTGAACTTTCCCCTCAGAAGGAAATCCGGGGACGTCAGATCCGGTGAACGTGTGGGCCATGGTATGGTGCTTCGACGATCAAACCACCTGTCATAGCCGGCCGGGATGGCCGAACGGTTCTAGGCACTACAGTCCGGAACTGCGCGACCGCTACGGTCGCAGGTTCGAATCCTGCTTCAGGCATGGATATATGTGATGTCCTTAGGTTGGTTAGGTTTAAGTAGTTCTAAGTTCTAGGGGACTGATGACCTCAGATGTTAAGTCCCATAGTCCTCAGAGCCATTTGAACCACCTGACATGAAATATGCTACTCAATACCGCTTCAACCGCACGCGAGCGATGTGCCGGACATCTGGAAGTACATCGCCATTCTATCATGCACTGAAACATCTTGCAGTAATATCGATAGGACATTACGTAGGAAATCATCATACATTGCACCATTTAGATTGCCATCGATAAAATGGGGGCCAATTATCCTTCCTCCCATAATGCCCCACCATACATTAACCCGGCAAGTTCGCTGATGTTCCACTTGTCGCAGCCATCGTGGATTTTCCGTTGCCCAATAGTGCATATTATGCTGGTTTACGTTACCGCTGTTGGTGAATGACGCCTCGTCGCTAAACAGAACGCGTGCAAAAAATCTGTCATCGTCCCGTAATTTCTCTTGTGCCCAGTGGCAGAACTGTACACGACGTTCAAAGTCGCCGCCATGCAATTTCTGGTGCATAGAAATATGGTACGGGTGCAATCGATGTTGACGTAGCATTCTCAATGCCGATGCTTTTGAGATTCCCGATTCTCGCGTAATTTGTCTGCTACTGATGTGCGGATTAGCCGCGACAGCAGCTAAAATACCTACTTGGGCATCATCATTTGTTGCAGGTCGTGGTTGACGTTTCACATGTGGCTGAACACTTCCTGTTTCCTTAAACAACGTAACTATCCGGCGAACGGTCCGGACACTTGGATGATGTCGTCCAGGATACCGAACACACGCCCGGTGGGCATTTTGATCAGAATAGCCATCAACACGATATCGACCTTTTCGTTACTGGTAAACGGTCCTTTTTAACACGGCAATATATCACGAAGCAAATACCGTCCGCACATGCGGAATGTTACGTGATACCACGTACTTACACGTTTATGACCATTACAGCGCCATTTATGACAAAGCGAAATAAGTGGTCCAACTAATACATTCATATTTCTATACGTACTACACGAAAATTTTAAAAAAAATGGGGTTTCCTATTTTAAAAAAAACGCAGTTGATATCCGTTTGACCTATAGTAGCGCCGTCTAGGGGGACAACTATAGCGCCATCTGGTTTCCCCCTTCTAGCTAGACGAGTTTCGTTCTTTGTAGTTTTTTCGTTTGATGCTTATTTCTTGAGATATTTGGCCCGGTCGCTATCAATGGACCACACTGTATAGTAAGAAATTCACGTGCATTCAAACACAGATCAGACATTATAGCACATTAATAAAGCTTGAAGTATTTTATGCAAATAGACACTAACCATCCACACGAAAAGCGACATGGAAAGCATACTGAAGGAAGAAGCCGAAATTCACGAGAAAAATCGCGGCTCAAAACTGACAGAAGAGGGGTCCAGATTACACTCTAAGAAAACCACAGAGAAGATGTCATACCTAACAGCAGATATCAAAAGATGAAGTTCTGTGGGCACATCAGTGGGCTACCACCAAAAAGACTCACTAATAGAATTCTCCCCCCCCTCCCCCCACCCCCTTGAACCTAGGACTTTGCCGTTGGTGTGGAGGCTTACGTGCCTCAACGACACAGATAGCCGTACCGTAGGTGCAACCACAACGGAGGGGTATCTGCTGAGAGGCCAGACAAACGTGTGGTTCCTGAAGAGGGGCAGCAGCCTTTTCAGTAGTTGCAGGGCGAACAGTCTGGATGATTGACTGATCTGGCCCTATAACACTAACCAAAACGGCCTTGCTGTGCTGGTACTGCGAACGGCTGAAAGCAAGGGGAAACTACAGCCGTAACTTTTCCCGAGGGCATGCAGCTATACTGTATGGTTAAGTGATGATGGCGTTCTCTTGAGTAAAATATTCCGGAGGTAAAATAGTCCCCCATTCGGATCTCCGGGAGGGGACTACTGAGGAGGACGTCGTTATCAGGAGAAAGAAAGCTGGCGTTCTACGGATCGGAGCGTGGAACGTCAGATCCCTTAATCGGGCAGGTAGGTTAGAAAATTTAAAAATGCAAATGGATAGGTTAAAGTTAGATATAGTGGGAATTAGTGAATTCCAATGGCAGGAGGAGCAAGGCTTTTGGTCAGGTGAATACAGGGTTATAAATACAAAATTAAATAGGGATAATGCAGGAGTAGGGTTAATAATGAATAAAAAAAATAGGAGTGCGGGTAAGCTACTACAAACAGCATAGTGAACGCGTCATTGTGGCCCAGATAGACATGAAACACACGCCTACTACAGTTGTACAAGTTTATATGCCAACTAGCTCTGCAGATGATGAAGACATTGATGAAATGTATGATGAGATAAAAGAAATTATCCAGGTAGTGAAGGGAGACGAAAATTTAATAGTCATGGGTGACTGGAATTCGACAGTAGGAAAAGGAAGAGAAGGAAACGTAGTAGGTGAATATGGATTGGGGGTAAGAAATGAAAGAGGAAGCCTCCTGGTAGAATTTTGCACAGAGCATAACTTAATCATAGCTAACACTTGGTTCAAGAATCATGAAAGAAGATGGTATACATGGAAGAACCCTGGAGATACTAGAAGGTTTCAGATAGATTATATAATGGTAAGACAGAGATTTAGGAACCAGGTTTTAAATTGTAAGACATTTCCAGGGGTAGATGTGGACGCTGACCACAATCTATGGCTTATGAACTGTAGATTAAAACTGAAGAAACTGCAAAAAGGTGGCAATTTAAGGAGATAGGACCTGGATAAATTGAAAGAACCAGAAGTTGTACTGAGTTTCAGGGAGAGTATAAGGGAGAATTGACAGGAATAGAGGAAAGAAATACAATAGAAGAAGAATGGGTAGCTTTGAGGAATGAAATAGTGAAGGCAGCAGAGGATCAAGTAGTTCCAAAGACGAGGGCTAGTAGAAATCTTTGAGTAACAGAAGAGATACTGAATTCAATTGATGAAAGGAGAAAATACAAAAATGCAGTATGTGAAGCAGGCAAAAAGGAATACAAACGCCTCAAAAATGAGATCGACAGGAAGTGCAAAATGGCTAAGCAGGAATGGCTAGAGGACAAATGTAAGGATGTAGAGGCTTATCTAACGAGGGGAAAGATGGATACTGCCTACAGGAAAATTAAAGAGACCTTTGGAGAAAAGAGAACAACTTGTATGAATATCAACAGCTCAGATGGAAAACCAGTTGCAAGCAAAGAAGGGAAAGCAGAAAGGTGCAAGGAGTATATAGAGGGTCTATACAGGGGCGATGTTCTTGAGGACAATAGTATGGAAATGGAAGAGGATGTAGATGAAGATGAAATGGCGGATATGATACTGCGTGAAGAGTCTGACAGAGCACTGAAAGACTTAAGTCGAAACAAGGCCCTGTGAGTAGGCAACATTCTATTAGAACCACTGACAGCCATGGGAGAACCAGTCCTGACAAAACTCTACCATCCGATGAGCAAGATGTATGAGACAGGCGAAATTCCCTCAGACTTCAAGAAGAATATAATAATTCCAAAGAAAGCAAGCGTTGACAGATGTGAAAATTACCGAACTATCAGTCACAGCTGCAAAATGCTAACGCGAATTCTTTACAGACGAGTGGAAAAACTGGTAGAAGCCGACCTCGGGGAAGATCAGTTTGGATTCCGTTGAAATGTTGGAACACGTGAGGCAATACTGACCCTACGACGTATCATAGAAAATAGATTAAGAAAAGGCAAAGCTACATTTCTAGCATTTGTAGACTTAGAGAAAGCTTTAGACAATGCTGACTGGAATACTCTCTTTCCAATTCCGAACGTGGCATAGGTAAAATACAGGGAGCGAAAGGCTATTTACAATTTTTACAGAAACCAGGAGGCAATTATAAGAGTCGAGGGACATGAAAGGGAAGCAGTGGTTGGGAAGGGAGAGAGACAGGGTTGTAGCCTCTCCCCGATGCTATTCAATCTGTATATTGAGCAAGCAGTAAAGGAAGCAAAAGAATAGTTCGGCGTAGGTATTAAAATCTATGGAGAAGAAATAAAAACTTTGAGGTTCGCCGATGACATTGTAATTCTATCAGAGACAGCAAAGGACCTGGAAGAGCAGTTGAACGGAATGGACAGTGTCTTGAAAGGAGTGTATAAGATGAACATCAACAAAAGCAAAAAGAGGATAATGGAATGTAGTAGAATTAAGTCGGGTGATGCTGAGGGAATTAGTTTAGGAAGTGAGACTTAGAGTAGTAAAGGAGTTTTGCTATTTGGAGAGCAAAATAACTGATGATGGTCAAAGTAGAGAGGATATAAAATGTAGACTGGCAATGGCAAGGAAAGCGTTTCTGAAGAAGAGAAATTTGTTAACACCGAGCATGGATTTAAGTTTCAGGAAGTCGTTTCTGAAAGTATGTGTATGGAGTGTAGCCATGTGTGGAAGTGAAACATGGACGATAAATAGTTTAGACAAGAAGAGACAGAAGGATGCTGAAGATTAGATTGGTCGATCACATAACTAACGAGGCGGTATTGAATAGAATTGGGGAGAAGAGGAGTTTGTGGCAGAACTTGACTAGAAGAAGGGATCGGTTGGTAGGACATGTTCTGAGGCATCAAGGGATCACCAATTTAGTGCTGGAGGACAGCGTGGAGGGTAAAAATCGTAGAGGGAGACCAAGAGATGAATACACTAAACAGATTTAGAAGGACGTAGGTTGCTGTAGGTACTGGGAGATGAAGAAGCTTGCACAGGATAGAGTAGCATGGAGAGCTGCATCAAACCAGTCTCAGGACTGGAGACCACAACAACAATAGAATTCTGACATACAAGGTGACATGTCAGCAACACCATGGATGACACAAGTCAAACTTGACCTACAAGAAGTGCCAATAGATCCAACAGATCAAGGCAGAAATATGTAGAGAGACAAGATATATCAGTGGAAAGTGAGGTCAGAGAATCAAGTTCCAAAGAAATCAGGGACAAAGGGGACTGAAGATAGAAAGAGACTCCAAGGAGAAAAAAAAAAGGAATCGTGGAATATCAGAAAGAACATTTTGCCTGATTCTGCAGGATATCGACGCAAGTAATAATAATAATAATAACAATACTAATAATACTTGTAACAGTAACAGTAGATATTTGTTTCTGTTGACAGCTAGAAGATCTCTGCACCCGATAATATACCTACATGAGTGGTGTGGTATCCATTTACGTATGCTTCATTTGGCCACCCCTTTTGGTATTCTTTTAAATAAGACGTTCCCGCGAAGCGACAATATCCTTGTTTTAACTTAATCTGCATGATCATTTGGGGTAATTCCGCACTCTGTTGGTCACCAGAGTTTGGTGCTGTGTGTCATAGACCTATGCTCCCAAAAACATCCACCTCACCATACCAGCAAGTATGAAGTGTTGATGAATGTCATCGCATTTAAGCAGTTACAGCAGCTGTGGGTCATCTTCCCTTAGCAGACGTAGTAATGGCTTTATAACACAGTTCCGAATGGAATCAGCGCACGCATCCAGATCAGAGGCGGTGCAACGTCACACTAGTGAGCGGTCACATACTGTCAGCTTCTTTATAAATATGAATTGACACTGCCATGTTCTTTATAAATTAGACATCACATATCGTCTCAACACATCAGTTTTCATTTAGTTTTCTTCTCCCGTTCTGGATGCACAACTTTCTTGGCAGTCAGTGTAGAATTACAGAAAAGTGTATATAGCCTATTATTAAAGATTTAGGTACACGAGAAAATTTTGCTGATCTCATCAGCCAGCAATATTCTCCTCAATATTCTTCTCTGTTTGACGTCTTTGAATTTCGATACTCCAACTCGGTTTAGGCCGTGTTTCCCTTTCCTTCCAGAATATGTCTTATGCTCCATGGTCAACTGTCTTCGATATTATCCTAAGGTACCATTTAATTCTAAACTTTGCCATGTCCAGAGCCTCAAATTCATGGTGAAAAATGGCCGCTCGATTTAAATTTGTCTTGGTGATGAATTTCCCCGCTCATCCAAACGGATCTCAACGATTAATCTATCTAATTGCATTATGAATATTTTTGCCAGACATCATTCGAATTCATTTCTGCTCGTTGACTCATTCTGTCAGATGATGTTGTGGCAATTATGCCACACTGCATCCCACTTTCATTCCACATTATACTGTGTATAGAGTGAAGCTGCATCATTAGGCGGTAGTCAGTAACTGACCTCACATCAAGGGATGCCAGATGGTAACGTAATGTGGGAAGCGGAACGTTCCAGAGGCTGCCTACGCTGGAGCAGTGGGAAATAGACCGTTCGGACGGGGCGCCAAGTCGCATATCTCTCGCTGTTTGCTTTCGCTGATTACTATTAAATTTTAACTTCCAACCATACCGGGGTCTTGCTTGCACTGAGAACATACATTTAACAATTTCAACAACTTTAATAATTTTTATGAGGAAAGTTAGATGTTGTAATGAAGGTGAACTTTTATGAGACGGATCAGTGAGAAGCGAGCAGAAGAAGACAGGTGCCAAACAGTGGTTAAGCGTCTACAGGAGTAGCGATCGGTACTAAAAGGTGTAATGACGTGTGTTGTAAGTGGTAGGACACTGAGTGACACTGAAATGTTTCGTGTGATATTGCCGGAAGATATAAAAAATAAATTTGAAAGCATACTGCTTCCAATGAGACTGTTATTCACGGTGTTCAGGTTATATTTCATGTTCCAATATTTACTGTAATCGAAGCAGTGGAGATGTGGTGTCACAGACGATGCCACACTGTCCGTTCCTTTATTTCGACCGAGTAATAATTTGGACTTGTATTTTGCACCACTGTTCGCCCTTGAATCATTCAATATAGGAGCAACGAACTCGCGACCCACTGAGAAGAAAAATCCAATGGGGACATCAATATCTACAAGCGGCATCCACGAGAAATCTGTATAAGACGCCAGGTGAGCTAAAATACCTGCAGATAATCATTGAAGTTACAGGGCGCAAATGCAGAACAATTTTAGGGACTTTAATTTCATACCGTCCGTCTCATCTTCGTGTAACCGTGAAAATCAGAGCCAGCTGACGTAATGTGCAGAAGCGGAAATCTTCATACCAGTTATCGGCAGTATCTGGTAGGCACAACGCGTATGGCTTGAAGGCTACCTTTTAGGTAATAAAAAGGCTTAATAATCTGCAGTGTACATCACTTTCCATTGCCTATTTCACTCCACAATTTTTCACCGTATTTGTGTTATATTATACCTATAGTAGTGGTACAGTGTGTCTGTACTTTTCTATGTAGAGTCAGATGTTGCGCAAAGCAGAACATTTGTAGGCATTTCGTAACAAAATAGTAGTAACGGGTCGATACTACAAAATATTGTGCTGCACATTGCAAGGACATTGCCACAGTTTTCCTCGTAAGAAGGGAGCACTAGCACCGAATACCGAAGACTAGTCGATGTCGAACACACCGAACTGGCTAAACTAAGAGGAAGGCCCTGGATGTGAAGTCGCTCAACTGCCGCAGCTGCAGCATAAGTAATGCGTTTGCCTCCTTGCAGTGATGCTAGAAGTGGGTTCCTGACGCAACACATTCAAATCGGCAGCGATCTGGGGCCCTATTCTGTATCTTTCCATTTTGCCGATCGGTTCTGTACGCGAGCGCACCGAACAGTCTTGTTTTCGAAGGAGAGCCCCAACATTATTCTTATGCATTTCGGAAGCGAAGCCGAACGGTCCTAGCGAATCGAAACGCTGTTGTCAGTTCTCCTCGCGCCAACTAATCACCAATCAAAAGCGATCTTCCTCAGATCCGCGCATGCACACTGCAGCGCCACAGCGCCACGAACTCGAAGCAGCTGGCAGCCGGCACAGGCACGCTATTCTTCACAGTACCGAAAAGTGTGGTTAGAGTACGTAACACTATTCAAATTTCGCTGACCACGTGCTTCCATGGAAAGCCATGGGTTTGGCGTCATTGGGCGGGAGGCCCCTTACGGGGCAGGTCAGCCCGCCTTGGTGCAGGTGTTATTACATTCGACGCCACATTGGGCGACCTGCGCTCTCGATGGGGATGAAATGACACCCAGTCCGTGAGCGGAGAAAATCCCCGACCCAGCCGGTAATCGAACCCGGGCCAGTAGGACGGCAATCCGTCACTCTGGCCACTCAGATATCGGGGCGGACACGTAGTTCAATGATTGCATGATAACGACAGAATATTGACTGAGTTCTGGAAACTGTCATAAATGTCACATTATGTTGTTTTATGCTCATTCACATCGACCTCCTGCTTTGGATTTTACGTTTCGGAATATGAGTTAGGGATGGAGTGTAGTATCATATTGTACAAATACATCTATAGAAATACCCGAAAAATTGGTTTTTTCTGTTTTCCGTCGTTCCTTAGTTGCTTCAGAATTCATGGAGGTACGTTCCGTCTACCCTACCAATTGAAGGCAGTTTGTTTGATGCCATACGCGTTTCGCTCATTTTATTCGCGAAGATGCTTCACAGATAAATGAAGCGAAACGCATATGGGCCGGCCGCTGTGGACGAGCGGTTCTAGGCGCTTCAGTCTGAAACGGCACGATCACTACGGTCGCAGGTTAGAGTCCTGCCTCGGGCGTGGATGTGTGTGATGTCCTTAGGCTAGTTGGGTTTAAGTAGTTCTAAGTTCTAGGGGACTGATAAAAAAATGTTCAAATGTGTGTGAAATCTTATTGGAGTTAACTGCTAAGGTCATCAGTTCCTAAGCTTACACACTACTTAACCTAAATTATCCTAAGGACAAACACACACACCCATGCCCGAGGGAGGACTCGCACCTCCGCCGGGACCAGCCGCACAGTCCATGACTGCAGCGCCTAAGACCGCTCGGCTAATCCCGCGAGGCTTATAATACTGATGACCTCAGATGTTAAGTCTCGTACTGCTCAGAGCCATTTCAACCATTTTTAAACGCATATGGCTATAAACAAACTGCCTTCAATTAGTTTCATAGACGGAACACATCTCCTCGAACCAGGCAAACTGTTTAAGAGAGTGTCAGAAAATAAGAAGATGCATAAAATGTGGTTGTAACTCGCTCCTAGAGAACAAAATGATGAAGTAGTCCACTATAGGATACGTCAACGATTTGGTTCATAAAAACAAAATTTAAGAAAACGCCTTTTCGAGAGCTTATGGTAAGTGCAGTTATAGAAGTTCGTTATAGTTTATAAAATGTATCAGATGTATCAAAATGTTTCATATATAGATTGAAAATATTGTGGCGAGAATCTTTCATTTCTGTCTAGTGTTGATAAGGATTCGATCGCAGTTACTTATGAAGAGCTTAAAGACGCTTGCTGCTAGTTTCATTCGCAGTAATTGAAATTGTGCTCTTAGATTCCTGTCTGACCACATCCTCTAAATCGCTACGTATTCAGAAAAAATGAATTATTTGTGACAAGGAAAAGTATCAATGTCCCTGTCAGTTGTTTCATGCACATCAATTTCATCCTTCGTTTCTTAAATATATAGAAGTCACGACATCGAAGATACTTGTTACTGAGAGAGTGTGCTCTTACGTACAAATAACAACGAATATTTCAGAGAGATGCTTAACTTCGACGATTAAAGAAGTCTCCGAATGTGTTACAAACACGAGAAGGAAAAAAGTATTTCCGTACCTTGCCGTATGCGAACTTACGAATTTCGACACGACCCTACCATTTTTTTTTTTTAACTTTGTTCGGTATTGTTCGTTGCGTTTCATCTTGGTGGACGTCACGAGACATCCGTTCAAGTTGATCGTTGATTTCTTTACTCAGTTTTTTTATTGCAGAGAGGCTGCTTACCTTTTTTCTATTATTAGTCTCATTTTGTTCTTTAGTGTTCGTTGTTGTTGTTCGGGGCAGACGTTCCATGATCCTTGTTCGAGTTCATCGTTCAACCATGAACTCAGTTTTTTTACTACAGAGGGCAGCTAACCCTCTGACCGAACATGTTGAGCTACCGTGCCGGTATACGAACTTGGTTATTACAACTCACGTGCCTTTAGCGCCTTATCCCATGTAATTTCATTGAAGAAAGACGCAGGCTGGCTCGTTGCCAAATTATACGGGCGTAAGCCGTAAATGCATTAAATTTTGGAAGGTTTCTTCCGTCAGGCTTCACAAAATTCCTTTGCATTCTTACTTAAAAGTTGTAAACGTGTTTCGATTCATAAGCAAACCATTTGTGGAAAAAATTACGTGAAGTCACTAGTAATTTCAGCTAATGCTCATGTGATATACGTAAGCAGAACCGACCTTTTGAAAGTTAATGATTTTAAAATAAAAATAGCAGGTATTTTGTGATAACATTAACCGAAACTGTTTTTTTTATGTTAGTATCATACACAGCAATAATAATACAAACCATATTTCTAACAATGGAAAATAGTCTATTACGAACTCACTTTCCATCCAGATGCGTCCTGGTGATTCCTCAGTAACACAATCACTAAATCCGAAGTTAAAACCGCTCAATTCTAGGTATAAATGAACCACACCGAACCGAACGAGAGGGCCATACCTAAATCCAAAACCTCTCGGTACAGTTGTCGAAAAATCGGCAGGAGGACCGATTGGTAACAGGTCTCGGAAGCTTGCTGAATAGGAAATTCGGATAAAGAACCGAAAATGACGTCACTACCGAGGCTAACCTACTGCACCGATCGGTATGAACGATACAGAATAGGGCCCCTGACGTTTAGTAGTTTATCGATCGCCTCTTACAGCTGCGAGAAGTTGACATGATGTCCATTTGTGAAACATTTGTGGCCGTCCGGTGAGGTGGTTTACACGTGTGGAAATAATGTTTGTGTAATATTGACGAGCACAGCATTGTACGATTGTGGAACATGCACTGTGGAAAAACCAGAACAGAAGAGAATCGAAGCAGTTGAGATGTGGTGCTACAGACGAGTGTTGAAAATTCGGTGGACTTATAAGGTAAGGAATGAGGAGATTCTACACAGAATGGGACAGGAAAGGAATGTGTGGAAAATACTGACAATGAGAAGGGACAAGCTGGCAGGACATCTGTTAAGACAGCAAGGAATGATTTCCATGGTACCAGAGGGAGCTGTAGAGGGCAAAAACTGTAGAGCACGATAGAGACTAGAATACATCTGGAAAATAATTGATGACATAGGCTGCAAGTGCTACTCTGAGATGAAGGGGTTGGTAGAGGAGAGGAATTCGTGGCGGGACACATCAAACCAGTCAGAAGTTTTATGACACAAAATAAAACATTGACGACCCACCCTAGACATTAATTACCTTGGAAAGCCGAATTCTTGTGCAATATGCTATGACATATGTATCTTGTAGTCATCCCACATTTGAAGTCGGTTAACTCACGACGTGCTAACATGTAGCCCTATTATACACAACTATCTAGTACAGAATGTTCAAATAGCAGGAATACAATCACGACAGAACCTAGGGATGTTCCAATACGATCAGAGTATCGATACATAGTGAAATGAGTAGTGCTCAGGTCGTCATGCGATACTACTCCAAAAGTATCGGTACCTAACCATATCGATACTTCTCAAGTGAGTAGTACTCAAGTCGTACAGCAATACTATTCTTACAAGTGTTCCCAAAGTTTCGATACAACTCATTTCGATACTATTTAATTGCTATGTTACTCTTATGGGTGCTACCAAAGCATCGATAAAGAATCGATACCTAATCATATCGACACATTTTTAATTTTTTAAGGCAAATGAAGTAATGCTGAGCATGTATGTTATTTTACTGCTTGCTTACTTTATTCATTGTAATAAAAGACATTAAACACATTTATTTTTTATTAGTAATGATCCTGGAATGTTTCCCAACTTCCTACAACTCCTTTAATTATGTAGGAGACAACATATATCTATTCTGAGTCACAATTGCACCAGCTGTTGAAAATAAACACTTACTTGGCACAGATATTGCAACGACGATAAGATACTGTTGAGCTTATTTGTAGAAACTCGGAAAAATTACTTTCATGTCTTCCCATTTTGCAGCTGAGTTGCTTTTTAGCAAATGAAGAGACACTTTTTCAGTTTGGTGTGTATTTTTTTGTATTTTTTTTCTGAGGACTTTCGCCATCTGCTTATGATGTTTCCAAGAGTCGTATTCCTGTTACAGTGGACAAAGCAGCATCTTCCTCCGACTCACTTGGGCTGCGTTGTCGTTCATAAGCCGTGCACTTGAGTCTTTTTATCGCTTGTCTGCATGCTGCTGGATCTTGAAAATGTAGGTTTTTGAACCTTGGATAAAGCAGAGGAGCAATGCTTGCACTGTCATTTAATTCAATTAACCCAAACTTCTTCTTCAACTCTCAATAAAACGTCCTTGCATTCTTTGGCTGTTGGTGAGACGGGTGTGATATTGTTACGTTCTGTTGACAAACAATTAATTATTGGTATAATTTTAGATAATTTAACATACTTTTGCCCAGGCGCTTCTCTTGTGATATATGCGAGAGACTTTATTATAGCTATAAGCTGGTCCAATGTTTCCATCTGTACAACATTCGGCATGTCACGTGTTGAACCACTATGACTTAAATGTCCAAAGAACAGACACCACACATTCCTATAATTGATTCGCCTCGATTGGCAATGAATCCTCAACCTTGAGTGCGAATGCACGGTTACGTTCGACCTCCAGCGGGCATCTAAAATTAACAAGCATGGACGACACGGGCAAGGACGGCGGATAGGTGCGATAGGTGGGAGTGTGGGTAGGCCGGAGAACACGCCGAGGTAGTCCACACAGTGCTGATAAACACCGTGTCCGGATGGCAGGATATCCCGGGTTTGAGTCCCGGTCAGGTACACATTTTCACTTGTTGCCGCTGATTCTGCGTAATTCCCCACGCAGCTGATCTCAGTTCCTTACATTTCTCTCCCTTCCACCTTCAGATTACAAAATAATTATCAATTACAATTTCAGATACCACTCTTCCCGAATGTAAGGAGCATTCCAACTTTAATTGGACCAATCACACCTAGTTTTAGCATCAGCACACAAGCAAACGTTCACTCGCCCACTACCTGGACACGCTCGTAAAATCGATTCGATACAGATACTTCTCATTCGATAACGAGTAACTAGCTAAAGAATGATTCGGTTCTAAAAGTATTCGGTATTGAAACAAAAGCACCGAATACTACTTAATCTAACCGCTCATCTTCAAATGACACGACCGTGCCCGTAGATTTTTGTCCATTGACTTTGTTGATGTTGTGGTCTTCAGACCAGAGACTGGTTTGACGCAGTTCTCCATGCTACTCTATCTTCTGCAAGCTTCTTCATCTCCAAGTAGCTACTGCATCCTACATCCTTCTGAATCTGCTTAGTGTATTCATCTCTTTGTCTCCCTCTACGATTTTTTCTTTCCAAGTTGCCCTCCGACACTAAATTCGTGATCCTTTGATGCCTCAAAACGTGTCCTATCAGCCGGTCCCTTCATCTAGTCAAGTTTTGCCACAATTCCTCTTCTCCCCAATTCTATTCAGTATCTCCTCATTACTTAGGTGATATAACCACTGGTTTTATTTTAGCAATATTAATTGCACCATTCACGTGTGTAGGTGACTTAAGTAGGAGTGCTAAACGATATTTTTCCCTCCTGGTGTCACTACTTACAAGTAAGAGTCCTCCTCAGATCTAGTGGTAAGGTGGCCCAGTGAATAGCCCCTCAAAAACTGGGCACACGTGAAGCATGAAAACAGGAAGAAAGTGTACCGAACAGTGAAAAGAGAAGCAAAATAGAAACGGAGAACCGGTCCAAGCTCAAGATGTGTAACATCGAGCCTATTGAGATAGCTGCTGCGTCTTGGTTATGTGGTCACGCTGTTGCACTCCAGAGAGGGAGATCGGTGTTCAAATGTTCCGCGTGCCGTATTTTTCTTTACCACCATGATGTGATTGACATGCCAGTCCGTCATGTTCAAATTTGTCTCTGTGTCGTTGTATAACGTCCGTTTGCAAACACCGAGATGTACGGTAGGGGCCTCCAGACGTACATACCTCCAATTTTTTCGACACAAGTCCTTTCCGTTTTGGAAATTTTGGCTCTTGTACACTACCGGCAATTAAATTGCTACACCACAAAGATGACGTGCTACAGACGCGAAATTTAACCGACAGGAAGAAGATGCTGTGATATGCAAATGATTAGCTTTTCAGAGCATTCACACAAGGTTGGCACCGGTGGCGACATCTACAACATGCTGACGTGAGGAAAGTTTACAACCGATTTATCATACACAAACAGCAGTTGACCGGCGTTTCCTGGTGAAACGTTGTTGTGCTGCCTCGGGTAAGGAGGAGAAATGCGTACCATCACGTTTCCGACTTTGATAAAGGTCGGATTGTAGTCTATCGCGATTGTGGTTTATCGTATCGCGACATTGCTGCTCGCGTTGGTCCAGATCCAATGACTGCTAGCAGAATATGGAATCGGTGGGTTCAGGAGTTTAATACGAAACGCCGTGCTGGATCCCAACGGCCTTGAATCACTAGCAGTCGAGATGACAGGCACCTTATCCGCATGGCTGTAACGGATCGTGCAGCAGCGTCTGGATCCTTGAGTCAACAGATGGGGACGTTTGCAAGACAACAACCATCAGCACGAACAGCTCGACGACGTTTGCGGCAGCATGGACTATCAGCTCGGAGACCATGGCTGCGGTTACCCTTGACGTTGCATCAGAGACAGGAGCGCCTGCGGTGGTGTAAACGACGAACCTGGATGCACGAATGGCAAAACGTAATTTTTTCGGATGAATCCATCATGATGGTCGCATCCGTGTTTGGCGACATCGCGGTGAACGCACATTGGAAGCGTGTAGTCGTCGGCATCGTCAAACTGGCACATCACTCGGCGTGATGTTATGGGGTGCCATTGGTTACACGTCTCGGTCACCTCTTGTTCGCATTGACGGCTCTTTGAACAGTGGACGTTACATTTCAGATCTGTTACGACCCGTGGCTCTACCCTTCATTCGATCTCTGCGAAACCCTACATTTCGGCAGAATAATGCACGACTGCATGTTGCAGGTCCTGTACGGGCCTTTCTGGATACAGAAAATGTTCGACTGCTGCCCTGGCCAGCACATTCTCCAGATCTCTCACCAATTGAAAACGTCTGGCCAATGGTGGCCGAGCAACTGGCTCGTCACAATACGCCAGCCACTACTCTGGATGCACTGTGGTATCGTGTTGAAGCTGCGTGGGCAACTGTCCCTGTACAAGCCATCCAAGCTCTGTTTGACTCAATGCCCAGGCGTATGAAGGCCGTTATTACGGCCAGAGATGGTTGTTTTGGGTACTGATTTCTCAAGATCTATGCACTCAAATTACGTGAAAATGTAATCACATGTCAGTTCTAGTATAATATATTTGTCGAATGAATACCCGTATATCATCTGCATTTCTTCTTCGTGTAGCATTTTTAATGGCCAGTAGTGTATTTCTTTGTTGTAACATAGTCCACGCCCGTTATTTGTTGTTTTCATTTCTGTGAGAGGTCTATGCGGGATCTTGCTTGCTCTCATTTCTCATGACATTTACTTGCAATGTTAATATATTCTTATCACTGAACTCATATTCTGTAACCAGTGTATAGTATGACAATTTGCAAGACTACAAAACGAGAATAGACTAGTCAATGACGGAAAATTCATAATTTTGTGAAAAAAGAAACAACAAAACGGGGGGCGAGGGAAGTTTAAACACGGATCTCCTGCTCCAAGGGCGTGACCACACAACTACGACGTCACGATTTTACGATTGGCTTAATGTTACATATCTTGAAATTAAAGCGTTCACTGTGTCTTTCTCGCTTCTTTTTCCACAGTTCAGTACATCTTCTTCCTGGTTTCGTGTTTGATCTGCGTTCAGTTTTTGACGGGCTTCGACATTTTACCACTAAATCTAAGGGGGGTTTCCCTTGTTAGAGGTTGAACTCCAAGCTTCTCCAGTTTCAGTATTCTCATTAGGACGTGCCAGAAAACGTATTCCGTTTAACAACCTGTCAACGAAGAGCCCGTTACAAGTGGAGCACGAATTCCTTTATAGAGGAACTGTCATGGCATTTACAATAAATGGCTTTGGGAAACCTAAATGTAGTATGTCATACTGGATTTTGTACTCATTTCCTTTCGCATGTGACTCCAGAGTCATAACAACTCCGCCATCTAGCTTGCTGCTAATAGAGGCGCTAAAAAATGGTACAACTCTCGTCATTCTGATATCATGAGCGAACAGTACATAACATCATATGAACTTAACAATATGACTTTTCTTTTTATTTCTGAAGTCGACAGGGAAGATATTATCGGAAGTTCACTTGGATAATAACATCTATTTCGACGGATGACTGTCCACTGCCCCATTCCCTGTTATTACACACGGAGCAGGTTTCATTTTTCCGCTACTGACAGCACAGTGCACAGTTTAATCTAGATATAAATGCGTTTTCTATCTCTGTCAGACAACCTGTCGTTACTTTGCAGACATACCATTGTGTGCCTTACAGCTTCCTCTACACATAAAGCGCCCTTTGACCGCTGTTACAGTCAAGGCAATTGGCTTTTATATTTTATGAGGTATTCAAATTACACGTATTCCACAGCTCAACGTCTGTATAATAAATTACTTCGACTGACTATGTTCACCAAGCAAGTTTACTCCGAAGTGACTATCTACAGTACGTTAAACTAATGACACAGAGCAGAAACAGTTAAAGTGAATTGAAATGATGTAGCTAATCTCATATTATTACAGACACAAGCAACATTCACACGCTTTAGCCACGAAGACGTCATCATCACGAATAGTGAACAGTCTGAGGATGTATAGTATCCACAGTACTTGCCTATCTGTCTCGTTCCCCAGCAATTTTGCCCACTTCTCTTCTGAATTGTCAAGTCTTGCGTTTTGTAAACACTTATCCTCATAGCGTAGTACTGGCCTTCCCTTCGTTCTCTTCCTGGCCACTTGACCATCCAACCACTAGAGCCAGTTAGAAAACATGTTTTTTTTTCTTTATTGTATTTTCCCTTTATACAAAGGTGGGCCAGCAGCGGCGTACATATGCCGCTCTTCAGCCAACAGAAAAAACATATAGCAAACATGGAGATGTATAAATACATAAATGTTAAAAACAGAAGACACACATAAGAATAGTGATAAAGGCGTTCGACGGAAGACACTGGTTTCAGAAACAAGGTCCACAGTGCGCACAAATGAAAGCTATCAGTTTTACACTCAAACGAAGGAGCACACCAAAGATAACACTGACGCACAAAATGGTTCAAATGGCTCTGAGCACTATGCGACCTAACTTCTGAGGTCATCAGTCGCCTAGTACTTAGAACTACTTAAACCTAACTAACCTAAGGACATCACACACATCCATGCCCGAGGCAGGATTAGAACCTGCGACCGGAGCGGTTGCTCGGCTCCAGACTGCAGCGCCCAGAACCGCACGGCCACTCCGGCCGGCACTGACGCACAGAAACGAAGAAAACACCGTTGCACTAGACACTGGTGACGATCTTTGGCACAGAAAACACTCAACACATTTGATGAGATAGGTGGGGGGCGGTGGGGAGGGAGGCTACCTCTGGGTGTAATGGACAGGCAGGGGCGCGAAGGAGGGGGGGAAGAAGCCAGTGGGAGAAAAGAAGGGAGAGAGGAGGGGAGAGGGTAGCATGAGGTGTGGAATCCTGGGGAGGGGCGAGGAAGAGGGAAAATGGGTGATGGGAGGGGCAGGAAGAAAGGATGGTGAGAAAGAAGAGAGAGGGAGCCCTGGAGGAATGGGGGGGGAGAGGAAGGGGAGGATTAGATCTGGTAGGAGGGGTATATGGAAGAAACGAGAACATCAGCAGGAAGGGGGAGTTGGCAGAAGCCACCTTGGGGAAGGGTATGGAGAGTGTGAAGATAGAGAGCAGATGGGATGCAATGTCACAGATGAGGAGTCAGTGGGGTTGGGTGGGAGAGGCTGGGAGAGACAAGTGGGTGGGGAGGATCAAGCTTGCAGGAGATATAAAGGATCTGTATCCATTCGAGGAAAAAGAGGAGGTGTAGAAATGGAATCAACTCATATAGGATCTGTGTGGAGGATGGGAGACAGATGCAATAGGCAAGGCAGAGCGCATGGCATTCCAGGATTTGGAGGGACTTGTAGTAGGTGGGAGGGGCAGAAATACAGGAGAGGGGGGGGTAGCAAAGGATTGGGTTGATTTATAAGTATGGAGGATGGTGGACGGGTCCAGACCTCATGTACAGCCAGACAGGAGTTTAAGGAGTCGGAGTCACATACGTGGCTTGGACTGTCCCCAGATGGGGGGGTCCAGGAAAGGCGGCGGTCGATGGTGACGCCAAGGTACTTGAGGGTGGGGGTTAGGGCCATGGGATGGCCATATTTGGTGACGCAAAAATCCAGGAGACGGAAGGATGATTGTCTGGGAATGATTGACCTTGAGCAGCCACTGATTGCACCAAGCGGTGAACCGGTCAAGGTGGGATTGGCGTTGGGAGCGTTGGAGGGTGGGAGCAAGAAAGGTGGTGTCATTGGCATATTGAAGGAGGTGGATGGGGGTTGGGGCGACGGCATGTCTGCCATAGAGAACATGTTTCCACACAAGCGACATATAATTTCGCCACCCTCCCTTCCAACTTTCCACACCAGCCATGTATCAATTGCCTACCCCCTTCTCATCCTCCCTTCTATCCCCACTTGCCCTTTCTCTCAGATGTTAGATGCCATCCCTTGGGTTCTTATAAGACCTTTAAAAATAAATCTAAATTTAATGACCGTGGAAACTGTTTGTTTTCGCTGTTAATTACGATACACATTCTCTACAGATTTAACACAAGGTGTGTCTCTTGCCTTGTCGCTTCTAGATGCCGCTAGTGTCGCTTGCTCCTTAAATCGCCTTGTTTTGAAAGTACTTCACCTGCATCGAACATTAAGGCATATTTTGTTAACCCCAACATTCCCTATGGAGAATCTCTTAATATGTTATCCTTTCATTCCATCTTCACTACGCCATTGTAACATCATATGTTGAACAGATTTATTCTCCTCACCCGTCTTCTCACTTCATAACGTCTCTATTTCACAGAACTTAGAGCAACTTGTGTTTCTATTCTCGATGAAGATACTTTTTGCTTCGTACCTATTGCTTATCTTGTCAATCCCAGTGTATTTTTTTGTAAGTAAATAAAAAAAATTCCAAGTTCAACTTCCATTATTATTTCACACCAAAATTTTAAAGCTTTAATTATCTAGTTTCATTTTGGGCACAGTTGCTTTCACAGCATATGTTTTCCCTAGATCTTCTTCGCTTTTGATCAAACAAAATTATGCCTTCCGTATTTATCGACATCCTTATTGTAAGGATAGACACAATGTTCAACATTTTTGTTTTTACTGTGATCTAGGCATCACCATAACTTGTTCTCTGCGCCGTTGTCCAAGCGTAAAAGGAAGACGACAGTCCACAATCTTTCCCACGTCTTCACGAAATTCTAGTTCCACTAGTTTAGCCTGTCCGTCAATATCAGCTCATCGCTCGTTTCTGATTGCATGTCACTAGATCATCGCTAAAGCTTATACAGTGATTGAACGAAGGTATAGGAACACTGCGAGAAATACATGCTTGAACAAAAATGCAGATATCATGATTATTGTAGTTTTGAGCTCGGTTCCCGTGCTTGCAGAAAATAATAATAAATTTAGGAGGGTTCCGCCTTTTTGCAAGCCCAGAAAATATGTTTTGTTTCAACATCCAAGCATAATTCACCACAGTTGTGACATCCTTCGTGGTTTTTTCGTTTATTTTTCTTTTATTTTACATTGCCTCGTGTCCTGAGACTGGCAACCGATTCGAACCGGAAGCGCATCAGAAACGTAGATTTGTGCAGTGTAACGTATTTATAAGGCCAACAACATAGCAAGACGCAGTATTCGCAAACAATCAGGAAAAAACGTTCAGCTCTACATAAAAACAGGTCTGGCACACTTGGCAGGGGTCAGAGCTAGCCAAATACCGCAGTGATGACGTGGTGTACTAATTTAGACGGTTCTAGGCGCGCAGTCCGGAACCGCGCGACTGCTACGGTCGCAGGTTCGAATCCTGCCTCGGGCATGGATGTGTGTACTGTCCTTAGGTTAGTTAGGTTTAAGTAGTTCTAAGTTCTAGGGGACTGATGACCACAGCTGTTAAGTCCCATAGTGCTCAGAGCCATTTGAACCATTTTTACTAATTTAGATCTGTGGCTAGTTTCGTTTAGCATCCACAGGACACACAAAATGTAAAACGAAAGGAGAATAAAATAAAAAACTCACTGAGGATGGCATAACTGTGGTGAAACATGTGTGGGTTTTAAAACAAAATAATATTTCCAGAATGAGATTTTCTCTCTGCAGCGGAGTGTACGCTGATATTAACTGGTTAAAACTGTGTGCCGGACCGAGACTCGAACTCTGGACCTTTACCTTTCGCGGGCAAATAGTCTACCAACTTTTTTTACCGGCCCGGGATTCGAACCTGGGATCTCCTGTTTACTTTTTTATTTTTTACCTTTGTTTTGCCACTTTTTTCCGGTGCTGGACATCAAAGGGAAACTACAAAAAAACTCTGCTTGAAACCGCCACTTGTGTTATAACAAAATAAATAAATAAATAAATAAAATGCATCTCTTCAGGCATTGGCGCCTATCTACATCTATCCCAACACAACTAACCTACTACTACAGTGGTGTAGGAAAGGAAGAAAGTGGGGAGGAAGAATATAGAGAGTTGCGATGAAAATGAAAGTAGTTGTGTACGGGATTTTTTTGTTTTTTAGTTTATTTTACTGCATTTTTTTGTGTTTTGTGTTCTTGCGTTTTTTGTAAGTATATTTTTATTTTCTTTTATTTTTGTTTTATGTTTTTCAGTTTTTTAATTTTTTGTGGTATAGTAGTCTCTGCACCAGAATTCCAGGAGTCACTATCGCCTTCCGTTTGGCGGAACATCCAAACGTGCCTTCTCGAAAGTTTATTGGAGATTCTATTTGTAGTGCGTTCAGAACATCATGTCGGCAAAAAAGCATCAGCACCTCATGGCTTGGACGTTCAGCTGGAAGGCGGGTCATGAAAGGCGCTCCGTAGAAAACTGGAAATTATGGGGTTGCGTCAAGTGCACAGTGTCGATCGTTAGGGTGCGTCCAGTAACCTAGTTCTAATTTCTGATCGAGGTCAAAAAGGTAGCGGACCGTATGACCGCGTATCCAATTCACAGCGTTAGTTTTTATTGTGGGGTAATGAACCACATCCGGGAATAAAAGTGTCAGGAAACTGATCTGAGCAGGTGTCTGTTGGGTAAGGAAAGCCAAGGTACGCTGCGCGACCCTCCAGAGGCCAGACGACGGACCACATGAGAATCTATGAGCGTCTGTGTCCTCCAGACCACAGTGAACACAGAGGGGTGTGTCAGCGAGGCGGATGCGGTGCAGACGAGACTGGCTGACCTCCAAATGAGCCAACCGAGCACGACTTCACAGCTTCAGTTCTGCCAGTACTTCGTCTCCTACCTTCCAGTCTTCACAGAAGCTCTTCTGCGAACTTTGCAGTCTCGCTTCGGCACACAGTTATAATCTGCCAGGAAGTTTCATAACAATATTTTGTGTACTTGTAAAAAGGCGGATCCATCCTACATTCATTATGAACGCATATTCTTCCCAATCCTATAGGCTATGTTGTTGTATTTGACCACGAATGGTGCTTGTGCAATGTCCTCAATACCTTGCAAGTTTCGCTCGCGGTCAGAAAAGTATAAAATACGTATCTGTGAGTGCACCATGTCGGAGCCAAGTGAATTCGATCGTGAGCAAGTTGTTGGTGATCGTATGATGGGTGCTTGCGTAACCAAGGCAGCCGTAGTGTTTGGTGTTTCAAGAAGCACCGTACTCAAGATTGGTACCGCATGCAGCGAAAGGTAAAAAAGTCATCTGCTAAGTCACAATGTAGACGAAAATTTGTGTTGAGTGACGGACTGTCATCAATGAGCACTTTGACGAAAAATAACAGAACGACAGCTACTAAATTCACCTAGAGAACTGGATATCGCGCACGTGAACTCCGTCACCACCAAATCAACACGAAGGTAGCTCCGCAGAGCGAGTTGGAATTCCAGAACCAATCATCACATTCAAGGAACCAGCTCCAGAGTTTCTTCACACCACAAATTGAACAAGGAGTTTACAGGTGGTTTTGGGTTTAAATGGTTCAAATGTCTCTGAGCACTATGGGACTTAACTTCTGAGGTCCTCAGTCGCCTAGAACTTAGAACTAATTAAACCTAAGTAACCTAAGAACATCACACACATTCATGCCCGAGGCAGGATTCGAACCTGCGACCGTAGCGGTCGCTCGACCCCAGACTGTAGCGCCTAGAACCGCACGGCCACTCAGGCCGGTCAGGGCAGGCATATCGCGGTATTCCATGGTCCTCATGGTTACATTGCAACGTCGCATTACTGACAAGAATTATGTGGTAAGCCGGCCGGAGTGGCCGTGCGGTTCTAGGCGCTACAGTCTGGAGCCGCGCGACCGCTACGGTCGCAGGTTCGAATCCTGCCGCGGGCATGGATGTGTGTGATGTCTTTAGGTTAGTTAGTTCTAAGTTCTAGGGGACTGATGACCTCAGAAGTTAAGTCCCATAGTGCTCAGAGCCTTTGGAACCATCCTCAAAAACCGGTTGTCATGAGACTAGAAAGCAGAATAGTCGAGGACACCTAAACCCAAAGGCAGTCAGTATGTGCTAATTCATCGCACACTTCCAAGAGTGCCCTGATATAAGGAGGCAAAAACATAGAGGACTTCACGACAGTTATAGCACGGCTGAAATTTAATCATTTTAAGTTGAACAAACAGCTCTGTCGGCCCAACCTAAGTGCAACTTCTCTATGTATCTGTGGACGGGAAGACGATCCGACAATATGATCATACAATGTCCTTGGAACACATACCATGTACTTCCGAGAAATCTTCGGTCTTTTAGTCATCAGTTTCCAAGCAGCCTCCAAAGCTCGTTATCACCCACCTATATGGTTATTTATATACTATAAGAGATGATGAACAGCGTCAACAACCGTATACAGCTCCCTGCGCTGCTAATCTAATCCTCTTGGTAATTACAATGCCAGGGAATATGGAAGCGCAATTAACTGGTATTTTCGTACGTGGTGCTCAGCAGGGTATGGAACCCGCCTATATGCACGCGAATACTAGTGTGTCTGTATTAATGGCTGCAATGCCCAAATCTGGTCCTTATACAATGTTCTCATGTTCTGTCTATGTGGTACTTGCAGACCCGCACAAATATTCAATACTGCAGCCAGAGCTCTTGTAAAAATTCTTACAGGGAAACCAAAAGAAAATTTTATTATTAATTTAGATACATAGTCATTAACACGGATTGAATTGGGAATGTCCCAAAAGTGTACCAACAGCAATAGGACTCTTATAGCTTGCTACTTTGTTGTTTCTTACGTTAAATGTTCGTCTTTTTTTCTCGCTACGGTATACAGTATACTGTGCCGTGAGAATTATTTTTTATGTCGTAATCTGTCCTTTGTTAAGCTTATATAACTTCGTACCAGCGTACGTCTGAATTTCAGAAACGGACTGTTGTATAACAGACGCAAAGTTGAGAGGGTTGTATTGGCACGTTCTAAAGCCACTAAAAGAACCAAAACAAAAAATTAAATAAAAAAGTGACACCACCCTGAATGCACACCACTCGGGGTCTCTCAGGCAACAATGCCATATGGTTCTTTCTATATTTGTATAATAGAGTTACACACATAATGTGCTGCCATAGTCTAGATTAAAAGGTAAAAGCTATATTTTACGTTGTTAGTATTTTTCAAATCTTTATGTTTGGAATTAGCTATTTGTTAATACAGGAAAATCCACAGAGATTTATCATATACTAATTTCATCACATCCGTGTAAAAACTCAAATAACGTGCCCTGACTGTCTTGTCAGTGCGAACAGATAGAACACCGAACAAGGATTTTATCCAACAGGCTGTCTCTCATGCAGTTCCTGTCTTAATTTCCAGCAGTTACAGCTGTAGTGTGCAAGTAGAATATTCCGCTGCGCTTGTTATCTAGTGGTTGAACAACTCGTTGAGTGACGTACAACTCCAGGCTATTAATTTAGCGCTTAAGTCGGCGGTAGTCCTTCAGACAACCATGACTGCGTGTCTCACGTTTACACACCTCTCGAGTAACAGGACCACATCTGGATCGCCTTGATGCAGCAACGCCCCCCTATCGCTGGCGCTCAAAGTGGTCCTGCGTAGCAGCTGCCTCCTGAATGAAAAACGAAAAACTGTATTTTGATGAATCACAGTTGTTACGTCGAGTGAACCAGCACGCATTTCTTTTCTGGAAACTCTTGAAATTGGTTGTCTGGAGCAAAACGTTAATATTCTCTCCGTTTTCATGTTCTCTGCCGGCCTGTGTGGCCGAGCGGTTCTAGGCGCTTCAGTCTGGAACCGCGCGACTGCCTCGGGCATGGACGTGTGTGATGTCCTTAGGTTAGTTAGGTTTAAGTAGTTCTAAATTCTAGGGGACTGATGACCTCAGATGTTAAGTCCCATAGTGCTCAGAGCCATTTCAACCATTCCATGTTCTCTGCATGACTCAACAGTAATTTCAGTTTTAAGAATCCCATTTCTTATAAAGTGTTTTGTATATGGACTCTTTTAATTCATTTTAAAGAATATTTTTTGTAGCCAAGATCGCATTCAAAACAATTTCGTATTGACCGGTCTCGAATGGTAAGATGACATCTTCTTCATGTTCCACTGTGCGTTGATTACTCATGCCATCTTAGCATTTTAATGGAGAGTCCAGATTCGTTTAAGCAGCTGCCAGACTGCTGCTTTCAAGCGCTAAAAAACAGAATTTAGTGCATATGCGCAAGTACGATGAGGTAGAAATCCGTGTTTGGTCTTCTCACTTCTTAAACGCTACTCGTCCCATTTCTGGTTAGATTCTCGTGCATCCTGGCGGATAAACATCTGATTTCATTACCTTACTATTAACAATGAAGTCTAAATGTGAAATAGCCGAACGCGGGACCTGCAACAGCTTCGAAACAATTGAAAAACGCCCCACAAACAAAACACCGATCATGTGAAGTGTACCGCCACTCTAACTCAGCTATGTGCATGAGCGAAGCTTGGCAGCTTGGCGGCGCAAGAAAAATTTTTCCGGCTGGATTCTGGCTTCTTGCTCTCACTGCCTGTACACCAAACAGCCACACTCCAACTTGCCATAAGAGGGAACAGGCGCTGCTTATACGCGATTTCAGCTCTGGACATGTGCGTCAAGCTCTCTGGCAGATGCTTAAACCAACCTTATATTGCACATTCTGCACAGGTTTGTCAAAAATAAAATTGCAAACAGGTTTGCCACAGTTAAAAGTATACACAGCTAAAATTTATGTTGTAAAACTTGGCATGTCTAGATACGAAGCACTACTTGTCAGTTGTTAAAATTCACAATATATAGTGAAAGTTCACATCTATGTTTATACTTATATTTTCGTGGCAAGTTAAGCACATCTTGCAACCTACTCACCAGAAATACATAGTACAACTGAATGGCATTGATGCGAAGATAAGGCATGGCAAATGATTTTATGTGACCTTGGCTATAAAAAAATTATTTACAGTACAAATGCGATAACAACTGTGAAGTCACTGATGACAGTGCCACTGAAGCAGAGTTATTAAACGCGGTTTTCCGATACTCCTTCACCCAAGACGACGAAGTAAATATTCGTGAATTCCAATCAAGAACAACTGCCAAGACGAGAAACATAGAATTAGATATCCTCGGTGTAGCACAGCAGCGTAAATCATATAATAGAGGCAAGGCCTCCGGTCCAGATTGTATACCAGTCAGGTTCCTTTCAGAGTACGCTGATACAATAGCTCCATATTTACCAATTATATACAGCCGCTCGCTCACGGAAAGATCCGTATCTAAAGACTGTAAAATTGCTCAAGTCATGCCAATAACCAAAATTGGAAATAGGAGTATTCCGCTGAATTAGAGGCCCATATCACTAACGTCGATTTGCAGTAGGGATTTTGAACATATACTGTATACATTATGAATTACCTCGAAGAAAGCCGGCCGAAGTGGCCGTGCGGTTAAAGGCGCTGCAGTCTAGAACCGCAAGACCGCTACGGTCGCAGGTTCGAATCCTGCCTCGGGCATGGATGTTTGTGATGTCCTTAGGTTAGTTAGGTTTAACTAGTTCTAAGTTCTAGGGGACTAATGACCTCAGCAGTTGAGTCCCATAGTGCTCAGAGCCATTTTTAAACCTCGAAGAAAACGATTTATTGACACATAGTCAGCACGGATTCAGAAAACATAATTCTTGTGAAACCAACTAGCTCTTTATACTCATGAAGTAATGAGTGCTATCGACAGGGGATGTCAAATTGATTCCATATTTTTAGAATTCCATGCTTTCGACACCGTTCCTCACAAGCGTCTTCTAACCAAACTACGTGCCTATGGTATATCGCCTCAGTTGTGCGACTGTATTCGTGATTTCTTCTCAGAAAGGTCACAGTTCGTAGTAATAGACGGAAAATCATCGAGTAAAACAGGAGTAATATCCGGCGTTCCCCAAGAAGTGTTACAGGTTCTCTACTGTTCCTGATCTATATTAGTGACGTAGGAGACAATCTGAGTAGCTCTCTTAGATTGTTTGCAGATGATGCTGTCATTTGCCGCCTTGTAAAGTCATCAGATGACAAAAACGAATTGCAAAATGATTTGGATAAGATATATGTTTCGTACGAAAAGTGGCAGTTGACCATGAATAAAGAGAAGTATGAAGTTACTCACATGAGTACTAAAAGAAATCCGCTACATTTCTATTACGCGATAAGTCACACAAACATGAAGGCTGTAAATTCAAATAAATACTTAAGGATTACAATTACAAATAACCTAAATTGGGACGATCACATCGATAACGTTGTGGATGGAGCAAACCAGATTGCAATTCATTGGCTAGTCACTTAGAAGGCGCGACAAATCTACTAAAGAGACTGCTTACACCACGCTTGTCCCCCCTATTCTGGAGTGTTGCTGTGCGGTGTGGGATCTGCATCAGGTGGACTGACGAATGACATCGAAAAAGTTCAAAGAAGGGCAGCTCGTTTTGTATTATCGCGAAGTAGGGGAGATAGTGCCGCAGACATGATACACGAACTGGAGTGGCAATCATTAAAAGAAAGGCGTTTTTCGTTGCGTCAGGATCTTCTCATGAAATTTGAATCATAGTTTTCTCCTCCGATTGCGAAAACATTCTGTTGACACCCATCTACATAGGGAGAAATGATCATCACGATAAAATAATTTAAGTGCTCGTTTTTCCCGCGCGCCGTTCGAGAGCGGAACGGTAGAGAGACAGCATGAAGGTGGTTTATTGAACCCTCTACCAGGCACTTTATTGTGAATAGCAGAGTAATCACTTAGATGCTGATGTAGAGCGGTTCTACGCGCTTCAATCTGGAACCGCGCGACCGCTACGGTCGCAGGTTCGAATCCTGCCTCGGACATGGATGTGTGTGGTATCCTTAGGTTAGTTAGGTATAAGTAGTTCTAAGTTCTAGGGGACTAATTGTGGAGTCACCGCCAGACACCACACTTGCTAGGTGGTAGCTTAAATCGGCCGCGGTCCATTTAGTACACGTCGGACCCGCGTGTCGCCACTGTATGATCGCAGACCGAGCGCCACCACAAGGCAGGTCTCGAGATACGGACTAGCACTCGCCCCAGTTGTACGACGACTTTGCTAGCGACTACACTTACGAAGCCTTTCTCTCATTTGCCGAGAGACAGTTAGAATAGCCTTCAGCTAAGTCCATGGCTACGACCTAGCAAGGCGCCATTAACCGTATCTGAAGATAGTCTTATTTGTATTATCAAGAGCGATGTACCACAAGGATCGAATAAAGTTAAGTATTCGAGGAGCTGCATACTTTTCTTATTAGAATTCACTACTAATCCTGTTCCAGAATTCACGCCCGTCTGCGTTAGATAGCGTTCCTTTCGGCATCCTTTATCTACAAGGTGTTGGCACATTTGCCAACACATCACTAATGACCTCAGATGTTAAGTCCCATAGTGCTCAGAGTCATTTGAAGTATTTGTAGATTTAGAAACAGGTCGCTCCTCTACATTCTCATTATGAGAGAGTTCAGTTTTATAATTCAGTTTCACTTCAGCTGATTGAGACGAAAGCCTCAGTTCGATGAGATACTCATCCTCGTCATCTACACCGCTTGACAAAAAAGGCACAGCATCTGCAAAGCATGGTAGAATTGAAACTTCCTGGCAGATTAAAACTGTGCCTGATCGAGACTCGAACTCGGGACCTTTGCCTTTCGCGGGCAAGTGCTCTATCAACTGAGCTACCCAAGCACGATTCTCGCCCCGTCCTCACAGCTTTACTTCTGCCAGTACCTCGTCTCCTACCTTCCATGGTAGGATTGTTGTACACGCGCACCATTGGTGGCTATATAAATGCGAGCTGCAGTTCTCCGTGGCAGGCAGAACGGCCACCATAGGGCATTAGTGCTGTTCGTGTTTAGTATTGTTACCAGGCCTGGAAAGTGAACAGCATCACTGAGAAGGACACGGAGATGCCCCACGCTCGTGTTGGACAGCGTTAGCTACATCTGACAGAGTTTGAAAAGGGCCACATTGTGGGTCTCCATTTGTCCGGCTGGTCGAATCGCGAAATAATCCAAATGTGCCGGGAATTAGGGTGTGATGGTGACGGATGTTGGACTGCATAGGAACATGAGGGCAGCCATCATATTCTTTAAGGTTATGATCGACCACGTGTAACCACCTCAAGTATGCATCGCTGTATTACACACCGAGCACATCATAACCTCTTAACAACTGTACCTGCCACACAAGAACAAGCAATGCATTCACTGCAACATTCTGTCATCCCACACCATTGCGAGCAGAGTAGTAGCTGTCAGTTAGGGAATTACTGTCCCATTGTAGGCTGCTGCTAACGGCACAACACAAACATCTGCGTTTTTGATTGGTGCCGTCACGGCGAAACATGCAATGTGTTCATTGTATGTCCTGCACTACCCCGGATGGTCAGCGTTGACAGTATGGTGGAGATCTGGGGCTTATTCCAGCGGTTTGATGACGTACAGCTATGTTACTCCTGGCATCAAGTTGAGGGGAGGCGTGATGTGTGGCTTCTGGTCACGACTGGAAGTGGTTGTGCGAACTCTTACAGCACATAACGGACGTGCTGCGTCCTCATGTGTCACCTATAATGTTCTGTAGTGCCGGTTTTCAATAGGACAACGCTTATCCGCACATGGCAGATGTCTGGTTGAACTGTCTGAATGATGTCGAGGAACTCAGGATTCCAGCAAGATTCCCACATGTGTCCCCAGCAAAACATGAGTGGGGACGGGTTATAACAGCCTTACGAAGCACTTCCCAAGCAAATCAGTGCATTGCTTCGGGCCACAGAGGGTGCGATGTCATAATGATCAGGTCACTCATACTGACAATTTATTTATAAATTTGACTCAACTTCGAAATAGCTGAAATAACATCTCATACCACCTCAACCCATTAAGTTTCATTTCGGATCCTCCTACCCCTCCCGGTGCTTTAGTTTCCTTGTAAGGCCGTATATTTCACCTCCCCATCTTTGTTCTCATAAACTTAAAACTTCGCATTGGCTCGCTGATTTTACCATCGCTATTCACATCACCCTTATTATATTCATTCTTATCTTTTTGTAGGCCAATTTGAGGTAGCATACTGAGGTAGCAAGCCGAGATGAACAGTTTGATACAGGACACTTGTGGTCTATCAAGTCGGGAAACTACCTCAAACTGGCCTACAAAAGCTACGTAAGCTACAGCGCATGCGCGTCAAGCGAGTCTTTCAACAGTCTCGCGCTCTTTTCGCACAAACCATCAGTTCTAGAGAAAAAATGAATAGGACCTTTTCTGTACGAAATACAATATAGTTTAATTTTGCACTGCGACACGTTTTGGCTGCAGGGTGCGGTTTTCGAGTTATTCAAGGAAAACGTGCAAAAGTGATATTAAATGTGTTCTATCTCGGAAAACATTCGGAATAGGACATACGTCCATATGAAGTATTTCGTTCAAAATCACTAATGCTATCAGCCCTCAAAGCATGTACCTTTCCTCCTGACTCACCATATATATATATATATATATATATATATATTCCTGGAAATGGAAAAAAGAACACATTGACACCGGTGTGTCAGACCCACCATACTTGCTCCGGACACTGCGAGAGGGCTGTACAAGCAATGATCACACGCACGGCACAGCGGACACACCAGGAACCGCGGTGTTGGCCGTCGAATGGCGCTAGCTGCGCAGCATTTGTGCACCGCCGCCGTCAGTGTCAGCCAGTTTGCCGTGGCATACGGAGCTCCATCGCAGTCTTTAACACTGGTAGCATGCCGCGACAGCGTGGACGTGAACCGTATGTGCAGTTGACGGACTTTGAGCGAGGGCGTATAGTGGGCATGCGGGAGGCAGGCTGGACGTACCGCCGAATTGCTCAACACGTGGGGCGTGAGGTCTCCACAGTACATCGATGTTGTCGCCAGTGGTCGGCGGAAGGTGCACGTGCCCGTCGACCTGGGACCGGACCGCAGCGACGCACGGATGCACGCCAAGACCGTAGGATCCTACGCAGTGCCGTAGGGGACCGCACCGCCACTTCCCAGCAAATTAGGGACACTGTTGCTCCTGGGGTATCGGCGAGGACCATTCGCAACCGTCTCCATGAAGCTGGGCTACGGTCCCGCACACCGTTAGGCCGTCTTCCGCTCACGCCCCAACATCGTGCAGCCCGCCTCCAGTGGTGTCGCGACAGGCGTGAATGGAGGGACGGATGGAGACGTGTCGTCTTCAGCGATGAGAGTCGCTTCTGCCTTGGTGCCAATGATGGTCGTATGCGTGTTTGGCGCCGTGCAGGTGAGCGCCACAATCAGGATTGCATACGACCGAGGCACACAGGGCCAACACCCGGCATCATGGTGTGGGGAGCGATCTCCTACACTGGCCGTACACCACTGGTGATCGTCGAGGGGACACTGAATAGTGCACGGTACATCCAAACCGTCATCGAACCCATCGTTCTACCATTCCTAGACCGGCAAGGGAACTTGCTGTTCCAACAGGACAATGCACGTCCGCATGTATCCCGTGCCACCCAACGTGCTCTAGAAGGTGTAAGTCAACTACCCTGGCCTGCAAGATCTCCGGATCTGTCCCCCATTGAGCATGTTTGGGACTGGATGAAGCGTCGTCTCACGCGGTCTGCACGTCCAGCAAGAACGCTGGTCCAGGTGGAAATGGCATGGCAAGCCGTTCCACAGGACTACATCCAGCATCTCTACGATCGTCTCCATGGGAGAATAGCAGCCTGCATTGCTGCGAAAGGTGGATATACACTGTACTAGTGCTGACATTGTGCGTGCTCTGTTGCCTGTGTCTATGTGCCTGTGGTTCTGTCAGTGTGATCATGTGATGTATCTGACCCATCTGACCCCAGGAATGTGTCAATAAAGTTTCCCCTTCCTGGGACAATGAATTCACGGTGTTCTTATTTCAATTTCCAGGAGTGTATATATATATATATATATATATATATATATATATATATATATATATGTGTGTGTGTGTGTGTGTGTGTTTATAGAACGGTGGAGTGAGGAGCATGAAGATAATATTTAAGATAAGAGAAGAGAAATTAGGGCTCATGCGAAGGCATAAAGAAAATTGGTTTCCCCTCGCTCAATTTGCTAGTGGACTAGGAAAGGAAATGACTAGTACTGATAAAGAGTACCCTCCGCCACGCACCGTACGGCGGCTTGCGGAGTATATATGTAAATATAGACCTATACGTAGATGTGCCCATACGATGGAATACCTAGTTGCATCGGGCTTGACAAGGGTGCATGATCTCACACTCAGAGAGTTGGACAGTGATTGAGAAAATGAACTAATGTTCAGAAGGAGAGAAACCAGATACCCGTGGCCACACTGTTTGATGCTTTTAGTGATTCTACAATAGTTCTAAGTCGACTACTTATATACATTCTTAAACTAGACGCGTCCACATTCCCTACCTTACGATGTTGCTAACGACACGCTACAATTTGACATCCCCTCGTTTACATGAATGTATGGTATGGAGCTAATTTACATTCGTCTTAACTCATTGCAGTAACGCACTAAAACATATTCATTTCCAGCGTATTTCCTGTTGGCTGTTCCCCCGGGATTCGACGTTTGTTTATCAATTCATCTGACGTTTCGCCATCATGAATGGCTGGATATGTCAAAGTTTCGGCCTTCATTGCTGGTGACTGACTAGCATCCATGCCGCGCTAATGACCGTAGCAGTTTTGCGCCCTAAAACCATAACAAAAGAAAAAAAGCATCCATGCCGTAGCCGGAGATTATAAGAACCTGTCGTGTCAACGTCTGAGGTCCTTTCACTGGCCATTATCGGTGTGGTTCTCCCCATGCTGTCACCAACGGTCGCAACACGGGACTTGGGGGTTTCTTCTTAATACTATTGTTAACTTCTTCTTGACTGATATGGAATCTCTGGACAAATGAGCGTAACCAGGGGTGGAAAAAAATACAAAACCACGACTCATTACCATGTCTAAGGCCGGTATTACACTATCAAATTTCTTTGTCCGATATCTTTGTCAAATATCTCTGTCAAAGAAATTTGATGGTGTAATAGGGAACTTTGTCAAATGCCGTCAAATATTTGATCAAATCTAGGGCCTCGCTGCAGATTTGATCAAAGAAGTCGCTTGTCTTCTGTTCACCGCAATGTGACATGTTACCACGTGGAGCGTTCTGTCACCTGTAGTGTTTTTATAAACATTGCTGGTTAATACAGTTGGTGTGTACCGACAACTACAAAATTAACAGATATGTATGAAGCTGATGAGGCGCTTTACAATGTGAGGCACCCTGAAAACAAAAATAGATTAAAAAGCTTGGAGACCTAACATAACCTAACTTAACCTAACCATATCTCTCCTATAGCAAGGAATCGGAGTGTTACAGTGAGCCTGTCTTCTGCAGATATAGCAGTTCTTAAGTGAGTATTGTGCTTTGTGATATGACGACACACTTCAGTGAGCACATACAGTAATGTATGCTCATCCATTCTTAAGTAATTGAAGTACGACTTGGCGTCCTCCACTATAAGCTCACGTAACAAGTTTTGTTGAATGCTTTTATCGTGTCGTTGTAAAATCCACGGCTTCACCCAGGCACGTTTCCTTTTTTTTTTCCCCGCTTCTCTGCCGCATGTGCACACAGTGCAATTGTGGTCCATGCAACTGCTGCGGTTAATAACAAGTTGTTGTTGTCAGCCATCCTGAACTTTGATGAAAAATGTTGTGGCTTGGCAAGACAGCCAACCCACTAGAAGGAAGCCGAAAGGCACGCGTTTAAACTCACGCAGGCTGGCGTGAGGTCTGGAACAGGACACGGAAATGAGAATAGCCAAAAACGTACGTAGCTGCTGGAATACTTAACTTTAATCCATAATTGGTGAATATCGCTCTTGACGGTACATGTTTTACAGCATCAATAGTAACTGGTAATGGCGCCTTGCTAGGTCATAGCAAATGACGCAGCTGAAGGCTATGCTAACTATCGTCTCGGCAAATGAGAGCGTAATTTATCAGTGAACCATCGCTAGCAAAGTCGGTTGTACAACTGGGGCGAGTGCTAGGAAGTCTCTCTAGACCTGCCGTGTGGCGGCGCTCGGTCTGCAATCACTGATAGTGGCGACACGCGGGGCCGACGTATACTAACGGACCGCGGCCGATTTAAAGGCTACCACCTAGCAAGTGTGGTGTCTGGCGGTGACACCACAAAAAATATGATGACAGTGTAATACCTCTTTTTAGCGACACGTCCAAGATCTTTGTCAAATATATTTGACGAATATTTGATCACATCTTTGATCAAGTCTTTGACAAAGAAATTTGATAGTGTAATACCGGCCTAACACGGTGCATGAAAACTGTTGGTATTCAAAAGATATTCCGTTCGTCTCGGAATGGATAAATACAGGTACTGTACGGTTTCCAAGAGAATCTTATACCACTTTTCCTGCAAAATAGCGGCAAGCTGTGGTAACAATAATGGAATGGATGGCGATCACGCACTCTTGTCTCTAAAGCAGACCACTAAGGCTCGATAATATTCAGATCTGATGACTGTGATGGCCAGGGCATATGAGACAGTTCATTCTCGTGCTCAAAAAACTGGTCCTGGACAATACGAGGCGGGAGAATTGAGGCCTTGTCGATTTGGAACACAGCAATACCATTGGGGAAAACACATTGCACCATGGGATGGACCAGATCAGATAAAATGGTCATATAATCCGTAGCAGTAATACGACTTTGCAAATTAGTCATTGGACCCATGGAAAAACTGCGATACGGATGACCAAAATTATCACCGAACCTCGGCCATGTTCGCTCTTGGAACGTAAATTCGGCCAGAAATTGGAAGGAGTATGAAACAAGACTCATCCGACCAAATGACGTTTTTCCGCAGCTCAGTAGTCCGCGTTTTATGTCTTCGGCACCACGTTTTCCTGTTACTGGCACCCGGATAACTAATGAATGGGTTTTTGATTTCAACTCATCCTGCCATTCCCTACTTATGGAGTTCCCTCCGCGTTGTGTTCGCGAGTGCGACAGTATGTTCTACACTGACTTCTGCAGCTGTCTTATTTTTCGCCACAGTCCCCTCAATGACAATCCGACTCAAGATATACTAGCATCCGCTTCGTGACCTAGCGGATCATGTTTTTCCTCGTTCCTTGTACGTGGTATAAATCTTCGCTATAATGGCTCTTGAAACATCAAACACTTCGCCCATCTTGTTAACGGAATCACCCGCAATAAGGGCTCTGACTAACAATTTTCCGAGTTAGACTGACATAGCTCCGACATAACGCACCCAAAACTACCCAGAACAATGTTGTGACCATGACTGTCACTTGCAAGGTACTGACGACATTGCCAACAGGTGCCACACGTGGTCAAATACAACAGCGGAGTATGTAAGCTTGTGTAGCATCTGCATCAACTATACATTTCTCGCATAGTCTCCATATTTTCGTCCAAACCCTGCAGCTCTCCTACACAGCAAGAAGTTGCGTGTCAGCTAGTTTTGTTATACATCAGTCTCATGCAGCACGTGATTTCCCACAGCCGATTTCTCCACTTGTTCCAATCTTCAATACTGTTCATATTAATTGCAACGTAGCCTTTTCCAAATGTACGCTGTATGCGCTACACTCCCGACATTGCGGCTGTGTCCGTTTAGGACTTTACTGATCCCAAAGACTCTTCCATCTTCTTGATCGGTTTGTGAATAGTCGTTACGTGGTGTTTGCATAAACCGAGTTAATGACCGACTCTGTTCGCCACCGCCGGCCGAAGTGGCCGTGCGGTTATAGGCGCTGCAGTCTGGAACCGCGAGACCGCTACGGTCGCAGGTTTGAATCCTGCCTCGGGCATGGATGTGTGTGATGTCCTTAGGTTAGTTAGGTTTAACTATTTCTAAGTTCTAGGGGACTAATGACCTCAGAAGTTGAGTCCCATAGTGCTCAGAGCCATTTGAACCATTTTTTTTTTTTTTTTGTTCGCCACCCTACGCATATATAGCACTTCTTCTTCCGATAATGCCAGCCACTCATGCTGGCGAAAAGTCCGAAAAATTATTAAATATCGGTCAAAAATCCCAAGGCAAATGCTAATATTTTGTTCCAATTAGCACGTGTACATCCCGAACATCTGTATCATTTTTGTCATATGAACTAATGGCTACGCCAGTTAACTTGTTTTTTTTATATAAAAAAATCGCAGAGAATAACCTTTTAACGACAGTCACAAACGCCACTGTTCGTCATTGAATTGATTTTCTATAAATATGCTGGAGTCACATCCGATTTGTCAGAGGTAAGCGTAAATTGGCATACACAACACATACGCTCTCTCTCTCTCTCAACCATACTACTCAATAAGATACTAAAATAACATTCAATAGTTTAAAAGTAACAGAGAAAATTTCCGATACAAGTTATTCAGCAACTCTAATTGTAATCGTGACGCTTGTTTGCATTATACCTGCGATAAAAGATGACTGCGAGAAGTAATTCTGTATGAAATTCAATATCTTGGACTTAAAAATTACATTATGAACATCAACTCTTTTCTGCTCTGTTTTAGCTGCCTGTATGAAACAATAAATTATGCATGAAATGTTATTAAGTTTGAATGCTTTATCAATGCTGTTCTCAAGATTTCGTTCTTCTGCAGTAGATGAGGTTTAATTACAAATGGTTATTTCTCGAAAGTAATAGCCTTTTTCTATTTTTTTACCAGGTTTAAGTCTGATTCTGCATTAGTACCTGTCAAGTTAATTCTTACAAATAAACATTAACGTACAACGTCCTCAATAGCTGCTGCACAGTCTTTTCTTATCACGGCTGAATTTCGTCATTGTCGAGAGAGTTGTCAAAGCAGATATACCGTGGTATGATGTAGCCTCGTTGATGCTGCAGGAGGATCTATGACCGCCGCAACACCAAGACAGAACGGACGATCTTGGCAACGGCTTTCCTCCAGTGTTCAACATTCGGAAACACCAAACTGATATGCAGCGTGATGGTGTTTCCCGCTGCGAGCCCACCGTTGGATAGTGTGTGACGTGCTGAAAGTCTCAACAATCACGATTGGTTACTACGAATGGAATTTGGCGTCTGTTCAGTGAATAACACGGTCGACAGGGTCAACAGGACACGACCGTTTCAAGTTTATTTTATAAGAGCGTGGTCATTTATTTTATTCGACACACATGCACGCAACACCTAAAACACGCGAATGGCCTATACAGTTTCAGCTTCTGTCTGTTTAAACTTCAGTCGGTTGCTTAAAATCTTCGTCTCTCCTTAATATTGCCCTTAGGAAAGAATCACAGTTAGATATACTTCATCAGCTAATTAACATAGTTCATATCTCCTATCAGAACTTCCCACATATCAACTTCCACCTCCCTCACAGTTAAAATTCACGAGCGTAATCCTTTTTTTAATTATCTTTTAATGAAACACAGAAGTAACCCTAGTTTGTTCAATATTGTGGATTACAGATTTGATTTTCCACAGCGTCCACGTCGTCTTCATTTAGCCACGTATAACCAAAAGGGTATCTGAGTAACCACTTTCTAACTCACAGTCCAAGCTCAAATACGTTACCAAAAGGTCAAAATGTCCACATGACGCCTCGTAACACGCACATCCTCCTCAGGACACATGAACTCACATTTCCCTGTTTCAGTAACAAAATTTCTACACTCCCGACGGCATTTTACACGAACAAAATACAGTATACCCCACCCAACAGGGCCATCGCATTACTGTACGCAACAATATTTTCGGGTTGTGTTATAATTACAACATATAAAAAAATGCAACTGTGAATAATAGAATATAGTCCTATAGTTTGTGACAGAATACTATTTTTTTTACACAATATAACTGGAGAATAAAAAGGGACTCTACACCTATATCGGTGTGTACATTTTAATGAAAAAATATTCGCTACTACATTTACGTCTACAGGCCCGATAAATATATGTATTCATTATTAGGTATCATCATCCTTTCGAAATGCATTGCTGGATAAAGGCCTTCGTCTCTAGACTTTCGCAGACTTCGTGGTCTTCACGTTTACGTTTGATTACAGCTCCTACGTGCATTACTACTGTCATCCACGCAGCCTCCATTAAGTGCACTGATTGAACATCGTATGCTGCTTTCCTCTGAAATCCATTGATTTATAAGTAATATTTGAAAGAAGAAGTGCTTGACATTTTCTCACGCGATATGCTTTACTGAAACTTAATGACCTTTTGCGCCACAAGTGCAACAGCAAATAAAAGGCACACACCTTTCCTGTATTTCTCACATTGATTAACGAATTTAATTATCGCGATGTCACAGGCAATAGTCTAGGTGAGACAGTTGTATAACTCTTCGTAGATTGATTTTTTTCTTTAATTTACTTCATAGTATCAAATCGTTTGACTGCCGTATGCCTATGTTTTAACAGATTACTAAAGTGCGCATTTTTATTACACGCGCTTCAATTCATTTTTATTCCTGAACAAGCGACACTTGTCAATAACACATTTTGATTGTTGCTGTATATAACAGGATCTGTATTATTAACTTTATGCTACTTGATAGGATATTTTTAAACCTAGCAGTGTATTATATGCATCAATCGTTCTCGAAATGAAATGGTAGCATCCCATTATGGTGTTGTATTAAACGTTCCTGATTCCTCCTTCCCATTTTTTAAAAACATTTTCTTCCTGTTCACTGTAACTTGATGTCGTAGGCCAAAACTGTGTGTGCTATTTTTATTTTTTTGACGAATCTGTCGTTGTTACTTACATTCTCTTGTACATGCCACACTTCATCACAACTAATCGTATCTCATTGAGTTTTGGTAATTTATACTTTTTGCTCCCTTCTTCCAATATGCCATATTGCTAAGTTTTGTCATTCGCTATCACGCACGACGTACTTCAATGACTTGTTAAAACAATGTTCGTATTATTTTGGACATAAGCCTATAGTGAGCTGTATACGTATCTTCCTGATATAAGTTTGCTTAAACATGTACTGCAGTTGGTAAAATTGTAATGTAAATACATTGAAGCTTCACATACTACAAAGTTTTTTGGGGTAAGAGTACGTTACTCTAATTGACGTCCTATGTATAGATTGTTTTTACAATTACATTCCATTGAATTAAGTGAATGCTATATGATAGATACATTCTTTTCTCATTTGAATTGATAATGCGACTAGAGCTATTTAGTGACAAAGAAGTTTACCTTGTAACGTGCCGTGCGGCTTGAGCTAGGTTGCGCATTCACATTGTGAAGGAACGTTTATAAAATGACGAGATACTAAGCACTGAAGTAAATTATGCAACGCAGCTTCACTATGTAACTGCAATGACCTGTTTTTTACTTTGTCTTATGTTACAATTTTATGCAAAAAATTTCATGAAGACGATACCGAAACGCGTCGTGAGAAGCGAAAACAAAGAAACGTATTTTTTGGCGACCAAGACAAGTCTAATCATTAGCGCCAAACATGGTCTCAGACGCCATGAAAGACTTCTTGTCTATTGTGATGATCCGTCAGGTTGTCGTCTAGGACTTTTCACAGTTTATGCTTAGCTGCTCTAGCTGCCATTCACTCGTCTGGTTGCACGTTGCGCCTGCCTCCACTTGACAGCCACGATTACGTCCACCATTCTACTTCGTTCCTAATACATGTGACTACATGTCTCTCCTTGTAACTCTCAACATGCCGCTCTACTGTGGACACTTAGTGTCAATGGTGATACGTTGCGACCGACAATTTCCTCTGCAGACACTTCAGAAGCTTACTTTTGAAAACTGTTTAGCTCACAAACAAACCTTGAAAACATTGCTACGCTCCTTCTTGGTCCTTTTCCTGCCCATCTAGTTGTTGTCTTCAACAACGATAAATACAAAAAGGTCTTTTGTACAGTGTTGTTTTCAGTATGTTGATTGTATACTATTTTAGTCTTGTTTTTTTCTGTTGTGAGGGCCTTCCGAGAAGTGTCAATTTTAGTTCTTAATATCCTGTTGTTTTACTTTCCCTCCAGCATTCCTTCTTACTTTCACTGTGTTGCATCATCTCCTCAGTCCATGTACCCTTTTTCTTCCTGTTTGGGAAGTAATAGTTTTATTCCAAAAGCAGCTGTATCTCTTGTTTCTTCTCCTCTTATATCAGTCTTAATCTGGCTGATTTTCAGGACTACTTTCAATCATGTGTCAGTAAGTTCGGAAAGGAACCGTTGACTACGCCAACAGCAAATGATAATTTATTCACCAGAGCCAAGGTGATTCACACATATTCCGCAACACATACTCCTTTTCTCATATTAGGGATCCGAAACCACCTCTGAGAAGAGTTTTGCTGAGTGTTGTTGGTACGAAATCTACTTGCCTCAATCTTCTACCAACTGTAAACTTTGTAATTACCTGATAAAGTCCTATTGAAGCTGTCAAGTTAATGGATACGCTCTTCAGTAGACTCACGTGGGTTGAATCCATGCCGTGTCTCTCAGCAACTTTACAATTTCTCGAATATGAGTAAAAAGCTGTTCCATACTTTAACAGTCCCAGAGAAAGTGGCGACTCACAGTCATTGCTCCTTTCTAAAGATGGATCCATGACCTCTAAGTGAATTCTTGAGCTGTTTCTTTTAAATATCTTCAAAATTTCGCTGCCCTGTCAGCAATTGTTTAAATATTAATTTTAATTTTAATAATAAACACCCTCAGTTGCACCGTTTACCTAGAATTTACCTAGGTTTCAGTCGGGATAACCCAACCTCCTTCAGAATAACAGTAGCTACCGTGACTACGAAGGCTATCCCGGCGTAATAATTGATAATATTCTCCTCGGGTATGCAGCCGCATCCAAACGTCTTCATGACACAATATTTCTGCAGTCCAACTGGCCGCCATCTTCCGGTGAGAGTGCTGGTGCACGATCTCGCCGGCGAGATCGTGCACCAGCACTCTCACCTGAAGATGGCGGCCAGTTGGACCGCAGAAATATTGTGTCATGAAGACGTTTGGATCCGGCTGCATACCCGAGGAGAATATTAATAGTAGCTACCGTTTGTCCATAGTGGACATCGTCAAGCTAAAACTATAAATCCATAAAAGTTATCTGGAACTGCCTCGGCCCACTTCACGACCGCGATGCGGCAGCCACGAGTGCCGTACTGGAACTCAAATTGTAGGTAAACTGTGCAACTGCGGCTGCTGATTATCAAAATTAAAATTACTATTTCTTGTAGGTCATGAATCTTACGTTTGGTTCGTTGCGGCCAGCCACCAATTCCTCTCCTTTGTCAGTCTCTTCATCAATTGCACTGGCATCCAACATCCACCATTATCTGTTATATGTACGCCAACCTCTCTCTTCCCGTATAGTTTTTAAACTATACTGTTCCCGCAAGTAACATGGATGTTATTCCTTGACGTCTTAACACATTTCCTATCATCATGTCCCTTGTACCAGTCAATATTTTCCACTTGTTCCTTTCCTCGGAAATTCTGTGAAGAACTTCTTCATATTTTGTCTTATCAGTCCAGTTCGCTACACTTTTGTAGCATCCCGTCTCAGAAGCTTAGATCTTTTCTTTTCAGTTTTTTTTTTTTGCAGTTTTTTTTTTCAAACTCCATGATTCACTACCATACAGTGTTCTGCTTCAAACGTACATTTTAAGAAATTCCTTTCCCAAACCAAGGCCAATGTTTGATATTTTCCCTCTTCAGTTGTAGTAGGCTGGTTTTTACGTCGTCCCTGCTTTGTCTGCCACGTCTTATCTTGTTTCTTTAGGCTACCAATGCACTCTTTACCATATCTAATCTGTCCTTTGTTCTCTTTCCTTAGTCCACCATGTGCTGCATTGCTTCCAAGGTAGCACGATTGTTTCACTTCGTCTACCTGATCGACAATCCCCTTTACGACATTGCTGATTACTACCGCCTCTCTTCTGTTTCCTCACAATCCACAGAGTGTGCTCGTTAGACAGTTCCTGCAATCTTCCCTCACTTCTACTCAGCATCACAGTGTCAACCAGTGAACATTATCACTGGCATTCACGGGCTGAACAAAAATATGAAAACACTTATGCGCAACTCATTACATGCCTAACACGTTGTAGGAGACCTACTAGCGTCTAAAAAAGCTTGAAATCGTCTCGGAATGGATGAATACAGGTCTTGAATAGTTTTCAAGGCTCTCTTATACCATTCTTCCTGCTAAATGGTCGCAACTTCAGGTAACTATGATGGAGGTAGATAGCGATCACGCAAAATTCTCTCTAAAATAGGCGACAAAGACTCAATAATAGTGAGGTCTGATGACTAAGGTGACTGGGAGAGATGTGAAAATTCATCCTGGTGCTCACAAAACCAGTCCTGTGCAATGCGAACTGTGTGAGCCGAAGTCCTTTCGTATTGGAACACAGCATCACCATTGGGTAACAAACCACTGGTTGGACCTGATCAACCAAAATGGTCACGTGCTACTTGGTAGTGATGGGAGCTCCGTGTAACCATAGGACCCATGGAATACCACGATATAGCTTCCCAGATCGTCTGCCATTCCCCGCCATGTTTCATTCTTCGGACGTGAAGTCCGCCAGAAGCTGTAAATAGTGTGCAATAACAGTCATCCGGCCAAATGACTTTCCGCCTTTGAACCATAGTCCTAGTTTCATAGCTTTGGCGCCACATTTACCTCTTACGACCGTTTGCATCAGTATTTTTGGAATTCCAGTTCGCATGCAAGTCCCGACTTATGGAGCTCCGTACGTTATACACACATCAAAAAAAAAAGCTTTGCATCACCTCGGTTCCGAGAGTTCCGGAACCTGTACAGAAAATAAATCATTTCCGCCCTTTTTATTGCTCATGAAAACCACACATTGCATGTTGTACCACCATACAGCGAGACCTTGAGAGGTGGTGGTCCAGATTGCTGTACACACTGGTACTTCTAATACCGAATAGCACATCCTCTTCCATTGATACATGCCTGCATTCGTCGTGGCATACTATCCACAAGCTCATCAAGGCACTGTTGGACCAGATTCTCCTCCTCCTCAATGGCGATTCGGCGTAGAGTGCTTGGTGGGTCACGTCGTCCATAAACAGTCATTTTCAACATATTCCAGGCACTTACGATAGGGTTCATGTCTGGAGATCATGCTGGCCACTCTAGTCAAGCGATGTCGTTATCATCAAGAAAGTCACTCACAAGATGTGCAAGCTGGGGGCGTGAATTGTCGTCAATGAAGACGAATATGCTGCCAATATGGTTGGACTATCGGTGGGAGGATGTCATTCACGTCTCGTATAGCCGTTACGGCGCCTTTCATGACCACCAGCGGCTTACGTCGGCCCCATATAATTCCACCCCAAACAGCGGGGAACCGCCACCTTGCTGCACTCGCTGAACAGTATGTGTAAGGAGTTTATCCTGACCGGGTTGCCTCCAAACAGGTCTCCGACAATTGTCTTGTTGAAGGCAACAGAACGTGATGCCAATCCTGAGCGGTCCATTCGGCATGTTGTTGGGCTCACCTGTACCGCGCTGCGTGGTGTCGTGGTTGCAAAGATAGACCTCGCTATGGACGTCGGGAGTGAAGTTGCGCATCATGCAGCCTATGGCGCACACTTTGAGTCGCAACACGACATCTTGTGGCTGCACGAAAAACATTATTCAACAGGGTGGGAGTGCTGTCAGGGTTCCTCCGAGCCATAATCGGTGGGTAGCGGTCATCCACTGCAGTAGTAGCCCTTAGGCGGCATGAGCGAAGCATGTCATCGACAGTTCCCGTCTCTCAGTATTTCCCCCATGTCCGAAAGAGATCGCTTTGGTTCACTCCGAGACGCCTGGACTCTTCCCTAGTTGAGAGCCCTTCCTGGCACAAAGTAACAATGCGGACGCGATCGATCCGCGGTATTGACCGTCTAGGCATGGTTGAACTACAGACAACACGAGCCGTGTACCTCCTTCCTGGTGGAATGACTGGAACTGATCGGACGTCGTACCCCCACGTCAAATAGGCGCTGCTCATGCATGGTTGTTTACATCTTTGGGCGGGTTTAGTGACATCAGTCCAAGGGACTGTGTCTGTGATACGATATCCACAGTGAACGTCCATCTTCAGGAGTTACGGAAACCGGGGTGAGGCAAAACTTTTTTTGGTGTGTGTGTTTTGGTGCTAACAGTGCTCTCGAATGCGACATTTAGTTCTGTAGCGACTTCTGCAGCGGACGTTGTCTTATTTTTCGTCCAAATCCTCTTCAATGACCGTCTATCTTAATTATTCACACTTTCCTCCACGTTCTGATTTAGCATATATTTTTCTGCTTCCCCTGTGTGCTGTACAAATCTTCGAAGTACCAAACACTTCGACTCTCTTCATTACGGAAGCAACCACCATCCGAGTACCACGAAACTTCCCACATTCTTATATGCTTTGTTCCGACATAATGCAATCAAAACTCCACAGAACACTGTTTCTACCGCGACTGATATTCGTAAAGTATTGAGGACACTGCGTAGGTGCGTCCGTGGTCAGATACAACAGCCTAACCTGCTGCAATCTTGGCTGGCATCTGGATATATGTTCAAGCACGTATTTCTCGTTGTGTTTCCATATTTTTGTCAGACGTGTACAGACACCCTGAATTTCAATCCCTCTCCGGTGCTATCCCACTGTTAACGTCTACTCCGCCATTTGCCTTACGGATATAAGCACGCAGCGAGGCGACCACCGATCGAATGTGAGAAACGGTGTGGGTGCTTGGCGTTTTGTGTGTTTGGGGAATGACCTCCAGCCCACGGCAAGCCAGCCTGTTCTGTTCGGTGTTTTAAAAGCTAGACCAGCAGCCTTGTGGCGACCTTTCCGGCCGGCCTGGTGGACATTGCGCAAGCAACCCCTAGGGCGGCCACACCTCGCCGCCACTTTGCCCACGGCGCCGCCGCGCCGGTGTCCGCCTGAGACAGGAATGCGGGTCGCTGGCCGCCTTGTGGGCTGTGCGGAGTGCTCTCTGCCACTGACTGAGCTCCAGTCCGCTTCCGTACAGAACGAGGCCCTAAACGCAGGGTCATATAGCACAACAGGCCATTAAACATCATAAATATGGTACCCGACGAACGTCAGATTGCCATGAAGTCTACTGCCATGCTTGGATATGCGCTCCTGTAAGTTTGGTACGAGTTACGCCGCCTCTATTCTGTATGCAAATACAAGTTGCTCAGTGGATTTCTTATCCCGAAATTGCATCTGAGCGTTGGCTCTTTGTACATCTACATCTACATCCATACTCCGCAGGCCACCTGACGGTGTGTGGCGGAGGGCACTTTGAGCACCTTTATCGGTTCTCCCTTCTATTCCAGTCTCGTACTGTTCGTGGAAAGAAGGATTGTCGGTATGCCTCTGTGTGGGCTCTGATCTCTCTGATTTTATCCTCATGGTCTCTTCGTGAAACATACGTAGGAGGGACCAATATACTGCTTGACTCCTCGGTGAAGGTATGTTCTCAAAACTTCAACAAAAGCCCGTACCGAGCTACTGAGCATCTCTCTTGAAGAGTCTTCCACTGGAGTTTATCTATCATCTCCGTAACGCTTTCGCGATTACTAAATGATCCTGTAACGAAGCGCGCTATCTCTTCTATCAACCCTATCTGGTACGGATCCCACACTGGTGAGCAGTATTCAAGCAGTGGGCGAACAAGTGTACTGTAACCTACTTCCTTTGTTTTCGGCTGGCATTTCCTTAGGATTCTTCCAATGAATCTCAGTCTGGCATCTGCTTTACCAACGATCAACTTTATATGATCATTCCATTTTAAATCACTCCTAATGCCTACTCTCAGATAATTTATTGAATTAACTGCTTCCAGTTGCTGACCTGCTGTATTGTAGCTAAATGATAAAGGATCTTTCTTTCTGTGAATTCACAGCACATTACACTTGTCTACATTAAGGTTCAGTTGCCATTCCCTGCACCATGCATCAATTCGTTGCAGATTCTCCTGCATTTCAGTACAATTTTCCATTGTTACAACCCCTCGATATACTACAGCATCATCCGCAAAAAGCCTCAGTGAACTTCCGATGTTATCCACAAGGTCGTTTATGTATATTGTGAATGGCAACGGTCCTACGACACTCCCCTGCGGCACACCTGAAATCACTCTTACTTGGGAAGACTTCTCTCCATTGAGAGTGACATGCTGCGTTCTGTTGTCTAGGAACTCTTCAATCCAATCACACAATTGGTCTGATAGTCCATATGCTCTTACTTTGTTCATTAAACGACTGTGGGGAACTGTATCGAACGCCTTGCGGAAGTTAAGAAACACGGCATCTACCTGGGGAACACGTGTCTATGGTCCCCTGAGTCTCGTGGACGAATAGCGCGAGCTGGGTTTCACACGATCGTCTTATTCGAAACCCATGCTGATTCCTACAGAGTAGATTTCTTGCCTTCAGAAAAGTCATTATACTCGAACATAATACGTATCCCAAAATTATACGACTGATTGACGATAGAGACATAGGTCTATAGTTCTTTGTGAGTTATGCCTCTTTTAAGTAGCTCCAGCGAGTGTGAGAATTCGACTGTCGTATGATTCCGGCGTATTGAGACGGCCGTTTATCATTCTCCAATATTGCTTCTCGCCCAGCTGTTATACGAATATGGCGGCGATGGGTTCAGGAGTGTAATGCTCAGTGCCATTTAGGATCTCAGCGGCCTGCTAAGACTGGCGCCCAAGACGAGGTACATACCCCTATACCATATGATCAAAAATACCTGGACACCTATTAGCGGTCATTAATATGGAGTGCGTCCAGCATTCGCCTTGATCACCGATTGAAGTGTGGGAGGGACACTCTAAGTGAGGGGTCTGAATGCCTGTGGACGAACATTCTTTGTCAAGTGCCGAATCAAAGAGAAGGTAGTGATGTTCGTCGCAGATTTAGTACACCTACATCAACATACGTACTGGGCAAGCCACCGTACGGTGCGTGTGGGAGAGTGTCCTGTACCATTTCCATTCCTGTTCCACTAGCAAAGACAGCGAGGGAAAAACGACTATCCATGCGCACCCTTATCAGCATTAATTTCTCGTGTCTGATCTTCGTGGTTCTTATGCGAAATGTATGTTGGCGACAGTAGAGTCGTACTGGAGACAGCTTCAAATGCATGATCTCTAGATTTCCTCGGAAAGCAGCCCGCCTCCGAATTGCGACACCTTCCGACCTATTACGTATCTCAAAAATTAATCGAGCAGAACTCAAGAATAGGTTGCGCTAGCGTCCTATATACGATCTCCTTAACAGATGAACCACACTTTCCTTAAATTCTCCCAATAAACAGAAGACAACCATTCGACTTACCTACCACAGTCCCCAAATGTTAGTTCCATTTCATAAGGCATTGCAACGTTACTCACAGATATTTAGACGACGTGACTGTGTCAAGCAGTACAGTACTAATGCTGTATTCGAAAAATACGGGTCTGTTTTTCCGACTCATCTGCCTTAACTTCCATTTTTCTACCTTTAGAGCTAGCTGCTATTCATGATACTAACTAGAAATTTTGTCCAATCGTCTTCTGTCCTCCTACAATCACTCAAATTCGACATCTTCAAATGTTCAAATGTGTGTGAATTCCTATGGGACCAGACTGCTAAGGCCATCGGTCACTAGACTTACACTCTACTTAAACTAACTTTACACACACATCCATGAGCGAGGGGGGACTGGAACCTCCGGCGGGGAAGTGGCCGCCCGCTTCGTGACGTGGCGCCTCAAACCGCGCGGCCAATCCACACGCCTCGACAGGTTCCCTTACATAACAGCAGCATCAGCAAACAACCACAGATTGCTGCCCATTCTGTCTGCCATATCATTTCTATATATATATAAAATAATAGAGGTTCTGTCACATTTCCTTGGGACACTCCTCAAGAAATACTTGCCTCCCGATGGACACTCGCTGTCAGGGACAACACACTAGGTTCTGTTTCTTAAAAAGTCTTCTAGCCACTCACTGATGTAAGAATCTATTCCGTACGCTGGTACCTTCGTAGCAGTCTCCCGTGGGGCATCGTTTCCATGCTTTCCGGAAATATAGAAATATGGAATCTACCTGTCGCCCTTCACCCGTAGTTCGCAGTATGTCCTGTGAGAAAAGGGCAAGCTGAATTTCGCAAGAGAGATGCTTTCTAAAACCGTGCTGTTTCGTAGACATAAGCGTCTCGGACGCAAGAAAATTTCTTATATTCCAACTGAGAAAGATTCTGTGAGTAAACGTTCCTAGTCGAAGATGGTGCCAGTACACAGCAAGTTAAAGAGCGAAGCTCTTCATTGTCAAACACACGAAATGGTAGCAAATGTCTACCGGTGTATTAAGAAAAAGCCGTGTCAGATGCGCCATTCAAACTAAAATCCGCATTGAAATGAGGGGCCGAAGTAAATGGTTTATCGTTTGCTTCCATTTGGTGAATCAAGAAAGAAATAAACAGTTCAGGCGAGTGAATCCTCGTCATTTTGAACACCTCATAAGGAAAGTCCCAGAAGATCTTAGAAGGCCAGTTTAAACAATTTTAATGATGAAGCCGTTCGCCGCGGGGTGAATAATGTCGACATTGCGTATAAAAGAAGACTCATCTCAAAGGGAATTCATAAAAAATAATACGTTTTGAAGGGTATACAAAGGCACTTCGTAAAATTCTCCGCACTCTAGGATTTAGATGGAAGAAGACAGCGTGTAACCGAAATGTTCTTCAGGAACAAATTAGTACCAGGGGAAAACGAATTGCTTATTTAAAAATTATGCGAGAGTACAGACTTGAGCGTCGTTCTATTGTCTCTATGAATGAGCCACATGTTCACATTTGTCACTGAGCATCGAATGGTTGGAGTGGCAATTAACTACAGCGTCCTTTCAAACCTGTTTCAAAAGGAAGCAGAATTATCATCATCAATACTGGTGGGGACGACAGTTTTGTACCGAATGCCTATGAAAGGTCTAAATTTTTCCAGAAATCGGGGGTTACCACAACCACATGAACATTTCAAATTATGAAAAATGGCTCAGTCCAGGTGCTGGCACTATCCACAATGGAATGGAATTTTGTCCGTGTAACTCAAATACTTCCATCGTATTTCCGATGGATATAGAATGATTGCTCACTCCAGATGACACGTTTCCAATCGTTCATTGTGCACTGGTGTCGTTCTTCAGATCATTTCCAGCATTGCTTAGGTCTACAGAAACGTGTCATGTGAGGAGCTGCCCGATAGTTATACCGCATTCTTTTTAACTCCAGACGCACAGTAACTCTACCACACTGAAGAGCCAAAGAAAGTGGTACATCTGCCTTATATCGCGTTGGGCCCCCGTGAGCAAGCAGAACTGCAGCAACACAATGTGGCATGGACTGGACGTATATGTGAAGTAGTGCTGGATGGAACTGCCACCACGAATCCTGCAGGGCTGTGCTTAAATACGTAAGAGTACGAGGCAGTGGAGATCTCTACTGAACAACACGCTGCAAGGCATCCAAGATATACTAAATAATGTTCATGTCTGGGGAGTTTGGTGGCCAGTGGAAGTGTTTAAACTCAGAACAGTGTTGCTGGAGCGACTCTGTAGCAATTGTGGACATGCGGGGTGTCGCACTGCCCTGTTGGAATTGCCGAAGTTCGTAGGAATGCACAATGGACATGAATGGATGCAGGTGATCAGACAGGATGCTTACGTACGTGTCACGTGGCAGTGTCGTATCTAGATGTATCAGGGGTCCCATATCACTAGAACTGCACATGCCCCACGCCATTACAAAGCCTCCACCAGCTTCAACAGTGCCCTGCGGACATGCGAGGTCTGTGGATTCATGAGCTTGTCACCATACCCGTACACATCCATCCGCTCGATACAATTTGAAACGAAGCTCCTTCAACCAGGCAACATGTTTCCAGTCATCAACAGTCCAATGTCGGTGTTGACGGGCCGAGGTGGGGCGTAAAGCTTCGTGTCGTGCAGTCATCAAGGGTAGACGAGTAGGCCTTCGGTACCGGAAGCCGATATCGATGTTGTTTCGTTGAACGCTTCGCACGCTGACACTTCTTGATGGCCCAGCATTGAAATCTGCAGCAATTTGCTGAAGGGTTGCACTTCTGTCACGCTGAACAATTTCTCTTCAGCCATCGTTGGTCCAGTTCTTGCAGGACCTTTTTCCGGCCACAGCTGTGTCGGAGATTTGACGTTTTACCGGATTCCTGATATTCACGGTACACTCATGAAATGGCGGTATGGGAAAATCTCCACAGCATTGCTATCTCGGAGATGCTGTGTCCCATCGCTCGTGTATCTACTACAACGCCACGTTCAGACTCACATCACTCTTGATAACCTGCCATTGAAGCAGCAGTAATCAAAGTAACAAATGCGCCGGACACTTGTTGTATTATGTAGGCGTTGCCGACCACAGCGCCGTGTTCTGCCAGTTTACATATCTCTGTATTTGAATATCAATGCCTGTACCAGTTACTCTAGCGCATCAGTATATATGGCCTCGTGATAGCACTTTGGAAGTTTACAACCAGCGTCTGCAATGCTCGGCGCGCCGTGTCCAATAGTAGGTGAGCTGCGCCCTGTATTACCCTACTGGCCATTAAAATTGCTACACCAAGAAGAAATGCAGATGATAAACGGATATTCATTCGACAAATATATTATACTAGAACTGACATATGATTACATTTTCATCCAATTTGCGTGCATAGATCCTGAGAAATCAGTACCCAGAACAACCACCTCTGGTCGTAATAACGGCCCTGATACGCCTGGGCATTGAGTCAATCAGAATTTGGATGGCGTGCATAGGTACAGCTGCCCATGTAGCTTCAACACGATACTACAGTTCATCAAGAGTAGTTAGTGACTGGCGTATTGTGATGAGCCAGTTGCTCGGCCACCATTGACCAGACGTTTTCAATTGGAGAGAGATCTGGAGAATGTGCTGGCCAGGGCAGCAGTAGAACATTTTCTGTGTCCAGAAAAGCCCGTCAGGACCTGCAGCATGCGCTCGTGCATTATCGTGCTGAAATGTAGGGTTTCGCAGGGATCGAATGAAGGGTAGAGCCGAGGTTCGTAACACATCAGAAATGTAACGTCCACTGTTAAAGTTCCGTCAGTGCGAATAAGAGGTGACCGAGACGTGTAACCAATAGCTCTCCATACCATCACGCAGGGTGATACGCCAGTATGGCGATGACGAATACACACTTCCAATGTGCGTTCACCGCGATGTCACCAAACACGGATGCGACCATCACGATGCTGTAAACAGAACCTGGATTCATCCGAAAAAATTACGTTTTGCCATTCGTGTTCGTCGTCGAGTACACCATCGCAACCGCTCCTGTCTGTGATGCAGCGTCAAGTGTAACCGCAGCCATGGTCTCCGAGCTGATAGTCCATGCTGCTGCAAACGTCGTCGAACTGTTCGTCCAGATGGTTGTTGCCTTGCAAATGTCCCCAACTGTTGACTCTGGAATCGAGACGTGGCTGCACGTTCCGTTAGAGCCATGCAGGTAAGATGCCTGTCATCTCGACTGCTAGTGATACGAGGCCGTTGGGATCCAGCACGGCGTTCCGTAATACCCTCCTGAACCCACCGATTCCATATTCTGCTAACAGTCATTGGACCTCGACCAACGCGAGCAGCAGTGCCGCGATACGATAAACCGCAGTCGCGATAAGCTACAACCCGACCTTTATCAAAGTCGGCAACGTGATGGTACGCAGTTTTCCTCCTTACACGAGGCATCACAACAACGTTTCACCAGTCAACGCCGGTCAACTGCTGTTTGTGTATGAGAAATCAGATGGAAACTTTCCTCATGTCAGCACGTTCTAGGTGTCGCCATCGGTGCCAACCATGTGTGAATGCTCTCAAAAGCTAATCATTTGCATATCACAGCATCTTCTTCCTGCCGGTTAAATTTCGCGTCTGTAGAACGTCATCGTCGTGGTGTAGCAATTTCAATGGCCAGTAGTGTATTTTACCTGTGGTTGTTCCTCCCCTTCTGCACTTCGCAAACACATGAACAACAGTCGACTTCGGCAACTTTAGGAAAGCTGAAACGTGTCTCGTAGACTTCTTACTGAGGTGACACGCAGTGACTCGTCCACATTCGAAGTGACTGACCTCTGCTGACCGGCCCATTCTGCTGTCACTGCTTCCCTACTGGCAACACAACACTCGCCGTCCTGTTCGACAGTGGCTGCAGCGCCTCTTGTGACACCTAGTTGTCATTTCCGCATTACGTTATTCGTAAGGGTGTCCGGATCCGTCTGGTCATATAGCATATTTTTCGATCTGGCCTGCAGCATATTTTTCTATCGTACATGCAGTGTCGTATAGCCACGTCAAGTAACTTGTCTAGGGGCGGGCTTATATAAAGACAATTTCTTACGCGGGTATTTCGAACACATTCGGAGCACTGTGGGCTGTTACCATAGTGAATATCTTGCGATTTCTCACGATGCAGTAGCGCAGACGACGCTGCGCCCAACGATAACACGAGTGGTACCACGTCTTTTTTTCGGACGAATCTCTATTCTGCGTACAGCTTTCTGACCAACGTATGCGTGAGTGGAGAACGGCCGTTGCCAGGCTGCTTTCGTCATCCTCATACTAGTCCAGCACCTCTCATGGTGGTGTGCGGGCCACTGGTTACACAGCACGATCACTTCCGGTTTCATAGCTGGTAATCTGTACAGCAGGTGTCATATTTCTGCCATTTTAAGCCTGGACGCTGTGCCCTGCCTTTGAGGTCTCCGTGACTTCAGCTTTCAAAAACCTAACGTGAGAGCACGTGGTGCCTTTAGGTCGCGATCTACATCGGTACGGCTCTGCACGTTATCCTGATCTCTCGTCGGTTGAAAACACCTGGTCATGTGTTGTCAGCAGAGTGCCACGCAACCGCTCGCCAGCTACTACGATCGACGAACTGTTGGAAAGATTTGCAGCAGCATAGAATACAGTGCTCGTATCTGTTATCCGAGTAGAATTCGGTTCGATGTGCCGGTAGGTTAGAACCGTTGTTGCTGCCAGAGGTGGCAACTCTTCGCACAAAGCTTCTCATCCCGTATATTCCAAAAGCACCTACAAATTTAATTATCTTTTCTTTTTGCTATACTTCATACGACAAGTAAAATGTTATTATTTGCTACCCTTCATGGCATTCCAATGTTGCAGATACTCACAAGAGAACGGTCTATCCCGACGTGTTGAAACCTGGAAATTTGTTGTAAGTTCCTATGGGACAAACTGCTCAAGTCATCGGTCCGTAAGCTTACACACTATTAATCTAACTTAAACTAACTTATGCAAAGGACAACACACACACCCATGCCAGAGGGAGGACTCGAAACTCCGACGGGGGCAGCCGCGCGAACCGTAGCAAGGCGCCCCAGATCACGCTGGTATCCCGCACGGCGTCAAAACGTGCCTTGAATTCTTTTAGACAGGAAGAACACTCCAAAAGATGCACTACGTCAAAACTTTAGACGCTAAGACAAACTGCCAGTGTTTTTTTTTTCAATTTTTTTAATTTTTTAATTTTTTTATTTTTTTTTATACGGTAGCAGAAAGCGCGTGCGTAACACGGCAGGTGCACATATTTGGTTGACGGCTCATCAATAAACAGATAACAAGGCACTAAGCGACCGCAGTTTACAAAGCGAATTTCAGTTCTCATCAATAGTGTCGTTGATAATGTCGTTGATGGTTGCTATCTGCTCGAATTTTCAATTCATTTAATACCCATAATAATTAGGAGTTGCCTTTACAATATCGGTAAGTGTGAACAATGGAGATAAGCTGATTTAAATTTATTTAAGTGTTTTCTTCCTATACGCTTGCTAATAGCATCTGTCTTTGTGCAGGTTCCAGAGTTTCGCAGTAATGTGGAGTCCAATTAATGTTTGCAGCCTTACAAAGGTGACATGTAAAGAACGTTGTATGCAATATAACTCACCTACCGCGCGGGATTAGCCGAGCGGTCTGTGGCGCTGCAGTTAAGGACTGTGCGGCTGGTCGCGGCGGAGGTTCGAGTCCTCCCTCGGGCATGGGTGTGTGTGTTTGTCCTTAGGATAATTTATGTCAAGTAGTGTGTAAGCTTAGGGACTGATGACCTTAGCAGTTGAGTCCCATAAGATTTCACACACAGTTGAACATAATAAATGAAAAGCACCAGTTTGCTTTTGTTCTACAATATTATTTTTATTGCTAACCGGTTTTCGGATTACAAGGCCATCTTCAGACATTTACTGAGTATTATCACCAAAGAAGTTAAATGTTAGCAGACAACACTGGAAGAGAAGTAACACATCTAGAGTGAAGTAGAAACATACAGTGAGTAACATCTTTGCAATGAAATAGTAAAAACTGAAGTACTGTTACTCACTGTATGTTTCTACTTCACTCTAGATGTGTTACTTCTCTTCCAATGTTGTCTGCTAACATTTAACTTCTTTGGTGATAATACTCAGTAAATGTCTGAAGATGGCCTTGTAGGCCGAAGACCGGTTAGCAATAAAAATAATATTGTAGAACAAAAGCAAACTGGTGCTTTTCATTTATTATTATAATATTGTTCTACCAAGAACCGACGGAAGATTCTGTTAATACAGTTGAACATTTTCGAACTCACCTACTTCCCCGTTTATTTATTAATTTGTTGGACATTCATTTGAATAATATGGAAATTTCGTTAGAAATTGTGGAAACATTGGAAGAAATTGGAAAGAACTATGGTGAGTCTGTAAATTGTTTTCCTAATTAAAGTCAAGAACAAAAATAAAGTACGCGCCTAGCTGAAAGAAAACGTTACAGTAATAGCTTTCAGTGATGAAAGAAGTCTGTGAATTTTTAGAAGAACGAAGGAGGGAATAAACACTTAAAGTTGTGTGCATTGCCAATATCGCTCCGTAAAATCTGAGCCTAAATTGTATAAAAGGAAGAAAAATTTTCGTGAAATACGAAATAAGCGCCGAAACGAAACTAGCAAAATTCTAAAAGAAAAGTTATTCTAAAGATTTAAAATTGCTCGTGGTAGTTAGTGCAGCATTACTAAGGGAGATCTGTGCTAGTGGGCCCTCTGAACTCCAAATGAAGTGAACATTACTGATCTATAGGCTCTTTTGATCTAGTTAAACAGATTCAGGAAATCATATAGAAAGGCAAGTAGCAAAATTAAGAAGTTTGCTTAAGTAAACATGTAGATGGGATGTCATTAATGGGTAATACAAAAGACGAATTCCTAACTGTGTATAAAGCCAATCAGTCAGGTTTCGTGCAAAAACTGCGTGCAAACTGCACTTTATATTTTTGAGTGAGAAAAGGCAGTTGCTTGGATGTCGATGAATGCTGTGTGATGTAACATTTATGCAGTGTCTTGATTTTCTCTCATCTAGTAGTCATCCGTGGCACAATTACGTCCGCAGCACTTTAGCTGGCAATATGAACGGCTGACTTCGCGCTACGCACCACTGCGTCCTGTTGTAGCAACTGTGTTTGCTTATTCGCCGATTCGTCACGCTAGGTAGGAAGGGATGTACAGACCGCAGTTATAAGTAGCTCTTCATGCAGCAAAACTGAAAAACTTAAGTATTTTTTTAAGAATACTTCCATTGCACCTTAGTTGCTAAGATTCTAATAGTGCGTATCTTCCAGTATGTTCCTCCTGTGTGAAAAACTACAATTTGCGTTTCGAAATGTCTGTTTGAACTAGTGCCTTGTCAGTGTCACAGCATACTTGCGTGACTTGAAGCAGCTACTGCATGGCGAACCGTGTAATCGAACATCACTCACTGCAGAATTCTTCCGGGGAGACACTAACGATAAGACGGAGCAGTTGCATGTTTATCTGCTACACCAACTACCGGAAGGCGAGAACAGAATTTCGGAAACCTGTTTCCGCAGCCGTATTACCATACTGGCCGCGGATCGAGTTTGCTAGCCCGATCAACTTACACTGTTGCGAGCGAACGGCGTCGGTTATTCAACTGCCCGATTTCATTTGCACATAGAACTGAGTACTTACATAACGGACAGAGAATTCGATGTCTGTACGGACGACGGAGAAGAATAAAGAGACAGAATAAGAAGAGACGCAAAAAATTTTATCCGTGCCAATGAATGGGTTCAAAACTGTTTTATTAGCCCACCTAAAATAGGAGCATTATAGGTAAATGTGAGAAGTTATCACTGATGTAATATCACTCGACTCAAACGTTTGGAGACCTAGATTTTTGTTAAAAACATCCTAATAGACACATACCACTATTCCTTCGTTATTGAAGTTATGTAGGTCAGCTTGCCACAAAGTGTCAAAAATCCGTACGACTGGAGATAGCTATGAAAGCTTGCGTGAAATACGTGTCCATCAGTCCTTCCTATACTCAGTTAGGCCGGATGTGACCGGACAGATGGCATGACTCCTACACTCTCTGGTTACTGCGTGGGTTCGATAGTCACTACCTTCCTCAGTACCTCTCCTTACATATCAAATACGTATCATAATCAAACAACTGGAATATTAGATGGGATGTAGCTTTGCAAATCTCTCTCCACCTCCTTCTCCGCTTCCCGCGATGTGAGTATGGAACGAATTACTTTGTAAAAAGGGTTTTATTCAAAATCGTTATGGGCTCAAGAATAGATAAAGCTTCTTCTTTTATCATCGGTGTAGCTTCCAAGGCCCTCCTCATTGCTTACTACACGGTATAGTCACATTAATGCCCACCGCAATCGTTATCGAACAGTGGAAACGGAGTGATTTATCTGACTTCCAGAAGGGCAGGATCACTGGCTCTCGAACCAAGGGTGTAAGCATTTCCGAAACAGCCAAATCTGTAAATAGATGTCGAATTAAACATCTTTCAGCCGTCAAATTCCCAACGTCATTTGGCAACCAGTTTCAGCGGTATATTACGCCATCTTCGGGCTCCTGACGAACGTGTAGGAAGAATCTACCTCGCTTGTCAACAATGTTGGTATTAGTAGATGCTTGCTACAGTGATCGCTTCAACTATGACTCACATTCTGCAGGTGATAGTTGAAGTGATCACTGTAGCAAGCATCTACTAATAGCAGTTTTACTTTTCTTTATGTTCATCTTATATCTTTTCATGACCATCCATGCTGTATAGCTACCCTTCCAAGTTATTTGCAATCTCTAATAGAATTATAGAGTCATCGGGAAACATCAAAACATTAATGTCTTTTTTGGCCCCCCTGTACTCTAATTCTTCTGTCACATATCTTGTTGGTGTCGTTGAATTAGCGATCAATGTACAGACGGAAGAACATAGTGAATAGCCAACAAACATGCCTCACTCTGTTCTCAGATAGTTCTCTGACACTTACAGCTGCAGCCAGGTGTAAATACAAGCCGGTGACAGCCTTTCGGTCCCTCAATTGTTATCGCTGCCACCTTCATAATTTGAAAGGCTATTCATCTCAACATAGCCAAAAGCTTTCGTATGATGCTAACAGTCTATTTTGGTAAATATAGAGAGACAAAGGCAAACATCCAACCATTATCTTTCCTTTTAGGTAGTAAAGGGCAGCAGGTACATTATTTAAGACTGCAGGCTTTCGTGGTTCACTAAAGTTAAAATCTTTGGAGGTATTAGGCCGTGGCACATTTCCACTAAAATAATCGACGTTTCGACCCCTCTGCTGGGATCTTCTTCTGGACGTTACGGTGTTCTAGCAATAGCAGACACTGGAATAACCTGAAGAAGATCACAGCAGAGGGGTCGAAACGCATTTTATTTTAGAGGAAATATGACTCGTCCTAATAACCCAGAAGATTTTAGGTACAGTATTGTCTCATCAGTGCTCGGCAGTCACTGCTATGACAAATTAATGTAGCCTACAGGTTTTTTAGCCAGTTGTTATTAAAACGTTAGTGAAGATAGTGGTAACATCTGTCCCCGTCAGATCGCCGAAGGCCGGCCGGTGTGGCCGTACGGTTAAAGGCGCTTCAGTCTGGAACCGCGTGACCGCTACGGTCGCAGGTTCGAATCCTGCCTCGGGCATGGATGTGTGTGATGTCCTTAGGTTAGTTAGGTCAAATTAGTTCTAAGTTCTAGGCGACTGATGACCTCAGAAGCTAAGTCGCATAGTGCTCAGAGCCATTTGAACCATTTGATCGCCGAAGTTAACGCTGTCGGACTTGGCTAGGATGAGTCTGGGTCGCCCGAGGGCTGTCGACATGCAGGGCGCACTCTGTCCTTGTGATGCCAACTGAGGAGTTAATTGACTAAAAAGTAGCGGCTCCGGTCGCGAAAACTGACAACGGCCATCTATGTTGCCAGCGTTGGTGTATTTCATTTTATCGTTACATATTATTACGTACTTCGTTATATTTGCAAGTTGCTACCTATTGCCGGCCGAAGTGGCCGTGCGGTTAAAGGCGCTGCAGTCTGGAACCGCAAGACCGCTACCTTCGCAGGTTCGAATCCTGCCTCGGGCATGGATGTTTGTGATGTCCTTAGGTTAGTTAGGTTTAACTAGTTCTAAGTTCTAGGGGACTAATGACCTCAGCAGTTGAGTCCCATAGTGCTCAGAGCCATTTTTTTGCTACCTATTTTAACTACATCGCTGCATACATGTTGACCACATGCCTCTCCGTATCCGCAACCGCTGACGCCTCTCGGCTGAGGGTGACACGGCGGTCGGTCGGCGCCGTTGGGCCGTCCGAGGCCTGTTCGGATGGAGTTAATTTTTATTCAGCAATAAACAGAAAAACCTGTTATAACCGAGACCAAACAAATACCGAAAAGTACCTGTTATTCAGAAGTACAGTATCGGTATCGGCTTTAGCTGGTAGGTTTCTCCGATCCCTAGTAAGTCGCTTGTGCTGTGACACTGGAGAGTAAGGCTTATTTCTTGACCTACTAAACAGTCGGCCCCCAGCAGTGTGTGACCTCAAAATGCTTCACATACTCGTAAAACTCGGACCAATAACGTCCGCAATAAGACCGTGGCTAGCTGCAGAAGCAGAGTACAGATACACATCTGAGCGGCAAATAATAGTAATCCGGGTACAGTACATGACTCTCACGCAGGGCGGGCACTGTGGCGTGTTGCCGGCGTGAGTCAATGCGAGTGCCGGATGCTTGGGAAGGCCGAAGGTGTGGCGCGGCCGAGCAGGTGGGGGCGGACCGGCGGCGGCGGCGGCGGCAGCGGAGGCGGCGCGGAGCGCACAGTGGCGGGCGCGGCCGCAGCTGGCCTTGGGGAGGTGGGGGCGGCGCACACCTCACAGCAGGGGCTCACCACACGCCCGGCACCGAGACAACAACAGTACTGTGCCTCCTGTACGCAGCCGACACGCTGCACTGGCCCCTCAGCCGTTCACTCAGCTGCGTTCAATGCAGCCTCTGCGTGTTGTCTGATGAGCAGAGACCAGATTTTTATGTAATTACGTATTCTTTTCGAGCGCTCCTACTCACGCGAAATGTGTAAGTGTTCGCGATCAATGTTCCCAGCGCTGGTGTATTTCATTATATCGTTACATATTTTTACGTACTTTGCTATATTTGCATGTTTCTTCCTGTTTTAACTACACCGCTGCATACAATTAAATATTATTGCTTTTGGCCCTCTTCATATTCCTCAACACCCTCGGCAAGCCGCTCCGTAAGTAAAACACTCTAAATCGTCCTAACTAAAAAAGTGGAAAACAGGAAGGTAAATCACGTTCTCGTTCAATAAGAAAAAGTTCTGCGTTCTGGCTCTGACGGGCGCTCGACCGCCATATGATTCTCATATTGTTACACTTTAGCAAATTTCTGTTTTTCAGAAGTGCTTCTTTTTACAGTCTCATTTTATATTCCCTCTACTTCAGCCCTAACCAGTTATTTTGCTACCAAAATAGCAAAATTCGTCTGTTATTGTATCTCATTTCCTAACTCATTCCCTCAGCGTCACGGCATTTAGTTTCCATTTACTTCTGTTGATGTTCACGTGATTTAGTTTTCATTTACTTTTGTTGATGTTCATCTTACATGTTTTCATGGCCAACCATGCTGTACAATTACCCTTCCAAGTTATTTGCAGTCTCAAATAGGATTACAGAGCCATTGGAAAAAGTTAATGCATTTTTGGTCCCCCTGAACTTAAATTCTTCTATCAGTTATCTTATTCGTTCCTTGAATTAGCTGAGCAATTTACAGACGGAATAACAGCCACATCTTTCGACTTGTTGTGTGTCCTCCCAGGGCGCCTGACATATAACACTATATAATGGCCCTTGTCACTGAGGCCGATCTTGGTGTTTGAATAAAAAGAAAAATGCATGTGGCTTTGGCGTTTTGGCTCTAAGCACGTTGGGACTTAATATCTGAGGTCATCAGTCCCCTGTAATCAGAACTACTTAAACATAACTGACCTAAGGTCATCACGCACATCCATGCCTGAGGCAGGATTCGAACCTGCGACCGTAGCAGCAGCGCGGTTCCGGACTGAAGCGCCTAGAACAGATCTGCCACAGCGGCCGGCCATTGGCGTTTCATTCAGGATACTTGCACATGTTCTTCTGCCTCCTTTGGTAGTGGAACTGTTACGTTCTCCGCTGGCTATACGATGTTACACGCCGTGACAGCGAACATGAACCTCTGGCAGCATCCACTTGCTACACGCAGCAGCTGAGTGCGGTAGCTGCGATTCCTCTCGAACTGAAATCCCAGACCAGGCTCGTCCAAGCTGTGCCCCTGGGGCGCTAGCGCCCGCGATCGCCCGCGGCCAGCGCCCCGGACGAATTCGTGTGTTGTCGCAGTGGTCGGGCCGTGTCGCTTAGCTGGCCGTGCGGACCGCACCGCCGCCCGCCGCACCTCTCGACCGTGTACTGGCATAAGACACAACCACGGGTTTGGATATTTTTCTAGCCGTGGAAAACGTGTTAGAGTCAGTGGGTTTAAAACGAGGACGCCTGACCAGTGTAACAACGGATGGAGCCCCTGCGCTACGAGGGATACGCACTGGATTCCTGGGTTACGTCAGGTCAAAAATGGCTGAAGTCGGCTGTTCCCTATTCGCTGCAGTCCATTGTTTGATATACCAGGAGGCACTTCGTGCGAAGATGCCGCGCGGGATTAGCCGAAAGGTCAAGGGGCGCTGCAGTCATGGACTGTGCGGTTGGTCCCGCGCGGAGGTTCGAGTCCTCCCTCGGACGTGGATGTGTGTGTTTGTCCTTAGGATAATTTAGGTTAACTAGTGTGTAAGCTTAAGGACTGATGACCTTAGCAGTTAAGTCCCATAAGGGTTCACACACATTTGAACATTTTTGTGCGAAGATTGTGAACATAAAAAATGTTATGGACACTGTTCTTCGAACGGTTAATTATCTTCGATCGCATCAACTAACACATCACCAATTTAAAAAATTTCTGGCTGATATCGAAGTGGAATACCCGGACATCCCCTACCACACCGAAGTAAGATGTCGGAGCAGAGGAAAGGTGCATCACCGGTTTTTTTCGTTGAGGGGTGAAATAAATACATTTTTGAAATGAAATGACGTCCAGAAGAATTACTTTGTGATCCTAAGTGGGTGGCGAATTTGGCTTTTTTGAGTGACCTTACTGGTCATTCAAATATTTTGAACATTTCACTCCAAGGCGAATATCACTCTGTTGCTGATTTAGTGCAGACGACTCAAGCATTTAAAAAATAAAAAAATTAAAAAAAACTTATTTTGTGGGGAAAACAGTTGCGCGAGAAGAATTGTGGACACTCTCCTGCACTAGACAGTGTTAAAGAAATTGTGGATTTTTCAGGTTATGTTCAAATCATCTGCGAATTACAAGAACAGTTTGAAAACAGATTTTTTGGAGATCAGTGAGCTTCAACCGTCCTTATATATATTTGTTCGCCCGACGTCTCACAAGTGCTTCAACTAGAGCTGATTGACCTGCAGTGCGATATCCCCCTGAAGAACCACTTTCTTATGTGTAAAACTTTGGATGATTTTTACAGATGTCTCCACGAGAGAAATATCCTCTTTTGCAAAAGCACGCGGCCAAATTTCGCTCAATGTTTGGTTCTACGTATATTTGTGAGCGCTTTTTCTCTCTTTTAAAGCTTGCTAAAACTAAGAACCGTTCATTACTTGGCGATAAAAATTTGTTTAATTCTTTGAGGTTAGTAGTCTCACAGAATATTGTACCAAACCTTGACAAAATCGTTTCCTCGAAAAAGAAAAACGTGTAAAATGCTGTCTTCTTTAACAATGTTGACTGTAAGAATTAAACAGCTTTATAACCTCAATTCTATTTTTAATAAGTTTTCAATTTGGTCAGTTAAAATTATTACGTACAAAACAGCAAAGTAACGATCCAATTTCTAAACTCTGAAAAGGGATACAAAAGGCTGCAGCACGAACAAAAAATATTTAATTGTAACTACTAACAGTAAGAATGAGACACTATATCCCTTACATAAAACTATTTCTAAAATACACTCCTGGAAATTGAAATAAGAACACCGTGAATTCATTGTCCCAGGAAGGGGAAACTTTATTGACACATTCCTGGGGTCAGATACATCACATGATCACACTGACAGAACCACAGGCGCATAGACACAGGCAACAGAGCATGCACAATGTCGGCACTAGTACAGTGTATATCCACCTTTCGCAGCAATGCAGGCTGCTATTCTCCCATGGAGACGATCGTAGAGATGCTGGATGTAGTCCTGTGGAACGGCTTGCCATGCCATTTCCACCTGGCGCCTCAGTTGGACCAGCGTTCGTGCTGGACGTGCAGACCGCGTGAGACGACGCTTCATCCAGTCCCAAACATGCTCAATGGGGGACAGATCCGGAGATCTTGCTGGCCAGGGTAGTTGACTTACACCTTCTAGAGCACGTTGGGTGGCACGGGATACATGCGGACGTGCATTGTCCTGTTGGAACAGCAAGTTCCCTTGCCGGTCTAGGAATGGTAGAACGATGGGTTCGATGACGGTTTGGATGTACCGTGCACTATTCAGTGTCCCCTCGACGATCGCCAGTGGTGTACGGCCAGTGTAGGAGATCGCTCCCCACACCATGATGCCGGGTGTTGGCCCTGTGTGCCTCGGTCGTATGCAGTCCTGATTGTGGCGCTCACCTGCACGGCGCCAAACACGCATACGACCATCATTGGCACCAAGGCAGAAGCGACTCTCATCGCTGAAGACGACACGTCTCCATTCGTCCCTCCATTCACGCCTGTCGCGACACCACTGGAGGCAGGCTGCACGATGTTGGGGCGTGAGCGGAAGACGGCCTAACGGTGTGCGGGACCGTAGCCCAGCTTCATGGAGACGGTTGCGAATGGTCCTCGCCGATACCCCAGGAGCAACAGTGTCCCTAATTTGCTGGGAAGTGGCGGTGCGGTCCCCTACGGCACTGCGTAGGATCCTACTGTCTTGGCGTGCATCCGTGAGTCGCTTCGGTCCGGTCCCAGGTCGACGGGCACGTGCACCTTCCGCCGACCACTGGCGACAACATCGATGTACTGTGGAGACCTCACGCCCCACGTGTTGAGCAATTCGGCGGTACGTCCACCCGGCCTCCCGCATGCCCACTATACGCCCTCGCTCAAAGTCCGTCAACTGCACATACGGTTCACGTCCACGCTGTCGCGGCATGCTACCAGTGTTAAAGACTGCGATGGAGCTCCGTATGCCACGGCAAACTGGCTGACACTGACGGCGGCGGTGCACAAATGCTGCGCAGCTAGCGCCATTCGACGGCCAACACCGCGGTTCCTGGTGTGTCCGCTGTGTCGTGCGTGTGATCATTGCTTGTACAGCCCTCTCGCAGTGTCCGGAGCAAGTATGGTGGGTCTGACACACCGGTGTCAATGTGTTCTTTTTTCCATTTCCAGGAGTGTAGAATATTTTGTTTACGTTGGATCAGACCGCGGGACAGTCCAGCGCAGAGCAGTGCTGGGCGGTCTCAGTCGCTCCGCAGCACTCTCTCTCTCTCTCTCTCTCTTTTTCTCTCTCCTATGGCGACAATAGCGACACACGGTCGCGGACGGCGCGCTGAACTACACTGTCTTGCGCCCGCGGGGCGTGGGCGCGGAACCTGTCCTAGACCCTCCTCAACTTCAGACGTAGAGAATGCTGTGCGTCGGACACATAAAGTCGCTGATACCGAGCGCCTTGTTCACGTTTCCGCTTGAAGACGATTGGTAAAAACAACGTCTGAAGACACCCTGTTCACGTTACACGCCCATCTATTCCATTCGCCAGAGTGACAACATCTCCTGCACTATGCTAATGCGCATGAGTGTACTAATTTGTGTTAATATTCATGTCACAAAAAGTAGTTAGCCACTGATGATGTGAAAAATGGCAGACGCTCAGGGTGGTCAAGGACGTAGCGTGGAAACTACACACGACCTAGGTTTCCGTGTAGTAAAAATGAAAGCTCTATTGATTTTCGATCATACGACGAAAAAGGTATATGCGCTATCCACAGGTTACATCTACCGAATTATCAGTAGCACTATCAGCTATCGTTCATACCTACTTTAGCCAAGGCCAACTACTGTACACTTGTAGCCTTACTTGAGCTCAGTTCTTTCCTACAGTAGAATATAATGTGAGTACTTTTATTGTTTTAGTGCTGTGTGACGTCATGATCGTTTCAAATGTTGGATACGATACAAAGTGAAATGAGGTGGAATGAGCTTATGAGAACTGTGGTAGGGAAGGTGAGTGGCCCACTTCGGTTGATTGGGAGAAATTTAAAAAAGAGTGGTTCACCGGTAAAGGAGACCGCATATAGGACGCTAGTTCGACCTATTCTTTATACTGCTCGAGTGTTTGGGATCCGTACCGGGTCAGACTGAGAGAACACAGCGAAGCAATTCAGAGGCGGGCTGCTGGATTTGTTATCGGCAAGTTCGAAAAACACGTAACAGTTACTGAGATGCTTCGGGAACTCAAATGGAAATCCCCGGACGAATGGCGACGTGCTCTTCGAGAACAACTGCCGAGAAAATTTATAGAACTTACCTCTGAAGCTGACTGCGAAACGATTCTACTGCCGCCAACATACACTACTGGCCATTAAAACTGCTACACCAAGAAGAAATGCAGATGATAAATGGGTATTCATTGGACAAACATATTATACTAAAACTGACATGTGACTACATTTTCATCCAATTTCGGTGCATAGATCCTGAGAAATCAGTACCCAGAACAACCACCTCTGGCCGTAATGAGACCTTAGTACGCCTGGGCATTGAGTCAAACAAGCCGGCCGAAGTGGCCGTGCGGTTAAAGGCGCTGCAGTCTGGAACCGCAAGACCGCTACGGTCGCAGGTTCGAATCCTGCCTCGGGCATGGATGTTTGTGATGTCCTTAGGTTAATTAGGTTTAACTAGTTCTAAGTTCTAGGGGACTAATGACCTCAGCAGTTGAGTCCCATAGTGCACAGAGCCATTTGAACCATTTGAGTCAAACAAAGCTTGCATGGCGTGTACAGGTACAGCTTTACATGGAGTTTCAACACGATACCGCAGTTCATCAAGAGTAGTGACTGGCGTATTGTGACGAGCCAGTTGCTAGGCCACCATTGACCAGACGTTTTCAATTGGTGAGAGATCTGGAGAATGTGCTGGCCAGGGCAGCAGTCGAACATTTTCTGTACGCAGAAAGGTCCGTACACGACCTGCAACATGCGGTCGTGCATTATCCTGCTGAAATGTAGGGTTTCGCAGGGATCGAATGAAGGGAAGAGCCACGGGTCGTAACTTATCTGAAATGTAACGTCCGCTGTTCAAAGTGCCGTCAATGCGAACAAGAGGTGATCGAGACGTGTAACCAATGGCACCCCATACCATCACGCCGGGTGATATGCCAGTATGGCGATAACCTATACACGCTTCCAATGTCCGTTCACCGCGATGTCGCCAAACACGGATGCGACCATAATGATGCTCTAAACAGAACCTGGATTCATCCGTAAAAATAAACGATTTGCCATTCGTGCACCCAGGATCGTCGTTGAGTACACCATCGCAGGCGCTCCTGTCTGTGATGCAGCGTCAAGGGTAACCGCAGCCATCGTCTCCGAGCTGATAGTCCATGCTGCTGCAAACGTCGCCGAACTGTTCGTGCAGTTGGTTGTTGTCTTGCAAACGTCCCCATCTGTTGACTCAGGGATCGAGACGTGACTGCACGATCCATTACAGCCATGCGGATAAGATGACTGTCATCTCGACTGCTAGTGATACAAGGCCCTTGGGATCCAGCACGACGTTCCGTATTACCCTCCTGAACCCACCGATTCCATATTCTGATAACAGTCATTGATCTCGACCAACGCGAGCAGCAATGTCGCGGTACGATAAACCGCAATCGCGATAGGCTACAATCCGACCTTTATCAAAGTCGTAAACGTGATGGTACGCATTTCTCTTCCTTACACGAGGCATCACAACAACGTTTCACCAGGCACCGCCGGTCAACTGGTGTTTGTGTATGAGAAATCGCTTGGAAGTTTTCCTCGTGTCAGCACGTTGTAGGTGTCGCCACCGGCGCCAACCCTGTGTGAATGCTCTGAAAATCTAATCATTTGCATATAACACCATCTTCTTCCTGTCGGTTAAATTTCACGTCTGTAGCACGTCATATTCGTGGTGTAGCAGTTTTAATGCCCATTAGTGTACATTGCGCGTAAGAAACACGAAGGTAAGATACTAGAAATCAGGGTTCATACGGAGGCATATATTTTCCCTCACTCTATTTGCAAGTGGAATAGAAAGGGAAATGACAAGTAGTGATAGAGACCTTTCTCCGCTACGCACAGTAAGGTAGCTTGCGGTGTATCTATGTAGATGCAGACGTAGACGTCGATGTAGATGTTGTTACAGGAAACAAGAGGAAAACCAATTTTGATTCGTCCAGTAGCGTTATGATAAGTTAAAAATATGTACGCACTTCTATAACAGCAGGGGTCAGATAGACCTTTGGGCTTGCAATTTTTCACTATTTCATGACTCCCGGAGAATTGTACTAAAACCAGCGCGTAAAAATTAACTTGGATTTAGCTGTGTCATCCAAAATCGCGTTGGTCAACAAAAATATTGCACAAACGTCGATGGTGCTTTCCATTTACTTAAAAAAATTCCTCAAATTCTATCATTAGTAGCCTAAATGGCTGTACTCAGTTATGAAAACCTTTTCCAATACGGAAAGATGGGTTTGTTAGAGAGTGGGAAGGATATGTGATGACAGCATCTTCTATAGCTCGTTCGTTACTAAATGATTTTTCTTCAGCGGGCTGTTTGAATTCCTTCGAGCCGATTGTTCCATGCATCCCTCCTCTCCCCCCCCCCCCCTTCCTCCTTCCCCTCCACCCACATTTCGTCCAGAATCTATTTACGCTCTTTTAACGCTAGAACGACAGAAGCCAGGATTCCATGAACAATTATATCTAAAAACATGCATATGTTCTTGCACTATCAACTGACCAGCCATACACAATTAAAAAAAGAAACGTAAGACATGAGAATTCTATCTTTAGTTGTGATGCATTTTATTTTTTAAACACTGTACAACAACAAATTTTTCAAAATTCTTCACCAGTAGGATATCTCTGCATGTTGAGCAACTGAGCTAGCAACCCTTGCATTCGGGAGGCGAGGTGATTCGAATCCTTGAAATTGGTTGTCTGTGGCTTCCCATTTTCAGTTTAGGCGGATGCCGGTGTTGGTACGTTAGTGTAAGCCACAGCCAATCGCACTTCGTTTGTTTCCTGACAGATTCCAATTCCTTAACGATGCAGCCCCTCTGCTTAAGTGAAAAGAGCTGCATCGAAGGCAAGCAGGCTGTCTCTTCGGAGACTCCCGGTACTAAAAGCCACACCACAAGTAAATAACAATCTAAATTCTCATTTATGGTGAGTCGTTTATCTACTGGGACATTCATTAATGCAGAAAATGATCTTTGTGCACTGCAAGAAATGAGGAAATTTGGGAACGTGTTAAGTTGAATAATTCCAAATCCTTTACATTTTCTCCACCAAAACACGTTCTAGCTTCTCTGTCGATCGCAGCAATATCAGATTTGCTTATTCCAACAGCTCTGTCGTTTAATAATCGTAATGTCCCACAACATTCACGCTCGTTCATTACTGGTCACTTATTCAGCTCAAATCCAGCTTCAAAGAAGAGTGTAAAATGACTCTGGAGGAGATTAGCGCATGACTTCTTCATAGTGGTTTGCCGAAAGCCAGCACTCCTAAGTAACGAGATTATTATTATCCATACTTAGTGAAAAATCCGATATCGTTGTCGAATAAAATGGTTTATCCTTATTTATAGAAATTCCATATTTTATGGAGCAAATATCACAAAATGCACTATAATGCAGAAAAGCGTAATATTATGCACTAAAGGCAGAGAAAGGTGATTAATACGAGTATGCAGGTTAAAAATGTTAAATATGTCATTAAATATAACAAATCAAAATATGCAGTATACCTGAATTTAATTCTCTTAAGGTCAAAATATGCATGAGGAAACCTGAAGTTGCCTGCTGCAATGAAATGGCACAAACGGTGCTGATTTGTTTAAAATGACTGAAACTTTATCCGACCCACGTAGACAGCCATGCTCTCAACACACCACTTCCGGGATTCAAGGAGGCGACAGTGAACCACATGTTAGAAGACTTGGCTGGGTTTTGATAACAAAGAGACAACAGAATGTATTAGAATTATAATTGATGGAAAAAGTTGTGTCTATGCCACGTCGAGCTGTTGTATTACGCACGGCGAAAGATGTATGACACGATATTATGACGTCACTTCTCTGTATAGACACAGGTTGAGGCAATAAATTTTTATTATTTTGACTCTCCTTTGCAATGTTCTTTGAACATCGGAACAGCTAAGAGACGGTGTACCATCGAGCGGAAAACTGCATGCAGGCAACGTTGTAGGTGGGGCAACCCCAGCTATGACTGTTCATCTTGGGTATTAATAACCGCTTCAGCTGTATTTTGCTCCTATATCATTGTACCACTACCGGTTTCGTGGTGTTAGAGCCACATCTTCAGGTGACGTATGATTAAAACATTAGAGCGGAGAAGCACCGAAAAAAGGTTCCGAGCTTTTCCGCTCTAATGTTTTAATCATATGTCACCTAAAGATGTGTTTTTAACGCCACGAAACCTGTAGTGGTACAGTAATAGAGGACCAAATTACAGTTGAAGCGGTTACTAATACCCGAGAGGAAAACTGCATGTTTGTGTGTTAGTAGACGTCGTGAGCAAGGTGTCTGTAGTTTCAGTTCCTTTTTTCTGGAAATTTTGATAAATGATTTACCTGTAAAGCTTGAGAATAAAAAGCCCATTCTGCATTGGAGTTAAGCACTGTAATGAAACATTTTAGCAGAAAAACAGTGTGCCCGGTAGGAACTATAAATCACGTCCCCTCATTCGAGGTCTGTCTACCTGTAGATGAAACAGTTGAGATAATGTTACAGTCCGCCATCTTGTGTTATTTATATAACATCGAAGCAATTTGTGCAGTGAATTAAGTTGGCAATCAGTGACAAAAAATATAATGTGCAATACTGTAATGTTAATCAACAGCTCCGCCAATACACCAGTGTGCGAGTGAAGCAGAAAGATTATGAAATTGTAAGTGATCAGCTGTGATATAAAAGCCTTTGACACTATTTTCGTAACACATAACTGATGTAAATTTATCTGCATCCTATACAGGCTGTGATATACATAGTCAACCACAAAGAAGAAAACCAGCAGAAGACATCACTGATTTTGATTTCAGGTCATACACTGCCCCCCTCCTTCCACCCAAATGCCACACCAGCAGCTACAGTAAAAACCAATGGACAAAGTGTTCTTGAGTAATCTAGTTTAAAACTGTTTATTTTCAAGTAACATTGCTCAATGTATGTATGTACACTCCTGGAAATTGAAATAAGAACACCGTGAATTCATTGTCCCAGGAAGGGGAAACTTTATTGACACATTCCTGGGGTCAGATACACCACATGATCACACTGACAGACCCACAGGCACATAGACACAGGTAACAGAGCATGCACAATGTCGGCACTAGTACAGTGTATATCCACCTTTCGCAGCAATGCAGGCTGCTATTCTCCCATGGAGACGATCGTAGAGATGCTGGATGTAGTCCTGTGGAACGGCTTGCCATGCCATTTCCACCTGGCGCCTCAGTTGGACCATCGTTCGTGCTGGACGTTCAGACCGCGTGAGACGACGCTTCATCCAGTCCCAAACATGCTCAATGGGGGACAGATCCGGAGATCTTGCTGGCCAGGGTAGTTGACTTACACCTTCTAGAGCACGTTGGGTGGCACGGGATACATGCAGACGTGCATTGTCCTGTTGGAACAGCAAGTTCCCTTGCCGGTCTAGGAATGGTAGAACGATGCGTTCGATGACGGTTTGGATGTACCGTGCACTATTCAGTGTCCCCTCGACGATCACCAGTGGTGTACGGCCAGTGTAGGAGATCGCTCCCCACACCATGATGCCGGGTGTTGGCCCTGTGTGCCTCAGTCGTATGCAGTCCTGATTGTGGCGCTCACCTGCACGGCGCCAAACACACATACGACCATCATTGGCACCAAGGCAGAAGCGACTCTCATCGCTGAAGACGACACGTCTCCATTCGTCCCTCCATTCACGCCTGTCGCGACACCACTGGAGGCGGGCTGCACGATGTTGGGGCGTGAGCGGAAGACGGCCTAACGGTGTGCGGGACCGTAGCCCAGCTTCATGGAGACGGTTGCGAATGGTCCTCGCCGATACCCCAGGAGCAACAGTGTCCCTAATTTGCTGGAAAGTGGCGGTGCGGTCCCCTACGGCACTGCGTAGGATCCTACGGTCTTGGCGTGCATCCGTGCGTCGCTGCGGTCCGGTCCCAGGTCGACGGGCACGTGCACCTTCCGCCGACCACTGGCGACAACATCGATGTACTGTGGAGACCTCACGCCCCACGTGTTTAGCAATTCGGCGGTACGTCCACCCGGCCTCCCGCATGCCCACTATACGCCCTCGCTCAAAGTCCGTCAGCTGCACATACGGTTCACGTCCACGCTGTCGCGGCATGCTACCAGTGTTAAAGACAGCGATGGAGCTCCGTATGCCACGGCAAAGTGGCTGACACTGACGGCGGCGGTGCACAAATGCTGCGCAGCTAGCGCCATTCGACGGCCAACACCGCGGTTCCTGGTGTGTCCGCTGTGCCGTGCGTGTGATCATTGCTTGTACAGCCCTCTCGCAGTGTCCGGAGCAAGTATGGTGGGTCTGACACACCGGTGTCAATGTGTTCTTTTTTCCATTTCCAGGAGTGTATAAACGCTGAAAATCAACAAAACATGTTCGAAACGCGTTGAATTATGTTAGATTAAGCATAAAATGAAAAGTGACTGGTAGCAGAAACTTGAAATAAATAATGGTGCTGTGCAGTTTTAATCATATAAAGTTAGGGTACTCAGTTACTGCTGAAACTCCTTGTTAGCAAAATTGGTAAAGAAAGGCACCAATCCTGATAGTCTAGATTTACAAGCTGTCACACGGATCAACACATTGGCTTGGAGTACTCTGGTGCTCCACAAATGATCACTGTGCTCTCTTAGTACATAACAATGATTTACATGTCAACGAAAACGTCTTATTCACGAATAGCATGAGTAGAGAACAACTCTAGAAATGTTGATAAAACGTAGCATAATCACAGTAAGGACAAATCGACTCGATGATTAGTGTTTTAAAACCGTTTTTTATCGTAGTTTTTTCTTTTATTTTATGACTCGTTTCCATTAGATGTTTAGAAAAAAAGTGAATGTGCAGTTTTATGAATGCGAGCATTACAATAACGTGCAACAGCACTAGAAGCAGCATTTACGTGAGTGCAACGAGATGCAGCTGAAAGGCAATGCGACAAACAATCGTAAATTGAATTGTCGCTTAACGAAGGTGTGTACTGAAAGTACCACGGTGTAAGGAGAGTGGACTGCACTTAACGATACTACGCTGACGCTATTCCGGTTTTATGAATCGTAACGAACGGACTCCCAGTTGGGTAGCGTGTTTGTCGCACGACGGTGGGCGGGCAGATACACAAAGCGCTGCTGACCGGTTCCTATGTAAATGAGCGCCTTGAAACGCTGCAGGATACGGGAGCCGTCATTTTATTTTAGCGAGTTTCTGATCAAATTCCTAGTAGCAAGCGCGGCGGCTGCCTCTTGCTTTCGCTAGCTGTTCCGCCTGGCTTACAAAGAACCTATTCACTGAGCTTCTCGAACCATGGTACCCCTAGCCCGCCCGGTTGGCCGTGCGGTCTAACGCACTGCTTTCCGGGAGGGAAGGAGCGCTTGGTCCCCGGCACGAATCCGCCCGGGGGACTTGTGTCGAGGTTCGGTGAGCCGGCCAGTCTGTGGATGGGTTTTAGGCGGCTTTACATCTGCCATGGCTAATGCGAGTTGGTTCCCCTTATTCCGCCTCAGCTACACAATGTCGGGATTGCTGCGCAAACAAGTTCTCCACGTACGCGTACACCACCATTACTCTACCACACAAACATAGGGGTTACACTCGTCTGGTGTGAGACGTTCCCTGGGGGGTCCACGGGGGGCCGAACCGCACAATAACCCTGGGTTCGGTGTGGGGCGGCGGAGGGGTGAAGTGGACTGCGGTAGTTGTCGTGGGGTTTTGGACCACGGCGGCTGCGGCGGGGACGGAGCCTCTCCGTTGTTTCTAGGTCCCCGGTTAAAATACAATACAGTGGTACCCCTAGAAATGTCCTCGTCTGCTTTAGTAACAGTAGCAATAGTAGTTGTAGTAGTAGCAGCAATAGTAGTTTTATTCATTGGTAGATCACTATTAAGAGGATATTTGACACGTCTTTAAAAACAAAAATAAAAATGCAATTCTTACGTACCCACCCACAAGTCTAGTTACGAGTATGAAAAGGAGGGGACAAGTGGTCAGTCGTGGCCTTCTAGTAGGAGCGATCATGGCATTTGCCTGAAGTAATTTACGGCAACCACGGAAAACGTAAATCAATATGACCGGATCAAGTTCGGAGAATCCACGTTCCAAATACAGTACAAGGCCAATCCGTTTAAAACGGTGCTTTCTCATGCCGTTTATTGCTATTGTACAATACTATTTTACAAAGAAGTAATTATTTTATTAATGTAAACGGCAAGCGCTACACGGTTCATTCATTTCTCACCCCTAGTCTCTGCACACACTACGCACACATTGTTTCATTATGTAACACTACACATACCATCTGCTAACCGTAGTGACGATGTTTGGTTTCTATTTCGTGTGACGCAGCTTCCTATTCGCTAGCCTGGAAAACTGAATCAGCGTCCCTCTGTAATGAGTGAGATGTTGACCTCAGAAACAGGATAAAGTTTTGTATTTGCACAGTGCATAGCTCTGGGAGCAAGGGTTTCCATGAAAGAAAAGAGAGAAGAAGCAAAATTTTATGTCTAATGAGACATGTTTTATTATTGTTATTATTATTCATCTTTGTTACGTTTTGTACCAAACCCGTAATCCGTCTTATCTAAGCAAACCTTCACTGTATAGAATGTATTGTAAAACAGGCACCTTAAACTGCCTTAAATAAGTTTGTTGTAGCAATCTCTTTAATCTCATTTATCTGCTGCTTACCCGCGTGGAACAGAAACTTCTTGTTGGGTCTTTCGCAGTGCACGTATGGATAAATTCCTCGAGTTTTTGACAGCTGCTTCCCTTACAGCAAGCGCGAATAATGCTACAGTTCAGTCAGCAATTTTACCTATGGTGTCTGTAAAAGACACTGCTGCCTAAACCCGAGAAATTTATTCGTATTCATGAGAAGTGAAAACTGAGAAGGTATTATAAATACGTTTTGTTTCTAATAATACTATTTGACACCTCAGAGCTGGAAGCATAACTATCTATGACTGAAGTGAGAAATAAGGCATAGTATTAATGTACGGGGAGGGTCTTAAAAAGCCGTACGGCACCATATACAAAAGAAAACGTCTTCGTAGTTTTATCCACCTCATTCCACGCGGCACAGATCTTAGTTTGCAGGAAGGCAGTGCAAAGCCTCAGTGTGGAGTAGACGTGCACTAATATACCATTACTTCCTTTCTTTGTTTTTTCGTGAGTCATCGATCTTCTGAATGGTTTTATGGGGCCCGCCAAGAATTCCTCTCTTGTGCTGATCTCTTCATCTGCGAGTAGCACTTGCAACAGTCCTCAGTTATTTCTCGAATACATTCCAGTCTCTGTCTTCCCCTACAGTTTTTACCCTCTACAGTTCCGTCTAGTGCCACGAACGTTGTCACTTAACACCCTTCAATATTTTATGTTCAAACTCGAGACAAACATTATACATAATCATTATATCGCTTACTCTTGTCATGTTAGTTAACAAATGATATAGATATAATTACTGACTTAATATGCTGCATGTGTAATTCCTATTTATCATACGATGTATTGAAAGAGGGGTAGTAGATATTCGTACAAGAACCAAGACGGGATGACAATAATATGACAATAATGAAATAGAGGCACCCAGAAGAATGTGTGAGGAAAGTATCATGTGGAGAATGCTAGCTAGAAGAAGAGACCGGATTACAGAACGTGTCTTCAGACATCGGAAAGAAGAAAGGAAGGGAGATTAGAGTTTAAAGTCTGTCAATATCGAGAGATTGGACACCAGCTCAAGTTTCAAGGATGGGGGAGGAAACGGGCAGTGTCCCTCGAAAGCGATCATCCCCGCATTTGCCTAGAGCGGTTCAAGAAAATCACTGAAAAGCTAAATCTGAATGATCGTGCCCGCATTTAACCCGTCGTCCTCCCGAATGCGAGTCCAGTGTGCTAACCACTGCCTTAGCCACCTCGCTCAGTAAGGCATCAGATAATAACTTCCGTGATACTGAAAGGAAACACAGAGTGCAAAAATTATAAGGAAGACAGTTTTGAACATATAAAACAAAATGGTTTAAGATTGAGATTCAGACTTCCTCTACTTCAGCCTGTATGTCGAAGAAGCAATGAAAGAAACAAAAGAAAGGTTTGGTAGTGGACTGAAATTCCCGATGAAAGTATACAAATGATAACATTTACCGACGACATTGCAATCCTACATTGTAATCCTCTTTCAAAGTGAGGAAGAATTACAGGACCCACCGAGAAAAAGAAATGTAGACTAAATGAAATGTTTTCACGTTTATCGGGTGTTTAGAGTAATAGCAATCAAAGAAATATTTTCGGTTACAGTTCCGGCTGGATGAAACTGCTCTTGTTTGCTGTAGAGTCACAAAGTTGTCGACACTAGTGGTCTTACTCCTGCCCCTTGCGCTCCAGGAGGTAGAGTCTAATTTCCGTACACCTTATTTTAATGGAGTAGTATTCGGTATTTTAAATACATCCTTTCATAATTATTTGCTTCTTGTTGTTTTTATTTTTAATTTTAAATGTGAGGTGAGAGAACGACGGCATCGACTGTGGTTCTACCCCACACAACGTGCCAGTACACTAACCGCTGTTGCACCTACCGTGCAGGCGAATGACGTTAAAGAAGACAAGCTCCAACAGCTGCACCGTTCCTTTTTCTCAACAGTTAATTATTGACACCATTTTTTCTGGACTGACTGGAGAAAGTTATCACGAAATAAATAAGACTTGTTAATTTGTTCCATTGAGCAATGTGTAACGTCGACTTTACCAAAATATACACTACTGGCCATTAAACTTGCTACACCAAGAAGAAATGCAGATGATAAACGGGTATTCATTGGACAGATATATTATACTAGAACTGACATGTGATTACATTTTCACGCAATTTGGGTGCATAGATCCTGAGAAATCAGTACCCAGAACAACCACCTCTGGCCGTAATAACGGCCTTGATACGCCTGGGCATTGAGTCGAACAGAGCTTGGATGGCGTGTACAGGTACAGCTGCCCATGCAGCTTTAACACGATACCCCAGTTCATCAGGAGTAGTGACTGGCGTATTGTGACGAGCCAGTTGCTCGGCCATCATTGACCACACGTTTTCAATTGATGAAAGATATGGAGAATGTGCTGGCCAGGGCAGCAGTCGAACATTTTCTGTATCCAGGAAGTCCCGTACAGGACCTGAAAATTGCGGTCGTTCATTATCCTGCTGAAGTGTACGGTTTCGCAGGGATCGAATGAAGGGTAGAGTCACGGGTCGTAACAGATCTGAAATGTAACGTCGACTGTTCAAAGTGCCGTCAATGCGAACAAGAGGTGATCGAGACGTGTAACCAATGGCACCCCATACCATCAAGCCGGGTGATACGCCAGTATGGCGATGACGAATACACGCTTCCAATGTGCGTTCACCACGATGTCGCTAAACACGGATGCGACCATCATGATGCTGTAAACAGAACCTGGATTCATCCGAAAAAACGACGTTTTGCCATTCGTGCACCTAGGTTCGTCGTTGAGTATACCATCGCAGGCGCTCCTGTCCGTGGTGAAGCGTCAAGGGTAACCGCAGCCATGGTCTGCGAGCTGATAGTCCATGCTACTGCAAACGTCGTCGAACTGTTCGTGCAGATGGTTTTTGTCTTGCAAACGTCCCCATGTGTTGACTCAGGGATCGAGACGTGGTTGCACGATCCGTTACAGTCATGCGGATAAGATGTCTGTTATCTCGACTGCTAGTGATACGAGGCCGTTGGGATCCACCACGGCGTTCCGTATTACCCTCCTGAACCCACCGATTCCATATTATGCTAACAGTCGTTGGATCTCGACCAACGCGAGCAGCAATGTCGCGATACGATTAACCGCAATCGCGATAGGCTACAATCCGACCTTTATCAAAGTCGGAAACGTGATGGTACGCATTTCTCCTCCTTACACGAGGCATCATAATAACGTTTCACCAGGCAACGCCAGTCAACTGCTGTTTGTGTATGAGAATTCGGTTGGAAGCTTTTCTTATGTCAGCACGTTGTAGGTGATCTTCGTGGTGTAGCAATTTTAACGGCCAGTAGTGTATTATACATTAGCAAAAGAAAAAACATGACTGTTTTAGTAGTAGCGACGAGGAAGAGATCAACTAATTACTTTTCTCAGTTACATATGGTTTCGCAGCACGTATGGAACGTGCTATTGAAAAAAAAATCTCAACATACATAATCACTATAATGTCAAATAAGGAAGTGATATATTTCTGTGCTACGCTCAACAATGTTTTCACTTTTCCTGAGCGAAGTCCAGTAAAAACAAGCGTTTAAGATGAAAATACAAAAGGCGTCACGAACACAAAGCGCAGCTGGAAACATCTGGGCAGGCCCACACAGACAGACAGACAGGTGCTGGCCCTCTGCAGGAGAGACACTGAGGCGTGCAGACAAGTTGGCAACGGAGTGCGGACGAGCTTTCACCCTGGAGACTTCAGAATTTCTGCGAGTAAGCAGAAAGCGTGGCAATAAACAACATACGCAGTCCAGTTCACAGAGACAGACGTCGTAATAGAAATGTAACCTGTTAACAGACTGAATCCAAGAAAATCTTACAGATTTGAAATTCTGGACTAGAGAGCGAACAAATAAATGCTTAACATTTCACTTTAAGTCAATTCAGGTAGCTCCAGAAAGGGTATTCAGTAGCAGATCTGCACTACCAGTACGCGTCCAGAAAACGATCACTTCCCGAGGTTACTTCCGGCGTTATGCTACACCTCAGGTAGTTGGGCTTGTGATCTCCGGACCACTCCTCGCCCCTAAGATATCCCACATTACGGGTACTTCTGTATGGCACATTCAACCTCAGTAAGTACCTATTACTGCGCCCATGCGTCTTTAACAACTGCGTGACATAAAATTGGGTGAAGGGGGGGGGATGAAATGGAGCTCACTCTCCCCTTCCGTCTCCCTCTTTCTCTCCGAGCCAATGGAAACACATCAAAATGGAGGGAAACCCTTTCCCCTACCCATTTTTCTCTCTAGTTCAGCTGCATGAGCCTCATCTTTGGAGGTCTGTTCACCATAGAGAGAGGATCAGGTTTGTTATAAATAATGACAATAATTTATTAATTTCTGAGTTATTAACAATAATTTTAAGCTCCCCTTTTCTTTATACAGACTAGTTGCGGGAACTGGGACATTTTGTATTCTATAGTTCAGGATCAAGTTCTTTTGTAAGTAATAATATTGACATGACAAATTATCTTATAGTTTATTAAAAATAGTTATCTTCTTGTAATATATATTTTACAATATTTTCTTGTTTATTTATTAACAATGGCTTTTAAATTTTTATAAATTATTGTTGATTTACAGTCTTTTCAAAGCTATTTTACAACACATTATTTGTTGTACCTTAAAGGTGACATGTATCCATATGTATGTTGCAGTCAAAACCTTTTTTTATTCAGAACACGTTTCTCTAGTTAAAACTTTGTTATAACTAGACTTTCGCATCTATAACTTGAATTAACTCTTATGCATGTTTGAATATTAGATGAAACTAGCTGTAACTTTGAACATTAGGTAAAATTATTTTTAGCTATAGAAACTTGTTTGGGGGAAAATTTAATTAAAAACAATTGTTGATTGGGGTTAAAAAATTTTTTACTGTTTAATAGGCTATAATCATACACAAAAAGAATATTTGTAAGCAATGTCACAGAGCCATGTCGGCGGTATTAGTTTAAAAAGTGCTGTATGTTAATTATCTAATAGATTTAACGAAAGTAGTTTGAGCCTTAATAAAAGACAAAAATAACATAAAAATAAAAAAGAGAACAAGTAAGTCTACATTGCTTGTTGTTACAAGACAAACCATAGTGACATTTTGAGTTGCAAAGGTTGCCTTTTCCCTTACAAAACCATCATTTTAACACACACGCATTCTTACACACATAGAAAACAACTCCTTAAACTGTTTCTAAGGCTGCTGTCTTGGGAGCAGCTCTTAAAGGCAAATTTATCTCTTGACCTTCTTCCAATAGCACGATTTTTTTTTTATTTATTTATTTTTTTTTTTTTTTGACACATCGAATTCAGGACTGAAGAAGCACAGCCTAATTATATATCAATTAAGTATTTATTAGGAGCTGTTAAGAACTATGGGTGTACAATGAAAATATTAAACTTTCAAACATGAATGATTTATTTCCATTGTTAGGAACAGTAAACAGTGGCACATTTTCTCTGCTCTGAACCAAGGAGACATTGAATGTATTTGTGACGGCATTCATTCCTAATTATTGAAAGCAGTTCAGCAGTATGTACCCGCAATAAAATTTATCGAGTATCCTATATTTCGTTCCAGTCTTGTTCAAACCCTGTTCACCAAATATGCACCAATAATATATCTGTTGATATCAGGAATTGGTATAATTATACTATCACTGATTTCTGCGGCAGCATATATTGAATCCGAAGCCAGTTTGATTGTCCTCGCCTGTTTTCTCGAGTTTTCTTCAACTTTTTGTGTATTTGGTGCAGTGGTGGATTTAAAAATTTTGCGCCCCTAGGCACACCATATTATATGCGCCCCCTCCCCCAAAAAAACATGTTTTAAATAATAACTACTACCCTATCACTTGGCAATTGTTTTTTGTGGGACCTCTGTGAGCTGCTTCCGTACTCTGCTATTCCTTGCTCTGAAGGACGCGTCAGCGATCTAGTCACGGAAAATCAAAATTTAATATGGTTCCTGTACTGCACTTGGTGTATGGCAGCTGATGAAACAAACTTAAAACTGCACTGTGTTAACACATTCTTCTGTCGAACGTCAACAGAAAATAACACAAGGAAAATAACTTTTCCTTTATGGCCTTATTCAGCAGAGCGTCTAGGAGACAATGGATTTTTGTTATACATTCACTTTTAATATGTTCTCCTACACAAAACGGTTGAAAATGAAAATAAAAAAGTTGCGTTAGGATCAAAATAATTGAAACAAACGTGTTATACATTAGAAATTAATACATACTTTTATAGAGATGTGTTCAAAATTAAAATTAAACTGTCCTTTTACGATCTAATAACTTGAAAGTGTAGCACATAAAAAAACACGATCGGTATTAATACGTCAATGTATAGGAAAGCATAAGAAATGAAAATGAAATAGAGATTTCCGTGCACGAACTAATAACTAAACACAGACGAACAAACACAGAACTGGATTTGGTATTACATAATTTTACAGACAAGTGTGGAAAAAACAAATTTGTTTTATAACCTAATAGTTAACGTGTGAAGCATTAGAGTCTGTGTAGCTAGATGCTGCATAATAAGTGTACACAATACCATCAGTCCACGGAAGGGCTGAACAGTTTTGTGCTGCAGCTACTGCTCTCACCATAGCTCTTTCAAACGGTATTAGCAAAGCTTTTACGTATTTGTCGACAGAACTGAACTACGGTATTTATTAACACTTTTTCATCTGAGTGTACTCTCCGCGATAACTACATATTTCAGCAGACGCCAAGAATACGCATCAGTTATAATATACTACAGTATCAGCATGACTTCACTATACAGCGCCGAGCGGCCTGGGTCATTCGGGTATTGTTATGTACTGTCGATCGCCTTCGGTCACGCCTGCACGTAAACGAGGTTTAGTTCCGCGTTCTGCCATCGGCAATTGTAAAATAAACAGGTAATACTTAGTTTGTAAATCCAATGAATGTGCTCTATGTTATAATAAAAATTACATTATAATCTTAAATTTTTAGAACAAATATGAATAAACAAACAAAATAACCAGTCAGAAAAGTTTGCGTCTGGCTTTGACGGCAGAAAACTCGTTGATCACATCTTCATAGTTCAGACGGTTATCAGTTAGGAGTTGGGTCGGCTTCGATGTGAAGAATGGACAAGGCGTTCAATGTCTTCTCAGACAATGTAGAACTTAGGTACGATTTCAGTCTTTTAAGAGTCGAAAACGAGCGTTGTGCTGAACAAATTGTAAGTGCCATGAATACAAATATTCCAAGAGCAATGTCAACATTCGGAAACACTGACTGTAACCTCTCTTTTCGTAAAAATTTGCTCATTTCGACTGGTATATCAGTAATCTCAGAATATTTCAAAAGATCCGCGAAATATACACATTCAGTAGGGGAGGAATACTCTGAATCTGTGTCATATGATGCTTTGAGTTTTGCTGCACGTTCAGCAAAATCGTCAGGTGAACTGTTCTTCAGGTTACCGAAGACTGTGAAGGAGCCCAACAGTGTTCTATACCCTTCCTTCCTTCCTCCTCACTAATTCGGCATAAAAGTTGTCGAGTACTGGGAGAAATGTTTCCCTTCCAGTCAGAAAAACTTCTTCAGAGTCCGCTTCATCGTCATCATGATGATTGCGTTTTCATGATCTTTTACAGGTGCACTGTCTGTATCAGTCACAATCGCCATGGATTTATTTTCGCAGCAGTCGAACATGCAACGAATAGATGCAATAAATCCTATAAGTGATTCATACAGTTCATGCACTATTTGATTATCAGTATTTACACTTTGCAATTTCAGATTTACACTATTAAGTCTCTTCATTGCGTCCTTCCAAACTGTCATCAATAATACTGTTTCTAGTCTGCTGAGTTGATTCAGTAACGCTGAAGCCTCATTTCACACAAGTGGTTTTTCAAACGTATTATTGGCAATATGTGTGAGGGCATTGATAACGCCCTCCCAGTTTCATATAGACTTAGACACGCTTTTCTTTTGCTGATCAAAGTGTTTTGATAAAATTTTTACCGTTTTGCTTCCTGGTATCATGAAAGAAAGAATTTTATCCTGTGTAGGAGCAGAGAGAAAATTATAAAAGTTTTGCACTACATTGAAAAACGAATATGCTTCCCGACAATAGCTTGCAGCACTAGTGCCGACTAAATTCAAAGAATGTGCTGCCCAAGGCACATAATGTGCTTTCGGATTTCGGTCTTTAGGGCGTGCCTGTAGACCAGTGTAGGTTCCTGACATACTGCTTGCATTGCCATATGACTGGCCTCTACAGTCAGTAATATCAATGGAATTTGTAGACAGGACTTTTAGTACGGCCCCAGCTGAGTTTTCAGACTTCTGTCCCACGTTTGGTAAAAACAGAAGGAAATGTTCAACAGGTTCACCATTCTCGTTCACATATCTTAATATGAAAAATAATTGATTCGTCTGTGAAAGGATTAAGAACGTGCAGCCGGCAGGCTAATGACACCAGAAGATTCAAAGCAAACGAGGTGGCTACAGTTCTTGATATACTGAAGCAAGAGTTTTAGGGCAGCCATGGAAGAATTGATCGCTTTATGGAACCGTCTTATCACTACGACGCCGTACAACAGCATGTCAAAAGCATCCAAAGCGTGAGAATTCCAGCGGTGTGTCATCACACTTTGGAAAGAGAAGAATTTCTCGATGGGACAAATAGGCAATGCTGATAAGGGGCAAAATTTGGCTTCATATGTCACATAATTACACAATTGATGAGAAGGGGATGAAAGAAGTTACCATCAAAACAACAGGGTATGATAAACAATGCATAACTGTAATGCTGGCAATCACAGCAGATGGGCGAAATCTCGCTTTCTTCAAGCGGAACGCTGGTCCCTGGACAGCTGAAAAAGAAAACCTGTTCCTTGATGATGCCATTGTTCGAAATCGAGAAAGGAGTAGGTGACAAACTTCCTCCGAAACGTATGGGAACTTCATCCTAATGGGCTTTCCAAACTACAATCAATGCTTTGTTTTGATGCACGGCGCTGTCATCTCACAGCGTGAAAAAGAAGATCCACAGCCTAATCACTGACCTTCCTAGAGGAATGACTTCTGTGTTACAACGCCTGTTCGCTAGTATAACCAAACCTTTCATTGGTATGTTTGTTTGCAAGTCGTATAGGTAACCAAGTTAGATGTTCTTTTTTTAATAATGACTGCGTGACTTAACAATGGATCATTTAAAAATTGTTCCTGTTTTGCTAGTTCATATATACATCCATTCTTGCATAAAATAGATTTAGCCTACCAGTGATGCGACATCAATTTTTTTTCACGATTTCAGTTTTTAAAACTGGGGTGCGCATTACATTGGATGACGCATTAGATTCGTGTGCGCTAATGACGTTCACCGCCAATGAGTCTATCACAACTTTACGATATATTTTTAATGGTAGGAAATATCTGAAGTGCTAAATGGTGGAACGATTTTCTCCGACTTCTTTCCAAAACTTAATCTATCTTATAAATTCGGCTAAAGGCCATACGCCACCTACCGAAGTCCGAGAAACGTTTGCGGTGAAGTGTCGCACACATTTCTTGTCGCGTACGTAAAACACCATTTACTTTGAAAGCTGCAGAGGTGACGCACGTCTAATTATAACTATTAGGAATCCAGGGTGTCTCTATAAGAAATAAAGTTGAGTAGCTTGTAACATATGAGACCACTTTGCATCCTGCACTAGGATTTCATATCTGCTTGGAAGTCATGAGATTGTTCTCTAGTTAGCATTTGAATAGGTACAGGACAACACTGATTATTATTCAGTAGTGGGAGAGACACTTGTATTGTGCGCAGCGATCATGCGTTGATTTTGATCTACAAAAAGAATGTCTTCACTAGGACACCAAGGTTAATTCTTGGCAGCTAGCAGATATGCGCTCCTTCGTCGCTTATAATTCATGTATAATTTGTGATAATTTAACACCAGTCCTTGCAGCAATGCTTCTGTCACTTCCGGAAAAGTTAGAGACATCCAACTCATTGTGAACATGAATTGTGCATCTTATTCTATGGAGCTGTCGTCAGGAAGACAGTTCTCACTGTCAAGTCTGCAAGCATCGTTGTAGTCTGCCACCATATTCCTAACATCCGACTATCAAGTACAATATCAACATGTGGCGTTCGCTGTGTTATTCAGTGGTTTGGTATTTAACTAATTTGTAAATGAAAATTATAATCTTGTTTTATTACATTCAGTAATTACTAAATAATTTTTCACCCGGCTAAAGATTTGGCCAAGTTGCTAAAGAATTCCAAGTTAACGTCGTGTTAAAGCGTTGTCTGTAAGTTGTGTAAGTGTCACTAAATCACAGTTCATACAACAGATTCTATACAACTATTGATTATGATGGAAGCAGTTATCTTCAGCAAAGTGATCATTAAAACCACCGAATATCAGCCGCGCACAACACTGACGTATGTTACCTGAAACAATATTCTTCGCAACGCGTGCTTATTTAATTTCCGCTCCATACATCAGATAGAAAAGTTTGTTATAAGGATCGTGCTATGAGCATTGTTTTTAAAGAACCAATCTGATTCCAACTATTTTCATTAAAATGAGTTCGGGACCAACGTTGCACATTTGTATTACCTTCAGCCTTTACGTCTGCAGAGTTGCGTTATTTGAATTTCCCGCTGAGATAATTGTTAAGATGGCGGCAGACAATTGATAGAGACTTTTTATTGTTAGAGCAAATAGGATAAGTAATTGAAATGGTTATTAAACTTTACTTTCGTATTGTGCACTATTTAGACTTCATCTACCAAACATTTGATTTTTTTCTAAGGAAAACACAGACAAAAAAACGCGATACAAATCGCTATCAACAATGGCTGCAGTACTTGCAGCGGAAAGAAATAATTAACACAGATAATGCTTATTGAGTGAGGAATTAAAGTTACAAATAATTATTCACTCATATTTACAATAATAATGAACTCTATTCTCAAGTAATAATTAACAAATAATTACAATTTCTTAACAGACCTCCGTTTGATGTGCGTCCACAACTTACAAAAGCCAACCAACAAAAGGTAAAAACAAAGGAAGACAAACGCAGATCATTAAAGGAATTTACAACTATCATTGTCTTTTTATGATACACATCGATATGTCCAATTACATCATAAAATATTATATAAATAATTAATATTCATCATCGTTTTCACTGTTTTTTTATATGTCGAATAGATAATGTTTATAACTGTTAGAGGCATTATTTCCTCTCGTCGCACTGTAGCTAAAATTTATCTCGTGGATGTTACAAACACTTGTTTTTTATATCCTAGTTTGTGCTTACGATGCATGTTTTGATTTTAGTCTCAGAAGAGTCTTTTAAACACAACAGGACACCAGTGACAAAATTAGTCGAGATGTCGGATCACTTCTTGACATAAATTAATTTGGGTAGTAGCAACTTTGTTTTATTTTCGTTTGTCAAAAATTCTGGCATTTTACACACATCAGTGTGTCGTCATGAAGTATTAATTTATTAGTTACTTTTATGTTCCATGAACTATGTTCGCGATATTCGAGCATGGTGCGGTTTACAAAAATAAAACGTTTTATCAGTGATAACGCTTTACATGAATCTACACAATATTTAAATTTTGCTTAAACTTATTACTTGAAATACACACGGGTACTCGTTATCTTTTCCCCACCCGTCTTCTAGTTGACTGTAACGGTGCAGGCAACAAAACTGTCGGAGTGGTAGTCTCTGTCTATTTATTGTTTCATAGCTGTCGACCTGATTATAGAGTCCAGATTCAGGTCCAGTTACATGTTTTTTATCACCCACGGAAGTATTAATTTTAAATATACAAGGTGTGTCAGAAAGATGCTTTAAAAATTCGGGGACGGCTTCCTTACACCAAGAAAAGAAAAACATGTGGTAAACATGGGCTCTAACATGCATACCTTAAGAGCTGTGAGCCCTTGTTTAGTAGAAGAGATATGTTTCATTATAGCGAAATTGAACAAGTACTCGTAAATCGTAAAGTGTGCATCTTGAAGCCCATGTCTGCTCAACATTTTTTCTTGCTTTTGCGTATACTAAATCCTCCAAAAATATGAAAACAAAGAGCTTACAGTACAATAGCTGTAGTTCACAGTACCGATGACGAACAAGTGGCCATAGATCTGCGTGCATGTTACAGTCCATGTGTCCTGGACTTCTTTTTTTGTTTTTGTTTTGCTGTAAGCAACTAGTACCTTAATTTTGACAACATAATTCTGAAACACCCTTTGTGTGACGAAAAATATTAATTTCAAAATGATGCTGAGTGATGCGGGAAAGGCTGCGAGGGGGGAAAATGTATTTATTAATGTTTTTGATAAAAATCTCTTTCATGCAAAGAACATCAGAGATGCGACCCAGATGCGAGTTCGGGCAATGAAATGTCCTGATTATTAATGGGAAGGGAATGGAGGTCATCAAGATTTAAATGAGTTTGAACGTGATGTTATAGTCGGCGTACAAATGATGGGAGACAGCATCTCCGAGTTAACGATGATTTTCCCCTACGACCATTTCACGAGGGTGCTGTGAACATTCTCTGCCTCGTGATGACTGGGTGTTGTGTGATGTCCTTAGGTTAGTTAGGTTTAAGTAGTTCTAAGTTCTAGGGGACTGATGACCATAGATGTTAAGTCCAATAGTGCTCGGAGCCATTTGAACCATCTGAATTGTGAACATCCGGAATGTGGCAAGACATCAAATCTCCGACATCGCTGCGGCCGGAAAAAGATTCTGCAAGAACGGGACCAACGACAACTGAAGAGAAGCGTTCAACCTGACAGATGTGCAACCCTTTCGCAAATTGCTGCTGATCTCATTCCTGGACCATCAACAAGTGTCAGCGTGAAAACTATTCAACGAAACATCATCGATATGGGTTTTCGGAGCCGAAGCCCATTCTTGCATCCTTGAAGTACTGCACGACACAAAGCTTTATGCCTCGCCTGGGCCCGTCAGCACCGACATTGCAATGTTGATGACTGGATACGTGTTGCCTGGTCGGACGAGTCTTATTGCAAATCGTATCGGTCTGATGGGTGTGTACGGGTATGGAAGACCCTCATGAGTCCGTGGACCCTCCATGTCAGCAGGAACTGTTCAAGATGGTGAAGACTCTGTAATAGTGTGGGGCGTGTGCAGTTCGAGTGATATGGGACCCCTGATAGGTCTAGATACGACTCTGACAGGTGACGCATACGTAAGCATCCTGTCTGTTCACCTGCATCCATTCATGTCCATTGTGTATTACCATGGACTTGGGGAAATCCAGCAGGACAAGGCGACATCCCGCACGTACACAATTGCTATACCAGTTTGTCTGGCTCTTCAGTGTATGTTATAGAGAAAAAATGTTAATGTTAGAGCACAAAAAAGGTGAATATTTTCCTCTTTCAAAAACTTTGAAGGAAAAGTGGGAAATATGTTCTCTTATCCTCATTCCTCCTTCCTCACCAAAAATATTGGCATATTCACTCTCTTTCAACACATAACATATAAATCCTTTAACCCAGTCTCTCTTTGTAGTTAAACCTTCATTCTCAGCATCTCCTTCTCAAGGCCACTGTCTATATACTGTGTGTCTCTCCCACCGTCTCCTTTTTCTTTCATTGATTTATAGTATGAGGCACTGCCATTGTCTCTTCTCTCACTTACACTGTCTCATTTTGCCTTTCTCTCCCATTGCCACTGTCTACACTATACCAGAAATCCAGGTGTCTCACTCTGTCAGCACAAAAAAGCGCGAATATTTTCACATACGAAACTTTTTGGTGAGGAAGCCGGAATGGGGATTAAGGCAGCTGGTTCCCCTCTTTTCTGTCAGTCTTTTAAAGAGCAAGATGTTAGCCTCTGATAGGAATCTTTTTCTTATGGTCCCCTTCTTCTCCCTCCTAAATCAGTGTGTCTTGCTTATATAAGCCGGTTTTATAAATTTCAGTAAAGTTTTGCCAGTTCATTTACATACTTTTCATATCCGTGGACACATATAAACAACAAATAAGTACGCTTAATACACCGAAGCGACAAAGAAAATCGTATAGGCATGCATATTCAAATACTGACGTATGCAAACAGGCAGGTGAGTTTGACCGTGGTGTTAAAGTCGGCGCACGAGCGATGGGACACAGCAACTCCGAGGTAGCGATGAAGTGGGGATTTTCCCGTACGACCATTTCAGGAGTGTACCGTGAATATCAGGTAAGACATAAAATCTCCGACATTGCTGAGGCCTGAAAAACATCCTGCAAGAACGGGACCAACGACGAATGAAGATAATCGTTCGACGTCACGTAAGTGCAACCCTTGCGCAAATTCCTGCAGATTTCAATGCTGGGCCATCAACAAGTATCGGCTTTTGGGGCCGAAGACCCATTCGTGTATCCTTGATGATTGCTCGACACAAGCTTTACGCCTTGCTTGGGCCCGTCAACACCGACATGGACTGTTGATGACGGGAAACATGTTGCCTGGTTGGACGAGTCTCGTTTCAAGATGTATCGAGCGGATGGACGTGTACGGCTATCCATGGGCCCTGCATCTCAGCAGTGGACTGTTCAAGTTGATGCAGGTTCTGTAATGGTGTGGGGCGTGTGGTGTTGGAGTGAAATGGGGGAACTGATGCGTCTAGATACGACTCTGACAGGTGACACGTACGTAAGCATCCTAACGGATCATCTGCATCCATTCGTGTCCTTTGTGCATTCCGACGGACGTGGGCAATTACAGCAGGACAATGAGACACCACACACGTCCAGCATTGCTACAGAGTGCCTCCAGAGCGCTCTTCTGAGTTTAAATACTTTCGCTGGCCGCCAAACTCCCCATACATTAACATTATTGAGCATATCTGGGATGCCTTCCAACGTGCTGTTCAGAAGAAATCTCCACCGCCTCTTAGTCTTACGGATTTATGGACAGCCCTGCAGGATTCATGGTGTCAATTCCCTGCAGTACTACTTCAGACGAGTCCATGCCGCCTCGAGTTGCGGAACTTCTGCTTGCTCGAAGGGGCCCTACGCGATGTTAGGCACGTGTACCAGTTTCTTTGGCTCTTCAGTGTATAAGGTTAACGCAGAATCATTTGCTTCACGTTTGTTGTGGACATTTTGCTCACAGATAATAAATCGTCGAAAACGCCCAGCTTTTGATTTGTATCTTTAAAGAGTAAAAATGTTATTAGAAGTATTTTAATGAAACAGCTGTCTTTCCAGGATTACATAATTTTTGGCAATCATTTTAAGTTATTTTCAGACATGTAACGATCCTTTTTACCCTACTTTTTCTCACCGTAGTATAACTTTGGGCATATTTCAATACCTGGTAAATGTACGACGACAAAACATTAGCCTGTGACGAAACTTTCATGCAACGATCTGCTCATCTAAATTCCTTATTGCGTTCGAGGGCATATCTATAAACTTTTTCACAGACATCAACCGTAATTAAAAATGAGCTTCAAATTCGTTACCCCCCGAACCCTTGCCATGTGTTCACTACGTCAAGTGAAACAGCATTTACGCCTCAGATCGGATATTACGTGCTTGTTTTACGTGCACCAGTACGCTAACGTTGAAACTCTGAATCTCGGTAACGAATAACAATATCAAAAAAGTTTCGAGGTCCCCTAGATTTTCATCTTAGGAACATATGGTACAATTTTCGACTATTTGCCATGAACAGAAATTACAGGAGTGGCCATCCCCGGAACTGTTACCTTTGGTATCCAAAAATCTTCGTTTTTGAGGTGAATCCTGATAACGGATAAAGATTTTCGAAAACGAGACAACTTTCCTAGATAAATGTCAAAAAAACATATAGCTAAAACTTAAGCCATTTTCTAGATTAGCTATTTAGATAATTGTGGCACAGACAGCAAAGAGCGGCTAAAAAACGTTTCTTTCGGTTTTCTCAGGAACCGCCTAGGAACGAATGTTGCTTTTACACACTCCCTAAAGCCCAACTAATACTACACCTAAGGCAAAATAACCAACCGGTTTGCTCAATTTATCTCTCTTAGAAAAAGTGTGCAATGTTTCAGTTTTGACCCTGTGCTATAGAATAGCTACAGTATGTCCGTTCTTCCGATAGCTATACAAATGGTCGCTACACCAAGAGCTACGCAAAACACTTAACCCCGTATGCCACTGATCAACAGGCCCCGAGATATGATGCCCTGAAGCATGACATTTTCGCATATTTTAAAACATATTGGGACCAAATTGTTCTCATTAGTTCATCGTTCTTTTCTTTTCGAACTAAATGAGGTGAAGGTGAGATTATTCTATTTCCTATTCATTTGAGACTGCGCAATTTCTTTGTACGAATGAAAATGAAATGTCGTGTGCCGAGGGCCCCCCGTCGGGTAGAGCTGTCGCCTGGTTCATGTCGTTTTTGGTGACGTCACTTCGGTGACCTTTGCGTCGATAGGGATGAAATGATGATGATGATGATGTCACAAACACCCAGTCCCTGAGCGGAAAAAAACTCAGACCCAGCCGGGAATCGAACGATGGCCCTTGCATGGCATTCCGTCGCACTGATCCCCTCTTTTCTTCCTTATCTCATTTTGTTCAGTATTGTTCGTTGCATTTGCTAGTGGCGGACGTCCCATGACACCCGTTCATCTTTGATTTCTTCACTCAGTTTTTTTTCTTTTTTTTTTTTTTTTACAGAGGGCTACTAACCGACCAAACACGCTGATCTACTGTGCCAGCTGCCACTCAACTATCGGGATTAATAATTGCTGCGTAGAACTGTGACAGCTGTTAATTCTTAGCTTTTATCAGTTAGTATTCTTTGAAGTTGAGCCTCGCCTTAAGAGGCGGAATATTTGTTACCAGACTCACCCAATGTGTATTCTAGGGTCGCAGCCGTGATTTCTGTGCTGATAAATTAATATTTCCAAGGAAGTTTTATTTTGGATCCCTAACAGAGGGAGTCCAACTACGATGCGTGAAAAAAATTCAAGCGCATCGAAGGGAAGGAGGAAATTAAATGAAACCTCACGGGCTGAGAGGTTAAGTGAGGTTATTACTGCGATGGCGAACTCGAATTAAATTTACAAACAACTTGGCATTATTAGGCTTTTTATAAGTGTGAAGTCGCACACCTTCTGAGCCGGGTGCATGCACTTATTCGCTTGGAAATTGTGTCATAAGGCCATTGTATTCTTTCCAGAGTAAAGATGGCCCACAACTGTTGTGGTTGGCCGGCCGGAGTGGCCGAGCGGTTCTAGGCGCTTCAGTCTGGAACCGCGCCACCGCTACGGTCGCAGGTTCGAATCCTGCCTCGGGCATGGATGTGTGTGATGTTCTTAGGTTAGTTAGGTTTAAGTAGTTCTTAGTTCTGGGGGACAGATGACCACAGCAGTTAAGTCCCATAGTGCTCAGAGCCATTTTTTTGTTGTGGTTGGCCCCTGACATCGTGGAAAATAACACATGGACGGGTTGTTCTGTCAGTGTGTTTTATTTAACAGCCAAGAACCTTGCCTAAAGAAAATTGAATTTTATAGGCGATATGTAGATGACACATTGCTGTTAGTGAAAGTGGATACTAAAGACATCACAGACAATCTATACAGTGGAACATGAGCAAAATAAAAGCATCAACTTTGTGGACCTAAATATTACAAGACACAACAACACATGCACATTCAAAATTAATAGGAAAAACACAGTGACTGACACCACAATCCCTGCAACCTCAGGGGACTGATGACCATAGATGTTAAGTCCCATAGTGCTCAGAACCATTTGAACCATTTGAACCTGCAACCTCATGTCACCCAGATACCCATAAACAGGCAGCATACAGGTCAATGTTACATAGGGCGACTAAAATACCATTGAACCAAGAAAACATGCAATAAGAAATACAGTGAAAAAGATTGCAGTTTCCAATGGGTAGAATGCTTCCATGGTTGACACAATCGTAGAAAAAGTGAAGAAAGAGCCAGGTACAAACTGCATCACAGAATAAAAAGAGAAAGACAAATGTATATCTAGTATTCCATGCATTGGCAATGTATCACAGAAGATTGCAAATATTTTCAAAAAACACAAAGTAAAAATAGGGTTTTCTACATCTAATAAACTACAACAAAAACTAATACACAATATAAAGTGTAAGTATGATCCATACTCAGACTCTGGAATATACAAGGTCACATGCCAGGAATGCTCCATGTTCTACCTAGGACAAACAGGCCAAAATTTCAAGACCAGGTACACAGAGCACATAAAAGCCTACACACACAACAGTCACACTACACCAGCCATAGCAACACATGTACATAATACAGGACCCCCATCTGGAAAAAGAGAGAAAAATGTCAAAGCACTCCACCGAATAAATAAAGGACACAAAATGGATTTGCTAGAGGAACTGGAGATATATTCACATTACAGAAAATATGAAGATAAAATATTAAACGAAAAACTTGAAAGTGAATCAGTGAATTTCTTCAGATGTTTCAATAGTACACTTCAATAAAAATAGTAACACCTAGAAATAAGCACAATTGTAAAATAGACATAAGTAAATTATGATCCAAATTTCTAAGGTAAATAACCTCTGTACAAAAGCATATCATACTCAGAGGAAGACCTACAGTGTGATCTCTGTTGACTACTTGTAAGAGCATCTGTGTCACTGTTTTGTTTATGTAAAATGTTTTCGATGTTTAAAAGTATACAACAAGTTGGGTGTGATGTTTAGTGTGTGTGACACTCTGCACAAATGGACCATAAGGAAACTGTAAGTATAAATTCTTCTAAATTTCGCCACTAACTTCACAAAAAGATCGACGACCAACTAAAAATCGCGTGTTTCTTATATACTGCAGTAAAGTCAACAAAAGCGGAATCTCACACATCGACAACATCACATACTAATGACATAACAAACACAAAAAAACGCACTTGAAAATGGGAAACATCTTCCGAAACGCGTCGTGCGAAAAATAAAGAAAGAAAATCGTGACTGGTAACAGATGAGTTATTTATAAACAAACCTAAAGGTAACATTGATGGTCACATGTTTGTTCGACTCACAAGATAACTCACAAAAATAATGCAAAACCTATATTGGCAGACTTTATGATAGACGCAAACTATTCCATGAAAGTGCACTTACAAACAGCAAAAACTAGCATAGGATGATTAATTGATTTGGGGGACGGTAACAACCAGCGAGGTCATCGATCCCATCGGATGAGGGAAGTATGGGGAAGGAAACCGGTCGTGCCCTTTCAAAGGAACCATCCCAGCATTTGCCTGAAGCGATTTAGTGAAATCACGGGAAACCTAAATCAGGATCGCTAGATGTGGGTTTGAACCAGCGTCCTCTCGAATGCGAGTCCAGTGCGCTAAACAGTGTGCCACCTCGCTCGCTAACTAGAATTAAGTGAAGAATATGATCTCCAGTCCCTTACCAACATCTTCGTAAGATGCTATCCCGTTAGCTGGTCTGAACGAACTGACCATACATACGTGGGCTTCAGCTGTAGGTGTACGACACTGGACACACCTAGCAACAATTCTATTCTCATCTGACATCATCTAAAGATAGTAGATGTCGACGGCCTCTTCGCAGCAGAAGGAAGTGCTTGGCCTACATTTCGATTATGAAGTGGCGCTTCTAGGTCAAGATTGTAGGAACATGAGGAGATACTTTGGAGTAAACAGCACTTCAGTATTGTTTAGGGAATGTCCTGTTTTATTACAGGTTCTAAATCTTACAACTGCACCGCTGTCACACGACTACAAGAGAGACTTCACAATCTGTCATTGTTGTGACTTCTGCCACACGAATTCACCGATTCTTAACAGTGCTGATAATAATGTAATACCTCTTAATGCGATTGCCCTTGATAATGCTTAAACTAAACCCTCACACCCATAGTTTCAATTACCTTCAGCCATCACATATATGACCGCTTACTTTGGCCATCATCGCTCAATTCTAACAATGAAATATTTCTCAACCACGGTTTCCCGCAATATTATACACAACCGTTGACTTCGGCCATCGCCAACCGACTACAATGTTACACGCTCGTGATGCGATTAACATTCTGAATGAAATAACTAAGCCGGCCGAAGTGGCAGTGCGGTTCTAGCCGCTGCAGTCTGGAACCGCGAGACCGCTACGGTCGCAGGTTCGAATCCTGCCTCGGGCATGGGTGTGTGTGATGTCCTTAGGTTAGTTAGGTTTAAGTAGTTCTAAGTTCTAGGGGACTGATGACCTCAGAAGTTAAGTCCCATAGTGCTCAGAGCCATTTGAACCATTTTTTTGCCTTTTGTATGTACTTGTCCCATTAATTTCAACACCATGCCATTTAAATAGTATTCATTTATATCAACGCTTTTTATTTCTCGAAACTTCGTCGTCCGTGTTACAAAAACCGTCTCATTTACTTTAACATCAAACGCGAAAGGTACCTAGACTTCCACGTTTTGGCACTTCCCCGTCTACAAGAAGCCACTCCAGAAAAATGCATTACTTGTTTCGACGGTAGTCATTAGGAGTTTGGTTCCCACCGAGGACTAGTTGATACTCGGATTGTTGAACATTCCATCGTTTATACTGGGGCAGCCCAGACATATTCCCTCCACCTTTCTGTCCAGTCCCCACCCAAGGAATCAATTAGCACTATTCCATGCAACAGAAAACATTAATTAGCTACAAGTCATGTTTCTTTAAACTTGTCAAATAATTGCGATAGCTGGTAGCCTTCAGAGCTATAAACACTGTTTTTGTTACACCCGTATCAGCATTCTTACATTTAAAATGTACGTCTTGTTGAACCTTTTACTGCAATCACTACAATAATGCAGATATTCTATATTTGACCTGAGAGATTTTTCTTTAAGCATTCTTCGTTTAGTACTCAACATGTGACAGTTTTCAAACAGTTTCAATCACACATTCTTGGACTCGTTTTTGCCCCTTAGATTACTACATGCTGTGCGCATTCGTTTGAATAATGTTCTAGCATGGAGATAGGCTAATTGCAGGTCCTCAACTGGTGTCCTTGTAACCAACACCCGGCTATCACTGGCACCGAGGCAGGTCAGATCCAGCTTTCCTCGGAAATCGCAACAAACCTCCAAACTGCCTTCCAATGAGCTCTCTCTTGACACCACTGAAAACTCGCAAGTGGCCATTCTATTGGTGTTTTATTGTTTACGAATACTTACCTTTATGACCTACCATACCCCTTACGACATCTGCAGCTTTTTTCATCAGTAGTTGAACGTGACATCATCTGTTAATCACATTGTTACATTATCTACCTTCGTGTTACAGTCGTTCACGCACGCTGCTCTTTTCCATACACCTACCACAATAGATTTTCGTCTTAATTAATTACTGGTGCAATTACTCATCGCCTTATACCCTTCTTTACAGGCAACGGCCTTGCCGCAGTGGATACACCGGTTCCCGTGAGATCACCGAAGTTAAGCGCTGTCGGGCGTGGCCGGCAGTTGTACGGGTGACCATTTAGCCGCCATGCGCTGTTGCCATTTTTCGGGGTGCACTCAGCCTCGTGATGCCAATTGAGGAGCTACTCGACCGAATAGTAGCGGCTCCGGTCAAAGAAAACCATCCTAACGACCGGGTGAGCGGTGTGCTGACCCCACGCCCCACCTATCCGCATCCTCAACTGAGGATGACACGGCGGTCGTATGGTCCCGATGGGCCACATGTGGCCTGAAGACGGAGTGTTATACCCTTCTTTCCATCAATACATTTGTTGCATAAGTTACTTACTCTCTACTGAATAACCCTTTACCTTAGATACTTCTTCTATTGGTAGAAATACTCGTCGCTCACTGAATTAACGTCTGCTTAAAATCTCTGTTGTAATGTAGCGTACTGCTTTTCACTTACATTCTTGAGTCTCATGTGCCTCTTAATAATTCAAGCTGTTTGCTCCCGCTGGTTACTTATTCAAATGACTGAGTTACCTTATATTTTCATTCTGAGGTCTTGGACCTCATTTTGCCAAACTTATCACCACGTTCATCAGCTCTTTTTGATAAAGGTGTTCGTTCATTTATCTCTGGACTATGTCGGTATACTCCTCGCAATGTTCACCATAAAGTGTTGGTATTTGATTCATAAAGTTTAAAGAAACTTGTCTATAATTTGCTATCCATATTGTCCATGCTGTGAATTGTTGCCTGCTCCTCTTCTACTTACAATTCCATTGCACTTGTTACTTCTTCTTGAACGGATCTTTTCATGTTATTGTTTGTTCCATTTCACAGTTGTGCGTTTTGTTCGGTATTCACCCTGTTTTCTGGAGTGGTGTTTTACTTTTTGCTTTTTATGGACACTGATAGAGAAAATTTTACATTAACGCCTCGAAATACTTGTATTATATTGGATCACCTGGTGATATATAAAACGACATACAAGAAATTTTTGTGAGTAACTCGGTACGTTGTAGTAATCAACAACACAGTTCGTTAAGTACAAACACACTTAGGTTTTACTGTCAACCATTATAATATCTTTTTTATATCTAAAATTTGTTTTCATCACCTTCAATCTCTTTCCTATGGGCTACATCGAGTTAGTGTTAATAAAGCCAGCTTTAATGAGATATACATTGACGGAAAAAATCGCAACACCAAGGAGTTGTGCGAAGTAAACGAAAAGCAGTAGACGTCTTTCTACATTTGGCGCCAGTCGCATAACAGTGGCGGTCCTAAGGCCACTATCACGATGCAAATCAGGTTTGCCTTAAATACACGCTGTAACGGTCGTGGGCGTTAGTTACCTATTAGACTTGACGTGCTGAGTTGAAGTTTAACGCGATAATGACGCCATTCTCAACACCTCAATAAGTTTGAACAGGGTCGTATAATAGGGCTACGAGAAAGCGGACTTGGCAGGAACGTAGCCGCATTTCATGACTGCTGTCAACGGTAGTCACGATGATGCACGGTCGCAAGAACACCCCGAACGACTGAAATGCACTACCAAAAGGGAAGAGCATCGTGTACGGCGAAAGGCTGGGGCACACCGTACTGCAATTGCTACAGCAATTTGAGCAGCAGTTGGCACCATAGTGACACAACGAACCGGTACAAATCGGTTAGTTCAAGGACAACTCCGAGCCAGACGCCCTGTAGCGTGCGTTCGACTGACAGAAAACCACCGACATTTGCGAGTTTTCAGTGGTGTCAACGGAGAGCTCATCGGAAAGCAGACTGGAGGTGTGTTGTGTTTTCTGAGGAAAATTGGATCTGCCCCGGTGACAGTGATAGTCGGGTATAGGTTAGAAGGAAGCCTGTTGACGACCTGCAATCAGACTATCTTCAAGCTATACACATTGGACCTACATACGAAGGTATGGCCTAGGGTGCGATTTCATATGACAGCAAGAGCACTCTCGTGGTTATCACACGCACCCTGACTATAAAATTGTACGTTAAACTGGTGATTCAATCTCCTGTGCTGTGAACAGGATTGTAAACAATGTTTTCCAACAAGATAACGCTCGACCATATACCGCTGTTATAGCTCAGTTTACTTTATAGAAGATCGAGCACACATGGGACATCATTGGGCAACAATTCCAACGACATCCGCAATCAGCATTAACCGTCCCTGTATCGACCGACCAAGTGCAAGAGGCATGGAACTGTAACCTACAAACTGACAATCGGCACCTGTACATCACAATGCATCCACGTTCGCCTCCTAGCATTCAACATTCTGGTAGTTTCAACTATTATTAATGTACCAGCATTTAACATTTGCACCGGCTTATCTCACATTTACATTAAACTGTGATCCTGCAGCGTTGATGACTTAAACAGTTTACTACACAAATGTTTTCCGAAATCTCATGACTCTACATTAATTACCTTTTGTTGTTGCAATTTTTCCGTCGGTGTATATGGGTATCATTCATGTTCTTCCAATTACTCCATTTCCTGTTCCTCTTCCTTCTCATTGATGTCACCTTCCTTCTTTTCTAATTGCGACCTAAACTTATAAATTACATCATAAAATGAGTCCATACCCTCGCCTTCGTGTATCACCTCGCCATAAATTTAACCTCCTTTCTTTTCCTTGTTGGTACTTTATTTTTTCTCTGTTCTTTCATAATCGATATTTTTCAAGGCATTAGTATTTATCCAATCATCATTCCACAGCTCTAAACCTGAATTGTCAAAACTATCTAATTCTATGGAGTCCCCTTCTTGCAGCACATTTTTTATTGATACGCTACTCCTGACAGATTTTAAGTTCTTGGTTACGTCTTTCTGGTCAGAATAGTCAACCAGTTCGGCCTTTTTACCTGTGTATAATTTTTACCTTATGGTCAAATGCACTAATGACCTCGTTTTTACGATTATAACCAAGCTTCTCGACTTTTAAATACTTTCCTGTCTCATATGAAATCTTACTTTCCTGGGTGAGTCGATGTTATTCTTCTTATTCAAGAAATTTAAGTTCACTCGTCCTTGTAATCACAGGTCGTGATAGGATAGTATCCGAAGAATATGTAGCTTTCATTGAGATGAAACCTCATGTTCATAAATTCCATTACGATGATTAAGGCAATCTCTATATTTCCCATGATAATTTCCTCTGAATTTATTAAATCCACAAATCCCACATCTGGGAATACTGTAATAGCAACTACACGAAACTGTCTGTCATACTGTGATCTCAGTTCCCTCTCTGATCGTGTGTGTATCTACGCTGGCGTCATGTTGAATCACGGGAATGACAATTCTTTCATCTCTGTACGTCGTTCTGCCTTTTACCTTTGCACCTGTTTCTGTGCCAATTTTCCACATTCTGACTGCTATCTGCCATTGGCGTTAAGTGATCGAACTCCTGTGCGAGGGTATTGACTCTTGTTTTTGGATTCCAAACGACTTTTCCTGCACTGATACTGGTACGTTAACCATTATAATTGAAATCATGTCCGATTCTCCAAGTGGTTATTCAGACACAAGTTCTTTTCTAAATATGTCCAAAAGAACTATTTTAACTCTTCCAACCACTACTGTCGATATTAGCACCTTCAAATAGGGCTTTCCTTATGCAATTTTGTGCGCTGCTTGACAAATATTGGCTCATGAGTACCCTTATAAATTGGTAATATGTGGTACCTACGATCCTTATCGTATTCTCCAAAATAATACCTCCCCTTCTAAAAGCCTACTAACTTCCCAACCATTATTCTTATCATTCCACTGTTCCAGAAATATTCCCTCAAACAGTTGTTTGAATACACAGGACATTTGGTTCCTCTGACAGAGAAAACTACACATCCGCATGTTCTGATCCTCAGGCTTTACATAACCTTTTGTTTTATCTCTCTGTTGTTCGTGCTCATACCAAGCTTCAAGCTTTAGCTGTCTTTGAAACTCCACCTGAGTAGCATATTAACCCACTAATAATTCTGTCTCGGGATTACTGTCAATTTTTTCGCGATTTATTTTTGGTTGTGAATGAAGTACACCTGTAGGTATTCCCAAAATACGTGGTCTAGATTACTTCCTCTCTGTTAAACAAATCAACACGAACCTTTTTTAGCTTGCTCCCATGCTGCGTATGATCTATTTCGCAAACCTCATTAGTTTCTTCTTGATTCTTCACTACATATACGACCTTATATGCTAAAAAAGATATCTGAGCCCATCTTCTTTAAACAATAGTTTATTCTTAAATACTACTCCTAATAAAGCATTATTTTTGGCTATCTTTATACTCTTGAAGTAAGGATGAGATTTCTAAGCGAACTTCGTTTTTAAACTCATCAAGTTTTTTGTTGGTTTCAATCAATATTTTAATTTGTTCATTCATTTGCTTTTATAAGTTTTTCTTCAACGGAAGATTTATTTTCTTTCATTGAATTTGTAATTTCTTTTTCATTTTTCTGAGATTTTGCCCAGTATTCACAAGATTCCCTGAGACACCCCATCACCAGATCTTCATAATCAGTAATATTTACTGCCATGCTTTCACTAGAAAAATCATTCTCACTGTCAACAGTTAAAGTTTCTGCTGATACAGTGCAGTAACATTCATTTGGTACATTCACATCTGAACCATGGTCATCTAAATGTACTTGATCAATGAGCAAATGAGGAATGTCCTTCATGACTCCCGAAACGTCTTGCATTGACGAACTTTCATCATGTAATCCTGACAAAAGTACGTCATTGTCCTATCTTCCACGAGAATTGTAACATACATCCCTATTCTTTAATACCATGAATTCCTTATTTTCAATCATGGTTCTAATCATAGTGATACCGATAGCTAAAAATCTGTTCACTACTTATTAATCTGAAGGTGTATGCGTTCTGCACTGCTCTGTGTTGTAGTACTGTACCACCCTATACCGCTGGGCTTTTAAGAATCATAAGATTACACTATCCTACCGTATTTAACGACATTTGGCTGTCTACAGGAGACGGTTGCATGGGCTCTTTCATCCTCCAACCAGTGTGTTGAATTTCACTTTGCGCCTCCTGTGGAATTGTCATATTTCTGCCATGAAGTGAGGACTGCTACCTGCCGCCATACATCTTGATAGTGCTGGTACCTACAGGCTTTTTCAGCCGCTTAGTGTCACTTCATCCTTCAGTGTGATATACTTTCTAAGAAAGCCACGACTTCTTTTCTTCATGATGTCAGTTTTTTCACCACATCCCACAAAAAAATCTATTTGGTCTGTGACATCTCAAATAATTGTCACTAATACATTGTGTAATTTCACAATGTAAATCATTAATGTAATATCCTAGAACAATACTCTTTACTACTATTATTACCAAAAGCTACTCTACATTCCCTCCCAAACTCTGTTCACAATTTTACTGTCTCAATACAGTACTAGTGTAAGTTCATTGTTCCCATTTCTTCCAGTTCTTCACCGTTACGGTCACTCAAAATCACCTAACATCCGTTAGGCATGACCCTGGTAGGTAGTCCATACCTACCACACACGTGAGGGCTGTAATTCTAAGTGTACAAAATCAGGCATATCTAGCAGTAGTTCTGTTCTCATCTAACTTTTGATAGACGTCATTGTCCCCTTCACTACAGAAGATAGCACTTGGCCGTTGCCATGTCTATGAAATGACGCTTCTAGGTTAAGATTGTAGGAAATTAAGAAGCTGTGAGGAGCTACGTTGCAGCAAATAGCCCTTTAATGTTATTTAATGAATGCCCCATTTTAACAGGCTGTAAGTCTTGCACAGTACCGTAACCACACAATATCATTATACCAATTACTACAAAGTCTGTAACATGTGGCACCTGCGCCATGTAAAGCCAATCATTCTTAGACATAGCGATCCAGTCAGTGTCAGCTTTCATTTTTCATGCCTGTACAAACATTCAACAAACCGGAAGGGTCTTAACATGTAATCGCTAATCACTCAAATATTTCATCACCGGACGATAGAAATGTCACCAGATCCTAAATTGCACTCTTAAAAGAGCAAGAGAAATATTAAAATACAATTTTGAGCTCACTGTCTTAAGTGAGCGAGCTCCTTGCTTCCGATGTTAAATCGCATCCAAGAGTTATTCCCTACGTACTTTTAGTAATGACTGCCACAGACAGAACAGCTCATATTAGTCAAAGCTTGCAGCAGTTCATGTTTTGACATCAACTTGAGCACGCGACTTCTCCGACCCATCACCACCAGTACGTTGCTGTTTTGCATTAAAGTAAGACCAACAGACAAATGTTGATGTTTTGTGACATTTCACGTTTCGAATGATTAAAATTCGCTATAATTTCAGAAATTATTCTATAGTGAATATGTGAAAATGTTTTCTTTACAGCTTGCTGAGATTCTGCTGAAGGGCAGAGAATGTACTGCAGGCACGATTTGCAAAACTGAGGGAGTTCATAGGTTCAAGAATCACGTCAGCGTGAAAATGAAACAAGAAATTTAAAAATATACAGGGCTCGTCCGGGATTTGAACCCGGGACCTCTCGCACCCTAAGCGAGAATCATACCCCTAGACCAACGAGCCCACGAGAAACTAGCGTGAGGATAAAGTTCTGGACCAGTTCCGTGCCAGTAACAGGTTCCGCCAGCGTGACCGACACTGCGTGACGGAACACGCGCCGCTTCGAGGCTCAGTTTCTGTCACTTCTTTATATGAAGCATCTGCACAACCATTGGAATTCACAATATCCACTTTTATGGCACTATACGCTAAGTTCGTTGACTTGAAGAAAACGCATGGGGCCTGAATACGGAAAAATATTTTGCCGAAACTGGTTGCTTTCGGAATAAAATAAAATATCTTAAAGTGTACGGCTGTTGGTAAAGTTTATTGACATTGAAAAGTACTTACCAGACGATGTTCGCTGGTCGTAATGGATCAACTGAGATTGAATAGCTATAAAGATGTAGGGTTCCTTGCCGTTTCTGCTATAAGGTAAGGACATTCTGTAAAATTCCAAGTGAGTAGAAAATAAAAGTGAATCTGCGAGTCATTGGCTTCGTTATAATCCTCAGGGGACGTTGTTTTCCCTTCTCAGTGACTTCGATGTCAGTGATCTATTATTTCATTTCTACCCTCCCTTCCTGCTTCTTTACCACCAGCTCCCAAACTTTTCTCCTTCCTTTTTCATGCGCGCGCGCGCGCGCGCGTGTGTGTGTGTGTGTGTGTGTGTGTTTTGCTTCTGTCTCTTTTTTACTGCTTTCCCAAAACTAGGAGGCATCTCCACCTCAAATTAATGTAACGCATGGTTCCAGCCTATTATTACTGTTCAGTTCATACATCGAGAAAACAATAAAAGAATTGATAGAGAATTTTTGAAAAGGGTTAAAATTGCAAGGGGAACATATTTCAATGATCAGGTTCACAGACGGCATACTCTTTCGTGGAAAATATTTAATGAACCTTAAGGCAGGCAACCCGACTTACATCACCTGTCCCCAGTGTGGATGCTGCGAGCTGGGCTCCCTGCTTTAAAGTGCATTAAATATTTTCAGTGCCAGTTTTATTTTCCCAACCCGTATAAGGATTATGGATGAACAGAGCAGGGATGAAAATAGTCAAGAGTAGTTGGAAGGTGAGTATTAACTTGCTTAACATCATCATATGAAGCGACATTGTAGAGCAAAAAGTGAATGAAATCTATCTGGAAATAACAATTATAAGGAGGTGGTCGAAAAGGTCTGGCACAGGGGAAGAAAGCCTGTCAGTCGGATACAGACATGGAACTGGTGAAGAAATGCCTGAAGCTGTGCGTTTGTAGCAAAGCGGTATATAGGAATGAAGGTTAGTCCACTGGAAACAACTCACGTGCGATGTTATCGAAAGATTGTTGAAATTCAAGTGGGTCGGTGAAGTGCGAAATGAAGGCCTATCAAATGGGGTAGGTGAGGAAATGCTACACTTATCCAGGGCACCCTGAAACATTTAGTTCTCGGTGGAAGGGGCGCTAGGGCGAAAAACCCGAAAGGGCAAACCAAGACACCAATATGTATTACATTGTAGAATATGCTGGGAGCAGTAGTTACGTAGAGGTGAAAATATCTACACGGCAAAGGAAATAACTGCAGGAATGCATCTATCCAATCTAAAGAGTTACCTGTTACACTTCAACCAGGGAGCACAGCAATTATGACTGCTGTACTAATGCCCAGAAAATATTCCCATTCATATTTAAAATTCTGTGGCATGAGTGAGCTAGAACGCGATATGAATGCTGCAATTGTTATTATTAGAAAGTTAGCATCCCTCCAAAGTGCAACGAGACGTTTGAAGAAGACTTTAACATATGTTAAAGAAACGCAAAAGTGTGGTCAAGAAATTCAGCCACTCTGACACAACCTCTCAGTGAAGCTTTGCTTTCTCTTGTAAACACGTGCGATATAGACGTAATTTGCACCCTGTATTGCCTAACACCTAACAGAAAGAAGCATGAATCGCAAAAGAACCAACTATCAATACATTCGGGGTCGCAACGTGTGTCAGGAATCTCTATGCACCTAGAGCCTACCTTATAATGACTGAAAATTGAATACAGAGAAGAAAAATACGATATCTGCTGAAAGCAGGTTGCAACACTATTAATTCTGCTGAAGGTAGTCTTTTCCCAATAAGCAGTGCTTGTATCGGTTGCTGACGTTAAAAAAACGTAAACGAGCACAAGTAGAGTGAACATAAAAGACATACAGGACAAAAGTAATTAAGAAGAAGCTTGACAACTCCAGTTATCATTCAATGATCAAGCATGAAGGTTCACAAACAGTGGATATATATGTTTTCCAATGGACCATGTGGAAATACAATACCACATACCCTCAAAAAGCAGAAAAATTTCATCCCATATGCTTTTAAGTCCCCGTGATACCATTTACTGAGCCAGAAAGTATATGGGACAGTCAAATGAAAAGGACACATATGGAAAAAGTAACTGAACTGTTTATTATTCCAAACGTAATCACCACGGCTCTTAATACCTGCATCTCGCTGGAACATTGTAAAATTTTTGCAGTTGCCTACGCAAGTGTGACTGTACCCAGGAGTGCACCGCTTCGTTAGAAGCAAGTCGACGGACACGAATGTCTTTCTCTAGGTCACCAAAAACAGGAAAAGATCTTAATGAAACTTCGCGATTGTATGGAGGATGTTTAAGGGCTCCCCAACGGAACGTTTGCTCCGTAGTCGAGAGAAGCTTAGCAACATGTGGGACCTCTTCGAACTGAAACTAACTGGCTAGCCATCTGGTTGGTCAATAGAATCCTACACTGAATGCACTACTTGACGATGCGCTTTTACCACACAACGAAAGATGTGACTTCCCTAGTAGACAAGGTCACTGAAGAGATACTCTCTGAGCCCCATGAGTGATTTGCATCTCGTGTATTTGTACATAGTATTAAATTTTGTGAATAAAAATCGTCTCTATCACTAATCAGATTTCCTCATTCATTACGTCTCAGATATCTGCCATTAATATTAAAGAAACATGAAGAGCGACAAGTGTTTGTTGTACAACGTCAGACTACAAAAAATTAAAAGTTAGAAAATATTTTTTAAAAGTTTACTCGTGAAAAATGTTTAACTTTCCGTGTCTCTATTAGGACCTCTGACTAATCAGTGCGTCAGAAAACAACTGGTTCAAAAATTGTACGCGTAAATTCCATCCAAGACGTAGGGCAGCCGGCCGCAGTGGTCTCGCGGTTCTAGGCGCTCAGTCCGGAACCGCGTGACTGCTACGCTCGCAGGTTCTAATCCTGCCTCGGGCATGGATGTGTGTGATGTCCTTAGGTTAGTTAGGTTTAAGTAGTTCTAAGTTCTAGGGGACTGATGACCACAGATGTTAAATCCCATAGTGCTCAGAGCCATTTGAACCATTTGAACGTGGGGCAGTGACAATACCGATACTCCCAGCTGCTCCCTTCTTGTCTCCCAACATCCACCATTTCTTCACTAGTACAACCCAACGCCACCCTCCTACCCCTCTCTATTCTCAACATTCTTCACCTTCAACAGAAGACCAACCTTCCCAGAGCACATCCTACCAGTTTTACTGACAGTGAAGTAGTTCAGTATTTTACGTAGAGTTTAAAATGTGTTCATACTACTTTTCGTTTTACCTTTTCACTATTTCTGTTTTAAATTAAAAACGAAGGAAATCAAGTTCCTTGTATGTAAAACCTTCCATTAATTTCATCTTAAAAAAATTTTAATTCACTTTTCTGTTAGTGCTTTTTCCTCTCAGTTAGTTCTACTTGTCCCTTGGGTAAAGAGCAGGTTGTACGTACGGTTGACAGTCCACTCCTTGCCATTACGGGACGAGGGGGATGACGAAACAATAAACGAAAGACAGTCATTTTTAATAGACGGCGTTCAGGGAGGTGACTTGAAAATGAAGAACCAAGTCAGCGGCGAAGGGTGTTCAGTAATTTATGCAACTCCTTTTTTTTTTTTTTTTTTCTCGGAGAGTTTCGTGACATCGCAGATTTTACCAGTTTCAGCGCCTATACTTTCATGAAGTTCCGGTAAAAGGTGTATGTAATGGATGAGTGTTCGAAGCAAGGAAGTGTCATTGAATTTCCTTTGGCGGAAAACCAGAGCACCTCAGATATCCATAGGCGCGTCCAGAATGTCTATGAAGACCTGCCAGTAAACAAAAGCGAGGCCTCTGTGCTGGTGTAAGCTGTCGCCACCACACAGGTCGGCAAGATGTAGTGCAGAGATCGATAGCTGGATCGAGCGTGCCTATCACGAGAGAGGCCAGAGACACACCGACAAGCAACAGGCCGCCATCGCACTCTGGACACCGTGTATTTAGGCCGCGACGATGACTGGAGGGCCTGACTGACTCACTCTCCATTTTGGCGTCTGTCAGTATATTTGCAGAGCGCGTCACATGATACAGTGCATAGCAACAAGACTAGTAACTATAGTGACACTTGTACTGCACCATCAGTGAGAATAAAGTCTGTAATAGCAAGACTACCGATTTCGCAAGAGGGCTATTACTGATGAACTTGTACCACAACATATGGATCCTATTTCAGTTAAGTAAAGCCGGCCGGTGTGGCCGAGCGATTCTAGGCACTTCAGTCTGGAACTGCGAGAACGCTACGGTCTCAGGTTCGAATCCTGCCTCGGACATGGCAGTGTGTGACGTCCTTAGGTTAGTTAGGTTTAAGTAGTTCTAAGTTGTAGGGGACTGATGACCTCAGATGTTAAGTCCCATAGTGTTCAGAGCCATTTGAACCATTTAAGTAAATGTACATGTAAATAAGGAAATATATTAGTCCACGTGTGCATTTGTGTTGTAGAAAGAGGATAATCGGCACCCATAACAACATCCTCTCCCTTGCCTGCTTGTAGTACAAGACTGTACAGCCTCTTTCATTATCTACCTGATATCCCACATATCGACGGGAGACACTCATCTGTGACTCCTGCAGTGCTGGAACGTACGGGCACTCTCATCCGAGATAGGCGATGGATCACAACCGAACTCCTAGCAGCATAACTGGACGCCTCTGTTGGTTGTACCGACACACTCGTCCACTAGTTGGGGTACTCAAAAGTGTGTGCCCTCAGTGTTTGTCGCCCCCCCCCCCCCCCCCCAAGCAGAAGACCATAAAAAGGAAGGAAGGACCATCCATGTGGAATCGCTAGACCATTACAAAACTGATCTTAACAATTTTTGTCGAACATCCTCACAGACGATGAAACATGGGTTCACTTCGAACCTGATACAAAACGGCAATCTATGAAATTGCGTCAAACCGCCTCACCTTCGAAGAAACAGTTTAAACCATAATCCTCAGCCCGTGAGGTTTTCTGGAAGACTGAAGGGTTTATTCTGCATGATGTCCTCCCTCATATTTCAAAGATCAACTCATAAATGTTTTGTGATACCCCCTGCAAACTGAAGATAGGACTTAAGTATTATCGTCGCCACAAAAATGAAAACGAACTTTTCCTTCCATATGCCATCGCAAGATCTGTACTCGTAAGGAGCCCTCCAAACTTCATTGGCCTGTTCTTCCTCATTAACCTTACAGCTCGAATCTCGCACGAACTTCCATCTGATTGGCCCAATGAAGGATGTACTCTGTGGGAAGCACCACATGGTGAGGTTATTGATGATTGGCCCCGAGGTCGACCAGTAGAGTGGTAACATGCAGGCATACCTGTACAGCCGCTCCCAGTAAAGTGAAGTAGGGCTGTCGTATTGGACGGAGGTTATGTTGAAAAATATGGTTTTTTAGACGAAAGAATCGAGAATAATATAGTTTTTCTGTGCCAGTCTTCAAAATTCTGACTGCTATCCGCCAGTGGCTTTAATTGATCGAACGCCTGCACAAGGGCATTGACTCCAGTTTTTGGATTCCAAATACCTTTTTCTGCTCTGATCCTGGTAGGTTAACCACTATAATTGAAATCATATTCGATTCTCCAAGTGGTAATGCAGATACAGGTTCTTTTCTAAATATGCCCAAAAGAACTCTTTATAACTCTTGCATCCATTACTATTGATATTAGCTCCTTCAAATAAGTTTCTCCTTATGCAATATGGTGCGCTGCTTGACAAATATTCCCTCAAACAGTTGTTTGAATGCACAGGATGGGTGTTTCCTAAGACAGAGAACCAAAGAAACTTACACACTCGTATGAACTGATCCTCAGGCATTACATAATATTTTATTTTATCTCTCTGTTGTTCCTGCTCATAAGAAGCAAAATTTTGCTAAATTTCAGTCTCCGCCTGAGTAGCATACTGATAACTTACTGTAATAATTCTGTCTCGGGACTACTGCCAATTTTTTTTTCAGTTGTGAATGAATTACACCTGCATTCCCAGAATATGTGATCTACACTACCTCTACTCTGTTGAACAAATCAACATGAACATTTTTTAATTGCTCTCTTTCTGTTTATGATCTGTTTCGCAAAACCCATTAGCTCCTTTATTATTATTCACTAAATGTACGACATTACATTCCAAACAAGTTATTTCTGCTCAGCTGCATGAGGCAGTTGTTTATTCTTAGATACTTCTTCTAATAAAGCATCAGCTATTATTTTTTGACTCTCTTCATATTATTGGAGTACGAATTGGATATCTATGTGAATCTCATCTTCATCTCATCAATTTTTTGTTTGGTTTTTATCAGTATTTTAATTTGTCCTTTAATTTGCTTTTTTTTAATTTTTCTTCAATAATATTTGTATTTCCTTTAATTGAATTTGTAATTGCTTTCTGATTGTTCCGAGATTTTGTACAAAATTCAGAAAATTCTCTGAGAAACCTCATCATCAGACGTTCATAACCAGTAAAATCCACTGCTATACTTTCACTAGACAAATCTCTATCACTTTCAACAGCTGCAGTGTCTGCTCATACAGTGCAGTAACTTTCATTTGGTAAATTCATGTTTAATCCATGGTCACCTGAATGTACTTGTTCAATTAGCACATGAGCAATGTCCTTCAAGACTACTGAAATGTCTTGCATTGACGAACTTTCATCACGTAATTCTGATCCTATCTTCCGTGAAAAGAATAACATATTTCTCTATTGTGTCATACGATGAATTCCTCATTTTCACTCACATTTCTAATGATAGTGTTACTGATAACTAAAGACCTGTTTACTACTTATTAATCTGTAGGTGTGTGCATTTTCACTGCACTGTGTTGTAGCACTGTACCACGGTATACTGGTGAGCCTTTAAGAATGAGAAGAACAGACTAACCTAACGTATTTAATTATGTTTGGCTGTCTACAGCTGACGGTTGCATGGGCTCTTTCACCCTCTAGCCAGTGTGTAGAATTTCAGTTTGCGCCTCCTGTGGAATTATCATATTTGTGCCATGAAGTGAGAACTGCTACATGCCGCTGTACACCCTGGTAGAGCTGCTACCTGCAGGCTTTCTGAGTCCCCCAGTGCCACTTCTTACTTCAGTGTATATAATTTGTAAGAAAGTCTCGACTTCTTTTCTTGATGACATTCCTTTTCAACACATCCCACAGCAAAATCTATTTGGTCTGTGAAGCATATTGTGGCATCTCAAATAATTGTCGCTAATATATTGTGTAATTTCGCAACGGAAATGGTTAATGTAATACCTTAGAACTTTTTAAAACCTTTACTACTATAATTACCAAAAGCTACTTTCCCAAACACTGTTCACAATTTTACTGTCTATGTTCAGTACTACTGTAAGTTCATTGTTCACATTCCTTGCAGTTCTTCACTATTATAGTCTCTCAAAATCATCCCCACCAGGATTGCCATATACAACAGTTCCGTCGGACATAACCCTGGTAGGTGGTCCAGACAGACCATACACGTCAGGACTGCAATTCTAGGTACACAACATCATGTACACCTAGCAATAATTCTGTTGTCACCTAGCATTTGATAGGTGTCATTGTCCCCTTCACTACAGAAGATAGCTCCTGGTCGTTACCGTGTCTATGACACGACGCTGATAGGATTGTAGGAAAATAAAGATGTTGAGGAGCTACTTTGTAGCAAATAGCCCTTCAATGTTATTTAAGAAATGACCTGTTTTATTACAGGCTATAAGTCTTGCACAGTACCGTTACCACACAAAATCACTATACCAATGATAAGAAAATCTATAGGGTACCTGCGCCATGGAAAACCAATGGTTCTTAGATATAACGATCCATTCAGTGTTAGCTGTCATTTTTCATGCCTGTATAAACATTCAACAAACCGGAAGATTCTTAACAGCTAATCGCTAATCAGTGAAATAATTCATCACCGGACGATAGAAATGTAACCATATCCTACATTCCACATTTAAAAGAGCAAGAGAAATACTGAAATACAATTTTGAGGTCCCTGTCTTAATTGAGCGATCTGCTTGCTTCTGATGTTAAATCTCATCCAAGAGTTATTCCATACGCACTTTCAGTAATGACTGCCACAGACAGAACAGCTCAAGTTAGTCAAAGCTTGCAGCAGTTCATGTTTCACATCAACTTGAGCACACGACAGCTACAAACCATCACCAACAGTATGTTGCTGTTCTGCATGAAAGCAAGACCTACAGACAAATGTTGATGTTTTGTGACATTTCACGCTTAGAACGATAAAAATTCGCTATTACTTCAGGAATTATTCTATAGAGAATACGTAAAAATGTTTTTTTTTACAGTTTGCTGAGATTCTGCTGAAGCGCAGAAAATGTATTGCAGGCACGATTTGCAAAATTGAGGGAGTTCATAGGTTCAAGAATCACGTCAGCGTGAAAAAGAAACAAGGAATTTAAAAATATACTGGGCTCGTCCGGGATTTGAACCCGGGACCTCTCGCACCCTAAGCGAGAATCATACCCCTAGACCAACGAGCCCACGGCAAGCTCGAGTGAAGACAAATTTCTGGACCAGTTCCGTGCTAGTAACAGGTTCCGCCAGCGTGACCTACACTGCGTGACGGAACTCGCGCCGCTTCGAGAATTAGTTGCTCTAAAATACCGATGAAAATACAGGGAGACATCGGTCCATAGAACATGTAACTCCACTCTTGTTAGCCTTAAATTCTATAATTGACGGTAGTTGTGCCCCAGAAAGCCAATTAAATGAGAAGCAGACAGTATGAAAATAATTTCGAACACGGACTTGGGACAGGACCTGCGAAGTCAACTTTAAGTGAGATTCATTGAGATTTTTCTTTTTTTTGTTGTCCAATACAGTCACAACAACGTTTGAGTGTCTGATGTCTAATCTGTTACAACTCTATAATGTCTTATAACTGATTTAGTCAATCTTAATTAACCTCATCTAAATCAGCTTAAATTTATACACTGCTGGAAATTGAAATAAGAACACCGTGAATTCATTGTCCCAGGAAGGGGAAACTTTATTGACACATTCCTGGGGTCAGATACATCACATGATCACACTGACAGAACCACAGGCACATAGACACAGGCAACAGAGCATGCACAATGTCGGCACTAGTACAGTGTATATCCACCTTTCGCAGCAATGCAGGCTGCTATTCTCCCATGGAGACGATCGTAGAGATGCTGGATGTAGTCCTGTGGAACGGCTTACCATGCCATTTCCACCTGGCGCCTCAGTTGGACCAGCGTTCGTGCTGGACGTGCAGACCGCGTAGACGACGCTTCATCCAGTCCCAAACATGCTCAATGGGGGACAGATCCGGAGATCTCGCTGGCCAGGGTAGTTGACTTACACCTTCTAGAGCACGTTGGGTGACACGGGATACATGCGGACGTGCATTGTCCTGTTGGAACAGCAAGTTCCCTTGCCGGTCTAGGAATGGTAGAACGATGGGTTCGATGACGGTTTGGATGTACCGTGCACTATTCAGTGTCCCCTCGACGATCACCAGTGGTGTACGGCCAGTGTAGGAGATCGCTCCCCACACCATGATGCCGGGTGTTGGCCCTGTGTGCCTTGGTCGTATGCAGTCCTGATTGTGGCGCTCACATGCACGGCGCCAAACACGCATACGACCATCATTGGCACCAAGGCAGAAGCGACTCTCATCGCTGAAGACGACACGTCTCCATTCGTCCCTCCATTCACGCCTGTCGCGACACCACTGGAGGCGGGCTGCACGATGTTGGGGCGTGAGCGGAAGACGGCCTAACGGTGTGCGGGACCGTAGCCCAGCTTCATGGAGACGGTTGCGAATGGTCCTCGCCGATACCCCAGGAGCAACAATGTCCCTAATTTGCTGGGAAGTGGCGATGCGGTCCCCTACGGCACTGCGTAGGATCCTACGGTCTTGGCGTGCATCCGTGCGTCGCTGCGGTCCGGTCCCAGGTCGACGGGCACGTGCACCTTCCGCCGACCACTGGCGACAACATCGATGTACTGTGGAGACCTCACGCCCCACGTGTTGAGCAATTCGGCGGTACGTCCACCCGGCCTCCCGCATGCCCACTATACGCCCTCGCTCAAAGTCCGTCAACTGCACATACGGTTCACGTCCACGCTGTCGCGGCATGCTACCAGTGTTAAAGACTGCGATGGAGCTCCGTATGTCACGGCAAACTGGCTGACACTGACGGCGGCGGTGCACAAATGCTGCGCAGCTAGCGCCATTCGACGGCCAACACCGCGGTTCCTGGTGTGTCCGCTGTGCCGTGCGTGTGATCATTGCTTGTACAGCCCTCTCGCAGTGTCCGGAGCAAGTATGGTGGGTCTGACACACCGGTGTCAATGTGTTCTTTTTTCCATTTCCAGGAGTGTAGTTCTATAGCATGGCGACTCTGTACCAACTGCGAGCGTTTCTCTCTAATGGAGGAATGGGAATGCTTCTCAAGAAATGGTTACACATGATCTTCCTCTACGGAAAGGAAAGCATGAGACAAGGAATCATACAAAATTATAAACTAAGTTTAACATACGACACTGTAATATTTAAGGCTACTAAAACATAGCCTTGAGATGACAAGACAGTAAAGGATATTGGTGACAGAGGGAAGTTAGTCTAATACTTTAGTTTTGGCTTTCATTAAACTTGCAAAGTTGTGCAAGATGATGCAAGGCAGAATTGCCGAAGTGGAACTTGACGATGTGGAACATTTCGGCAGTGTTACACGTCCTTATCTCAAGCTGGATGCGTGGTCCATCACCTGAAAAACGCACCAACACGTTTCATTGGTTGTTTTAAGGATTCTCTTATATGGCGATGAAGCACAATCCGCCATCTGGTTTGCTCGAGCTAGAGGACAGAGAGACTCTGTGCGACACGACGGGACTGTCAGAAAATGTCAGAATGGGGTGACTGACGGGCTTCGGGAATTCCGTGGTTTCCACATCTGTGTGCCATGCAGATTTTTAGAATCAGCAATAATTTTTGTTTAAGTTTCCAAATGGTATCCGACCTTAGTGGAATATATCTGTCACTTTTGTGTGTAATTAGCTCGCTACACTGAGCTACCATCATGTTTTCCATATGTCACCTAAACAGCGCAACAGTCTTAATTAAGAGAAAATATGGTGGCAACTCACAATAATAGTGCAGATAATCATTATCATTGTGATTGAAGTTGACTGAAGGCTTGCAAACATATGGGGTTGCTCGCTGTTTCTGCTATAAGGGACGGACATTGTAGAAAAATTCAAATTGAGTGGGAAATAAATGTGAGTCTGCGAGTCTTTGGCTTGTTATAATCCTCAGGGGACATAGTTCCTTTGCCAGTGACTTCGATGTCAGTAAACTATGATTTCATTTCCACCCTCCCTCCCTGCTTCTTTACCACCACCTCCCAAACTTTCCCCTCAATTTTTTCTGTGTTTGTGTGTGCGCACTATATTGTGTGTGTGTGTGTGTGTGTGTGTGTGTGTGTGTGTGCGCGTGTGCGCGCGCGCTTCTGTACGCTTTCCCCACTCTTTTTCCTGTGTTGTGTGTGTGAGTGTGAGAATGGGTCTGTGTGTGTGCGTTTTGCCTGTATCTCTTTTTTTCTGTTTTCCCAGAACTAAGAGGCAAGGCTACCTCAAACTGGTGTAACACATGGTCCCAGTCTATTATTACTGTTCAATTCGTACATCGAAAAAAACCACAAAAGAAATGATAGAGAATTTTGTAAAAGGGTTAAAAGTGCAAGGGGAACTGATTTCAATTATCAGGTTCACAGACGACATACTCTTTCAGTAAGTATCTACAGAACACCTAAAAAATCTGCTTGAACGAACAGAGAGATCTATACAGGGCTGGAAAGATAAAACTGGCGTGGCAAATATTTAATGCACCTAGACGCAGGCAACCCGACTTACATCATCCGTTCCCAGTGTGGATGCTGCAAGCTCGGCTGCCGCCTTAACGTGCATTAAATATTGTGCACGCCAGTTTCATTTTCGCGTCCTGTATATGGATTATGCAGCAGGAATGAAAGTGGTAAGAGTAGTTGGAAGGTATTGACTTTCTTTAACATCATCGTACGAAACGACACTGTAGTGGAAAAGGTGAAAGAAATCTGTCTAGAGTAAGCGATTGTGCTGAGGTGGTCGAAAAAGGCTGGAACAGGGGAAGAAAGCTCGACTCAGTCGGTTATAGACATGGAACTGACGAAGAAATGTCTGAAGTTGTACTTTTGAAGCACAGCGGTGTGTGGGAATGAAACTTAGTCCACTGTAAGCAACTGAAGTGCGATATTATCGAAAGATAGATATTATCGAAAGATATTATCGAAAGAAGACAGGTGAAGTGCGAAATGAACACGTACTAAAGGGAGTAGGAGAAGAAAGGAGTCTACGATAGTCCGTTAAAGAAGAGAAGAAAGGTTAATGGACACTTCGTCACGGCACCCTAAAATAGGTAGTTCTCGTTGTAAGGAGCGCAAAAAGAGTGAGGACACACCAAATCAAAAATACATAATACCCTGTAGAATATAGTGGGAACACTAGTTACGTAGAGGTGAAAATATCTACACGGAAAAGGAAATAACTGAAGTAATACATCTAGCCAGTCGAAAGAGTTACCTGTCAGACTTTAACCTGGGAGCATAGCAATTATGACTGCTGTACTAATGACCAGAAAACATTTCCATTCTTATTCAAAATTTTGTCGTATAAATGAGCTACAACTCGATATGAATACTGTAAGCATCCCTCCGAAGTGCAACGAGACGTTTGAAGGAGGCTTAAACATGTGTCAAAGGAATGCAACAGTATGATCAAGTCGTTCAGCCACTCTAACACAACTTATAAGTGAAGCTGGGGCTTCTCTTCCAAACGCGTGCGATGCAGGCGTAAATTGCATCCTGTATTGCCTGACACCTAACAGAAAGAAGCATGAATCGCAAAAGAACCAACTCTCGATGTGTTCGGGGTCGCAACGTGCGTCACGAATTTCTCTGCACCTAAAACCTATCTTATATTCGCTGAAACTTGAATACAGAGAAGAAAAATACGCTATCTGCTGAAACCAGGTTGTAACACTGTTAATTCTGCTGAAGATAGCATATTCCCAATAAGCAGAGAACGTATCGGCTACTGATTTGAGTAAAGGGTAAACGAACACAAGTAGATTGAACATGAAAGTCATACAATTGAGAAATTATTTCGGGGCAAAAGTAATTAAGGAAATACTTGACAATAATTCCAGTTATCATTCAATGATCAAGCATGAAAGTTCATAAACAGTGGATATATATGTCCTCCAGTGAACTATGTGCAAATACAGTACCACATATCCTCAGAAAACATAGACATCTCATCACATATGCCTTCAAGTTCCCGTAATACTATTTGCTTAATCAGAAAGTATAAGGGACAATTAGATAAAAATGAGACAGTAGAAACAGTCGTAGCAATTTGTGGGCCCGCCCTGAAGAAAGACATTCTTGGCCATCGATTTGTTTCGGACGAGGGCAACTATAAACGCTTTTCCATGAAGACATTGACCGTTTTGTCTTACAGTAGAATAAATGTGCGAGGACTGTCCATAAAGAAAGTTCCGATCGGTCGCAAAATGGAAACCACAGTGAAAACCAGAAACATTTTATTTGCAACAGTCAGGTAGAACTTTCACCAACTTATCTACATAGTCGCCGCTCCAACTTCGAGTTTTGTCGTAGAGTTGTAACAACTTTCCAATATCCTCGTCATAGAAAGCAGGCGCCTGTGCTTTCGGCCAGTTATCTGCACTGGTCTGCAGCTCATTGTCTGTGGAAAATTTTTGTGTTAATAGCCAGCGGTTCTTGTGATGAGAGATGAGACTCAGGGGGAGCCAATTACGGACTGTATTGTGGGTGATCAAACAGTTCTCGCCGGAAACGCTACCGAAGCGTCTTCATTGCCACTCCTGTGTGCGGCCGAGAATTGGCATGAAAAAGGAACTGCTCGCCAGTTGTGTTTACGTGGGCTGCATGACACAGGTGAAATCTCTAACCTCGCCCCCATACTTGGCGGGAGACTCTATTCCCTACGCATCTTTACGTGCTCTCTGTTCACTCAAAAGTGAAAAGAGCGACGCAACACGATCGACGGGCATACTAGAGACACTGCACAAAACATCTGTGCAAACTTTTACCGGATTTTCCCAGTGGTTTCCGTTTCGCGGCCGATCGGAACTTACTTTCTGGACAACCCTCGTATTAACTGTTATGGTATTACTTTTGAAAAAATAAACGGGTTACTTTTTTTTTCCACCTGTCTCATTTTCTTTTCACTGCCTCTTATAAAATGGAAAGCGACTAGTATCTGCAGATAGTCCCACAAAAAAAATGATGCATTCCTATGGAGACCAAACGCTGCTCACAATGAAAACACACCTGAAAATCTGAAAAAAACATGTAATATGGAATTAAGTCAGTCCAATGCTAGAAAACACGGGTCTCACCAAAAACTTTGAATACGACGACATAGAAACGGCGATGGGTTTCTTTTGACGGAAAACCAGAGCGTCGCAGATGTTCATGGGTGCCTGGAGAATGCCTAAGGAGACCTGGCTGTGAGCAAAAGCACGGTGATTCGTTGAGCCAGGCGTCTGTCATCATCGGAACGTAGTCGCGCAGACATGCCAGATTTCCCGCGTGCCAGCCGGCCGCACACAGCTGACTCCTGTGATGTTGGAACGTGCGGACACACTCATTCGATGTGATCGACGGATCGCAAACAAACGTATCGCTGCACCACTGAACGTCTGTTGATAGAGCTGACACACCCATCCACCTGTTGAGATACTCAAATTGAGTATGCCTGCTAGGTTCCTCGGCCGTTACGGAAGACCACAAACAGTAACGGAGGACCATCTGTGAGCAATCGCTTGCTCGTTGTAGAGCTGATTGCAATAATTTTTGTCGAACATCCTCACAGACGATCAAATACGGGTCATCACTTCGAAACGGAAACAAAACTGCAATCTATGGCGTGGCGCCACTCCACCTCTCCTCCGAAGAATAAGTACAGGCCGCACCATTAGCTGGTAAAATGATGCGGACGGTCTTCTAGGACTCTGAAATGGCTTTTCTGCTTCTTGTCCTCCCTCGTGTCGCAACGATCAAATCGGAAATGTATTGTTCTACCCACAGGAAACTGAAGAATCGACTTCAGTGTGGTCGTCGTCAGAGAAATTCAAACGAACTTCTCCTTCTCCGCGACAGCGAAAGGTCTCATACAAGTCAGCGCACCCGTGAGGAGCTCACCAAACTTCACTGGACTGTTCTCCATCCACCCTACAGTCTCGACCTCGTAGCTTCCATCTTCCATATGTTTGGCCCGATGATGGATTCATTCCGTGGTAAGCATTAAGTGGATGATGGGGAGGTTATTGACGCAGCAAGACGCTGGCTGGTAACATGCGGGCGTACCGCCCTTCCCAGTAAGGTGGCATAAGGCCGTCTCAATGAACGGAGTTTCTGTTGAAAAATGTTATTTTATAGACAAAAGAGTGCAGAATAATAAGGTGTATTGTGATCCTGAATAAAACGAACCTACTTTCTGGTAAGAAATGTGTTGCATTACTTATTGAACGGCCTTCGTTCATAGATAAGTTTCTCTTATGTGCGTCAGAAAAATGTGCTACTACCCATTGGGTTGCATACGACGGCCATCCCTTAAATTCTTACAAGTACAATGAAAGAACGGAAATTTTGTTCACTTATTGTTTTATCTGTACACTTCAGCATGTGCTCGTACAAATTCTGTAACCCTTCATCCAATCTGATGGGTTGTCGGGGATTAAGCAGCTGTCGTCAAATTTTTGGTTAGGCTGCATAGGCGACACATCACGTGGATATGGCCAGTGAGACATTGATTCCACGTTTGCCTTCTCCAGATAAGCAGCTGTTTGGAGAGTTGTCTAGACTGCCATTGACAACGAAAACAACGATTCCACGTTTACGGTTATTTTTACGTATTACATATATCGAACAAACAGTTGTTGAACAATTATCTTTAAGTGTTCCTCGATTTCTTAAAGCAGCGTGGAACGAAAAAAACAGGCCACAATTTCGTTGGAAATGCTACGCTGCCGAAATACATACGCAGGAACAATGAAACACTTAACTGCTGCTTAGTCTCTGGCTCGAAGGAATGTATCTACAGATCAGTTTTGTTGTATGTGCAGCAGAATAAGGAACAATGACCGAAGTAGGTAGGATGTAAGTGCGGATATGCAACTGCTAGATAAACATGTCTGGAAAGGAAAAATTTGTGATATCGAGCATCATCTTAAACTTTGAAAAGTCTTTTCTGAAGGTATTTCCCTGGAGTGTCGCCTCGAATGGTTCAAAAAGAGTACAAAAAATACTTCAGACTAGAAAGGAGGGGAAGTTTTCGAAATCTGGTTCTACAGGAAGAAGACATCTACATCTACATACATACTCCGCAATCCACCATACGGTGCGTGGCGGAGGGTACCTCGTACCACAACTAACATCTTCTCTCCCTGTTCCACTCCCAAACAGAACAAGGGAAAAATGACTGACTATATGCCTCTGTACGAGCCCTAATCTCTCTCATCTTATATTTGTGGTCTTTCTGCGAAATGTAAGTTGGCGGCAGTAAAATTGTACTGCAGTCAGCCTCAAATGCTGGTTCTCTACATTTCCTCAGTAGCGATTCACGAAAAGAACGCCTCCTTTCCTCTAGAGCCTCCCACCCGAGATCCTGAAGCATTTCTGTAACACTCGCGTGATGATCAAACCTACCAGTAACAAATCTAGCAGCCCGCCTGAGAATTGCTTCCTCTCTCTACCTTATAGGGATCCCAAACGCTCGAGCAGTACTCAAAAATAAGTCGTATTAGTGTTTTATAAGCGGTCTCCTTTACAGATGAACCACATCTTCCCAAAATTCTGCCAATGAACCGAAGACGACTATCCGCCTTCCCCACAACTGTCATTACATACTTGTCCCACCTCATATCGCTCTGCAGTGTTATGCCCAAATATTTATCGACCTGACTTTGTCAAGCGCTACACTACTAATGGAGTATTCAAACATTACGGGATTCTTTTTCCTATTCATCTATTCATCTGCATTAATTTACATTTATCTATATTTAGAGTTAGCTGCCATTCTTTACACGAATCACAAATCCTGTCCAGGTCATCTTGTATCCTCCTACAGTCACTCAACGACGACACCTTCCCGTACACCACAGCATCATCAGCAAACAGCCGCACATTGCTATCCACCCTATCTAAAAGATCATTTATGTAGATAGAAAACAACAACGGACCTATCACACTTCCCTGGGGAACTCCAGATGATACCCTCACCTCCGATGAACACTCACCATCGAGGATAACGTACTGGGTTCTATTACTTAAGAAGTCTTCGAGCCACTCACATACTTGGGAACCAATTCCATATGCTCATACCTTAGGAGTCTGCAGTGGGGCACCGAGTCAAACGCTTTCCGGTAGTCAAGGAATATGGCATCCGTCTGATACCCTTCATCCATGGTTCGCAAGATATGTGAAAAAAGTACGAGTTGCGTTTCGCAGGAGCGATGCTTTCTAAAGCCGTGCTGATGCATGGACAGCAACTTCTCTGTCTCAAGGAAATTCATTATATTCGAACTGAGAATATGTTCGAGAATCCTGCAACAAACCGATGTTAAAAGGATATTGGTCTGTACTTTTGAGGAACCGTCCTTCTACCCTTCTTATATACGGGGGTCACCTGCGCTTTTTTCCAGTCGCTCGAGACTTTACCTTGGGCAAGAAATTCGCGATAAATGCAAGCTAAGTAAGGAGCCAATGTAGTAGAGTACTCTCTGTAAAACCGAATTGGAATCCCATCAGGACCTGGCGATTTATTTATTTTCAACCGATTCAGCTGCTTCACAACCCCAGGGATGTCTATCACTATGTCCTCCATACGGGAATCTGTAGGAGACTCAAACGGCGGTATGTTTGTACGATCCTCCTGCGTGAAAAATTTCTGAAATGCTAAATTTAAAATTTCAGCTTTCGTTTTGCTGTCTTCCGTTGCCAGGCAAGACTGATCAGTGAGTGACTGGATGGAAGCCTTCGACCCGCTTACCGATTTTACGTAAGACCAGAATTTCCTTGGGTTTTCAGCAAGATCTTTTGCTAAGGTATGACTGTGGTAGTGGTTGAATGCTTCGCGCATCGCTCTTTTTACAGCAGCACGAATCTCTACTAACTTTTGCCTGTCCTCATTCTCCCGATCTTTCATGTACCGCGAGTGCAACTGCCTTTGCTTCCTGAGCATTATCCAAATTGCCCTGTTAAACCACGGTGGGTCTTTTCCGACCGTAACACACTTTTTCGACACATGCTTGTCCAATGCGTGATTTACAATGTGTTTAAAATTTGCACATAATTCTTCCACGTCCATCGTACCGGAAGTAAATGAAGTCGATTCATTTACTAAGTGGGATGTTAACAACTGCTTAGCCGGCCGCGGTGCTCTAGCGGTTCTAGGCACTCAGTCCGGAACCGTGTGACTGCTACGGTCGCAGGTTCGAAGCCTGCCTCGGGCGTGGATGTGTGTGATGTCGTTAGGTTAGTTAGGTTTAAGTAGTTCTAAGTTCTAGGGGACTGATGACCTCAGATGTTAAGTCTCATAGTGCTCAGAGGCATTTTTAACAACTGCTTACCTGCTCTTTCTGCTAAGAATGCTCTCCTAGCCTTCTTGACCGACTTTTTAACTTTCGTAACCATAGTCGTAATGACAACTTCATGATCACTTATCCCTGTCTCAACACTGACACCGTCGATGAGGTCGGTCTGTTCGTGGCTACCAGATCTAAAATATTTCCATTACGCGTTGGCTGTCGATTTATCTGCTCACGACAGTTTTCGGATAATGTGTTCAAAAGTAATTCACCACCTGTAATGAATCCATAGACATCCCAGTCTATACTAGGTAAGTGTAAGTCGCCTCCGACTAATATAGCATGATCCGGGTACTTCTGCGATACAGAATGTAGACTCCCTTTGAATGATTCTAGAATTGTCACGGTGGAGCCTGGTGGCCGGTAATAACACCCCACAATTCACTTTATTTCCCCTAGTCCTGTTAAACATGTCCAGATAACTTCACAATCACACTCTGCTTCGACCTCAGTAGACACAATATTTTTGTCAACTGCAATGAAGACACGACCTCCTACGGTGTCTAATCTGTCTTTCCGATAGATGTTCCAACCCTCACTAGATATTTCAGAACATCCTATCTCAGGGTTCAGCTAGGTCTCAGTCCCGAGAATAATTTGCGCGCCACACGCTTCCTGGAGGGCAGTAAATTCAGGAGCGTTATTCCGAACACTCTGACAAATATTTCATAGATCGGATAATTAACGAGGAGTCACTGAATCGAATTTGGGAGAAACTAAATTTACAGCACAACTAAATACTGGATTACTTGATAGGACACACCCTGAGACGAGCATCAAATGGCTCTGAGCACTATAGGACTTAACTTCTGTGGTCATCAGTCCCCTAGAACTTAGAACTACTTAAACCTAACTAACCTAAGGAGATCACACACATCCATGCCCGAAGCAGGATTCGAACCTGCGACCGTAGCGGTCACGCGGTTCCAGACTGAAGCGCCTTTAACCGCACGGCCACACCGGCCGGCTGAGACGAGCATCATAGGAGTCTGTGGCATCTGTTCCAAATAGGACTAAAGGGGGCACTGAACGTATAGTGGGGAGGACAGCACAGTATCTTCGATACATGAGAGGAGGTCATGGAGAAGCTGAAGGGGCTGAACTGGCAGGCACTTGGAGGTAGAAGCAAAACTATCCTAAGAAAGCCTGCTTACAAAGTTTCAAGAACCAACTTTATACACTCCTGGAAATTGAAATAAGAACACCGTGAATTCATTGTCCCAGGAAGGGGAAACTTTATTGACACATTCCTGGGGTCAGATACATCACATGATCACACTGACAGAACCACAGGCACATAGACACAGGCAACAGAGCATGCACAATGTCGGCACTAGTACAGTGTATATCCACCTTTCTCAGCAATGCAGGCTGCTATTCTCCCATGGAGACGATCGTAGAGATGCTGGATGTAGTCCTGTGGAACGGCTTGCCATGCCATTTCCACCTGGCGCCTCAGTTGGACCAGCATTCGTGCTGGACGTGCAGACCGCGTGAGACGACGCTTCATCCAGTCCCAAACATGCTCAATGGGGGACAGATCCGGAGATCTTGCTGGCCAGGGTAGTTGACTTACACCTTCTAGAGCACGTTGGGTGGCACGGGATACATGCGGACGTGCATTGTCCTGTTGGAACAGCAAGTTCCCTTGCCGGTCTAGGAATGGTAGAACGATGGGTTCGATGACGGTTTGGATGTACTGTGCACTATTCAGTGTCCCCTCGACGATCACCAGTGGTGTACGGCCAGTGTAGGAGATCGCTCCCCACACCATGATGCCGGGTGTTGGCCCTGTGTGCCTCGGTCGTATGCAGTCCTAATTGTGGCGCTCAACTGCACGGCGCCAAACACGCAAACGACCATCATTGGCACCAAGGCACAAGCGACTCTCATCGCTGAAGACGACACGTCTCCATTCGTCCCTCCATTCACGCCTGTCGCGACACCACTGGAGGCGGGCTGCACGATGTTGGGGCGTGAGCGGAAGACGGCCTAACGGTGTGCGGGACCGTAGCCCAGCTTCATGGAGACGGTTGCGAATGGTCCTCGCCGATACCCCAGGAGCAACAGTGTCCCTAATTTGTTGGGAAGTGGCGGTGCGGTCCCCTACGGCACTGCGTAGGATCCTACGGTCTTGGCGTGCATCCGTGCGTCGCTGCGGTCCGGTCCCAGGTCGACGGGCACGTGCATCTTCCGCCGACCACTGGCGACAACATCGATGTACTGTGGAGACCTCACGCCCCACGTGTTGAGCAATTCGGCGGTACGTCCACCCGGCCTCCCGCATGCCCACTATACGCCCTCGCTCAAAGTCCGTCAACTGCACAAACGGTTCACGTCCACGCTGTCGCGGCATGCTACCAGTGTTAAAGACTGCGATGGAGCTCCGTATGCCACGGCAAACTGGCTGACACTGACGGCTGCGGTGCACAAATGCTGCGCAGCTAGCGCCATTCGACGGCCAACACAGCGGTTCCTGGTGTGTCCGCTGTGCCGTGCGTGTGATCATTGCTTGTACAGCCCTCTCGCAGTGTCCGGAGCAAGTATGGTGGGTCTGACACACCGGTGTCAATGTGTTCTTTTTCCCATTTCCAGGAGTGTATGTTGAATCTAATAATACGCTGCGACCACTTGCGTATCACTCCTGTGAAGATCGCGAGCACAATATTACACTAATTCTACTGCACACAAAGGCGTTCAGCCAACGATTCTTCCAGTGCTGCACACTGACTGCAACCAGAAGCTGCCCTAATGGCTAGTACATTGACAAGTATCCTCAGCCATACATTTACTTAACAGCGGTTTGAAGAGAAACACCGTTAATGTACGTGACGATGGTGCATCAAGGAATCGTTATGCTGAGAAGCGGTAAGTTCCTATGGGACCAAACTGCTAGGCTCACACACTACTTAATCTATAACTTACGCTAAGGACAATATACACACCCAAACCCGACGGTATGCTGATAGTATACAGATAGTATTGGGAACAGAAAGCTGGTTGAAACCAGACGTCAGTGATAAGAAATCCTAAGTTCAGAGTGGAATGATTATCGTAGGGACAGGTTAGTCGCCAATGGTGGTGGCGTGTTTATTGCAGTAAAAAATTCGATAAAATCCAACGAGGTTATCACGGGTTCCGAATGTAAATTAATCTGGGTGAGACTGACTATGCTCCTAAACATCTCCTGGGTCAGGATCGGCTGTTGTAGAGCGCTTCAGACAGAACGTGCAGAACATCACTAGTAATTTTCCTGATCATGCCGTTGTAATAATGGGTGACTTCAGCTTACCAAGTATATATTGGGAGTGTTATGCCATCAAAACTGGTGCCAGAGATGGGGATTCGTCTGGCATTGTTCTGGATGTCTTGTTCGAAAATTACGTTGAGCAGATAGTTAGAAAACCAACTCGAGAGGACACGTCTTAGACCTCCTGGCAACAGACAGACCCGAACTTATCGAATCAGTTAACTTAGAGGAAGGTATCAGTGATCATAAGGGTATGACAGCATCTGTGACGACGGGTCCTACAAGGAATGTGAAGAAAGCTACGGAGATATATTTGCTTAGCACGGTTGGCAAGATACAAATTTGAGAATATCTCAGCAGTGAGCATCGAATATTCGGTGATGAGGACGAAGATGTGGAGAACAAATGGAGAAAATTGAAATGCAACGTTCAATATGCCCTAGACTAGTACGTTCCGAGTAAGGTTTTAAGGGATGGGAAAGATCCACCATGGTTTAATACCCGTGTCAGAAAAGCGCTACGTAAACAAAGAGCACGTCATCTCAGATTCTCAGATTCAAGAGAAGTAAAAACCTAGCTGACAAACAAAAGCTGAACGAAGCGAAAATGAGCGTAAGGAGAGCAATGAGAGAAGCGTTCAATGACTTTGAAAGTAAGACGTTGTCAATCGACCTGAGTAAAAACCTAAGAGATTTTGGTCGCATATAAAAGCAGTAAGTGGATCAAAGTCATCTATTCATTCTCTCAGCGACCACATCGGCACCGAAACGGAAGCTAACAGAGAGAAGGCCGAAATACTGAATTCGGTCTTCCGAAGTTGTTGCACCGCGTAAGATTGTAACACTGACCCTCCTTTCAATCGTCGAGCGAACGTCGAAAGGGCTGGTATGGAGATAACCGACCGCTAACTGAAAATCAGCCACAATCACTTAGTAGTGGAAATGCGTCAGGACCAGATGAAAAAATACCTATAAGATTCTATAAAGATTATGCGAAAGAACTTGCTCCCCTTCTTTCAGTAATTTATCGTAGATCGATTGAGCATCTAAAGGTACCTAACCACTGGAAAAAGGGCAAGTCATTCCCGTTTTTAAGAAAGGCTGTAAGACAGATGCACACAATTATAGACCTATATCGTTGACGTCAATCTGTTGTAGAATTACGGAACACGTTTTATGTTCAAGAATTATGATGTTTTTGGAAAATGAACATCTCCTCTATAAAAATCAACATGGATTCCGCAAACAGAGATCCTGCGAAACTCAGCTCGCTCTGTTCCTCCATGAGATCCATTGCGCAGTGGACAACGGCGCTCAGACTGATGCTGTGTTGCTCGATTCCAGTAAGGCATTTGACACCGTCCCACCTTGCCGTTTAATGAAAACAATACGAGCTTACGGAGTATCGGAGTACACCTGTGATTGGATTCAAGACATTCTAGCAGATACAGCTTTACACGTCGCGCTCAACGGAACAAAATAGACCAATGTAAAGGTAATATCCATAGTACCACTGGGAAGTGTGATAGGACCGTTGCTGTTTACAATATATATAAATGATATAGTAGAAACCGTCGGGTGCTCTTTAAGGCTATTCGCAGATGATGCAGCTGTCTATACCACAGTATCAACGAGAGAAGACAGTAAGAATTTGCAGAACGACCTGCAGAGAACTGATGAACGGTGGACACTCTGGCAGTTGACCCTGAACGTAAATAAATGTAACATTTTGAACATACATACATTGTTTACAAGCAGCTGAAGACAGCGTCTGCCGTAAAATATCTTGGTTTAACTATCCAGAGTTACCTTAAGTGGAACGACCATATAAATCAGACAGTGAGGAAAGCAGACACCAGACACAGATTCACCTGAAGAATCTTAAGGAAATGTAACTCATCCAAGAAGCAAGTGGGTTATAAGGCGCCTCTTCGCCAGATTCTTCAGTATTGTTCATCTATCTGGGATCACTGTCAGGTAGGACTGCTAGAGGAGATGGGGAAGATCCAACGAGGAGTGGCGTTTTTCGTCACGGGATCGTTTAGCTGGTGAGTGAGCACTACGGGGATGCCAAACAAACTACACTGGCAGACGTTGCAAGAGAGGCGTTGTGTATCACGAAGAGAGTTAGTATTGAAATTTCGGGACAGCAGTTTTCAGGAGGAGTCGGACAACATATTACTTCCCCCCACATATATCTTGTGTGTTGACCACGAGGAGAAAATTCGATAAATTAGAGCCAATACACTTACCGACAATCATTCTTCCCACGCACTATTCGCGACTGGAACAGGGCTGGAGGAATCAGATAGTGGTACCGAAAGTAAACTCCTCCACAGTCCATTAGATGGCTTGCGGATTATGATGTAGATGTAGATGTGTGCGGACTAAAAATTGTAGGGGGGATGAAGACCTGAATACAGTAAGTAGGTTAAAAATTATGTGTATTCCAGTGACTATGCAGAGATGAAGAGGCGTGATGGTCGAGGCTAGCATGAAATGCTGCACCAAACCAGACTTTGAATTGAGGACCACAACAACAAGTAAGTGTTGTTCCGATGGGCTGTACGTGTTGCGAATTTTCTTGTTGGAATTATTTTCAGTATTTTGTCACAACAACTTAGATGACCCTGTTCCTGTCCCTCAGTCAAACCGAGGGTAACCTGCCGGGACTAGATCTTTATCACAGTTAATGTCAGATCAAAATCGAATGTATTGCAAGATTCGCCATTATTTGCATGTAGGTAAGAGTATCTCATTGTAAATGACGTGCTGGTGGTCTTATGTTTCGCGCAGGTCTGATATTTTTTTGAAATAATGACAGATTTTGATGGATCCTAACAATATCCGTTATTGTCGGAAGCACGACCAAAACGATATTCTGCAAACCAGGTGCCAACAGTGTGATATTACCGTCACATATGGGCACAAGATATTGATTTACACCCTATACTATTTCGTGGTTAATCTTATAAGAGAAGCTTTGCATTTTTATCACTGGGAAGGTTTCCTCCCAGTGTGGTCTGTGCGTCGTCTTTGTTTCCAGGAGGCAGTTGGCGAATCTCATCAGGAAGGGAGAAGATCCACTGGGAGCTAGGCTATTTTCGCGGATATATGGCTGTGGCCTGGTTCTGCTTTTGTTGTGAGAGCCAGCGCCTCTCCTAGCCCTCACTGGAGGGCACTGTACTACCAATGCCCTCCCCAGAGAAGAAACTAAGCATAACGTATTTTCCTATTTTGTTCAGACATCAAAGGATGAGACACGGGGTCGCTGACCGACCTCCGTGGAAAGGTCCATTGCTTTCACAGCGGCGCGGGGTAGCTGCGCGATCTGACACGCCTTGCCACGGTTCGTACGGCTTCCACGCGAATTCTCGTCCGTCACATTGGCGACAGCGTTGAGTCAATTGCTACACGTAGGGATTTTTTGAAATCAGAGAGTCGTGCTCATTTCATCGCCTCCTGTCATGATGGTCACACGTCTCCTGGTCGCTGATTGGTGCTGATGGGTGTACTGTTTGTCCATTTTTAGGAAATGTGTGTGTCGCGAATGCTCTATCACGACCCATATTCTGAGTAGCTCGTTAGTTGCTTATTTTGCATGCAACATGTATTGATAAGTACGGTTATAATTTGTGGCATCATCTCATATCGTTATCTTTGATTTCTCGAGCTGTCCAAATGAACAGATATCGTTGCACTTTCTTCATTTAATCTTCCATACTTTTTGGTATCTCCCACCAGCGTAAGTGTCATTAGGTGATTTTATTTGTCTTAATAGAGAATAATGTTCTCTGAAAGTTTTGCTGTGATAATTTGTCGGTTATCACAGCAAATTACTATCGGTTAACCTCAATCTTTCTTTAGATTCCAAGATCTATTACATTCTCCTACAACTTTTCGATGCTTATGCGACCAGCTTATAATAAATATAACCTAGTGCACAAGTAAGTTCGTTTTTCTCACAGTGACAGCACTGCTGTTGTGCACAGTGGCCAAATGCAATGATCAGTTATATTAAGAATTTAGGCAACAGAATAAGCATTGCTGAAAGATTTCCTCCGCGACTGCCAGTCAAACGGATACGCAACTTCCAACAATCTCTTCTCATGGTGCGGGACTATACCACAAAGTTGTGAGAAGAGACTCGTGGCACTGTTACCTTCAGATAAATCATAAAAATAGATCACGTGAAGTCATTTTACACCAAGCTGCTTCTTTAAACGTTCACAGTAGACAAATATATCTTTCGTCATCAGTGTTCTGGTTCCTTTGTTGCAGCCCGCCATATCTTGCTCTTCTGTGCCAACCTCTATATCTCTGAGTATCACATCTACCCAGCACACTCAATTCCTTCTTGTATACATTCCAGTCTTCGTCTTCCTCTACAGTTTTTACGCCTTCCAGCTCGCTCAAGTACCAGTAACGCTATTGCTCATATCTTAACACATGTCCTACCATCCTATTCCTACACTGCGTCAACATTTCATGTTTTGATCTCTTCGTCGATTCTCCAGGAAACATCCTATCTTATTAATCCACGTAATTTTCAAGGTACTTCTACTGTACCACATCTCCAACACTATGAATGTCTTCTTTCCCGGCTTCCCCACAGTTGATGATTCACTCCGATACAATTCTGTGCTCTAAACTCAGAAATCTCTTCCTCAAGTTAAGGCCAATGTTTTTCAGTAGACTTCTTTCGGTCAAGAATGCCTTCTTTGTCTGAGCTTTTCATGACCGTCTCCATTCGTCAGTCACGTGATATTTTGCTCCCAAGAGACGTCATCAGCTCGTCAGCTTCATGGTCCCTATATCATCTCAAGCGAATCACAGCCAGAATAATGCTCTGCTCCCTGAGTTCACTATGTATGATGCACGAATCATTTTATAAATTTGCTCAGACTATATGTCAGGAGGATACGTATATCGCTAGAGCTGCAAATTCTGATCAAACAAAGATGGTCTTTCCTTACCAATATCTGGACTCAAATTTTATACTCAATGAAACCACATTGCTTGGCGTAGTACTTTCACCTTTAACCCACTACTGGCCAAAACTCTATCGGATCATTTTTTGCAAACTTTTATACATAAATAGGTTACATTGAGTGATTAATTGAATAAAACGTTGTTTTGAAAATTTTCAGTTTATTAGAATAAAAACTACAGACCGTCCCATTTTTGGGACATTGGCCAAATGCGCTATCCAAATTCACAACCTTATTCTTCATGCATAATATTGTAAGAAACGACACAAACAATAAATAAAGAATGTTTTAATATTATTGAATGTCTATTCAGTATGAAATGAAGCAAAACACTTGTCGTGTACACCAACATTGCACCTATCACAAATTTTTTATGTTTTTTTCTTGCAGTAAGCACATCTCTTCTGTGTTTCACTTGGCACAATGAAATGATTTCCTGGATCTAGTCGTACATTTGTGCTCACCCATCCTCCCATCAATTTGCTTCCTTGTGGTCCTCTGTGTTTTGGTACTGATCCTGTTTTCTTTGTTAGGTAAAACGTTACTATTCTCCGTCGGACGTCCAAAAGTGAGAGTTTCTCATTAGAGTTAGCAATTTGCTATGCACGTCATGTGTTTACTACGCAGATATCTACCATCTGTGTGAATAATGGCCACCACCATTTCTCTGACCTTATCCTCGTCCTATGAAGTGCTATCTGCTTGTTCAGTAGATCTACGCCACCCATATGGGCATTGTATGCTTCAGTGAGATGTGGCATTGTAACAGATATTTCCTTTTTCTTTGCCCGTGAGTATCTTTTAGTAGAACTCAGAGGAGTAATAGTACTGTAATTTGTCGCTACACATACTGGTTTGCTGTCACTCTATTTCACAACCAGAACTTTGTTCTCTTTGTCAAACATGTAGTCATAGAAGCCTCGTTCCTTTTCTTTTGCCATTCTTTTCGAGTCAGTCAAAGGACATGCATTAGTTTGTGTCTCTCTTATTGTTCCTGTAGCTTTCATTTTACTCTTTCCGAGTGTGATCAATGTGTCAACACTGGTGAAAAAGTTGTCAAAGAAAAGCTTATAATTCGGATACTCTGATTCTGGTACCATGCTGGTTAGTTCATTTATTGCTCTTGGACCTAAAGGCGCCATTTTGTTGTCAGTCTTGCCACAGTATGGCGAAAAATTATAAAGAAAGCCATTGCAACCTGTAAGACTCCAAATTTTATGGCCAAATTTGATAGGCTTTCCCCTCAGAAACATTTTAGCTGAATGTTTGCCATAATAACGGGCCATCATTTCATCAATTGAGAGTTCTGAATGAAATACGCCAAATTTACCAAATTCCTTTCAGCATTTCAAAGTACAACCTCAGTTTGTACATCTTGTCGTTTTTGTCTATTTTGGAGTTGTCATTGAGATGAATGAATCTCTTTATTTCCCGAAACATATTTCTTGACATGGAGTTGAAGACTAAAGGAACACCGACATCAGGAGCCTGTTTGCAGTACATGTTCATATGGGGAAGCTTATGATAACCACTCAGAAGTAGTATGCGAATAAATGAATTTAGTTCTTCTTTGGTTAGCAGAAAATTTAGTTATGTTGGCAAGCATAGATTTCGATTTGTTCAATAATACTATCCATTAGTTTCTCAGAAAAAAAATCCTCAAACACTTGGGGCACTGTCTTATTTGCTAGACATTCCACAACATTTTGTTCGTTGCTCTTCCCTGGTTCACTAGTGTTTGTGTACCTTGGTTGACATCTATATCACTTACATTTATATTTTTTGTAAATAACGTACCACTTTCTGCTCCATCTCCTAACACTTTCCTTCTTTTGGCTTCTGGAGGTACAACTGTATCATTAGCTTCATCTCGGCTAACGTACCGGCTACATCTTGTGCAACAGACTCATTGTTCAGTACAGTACATTTTCGCCAATGTCTTCTTCATCTGTTATTACATCTGCATCGGGTGGAGTAATCGCCAATTCTACATCTTCATCGTCACTCTCTTGATGGTTCTCTAGTTCTGCTAGAATTTCTTCAAGCGTAAGTCCACGCGTCACGTTTTTATCCTGTTGGAATCGTAAAATTCGAATAGAATATGAAAAAAAAGCAGATATAAAGAACGTAAAATGCAATTCTTCTCTGTATAATACATGTATACAAGAATAGGGCACATCAACAATAAATGATAGTGTAACATGCCATTGTCCCATTATTGGGACGCATAAAATATATCGATATTGCACTTACTTGAAAAAATCTGAAGTACACATAATCTTACACAGACATCCATATGTTCATAACAAACACGCCCAGACAATTAAATCACAGCTCACTGTCGTCCAGGAACTACCAGCAGACATACAGTGCTGCCAAGTGCGAGAACAAAAAATCGGCAAGTTTATAATTTTCCTGACGTGAAGTACTTAGAAAAAAGTTATTTATTTTACAGTTACAGGCATTATAGCAGTTAGTTGAACCTACAGGTGCAACAATAAAGGCTAAAAGCTCCATTGCTTACGTAGAAATAAGTAAAAATTATAAAGAACGCCATTGGAACTTGTAAGACATCCAATTTTATATCCAAATTTGATAGGCTTTCCCCTCAGAAACATTTTAACTGAATGTTTGCCATAATAACGGACCATCATTTCATCAATACTCACAAGTATTGCCATAACGGATATGGTGTATGGTAATCAAATGGCTCTGAGCACTATGGGACTTAACTTCTAAGGTCATCAGTCCCCTAGAAGTTAGAACTACTTAAACCTAACTAACCTAAGGACATCACACACATCCATGCCCAAGGCAGGATTCGAACCTGCGACCGTAGCGGCCGCGCGGTTCCAGACTGTAGCGCCTTTAACCGCTTGGCCACCATGGCCGGCTATGGTAATCCCCTGAATGTTTGGCAAGAGTTAAACATCCATAATTTAGAGGAATATGGTGACTTACACATGAACGCTCACATACATCTTCCCACAGATTTCAGAGTGTATTCATGAAAACATACACTATGGATTCTGCTTCTATTACACTGCGCCAGGGCTTTCGTGAGAAGCAACTATTCTCGATTTGAACATTCTAGACAATTCGAGCGAATAACTTGGCCTCCCAAATCGCCTGGCGTGAATCCCATTGAACATTTGCGGAACATAACAGAGGACAATTCGTGCTCAAAATCGTGCACCGGCTACACTTTCGCAATTATGGACTGCTGCAGTGCCAAAGGACTTCCAATCACTTTTTCTTGCTTTCACGCCACTTAGAGTTGCTCCACAACACCGGACAAAATGGGGCCGACACCATATTAGGATATACCCCATGACTTGTCATCTCTGTGTAGATTTCACGACAAGGCGCAAATTTATCTGTTTTTGCCATCAAGTACCTCTCCTGTCGAAATGCTGAAATTTTTGTAGCGACAGGTCGTTGTTGGAAAATAGTAAGCCTGGCGATGTCTGCTCATGTAATTGTTACCAGTAGTACAAAAAGTCAGCTTCGCATAAAAACAGCAATGAGAATCGGACTTTGTAAAAAAATACAGACTTCAGGCTCGAATGATGTACATAGTAATTTGAATACCATGATATGCTAATGGCACGTAATGTTGCGTCACCAAACCGACCTCTATCAACCAAATTTGCTAGTTGAAATTACATAAAACAGTTTATATTAGTGGAGTAGGGCTTTACATATACTAGCATAAATTAAAACATAAAGCTTGTAAAGTATCTCATTATCATTTCAATGCAAAATTACGCTGACAAAATATACAGTACAGAACCTTCTCATGTGGAAGCTTGAATAAGAGGGAATCAAGGCAATAGGCAAATCAAAAGTAAGTTAGTTTTCTGACAAGTCGAGCAAAAGATTACCCAAGGTCGCTCGAGTTTACAGTGGATGCAATCTGGTGAACCAACAAGTTTACACCTCTGCGCATGGTACTTACCTTAGCTGCGATGAGAAGTCGTCTACATAGCTGCTCTCGCCTTCTGAAATTCCTATAAAACTAATTAAACCATTGCTGAATTTTCCAGCAGAAACTCTCCCTATGTTTCTCGATATGTGAGAAAACATGAACTCACCGCTAGTCTCAGACTGTGGCTATATACACACGCATGGCTGGAGCAGCGTGCATATTATCATGCCATCTCAGTTCTCGCAGGAACAATTAAGTAACTGGCTGGTTCATTACTCCACAGTTGGAGCTCAACGATGCTACAGCTAATTTCTAGCTGGAGGGCAGCTGCTGTGAATGCCGTGTTGACACAGATTTCTACTCTTTGTCATACAGAGCGTTATGCACTCCGTTCTGACTTGACGCCAGTTCAGAGAAGAGTCCCCGAAAATTTCGCTCTCGTCTTTCTCATAGCCAAACTCTCTCCCCACCTGGGTTATTTCGTTCTCCACGTCACGGCTATTTTCGACCAATAGAAGTGTTCCTCTTATTTTGTGGAAACTCTCTACCAATGGCAAGGGCTCTACCATTGAACTGTGTCGAAATCTCGGCACTTTACTCTTTCCTAGTTATTTTCCGCCAATCGGACGTATCGTGCCCCCACACATACGTACCATTCGCGGTTGACGTGATCAACTGCGTCACTGGTTTCGTTCGCATCCATTTGGCATTCCAAAACGCAGTTTTCTAAAGCTTTTTTCTGTCCTACTTCTGGTGGCCCATTACTCGCTCTGCAGTATGCGTCACCTGTCCGGTCGATGACTCCTGCGGCAGGATGACCCCCTTAAGAGCTTTCCTTGGGCCTCACAGGGTTCCGCCTCTGTGTCTGCCTGCGCTGGCTTCCACACAAAACGTTTCCTCTCGCAGCTTGTTTCACATTCTGCTCATTGATGTGCATTATATAATAGTGGTGTGTTAACACCGCCGATTGAGAGTTATCCCTTTCGCATTACATACTTATAGGCAAATATGCTCATTACCGCCAGAGTAAGTTAGGTGTCGTATTCACCTTCCCCTTACGCTGTATAAAACTCTTTTGTAAGGTGCGAAATTGACCTTAATTTATTCTGCCACCTTACACATCTTTTTTCCTCATGTCTATATATCTGCAGCACTCTGTCACTGCAGGGCTCCCAGTTGTAGCGTCTGAGTGCGTAAAAAGTAGAGTGCTGTATTCGAGTTTCGAATTCGAAGGGTTCGCCTACACAAAGAACACCATCTCCTGCAGCATCACAATGCCAGACCATATACGAGCGCTGTGACATCTGCAAAAATCCCACAATGGGTTCAGTGTCATCCATCATTCACCATACAGCATCGACTTGACGCCATCCTATTTCCATCTTTTTCCAAAACATAAAGGACGCCTTCAAGGACTTCGCTTTGATAGCGCTGAACCGATGAAAGCAGAGGTGAGGTTGTGGCTCCGCCAACAAATTCAGATATTTTACAGTAACTGTTTCAACAAACTAGACCTCGTTGGGAGAAATGGATTCGTCACCAGGGTGTCAGTGTTGATAAATTAATACGTAGACATGAAGAAATAATATCAACAACGTTAATAACGTTTGTTTTATTTAAGAAGCTTTAAGAATTGTCACATTCAATAATTAGGAGGCAGAACTTGTCATCACGTCCTCGTAAATTTAAATATCTAAAAGGACTTTTTAAATTAATGAATAATTCTATTATCTGGAAAACTACTATGGAAAATTTAACAAATTACTTCGAAATTCATTTCGTTTACCGTTGGAATTGGTGTTATGGGGGAAGAATTGCTAAATTTTAAATTGACCAATATGTTCAATCAAAGTCAAGTGACTGTGGAGATGCAGTTAACGAGCCCTATCTGTGTCGGTCTATGTATAGTAGGCCACTCTAAAGTCGCCATGTGCTGATTTCACTACGAGTTTTCGAAGACAGACATCGCTGATCCAGAGTTTCTTTCAATCAGTGAAGACAGTTTCATCTGTTGGCGAAAGGCTGTGATCCATATGAGGTAATTAAATACCATTCTGAAGCATTCGACACGTCTGGATATGCAGACGATAATCCTCATGTCATAAAGTGTCAAAACAGGAGGATTGATAGATGATGTGAATGAGCTGTAAATTGTGCAATTTGTGGGACTCAGTCCTACAAAATATGGATACTGTAGATATTCAGGTGATAAGCAAATGCAGACGAAGGGTGTGCCTTGTGAGACTTCAGAGGCTCAGACTATCGAAGATTACAAGAAGTGTTACTTGGTGGCGTTGGCTGTGCTCCGTCTAGACCATGTGACAGCTGAAAGAGGGTTTCTGGTGTCATGGTGACAATCGGTTTATCGCGAGGACGGGATCGTTGCCCTGCATTCTCACATTTGAATGACAGAATCGATGTGTATCTATTACTAAATAGTGTAGATGTGCACGAGCGTATGCGGAGTAGAAGGATGAACCGTTTATCATAGGTGTGTGTGTGCGTATGCGTGCTTTAATTAATTCACTGATGCAGAGTTATGAAGATGTCATCCATTTCCTACTGGGCAAAGTTGTAAACTAAGGAGAGAAGATGTGGAAGATATGTAAAACCTCTTCTTTGCTTAGTTTACAACTTTACTGAATAGGAAATCAAAGGTGTCTTTATATCTCTGCTTAATGGACACACATTGCGTTGTAAATAAGTACATCGAGTGTAAATCATCTGTGTGACGCTCTGAGTAATATTACGAATATTATGAAGTATGCAACTGAGGTTTCTTTAAAGTATGTGTACTGTCTGCAATACAACAGCGTGTACATCGCCATAAGGAAAACAAAAAATCGCCATTCAATGAACAAATGTAAGTATATAAAACTATTTAGCGCTATCTAAATAAATACAGGTATATTTGGATCTTGTTATTTCATTAATAACATATGTTATTTCATTAATATGAAGTGGCGCTAAATATTTAAATATTCTTGTGCAGTGCAGGAGCAGACGAAATGTTACTAGCCAAAGCGTCAATATAACTGGAAATGTTAGCCGTCTGAAGAGGGACATGGTAGCCCACAACCGGTTATGGTGTCGAAATAAAGCACTTTAAAAGTATTTGTGACTTGTTGCAATATTCGCCAATACTTTATCCACAGATTCCACCAAGCACCAACACTTCACGCAGGTAACAGAAAAATTATTAACGAATGTAACGAAAATCGGGTGCGATGATGTTGCACTGAGTTGTAAGGTTTTTATCAAGGCAAATGCGATATAATTTTGAGTGAATAGCCATCAGGTATTGCTTATGGCATTTCACAGAAAGATATCACGCAGAATCATAAAATATGGTAAGAAATGCGTTGTCATTTCTGGGAAAGCAGACGATCCGAAAAAAAGACGTCTCCGCTTTCAGGCGGTGTGCGTATCTGAATACACATTGCATCCGGCGTTACAGGCGAAGCAGGCTTTGATCGCTACATACGCTGCGTCTCGTTCCTCAGACTTTCGCAGATAGCTCACCCTGTTTAGCCGAACTAGACGAGACAGAAGCGCCTTTGCAAAGACACCAATATTCGTGCGCCATTCAGCTCTTCAGACTGATGTGTGAGTAAGCTGCTGAAACCTTACAAAGCGACGATAGTGCATCGACTGACCAAGCCAGATACTGTTGGTCGACATCACTTCAGTATCTGGCTCTTGCGGTCTGTACATGCTAGTGAAACGATCTTTTCTTTCTATGGAGTACGGCATCATCTGTCAGCGTACGTGATTCCCAGAACATTCTATGTTGGATTTATGAAAAAACTTGTCAGTTACATCAAGACCCACTGTGTGTTGTTGAAACCGGCACATCGCGAAGCACTAACGCTGCCACAAACGAAAGATGTCAAAGGTCAAACATTATCGGCAGTGAATGTTAATTACCAGTAAGTAGCATCTGACATGTTGTATGACAAGGGAGAGACCAAGATTTCAAGCAGAGTTAAAGCAAAAATCTGTCTCTATTTAAGGATGACCTTGGCTTGCGTGCGGTGGGTACTCACCGCATCCCGTGCAGTACTGGCAATGTTATACGTTGGTCAGGTCATCAGGACCGTGGAGGACCGGTGTGCAGAGCATAAGCGTCAATCACGGTCACAGTAGTGTACCTTTGACACTCTGTAGCGCCCTCGGACAGGTTCCCACACACGGGTTCCTATCCACAGTATTTTTTCCACGACACCATCTATAACCCTTCCGAGTTTGTTGGTATCGTTTAGTAGCACACTGTATGTACATATTTAATTTCACTCAGTTTTAAAGAAATCATAGTATCTCGTTTATTTTGTATGTGTGAATGTGACTGCATATGTATCTGGCCTTGCCTTCCATGTTGGGCACAGATATTAGTGAATATAAGTTACTAAAGGGTGATCAAGCATCATTAAGTCTATCCCTTTATTGTTTGACCATAGAGAGAGGAGGATTCCGTACCGAAATTTAGCATGAAGCCCTCTCTCTATAAGGTCACTTGCGAATTTAATATCCATTTCTACTTTAACAACAATATCCCAGTAGCTGCAAGTGTGTGCCAGAATCTCCGTGTTATTATAGCCCATCGCACGGCGTTTGCAGCAGCATGAACTATCAGCTCGGGCACCATAGCTGCGGTTACCCTTGACGCTGCATCACAGACAGGAGCGCCTGCGGTGGTGTACTCAACGACGAACCTGGGTGCACGAATGGCAAAGCGTCATTTTTCGGATGAATCCAGATTCTGTTTACAGCATCATGATGGTCGCATCCTTGTTTGGCGACATCGCGGCGAATGTACATTGGAAGCGTGTATTAGTCATCGCCATACTGGCGTATCACCCGGCGTGATGGTATGGGGTGCCATTGGTTACACGTCTCAGTCACCTCTTGTTCTCATTGGCGGCACTTTGAACAGTGGACGTTACATATGTGTTACCACCCGTGGCTCTACCATCATTCGATTCCTGCGATACCCTACATTTGAGCAGGATAATGGACGACCGCATTTTGCAGGTCCTGTACGGGCCTTTCTGGATACAGAAAATGTTCGACTGCTGCCCTGGCCAGCACATTCTCCGGATCTCTCACCAACTAAAAACATCTGGTCAATGGTGGCCGAGCAACTGGCTCGTCACAATACGCCAGTCACTACTCTTGATGAACTATGGTATCGTGTTGAAGCTGCATGGGCAGCTGCACCTGTACACGCCATCCAAGCTTTGTTCCACTGAAAGCCCAGGCGTACCAAGGCCGTTATTACGGCCAGAGGCGGTTGTTCTGGGTACTGATTTCTCTGGATCTATGCACCCAAACTGCGTGAAAATGTAATCACATGTCAGTTTTAGTATAATATGTTTGTCCAATGAATACCCGTTTATCATCTGCATCTCTTCTTGGTGTAGCAATTTTAATGGCCAGTAGTGTATAAGCGCCGGCACCTGTCACTAGCCCATCCTTTCGGCAACAAACGTGACGTTGGACGCTGACCGACCATAGTTCATCTTGCAGTTATGTTCGTTATTAAGTGATCGGGACAGACCGCCACGATCGCCAGCGCAGAAGACGGAGCTAGCTGCAGCGTAGACAGGCCTTGTCTCCTATGAATACGATGCTCTGTCACCTCTGTGGATGACCGTTTTGGACACGGGTTTCCATTCGCAGTTTATTTTTCTCCTGGATACCGAAAAACAATGAGGATTTTGGAGGGTTGTAGGAGTAAAATTAACTAAGGATGGAAACCTGTGTCCGAAACAGTCATCCACAGAGGTGACAGAGCATCGCATTCATAGGAAACAAGGCCTGTCTATGCAACAGCCAGCAAGCTCCATCTTCTCCACTGCCGACCGAGCCAATCAGTGGCAGTCAATGAGACACCAACAGTGTTGAAAGTCATTCCGCCTATGGTCAGTCAGCGCAAAAAGTCACGTTTGCTGCCGGGGGAGTGGCCTAACGGCATGTTCCGCAGCCTGTAACTTCGATGCTCTGTAGCGCCGATGGGTGATGTTTCTGGACACGGTTTCTCATACTCAATTTGTTCCTCATGACACACTCTAAAACTCCTCGAGGTTTGTTGGTGTCGTTTGGTAACACGCTATATATGTTCCGCTTTATATTTTCAAAGTATTCTAAATCGAATAGATACAGAAAAAAATGCTAATAGGTTGTTTTCAAACATTTTCAAATGTCACCCCTTCTCCCCAACATCCAGCCTCTACAGTAGGTGTATCTTACACCCACAATATTTTCACGCAAATAATGAGTCATCGATGTGCCAGCCTGGGTTATGCTTATATGTGTTATGTGACACCTTTCCATCGCCACCTGCAGCCGTAAGGGTTGCTGGAGATGTCTTACTGTCACAAAATTTTTTATATTAATATTTCACTGCTTTGGCGCCCCACCGTTCGCAGCTCCAATTCTACGAGTAAAAATTTATCTGGACACTGAGCCTAGTAATTCTAACCTTACATCGATCGTTAGTGAATATTTTTTACGTGTCACGGCGTCTCAAACCCACGCCCTCCCTTAGAGGTGGTATGAGTATACGACATCCACAATCGTTTTATACAAGTTGTGAGTTACGTATATAAAACATTTTGTCGACATTGTTCCGCATTTTCCTGAGTTATACAGCTATATCATCCCTTTTTTACCCTCCCACCCCAAAGGGTTGATAGGTGGCGTTCGCCCTCGGAAACCTTCTTGGGAGTGTTTAGAATAACACACTTAAGTTTCACCAAAATCGGTTGAATTATGTAGAAAAGCATAGAAGATGGACAAACAAATATTCATTTTTTTTTAAATTTGTATATGACTGCACGTTCAGAGACCGTGAATAGTTACAAGTCAGAGAAAACAGCCCTCGGTCACTATTTTTAACCAATTAACCGGGTTTCAAGACTGCTAGGAGGGTCTTCCTCAGAATTTAAATAAAAGATTGGTCTATAACATGGTCACAGAATTATGACTAAAAACGTATGTTACAGAGTATAAGTACAGAACCAACGTGAAAGATGCCTAAGTAACGAGCAGCCTTTAGTGGCTCGCTATAACAAATTTTATCTGAAATATCTGTATGACTAATGCCCTTTTGGCATATTTATTATTTTATAAATGATATATAAGTGCTTCCAGTCTTTCACGATGGTTCTGTACTTATACTCCGTATCATACGTTTTTAGTCATAATTCTGTGACCATGTTATAGACCATTCCTTGATTTAAATTCTGAGGAAGACATTCCTAGCAGTGTTTAAACCCGGTTAATTCGTTAAAAATAATGATCGAGGGCTGTATTCTCTCAATTGTATTCATTTTTTATATTAGGTGCATAACTTTTGACGCTGGTCTATTATTATTCTGTTGTGACGCTAGTTGTTACGGTGTGCTTGTTGTCTTTCCGTGTACGCCGTATTATGGTTCCTTGACCTGCACTATGTCGTTGCATTTGTGTCCCGGAAGTGAACGTATCTTGACCTGCCGAAATACCGAAAGTTATAGAAGATGTCACCTGGCTTCATTTTTGAATCACATCTCTGGCGGTCTCGTACGGAAGCATAAGCGTCCTCACGCGGATAAGACTAGACTGAGGCGACAAAAGTTATCGAATACCTCCTGACCTCGTGTAGGACCTTCTTTTGCCCGGCTTAGTGCATCAACTGGACGTGACATGGACTCAAGAAGTTGTTGGAAGTCGCACGAAGAAGTATTGAGCAATGCTGCCTCTATAGAGAAAGTCTTGGCTGATCTATCTATTATGTCCGATACATGTTCGATGTGATTCGTGTTGGGCTACCTGCGTGGCTCGAATTGTGCAGAATGTTCTTCAAACCAGTTGCGAACAATTGTGGCACATTATCACCATCCCACAATATTATGGAACCAGCACCAGCTTGCATAGTGCTTTCTAGACACCTTGCGTCCACGGCTACGTTGTCTTCGCACCACACTTGAGCCCTACCATCAGCTATTACCAACTGAAATCGTGACTCGTCTGCTCAGATAGCGGTTTTTCAGTCTAGGGTCCAACTAACACGGTTACTAGCCCAGGAGAAGCGCTGCAGGCAGTGTCGTGCTATTAACATACACTGGCGACGGTAGTCTGGTGCCACAGCCCTTCGACACCAAATTTCGCCTCACTGTCTTAACGTATACGTTCGTCTTGTGCCTCACATTAACTTCTTCGTTAATGTCACGCAGTGCTGCTTGCCTGTTGGCACTCATAATTCAACGTAAAGTTCGCTGCCCTAGGTCGTTATGTAAAGGTCGTCGGCCACCGAGTTGTCTGTGACCAGAGGTATCACCTCAAACGTGTCCGTCTGCGGTGATGCCTGAAATGTGATGTTCGCGCCACGCTCTTGACGCTGTTCTACATCTACATCTACATCCATACTCCGCAAGCCACCTGACGGTGTGTGGCGGAGGGTACCTTGAGTACCTCTATCCGTTCTCCCTCCTATTCCAGTCTCGTATTGTTCGTGGAAAGAAAGATTGTCGGTATGCCTCTGTGTGGGCTCTAATCTCTCTGATTTTATCCTCATCTTCACTTCGCGAGATATACCTAGGAGGGAGCAATATACTGATTGACTCCTCGGTGGAGGTATGTTCTCGAAACTTCAACAAAAGCCCGAGCCGAGCTACTGAGTGTCTCTCCTGCAGAGTCTTCCACTGGAGTTTATCTATCATCTCCGTAACGCTTTCGCGATTACTAAATGATCTTGTAACGAAGCGCGCTGCTCTCCGTTGGATCTTCTCTATCTCTTCTATCAACCCTATCTGGTGCGGATCCCACACTGGTGAGCTGTATGCAAGCATTGGGCAAACAAGCGTATTGTAACCTACTTCCTTTGTTTTCGGATTGCATTTCCTTAGGATTCTTCCAATGAATCTCAGCCTGGCATCTGCTTTACCGACGATTAATTTTATATGATCATTCCATTTTATAACACTCCTGATGCCTACACCCAGATAATTTATGGAATTAACTGCTTCCAGTTGCTGACCTGCTATATTATAGGTAATGATAAGGGATCTTTCTTTCTATGTATTCGCAGCACATTACACTTATCTACATTGAGATTCAATTGCCATGCGTCAATTCGCTGCTGATCCTCCTGCATTTCAGTATAATTTTCCATTGTTACAACCTCTCGATATACCACAGCATCATCCGCAAAAAGCCTCAGTGAACTTCCGATGTTATCCACAAGGTCATTTATGTATATTGTCAATAGCAACGGTCCTACGACACTCCCCTGCGGTACACCTGCAATCACTCTTACTTCGGAAGACTTCTCTCCATTGAGAATAACATTCTGTGTTCTGTTATCTAGGAACTCTTCAAATCTATCACACAATTGGTCTGATAGTCCATACGCTCTTACTTTGTTGATTAAACGACTGTGAGGGACTGTATCGAACCCCTTGCGGAAGTCAAGAAACACGGCATCTACCTGGGAACCCGTGCCTATCGCCCTCTGAGTCTCGTGGACGAATAGCGCGAGCTGGGTTTCACACGATCGTCTTTTTCGAAACCCATGCTGATTCCTACAGAGTAGATTTCTAGTCTCCAGAAAAGTCATTATATTCGAACATAATACGTGTTCCAAAATTCTACAACTGATCGACGTTAGAGATATAGGTCTATAGTTCTGCACATCTGTTCGACGTCCTACAGTCTGGAATCGCGCGGCCGCTACGTCGCAGGTTCGAATCCTGCCTCGGGCATGGATGTATGTGATGTCCTTAGGTTAGTTAGGTTTAATTAGTTTAAAGTTCTAGGCGACTCATGACCGCAGAAGTTAAGTCGCATAGTGCTCAGAGCCATTTGAACCATTTGTTCGACGTCCCTTCTTGGAAACTGGGATGACCTGTGCCCTTTTCCAATCCTTTGGAACGCTACTCTCTTCTAGAGACCTACGGCAGACCGCTGCAAGAAGGGGGGGGGGGGGGGGGGCAAGTTCCTTCTCGTAGTCTGTGTAAAATCGAACTGGTATGCCATCAGGTCCAGCGGCCTTTCCTCTTTTGAGCGATTTTAATTGTTTCTCTACCCCTCTGTCGTCTATTTCGATATCTACCATTTTGTCATCTGTGCGACAATCTAGAGAAGGAACTACAGTGCAGCCTTCTTTTGTGAAACAGCTTTGGAAAAAGACATTTAGTATTTCGGCCTTTAGTCTGTCATCCTCTGTTTCAGTACCATTTTGGTCACAGAGTGTCTGGACATTATGTTTTGATCCACCTACCGCTTTGACAGAAGACCAAAATTTCTTAGGATTTTCTGCCAAGTCTGTACATAGAACTTTACTTTCGAATTCATTGAACGCCTCTCGCATAGCCCTCCTCACACTATATTTCGCTTCGCGTAATTTTTGTTTGTCTGCAAGGCTTTGGCTATGTTTATGTTTCCTGTGAAGTTCCCTTTGCTTCCGCAGCAGTTTTCTAACTCGGTTGTTGTATCACGGTGGCTCTTTTCCATCTCTTACGATCTTGATGTCAGTGTATTGAATTTGCTAACGATTTTCGAAACTGAATGTTCCAGACGTCTAGCTCCAGCTACGGTTCCGCTTTCAAAGCCTGTTCATTCCCGTCAAGCTGCCGTAACCACGTCGGAAACCTTTCCACTAGAATCACCTAAGTACAAATGACAACTCGGCCAATTCATTTCTGTTTTATAGAACTACTTAAACCTAAACAAACCTAAGGACATCACACACATCCATGCCCGAGGCAGGATTCGAACCTGCGACCGTAGCGGTCACGCTGTTCCAGACTGAAGCGCCTTGAATCGCTCGGCCACAGCGGCCGGCCAAGTGTTGGTTCCAATTCGGTGTCGCACGCAGTTCTAGCAGTGAGCGCGAATCGCCCTTTGCGTTCAAAGCTGCATTTCTGATTATCACTATTAAAAATGTTGCGTGTCTCTAGAAGAAAAGGAAAAAAAAAAACATAGTTCGCAGTTTGTGACATATGAGACAACTGCTTGTGAGTCATAAAATTGTTCTGTAGTCAGCATTTGAATAGGTACGGGACAACGTTCATTACTGTTCAGTAATAGGACACGCTCTAGCATTGTGTGCTGCGACCATGCCCCGATGTCGATCTACACATAGCATGACTTTACTAGAATATCAAGGTTAATTCTTGGCACCCACACGACATGCGCTCCTGTGTCGTTTATAATTTATGTGTATTGTATGATAATTTAGCACCAGTCCGTGTTGCTGCATAGCTACCGCTTCCGGGAAAGTTCGATAAATCCAACTCATTGTAAACTTGAGCTGTGCGTCTTATTCTGCGCAGCTGTCCTGCGGAACAGCAGCTCTCAAGGTTTCAACCATCTTTGTGGTCTGCCATCTTGTTCCTAACATCCGACTATCAACTGAAATGCCAAATCATAACTTAATATTCTACTCTGTACTCAGGAAGCATCTGTGATCTTCTACTGTGAAGGGTCTTTCAAACACGACAGGCTATCAGTGCCTAAACTAATCCAGATGCCTCATCGCTTCTTGGCATAAATGAATTTGACTAAAAGCAATATTATTTCTCAGAACCTTTGGTTCTTTATACACATCTCTAAATCACTGTGTCATTATTAAGGGTTAATTGATTCGTTATTTTTAGGTGCAATGAACTGTTGCCGTTGTGGTCTTCAGACCGAATACTGGTTTGATGCAGCTCTGTATATATATACTCCTGGAAATGGAAAAAAGAACACATTGACACCGGTGTGTCAGACCCACCATACTTGTTCCGGACACTGCGAGAGGGCTGTACAAGCAATGATCACACGCACGGCACAGCGGACACACCAGGAACCGCGGTGTTGGCCGTCGAATGGCGCTAGCTACGCAGCATTTGTGCACCGCCGCCGTCAGTGTCAGCCAGTTTGCCGTGGCATACGGAGCTCCATCGCAGTCTTTAACACTGGTAGCATGCCGCGACAGCGTGGACGTGAACCGTATGTGCAGTTGACGGACTTTGAGCGAGGGCGTATAGTGGGCATGCGGGAGGCCGGGTGGGCGTACCGCCGAATTTCTCAACACGTGGGGCGTGAGGTCTCCACAGTACATCGATGTTGTCGCCAGTGGTCGGCGGAAGGTGCACGTGCCCGTCGACCTGGGACCGGACTGCAGCGACGAACGGATGCACGCCAAGACCGTAGGATCCTACGCAGTGCCGTAGGGGACCGCACCGCCACTTCCCAGCAAATTAGGGACACTGTTGCTCCTGGGGTATCGGCGAGGACCATTCGCAACCGTCTCCATGAAGCTGGGCTACGGTCCCGCACACCGTTAGGCCGTCTTCCGCTCACGCCCCAACATCGTGCAGCCCGCCTCCAGTGGTGTCGTGACAGGCGTGAATGGAGGGACGAATGGAGACGTGTCGTCTTCAGCGATGAGAGTCGCTTCTGCCTTGGTGCCAATGATGGTCGTATGCGTGTTTGGCGCCGTGTAGGTGAGCGCCACAATCAGGACTGCATACGACCGAGGCACACAGGGTCAACACCCGGCATCATGGTGTGGGGAGCGATCTCCTACACTGGCCGTACACCACTGGTGATCGTCGATGGGACACTGAATAGTGCACGGTACATCCAAACCGTCATCGAACCCATCGTTCTACCATTCCTAGACCGGCAAGGGAATTTGCTGTTCCAACAGGACAATGCACGTCCGCATGTATCCCGTGCCACCCAACGTGCTCTAGAAGGTGTAAGTCAACTACCCTGGCCAGCAAGATCTCCGGATCTGTCCCCCATTGAGCATGTTTGGGACTGGATGAAGCGTCGTCTCACGCGGTCTGCACGTCCAGTACGAACGCTGGACTAACTGAGGCGCCAGGTGGAAATGGCATGGCAAGCCGTTCCACAGGACCACATCCAGCATCTCTACGATCGTCTCCATGGGAGAATAGCAGCCTGCATTGCTGCGCAAGGTGGATATACACTGTACTAGTGCCGACATTGTGCATGCTCTGTTGCCTGTGTCTATGTGCCTGTGGTTCTGTCAGTGTGATCATGTGATGTATCTGACCCCAGGAATGTGTCAATAAAGTTTCCCCTTCCTGGGACAACGAATTCATGGTGTTCTTATTTCAGTTTCCAGGAGTGTATATATATATATATATATATATATATATATATATATATATATATATATATATATATGCTCCTCTGTCCTGTGTAAGGCTCTTCATCTCCAGATAACTACTGTGACATACATTCCGGTATCAAATGGCTCTGAGCACTATGAGACTTAACTTCTCAGGTCACCAGTCCCATAGAACTACTTAAACCTAACCAACTTAAGGACATCACATACATCCATGCCCGAGGCAGGATTCGAACCGGTCACGCGGTTCCAAACTGACGCGCCTAGAACCGCACGGCCACACCGGCCGGCATTCCAGTATTATGGTTTTCCTTTTCTTAATATTCATCTGATATTCTCTTTTCAAGACACTGTCTATTCCGTTCAGCTGTTACTCCAAGTCTTTTGCTGTCTCTGACAGAATTGGGGTGTCACTGGTGAACACCAAACTTTACATTTCTTCTCTCTGAACTTTAATACCTACTCCAAATTTTTCTTTGCGGTCCATTACTGCTTGCTCAGAGTACGGATTGAATAACGTCGGGGACCACTGCTTCCCTGCCATGCCCCTCGATTCCTGTAACTGCCGTTTCGTTTATGCACAAGTTGAAAACAGACTTTTGCTCCCTATATTTTATCTTACTACATTCAGAACTGCAGAGACAGTATACCAGTCAACATTGTTGAAAGCTTTCTCTAAGACTAAATATACTATAAATCTAGGTTTGTCTTTCCTTAACTTATGTTCTAAGATAAATTGTGGGGTCAGTATTAACTTGTCTTTCAACATTTCACCGAAATCCAAACTGATCTTCCCCGAGGTCGGTTTCTACCAGTTCTTCCGTTCTTCTTTAAAGAACTCCTGATGTATTTTGCAACCATGACTTATTAAACTGATAGTTCAGTAATTCTCCTATCTATCAGCACCTGCTTGCTTTTGAATTGGAATTACTGCATTTTTCTTGAAGTCTGAGGGCACTTCTACTGTATCGTACATATTGCACACCTGATGGAAGAGTTTTGTCATGGCTGGGTCTCCCAAGGCTATCAGAAGTTCTGACGGAATGTCGTCTACTCACGGCTTCTTGTTTCGACTTATGTCTTTCGGTTGTCTGTCTTCTCGCACTATTATACCTCTCATCTCATCCTCATCTACGTCCACTTCCTTTTCTGTAATATTGCCTTCAAGTTCATTTCCCTTGTACAGACACTCTACAAACTCTTTCCACATTTCAACTTTCCCTTCTTTGCTTAGTACTGGTATTATATTCGAGCTCTTGATATACATATAGATGCTTCTCTTTTTTCCAAAAACCTCTTCATTTTTCCTGTTGGGGTGTCTGTGTTTCCTCTAGTGATTAATGCTTCTAAATCCTGACACTTTTGCTCTAGCCATTCGTGCGTAGCTATTTTGCACTTCCTGTCAAACTCATTTTATATACGTTTGTATTCTCTCTCACCTGCTTCATTTACAACAATTTTTTAGTATCTCCTTTTATCACTTAAATTCAGTATATCTCGTGTTATCCGAGGACTTCTAATGGGCCTTCTATTTTTACCTATTTCATTCTCTGCTGCCTTCACTATTTCACCTATTAAAGCCGTCCATTCGTCTTCTACTGTATTCCTTTCGCCTCTGCTAGTCAACCGTCCCTAACGCTCCCCCTGAAACTCTAAACAACCTCTGGTTCTTCCAACTTATCGAGGACCCATCTCCTTAATTTCCTCCCCTTTTGCAATTTCTTCAATATTAATTCACAGTTCATAACCAATAAATCGTGTTCAGAGTCCACATCTGTCCCCGGGAATGTCTTATAATTTAAAATCAATTTGAAACGTCGCGGCATCTCCAGGTCTCTTTGACTTATACAATCTTCTTTCATGTTTCTTAAACCAAGTGTTAGCGATGATTAAGTTATGCTCTGTCCAGAGTTCTTCCAGGCCGCAACCTCTTTCAATCCTTTCCCCAGTCCATATTCACCTATTATATTTCGCTGTCTTCCTTTTCTTGCTATCGAATACCTCTCCCCCATCACAACTGAAGTTTCGTCTTCCTTAAACACCTGCATAATTTCTTTTATCTCATTATACATTTCTACAATTTACTTATCGTCTGAGATGCTGGTTGGCATGTAAACTTACTCCAATGTGTTAGTTGGGGACTTCGTGTCTAGCTTGGCTACGACAGTAAACTATGTTCGCGATTTCGCTCATGTTGTGGTTGACAAAAATAAAACATACTGTAAATGGAAATACTGTTACATACAAATGTTTTACATGAATCTGCACAACATTTAATCCATGTTTAAATTTATTACTGGAAATACACACGCTCACATATACTTACTCGTTGCGTGCCTTTTCCCCAACCTTCATACTGTGTACTCATTAGACTGTTTATTCCGTTCAGCAGATCATTTAATTCTTCTTCACTTTCACTCAGGATAGCAATGTCATCAGCGAATCGTATCATTGATATCCTTTCACCTTGTATTTTAATTCCACTCCTGAACCTTTCTTTTATTTCCATCATTGCTTCCTCGATGTACAGATTGAAGAGTAGGGGCGAAAGGCTACAGCACTGTCTTACACTCTTCTTAATACGAACACTTCGTTCTTGATCGTCCACTCTTATTATTCCCTCTTGGTTGTTGTACATATTGTATATGACCCGTCTCTCCCTATAGCTTACCCCTACTTTTTTCAGAATCTCGAACAGCTTGCACCATTTTATATTGTCGAACGCTTTTTCCAGGTCGACAAATCCTATGAAAGTGTCTTGATTTTTCTTTAGCCTTGCTTCCATTATTAGCCGTAACGTCAGAATTGCCTCTCTCGTCCCTTTACTTTTCCTAAAGCCAAACTGATCGTCACCTAGCGCATTCTCAATTTTCTTTTCCATTCTTCTGTATATTATTCTTGTAAGCAGCTTCGATGCATCAGCTGTTAAGCTGATTGTGCGATAATTCTCGCTCTTGTCAGCTCTTGGGACATAATATCTGAGGTCATCATTCCCCTAGACTACATAAAGCTAACTAACCTAAGGACATCACACACATCCATGCCCGAGGCAGGTTTCAAACCTGCGACCGTAGAAACAGCGCGGTTCCGGACTGAAGCGCCTAGAACCTTATGGCCACAGCGGTCGGCCCTCTCAGTGGCCCTCTCTCTATATGTGTCTCCGACTGACTCCTCTTCTGTCCACTGTATTTCAGTGTGTCTCACTTCTCACTCTTACACTGTCTCATTTTGCCTTTCTTTCCCACTGCCACTGTCTCCGCAATACCTAGGCAGCTCAAACCCACGCGTGTAAAATTTCTGTCAGAATGCGCCCCGTCCTACACCTTATAGTTCACCGCTGTGAGAGCGTCCAGATCCGCCAAGGCTATGTATGGTTTCCACTCAGTTATATTTTTAATTTCCACCATCTCCTGTCATTGCTACTATCTCCACTGGAAATGGAAATGCCGTGTGGCTAGGGCCTCCCATCGGGTAGACCGTTCGCTTTGTGCAAGTCCTTCGATTTGGCGCCACCTCTGCTATTTGCATGTCGATGGGGATGAAATGACGATGATTAGGACAACACAACACCCAGTCCCTGAGCGGAGAAAATCTCCGACCCAGCAGGGAATCGAACCCGGACTGTTAGATATGACATACCGTCGCGCTGACCACTCAGCTAGCAGGGGCGGACAACTCCACTCATTTCTCTTTTTCTTTTACTGCCACTGTCTCTCACTGGCCATCTACGTCTTCTTTCTCTTTGGCTCGCACTGCTATTGTTTTCATTCAGCTGTCTCTCTCTTTCACTGTGGCATCTCTCTTTGTCTCTCACTGATATTATCTCCTCTCTCTCTCCCACTGTTACTGTCTGTCTCCTACAGTCTCCCAGCACGAAGAAGTGTGAATATGTTCGAATATCAAAATTGGTATTTGTGGAGGAAATCCCTAGAAGACTGGGACAGTTTTCCCCACTTTTCTGTCACAGTCGTTAAAAGAGCAACATATACGCATTTTTTTACTGGTCCTCCTTTTCTCTTGCTATAACAGGGTGTGGTATTCATGTAAAACGAATTCTTTCGCTCAGTGAAATTTATTTATATGTTTTGACACATTTATATACTTAGACAGATATAGATAGCAATTAAGTGCGTATAATATAAGGTAACACGAAATCGTTAGCTTTAAATTTTTCCTGCATACTTTGTTCATCGATGACAGTTCACTGAAAAGCCTATGATTTGTATATTAAAAGAATAAACATGTTACTAGAAATATGTTACTGAATTTTCAGTCCAAGCAGTTAACAAAATTTTTGGCAGTAATTTTAATTTCTTTTCTGGCACGTTAAGAATACTTTTAGCCCAATTTTTGTGACTGCAGTACCACTTTGGGCATATATGTAGATGTGTGAAGTACAAATTATAGAGAGTCATGAAGTTCTATTGATGAAAAGACGCGGACGGAAAACATAGTGTACTGATATCAGAGACCCTTCGATTTCTCTAGAATCCTTGTCACGTATTCCGTACGTCCTTTAAAACTACATTTAAAAACTGTATATTATAGGAATATTTGGCGTGCATAACTAGCTTAACTTTGAACAGTTGGATTCGGGTAACGAAAGATGATATCGAAAAAAGCTTCAAGGTTCTCAGAGATCACCATCACGAACATACGTTGAGAATTTCGCACTATTTGCAGTGAACAGAAATGATAGAAGTGGCCATCCCACAACTGGTACTTTTCGTACCCAAAATTCATTGTTTTTCTCAGGAACCGCCCTTGAGCAAATGATGCTTTTGCAAACCGCCTGAGGGTAACCATAGACCACACAACTGATACAAAAGAACCAACCGATCTGCTCGATTTGCCTTAGGTGGAAGAAACGTGTAATGTTAAATATTGTTTCTGTACTGTATGTTAGCTGCAGTATACCCGTTTTTCTGATAAGCACACAAATGGTCGCTAAGCCGAGGGCTACGCAAAACAGTTGACCTCTTACCTATATGACCAGTAAGTCCCGAGAAAAATCATATTTTCGTGCGCGTTTTTGGAACATATTGGTACCCGTGCACGGACTTTTTCTACATGGTCTTCAACTTACCGCATATTACAGTGGACAACCGTTTGTTGTCTCTTTACACTCACGAATAGTAGAGATTAAAAACCAATGTTTTACGTCCACATAAACACCTTTACCTTTTGCTTGAAATATGCAGCAGACAAACCTCATGCTCTGTCCATATAACGCATCTTTGGGAGTTGCTCAGCACCGTTTTCGAGAAAAAAAAGCAGCTACTGTCTTCTGTCGGATTCCGCTTTAGTCTCTTTAGCATACTTCCCATCTAAATTAGCCATTCAGAACGACACTAAAGAGTGCCCACAATAATTCAGTATATTTTTACCCGGAGTATTCGAGGAGAAATCAAAAACAGGTCTTAAGACAGTCATGTGCGTGATCGCAATGTAATTACTCTTCACTAATTCAGGATAAAGACAGTCCACCTAAGTTTATATGTGTTTATTCCAGTTCATTGTGTGCATTAACAATGCTTCCAGATGATTAACTAAAGTGAAAACTATCAGAGACGTATTTGTAGGGCTGCTATGAAAAGCTGTTGAATTCTTTGCTCTGATTGTCCCAAAGCAATGTACTGTTATGTTGCTAGAGAAGGCCGAAATGCACGCTATAAGCTCACGCAGGATGACGTGAGGTCTGAAACAGGATACGTAATTAATGCTATAAAGAAAAGTACGTAGCTTCTGGAATACTTAACTTTAATCCATCATTTGTATACATCGTTCTTGATGAGACATGCTTCATACGATATCTATCAATTGCTATGGCGCCTTGCTAGGTCGTAGCCATTGACTTAGCTGAAGGCTATTCTAACTATCTTCTCTGCAAATAAACGAGGCTTCGTCAGTGTTGCATCGCTAGCTAAGTCGTCCGTACAACTGGGGCGAGTGCTAGTAAGTCTCTCGAGACCTGCCGTGTGGTGGCGCTCGGTCTGCGATCACTGACAGTGGCGACACGCGGGTCCAACATGTACTAATGGACCGCGGCCGATTTAAAGCCACCACCTAGCAAGTGTGGTGTCTGGCGGTGACACCACATGTACAACACAGAAGTCTTACAGGTTCATCGTACGTTTCCTCCAGGACGATTTTTACCCAAAAACTGTCCCATTCTCAAGATGTTAGTGTTGGATTCACGTGGCAAAGACGCATTGCTATCCTGCAGAAAGCCCTAGTGGAGTTAGTTTCCCGTTGTATCTATTCGACACTTCGTTGCGTATCTGTGCCGTGTGGGTGACTGTGTGTTGTTGTGGATAAAGAAGAGAGAAGGTGAGTGAAACTCGATGCTGGATCACAAGGAGCCTTCGGTCACTATGGACTTCATTACTGAGACGTGAGAAACTGCTTATGGATGACTACTGTTCCTCAATTGCCTGATGGTCTAAAATCGTCAACTGCGTGTAAAAATGGATATACTTTAGCCAGGGATAGCGACCATGAGATAATAAATATTATACACCGCGGTACGTACTTATATTCTTCGCCTTGTTTCATATGCAAACGGCACAGGACAGAGAAACACTAATAATGGTACCAAGTAACATCTGCAATGGTATAGTTCGAGCAGCTTCCTCCGCAGACAGAATGACATATATTAATTTTTTTTTTTTTGCGTAGCCAACATTTCCGGCTGACACAATTTGACTGAAATTAATTTTCAGTGTGAATTGACTTGCTGACACAGGATGCAGGATGGAAGTCGAGAATATATCATACGTTTCCGAAAACGTCGACTAGCAGCTATCTGAAATGTGATATGGTTCAGCAACCGATAACCCTACAAGATGAACAGAAGGACAGGGTTTGTGGTTGTAAAGAAAATTATGTGTGCAGTGGAATCCCCAGTAGGTGACTCTGTCCTGCTCTCTGCCGCTACCACAATGAAGCATGCCATTATACTAAAGTGATGTTGTTAGATAAAGTGAATAAAGGTGTACCTAATGCAAGTGAGGGTCTGGATGAATTACAAAGTACTCCAGAGCCGGCAGAAACTCGTCCACACCAGAAAATTTCGAATTCGTTGTATCGTAATTCCACTGTTGCGTTATAATCGACAGAAGTCACTGTGAAAGAAAGAGTGTTGTGCAGCAGTTTGTCTATATATTGTCGCCATAGATCCCCATAGGACGACAGAATATTAGACTCCCAGTAAGAAAGGTAATCAAATGCCTACTGACAAGCAATAACTAGCTTCCTTACTTCAGCGCTGCTTCCCAACACATTAATTACTATGAATTGATAGGAGCAGCACATGTTAAAATAATAGTAGGAAAATAAGTGTAAGAGACATCAGTACACTCGCAGATATTGAATGCCTAAATAGAGGTACGAAACCCTTCATTATGATGAACTTGAATCGTACATTGGTCTGTTCACATATCGGCCTGCACCAGTGTGTTAACTAAGTTATAATATCTGATATCCAAATTTCTCAATTTTCACTGTGACTGTAAACATTACTGCCTCTTGAGCCGTGATCTCCGTCACAGATACGCCGACGATTCACAGTGGCGAAATTCTTAGTGAACACTATCAGTTCAGATACACAAAGTCACGACACGCCCCGTCGCTTGGTTGTCACTTCAGTAACGAAATTTGCGTATATTGTTGCTACTGGTTTTACAGCTGGTGCCAGAACTGCGCCACGAAGAAACTGTATTCTTTACAGCTCATGTCTTGCGAAACAGCCCCGGGAGAGTCTGCCGACTAGAGGGGAGCCTGCTACGGTTAGGGCGTGTAACTCCAGTCGCTGGAATGTCGTAGTATTTACAGTGTCTCCAGTGTAGCCCAAATGTCGTCCTTAGTCACGACTTATGGGAAATGTCAACCTCCTCGTTACTCAACGATATCTACAACGCAACTGCTTTCTACAGACAGTGGTTTGTGTAATCCGTTACTGGCCACCGAAAATTCACGTGGGCGCAGAAACTGTAAAAATGCGACCATTCAGATGCTATAATGTGAAGGAGACTCGTCATTTTGATGAAAATGCTTAGAAGGGCTTCACATCATAGATCACTGGTCAGTCGGCAAGACTCACCGGAGGAGAAACACCCCTCTGAAGATGTCCAGCGCAGCTCTGGACGAAACGTTACGATCTGAAGAGTTTCATGGACCACGACCTTACATCCCGGAAGGTTTACCAGAAGATATGTCATCCGGTCGTGAAAGCCTTCATACTATGATTTTGACTTTATTTATTTATTTTCTTTACGACTTTGGAGCCATCGCAATATTTGCTGAAGTAGTCATTGCGTGTTGGCTCTTAGTACTGTAAGCAGTGCTTTTCACTATTGTTTCTTGCTATAGAAATGTGGTACGTGTAGAGTTCTGAGCAGAGAACGAATTGACTGTTTAGTGCTGTTTCTGGTTTGTTTTGGATTTATGACGCTTTAGAAAGACGTGGAATGTGAATGTAGCTGGTAATATCCCCACTATACTGTCTGCATGCCTGTCTCTATAGTGCAGTTCGATACTTCCACCAATCCGGTAATCACGTGAGACAGTTCCCACATAACTCGTGGGCAAACCTCTGGTTGACGAACAAAGGATAATGTTTGTGAAGTGGATGGTTCAAAATGGCTCCGAGCATTATGGGACTTAACTTCTGAGGTCATCAGTCCCCTAGAACTCAAAACTAACCTAAGGACATCACACACACCCATGCCCGAGGCAGGCTTCAAACCTGCGACCGTAGCGGTCGCGCGGCTCCAGACTGTAGTGCCTAGAACCGCTCGGCCACTCCGGCCGGCATGACGTGGATGTTTTCCTTTTGTATTAAGACATATTCAGTTTATTTAATCTTAAATCGTACCTTTTTTACATACGATGCTGACAGACACGTAAAGCTCACAGTATAATATTTTACATCGACATATGTTCGTATGTTACAAGCCTTTTGTCCATCATCTATGATACAGCGGCACATATCCTCGTTGGGATCATTTCGTTTTGCAGTTTTCATATTTGGTTAGCTATATGCTACGTAACACCGCAGTCGATCTGAAGAACACAACGACGTAAATTGCTCACAGTTCTCGCAAGAAAACTGCACGCTCTTTGTCAGACAGGAGTTAGCTTACAGCAATGACTCCTATACAAGCAGAGGTAGTGCTAACGCTTTCTATCTCCATCTTTCGAGAAGATACACTTAGTGAGTGCTGCTGTTACGTGTGCGGTCTGTACAGCCTCCGTCTGTCTTTTGCGTCCGCATGGGTCCTGCTGGAACCGACGTGCATCAGGCTGATGAAGCACTGGATGTGCGCTACACTGGTGCCGAACATGAAACGTGGAATCCTGTTTCTGAGGAGAACCGACAAATCTTACGATGGGGAGCGCACGGATCTGTACGTGCGGAGTGCAGTCTTGCAGACAGAGGACTGGCTACACGAGTCGCGCCTCAACGACACATCTCTGATGCTGACTCTGGCGGTGGTTCCCCACATACTGCTGCCTGCGGTTTTCCTCCGTTTTGTGTGAAGAACGGAACCACAGGCCAAAAAAAGTTCAAGTCTTTTCTTGTGTTACATTTTTTCTGTTCTTGCTGTGTTTACTTTCGTTTTGCGTTGCTGTTCATGTTGTTTTGAGTTTGATTTATGTTACGTTTGCGTTTCACATTTCAAAACCGAAGTTGTTAATACTACTTTCGAGTTTTAATAATTATTGATTAAAATTTATTCGATTTTACTGCCTTTCATTTTTTTCACACACCTTTTTCGGATGATTACGTGAACAAGTCTTGCGTTTAAGGAGAAGAACATTTCACGTTTTCTCATTATACGCAGTACTTTCCGTGCTGACGGGAAATGAAAAATTAATATTTGCAATAGTTTATCGAAATTTGTCTTAGAGGATCCTATTTGAAGTCCTCTCTGCTTAAACACGCTGATATATATCTCCTTGCATCGGATTCAGGAATAGATCCTATGTTCCCCCAGGATCTCTGTACGCAGTCCACAGATTCACTGGCCGAAGAGTCTTAACGTCAGCTATCAAACTGCATGGTTGGACCTCCCTTAAAGTTATAAAGAAGTATTAGTTTTTCAAACTACATTGAATTTAGTAAGCACACAATGCTCGAAAGTTTTGCACTTCTCTACACGACGTACAAAACTTTAAGAACGCAGTTGAGGAAGAAGAAACATACATGACAATGTATTACTTTTGTAAACGGAAAATGCCGGCCGGTGTGGCCGAGCGTTCTAGGCGCTACAGTCTGGAACCGCGTGACCGCTACGGTCGCAGGTTCGAATCCTGCCTCGGGCATGGATGTGTGTGATGTCCTTAGGTTGGTTAGGTTTAAGTAGTTCTAAGTTCTAGGGGACTGATGACCTCAGAAGTTAAGTCCCATAGTGTTCAGAGCCATTTGAACCATTTTTTTGTAAACGGTAACTCCTAACAGCAGAAGCTTCTTGCCACCTGAAATGATTCATGACGCTAGAGAACGATTCCGCATGCTCATAATATCATGGTTATGTACGCACGAGAAGCAGTAGAGTATTCAATCATGCACTGAACAGCGATCGAACATTGCATAAGTTGCTATGAACTGTTACATACAGTTCTAAGTATTCAACTGTTGTAAAAGCTCGAATAACAAATTACAAAAATACTAGCTAAGAATAGTATGAATGAGAGCATTTTCTAGTAACTAACGTTTGCCAACAAAAAAATTACCTAATTCAAAGAATTTATCACTTTTCTTGATAAATAACTTCCTGATACATTATAGTGTTCTGTGTTATAATCAGCGAAAAATGTTTATTAAATACCTAATCTGTAAATAACGAAGTAATCAACATTTTGATGAGAATACTGAAAAATTTGCGTAATAATTTCAGTCTCAGACTGCTATTATTATTTCTCCGGGGTTAATGTTATTTCCATTTGTTTTATTGGATGAATGCTTGACAGAATGTGGTATGTTTATAAAGTGTGAATCAACTGAAATTGCGAATAATGAAGTGTGAGTGAGCGTGGAAATCAGACTGTGCAGGCCTGACGTGAGTCGCATGGTTTCCCAGAGCTGTAGAGCAGCTAGTTGTCGATATTGTACATATGTGAAACTTACTTCACTCCTTTAGATGACTAAGGATTGGGTAACTTGTTTTTATTTGCGTTTTTTTACTGTGCTGTTATACAATTTCATGTAAATTGATTTTAGAACTGGAAATGGTCCGGAGAGGGAGACTGCCGGATTATGTCAACAGAAATATGATGCTGAGACTGGTTACTGAGTCATTCGGTTCAAATGGCTCTGAGCACTATGCGACTTAACTTCTGAAGTCATCAGTCGCCTAGAACTTAGAACTAATTAAACCTAACTAACCTAAGGACATCACACACATCCATGCCCGAGGCAGGATTCGAACCTGCGACCGTAGCGGTCACGCGGTTCCAGACTGAAGCGCCTTTAACCGCACGGCCACACCGGCCGGCCTACTGAGTCATTCGGCCGACAAGGAAAGGGACTTTTCCGGCACCTCAGTACTGTAAGAGGACTTTCGTGCGTTCGTCTAAGCTGAGTCCGTTGTCAGCTCTTGTGACGAGAGGTCACGTAGGCCAGAGCTCCAGGGATATTTACGGAAGCAGTTAAGTCCCATAGTGCTCAGAGCCATTTGAAGCAAGCTACACCGCGATGCAGAGCGCCTCTCTTGCAGAGTCTGCCACTTGAGTTTGCTAAACATCTCCGTAACGCTATCACGCTTACCAAATAACCTTATGACGAAACGCGCCGCTCTTCTTTGGATCTTGTCTTTCTCCTCTGTCAAACCGACCTGGTTACGGATCCCACACTGATGAGCAATACTCAAGTATAGGTCGAACGAGTGTTTTGTAAGCCACCTCCTTTGTTGATGGACTACATTTTCTAAGGACTCTCCGAATGAATCTCAACCTGGCACCCGCCCTTGTTGAAATTGAGTAATAGTGATTTTTCGGAGAATCTGTGTCTTCAGCAAAAGTTCATCAGTAATTGTAGATGACGACCACGAAAATTTCAAACTTCTCAATGAGAACTGAACTTGCTTTCGAACGGTGCAAATTTCGATTGCCGTGCTGTGCAATAACCATGAATTTTGAGAGTCCAAACGTCTGATCTGCATAGTATTTGAGTGAGCATTCAAAACTATTATAATACGTATGTTTTTACAATCTGCTTATTTACATAAGAAATGTGCAGCTTTTTACCGTCAGGTCTTAGTTCAAAACTTAAACCGACTAATAGAGGGAGGTATTGTGCTGTGTGAAAGGATTAGTAAAAAGTATACCGACAATACATAACATATACTTTAGTGCGAGGACTTTTCTTACTATTTACAGCCAAAGCTGGACAAATTAGCTTACGTCAGCAGCATAAATCAGTTAAAAGTATGCGTGGACCGTGTTGACACTTGTTGTGCAGTTAATTTTTCTACAGCTTTTCCTAGCTGAGATATGTTATACACCGCTTCAGAACAGGCCTCACTAAGGTGTGTACCTTCTACTTAAAGAGGAAGGCAGAAGAAAACCTCGCCGTCCCATGTCAACACCAGTGTCCACACAAACTCTACTCACATGACTATTTCACGTATTTCAGTTTTCCTCACTTTTAGCGCCACACAGGAAGAGAGTTACTGTAATTCAGGACACATATAAATTCGTTTCACATTGCTTTTATTCTCTTGTTACGAGCTAAATAATGTAGGCAGCAGAATCATTTAGCCATCTATCGCGAATACCGTTCCTCTAATTACTGAGTATCTGGTAACACTTCCTGTCCGTTTTCGAAGCCAGTAGCACACCTTTGAATTCCTTCCATAGTGTTCTCAGATGTTGTTGCTGTTTTGGTCTTCAGTCCTGAGAATGGTTTGGTGCAGCTCTCCATGCTACTCTATCCTGTGCAAGCTTCTTCATCTCCCAGTACTCACTGCAACCTATATCCTTCTGAATCTGCTTAGTGTATTCACCTCTTGGTCTCCCTCTACGATTTTTACCCTCCACACTGTTCTCAGATACAGACTGTAATACAAGAACACTATTGACGAACATGTCCCACGAGCGAATTATAACGCTCTTAGCTATTCAGCCGCACTGTACCGAACCAGAACTTTCGCAATAACTTTGAGACGTCCATTTGGCGTCGCTTAATCTGATGTGACTGATGCTGTAGTCAATGATGGTAGACACAAAACTGCGTTATCACCAAGCAATCTGAGTGTTCAATTAGCTCTGTCTCGCACACTTTTTTGTTCGTTGCGAATGGGGTCATTCACTTATCACGCTTCCTTAACACTCTCCGACAGTACCTCTCTTTCTCGTGCATTGACGCCGTCAGTAGCAACGAAAATTGTGCTATGTAACGAAAATTGTTCGAGCCATTCATATGGTTGCAAAGATACACGTTCCGATCGTTTCTTTATTGTCAGTCAACGTGTGCTGCGGAGGAGAACGGCCTTCGGATATATAGCAATCCGAGAACTTGGTGTTTGCCTGCGACCTCTCGAAGACGTGCGAGAAATATCGCGTAACGATTCACGCAAGTGTTGATCCTTTAAACTTTGCTGCTGTTCTTTTTTGTATATACCGTCAAGTACTGCGTTCAGTGACAGCAGGGTATAATATGTGCACACTAAGGAGATGTAGCGTTGGTCGTCGGCCATCAGATGGCGCTCAGCAGGGTACGCGCCCTCTATTCTACCCCCGTGGCCAGCAACTGTACTGAGTTTAGAAAGGAATACTGCCTACAACATTCATTCCAGGGTACAACCAGACCCCGCCATCTTCTAGGGCTTCATATTGAACAGCCTTAAACATTTCAAGGAGCTCACTTTGTGGGCCTGCAGACAACTGTGTAGCTGTATCGATGGATTAGTCCAGATGTTGGCCACAGTGTACCGATGGTCTGTCGCTGATTTCAACAATGGTCTATGGGACATTCCCCCACTAGTGGATCAGATTCTGTAGGTCCGCGTGGTACAGACGCAGGTCAAGATCGACGCATAATGCGAGCAGCGGTGGCCGAACGAGCGTCATCCAGGGAAGACTTCAGGGCACGTGTAGCAGCTGTTGTGTCACCCAGGGCCATAGGGAACCGTCTGCTTGCAGCAGAACTAAGAACACGTGAGGTTCTGGGCAGGCTACCACTGACACCGCGACACCGCCGAGCGCCGCTGCTCCGGTGTCGTGAAGAAGTCACTTGGAGATCGCCCTGTTGTCTTCACTGCTGAGATCAGGTCCGGTCTCTCTGCGAGTAATGGAAGTACAAATGTACAGCACGGACCTGGTGTGCGACCTGTTCCGCAGCGCACTCGCCCAAGAGAGACGCTTCCCACACCGGGCTTCATGGTGTGGCGCCCGTCAGCTACAACTCGCGGCAACATGTAGTGTTTCTGCTGGGCATAGTAACCAGTGTGCGCTATATTACACTCTACATCTACATCTACATTTATACTCCGTAAGCCACCCATCGGTGTGTGGCGGAGTGCACTTCACGTACCACTGTCATTACCTCCCTTTCCTGTTCCAGTCGCGTATGGTTCGCGGGAAGAACGACTGCCAGAAAGCCTCCGTTCGCGCTGGAATCTCTCTTATTTTACACTCTCCTCGGGAGGTATAAGTAGGGGGAAGCAATATATTCGATACCTCATCCAGAAACGCACCCTCTCGAAACCTGGACAGCAAGCTACACCGCGATGCAGAGCGCCTCTCTTGCAGAGTCTGTCACTTGAGTTTGCTAAACATCTCCGTAACGCTATCACGCTTACCAAATAACCCTGTGATCTTCTTTGGATCTTCTCTATCTCCTCCGTCAACCCGATCCGGTACAGATCCCACACTGATGAGCAATACTCAATTATAGGTCGAACGAGTGTTTTGTAAGGCACCTCCATTTCTGATGGACTACATTTTCTAAGGACTCTCCCAATGAATCTCAACCTGGCACCCGCCTTACCAACAATTAATTTTATATGATCATTCCACTTCAAATCGCTCCTCACGCATACTCCCAGATATTTTACAGAAGTAACTGCCACCAGTGTTTGTTCCGCTATCATATAATCATACAATAAAGGATCCTTCTTTCTATGTATTCGCAATACATTACATTTGTCTATGATAAGGGTCAGTTACCACTCCCTGCACCAAGTGCCTATCTACTGCAGATCTTCCTGCATTTCGCTGCAATTTTCTAATGCTGCAACTTCTTTGTATACTACAGCATCATCCACGAAAAGCCGCATGGAATTTCCGACACTATCTACTAGGTCATTTATATAAATATTGTGAAAAGCAATGGTCCCATAACACTCCCCTATGTCACGCCAGAGGTTACTTTAACGTCTGTTGATGTCTCTCCATTGCGAACAACATACTGTGTTGTGTTTGCTAAAAACCCTTCAATACAGCCACACAGCTGGTCTGATATTCCGTAGCCTTTTACTTTGTTTATCAGGCGACAGTGCGGAACTGCATCGAACGCCTTCCGGAAGTCAAGGAAAATGGCATCTACCTTGGAGCCTGTATCTAGTATTTTCTGGGTCTCATGAACAAATAAAGCGAGTTGGGTCTCACACGATCGCTGTTTCCGGAATCCATGTTGATTCCTACAGTGTATATTCTGGGTTTACAGAAATGACATGATACGCGAGCAAAAAACATGTTCTAAAATTCTACAACAGATCGATGTCAGAGATATAGGCCTATAGTTTTGCGCATCTGCTCGACGACTCTTCTTGAAGACTGGGACTACCTGTGCTTGCACATTGGCCGATGGAAGTAGCAGGCTGTATTTTATCCAGTGTCAGTGACAGAACCACACATAATGACGATATATCTGAAGACGTTTAAAAAAGAAAATGATACAGGATCACAATTACTGAACTATGTGGAAAAAACCGTAAATTTGTTGCAAACTAGCTTTTGAACTAGATCAAAGGATTCAGCCGATGCTGATCCCCATCCTGTCCCGCGGCCAAACATACGGTTAGAACGTTCAAACTAAAACCTTTCAAAAGTTATGACGATTTTATTTCATTTATTTTATTTTTTTGTCACCCTGCATATTAAAGCCAGTTTTGAGTTCGCTGCCTCATTTCAGTGCGATTATTGCTTCTGATGTTAAATCGCATTCAAGAATTATTCCATAGAACCTAGTTTCAGTAACGATTGACCCAGACAGAAAATACCAAGTTAGTCAAAGCTTACAGAAGTTGCTGCTTTCATATTGACGTGACCACACAACAGTGATAAGTGAAGACCCATCACGACGCAATAAGTTGCCGTTATGCACGAAAGTGAGAGCAACTGGCAAATGTTGACGTTTTGTGACATTTGACCCTTCCAAAGATTAAAATTTCCTATAACTGCACGTATTACTCTACAGCGCATATGTGAAACTGTGTTGCTGCAGCTTTCCGAGATTTCTATGAAGTTCGGATCAAGTACTGCAGCATCTATTGGAAAACTGAGGGAGTTCATTGATTAAACGATCTCGTGAACGTGAAAAAACAACGTATTTAAATACTGTGAAGGACTCGTCTGGTATTTGAACCCCGGGCCTCTCGCACCCTAAGTGAGAACCATATCCCTAGACCAACGAGCCCACCTGGGAAGAACGTGAAGAGAAATTTCTCTACCATTTCCGTGGCTGTAACTCGCCCCGCTGCCATTGAAGAGAAACAGGATATATTATAATTTACAATAGCGGCACACCAGCAAAGTCAATTGGATGTGGGGCAGATGGTCAAAAATAATTTGGAGCATTTATCATAATTACTTTAATTTTCTTCTCTCCTTCTTCTCAGCGATCAAAGGCTCTGTAGACCACGTTCTGCGTCAACTATATGCTTCCACTGCCTTCTATCTCTCGAAGTCTCTCTCCACCCTTCGTAAATTCCTAATGCTGCGATGTCCTTCTCTACGTCATCTTTCCACCTTTTACGAAGTCGGCCCAATGGTCTTGTTGCCTGGACAGTTCATTCAAATGCTTTTTTAGTGATTCTGTTGTTTTCCATTCTAGCCACATGTCCAGCCCACAGCAGTCTCCTACTTTTTAATTTCTGGATGATAGTGGGTTGCTTCATTAGCTGATAAATTTCGTTCTTCTTTCGAATTCTCCATACGCCATTCTCCAACTTAGGTCTCCAGATTTTTCTCATTATTTTTCTTTCGAAAACATTACGTTTTTCTCTTTCATTCTTTGTAAGCGTCCAGTTTTCTGAACCGTACAGTACTATGGGGCAGATGATAGTGTTGTATATCTTCATATTTGTGGTGATTAACAAACCTTTACATTTGAGTGGGTTGCTTAGTGGGTACAGACATCTTGACCCTGAGGCTATTATTTCGTTTATATCCATTTTTGTGATATTTTTACTGTTGAAACGTGATCAAAGGTATTTAAACTGAAGAACTTTTCTGAATTTAGAATGTTGGTCAATTTAAAAGTAAAGATTTGGGTTTATGACTCGACTTATTTCCATATATATTCCACATATTACTTTAATCAGTCATAATTAATTTCATTAGGTCAGCTCAGATGTGCAGTTCAATATAATAACGACTACAGACCAATTGCGTGGGCTTCTCCCTAATGGTGGAATCGAAATATGTCTCAAAAAGTGGATAAGATTCGTCTCTCCCTCCTGACGAGAAAATGCGAGAAGGTAGGCAGAGACGTACATTTGGTCCTTATCTGCGACTTTACCTAACTCATTTCGAGTTGACTCGGTGAATTACCACTTTATATTTTATTAAAAACGTGTGATATAATTTTGACCCGTGATAGAAGACAAAAAACATACAAACTGGGAGAAGGCTTCATGGGGTTCATACCCCCAAAATCCAAAGAATATTTGACTGAAGGAGTTTATATGTTTGTGTATGTCAGTTTCTATGTCTCTTAGATAAATTAAGAAAAATAAGGCAGCATGAATACAATCTTATATTGACAAGAAACTCCAGAAAATTAAACACTGTGGTTAACACAGAACAAGGTAATTATTTATCACCAGTTAGCCTCATCCTTGATAAGACGGAAACGATATTGATAATGGAGGGAAATTAGTCCAGTGTTTTAGTTTTGGCTTTCATTAGAAATAAAAAGTAGTACAAGACTGTGTAATATGGGATTACCTACGTGGAACCCGATGACGTCGAAGAGTCGGGCAGTATTATGCGTCGTATCATGCGCGGGATGCGTGGACTATCGCGTGAAAATGACACAGCAACACATTTCAAGCCTACCATTGATTGGTTTAATGATGTCCCTACGTGGATATGAAACAAATGCTACCTAGTGGCTCGTGATAAGAGATCAGTCGGAAAAGATAAGACTGGGGTGACTGACGTGGTTAGGTTGAGACCATAGGCGGCTAGTACAAACTTAACTTAGCGGTGGTGCTGCTCCAGAAAATTTTTGGCCTTTGTCTTGAAATTGTATGAATGCAAACGAACATCTACAAACAGCAAATTTATTCAGAAACTTGATAAAATACTACAACAAAAAAATAAAACTTTTTTGTCTTACTTTATGTTAAACTGTTACAGTTCGTGTTAGATCTGTTCATTTAAAAAGGAAATTCATTCTTTTCATCTTAATTTTCACAAAAAGATCAACAACTTTCTCCTTGATCCCTGAATGACATGTGAGGAAATTTTTACCAATTGAAAGCAATGAAGGTGCATTTAGTCCTTGCGAATTCATAGTGTTTTTTTTAGGAACGGTTTTATTCTTCTCTGTCTTGAAAAGCAGCGTTCTTCCTCTGATGTAGTTATGGACACTGTCAAGAGGATCTTTAACAGTTTCGTAAATTCGACAACAACAGTGAATAGATCTTTTTTTTCGTGGTGGGTTTCAGCAGCTCATTAATTTACACCATTCATGAATATCGGAACTACAATATACCATCACGTGGTATGCTATTTCTTGTGTAGGACGCTCATTCTACAAAACTAGCGAAGCATTTCTTCTTGAACAGTTTGGCAGATGTTAAGTGTTTAGTGGAATAATACCCGTCCGTTATATCAACACACAAATAGTCACAATAGTCACTCACTTCCTTAGCAGCGTCTGTGAAGAATTCTCACACAACTTTGACTTTCTTAATTCTCAAACAGCGTCTTATAACGTAGTTACATTTTCATTGAATTTAAAAATACTTATGTCTCGAGATTGCAATCGGTTATACATCATGCCAAATACGGCATAATCTTATGAAAAAGCTGTAAAAATTGAAAGTATCATAATTCAGGTATTTTAAAAATCATGTTGCTTCTATTATGGTTTGATCTGCATTTGACGTTCACCGATTTTCAGTAGGGATGCTTTTTATAGATTGCAACTTTTCACGAACTCTGTGGTCCGTACGTTGACGTTCCGCGTTGTAGAAGATGAATGTGGAATGCCGACGTCCATATGCTTCCTGAGTATGAACACACGTTGCGGTGATCTCGAGAAAAATGTTGGAATAGCCTTCAAGACATATGCGCCATCAAATCTCTGAGAGAGACATCAGTTTTTGTCCATTTTCTTCAAGGACGGCCTCGCACTATTCTAAACTACGTTTTGATATGCAGTCTGCAGCTTGAGTTCCTGAATAAATTGTCACCAAAAACTCTCAGATATTTCTCCATTCAATACCTACCGTAGGACAAGTGCTATTCGAGTGTGTTCCGAAACATCTTTTGTGTCATAATCCAGGAGAGCAACAATGTAAGCTTTTGTAATTTCCGTCCTCATCCCCTTTGCAGCAGGTAGTCAAGATCAAATTCTGAATTGTCTTAGAAACACCTCTTAAGAATCCACTAGTTTCTAAGAATTTCTGCATGTCTTAATCTAATTCAGGTGCAAAAATTACTAACCCTCTAAATACACATAGATTTACTAAATAGTCCTTCTCATCGCGTCCACGTAAGGGAGTTTCGAAGTTTCAGTGAAATAAAATGCAGTCCATTATTTTGGAAAAAACTTCACGTTTCCTTTTAATCTTTATATAATCCTCACTGAATGAAAGGCTGTATGTCTAATTAAATTTGTCCTTAATACCAACTCTTCTTGAAAGTGAGAGTGAGGCTACGTTATCATCGTGCTTCTATGATTTCTCATGATTTTCGGTTTTTTGTTTCATTCTGGTTGTTTTTCTAAAACATTTTTTGTCCACGTTACATTACCTCCACAAGAGCCAAACATCAAGCCGCAGGAAATGGGAAGTGCACAGTTATATGTATTTTTTCATTAACTGGTGATAGCTACTGGAAAAACGTTTCTAGATTACCTACCGTACAAGTATAAGGAAGAATTAAAGTAAATACGACCTACAGTGCTTATATTAAATGCTATCGGTAACGTCAAGTGAAAATAGCGGGTGCTGCAGTTCCACAGGACCTATATGCTAGACGCCACTGCTTGAGGTGTAATTTCTTCGCTGTGCAATTGCGTAGGATGCAGATTTTTAGAACTATGAGTAATTTAAATGTCTGAATGGTGCCGACAATGTGTATAATAGATATCGGAATTTGGTGCGTAATTAGTTCGGTATGTCAAGTTACTACATTGGTTTCTGTATTGAACCAAGATTGAGGAAAATTTGTGATTAACAAAAAATTTTGTGTCATCTCATTATAATTCTGCACATAGTCATGAAAGGTGACTGAACACTCAAAAATATCTAGGATCGTTCGTTGTTTATGCTGTAACAATAAACACAAATAAAAAATTTGCGGGGAGTGGGGAAACAAATTGTGATATGTATCTGCGCAACCACCTCAACGCCCACTTGAACTATTACTTGGAGAACAAGCTGCCTGCATGATTGTAGCTTATCATTAACGTTCAGTTCGCACATCAAGAAGTAATAAAAGAAGTGACGGAAAATTTTGGAACAAGAGTAAGAGTTTAAAGGGAATGGATATCAATTATGAGATTCGCAGACGACAGATCTTTTGAGGAGGGATCTATGAAATATCTAGAAGTGCTTCTGGAACGCATGGACAGTATACAGAGGGTGGGCAAAGTAAAACTGGCGTGGAAAATTTTTCAAGCACCTAAAGGTAGGCAACCCAACTTACATCATCCGCCCTGAGTGCAGATGATTTTATGTCATCTCTTTGTCTCTGTACATCTGTACCATGGGAAGCAAGGAGAGGATATTGGCTGGTGGTCGGTATCGTCTTTCTATAACTCAAGCTGCATGCAATTATTAACTGGGTTCTTTATTAACGTAAACAAAGAACTCCAAGCTTAAGCTTCCATGTGGTGTGGTAGAAGCTCTCTGTTAGTCGGTGTTAGCCTCACTGCTGTTATAGTACAAAGTCTGCTATGAACACTATTCTGGTTTCTATGTGCTGCCTGATTCTGAGCTAGAGGCTGTGACTACAGCTCCGACTCGGTGACACGCTGGAACTCACTAGGTGCGACAGACTCCAACTAACTCGAACTAACTGGCCCTCCGGTCAAAATACTGGCGGCCGAGATGCCGTTGGCGGCACGTTTCCTGCGAGTTTGTAGTTGGTCTCTATCGATCATCTTGTAGCCACTACGTCGCATAGTGTGCTGGCGCCAGCTTACGCCAGCACAGATGATGTAAGATAGTTTGCCTACTTGAGGTGCTTGAAATATTTTCCACACGAGTTTAATTTTACCTCCCTCCCCCACCCTCCCCCATGCATGGACTGTGGGGCCACATAGAGTGGTCGGGCAGTTAGAGGCGCCATGTCACGAATCGCGCGGTCCCTCCTGCCGGAGGTTCGAGTCCTCCCTCGGCCGTGGGTGTGTGTGTTGTCCTTAGCGTAAGTTAGTTTAAGTAGTGTGTAAGTCTAGGGAGCGATGACCTCAGCAGTTTGGTCCCTTGAATTCACACACATTTGAACATGGACTGTGGATAAATAGAGCAGTGACGAATGTGGTTAAGGGTGGTAGGAAGGTGAATAATGTCTTGCCTGACATCAGGCAAGTCACATGGTAATGAAAGAAGTGTATCTAGAACAAACGATTGAACTGAGGTGGTCGTGAAACACCGGTACATGGAAAGAAAGCTGCAGTGATACAGATATTGACATGGAACTGAGGAAGAAATGTCTGAATACGGAGCACAGAAAATGCAGATCTGCAACAGCAGAAATGCGGTGCTATCGAAAGACTGTCAAAATTCAAGTAGACACTTGGAGTGTAAAATGAAGAAGTCCTAAAGAGACTATGTGAGGAAAGGAGGTTACGGAAGTCAATTGCAGAAGAGAAGATAGATTAATGTGACTCTGCCAGGCACCTACAAGTAGGTAACTTCTCACTGGAGGGAGCAGTAGAAAGAAAAAATTGTAAGGGTACACCAGAATGTTAGCTGCTGCCTTCGGTAACCACGGGAAGATGCTGAGCAAAGGTGTTCGCCGCATGGCCCTCTTTGAACTGAATCGAGCAGCCTGGCCACCTCATTGATCGGCAGGGTTCTGCAATGAAAGCACAGCTTGCTGATACGCTTTTATCAAGCAACGAAAAATGTTGTAAGCAGGCAGTTTAGGTTTTTATGTTGGTAACGCCACGTAGCGCTCTGTATGAAAATCACTGACTGTGGTGTGTGCAGTCTGTGGCTGGTTGTCATTGTTGGAATATTCGCTATTGTAGTGTTGGGCAGTTGGATGTGAACAGCGCGTAGCGTTGGGCAGTTGGTGAGCCGCCAGCAGTGGTGATGTGGGAAGAGTGATGGCGGAGTTTTGAGAACGCATGATCTGGACGTGTGTCCATCAGAGACAGTAAATTTGTAAGACTGATATATATATATATATATATATATATATATATATATAACTTTTGAATACTATTAAGGTAAATACATTGTTTGTTCTCTATCAAAACCTTTCATTTGCTAACTATGCCTATCAGTAGTTAGTGCCTTCAGTAGTTAGAATCTTTTATTTATCTGGCAGTATTGGCGCTCGCTGTATTGCAGTAGTTCGAGTAACGAAGATTTTTGAGAGGTAAGTGATTCATGAAAGGTGTAGGTTATTGTTAGTCACGGCCATTCTTTCGCAGGGATTTTTGAAAGTCAGATTGCGTTGCGCTAAAAATATTGTGTGTCAGTTTAGTGTTGATCAGAAGTACGTTCAGTTCTGCTCAGCTCTTTGAAAATCAAATGACGTAAGAGGTTTATCAGCACAGTAATACATAAATTTTTCTAAGGGGACGTTTCATAATGTGACGTCCCTAGAAGAGGACACCATTTGCAATTCACTTATCAGTACATAATATTACAATTTTGTAAATAAAATCGTCTACATCTGTAAATAAGTTTCTTTATTTATTACGCCATTTCGTCACATATCTGCAATTAAGATTAAAGAAACGCAAAGAACGGCTAGCGTTTGTTATGCAACACCAAGCTACGAAAACTTAAAACTGCAAAAATATTTTTAGAAAGTTCACTCACCAAAAATTCTGAATTTCAGAAACAAGGACCATCGTCAGTATTAAAACCTAAACCTAAGTGGAGCGTCAAATAGCAACTGGTCTATAAATTGTACAAAGATGTATGTTCTACTCGCCAAGTAGAGCTAGTGTGTTGACTTCAGATTTCATCATTATCCATTTTTCTTCTGATCACACTTATTTAAAGACGATATTCTATTAATTCGAACCATGAAAATTCAAATCATATACCTCGATTTAAATGAGTATATTTGCATTATCATGACATTAACTTTTTAGATGGCTGCAATGAATGCATTTCATCTAACCTAGACGACGAGTATTCACTGAATCTGTTAATAACATCTATTCAACAGCCACTTTTTTTCCTTTCTGTTATTTCGTCCTCCTCGCCCTGTATTGGCAGGGGGGGGGGGGGGGGCGTTTAGCCTGCTAGCGGTATAATATCGAGGTCTTCAGCTAAAGGCCTTTAAAATATAAATAAGGGACATGCGAACAAGGATTTAAAAACGCTTGGTTAAAATGCCTTTAGAATCTATCTTTTTAAGTTAAAATGAAAAAAGATCAACTGATGCACATAAAAAGAAAAAGAAACTAGATATAACACACTGGAAACGTAGCGACCTTGATCATAAAGCGGCACTGCATTTTAACTAAAAAGCTACAGGATCCGTTCTGGGGGAAAAGGGTAGAGGAGCGGGAAAGTGTTCTATAGCGTCGAAAAGTGTTTGTAAAAAATATAGAGGCAATTGGGCAGGAAGCAAAGGAGACGAATGTTGTGGTGGATAGTGGGAAGACAGGAGGTGAGGTGTCCTTTATACAGCCAAGTAATTCCGACTAATGTTTGGTCTCTCCTTCTGTAAAGTGGGCAACAATGACTGTATAGCTTTCATTACTCCTAGACGTCCAATTTTCAGTACTTAGAGATAGCACAGATAGAGCTTGCACCTTCCTTTGTACATCATCCATTATGACATTGTAAACGCTTGATATTAAATTTTCTGATAATGTTTTTCTTGACGAAAGTCTGTAGCCTGGGCAATTAGAAACTAATTCTATTAACTCTCGAAAATCTTATCCTTCCATGATTCGTAGAGCATGATGCCCTTTACTGACCATCTTGAGAACTTGTCTATCTATTTCTTCATTCCTTCGGACTCGCGTTGGTCTAAGAATGTATTGGTTCATTGATTGCTCCCGTCATTCTTCGACACGGATGTGGTTTGATTTGACTGCAGTGCGTTTGAACTAGACGTTATCGGTGGTTGTCTTTCAGTTGTTATTGGCATCAAAGCGCGTTTTGTTCTCAAATACCGGATTAAATTTCCGTTTGAGCATCGTGCAATACTTAGTGGTTACATTTTGCTTTTCTTTTATTCGTGTCCTCCTTTTTGATAACATCGTAATAGTATCCCTATAATCAAACTGATGTTATAACACTACTCCACCTCATCTCATTGTAGGAGTCTCACTGTAATATGTTGATTGAGCTGTGCTGCGGACCGCGTTGTGCTGTTTGTAGGTTTCCGCCCCTGTTGGAGGTCAGACGGCATCGTTTGGTTGGCATGGTTGCGGTAGTTTGTCTTCTTCTCGCGTTCACTGCCGCCACTCGGTTTCGCAAGCGTTGCCTGTCCGCTAGTGGAAACAGCGGCGGTTATCGATATGTAGTAACTGTTGCCCTACCTTTGGTGCGACGTCGTTGTTTTTCCGGGTCGTGTGAGTGTGCGAGTTCGGTTGGGGGCTGACGAGAAGCCAGGTCCGCGCAGTGAGAGAACACGCCGGGACCTCTGGCGGCACACATGGGCTGCCGGATGGAAGGGCTGTGGTCACGAGGGTGCATGACCTCGTCGTAAACCGGATCCAGCAACCCTTAAGATGAGTGCATTTCAATCCAAGTGGAGAAACCTCCACCATTGTGATGTCTCGCGATTCTCCAGTGGCTTGGATTCGTGTTGCTGCTCGTAGTGTCGCCGAGGCGAAGAGCAGCGAGTGGAGTGCTTGGGGAAGGCGGATATGATTAGCTTTCCTCGACTTCTTATTACTGTTTACTGCGTTCACTTTTTACAAGTTGGTAAGTTCAACCATCAGTAATTTTTCTTACCTGGTGGCCGCTAACGCCCCAGTTACCTGCCCTGGGGGTTAGTGTATGTAACGGCAGTGTACATTTCCTCGCCTTGCCGCTGCTGTCCGGTAAGGCGTGTAGTTTTGACACCTTTCTTGATTGTAGGCCGGTTGGTGATTGTTCTACTCTGGTGGTAGTGATTCCCTTCCCGTTGTGGGCACTCTAAACAGAGTATTCTGGGGACGTAGTGCAGACCGCCGGTTTCGACTTTGGAAATTTGTTCCATCGTTGCATTTGGTTTATCGGACGTCAGGTAGCTTCATCAGATTATCATTAATCATTCGTGATACTGCCACTAGTCTGAGTTACCATCTTGCGAAGTGAATGCAACTCTTGCCTGCCTATGTCATCGCTCGCGAAAGTTTTTGTTGCTGGACCTTCTGAGAGGTCGATTCCTGGAGCACTGTCTGGATGAGTTGCTTGATTTTTTAAATTAACTTTTGCTATTGTATTTTTACAGCACGTTTCAAATTTTTTTTATATTATTGCCGTTCGTGGAGTGTAAGGCCTTCAGCTGTATTTGTGGCTATTTTCCTTAGAATTCTAATTTTGTATTTGTATTTTAGCAGTGAGCCTTAAAACCTCATTTACTGCAATTCCTGGCGTGTGTGTGGCTACTTACCTTAATATTTCAATACCTGTAAGTTGTAAATTGCAGCGAGTTCTTAAACAATTCTTAATTTATTGCCATTCTTGGCGTGTAAGGCCTTCAGCCTTAATATTCTAATTTGGTATTTGTATTTACGTAGTAAGCCTTTAAAACCTTATTTACTGCCATTCCTGGCGTCTGATGCCGTCTGCTGTGTTCGCGGGGAATTGCCTTTAATATTTCAATACCTGTAATTTGTAAGCTGCAGCGAGTTATAAGCAATTCTTAATTTACTGCCATTCCTGGCGTGTAAGGTCTTCTGCCCAGATCACAGTGGCTTGCTTTTAAAACATCATCTGTTGTATCTGTATTTAATGGTGATTTTCTAAATTGTAACTCACTGAAAACACTATTATTTACACAGTTGTTTGTTCCTTTATTAATAATGTGTGGTTTGTTTAATTTATTGTTGAGTGTGGAATCACTGGTTTAAAATAGATTGTGTGTAACTGTAAAAGGCAACCAATAGTAATTGATTACGGCCCGACCACAATCGCAGCCGAATCCTGCCTTGCCTTGACCACCAGGTCACATTGTGGTCATTTTACATTACATTTATAAGGTGCTTATCTAAATGGCTCTGAGCACTATGTGACTCAACTGCTGTGGTCATCAGTCCCCTAGAACTTAAAACTACTTAACCTAACGAATCTAAGGACATCACACACATCCATGCCCGAGGCAGGATTCGAACCTGCGACCGTAGCAGTCGCACGGTTCCGGACTGCGCGCCTAGAACCGCGAGACCACCGCGGCCGGCTGCTTATCTAAAGCAGTGAAACGTTTTATTTTTCGACACTATGGAATGAGGGTTATGTTTAGTCAGACACTGCAGGGTGGAATACCGTAAAACAGAAAATTTGTAGCACTGAACTGTGTAATGTAGCTCGCCGACGCTCAGCACGATGTGACGCTCACTGGCGACAGGGAAGGTTGTGATTTTTAAAAGTCCACTGCGTCCTCTCACATCCTCTCGATATTGCCCGTCGGTCTTCGAAAAAGGATCGAACGATCTACGAAGCGACAGATCTGGGAACTAGTTCGCATAGTTCGTCTGTAGGAGCGCTCTTCCGAGATAGTTCGTTCACAAACTACGCAAGGCTGCTACAGGACATATGGAAATACTTGACGTGGGTGAGGAGAGAAGTAAGATGTAAGACGTACTACTTTTTTGAAACGACAGTGTAAATTTAATTTGCGGTGGAGAGGTCATACATCAGGCACCTGTATGCAGACCTTATACAACTCTACCATCCCTCAAAAGACGCAAAATAACCTTCACTGTCCTTGGTGTGCTACTGCGAACAAATGTCTGTGCTCTTCACCAACACCAGCCATGTAAATAAACGATTCTCCACCTGGTGATGATGGTGTAAACCATCGGAACGCGTATTGGCAAAACAAATAAGTGACTGACGCAAAAACTGTTTTATTTGTACGGGTCGACAGTTTCGTTTTCATAAATCTCAACAGTTGCTGCCAGGAGATAAAGCGAGTATTTGCAGTCTCTGCAAATTACTGGATTGAACTGTCCATTGTGACGCCTTCGTGACAAATCTTGTGATGTCTGATGAGGTAAAATCCCATCTGAATTGGTTTAACGATTAACGCACCTTCTGCTATTACTAGTGTGCTACCCCAAAGCCAGCGAGGTCACCTGACCACCCAGTGCCACTTGTTTTTCTGTGGGGTAATTCAGAGAACAAAGTTTTCTTCACGGCGACTCCACAATACTGAAGAGCTGAAGGCGGAGACAGAAGTTACTCGTGATGAAATGATCGAGAACGTAATGATGAGCCTCCATGAACGTCTTCAACAGCGCAACATCAATGGTGGACGCTATTTGTGTAATGTACCTTTTTAAAAAAATAAACTTGTGTTTGGTTTCTTAGTATTCGCAATGAGTATAGAACAATTATCCATAGGTTATATTGGTGTAAATGTACGCTAAAACTCATAACAGGTAAATGAAAATGTACTACTTTCTGTGGCCCATCCTGTAGATCGCGTTAAATGTTCGTTCTCGCAATTAACTTCCGGATAAGGTCCAAGATGACTGCCAGTGAAGATATGAAACATTTTTTTTGTATCTAGCTGTCCCGCTAGGCCTGGAACCAATAAAGCTTTGCCGCCCTACTTGTTCAGCGTAAGTTACAGATACTGCCCGTTCCGATGAATAATGGCCGGAAAGGCTTGCTTGCCTCTGTACCACGTAAACAAAACAACTAATGTTTATGGGGCAGCGAAGGAAATGGGTCAGTCGAGGAATCGTTCAAGGGTAAGATCGGTACCGAGGCGGAGAATGTCCCTCTAACGCCTGCCCGAGCGATACGGATCTCGCGCCCGTCGTCACGTAGCAGCCGTAAGGGCCACGCCTCCGGAGGTGAGTCCCTACGGCTCTGAAACCTTCGGAATGGTGCGGCGTCGCAGCTCTAGGACAGCTAGGGGCCGGCGTGTCGGAAGTGCGCGTTTCCCAGTCTCGCAGGAATAACTGGCAAGCGTGCGCGGGCCTCGCGCCAGTAATTGCGTGCTGGCCTGGCTGGCGCGCCAGTCGCCGGTCACGCCGTGAGCCGATGCGTATCTGGCGGTTCGCGCTGTAAACCTTGTGCCACTTTGGCGGGTCCCTTCCTCCCACGAGAGGGACTGTGGCCTGCAGGTGTGACGGCCTCTCGTTCACCAAAAAGCGACCAGCAGACAGTGCTATGGAGATGTGATAACGCTATGGTTTCAAAATGTTTTGCTACACTACTGGCCATTAAAATTGCTACACCACGAAGATGAGGTGCTACAGACGCGAAATTTAACCGACAGGAAGAAGATGCTGTGATATGCAAATGATTAGCTTTTCAGAGCATTCATACAAGGTTGGAGCCGGTGGCGACACCTACAACGTGCTGACATGAGGAAAGTTTCCAACCGATTTCTCATACACAAATATCAGTTGACCGGCGTTGCCTGGTGAAACGTTGTTGTGATGCCTCGTGTAAGGAGGAGAGATGCGTACCATCACGTTTCCGACTTTGATAAAGGTCGGATTGTAGCCTATCGCGATTGCGGTTTATCGTATCGCGACATTGCTGCTCGCGTTGGTCGAGATCCAATGACTGTCATCAGAATACGGAATCGGTGGGTTCAGGAGGGTGATACGGAACGCCGTGCTGGATCCCAACGGCCTCGTATCACTAGCAGTCGAGATGGCAGGCATCTTATCCGCATGACTGTAACGGATCATGCAGCCACGTCTCGATCCGTGAGTCAATAGATGGGGACGTTTGCGAGACAACAACCATCTGCACGAACAGTTCGACGACGTTTGCAGCAGCATGGACTATCAGCTCTGAGACCATGGCTGCGGATGCCCTTGACGCTGCATCACAGACAGGAGCGCCTGTGATGGTGTACTCAATGAAGAACCTGGGTCCACGAATGGCAAAACGTCATTTTTTCGGATGAATTCAGGTTCTGTTTACAGCATCATGATAGTCGCATCCGTGTTTGGCGACATCGCGGTGAACGCACATTGGAAGCATAAATTCTTCATCGCCGTACTGGCGTATCACCCGGCTTGAAAGTATGGGGTGCATTGGTTATACGTCTCACTCACCTCTTGTTCGCATTGACGCCACTTTGAACAGTGGACCTTACATTTCAGATGTGTTACGACCCGTGGCTCTACCCTTCATTCGATACCTGCGAAACATTAATTTCAGCAGGATAATGTACTACCGCATGTTGCAGGTCCTGTACGGGCCTTTCTGGATACAGAAAATGTTCGACTGCTGCCCTGGCCAGCACATTCTCCTGATCTCTCACCATTTGAAAACGTCTGGTCAATGGTGGCCGAGCAACTGGCTCGTCACAATACGCCAGTCACTACTCTTGATGAACTGTGGTACCGTGTTGAAGTTGCATGGGCAGCTGTACCTGTACTCTGTTTGACTCAATGCCCAGGCGTATCAAGGCCGTTATTACGACCAGAGGTGGCTGTTTTGGGTACTGGTTTCCCAGGGTCTATGCACCCAAATTGCTTGAAAATGTAATCACATGTCAGTTCTAGTATAATATATCTGTCCAATGAATACCCGTTTATCATCTGCATTTCTTCTTGGTGTAGCAATTTTAATGGCTAGTAGTGTATATGGTTCTAGAAACCTTTGCAAGTCTCAAAGGTCTGTAATACATATAAGCAGACTGAAAAGACGAATGAAAATTTGTACCAAGGGTTCGAATTCCGACAATGATTTTCATTCGCTGTTTCATCCTGCATACACATGACGGATTAGATAGTTTGTAAGACGGCGATGCAGTCTTTCGCTCCTACGGAAAATCTGATGATCGAAGAAGCAATGACGGATAGAAAAATTTTCAGATTGGAATTAAAATCAGCATGACCTGATCTCAATGGCAATATTCATTTATGATATGGTTACGCTAAATGAGAGTGGCGAAGAATAATAATATCTTTTGAATGGAACGAACAGTCTAATGAGCACAGAATGTGAATAGAATCTAAACCAAAGGAAGACGAAAGTAATTAGCACTAGCAAAAATGAGACTAGCAATAAACTTAACATCGAAACTGGAGATAACGTAGCTGGCGAAGTGAACGAAATCTGCTTCTTCGGAAGCAAAATATCGCACTGTGGACGAAGCAAGAAGGACACAAATAAGCTGATTAGCGCAAGCAAAGAGGGCACTCTTTGCCAAAAGCAGTATACTAATGTCAAACTTCAGCATTAATTTGAGAAAGAAATTACTGAGAGTGTACAAATGGCGTACAAAACGCATCGTAACAAATAAGAGGTTGGTACTGGGATGGAGCAGTGGCTCATCGACTGGTCTACTTCGCGAAAAATACGGTGGCAGGACGACTCAATTCGATTAGGTACACCAAATTTCGGAGCAAAAGCGACGGACTTTCCCTCGCTGGTCGGGCGGCTGTTCGGGTCTCGTTCTTTGGTGACCGAACAGAACAGGCAAAAATTTCGTGCTTAGTTGTTCTCTGGAGATGCTAGTGACGACACGTCGCCTTCCGCTCAGAGCTAGGAGCGGTGCCGGCAAAGGTGTGGGCGGGTCACAGCCCAACTTCCGGCGGAAACTACCTAACTTCCCGGCGTCTTCGCCCTTCCTAACAAGATTTACCTCCTGTCTCCTGCGGACAAAGAAGACTTTCCTAGCGAGAAAATTGCCGAGGTTTTCTAGTAGCAAATGTTCCCAATACCCTCTAAATAAAATTAAGTAAGAAACAGTGGCAAAAATGAATCAGTATCATCACGTAGCAATCTGTGAGAGTAATGTCACATTGTTTACAATCGGATTGCAAAATTTTGTCGTCATCGTGGTTCCGACATTTATGAATTTTAGTAAATGTCGACTGAAACTTCCCCTTCAAAAATTAAGAATGACTGTGCTGGTAAACTTTTACGTTATTTGATTTTCAAACAGCTGAGCAAAACTGAACGTACTCAGACAATTCTCTCTTCACTTATTCTGATCATCACTAAACTGACACACAATATTTTTAGAACAACGCAATCTGACTTTCAATAATCCCTACAAAAGAATTGTCCTGACTAACAATAACCTATACCTTTCATGAATCATTTATCTCACAAAAATCGTAGTTACTCGAACTACTGCAATACAGCGAGCGCCAATACTGCCAGCTAAATAAAAGATTCTAACTACTGAAGGCACTAACTACTGATAGGCATAGTTAGAAAATGACAGATTTTGATAGAGAACACTGTATTTAACTTAATAGTGTTCGAAATCACAATATATCAGTTCATGACATCCAGTCTTACAGATTTCCTTTTTCTGAGGGACACACGTCCAGATCGTCCGCTCTCAAAGCTCTGCATCTCTCTCCCCACATCCACCACTGCTCTCGGCTCACCTCCAACAGCGCAACGCTACGCGCTGTTCACATCCAACTGCCCAACACTACACAAGCACAGACTGCACACAGCGCAGTCAGCGATTTTCATACAGGGCACTAAGTGGCATTACCAACATAAAAACTTAAACAGCCTACTTACATAACATCCAAGCTCTGTGCAATATGGCTGTGGAAAATCAGCGTTTTATGTGCTGTGAGACAGAATTTTTTGGCAAATGGTATTGAATCCTGCAGTAAATTGGATTTTACTTGAATATTCAGCTGCAAAAAATACCTGTTCGCGACAGGTTCCGCACAACTTCACCTCGTTGGTTGGTGCGAGGTAATGCTCAAAGTATCTCGTCTGGGAATCGCAAGATATGTACACATCTTCGTAACAGGAGCCTCAGTACTTGTTGTGGTCTTCATTCCGAAGATTGATTTGATGCAACTTTGCTCGCTAGTCTGTCTGTAAAAGTCTTTTCATCTCTACAGCTACTCGAACGTTCATCCTTTTGAACCTGCTTACTATATTCAAGCCTTGCTCTTCCTCTAGAAGTTTTACTCCCCACACTCACGCCGTAACGATTCCTGGATGCAACATCGACATTCATTCTTCGCTAACGACTGTGAAGTGCTTGGCACCGAGTGCTTACCGTTGTTCCATTAATTGTGGCTCACTCCCGTTGCAGTCACATAAGGAGCGCTGGTAGAAGGTCTGTTAAAACGCCATTGTGCACGCTGGAATTAGTGTAAACTCGTTCTCGCGATCTGTACGGAAGCGATACCTAGGCAGCTCTACTGTATTCTTATACTGATCATATCAAGTTGGTTCTTGAAACTTGGTGTGCAGTCCTAAAGCATTCACTGCACACCGACCAGCGCAGAGCGAAACGACGTCAAGAAGGTGCTGACCCTCGAGCCAGTGGAAAGAGCGGACAGCGCCACACCTCCAGGGCGACAGAGTTCAGCGCCGTCTGTCAACGCTGATTTCAGCCGTCCATCACTGGTCGGTCCAGATCGGTCGTAGAGTTGGAGAGCATCAGTACTAGGTATTAGGAAGAGGACACTTAGCCTGCGAGTAGTAGTAGTGGCTAAGGTACTTGCAAGTAGGAGGCGCTGGAAGCCACTTTATAGGAAGAAATTATGTTTATTTTCTTTTTAGAAATAAAGTGCTCAATTAAACTTCACGTGTTATGTACAGATCATTTAGGATTCCTGCCGACGGCCATCGCAACTTCTCTCTTTCCTTGTTTGTGCCGGTGCTGACTCCCACAGTAGCCGACACAATACTTTGTAAGCAGGTTTTCTCAAGACAGTTTACGTCTATCCTCAAGCCTGCCAGTTTAGCATCTTCGAGACCCACTCCTATGTGTCAAACGTACTTGTGCTGCCCTTCTCTGTAGTCGTTCGATATCCTCTGAACGTGCTGTTTGCTACGGGTCCCACACACTTGAGCAATATGCTAAGATGAGTTCCCTCAGCGTGCTTCCAGTGAACCAATCTTTCTTTTAGTTACGCTAAAAATTTCATTTCTCCCAAATTCTATGCACGACCTCCTCATTGCTCACACACTCTATCCACACTATCTAACTCTCCTGTAGCACTACATTTCAAAAACTTCTATTCTCTTCTTGTCTGAACTGTCGTCCACGCTTCAGTCCACACGAGGCGACACTACAGAGAAACAGAAAAATAGCTTCAGAAGAGAGTTGTTACCGCTTAAGTTTATTTTCGATGCTATGAACATTCCGATTTTCAGGAATGCTTATCTGGCTATTGCTTGTATGCACTTATATCTTCACTACTTCCGGCACCGTCATTTATTTTGTTGCCCAAACAACAAAACTGATGTGTAGGCATATTCCGACGATCAAGACTGTTTCGTTGCTCCAGCAAAAGTTGTTCGGTCGTGTTGATTACACTCGACATTTCGAGACCGCTGCCTTACAGAATCGAAGAACAGTTAATACTGATTGATAAACAACAGTATATTTGATAGATGTAATCAGTAAAAAGAGTCGAAAACATGAAATCGTTGTTTATCTTGACAATACCAGCCATCACACAACTCATCAAACAACTATCTATGAAATAACATATACTCCAACAGTCACTTATTACTAATTATTTATTAACATGACACATTTCGGCACCATGCTTTCATATTGTTAAATCCAGCCTAGGCGTCAAATATGGGGAATCTAGGAAACCTGCTTTTTCGGATCTGTAGAAACATACAATACGTATTCATGAGTTTTATTACAAAATTAAACGATGTGGCCTATTCTACACCATATTTTAAATCTATGTGACGATGCTATGCTGATTATATTGATATGTTTTGACGATGCCATTATGGCCGTATCACTTTAGGACATGGTGTAAAAAAGATCTGAGGATGGTCACTAGAGACTGAAACCGGTCATCGTCTAAAGAATTCATATCGTGATCAGAGACAGGAATAAAAAAGCATCTTCAAAATGAAAAGGTTACAATACTTTGTGACTACACAGGTGTGGGGCGAATGCAAAATAAAGAAGCTCCTTCAGTATAAACGATTCCTAAGTCGCTGCTATTCGACTGGTTAATCTTGAAGCTATTCTTTGACTGGTCGTGCGCGGTGCTTATGTCCTCTTCACCTGGGGGCCACTGCTGTCACGTTATCGTCTGGAGAGGGGTCGGTCAGTGTGTGCTATTGGCTCACCTCTTCTCACAGCCATCTCTGCTCTATCTTCCCGACTGCCGTGCCAGCGCTTGATTTTACCTCGTAACAATCATCAGGTGCATTTACAGTTACTTTTATATTATAATAAATATGAGATGATGTTAGTTTCCTTTACTGTGTGTGCCAGTGAGGTTATGCGCCGAAAAACACACCTGTTCTTGAAGATAAATATGTTACAGTGTAAAATTTTGTGATAAGCATGTTTAGTCATTTTGTTAGTTGGTTGGTTGGTTGGTTTGGGGAAGGAGACCAGACAGCGTGGTCATCGGTCTCATCGGATTAGGGAAGGAAGTCGGCCGTGCCCTTTCAGAGGAACCATCCCGGCATTTGCCTGGAGTGATTTAGGGAAATCACGGAAAACCTAAATCAGGATGGCCGGACGCGGGATTGAACCGTCGTCCTCCCGAATGCGAGTCCAGTGTCTAACCACTGCGCCACCTCGCTCGGTATTTTGTTAGTGCATTTACTTACATTTTTGTTGGTAATTTCGTTGTCTAAGACAAAGAGCACAGTAACCGGTACATAACAACATAACACTTTCACAATCATTTGTTTACACTAATCCAAAGAGTCTTGAAAGCAAATATAAACTAGTTTTTATTGCTAAAACAGCAGTGTACAGTGAAGATGAAACATTTGTATCTAGATGTATTTATGTCATGGCAAATATGATATGGGTAGTCTCCATCTACTGTGGCAGGAATTAATATTTCCAATTCTTCATATACCTCCATTTGGCGTTGTTTGTCCATTTTATATAATATAAGAAGATCGAGCACATTATCTAGGATGGCCTGTGTCTTTTTATGTGAGGGCTATTGCTGATTTCTTATAGTTGTTAGAGTGGTAGATATTTACGAGTATGTGTTCGTTGTATCGTTTTTGGAAGTCTCTCCTGTTCTGGCCTACATAGAAGGCTTTGCAGGAATTACATACTATTTTATAAATGCATGATTGTTGGCGGTAGCTGAGTGGTCAGCGCGACAGAATGTCAACCCAAAGGGCCCGGGTTCGATTCCCGGCTGGATCGGAGATGTTCTCCGCTCAGGGACTGGGTGTTGTGTTGTCCTAATCATCATCATTTCATCCCCATCGACGCGCAAGTCGCCGAAGTGGCGTCAAATCTAAAGACTTGCACCAGGCGAACGGTCTACCCGACGAGAGGCCCTCGTCACACGACATTATTATTATTACAGTATGTGTGTTAACATTGTGTCTCAGTGCTGTAAGGCGATGTTAGTGTTGTGCAGTGTGAAAATGTTTGCTATTTGATGGGAGAGTCTGCCTGTGAAGGGAATGCAAGCAGTCAGTTTCTTTTTCATTTCCTGTGTAGAAGTTAGTTTAACATAGATATTTTTCTTTTTTGTGTTAGACTGTCAATTAGTGTGGCACCGTAGTCATGTGCTGTAGCTACTTGTTTCATTGTACTGGACTCAGCAGCCTATTGCTATCGTCAGATATAAAAAAACTTTGAACTCCGTTCAGTGTCAGTATTGAAACCAATGCCTGATAGTGGCGTCAACTAGGCAAGCAACCTATTGGTTCCTTGGTAAGATCAACCTCCCTTCCAAAATATTTGAATTTAGTAATGAAATTTAGTTATGTTTTATAATCAGTCTTACAAGACTATATACACTGGTGTCCAAAATTAAAGCAAGAAATGCAAATTTTGCAAGGTTGTTTTTATTTTGCACGAAACAGTGCAAACAGGTGACAGTAAAGTAGAAACAATGTAAAGGTTACAGAACATAAAGAACTGCTACGTGCATAACGGCAGACAAAAGTTTTTTTCGTTTTTTTTTCAGCTTAACGTATTTGCATACACATTCCGACAACTGGCTAACGTGCTCAGTATGGGGTGTGACGACCTCTGACACCAATACAGGACCGACGACATGCTGTGAATGATATCATCAGTCTCATGTTGTGGCAATAACGGCCATTCTTTGTGCAGAGCTGCTCGCAACTCTTGGGAGTGGTTGGTGGATGCTGACGTGACGCAACCTGTGTCCCTAGCGCATCCCAGACATGCTCTATGGGATTCAAATGAGGAGAGCAAGCAGGCTACGCCATGCGTGGAACATTTTCCGTTTCCAAGAAAACATCAACCATCCGGTCTCTATGTTACCGAGCATTATCGTCCACCTATACGAAGTCTGAATCCACACCACCTCGGAGTAACCGCACATGAGGTCCCAAGATCTCGTCACGATACCTTATAGCAGTTAAACCTTGCCAGTTCAGATGTACGGTTTTATGAGGAGATGTTCGAGTGATCCACGTAATCCTTGCCCACACCATTAGGTATCCTCCTCTATATTGGTCTCTTTTCACAATACATGGGTGCCAAAATCATGTTCCACGTTCCTCCCAGATGAGAGTGGTTGGAGAATCACTCTCCAGACCAAATCGGGACTCATTTTATTTAGTCTTTGCGGAATTAAAGCAAAAATTATCGCTGCCTCAACTGTAGGCATTGAGCTAGCGATCAATTAGACTGTGCAGTGCTCCTGCACCAGTTCTTACCAATCAGATACTACACGCTCGATGACTACTTGCAAACGTCTGATTCCTTGTTTGGTACTTCACGCAGTGAGCGAGACTGGGACGCTGTGAGCTTCCCTCGCCCTTGTACAGGGTAAATTTGTTCTGGCGAATGCCAAGTCAAGGTCTGTGACAGTCGTCCTAACTTCCATAATTATGAACGCTGAAACGCACGGAGTACGCACGCTTGAAAAGTTCCCAAAGATGAGGCTTCGTTACACCGCTAGCTGTCTTTTATTTGTGGTGCATTAGGTACTAAATCTAGCTTGGCCGTTTGCGGCCAGCCTGCAGCGCTTGAAAACTTTGCGCCTTTTAACATAGCGCTTGGGAGTCTTACTGCGCGGTCTAGACCCACACAGCTGCCTTGCTTCCAACAGGCAATTAGCGCGTTAGTCGACTCATCGCCGCCTCTAGCGTGCACACTTACAACGTGCCAATTAGCTGACCTAACAGGCACTCCCCCTCAGCCTGACGTAACAATACTGCTTCCTACTATTCAACCCTGCAGAATGAGCTCCATTTAAGTGAAGTTGATCAATCTGAGTCCTATGTGTCAGGCACTTTTGTAGTCTCCGCTGACCCTCTGTATTTCCCATAGTCCACAACGAACAGATATCTCTGTCCCACCTCTTGTTCCTGAATGTCAGTACTTTACATACCACACACAGAATTCAGTGCCTCAATCAAAGCACAAGATGTCGAACAAATCCGAAAGAGAAGAAATACTGCATCAATATGATTGTATCACCCAGGGCCACTTGAAAGAATACCCACACTACTAGAAATCCTTCCAAACTAAATTATATGATTCTTCACAGAGGATACTATGGTGAAGTTCTCCTAACACGTTGCTCTTCCTTAAACTCCAAAAATCTGTCAGTGCCAATGACACCTCCTTTCACTGAGCCACCAACCTCACCTTGATCTTCAGCAACACCTTGAAATCAATCAACTCCCAATGCATTCATGAACAACTAAACCAGCAATCGCTGTCGAACAGTGTCTTCCGTCCTAATACCTCCTCGGACGAGCAGCCTCAGTGCCTCATCCACCTCCTTTCCAATCGTAAATCTGACATCTGTGATGTGCCTTTTGTATTTCTTGCTTTTATGTTTTCGTTTTCTTCAAAGGCAAAGAGAAAAGGTGAAGCGGTAGCCCAGCGTAGAGCCTGCGCCCACCGTCATGTATTTTTGATTTTCAAGTGTTAAAAACCATAAGATGTTTTTCCTCTTCCTGGACTTGCTCTCTGTTAATGAACGAGGGTAGACGCACGTTATTTTAGAGCTTAATCGGCGGTAGCCATTTTGATTATGGGAACAAGTGAAAAGTCTGTATTTTTTATCTGTGTCGAGATATAATACATTCGTATTGCGTTGGTGAAAGATTGACATATTATTCCAAGTAGTACTATAATAAGAACTGAAGCCCACCTATATACTTCGGAGTTATCACGATGATCCGATTACCATATGATAAACACGGTCAAACTTTTGTAGGTGGATACGGCGGTCGGACGTAGTATTATTAATTGGTAAGCATAAATCTACAGCAAGAGAAAGACTATTTCGTGCTATTTCGTGCATGAGCTCATTTACAGACATTGCCTAGCTTACTGTGCTTGTCCGAGCGCCGAAAAATTAATCTCATTAATTCCATACATCGGAAAATTTTTTATTATATATATTTTGTATTATATTATACATCTCTGTGTTCTTGTATAATGAAAAACCACATACCTCTATGTGGCATACTTATCTGAGTTTCAGACTCTAGAACTATGCACTTCTAATAATCTGCCCATCTTGAACGGTGCCTATTGGGTGGTTCTTTCATTTCCTCTCAACTCTATTTCTTTTTTGTGATTTGTAATATTTATTTTATCTTCAATAACAAGTTTCAATACATCGAGTCAAATACTTTCGTCAAGTCTTTGCTAACGCCTGCATCGGTAGTATGTCTTTGGAGAGTAGATTTGACCGCCAGCCAACAGGATTCGTTGGCAGCTAGTAAGCCATGTGTGTGCCTTGTTGGAAGGAAGTCAGCCATCATTCGACTTACTGCTATCTTGCTGTACAGTACTATTAAGTATTAAGAATGCCTGCCTTGGGAGCTTTTGAGGGTACATGGTCTTCTAATGAACTCATCGTTTTTTCGTAGCGAACCGCGTTATTGAACAGACTGCAAAATTTTTGGTAAGATCGCTCTAATTTATACCTCTTACTGAAGTGCAGTTTATTGTGTAAGGTTAGCCAGGTTTGTTTATTAGTATTACTGCACACGATGGTACGCTTCTGCATGTTTTGTAGAGATTGTAAATTATTAAATCCTTGGAGGCTGGTTATTGGATGATTTATATCTTCATTTCGTTACGTAATGTCTCAAATTACAACAATGTTAACTCACCAGAAGTTATTATTATTAGCAAACACTGCAATCTCTTTGCATGGCAGTTACTTTTCAGGAATTGTGTAAGGCAAGGGAAGGCCAGTCCTGTGTTGCTAGCGCTTATATGAGACGTGTGGTGGCACTACCTCACTGAACTGCTAACATTATACAGTCAGCCCAACTTCAGGCTTCTCTTAAATATTTTCAGAGAGTTAATAATTGTCTGCATTCTGAATTTATGTGTACACGAAAGGGGAAGCTGCCGCAGAGCACTGCTGGACGCTAGAAGCAGAAGACTAACACAAACTTACCCAAACCGTTGCTTTAGCAAAACTTTTTTAAGATATGCAAGCCCTTTCTCTTCCTTCGTTGAGCAGAATTTTCGAAAATGTGTGCTGAATCATTATAGATGTTTCTCGGATCAGATTGTGTTAGAAAATAATTCTTCAGGCATTACATATTTCGTTCTGTACATCACTAAAATATCAGGAGATATGTATCGTTACGTAAAAGAATATTGGATATTCTGTACACAAGTACACACACCGTTCAGCCTTATTGCATCCTCTACATCCTACGAGCCGCTCTACACTCAGCTGGAGAAAGTCATGGGATACCTCCTAATATCCTGTCGGACATCCTTCTGCCCGGCGTATTCCTTCAGCTCGATGTGGCTTGGACTCGTCAAGTCGTTCGAAATTCCCTGCAGAAATATTGAGCGATGCTGCCTCTACAACCGTTCATAATTACAAAACTGTCGTCAATACCAGATTCTGTGCACGAAATTGACCTCTCTGTTATGTCCCTTGGGCAACGGCCTTGCCGCAGTGGATACACCGGTTCCCGTCAGATCACCGAAGTTAAGCGCCGTCGGGCGTGGCTGGCACGTGTATGGGTGACCATACGGGCCGCCATGTGCTGTTGCCATTTTTTCGGGGTGCTCTCGGCCTCGTGATGCTAATTGAGGAGCTACTCGACCGAATAATAGCGACTCTGGTCACAGAAAACCATCAAAACGACCGGGAGAGCGGTGTGCTGACCACGCGCCCCTCCTATCCGCCTCCTCATCTGAGGATGACGCGGCGGTCGGATGTTCCCGATGGGCCACTTGTGGCCCGAAGACGGAGTGCTATTATGTCCCTCAAATGTTCGATGCGATTCGTGTCTGGTGATATGGATGGCCAAATAATTCGCTCGAACTGTCCAGAACTTTCTTCAATCCATTCGCGAACAGTTGTAACCCGATATCATGACCATTGTCATCCATAAAAATTCCAAACAATCCTGTTGGACGAACATCCACAGCTGAGCATTATACTAGCTATACTACCTATAGGTAACACAGCGCGCCTAGTACACGTCCACCACGGCGCTCGGGGGCCTCAGCACAGTTGCAACACCTGAGGATAGCTATGAGGGCCCGAAACCGGTCTTGATAATAAAGGAAATTTGCAACTGAAGCGGTATTTTCAACCTCTAGCATAAAAATTCTGTCGTTATTTGGGAACATGAAGTCCATGAACGGCTGCAAGTGGTCTACAGGTAGCCGAACATAACCATTTCCAGTCAATGATAGGTCCAGTTGGACCAAAGGAATCAGTCCATTCCATGTAAATACAGCCCACACAAATATGGAGCTACCACCAGCTTGCATAGTGCCTTGTTGACAAATTGGGTCCATGGCACGAAACCTATCATCAGCTCTTACCAGCTGAAATGGGGACTCATCCGACCAGGCCATGGTTTTCTAGTCATCTAGGATCCAAGTGATTGGTCACGAGTTTAGGTCGGGCGCTGCAGGCGATGTCGTGCCGTTAGCAAAGGCACTCGGCACGGTCGTCTGCTGCCATAGCCCAATAACGCCACATTTTGCAGCACTGTTCTAAGTATACGTTCGTCATATGTCCCACATTGATTTCACGCAGTGTTGCACTGTTCGCTAAATCGCTTCAGGCAAATACCGGGACGGTTCCTATGCAATGGTACGGACGACTTCCTTCTCCATCCTTTCCTAATCTGATGGGACCGATAACGTCGTTGTTTGGTTCCCATCCCCAAACCAACCGACCATCTGGGTGCATTTTCTGTCTCCTTCCTGATGCACATGTTGAGTCATTCGTAGCTTATGTTTTTCCCGTAAAATAATGCCGTGTGGCTAGGACCTCCCGTCGGGTAGACCGTTCGCCTGGTGCAAGCCTTTCGAGTTGACACCACTCCGCTGACTTGCGTGTCGATGGGGATGAAATCACGATGATAAGGACAACACAACACCCAGTCCCTGAGCGGAGCAAATTTCCGACTCAGCCTTGAATCGATCCCGGGCCGTTGGGTGTGACATTCCGTCGCGCTGACCACTGAGCTACCATGGGCGGACATGTTTTTCCTGTCATAACTGTTAACAAATGAGGCTTGCAAGAGATTGGACTTGCGACTACGCACTCAAGGGCTTCCTCGTTACAGGCAGACATAATGCTCAGGTCAACGAGATTGTAGTTTGTCTCAGATTATCCTGCAGTAAGGCAATGCCAAAGGGCGTTCAGCTGCAGCCACCATGGAAACGTCACAGGACCTCGCGATTCAAACATTAGACCGGCCTCCTCTGAGTCCTGACCATAATGCTGTTGAGTATGTGTGGGAGATGTTGCACAGACAACTTCGGACCCGTCCTGTAGCACAAGAAAATGTTCGCAGATCAATCAGGAACGTGCCTCGAAAATGTGAGGCAGTTATACTGGTACATGGGGAACCTTCCAGATATTGAAATCTCTTCTTTTGTGTCTTACGTGACTTATGTAAAGGAGTTTCCACTTTGGACGACACTGTGTTGAATTTCTGATCGTTGCACCAACAGAGTGATGGGAAGAAACAGGATACGTGCATTTCCGTTAAATAATAGATTCATTTTCCATAACAGAAGTCTGTTTCACTCCAAACATTCCTGAAAAAATAACGCAGATGTTTAAAATGTAGTGCCTCTAATGTTCTTGTGTAGAGTGTTTTATGAGTCCCGCACGTATAAGCACCTTGTGAAGGCCACAGAATGACTCGCAATCTTTGGAGCAAAGTGTATGCTGTTGCTCTTTTCCGTCTTACCGAATCATACTAACACTGGATAAATTCTCTCACAGGATTAACTATGAAAAATCCACGAACCGTTAGGGCCTTACAATTGATTTCTTGGCTTTTTGGGACATCGTATTGTTTCTCCCATTCTTTTCGTCACAATTCCGTTCTAAGTTCGATATTTCTGTCTTTCTAGGCACTATTGCTTCTTTCACCTTCATAGAACGTTTTGAGACTCCATCCTCATGATAGCTGATGCATCTGATAAGCTGGTATAATATCTCAGACCTTTTGAAAACCCTCAGAATGCTCATCTGATAAGCTGGTATAATATCTGAGACCTTTCGAAAACCCTCAGAATGGTTCACCTTCCATTCCAAATGGTTCAAATGGCTCTGAGCACTATGTGACTTAACATCTGAGGTCATCAGTCCCCTAGACTTAGAACTACTTAAACCTAACTAACCTAAGGACATCACACACATCCATGCTCGAGGCAGGATTCGAACCTGCGACCGTAGCAGCAGCGCGGTTCCAGACTGAAGCGCCTAGAACCGCTAGGTCACAGCGGCCGGCCGTCCATTCCACACCAGTAAACAACATAATTTATGGAACACTGAAGCGAATGGCCGTCAAAATAATATTTGCACCTGCGACAGAATTTTGTAATTCACACTCCACCTTTTTGTTGTTCTTGGCATTTTAAATGAAACAACATCGTAGAATTTTAACTTCAAAACCGATAACGATAAACACACATAACTAAAGCAAAATTGATACGCCCATTGCAGGAGTCTCCTATAAAAATTATACAAATTACAATATTGCAAACAGTGGTGCTATCACATACCAAACATTTCGATAGTTTGTCATATCTATGAAGGACAGAAATATGGTGTACAACGAGCGCAGGTAGGTAGATGGGAGAAGCCATCTTAAAATGCCAGAATAAAACCTTGCAATGATGAAGTGATCTAAAAGTAAAGATTTTCCAGTGAAACATTAAATGACACCTCAGGCAAAGTTTCTTCGATCTTTAATGCCGCTGAGCTTAAGAACTAACAGAAATATATTTGTGAACTAGAACACGTGGAAAATGTTGCATTTGGTTCCAAACTGGATAATTGGTGCTCTCTGCGACGGATTTATTGAAATGCCAAAAAGAAAAGTAACCTTACTAACCTTGACTTTTTCTGATTTTCTGCTGGAACTAATGGCTATTTCGACACTCATAGCTTCCGCAGCCTTTGTCTTTCGAGAACAGTGTCATAAAATAATTTCTTTGGTTTCCAGCGAGAAGACAACACAGAAATTCCCACAGATAATGAGTCCGGACTGATGTTTCCTGGAGAAGCCAACCGTGCCCAGCACCTATTTACAGATCACCCTGTAGGGTTATCTTCCAGCAATTTCTCTGTTTATCACGAAACACGAAAGAGGCCACTAACATCTGTAATGCTTAATGAAGTACACAGAAAACTGTGGTATGATAATAGTACCTGTGCCCTAAGTGCCGCAATGTATAAGAGTTGGAGAGCAATGCTTGGATTAAACTGCCCATCAACGAAAACGATTCGGACTCGTAAATAAATTATTTTTATGTATTTCCAAGTGCTGAATTCAAAAACTAAAGTACAAAAAGCTATTGCTTTGGAGATACAATGACATTTCATTTTTTTCCGATCTATTTTTTTATTTGGTTGTAATTACATTTTTGGTGTTGTCACACATGTCAAACGTTTTCCAGCTGTCCGTAGGTAATGAACATTATTACTGTCACTGAGATCGTGTGTTTCATATCGTTTGTGTTTCAAATAGTGAAGACTTTCTGGTTTTCGAGTGCTTTTGAAGTATGGAATTTGTTAAATCAAAGTGGACGAAAACATACAAAGTCAGTTAATAATGTTTGCTACATTTGTGATGAAATAACATTTTCGTCACAAAGACATAATCTGACGCCTGTTGTGAAGATTGCATATCAGCATTATTTTGGTACGAAAGAAGGAGAACGGGATAAGTCATGGTCTTCGCGTATATATTGCAAACGTTGTGCAGTTGTAGTAGGACAATGGCTGAAGAATAAAAACAAAACGGTCTATGACCTCCCTTGTGCCTATAATTTGGTGGGTGCCTACAAACCACATAACAACTTCTATTTCTGCGTGACTCTACCTGTAAAGGCAACATTACCAGTAAAGAAAAGATGAACAGAACCTTCTACCTATTGTTCGAGTTGTTTAACATTCAGACAGTTTACAGATCCTACGTAACCACAAAATTACAAGCTTTAAGTAGAAAATGAAGACAGTGTGGAAGAAGAGGATTCCAACAAGCCTTTGAAAATCCATGACGAAGAAGATGATAACACGAGCAGACTGACTCAAGCGGAAATGAATTATCTCATTCGAGACCTTGATTTATCGAAGAAGAAGGCAGAACAATCAGGACTGCAGCAATGAAATCTTCTCCAACGTGGTGTCAGGGTCTCATAGTAAAAACATCGCCATAGGTGACTAATTCCTTTTTTTTTTCTTTTTTAGAAGAAATGCATGGTTGCTATTTGTTGCGGAGTCATAGAATACTTTCAGCTAAGTTTAGCAACTGTATTACTTCACAACGGCAACCGTCAGCAAATGGTTCAAATGGCTCTGAGCACTATGGGACTTAAGATCTGAGGTCATCAGTCCCCTAGAACTTAGAACTACTTAAACCTAACTAACCTAAGGACACCACAGACAACCATGTCCGAGACAGGTTTCGAACCTGCGACCGTAGCGGTCGCGCGGTTCCAGACTGAAGCACTTAGAACCGCTCGTCCACACCGGCCGGCCAACCGCCATCCTTCTGTTCCTGCAGAACATGCAATTGAAGGAGACACACACAATCACAGCAGTCTTCCTCGATATACACTACCGGTCTTAGGTTTTCGATTACTCATGACAAAAACTATATAATTTATTTCACTGTAGAAGCATATGGTGCAAACTACATAGACTAACAGAATAAATACTTTGTGTCTCTATCATTGAGTGCAGTGCAATATGCCTCTTCAAAGTCCTATTCTTTGTCCTCAGATCAGCTGCACACACTCTCGGCTTCTGGAGATAAGATTTTGTACTGTTTTTTCCAGGCGTTGCAGTCTAACACGTGTTTAAATTATGCCATAAAGCTTCAACATTAGACGACCACTGTTTTCTGATCTCCCTGTCAAGTTCATCCCATAACAGTTCAATGGAATTTAAAACAAGGGACTGACGTGGCCAAATCATATTCTTCAGTTCTCCACATTTCTCTTTTGTATTGGCATGTCTGGGATCACTGTCCTGCTGCAGAACAAACCCCCAACCAATAACTCTCTTGCCAGTTCGAACTGCTTTGTTGATCAGTATCCTGTGATATCTTTCCTTCGCTAACACTCCTTTAATTTTCGTTATCTTTATCATTATTATCATTTTAATTGATTTCATTAGCAACCGAAAATCATCCCCATACCACGACCGACCGTCCTCCATGATTAACCATTGGCGCCATACACGGACATTTCATACGTTCACCACGAACTAGTTGAACCAACATTCTATGATGGCTTCCAAACAGCTCAGACTTAGATTCGTCCTCTGATAACAAAATGGTTCAAATGGCTCTGAGCACTATGGGACTCAACTGCTGAGGTCATTAGTCCCCTAGAACTTAGAACTAGTTAAACCTAACTAACCTAAGGACATCACAAACATCCATGCCCGAGGCAGGATTCGAACCTGCGACCGTAGCGGTCTTGTGGTTCCAGACTGCAGCGCCTTTAACCGCACGGCCACTTCGGCCGGCTCTGATAACACCTTGAACCATTACCGCAAGCTCCAGTTTTAATTTTACCGCGCCCACTGCAATATTTCACCTTATTTTGTTTACTTTACAAAGGTTTTTCGGCTGCTATGCACGCCTTTAACGCTTGTTCACTCAGACGGCGTTGCACTGTAGGGACAGAGATTGGAGCTACTCGCATACTATTTACTTCATCGCGAATTTCAGGTACGGTTCGAATCCTCTAACGCTTACTCTGTACACAGGTAAAGTGAGTTCCCTGTATGCTGTTACTCGGGGTCTTCCAGATCGCGAAATACTTGAATTGGCACCATTTGTTGGAACGGCTGCAATGCACCACTGTGGATTGGACTACGCCAATTTTTGTCTTACAACGATAGCGTTCCTCATGCAGAACTACAATTACAGTACGATTTTCAGTTACAAGCTCCTGATTCCGACCCACTAGGAGCAAATATGGTATGAACCTGATCAAGTATACAAAGACACTGCTAGATCCACATAGTCTACTGTAAACTAATGCGAACTGATTGCTACCCAAGCAAATGAAGGAATGACGCCTATTCGAATGGAACCGTCTTGGGCAAAGATGCGTCAGTTTTGTGGATGCTCATCAACACTGCTCTGTGCGAACCAGTCACATACACAACAGAGACGCTTAACCTTTACATATTTATACTTCTTTTATTACCAGAACGGCGATACGATGGAATATTCGAAACGAAATACCTGTTTTAACCATAAATCCATAGTTGTGATAAGTGATCGAAAACTTACTATCTTAAGTCCAATGAGAAAAACATCGCTGACGAGCCCATGGTGGACCCAAAGGACGTTCTTCTCCCACCCCCATAATATTAAGCTGGTTCGATGAAAACTATTGCCAAAAACATATTTCCTATATGAAGTGATGCGAAAGTTAAGGAAGGTATTTTTTCAGAGCCTCAAATTAGGCAGTTTGTATAGGGTACTGCGTTTGGCCGAATTTTGTACAGCACGCTTGGAAGGCTTAAAGGGAGTCACTCTTGGATCCTGAGATAGCAAAAGAGATGAAACTTGTGACGTACCAGTGAAAAAAGTGGAATGAATGACGAAAATTAACCCCCGCGAACACGCAGGAGAGCCGCAGCACGACGTGGCAGGGACTCGACTGATGTCCGAAGCAAAATTTGAGGGAGAGGGGGGGGGGGGGGGGAAATTGACACCACTTCGCATGGTATCCCAGATATGGGTGATAATATTCATGGATTGGATTGGATTGTTTGGGGGAAGAGACCAAACAGCGAGGTCATCGGTCTCATCGGATTAGAGAAGGACGGGGAAGGAAGTCGGCCGTGCCCTTTCAAAGGAACCATCCCGGCATTTGCCTGGAGATAATATTCATGTCTGAGGAGTCTGGTGGCCAGCGGAAATGTTTAAATTCAGAAGAGTGTTCCTGGAACCACTCTGTAGCAATTCTGGACGCGTGGTACGTCGCATTGTCCTGATGTAATTGCCCAAGTCTGTGGGAATACACAATGGACATATATGGTTGCAGGGAATCAGACAGGATGCCTAAGTACGTGTCACCTGTCAGAGTCGTATATAGATGTATCAGGGTTCTCATATCACTCCAACTGCGCACACCCCACACCATTACAGAGACTCCACCAGCTTAAACAATCCCCCGCTGACATGCAGAGTCCATGGATTGATGAGCGTGTCTCCATACCCGTACGCGTCCATCCGCAAGACACAATTTGAAACGAGGCACGTCCAACCAGGCAACATGTTCGCGTCAAGTCGGTGTTGACGGGCCCAGGCGAGGCGTAAAGGTTTGTGTCGTGCAGTCATCAAGGGTACACGACTGGGCCTTCGCCTCCGAAAGCCCATGTCGATGATGTTTGGTTGAATGGTTCGCACGCTGATTCTTTTTGATGGCCAGCAATTTTCGAAAGGGTTGCACTTCTGTCACGTTGAACGATTCTCTTCATTCGTCGTTGGTCCGGTTTGTTGCAGGATTTTCCTCCGGTCGCAATAACGTCTGAGATTTTATGTTTTACCAGATTCTTGATAATCACGGAGCACTCGTGAAATAGTCGTACAAGGAACGTCCCCACTTCATCGCTACTTGGGAGACGCTGTGTCCCATCTCTCGTGCGGCTACTGTAGCACCACGTTCAAACTCACTTAAATGTTGATAACCTGCAACTGTAACAGAAGTAACCGATCTGACAACTGCGCCAGACGCTTGTTGTGTTACATAGGCGTTGCCGACCTCAGCGCCGTGTTCTGTTTACATAGCTCTGAATTTGAACACGCATGCCTTTACGAGTTTCTTTGGCGCTTCACTATTGTCGCAGAGTTGAGCCACACACCTTAGCTAAAAGATCCTGTAGCGTCTTGATTGCGTAATAAACAACAATTTCTAGTGATCCTACAGCGTAATTTACCAGACATTGGTTAGTCATTGCACATAATAAATAACAATGTGCAACTGGTTGCATTAAATAAAATAAATGAAATCAAGTGATGTTACAAATGATGTAGTCGACCAAGAACATTTTATATGAAATGATTGGTTTATTCATTCAGTAGCTGTTTGAAATAACTAATGCTGATGGTCCTACATGTGGTGTCACCGCCAGACACCACACTTGCTAGGTGGTAGCTTAAATCGGCCGCGGTCCATGTAGTACATGTCGGACCCGCGTGTCGCCACTGTGATCGCAGACCTAGCGCCACCACCAAGGCAGGTCTCGTGATACGAGAGAGGACTCGACCCCAGTTGTACGCGAACCTAGCTATCGCCCAGTTGTACGAGAACCTAGCTACCGCCCAGTTGTACGAAGCCTTTCTCTCTCATTAGCCGAGAGACAGAATAGCCCTCAGCTAAGTTAATGGCTACGAACTAGCAAGGCGCCATTTGTATCACTGCCTATAGCTTAGAAGTATTCAAGAGAGATGTATTCCAAGGCCTCAATAAAAGATAAGTAATAAGCATCTACATACTTTTCTTCTTATTCATTTATAAGTTCTCATGTTCCAGACTTCACGCCCGTCTGCTTTAGCCTTGCGTGCCCTATCGGCCACAGCGTTAGTCTAGCATTCCTTTTCAGCCATCAACATCACGGTGTCGGCCCAGCTACCGACACAACATTTATTGGCGACGAGAAAAAGAGTTTGTATTACTTCGTTTGTAACATTGACGACGTTTTAAAGTGTTCTGATTGCTTACATTTAATTGTGTCATGGCTTCGCCACATTCTCCAGATGTACTGTCCGAATTTTATCGCTTGCAGAATCAGCAGACGCAGGCGTTACTGGATGCCCTTGGACAGCTCGTCCAGGGTCAACGTACCATTCAAACCGATGCGGCCGCCGCCGCTTCTTCGCTACCGCTGCCACTAAACGCTGTTGCACCTCCCTTTCGACCATACGTGGCAGCCGATGAGACCTGGCAAGAGTGGTCCCGCCAGTTTGCCTTCCACCTCGCTGCCTACAGAATTCAAGGTAATGAGCGGCAGCCGTTTTTGCTTTCTTGTGTCGGTGTGTCCACATACCGTGTGATAGTGAAATTGTTTCCCCGACGAGACGTAGCAACTCTGTCCTACGAGGAAATTTTGTCTGCATTAGATGCCTATTTCAAAGAAACAGTTAATGTGGTTGCAAAACGGTATACGTTTTTTCGTACAAAACGTACGGCCGGTCAAACTAATAGGGAGTGGGTAGCAACATTGCAAGGACTTACTAGGGACTGTGCCTTTGAATGTGACTGTGGTCTTTCTTATTCAGATACAATGGTGCGTGATGCAATTGCACAGAACGTTTCTGATGTTCGCATACGGGAGCAAATTTTGAAACTAGTTAATCCCTCCCTTCACCAAGTGATAGACATATTGGATAGACAGGACACACTTGACTGTGCTCAGGAATCTTTTGCAACTTCGCCAGCTGTGTGTAACATTAACCGGCCCGCCGGGCGCGCTCGCGCAACGCGGCCCGGTCAACTGCCCTCGCGGCCGTCCGCACAGCTGCCGCAGCGCGCTAAGCCACGTGTGCCGCGCCAGCCCACAAATGCAGTGAAATCATGCCCGCGGTGTGCTACTAGACATTCGCGTGAACATTGCCCGTCACGCCAAGCTATTTGCTTTTTCTGCAATAAGATAGAACATGTTCAAAGTGTTTGCCAGAAAAAGCTCAGATCAGACAATCACAATCATTCCAGGCCCTTTGCTTCGCGCCGGAATCGAACCAAGGACACTCAGGCTCGTGGACCTTCGCCTATGGACATTCATGTCGTTAATTCCACTTCGTCCAGTGACACTTTCTCTAACAGTGACTGTGATCGTCCCACAAAAACTGTGCGTCGACGTCGCCGGAAATCACGTCAATTAGCAAGTGATTCTGTACCAGTGTCTGTTCCAATTGCACACAACAGTCGCTCTTGTCGTCAGCAGGACAATAAACTTTTTGTGGACTTAGACTTTGAAGGCAAAGTGATACCATTCCAGCTCGATACCGGAGCTGCAGTTTCATTGCTCAATCACGACACGTACAAACAACTGGGCAAACCTCCGTTGCGTTCCGCAAATGTTAAGCTAACTACATATTCCGGACAGAAAATTCCTGTGTTAGGACAGTGCAGCCTTCTTGCAACATTCAAGGGACAAACAAAACTTGTGTCATTTTACGTTCTTCGTTCTTCTTCTGCAGTGAACTTGTTTGGTCTAGATTTATTTAAGTTGTTTAACATGTCTATTGTAAATCAGGTCCTATCAGTGAATCAGACTGTGCCTACAGACAGTGTTTCTCGGCTGTGTGACGAATTTGCAGACATTTTTGCACCGGGCTTAGGTTGCTCTAAGAACTATGAAGCACATTTGGAACTGGAAGGAAACGCGCAACCGAAATTTTTCAGAGCGCGCAATGTTCCCCACGCATTGCGTCAGGAGGTCGCAAGAACATTGAACAATGTAGAATCACAAGGTGTGAGTGAATGCGCGCAATGCCTCTTTCATTTCAGCTCCGCTTCATCGCTTACGCCGTAAAGGTGTTCCGTTCGTCTGGACGACGGAATGTGAACGCGCCTTTCGCCAGTTGAAATCGGCGTTGCTTTCTAATACTTGCCTTACGCCATTCGATCCCCAGAAACCCCTTTTGTTGATGGTAGATGCATCGGATTTCGGGATCGGTGCTGTGCTTGCGCACAAAGTTGGCTCCCATGATCGCCCTATTGCCTTTGCGTCCAAATTGCTCTCGTCTGCGCAAAGAAATTATTCACAGATAGAGAAAGAAGCTTTGGCTCTCGTGTTTGGTGTTACTAAGTTCCATGATTTCTTGTATGGTCGTCACTTTACCATCATCACAGACCACAAACCTTTGACATCGCTTTTTCATCCGACCAAGCCTGTACCTCCACGTACAGCGCAGAAATTCATTCGCTGGTCTATTTTCCTCTCGCAGTACCGCTACGATATCTTGTATCGGTCCACTGCTAAGCACGGAAACGCCGATGCGTTGTCCCGTTTGCCTGTTGCTGAGGATAAAGCATTCGATTCTTCCGAACTTGCTTGCATGTTCATTGATTCGGAAACCGATGAAGTGGTCGAATCGTTTCCGATTGATTTTCGTCGTGTCGCTACAGCCACAGCTGCTGACCCTGTCCTTGCTACTGTTTTACGTTTTGTTGCTACGCAATGGCCTTTGTCACAGTCTCGGATCGAGGATCCGTTGGTTCGCCGATTTTTTGCTCACAAGGAGAGACTTTTTGTTCGACGTGGTGTTTTGTTGTTGCGTTCTGATAATGATCAGTCCAGAGTCGTGGTCCCACGTTCGTTACAGTCCTCTGTTTTACGGCTTCTTCACCAAGGACATTGGGGTATAGTGCGAACGAAACAACTTGCTCGTCAGCACTGTACTTGGTTCGGAATCGATGCTGCGATTACGAATATGTGTTCTTCGTGCCCGGCGTGTGCCGAACACCAGTCCGCACCGCCGCGGAAAGTCTTTGCGTGGCCAAAAGCCACTTCCCCTTGGCAACGCTTGCACATTGATTTTGCTGGTCCATTCTGGAATGCTCGATGGTTGGTTCTGGTCGACGCCTTCAGTAATTTTCCTTTTGTTGTCCGGATGTCTTCCACGACGTCCTCCGCCACCATCCAAGCGTTGTCTGCTATCTTTTGCATTGAAGGTCTTCCGCAGACTATTGTTTCCGACAATGGCCCACAATTCATGTCCGCAGAATTTCAGTCATTCTGCCAGGCCAATGGTATTCAACATCTGACATCCGCGCCGTGTTCGCCTCAGTCCAACGGTGCCGCTGAACGATTGGTCCGAACTTTCAAGTCACAGATGTTGAAATTGAAAGAGTCGCATTCTCGGGAGGAAGCATTGTTGCTCTTTTTGTCTTCGTATCGCTCTCAGCCCCGAGATGGTCGCTCGCCGGCTGAGTTGCTCCACGGTCGTCCTCATCGCACCTTGATGTCTTTGCTGCGTCCGCCGCATCAGGTTCCTGTGCAGCGGCAGACTCCTGCTTTTGCTCCAGGCGACGTTGTATTTTATCGCACCTATCGAGGTTCACGGCGTTGGCTCGCAGGGCGCATTCTTCGCTGCCTCGGCCGCGCGTTGTATTTGGTTTTGGGGGCCTCTGGTGAGGTGCGTCGGCATCTCAATCAGCTGCGCCTCTGTCGTCGCTCGGGTTCTGCCGCTCCCCGTCTGCTTTCAGCGACGGTGCCGTCCGGTCAGCGCCCTGGGGACCCATCTACTGGCTCGCCTCATCCCCAGGTGTTACCGACGATGCCTTCCATTTTGCCCGATGGCGACGCGCCGCCGCCGCCGCCGCAGCAGCAGCAGCCGCCGCCGCCGCCGCTTGTTCTCCCGCCGACGCCGGCCGCATTCGACGCTTCGTTGCAGCCGCCAGGCGCCTCCCAGGGTCACGCGCCGCCGATCGCTTCCCGTGACCAGCTGTCCTCCGCCATGGAACTCCCGACCGCTCCGGACCACATGATGTCATCGCGCGTCGGCTACCCCGACGCAATGGAGGTCGACACTTCGGCCCCTCATGTTTCTTTACGGGCGCATACACCGCATGTTGACGTGCACCCTGGACTAGTTTTGCAGGCGTTTCCTAGCTCCCCTCGGACCGGATGGCCGGGTGCGGGTGGCACAGCCTCGCCTGTTGTTAGGCTCCCCACCTCCTCGCATACGTCAACATGTGGTCCTCCCCACGGCGGGCGGAAGCCTTATAACACGACCGTTCGCCGATTTGCGGGGGAGGAATGTGGTGTCACCGCCAGACACCACACTTGCTAGGTGGTAGCTTAAATCGGCCGCGGTCCATGTAGTACATGTCGGACCCGCGTGTCGCCACTGTGATCGCAGACCTAGCGCCACCACCAAGGCAGGTCTCGTGATACGAGAGAGGACTCGACCCCAGTTGTACGCGAACCTAGCTATCGCCCAGTTGTACGAGAACCTAGCTACCGCCCAGTTGTACGAAGCCTTTCTCTCTCATTAGCCGAGAGACAGAATAGCCCTCAGCTAAGTTAATGGCTACGAACTAGCAAGGCGCCATTTGTATCACTGCCTATAGCTTAGAAGTATTCAAGAGAGATGTATTCCAAGGCCTCAATAAAAGATAAGTAATAAGCATCTACATACTTTTCTTCTTATTCATTTATAAGTTCTCATGTTCCAGACTTCACGCCCGTCTGCTTTAGCCTTGCGTGCCCTATCGGCCACAGCGTTAGTCTAGCATTCCTTTTCAGCCATCAACATCACGGTGTCGGCCCAGCTACCGACACAACACTACATATATTATTTGTATAATTAATAATAAAATAAATCATACAACGGAGCTTACTATAGTGATTTAATATGGAACTGCACCAGATTCAATAACAGTAGTTCTTCATAGAACTCGACTAGACAAGACGTCTCAAATTTTGAATAAGTCGCACTGTGGGGCGGCGGATAAGTTTGTAAAAATAATTTAATTAATTGCTGGATAAACGCTTGCATGTAGAATCAGTTTCTGGCTTTTAGAATGTTGTTAATGCTGTCTTTCGCCGTTCTCAACACTGGCTCTCTATTTACTTCTTGGCACCCAGAAAGTGATTTAATAAAACATGGAGCCAGTAATTAGAGATCCTAGTGCCCACTTCAATTGAGATACCATTATAGCTGCAGCTTATAACTCTGAGGAATTAGGAGATTGTCCGGGATTTCTAATCAAAAACGGTTTTCCAAAATAGTTGAGTATATTCTGAAATTCACTTATAAAAAACACAAGTATCCCTACAACCTAACTAACAGAGCAGTTCAGAGTCTAATGCGCTGATGCAACTATAAATGTCCGAATTAAATGTTGAAATGAATGCTCGCCATAATTTGATGAGCGTATTTTATCAAACGCCACGCTAAATATTTGGTAGAAGTCTGTCCCGCGACGGCACGTGAAAATACGACAATACGCAAACTGAAGCTAGATAATGAAAATCATTCCAGAATTAACACTTCACATGAAATGTTTTCATGGTTCCGCATATCTCTAGTAACTTAATACGGCACCCGAGGCTGTTTGTAGCAGATGCACTGATGCGACGCGACTACCGACACAGATGGCGTGTCATTCAGCGTCTGGAGAGAACTGGGGCCTTGCTTCCTCGCGTAGCGCCCTTATATATAAAGCCGTGGTGCGGACGGCGAAGGGAACGCCTGATCTTTTCGGCTCTCTCGACTAGCCGCTGTGCTAGTAACGCACCACTTCAAGTTACATAATAATTTATAGCTTCTTTTGCTGATGGCCGAAGAAGCTCTTAATTTAAACGTGCATTCAGCACGCAGGTAAGTATTGATAATAAAATTTTGACGTGGCTAAGTTAAATATTTTGGGCGAGAGAATTAATTAAATTACACTGCACGCAGTAGATGAGCTCTGAACTGGCCCTTTTGAGATCCGCTATCGCTATAATTTTATAGGTATTCAAAAGAAACTTTACACATCTTCATAGTCATAGCGGACCTCCAACCTATTTAACTTTAAACATCCTAGCCTTATTTACTAGCCTACTTAATCTATCTTGCTTCCTTCAGTTTTGAGATGAAAATCAGAAAATCATGAATTTCCACTAAAGTCTTAATATGTGAAATCCAAAGTACTGTTTTTATTAAATCACTATGAAAGATGAATCTAAATATAAATTTTGAAGTCTCTAGCTCTTTTCTGTTGCGCCACTGATTTTTTCAAAAAACGTCCAAATCTCGGAAACGGCTAAAGTTATCGAACTGATATTTAACACACATTAATTTACTATTACTTCTGACATGCAATAAAAGTTTTAGGTCATTTGCTTGATTTTTAAGGTATTGCGCAACATTTATGACGTCAGAGCTAGTTACAGCAGACTGGCTGGCACACAATGGAAACTGATGTGAATTTACTACAGCGTGAGTAGGCTGCTTCCCTACATCACCCTCTACTTAAATTTTTTTGTTTATGAATGTTAATGAATGAAAAAAATTTAATTACAAAAAGGGAAGCAAGAGTACAGTTTAACTCCCTATGAAAATTCAAAATTGAAATATAAACCTGTAGAAACATTAAAGAAAACTGATTACCTACATTAATTATTTAAATTGTAGGCATGTTCACTGCCTTTTAAACAATGTCATTACTCAAAATTTTAAGCAAAGTCAATGAAATATTTTGGCATACATATTGCCTTAGACAAACAAACACATACAAATTGAAAAATCTTAGATCCATTAAATACATTAAATACATTTTTACATACACAAATTCAAAGAAAATAACATGATACATAAACAGATGAATATCTCTTAGCAGTCTTTTCTAAACCTGAAAGAAAAGTTCACAAATAATTTTTACACACGTGGTTGTAGCCGCTTTGGCTGGCGTCCTACACTTCCATTCACAAGGGTAGAGGAGGGGAAGTTGCTATGGTGTGCGTCCTTCACGTTCTCTCTAAATTACTTGGGGGAAAGGGGAGGGGTCACTGTGAGTTGTGTCCAAGTCACTCCACGCTTTCACGCAGCTACCAGGCTGCCATAATCTGGTTTGTCCTGTAGAACAAACAAAAAGAGTGCCTCAGACTCTGTTCACTTAATATCTATGGGTGGATCACAATGAAATGGGGATATATACATTTTATCTTCCAATATTTTGCTGGAACAAAGTTAACAGAGCTTTTTCAGTATTACTCACGCGGTTACTTAACTGTCATAAAATCGTTAAACAAATGGCTCAAAACGCCTTTAGTCATGTACTAGAGAAAATCTATGCTCAAGGCATACAATCATGAATCATATTTAATCTGAATTTATTATTTCTGGGCCGGAACACTGAACCAATGCTCGGTACATTCCTGACAAATCTGCATTTTACTCACTTAACTGACTCATCTTTGATTACTTTATTCTTAGAGATAGTATGAGTATGATTAGCGGTTGTTTTCTCAGCTTCTTTGTACATGTGAGTAACTTTTGGCAATAGTACAGTTGTGAGTGTTCAAAACACACTACGTTTAGTTGACTACTAAATCCACTTATTGGTCCTCTGCTGTTGTCAGTTCCACATCTGCAATTAGGTACTTACTTACTTTGAAGTGTATTTATGCTGAGCTAAAATAATGTTTCACGTCTGTCAGTATGTTATTTATTTATTTTGCTAGTGTATGTACTTATTTAACACTCACTCTATTGATATTTAAAGCATAGGATAGCACATTTCTTTCATATTCATAGTGTATTGCAGCTGATTAGTTTGCTCACGTGGCAATCCATTTCCACTCGATCGGACGCTGAAACCTCAGGTAGTCTCTCTCAGACCTACCACTAAAGTGCATCAAGTAATTATGGACGAGCGTAATGCTAAATTCCTTAAACCTATAGGACACCATGAGCTGCTCTGTCTCATCTAACATAAGGGTACCTATGGTCGCATTCACGCCTCCAACTCATAACTTCAATACGTGTAGGTGTATCCTGTCACACACTACACTAAAATAATGGCCAGCTCCAACCTTATAAATACTTCAGGGACGTGTCCTTCACGTCTCAACCACAAACACTGCTCAATTCTATTACACTGCCTTTCCTTGCTACACCAGGTGAGTTTAATCTTACAACTTATCTGCATATTTTTCCTAACACTAAGCAATCTCTTTTATTATTAATTAATTAGCTCTACAGCATACACTAGGTTTCACTACCACTTCAGATCCTGCTTGTACATGAATTCATACATCTTTTTAAATTACTGTTGGTGGACCATTTCCAATAAAATAACACTTTGTAGTTACTACATTACCAGGGTACTATACATAATTGTTACTCAAATACATTTTATATCTTCATCACGTCATACTTCTCTATTGTTTGTCACTATAAGGTTTGTCACATTAGGTATTTTTCTTCACTAATCGGTAGATAGAATTGTTACATAACTCATGGCTTGATAGCCATGACAGAAAATTTTCATGTCTGGAAAGAAGAGGTCGAAATTTTTGAGGACAGGAAAGAGGAAGAATGAGTGAGACCTGAAAGGGAAAGAATATCTCACACAGCTGGGACTGCACAGCTGCCACACTGTGTAGAGGTTACAGAACAACCTCCTCCCTACAGCATTCATTGGTTTAATGCTGTAAAGAAGAGTTAGAAATTTTAGGTGGATAGAAAAGATGAAGAGTGAGTGAGACCTGAAAAGGAAAGAAGATCTCACACAGCTGGGACTGCACAGCTGCCACACTGTGTAGAGGTTACAGAACAACCTCCTCCCTACAGCATTCATTCACAACCTTTGACCACGCCACGTCGATCTGAAAATACTTTATGATGCCTTTTTAGAACCTGTCTCAGTTCTTCCTTTTGATTGGCCGAAATCTTATCGATTTCTTGCAATTTAGCTTCTATTTTGTCTAAAATAATTGCTTCTTCTTCTTCTGTGTTCAGCTTACTGTTACTAAGATTAACACCTTCGTCCCAATACCTCCTATTTTTCAGAACTCGTATAGGCAGTTCCCAAGTTTCATGATCAGTTACTACATGTTTATCACTAAAAGGTACTATAATTACTCCGGTTATTGGCAAGACCATTTTTAACTGGCTTCTTTCAAAGTCAACAACACTCTGATATTTTGACAAGAAATCTATGCCAATTAAAACCTCAATACTGAGATTGTTTACAATTAAACATGGATGATCAATTAAATTACCATTAATGTTAAAGGGCAGCAAAGCTTCTTCCTTTACCGTTTTTGACACCTTGCCAGTAGCTCCAATTATTCTTAGTCCTGATACCCTCATTACTGTAAGCTTGTCTTTACCAGGTAATGCATCAAAGAAGGACTGAGATATCGCACTCACCTCACTTCCACTGTCTAAGAGACAACGTACATTGATACCCAACATATTCACTATTATTATAGGGTGGCTTATTCTAGGTTGTACAGGTGGTTCCTCAAATTCATCTAATAGTTCCTTTTGGATTTGTCTCCAACTAAAGTGATCGACATCTGTCTTCATTACATTTAGGTCACAGTGTGTAGGGGTTTCCTGAATTACATTTTCAGCTGCCTTTTCCAGTCGATCTATTAATTTCAAATCGAAACACCGCACGACTTCATTACATTTAGTTTGCTGAACATGACCCAAATTACTGTAGTCTGAGCGATTCTGCGCCTCCAGACCGGGCATAACATTAGTTACAGCTAAACCACTTTCACCATTATCGTCGGTTTCCTTCTCAAGTGACAACTGGTCACAGCTACTGGGTTCATCAACCCCAAACAGCCTACCCTCTACATTCCCACTTATCTCCTGTCCTAAATCTATTAGTACATTATCAACATCCTGCACAGGCACTTTAGATAAGAGCACATCATCTTCATCGTAAATATAAGCATGAATTTCTTCTGCTTCTTCACCTGTCAATTCAGTATTTTGTAGCTCGTCCCTATCGTTATACTGCTGCGCCTTCTCTTTCTCTTCCCATTAGAAAGCGTCTCTAACACAGTATCTATCAAATACTGTGAGTGATCTAATATTTCTGTTGTATCCTTAGATGCTACCGACACTTCATCCACATGTTCAGTTTGAGTATTCTGATCTGTCTTACCAATTCCCTTAACTACTGGCATAGGAAAAGTAACCGCCTGGTGAGCGCCAGTGTCCTCATAGACGGGAACTAGTTTTCCTGCCTCGGCCTACTACTGTTTCCTTTAGTTTCATTATAGTTGACTGGCACAGCATTACTTTCCGTACTGTTGTTTACATGCATATTTCTGTTTGGAACAACATCATTATTCCTTGGACGCCATTGTTGGTTCTGAAAATTATTTCCCCAATTCCTACCTCTCTTAGGATTACGAACACCTACTGTTCTGATATTTACATTGCCATTTTGCTCGTTCCTAAAATTACTATTATTGTTATTAGCATTTCTGTTATTACGTGCTTGCTCCTCACTGACAGCAACACGTTCTACACGTTCCAAATACTCAATGAAACGATCCAGATTGTCTCTAGGGGCAGATATAATTCTAGTTTGCCAATACCATGGCAGTTTGGCTTCAAGACCTAGTATAATCATTTCAGGTTTTAGCTTTTCCGCCAAATGTGACAAACGTGAAATCCATGACCTAGCAAACTCTTTAATTGATTCCTTGCCTGCATTGAAGCGTTTTCCACTCCAAAATTCTCTCAACACTTCATTTTGCTTATTACTAGACCAATACTCATTAATGAAAGCTGTTTTAAACTCTGCTAATGTTTTACACTTCAACGTAACATCAGCTGACCAACGCATGGCGTCACCTGCTAAATGGCTTCTAACAAATGAGATTTTCTCTCGTTCAGACCAAGTTGGTGGAATCACATCTTCAAAATCGTTCCAGAAATCTAGCGGATGGATATTTTTGTCTGGATCGAACCGCAAGAACTGCCGACACCCGATAAAAGCGGCGTTTGCAGCTACAACTCGTTGTATACTACCATTACCAGAAGTTACTGAAGCTACTTTACTTTCAATGTTAGCAATGTTAGTACTGATATTTTCTACTTTCATTTCAACATTATCTACTCTTTGCACAATATGAGTAGTGTCAATTTTGATTGCTTCTACTTCTGCTTGACATATGTTTACTTTTATATTAACATCTTTAAATCTATTTGAGCACAGTTCAGATTCCGCCTCGATCTTTTCTGTTAACTTGTGCTCCAGCTTCGCATCTTCCATTTGGAAGTCTTTGCGAATCTCAGCAACTTCGGATTTAGCTGTTTTATACATTTCAGAAAACTGTTGATCAACCTTTTTCTTAATATCTTCATGATTGTAATCAATTTTATAATTCAAACTGTCTAGATCCTCTTTCAACTTATTGCAACCAGCCTTGAAGGTATCGTCCATTACCTCCAATCGATTATTAAAATTTGTTTGGCTGGCCACAATTTCAGACTTTAATTCAGCTGTCATTTGTGCATTACTGGCAGCTATTGCTTGTAATATAACATTTAGATCAACAGCCCCAGCATCTTTGGGTTGCTCACTGGCTGGCTTTTTATCACACTCGGGTGACAAAAAACTAGCTCCAATACCCGAATCATCAAAATTAAGTGAAACTTCTGATTGGTTAGTCATCTCTAACTTCTCCTTCTTAAACTCTACCATCTCTGATGACTGTTTCATTCTTAATTCATCAGAGAAACTATCATTCAATAAATTTACAATTTCTACTTTCCGCTTTACTACAGGGGTCTCTATTATTGAATCATTGCCCCTTCGCACACTACTGTCAGGAGACAATACTTCATATTTCACTTTAACATTACTACTTTCATGCATATTTACACTTGAACCGTTGTCTGGATTTACCGTTCCCTCAACAGACATAGGTTCTGATATAAGTTTAACCTCAGTTTCTTTTGGCGGTTCCATCGCCAACAGACTTTTAGTGCAGGTTAGTAAAATTTTTAACACCTTTTCACTTAACTTAGTTCCTTCTGCACGACGTATGGCGTTGCCGGCTCGGCGTACCAGGATTCCTGATGCGACGTGGCACGTTGAACTGCAGACGGCTCTCCGACGGCTGTTGTGTGTTTGCGTGGCCCGCAATTGCAGGCGCTGCGCCGGCTGCTCCAGCGGACGACTGCGGTGCGGCGAGACTGGCTTCTCGCGATGCCGGCAGCACCGCTAGACTCAGTGCCAGCTCCGTCAATCCAGATGCGTTGTTAATCCAATTGCGTCGTCCACATGCACACGTAACACATTCACTGTTCTATACTCAGTTGCGTGTCGCATTTCACTCGCGAATCCGAATAGTTAAAGATCACTTTCACTTAGTTGATTTCCCGGCCGATGCACCATATGTGGGGCGGCGGATAAGTTTGTAAAAATAATTTAATTAATTGCTGGATAAACGCTTGCATGTAGAATCAGTTTCTGGCTTTTAGAATGTTGTTAATGCTGTCTTTCGCCGTTCTCAACACTGGCCATCTATTTACTTCTTGGCACCCAGAAAGTGATTTAATAAAACATGGAGCCAGTAATTAGAGATCCTAGTGCCCAATTCAATTGAGATACCATTATAGCTGCAGCTTATAACTCTGAGGAATTAGGAGATTGTCCGGGATTTCTAATCAAAAACGGTTTTCCAAAATAGTTGAGTATATTCTGAAATTCACTTATAAAAAACACAAGTATCCCTACAACCTAACTAACAGAGCAGTTCAGAGTCTAATGCGCTGATGCAACTATAAATGTCCGAATTAAATGTTGAAATGAATGCTCGCCATAATTTGATGAGCGTATTTTATCAAACGCCACGCTAAATATTTGGTAGAAGTCTGTCCCGCGACGGCACGTGAAAATACGACAATACGCAAACTGAAGCTAGATAATGAAAATCATTCCAGAATTAACACTTCACATGAAATGTTTTCATGGTTCCGCATATCTCTAGTAACTTAATACGGCACCCGAGGCTGTTTGTAGCAGATGCACTGATGCGACGCGACTACCGACACAGATGGCGTGTCATTCAGCATCTGGAGAGAACTGGGGCCTTGCTTCCTCGCGTAGCGCCCTTATATACACTCCTGGAAATTGAAATAAGAACACCGTGAATTCATTGTCCCAGGAAGGGGAAACTTTATTGACACATTCCTGGGGTCAGATACATCACATGAACACACTGGCAGAACCACAGGCACATAGACACAGGCAACAGAGCATGCACAATGTCGGCAATGCAGGCTGCTATTCTCCCATGGAGACGATCGTAGAGATGCTGGATGTAGTCCTGTGGAACGGCTTGCCATGCCATTTCCACCTGGCGCCTCAGTTGGACCAGCGTTCGTGCTGGACGTGCAGACCGCGTGAGACGACGCTTCATCCAGTCCCAAACATGCTCAATGGGGGACAGATCCGGAGATCTTGCTGGCCAGGGTAGTTGACTTACACCTTCTAGAGCACGTTGGGTGGCACGGGATACATGCGGACGTGCATTGTCCTGTTGGAACAGCAAGTTCCCTTGCCGGTCTAGGAATGGTAGAACGATGGGTTCGATGACGGTTTGGACGTACCGTGCACTATTCAGTGTCCCCTCGACGATCACCAGTGGTGTACGGCCAGTGTAGGAGATCGCTCCCCACACCATGATGCCGGGTGTTGGCCCTGTGTGCCTCGGTCGTATGCAGTCCTGATTGTGGCGCTCACCTGCACGGCTCCAAACACGCATACGACCATCATTGGCACCAAGGCAGAAGCGACTCTCATCGCTGAAGACGACACGTCTCCATTCGTCCCTCCATTCACGCCTGTCGCGACACCACTGGAGGCGGGCTGCACGATGTTGGGGCGTGAGCGGAAGACGGCCTAACGGTGTGCGGGACCGTAGCCCAGCTTCATGGAGACGGTTGCGAATGGTCCTCGCCGATACCCCAGGAGCAACAGTGTCCCTAATTTGCTGGGAAGTGGCGGTGCAGTCCCCTACGGCACTGCGTAGGATCCTACGGTCTTGGCGTGCATCCGTGCGTCGCTGCGGTCCGGTCCCAGGTCGACGGGCACGTGCACCTTCCGCCGACCACTGGCGACAACATCGATGTACTGTGGAGACCTCACGCCCCACGTGTTGAGCAATTCGGCGGTACGTCCATCCGGCCTCCCGCATGCCCACTATACGCCCTCGCTCAAAGTCCGTCAACTGCACATACGGTTCACGTCCACGCTGTCGCGGCATGCTACCAGTGTTAAAGACTGCGATGGAGCTCCGTATGCCACGGCAAACTGGCTGACACTGACGGCGGCGGTGCACAAATGCTGCGCAGCTAGCGCCATTCGACGGCCAACACCGCGGTTAGTGGTGTGTCCGCTGTGCCGTGCGTGTGATCATTGCTTGTACAGCCCTCTCGCAGTGTCCGGAGCAAGTATGGTGGGTCTGACACACCGGTGTCAATGTGTTCTTTTTTCCATTTCCAGGAGTGTATAAAGCCGTGGTGCGGACGGCGAAGGGAACGCCTGATCTTTTCGGCTCTCTCGACTAGCCGCTGTGCTAGTAACGCACCACTTCAAGTTACATAATAATTTATAGCTTCTTTTGCTGATGGCCGAAGAAGCTCTTAATTTAAACGTGCATTCAGAACGCAGGTAAGTATTGATAATAAAATTTGGACGTGGCTAAGTTAAATATTTTGGGCGAGAGAATTAATTAAATTACACTGCACGCAGTAGATGAGCTCTGAACTGGCCCTTTTGAGATCCGCTATCGCTATAATTTTATAGGTATTCAAAAGAAACTTTACACATCTTCATAGTCATAGCGGACCTCCAACCTATTTAAATCTAAACATCCTAGCCTTATTTACTAGCCTACTTAATCTATCTTGCTTCCTTTAGTTTTGAGATGAAAATCATGAATTTCCACTAAAGTCTTAATATGTGAAATCCAAAGTACTGTTTTTATTAAATCACTATGAAAGATGAATCTAAATATAAATTTTGAAGTCTCTAGCTCTTTTCTGTTGCGCCAATGATTTTTTCAGAAAAACGTCCAAATCTCGGAAACGGCTAAAGTTATCGAACTGATATTTAACACACATTAATTTAGTATTACTTCTGACATGCAATAAAAGTTTTAGGTCATTTGCTTGATTTTTAAGGTATTGCGCAACATTTATGACGTCAGAGCTAGTTACAGCAGACTGGCTGGCACACAATGGAAACTGATGTGAATTTACTACAGCGTGAGTAGGCTGCTTCCCTACAGCACGTCACACAACCTTGCTTCTTGCCGAATTTCATGTTTCTAGGTCAACGGGAAGTCCCCTATAGGTTTTCGTGGGTGAGCTTACGAGTATAAAAACATGTGACATAAACGGTCGTGTCTGTCGAGTGCATCTAAAAGGAACCATAGACCTTAATATGTGATATAAATTTCAATAAGTCTGCTCGTTCCTGCGAAAAGGAGTTTTTAACGGCCAGATAGACACTCAGAATTGCAGACAGACAGCGAAGTGATCCTGTAAGGGTTCCACTCTTACCGATTAAGGTACAGAACCAAAAAAACGTACAGTTAGCGTCGTGAGCTGATGACTGATAATGTTTCTCTTTTTTATTTCCAGCTTCGGTCTGCACCAGCAGCAGACGAAGAAGAGAAACGCGAGGGAGCTCCGCACTCATCATGGCAGGCGGCGGTAGCTGCCGCACTCGCTGCAGACCATCTCCAGTACATCTCACGTAATTTCTGGAGAATGGAAAGGGATATGACTCTCCCTCCGCCGTTAAAAACAATTTCGATATTTTAGATATACAGGGTGAGTCACCTAACATTACCACTGGATATATTTCGTAAACCACATCAAATACTGACAAATCGATTCCACAGACCGAACGTGAGGAGAGGGGCTAGTGTAATTGGTTAATACAAACCATAAAAAAATGCACGGAAGTATGTTTTTAAACACAAACCAACGTTTTTTTTAAATGGAACCCCGTTAGTTTTGTTAGCACATCTGAACATATAAACGAATACTTAATCAGTGCCGTTTGTTGCATTGTAAAATGTTAATTACATCCGGAATATTGTAACCTAAAGTTGATGCTTGAGTACCACTCCTCCGCTGCTCGATCGTGTGTATCGGAGAGCACCGAATTACGTAGGGATCCAAAGCGAACGGTGATGGACCTTAGGTACAGAAGAGACTGGAACAGCACATTACATCCACATGCTAACACCTTTTTATTGGTCTTTTTCACTGACGCACATGTACATTACCATGAGGGGTGAGGTACACGTACACACGTGGTTTCCGTTTTCAATTACGGAGTGGAATAGAGTGTGTCCCCACATGTCCGGCCAATAGATGTTCAATGTGGTGGCCATCATTTGCTGCACACAATTTCAATCTCTGGCGTAATGAATGTCGTACACGCCGCAGTACATCTGGTGTAATGTCGCCGCAGGCTGCCACAATACGTCGTTTCAACCTCTGGGGTTGCAGGCACATCACGGTAGACATTCTCCTTTAACGTACCCCACAGAAAGAAGTCCAGAGGTGTAAGATCAGGAGAACGGGCTGGCCAATTTATGCGTCCTCCACGTGCTATGAAACGCCCGTCGAACGTGTACCTCACCCCTCATGGTAATGTACGTGTGCGTCAGTGAAAAAGACCAATAAAAAGGTGTTAGCATGTGGACGTAATGTGCTGTTCGAGTCTCTTCTGTACCTAAGGTCCATCACCGTTCCCTTTGGATCCCTACGTAATTCGGTGCTCTCCGATACACACGATCGAACAGCGGAGGAATGGTACTCAAGCGTCAACTTTAGGTTACAATATCTCCGGATGTAATTAACATTTTACAATGCTACAAACGGCACTGATTACGTATTTATATGTTCAGATGTGCTAACAAAACTAACGGGGTTCCATTTAAAAAAACGTAGGTTTGTGTCAAAAAACCTACTTCCGTGCATTTTTTAATGGTTTGTGTTAACCAATTACACTAGCCCCTCTCCTCATGTTCGGTCTGTGGAATCGATTCGTCAGTATTTTATGTGGTTTACGAAATATATCCAGCGGTAATGTTAGGTGACTCACCCTGTATATGTCGCACAAAGCAATTTATAGCATAAAACGCAGCAAACTTAAAGTGACCAGCGAGTACATTTTTCACTGCAAACTTTTCAATATATGCAGGAAGTTATGCTTCACTCTGAAGCAACACACTAACTGTGCGCGATAACGAAAATAAAAGAAGCTCATTATTAAGCTGTAATGTGTGGCTATATGATGCATAAAAGTATTAGTTGTTCATGCGAATAGTAAAAGTTTGACTACCTCTGAGTGCCAAGTTGTCTGAGTTGGGTTGGGTTGTTTGGGGGAAGAGACCAGACAGCAAGGCAATCGGTCTCATCGGATTATGGAAGGACAGGGAAGGAAGTCGGCCGTGCCCTTTCAAAGGAACCATCCCGGCATTTGCCTACGGTGATTTAGGGAAACCACGGAAAGCCTAAATCAGGATAGCGGGACGCGGGATTGAACCGTCGTCCTTCCGAATGCGAGTCCAGTGTGCTAGCTACTGAGCCACCTCTCTCGGTCCAAGTTGTCTGAAGTTCCACAAATATTAATTGAATTTAGCCCGAGTTTCTGTCACAAGGGAAGCGTGTAAAGGGCTTCAGATCGACTTATAATGGGTTCAACGTTACAAAATGTTTCCTAGTAATTTTCCCTTACAGGACACATGAGGTTAGTGATCACAACAGGAAGGTTTGCATTCTGGTATGAACATCGGAGAAAAATTTGAATTAAAATTGAGAAGACAGTTATTTAAAAAGAGAAAGATACGCTTGAAACGCACTGAACACGAAATAAGCATAAAATCCTAAGACCATGGTTCCATAAGAGCAACCTGTATTAATCATTATTATTCAGCGAGAATAAGACTATCTCAGGGCAACATGGACGCACATACACTCCCATATAAGCCTCAGCCATTCACAAAATTACTGAAGATAGCGTTCTCCATTTTCTAGCCAAGGCTCAGTCGATCGACGAAACTGGCTGGTGTCTAGCAGCGGAAAGGAAACATGAAACGTTATCAAGATCATAATGAATGAGACGTGAACCGTAGCCGGTAAACAACGAGTTCGGCTCCATCTGAATTTAGTTGAATGGTAGGAACATTATCACTAGCGAGAACCCCGTGGTGCTTCCTAGTCAAAATTTCTGAACTAATTCCCATCTAAAGACACCGCTTTAAGTGCACACAGGACCGCCACGTCACACACATCAGTTCGGCGAGTCGTCTGCGACGCTGCTCATCCTCTCTGCGTGGCCTCCGAGCACGGAGACCGAAATAGATAAGAGGGGAGCGAACTGACCAATCAAAGAAACATGTCCTTTAGTGGTAGTAGGCATCTCTTCCACTCAGAACACAAGAGAAACTACGTCTGTTAACTCGTCCTCAAAAAATTTCCATAGGTTCACACTCCGAAATTTAAACGAACGTGTTCCCTCCCCTCAGATATGCAATCTCAAGTGTGCCCATTACGAAACCCTCTGATGCCCCTACAATTTGGCTGTTCGAGGCAGCTCTGAAAGTTCAACTCAGCAGCCGTTCCTGGTTCTCTGCTGCAAAGCTATGCCAAGAAAGTCCACCATTTGCATGCGTTTGTAATTATACCTACATGCGATTATCCATGTATAGCACAGGTGGTTCAGGTACATGGTGTCCTGAAATCGAATGTAATAAAGATGAGAATAAAACACACTCATTTTCGGTTAATAGCGTTATGGTCCTCCCTGGCACGAAAAGATGTGAAAAAACACAGGGTGAGAAAAGAATCTCTATAAAAATTGACAAAACCACCATATTATAGGAAAGGTGGATCGACTACCATCTTTCACTATGTCACAGAAACGAAGCTAATAAATTGTTTCTTTGTTGGATTCGTCATCCTCAACCAAAAATTAGTAAGTCATGACAAATGTAGTGAGGGAAACACAAACTGTTTTTTTTTTCTCTCGTTGTTATGCTCGGACAATGTCGGTTGAAAAAATGTGAAATTTGTTGAGAGACATTGCGGAATATTTCAACTTCAGGCAGTAAAATTTTACGAAGTTTTGTTTGGTGGCCGCGCTATACGTAGCCTTCAAAATGGCATTTACACCGAAGCACCAAAGAAACTAGAAAAGAAAAAGGCTCTAAACACTATGGGACTTAATATCTGAGGCCATCAGCCCCCAAACTAGTAGAGACGTGAGTATTCAAATACAGAGATATGGAAACAGGCAGAATACGGCGCTGCGGTTGGCAACGCCTATATGAGACAAAAAGTGTCTGGCGCAGTTGTTAGATCGGTTACCGTTGCTACAATGGCAGCTTACAAAGATGTGAGTTTGGAGGTAGAGTCATAGTCGGCGCACGAGCGATGGGGCATAGCGTCTCCGAGGTACTGATGAAGTGGGGACTTTCCCGTGAGACCATTTCACGAGCGTACAGTGAATATCAGAAATCTGATAAAACATCAATTCCATGACATCGCTATGACAACAAAAAGATTCTGCTAGAACGCGATCAACGACGACTGAAGAGAATCATTGAACGTGACAGAAGTGCAACCATTCCGCAAATTGCTGCAGATTTCAACGCTGGGCCATCAACAAGTGTCAGCGTGCGAACCATTCTACGAAACATCATCGATACGGGCTTTCGGAGTCGAAGACCCACATGCGTACCATGATGGGACTGCACGACACAAAGCTTTACGCCTCTGCTGGGACCGTCAACACCGACATTAGACTGTTGATGACTGGTCGGACGAGTCTCGTTTCAAATTATATCCAAGGGATGGGCATGTACGGGAATGGAGACATCCTCATGAATCCATGGACCCTACATGTCAACAGGGGACTGTCCAGACTGGTGGAGGCTCTGTAATGGAGTGGAGCGTGTGCAGCTCGAATGATATGGGCCCCTGAGACGTCTAGATGCGACTCTTAAAGATGATATATACGTAAAGATCCTGTCTGGTCACCTGGATCCATTCATGTCCATTGTACACTCCGACGGACTTAAACAATTCCAGCAGAAGAACGTGACGCCCCACACTTCCAGAACTGCTACAGAGTGGCTCCATTACATTCCTCTGAGTTTAAACACTTCCGCTGGCCACCAAACTACCCAGACATGAACATTATTGAGGATATCTGGGATGCCTTGCAACGTACTGTTCAGAACAGATTTCCACCGCGTCGCACTCTTACGGAGTTATGGACAGCCCGGCAGGATTCATGGTGTCAGTTCCCTCCAGCACTACTTCGAGCCCATGCCGCTTCGTGTTGAGGCACTTCATGGTGCTGGCGCTGCCTACACGATATTAGGCAGGTGTGCGAGTTTCTTTGGCTCTTTATGGATGGAGGGATCAGATAGTAGTACCGAAAGTACCCTCCACCACACACCATTATCTGGATTGCGCAGTATGATGTAGATGTGGTGTACAATGGAGGTGCGTTCCAAGCAGAGAATTGTCAATGAGTTTCTTTTGGTGGAGCATCGCAGTCATTCATAAACACTTGCAGAATGTTTACGGATACATGGCAGTGAACAAAAGCACGGTGACTCGGTGGATGAGGATTCTATGATCATCGCAACAAGGTTGCAATAACCTGTCTGATCTCCCGCATACCGGTCGGTCGCTTATAGGATTGACTCCTGCAGTCGTGTAACGTGAAAACACTCTCATTCCAGGCGATCGAATGATCACAGTCAAACTCCTCGCTGCACAACTGGACGTCCACCATTTGGGGTACTCAAATGTGTGTGTCCCCTTCATTCCTCGCCGAGTAACAGAAGGCCATAAAGATCAACGAAGGACCATCTATGTAGAGCTGCTTAGGTCTTGCGAGCCTGACTGTGAGAAATTCTTGTCGAACATAATCGCAGGCGATGAAGCATGGGGTCATCACTTCGAGCCTGAAACAAAGCGGCAGTCCATGGAGTCGTGCCAACCACCTCCGAAGAAAAAGTTCAAAGCTTCATTCCAGCCGGCTGAGTCATGGCGAAGATCTTCTGCGATGCTGAAGGGGTTATTCTGTTTGATGTCCTCCCTCATGGAGCAACGATCAACTCTGAAGAGTACTATGCAACCATCCGGAAGTTGATAAACGACTTCAGCGTGTCAGCCGTCACAAAAATGCAAACAAACTTCTTTTTCTCCATAACAACAAAAGGCCTCACACAATTCTGCGCATCCGAGAGGAGCTCACAAAACTTCATTGGACTGTTCTTCCTCATCCAGCCTACAGCAAGGATTCGTATTTTCCAATTTCCATCTGTTTGGCCCAATGAAGGATGTATTCAGCGGGAAGCAGTACCTGGATGATGGGAAGGTTATTTATGGCAGCAAGACGATGGCTTCGACATAGATGACTAGAATAGTACCACACAGGCGTACAGGCCCTCGCAGTAAGATGGCGTAAGGCCGTCACATTGAATGGAGATTATGTTAAAAAATAGCGCTTTTTAGCAAAAAGAGTGAGGAATAGTACGGTGTATTGGATTCCTGGATAAAACCAACCCGCTTTCAGAAAAAAAGTGTTGTGTTGCATATCAAACGTCCCTCGTAGTTAGTACAATACTGATAACTGAAATGTACAAGTTGCAGTACCATAACAGCATGATAGTCAGCGAATAAAGACGTCGTAGGGCGTTGAAAGAGTACTGTGTAAAACTTTATTTTTTATCGATTATAGATGTAAGTAAAATTTCGTAAACATGGAATACGACTGTAGGCTTTTTTACGGGGTGTTTAAATAAAGTACTTTTAGATTCTTACAGGAAATAGTTTTGGTCGAAACTAGATAAAAGGTAGAATGAAATTTTCACTCTACAGCGGAGTGTGCGCTGATATGAAACTTCCTGGCAGATTAAAACTGTGTGCCGGACCGAGACTCGAACTCGGGACCTTTGCCTTTCGCGGACAAGTGCTCTACCAACTGAGCTACGCAAGCGCGAATCACAGCGCGTCTTTTCAGCATACACACGTGAACAACGTGGAATACGACTGTAGGCTTTTTTACGGGGTGTTTAAATAAAGTACTTTTAGATTCTTACAGGAAATAGTTTTGGTCGAAACTAGATAAAAGGTAGAATGAAATTTTCACTCTACAGCGGAGTGTGCGCTGATATGAAACTTCCTGGCAGATTAAAACTGTGTGCCGGACCGAGACTCGAACTCGGGACCTTTGCCTTTCGCGGACAAGTGCTCTACCAACTGAGCTACGCAAGCGCGAATCACAGCGCGTCTTTTCAGCATACACACGTGAACAACAATAGCTGAGATACAGGTCGTCTTACTTGGCTATAGAGCGGTCAGCGGTCAGTGGCGTGCGCTGTCTTGCTGTTGGCGTTCTTGTGGAGCATGGTTGTTTCTGTGCTTAGTCTTCCGACTAGTACGCTGTTATCAGACACTGTACTGCAACTTCCGCGTACACCAGCCGTTCCGTACGTTAGCTGTGCTCACATCAGAACACGAGTTGTGAACGACATAAACTGCGAGACTGAACCCTGTTATTCCATGCGGGGAGTGGTGAACAAAGCATTATGCTGCAATTAGCCGACAACATTTATCAACAGGAACGTGTAATTTACGCCGAACGACGTTGTTAATGCTGCATTCCGTCTGAAGAAAAAGGTTTAGCGGGTTCTTTCAAACCAGTACAGATGATTGGCTGCGCCTCGAATACTTCTCATGCCGGACACGGAGGACCGAGATTTGCGACAAGTTGATGACAATCCTGGACCAAGTATGGGAAGAATGGACCTTCTGAAGACAGAAACTACGCTCTCGGGTGTTCAGTTGTGCAAGAGCATTCCCCATACTCATATAATGTAGAGAATGTGCGAGTCTTCAGGCCATAAGACCACGACGTTAGTTTAGAGTCTTCCAATCAGTTTTAAGGCGGAGCGCATAAGTTACGTTGTCAACATGTGACTTTCTATTTATGGATGAGGAGCGGTCCTTTCAGAGGCAGATAATTGCTGTGCTAACCAAATGCATATGTTGTCAGAAATTATACTGGCGTGCAAAACTTAAGTACGAAAGTAACCTTCATATGATGTATCATTTCCAAGTAACATAGCTTGACCAAACTTTGACTATACGGAGAAAGAACTGCTACAGTACAGTACGGAAGGTAACTTAAAGAGACGAACAGAAATCACACTTTTATTCAAAGACAATTATTATAATGAAAACAGCGCGATTTATGATGGTCTCCTGGACATTGCAAAAGGTGGAATATAGATCTCAATGAACGTGTGATCACTAGATGTCAATGTATGTTCTGCAACATAGTCTCATGCCGACTACAAGACTGAAAACGAGTTCTAGTGGCAGAGCGTCCCATACCTCCACCAGCATGATTGACAACTGGATAGTCGGTGGTACATGTGGATGTGCTACAGTAGGTCTTCCCAACTCAACCCACGGGTGCCTGATGCAATTTAAGTCGCGAGAACGTGCAGGCCAATCCATTCGCTGAATATCCTCTCGTTCCAGGAGCTATTCCATCTGCGTGATTCGGTGCGGTCGCGCATTGTCATCTACAAAAATGATGTCAGGGTCCGATGCACTCCTGCGAAGACGGATATGGGAAAGTGTCTCATCTACTTTAAGTGTCTCACTTCCTAATCTAATTCCTTCACCATCACACGACTTAATTCGAATACGATCCATTATCCTCGTTTTGCTTTTGTTGATGTTCATCTTATATCCTCCTTTCAAGACACTCTCCATTCCGTTCAACTGCTCTTCCAAGTCCTATGTTGTCTCTGACAGAATTATACAATGTCATCGACGAACCTCAAAGTTTTTATTTCTTCTCCATGGATTTTTATACCTACTCCGAATTTTTCTATTTTTTCCTTTACTGCTTGCTCAATATACAGATTGAATAACATCGGGGAGAGGCTACAGCCCTGTCTCACTCCCTTCCCAACCACTGCTTCCCTTTCATGTCCCTCGACTCTTATAACTGCCATCTGGTTTCTGTACAAATTGTAAATGGCCTTTCGCTCCCTGTATTTTACCCCTGCCACCTTAAGAATTTGAAAGAGAATATTCCAGTCAACATTGCCAAAACCTCTCTCTAAGTCTACAAATGCTAGAAACGTAGGTTTGCCTTTCCTTAATCTTTCTTCTAAGATAAGTCGTATGGTCAGTATCGCCTCACGTGCTCCAACATTTCTACGGAATCCAAACCGATCTTCCCCGAGGTCGGCTTATACCTATTTTCCAATCGTCTGTAAAGAATTCACGTTAATATTTTGCAGCTGTGACTTATTAAACTGACTGATCGGTAATTTTCTTTGGGATTGGAATTATTATATTCTTCTTGAAATCTGAGGGTATTTCGCCTTCTCATACGTCTTGTTCACTAGATGGTAGAGGTTTGTTAGGCCAAGCTCTCCCAAGGCTGTCAGTAGTTCTAATGGAATGTTGTCTACTCCCGGGGCCTTGTTTCGACTCAGGTCTTTCAGTGCTCTGTCAAATTCTTCACGCAATATCATATCTCCCATTTCATCTTCATCTACATCCTCTTCCATTTCCATAAATTGTCCTCAAGTACATCACCCTGTATATACTCCTTCTACCTTTCTGCTTTCCCTTCTTTGCTTAGAACTGGGTTTCCATCTGAGCTCTTGATATTCATGCAAGTGGTTCTCCTTTCTCCAAAGGTCTCTTTAATTTTCCTGTAGGCAGTATCTATCTTACCCCTTGTGAGATAACCCTCTACATCCTTACATTTGTCCTTTAGCCATCCCTGCTTAGCCATTTTGCACTTCCTGTCGATCTCATTTTTGAGGAGTTTGTATTCCTTTTTACCTGCTTCATTTACTGCATTTTTATATTTTCTGCTTTCGTCAATTAAATTCAATATCTCTTCCGTTACCCAAGGATTTCTATTAGCCCTCGTCTTTTTACCTACTTGATCCTCTGCTGCCTTCACTACTTCATCCCTCAAAGCTACCCATTCTTCTTGTACTGTATTTCTTTCCCCCCATTCATGTCAATTGTTCCCTTATGCTCTCCCTGAAACTCTGTACAACCTCTGGTTCTTTCAGTTTAACCAGGTCCCATCTCCTTAAATTTCCACCCTTTTTGCAGTTTCTTCAGTTTAATCTACAGATCATAACCAACAGATTGTGGTCAGAGTCCACATCTGCCCCTGTAAATGTCTTACAATTTAAAACCTGGTTCCTAAATTACTGTCTTAACATTATATAGTCTATCTGATACCTTCTAGTATCTCCAGGCTTCTTCCTTGTATGCAACCTTCTTTCATGATACGTGAACCAAGTGTTAGCTATGACTAAGTTATGCTCTGTACAAAATTCTACCAGGCGGCTTGCTCTTTCATTGCTTACCCCCAATCCATATTCACCTATTACGTTTCCTTCTCTTCCTTTTCCTACTATCGGACTCCAGTCACCCATGACTATTAAATTTTCGTCTCCATCCACTATCTGAATAACTTCAATTTCTTCGTCATCTGCAGAGCTAGTTGGCATATAGACTTGTACTACTGTATTAGGCGTGGGCTTCGTGTCTATCTTGGCCGCAATAATGCGTTCACTGTGCTGTTTGTAGTAGCTTACCGGCACTCCTATTTTTTATTCATTATTAAACCCACTCCTGCACTACCCCTATTTGATTTTGTATTTATAACCCTGTATTCGCCTGACCAGAAGTCTTGTTCCTCCTGCCACCTATCAATCAATGCAAAGCGAATAATTGCCTGCACAAGGGCCAGAGGTAAGCCAACAAGTTATTGACTAGCTCAGTTTGTGGAGCTCTTTCTCTTGAATAAATCATCCAGTTTTTCTGAAATTGTAATCTCTAGTCTGTCTGTAGGTGTGCATCACATCTATCGGTTTCCATCCCACTCGGGTAATTCATTCGTGGTGCGCCTTTTTTTAGTCTTAGAATGTATTTCCCGCCTGTGATGACGTGGTGTCACAAGGCCAGAGTCGAGTTAGACTTGAGGAGTATGGTGCTTCACTCACATTGATATCTTGACCAAGAAACTCGCCTGGTGTGAATCGGATGGAACACACCTCACACCCTATTAGGTGCTACAATTCCTCAATCCAACGGCCCTTAATTTACGAGAATTTCCTAATCTCTGAAAGGAAATCTGGTGCCACATGCCCCCGAAAAGCTACCAATGATCACTGTTGAATTGGCTACGGAAGATGGACCGACACACTATTGAGCAGATCGTCACTGTTTTTTGCCTCATCAGAGTATGGTTACTGTTTTTTGCCTCATCAGAGTATAACTCCGTCATTGTACTGTTGGAAGAGACCAAAAACTGCATAAAAAAGATAATAATAACGTATTTGTCCCATTCTTTGGTAAGCAGTAAAAGTGTGAAAGAAACTAGCAAATCGCGATAATTGCCGCATCCTATTACGATTATATCGAGCTGAACAATTTCCGCCGTGTGTCTCTCTTGATTTACGGGTTCATTCTTATCGGAATGTTTGCGGCAATGTTATTCGCAGTTTTCGTAAGGATATCCGGCGTCTGGATAAGGAGAAAGCTGCCTAATTACGGGCCCCCACGAAATTTATCGCCCATTCTTCTGTCAACGCGCGAGTCTGGAAAGCAAACAAAGCGAGATAGCGGCTGGTGGGTCCGGCCGTATTTGCGGAGGCCGTTTCCGACACTTGACCCACAGCCGTAATGCGCGCCCTCGCCTCGATCCGTGAAGGCTGTCTGTCTGACAGCGCTCCGTACACTGTGCCGTGAGGGGCACACTCCTGCCACCGCCGTAAGGCCACAGTACTGTGGTCAGGAGGCCGCCAGGTTTGGTGTCATCTGTATGGATGACACAGTGTGGACGTACACGTCTACACTGCAAAAAATGGTTCAAATGGCTCTGAGCACTATGGGACTTAACTTCGGAGGTCATCAGTCCCCTACAACTTAGAACTACTTTAACCTAACTAACCTAAGGACATCACACACATCCAGGCCCGAGGCAGGATTCGAACCTGCGGCCGTAGCGGTCGCGCGGTTCCAGACTGTAGTGCCTAGAACTGCTAGGCCACTTCAGCCGGTTCTCCACTGCAGCGACGAGAGTACGGGCAGTAACGAGCACAGGCGAATAGTGACTCTACGGTCAATAGAGTGAGTGGGGATGAAGTTCTGCAATTATCAGTTTCTCGAATACTGTAGTCAATGCCATTTCAAACTGATCCAAATTCCAGCGCCCTCTGCTTATTAATTACAGAGAAATTTACAATTTTGCTGAAACAAAAATTACGAGATTTTACTCCATAAAATGGTGTAAAGCCTCGCAGTGCGGGTCATTGTTAAATATCAGATAAACATGGACAAAATTGGATGACTGCATAATAAAAACACTTGAAATAACTCTCTGTAGCAGTCTTGTATTGTACTGAAGTTAGCCAAAACCATATTGAATTGAAATGTCTCGTAAATTAGAATATAATGCTTAAAAATAGTTCTTCAAAAATAATTATTTCTTCTACACCACTGTAGGATTAGTAGGGTAACCTGAAATACGTCAATTACTGAGGCTAAACTGTCTGGGTACCTAGTAAATAGCGTGCTTTTTTAGGCCCTCTGAGTCTTCCTTGAAATCACAAGCTTTCGTTCTTCTTCTTTCGATACTACTTCACCAAACAGTATGTCCATATCTATATCTGAGCTATTGTCGTGATGTGAGAAGTCTGAATCTGACTCTAAAGAACAGTCAGCTGGCTGTTTGATCTGTTTTCTTTATTTTTTTAGCCACTGATGTAACGAAATCTAGTTTACGTCGTTTTCTTTCCATATCAAACTCTTTCTTTCTTTGGCACGTCTTTCATTCTCAGTAGCAACCATTTCTTTTTCCACACATTCTTCTTCTATTCGTTCTTTATTGGGTGTCGACGTTAGAAGCACAGATTTCAGTCCTTTGCCCAAAAGTTTCCACTAAATCTTTATTTGAGACAGAGAAATTATGTCTTCAAGTCTGCATTCGATCTTCCGAAGTTGATTTACCACGAAAGATCGTAATACTGTCCCTCCTTTCAATCGTCGTACGATCAACGAAATGGCAGATATTGAGATAACCGATCGCGGAAATGAAAATCACCTACAACCGCTTATTAGTGGAGAGGCTTCAGAACCAGATGTGATACCTATAAGATTCTATAAAGATTATGCGAAAGAACTTGCTCCCCTTCTAGCAGTAACTTATCGTAGATCGCTTGAGAGACGTAAGGTACCTAACGACTGAAAAGAAGCGCAGGTCATTCCCGTTTTTAAGAAAGGCCGTCAGTCAGATCCACACAATTATAGACCTATATCGTTGACATCAATTTGTTGTAATCTTATAGAATATGCTTTATGCTAAAAAATTATGACGTTTTTGGAAATTGAACATCTCCTCTATAAATATCAGCATGGATTCCGCAAATAGATATCCTGCGAAACAGCTCGCTCTGTTCCTCCGTGAGATTCACAGCGCAATGGACAACGGCTCTCAGGTAGATCCCATGTTCCTTGATTTCAGTAAGGCATTTGACACCGTCCCACATTGCCGTTTAATGAAAAGTATACGAGCTTACGGAGTATCGGAGCAGATCTTCGATTGGATTCAAGACATTCCTGCAGATAGAACTCAACACGGCGCTCTTAAAGGAACTAAATCGCAAGACGTACAAAGGCAGGCTCGGAGTCTCATAGAATGATGCTGACGCGTGGAGAGGCGAGCAGTGAATGAGAGCATCAACTATTCTCGAGGTGTCATCTTGGGCAAACGCCTCTTAGGTATAACGGCCCAACATCAATGAGACCAAGACAGCAGGCACTGCCGTCGCCTTATTCAGCGGGCGGTCGAAGGTTATTTTCGACATAGTGTGTGCCACTCTCACTGTGATCAACTAAGATTCGATCAAAAATGCAGGAAAAGATGGAAGATGTCTTCACGGGACGCGCTGAGAGTAATGGTTTTCTGCGGAACAATGGGATTGCTGGTGTCTGGGATCATGATGTGGCAGGTACCAGGGCTACCCTACGCTGTGGGGTCGTAGCTCATGTGGTAGAGCTCTCGCTTAGCATGTGAGCGGTACTGGGATCGATACCCAGAGCCTCCAGAGTTTTTAATACACGCAGGGGCGTGCAAGTGGAATAATTCACCGCCATTAAGCTCCACTCAAGACGACGCTGGTGACCAGACAGGTAGTTCCGAAGGAATAGCAGCCACAATCGGGAAGCGTGCTATTACGCGTAGGAACCAATCTCCTTATGCCCCCAACACTTAATTTACAAGCAGTACAGGCGTTTCCGTAAGATTCTCAAACCTATGTCGGAAAGATCTGCCCCGCGCCGAGGCCACGAGAACTCCAGTACGAACTCCCGCTTCTTACGTGCAGTCGGCCGCTACTGGTGTTGCTAATTGTGGCAGCTAACGGCAGATGCCGCAGCAATCAGCTCATGTAGCGATCCGTGTGTTTTGTGAGAATGCCGGACATTTGCCACACTTGCCCCTTCGCCAGGTAGCCTTAGTAGCGATCCCTCAGGTAAAGGACGTCCTTCCTCGTATTTCTTCTGTCCGCTTTCAAACCGCCGTCTCCACATCTTACTCGATACAAAAAGTACGTAAGGGACCTTCTTCTTCGACATCTTGGCGAAATACAGAGCTTCTTTTCCGAAATCGAAATATTTATAACTTTTGGGAAACGAAAGAAATTACGACGATTATGTCAGCATTTAATTAGTTCTGCCAAGTATAAATATAGATCCCTCTGTATGGTAGCTTCCTTTCACGCTTACTGATTGCGATAGAAACAGTCCATCGCCATGGAAGCAACAAGAAAGGAACGCTGTAAAGAGAATGCGAATGTACGCTAATCATTTCTTTTTGATCGTTGCATTTGTGCCTACTTTAATTACTGCAACCGCATACCCAAAAGACAATAAGGAAAGAAGAAATGGGTATGTGAATGTCTGAAAAGAAGAACGACATACTCCATATTAATTTACTCTCAAAAATCCGATATCCCTTACGGCGAAACATTAGTTAATTAAGTGTAGTGGGACAATGTTCAAAACATGACTGAAAGTGCGTTCATAGACAGAGATAAGAAAATCTATGATTGCCATGTCATCTAAAGTCGACGTATAACTTTAAAATGTTAGAAATAAGGAAACGAAGTAATACAGAATGCTATGCTTGTAACGTACATTGTTGTTCTACATTGTTTAGCTCTGGTATTTACAGGGTCACAGAGAAAGCATCCTAGGTTTTGGAGCGAAAAGCCGTAATTGTAATGATCTCCACTACAACAGAAGCAACAAGCACAACTTAAGGAAAAATAATGTAATGTGTGTTCCAGCTCACAAGCGTCATTGAAGCAGGTAGTTCCTGTGACTTAGTATAGACAGGGGTTATATTCGACAACCGGAATAAATTAATAACTGGCTCGTTTTACCGACCAGCGGTCTCAGATGAAACAGTTGCTGAACGTTTCAAAGAAAACTCGAGTCTCATCGCAAATAGATACCCTACTCATACACTAATAATTGGAAGTGACTTCAATCTACCTTCTGTATGTTGACAGAAATACATTTTCAGACCCTATTGTAGATAGAATACAACTTCCATAATTGTTCTAAATGCTTTTTATAAAATTATTTTGGGCAATTAGCTCACGACGCCATTCAAATTGTAAATGGTTACGAAAACACACTTGACCTCTTAGCCACAAATAATCCTGAGCATCACGACGGATACAGGGATTAGTGAACACACAGTCGCAGCGTGGCTCAATTCCGTAACAAAGAAATTCACCAAAACTTATATTTATAAAAGCAACTAAAAATTCGGTTGATGTCTTTCTAAGAGACAGTCTCCAATCCTCCCAAAGAAATAGTATCAACAGCACTCCAGAGATTCATACCAAATAAATTAATAACAGACGGAACTGATCCTCCATGGTACACAAAAAGGACAGAAAGTTGCTGTAGGAGCACCGAAAAAGGCACGTATAATTTAGACGAGCGCAAAATCTCCAAGATTGGTGAAGTTTCACTGTGGCTCGAAATTTGGTGCGGATTTCAATGCGAGATGCATTTAATAGTTTCCACAACGAAACTCTCTCTAGAAATGTGGTGGGAAATCCATAGAGATTCTAGTCCTATGTTAAGAAAACCATTCGGAAAGGCTCAGTAAGTACCTTCACTGCGGGTCGGGCGGCGGGTGAGGAGGAGGAGGAGGAGGAGGAGGGGGGGGGGGGGGGAAGACAAGGGACCCAACCCTTCGGAGCAGGTAAAATTCTGGCAAATGTCCGCCGTGGCAAATGTCCGCACACCGTTTTGTGACTGCCTGCCCTTTACAAGCGGGCGGAGGCGGTACAGGCCCCAATAGGGGAAGCTTGCGGCCCCTCGTTCATTGCAGACACCGTCCAACGACAGTAGGAGGATGGCGTATGCCCTGGGAGATAAGTGCTCATTTTCGTAGGCCCGATGTCAAGTATTTCCACGTTCGTCCAGTATGTTTACAGAGCTTGTAAGCTGCGGTATCAAATGAATTCAAGTAGTTAGGGACAATACGATTGGTTACACTAGACGATGTTGTAGTTCATAGTTTCAAATGAAGAAGTTGATTTATAAGAACCCTTTTTACCTCTAAGAACTCTTGAGATAGAAACGCAAGCCGGCAGCCAATGCACACAGTGCTTTGCTGACCTATATTACTGAAGTCAGTCCAAGTTGCAAACTGCCTATCTAATGGCTTCCAGGAGAAATGCAAATTTAATTTTCAGTATTTCATATTATCGTCATAATCTAACGACAACCTCCCATTAAAGGTTTAACACAATAAGGAACTCTTGGTATGTCTTGACAAACTCATGGAGCGCAAATTACCCAGACTATATTTATCCGCACAATGCAGCTTCCAACAAACTTAAAGCACAAATTAAAACCTTTTTGAAAACTAATCTGGTTAATGATTCGGAATGAGAATCCAGAAGGCAATGGAAACTAGTGTATTAAATACACGTGATCTGTATCCACAAGACTTGTGGCCTGTAACTGAAAAAGATTCATAATGATCTTTTCATTAGAAAAAGACTCCGGACTGGTCTCCTGTTGGGATCTTTGGCAGGGGATTGCCGAGGGGCTGGTGACCATGAAAAAAAGACTGAATAACGAAATAAAGGGTAACGTTCTACATGTCACAGGTTCAGAAGTTTGAATGTGATAGGAAAATCTGAAAAGGGAGACGCTAAGGGTCAATCTACGAGGGTTATTCGGAAAGTAAGGAACGATCGGTCGCGAAACGGAAAGCACAGAGTAAATCCGATGAAGTTTTGCACAGGTGTGTTGGGCAGTGTCTCTACTATGCCCTTCGATCGCGTTACGTCGTTCTTTCTAGTTTTGAGCACACAGGGAGCACATAAAGGTACCTAGAACAATAGTGTCTCCCACCAAGTACGAGGGCCTGGTGAGAAATTTCGCCTGGAGCTATGTAGCCAACATTACATAACTGCCGAGCGGTTTTTACTTCAAGACAATTCTAAGCCGCATTCTGCAGGGGCAATGAAGATGCTCCTGCGTCGTTTTCAATTGGAGATGTTTGATTACCAACAATACAGCCCTTAATTGTCTCCCTCTGAGTATCACCTCTGCTCACATGAACCGCTGGCTATGAAGACAACATTTTGGCACAGACAACGAGCTGTAGGCCAGCGTAGAGAATTGGCGGAAAACACTGGCGGCTGCCTTCTATAACGAAGGTATTGGAAAGCTGGTGCAAAGCTACGACAAACGTCTACGTTGGATCGGCGACTATGGAGATTAGCTGGAAGTTGTAGCTAACTGTTGCAAATAAAACAGTTTTGATTTTCACTGTGATTTCCATTTCGCGACCGACCTTTCCTTACTTTCCGAATAGCCCTTGTAGATATTGACGGGAGATGGGGGGAGGGGCGGCTGAAGTGAAATGGCAGAAGACAATCATTTCTGGTCAGATGAGTATAGGGTAATATGAACAGCAGAAGAAAATGGTATGATGGGTGCAGGATTCGTTATGAATAGGAAGGTAGAGCAGTGAGTGAGTTACTCTGAACAATTCAACGGTAGGATTGTTCTCATCATAATCGACAGTAAATCAACATAGACAACAATAGTTCAGGTATATATGCGGACGCCGCAAGCAATGATTGAAGAGATAGAGTATATGAGGATAATGAACTGGTAATTCAGTATATAAAGGAAGATGAAAATCTTGGATTTGGAATGCAATTACTGGGGAGGGAGTAGCAGTAAGGGTTGCGGGACAATACACGCTTGGTAGCAGGAACGAGCGAGTAGAAATAATATCGGAAAGCTGTAGGGAAAGACCGGTAATATGCAATATAATCAAGAACCAAGAGTGAACAATAAGCCTGAAAGATCAAAAAATTAAAAACAGTGTATGAGATGGATGAATTCTTTCACCCCAAACTGTTTAATCTATCGATTGAAGAAGCAGTGACGGAAATACACTGAAACGCCCAAAGAAACTGGTATTCAAATACAGAGATATGTAGGCAGGCAGAATGCGGCGCTGCGGTCGGCAACGCCTATACAAGACAAGTGTCTGGCACAATTGTGAGTTCGGTTACTGCTGCTACAATGGCAGGTTATCAAGATTTAAGTGAGTTTGAACGTGGTGTTATAGTCGGCGCACGGGCGATGGGACACAGCATCTCCGAGGTAGCGATGAACTGGGGATTTTCCCGTAAGACCATATCACGATTCTACCGTGAATATCAGGAATCCGGTAAAACATCAATCTTCGAAATAGCTGCTGCCGGAAAAACATCGTGCAAGAACGAGACCAACGACGACGGAAGATAATAATTCAACGCGACAGAAGTGCAACCCATCCGCAAATTGCTGAAAATTTGAATGCTGGGCAATCAACAAGTGTTAGCGTGCGAACCATTCAACAAAACATTATCGATATGAGCTTTCGGAGCTAAAGGCCCATTCGTGTACCCTTGATGACTGCACGATACAAAGCTTTACGCCTCACCTGGGCCTGTCAACACCGACATTGGACTGTTGCCGGCCACGGTGGCCGAGCGGTTCTAGGCGCTCAGTCCAGAACCGCGCGACTGCTGCGGCCGCAGGTTCGAATCCTGCCTCGGGCATGGATGTGTGTGATGTCCTTAGGTTAGTTAGGTTTAAGTAGTTCTAAATTCTAGGGGACTGATGACCACAGATGTTAAGTCCCATAGTGCTCAGAGCCATTTGAACCCATTTGGACTGTTGATGACTGGAAACAAGTTGTCTGGTCGGAAGTATCGTTTCAAATTGTATCGAGCGGATGGACGTGTACGGGTATGGAGACAATCTCAAGAACCCATGCACCCTGCATGTAAGCTGGGGACTGTTCAACCTGGTGGAGGCTCTGTAATGGTGAGGGGTGTGTGCAATTGCAGTGATATGAGACCTCTAATACGTCTAGATACTACTCTGACAGGCGACACGTACTTCAGCATTCTATCTGATCACCTGCATCCATTAATATCCTTTGTGCATTCCGACGGACTTGGACAGTTCCAGCAGGACAATGCGACACCCCACACGTCCGGAATTGCTACAGAGTGGCTCCAGGAACACTTCCGCTGACCACCAAACGTCCCAGACATGAACATTATTGAGCACATCTGGGATGCCCTGCAACGTGCTGTTCCGAAGAGATCTCTACCCCCTTGTATCCTTACGGATTTATGGACAGCCCTGCAGGATTCATGGTGTCACTTCCCTCCAGCAGTACTTTATGCATTAGTCGAGTCCATGCCACTTTGTGCTACGGCACTTCTGCGTGCTCGCGGGGGCCCCCTACGATATTAGGCTGCTGTACCAGTTTCTTTTGCCCTTCAGTGTAAAAGGAAGCTTCAAGAGTGGGACTAAAATTCATGTAGAAAGGATATCAATGATAAGATTCATTGATAATATCCTGAGTGTAAGGGAAGAAGAATTACAGGATATTTGAAAGGAATAAGTCTAATGAGTACAGAATATGGACTGAGAGTAAACCGAGGAAAGACGAAACTAACAGAAATGAGAACAACGAGAAACTTACCATCAGAATTGGAGATTACGAGGTAGACGAAGCTAAGGATTTCCGATACCAGCGAAATAACCAACGACGGGCGGAGTAAGGAGGACATAAAAACAGATTATCGATGGCAAAAAGGGCACTTCTGGCCAAGAGAAGTCTGCTAGTATCGAATATAAGCATTAGTCCCAAGAAGAAATTTCTGAGAATGTACATTTTGAGCACAGCATTGTACGGTAGTAAGAAAACCGGAAGAGAAGAGAATCGAAGCATTTGAAATATGGTGTGGCTGAAGAATGCTGAAGATTATGTCAACTGAAGAAGTTCTACGCAGAATCGGGGAGTAAAGTAATATATGGAAAACACTGTCAAGAAGGACAGGATGATAGGATATCAGGGAGTAACTTCCATGGTACTAGAGAGAGCTACAGAGATTAAAAACTGGAGAGGAAGACAGAAATTGGAATACATCCAGTAAATAATTGAAGACGTATATTGCAATTGCTACTCTGAGATGGAAAGCTTGGCACTTAAGAGGAAATTATGGCAGACCACATCAAAGCAGTCAGAACACTAAAAGAAAACATAAAAAATTCCTTAGGAGCTTCATTTTTAAAAATAATGTGTAGGCTGTGTATATAGTGCCTTCCACAGTAACTGTAATCCAACTATACAAAAGTCATTTCCGAAAAGTATGTGGGGTGCCACATGAACGATAAGAGCGCAAGCGGTGTAGCAATAAGACACTAATTTAGTTGAAGTTTCTCAGTTGCTGGAAGGTCTCTAGACCAAAGCTACATGGAATGATGGTTACTGAGGAGAGGTGAGAAGAGGACGGATAGTCAGTACTGGAGTAATAGGTTTTGTAATCGTTCTTATAGTAAGAACAGAAATATTACAAGCTCTAACAAAGCCGTTCTTGCGGGAGTAGTTAATCCCTGAAGTAGGTTTCAGAAATGAAAGTTACGTATCTGATCTGCACTGGCCTCTCTATCTGTATTTGCTCAGAGCGACTGCAAATCTCCTGTCATAATTTCTGTGTTGGTTGCATCAGAATGCGAGACACAGGGCCATCTGGAATTGAGCACGTAGGTTCATTACGGACTGCCTTGCCGTCTAGGTGGCTAATGAGCTCTTGCGTATGTTCTTAATGATGCCGTTTAATAGCAAGCTGTGGTCGACAAAAACTGACAATACGTTATTTGTCTAGGTCACCTGCATTTGTCACATCCAAGGGACGAATTCGTTACATCATTTGTTTCCGCATTCGTGTCAACACATGTCATAGATGAACTTTACAAGCAGCACTCATTACCTCTTACATGTCATACGAAAAATAGAGAAACATAGTACTTGTACAAGGAAGTTGCTAAGATATGTGTATTCTACCTTCATTTCTTGCGTTGTACTAACTTGTATCGAGTATAGGAGACGATTTTTTCTGTGTAACCTTTCCCAGTGTCATAATTATTTTTATGTTTTTTGAGTTAGCAATTTGGATTTTACATCATTCTGACAGAATGTTTCGGCGTTCCTACTGGGCACCATTTTCAGGTACGAAGCCAAACTGGTGAGAATCCAGACCCGTTGCCCGAGAATAGACCTCAGAAAGCCCACTGCGCATGCGATAGAAGCTGCTACTACTGTCCCATAGCATAGCGCAGAAGGCAGCGCCACTGGTGATGATGAATGCTGGCATGACCGATGTATCGCAGTACACTTAATAGATACTCTTTTGTTTCTCACAGCCCGCACTGATATTTCGTGAAATGCTTATCCGCTCAGTGTTTCCAAGCGCTGGTGGATGTGGTGGCCGACGAGATGGTAATAAAATGAGTGATGATTCCCAGACCTTGTTTAAACTGAAACCTGCAGCCCGGTTAATTGCGTTTTCCAGTACAGTATCTCTATTTCGATAGACTCCTTAATTACTCAGTCCCAGAAGCTTGGAGTTTGCCCCACGAAGCTGTCAGCATTTCCTTTCATGATTGTGTTCAAGGCATTTCCTGTAACATCTACACTCATTCCATCCAAGACCAAAATTCGCCTTGAAATACGAAAAATAGGGCCATCTACCTTTCCTCGGCGTGTTAGTTAAGAGAAGAGCCAACGGATTTCTTCGTCATGGTGAGCATAGGAAATCTGTGCATACTGTTCTCTGTCTCCACGCATAGAGCTATCAGCATCCGTCACAAAGAAATTCGGTGGCACAAGCTCCACTCGATAAGGCTCGTGCTCTTTCAGACAAGAAGAACCCCCCGAAGAATTACTAAGCCAAAGAACAGCGTTGCAAAGGAATGAGTACTCAGGTCATCAGACTGAGCGGGACTTGTAGCACCAATCTAGAATGCCTGAGAAAGAGATCGAGACTAAGGTAGAAGGACAGAAGCCTGTAATCGCTAATCTACCTTTACTGATCCATTATTCGGAATGATCGGAAGACGCCTAACATATGGTATCCAGTGTATTTCCCTTCCGTCAATAAAATCTGCTTTGTCACGTTAAAGAAGATCTAGGTCTCGTAAAAATGGACGTATGTCCCATTCCATGTGAATGTGGCACGTTTTGCGTGGGGCAGACTATTAGAACAGCCGAAGGAAGTCTCAGGAATGTCAGGAACATGAACATTATCAGAAAACGTACTAGTACAGTGGTGCATTTCTTTTTATAAAGAATGTAAGAAACATGCTAGTCATACGGGTATAAACAATCGTAGTTCTAAAAAGAAAACCACCCTCATCATAAAAAAAACCTTGGAGTTACAACTTATGAAATATATCGTAGTGCAAGTTATCTCTCACCTATATATCAAGCGTCACTGACGAAAATACGACTATAATAGGAGTCGTACTATCAAAGAAACCACATTCAGTGGCTAACCGAACAGTCCTCCTATTATTAAGTGAAGGACTGTGTACATAGAACTAGCGTGGAGGAACTCAAGAACGTGAATGGCATAAAACTTTATATCAGGCCAGTAGCTATACGCTAAGTGCACCTTTAATAACGAGTAATCTCAATTAATCAAATACTAAGGGTGGGCTAAGGATAAGCTCCAGACATCATATCAGACAGAGAGGGAAATCACTTAAAACACATTATTACACTACACTGTAATCATGTGTAATTGCAACACTGATACATTTGATTAGTTATGTTACATCTGATACTTTGTTTAGTTTCGATTAGATATCTTTTATACATAATGTGTTAGTTTATTGATGCTAACCAGTATATGAACATATCCTGTTATAGCGTGGTTTGTGTGCACATTTAATTCTTTATCTCCCTTTCTGTTGCATTTTGTATAATGTAGTGACCTTTGCCAGTCTTACTTTGTATCTGTATTATCTTGTTTCATACGCCAGGCATACACTACAGTGTATACTTCTTGTTGTTCTAATGTACAGGGGCCTGAAGATGGCGCCAATGAAGTAGGGAAACGGATACTTTAAGGTAAAATGAATAACAGCTGACTGAACACGGCTGTCGTTTGACATTTGTACTAAATACTGTTTCATCAGCCGCTGTACCGAGCCCAGGATGGTTGCAACAAAACATATCCTTTGTCTCCGAACACTACCTCGAATATAATCTTGAAATGAACATGTTTCTTGGACAGTATAATTAAGGATTATGTTGACATAAAGACTTCGGGAAACCCAGTAAACTGCGACAGAGTTTTCAGTTTGAATATCGGATGGCGTCCGGTACTTAATTTATTAAAATCTCGCCGGGCATGACACATACGTGATCTGAGAAACGCTGAGAGAATGTGCTGTTCACGGAATACCAGAGCGGTCTCAGAAAAACCAAAGCACCAAAGGGACCCTCCACGCCCCCATTTGCATGGCTACCATTCAAAAACATCTTCACCTGAGCTTTGGTTACTATCTAAAAAGAATTCCGCTGAAAATGCAAGAAAAGAAGCAATTTATTTTCGTGTGGTTTATTAACCATTTGTAACTTTCAGAGAAGCGTCAAGAGTGGGGATTTTTGAGTAAAACCTCTACATTTTTCTCTTGTTGCCATGTTGAATTCTGCTTCTTTTTTTCCAAAAAAAATGGTTCAAATGGCTCTGAGCACTATGGGACTCAACTGCTGAGGTCATTAGTCCCCTAGTTAAACCTAACTAACCTAAGGACATCACAAACATCCATGCCCGAGGCAGGATTCGAACCTGCGACCGTAGCGGTCTTGCGGTTCCAGACTGCAGCGCCTTTAACCGCACGGCCACTTCGGCCGGCCTTTTTTTCCAAAACACAGCCGAGTTTATACAGTCTCACCACACTAACATGCTGTGCAGAGGCAGTTGCGAGAGAATTCTGAAACAGTGGTTCATTAAGTTTATTAAGTGAAATCTCATTTCGATACTCCAAACCGTTTATGTAAATGAGGAATGTTGTGGACATTTTACTTGGGTGAGTAGCTTATGAAAAAGCGCATCCTTCGAACAAGTGTGTATTGTCTTCACTTATATTGTTCCAAAACCTACAGCATTTCTCGTTTCACCAGCTATCGATGATATTTGGTTTGTAGGGCGTGCAACTGAGCGGTCATCATCGCCCATACAAAGTACTGAGTTTTACACAGTCCAATTTTTTCACAATCAAATCTAGCCACAGTCACGAATGATGATGATGAGGAGGAGGAGGAGGAGGAGGAGAATAATAGAAACATCTAGTGCCCGGGCAGAGAAAACCCCGAACCCGACTGGGAATCGATCTCAGGACCCCATGATCCAGAGGCAGCAACGCCAGCCACTAAACCACGAGCTGCGGATCCAGCTACCGTTGGTCCTTAAAAATTATGCTGTTTCATCGAAAAAGTCTGTAGTTATTGGAATAATACGGTAGATAAAGAAGAATTGACTAATAGTCGTATGGTGAAATACTCTCCTTTTAGGCTGCTATCGTTTGCCAAAATCTCATTTCGATATCCCATACCATTTATGTAAATGAGGAATGTTGTGGATATTTTACTCTCGCTTCATCTGAAGCGCGCGATCGCAGATGAGTTTGTTACATTAGATCAGTTTTCTCGAAATTGGAGACAGATAGAGACATCAGCCAAAGGCTAAAGAAAAATTCAATATAATAGCAAAACTACATATTATGTATGTGCACCAAAAGCAAAATTATAGTCACCCTTATTTTTCATGGAAAACTTTTTCTAATTTCGCGCAGTAGCTATTTCCAAGCAAATGTCTGAGTAACTACGACCATCAACGAAACGATGGGCACATCATCATGAAGTTGACATCTAAAGATACAAGTAACGCAAAAATGAATTTTTTTACTGAATAGTTTCTGTAAAATTGTTTGAGAAAGATTGCAGGTTGTGCGCCTTCATCCTATCATCGCCTACCGGCCGAAAGGGAGCAAACACTGACGGCCTTCCCTTCGGAACAAACAAATGCACTCGCCCAGCGCTTTCAACGAAAATTTGTCACTGAGCATCGACCACCGTATCCCGTGCGGACTCCATATGAGGGCAGCAGTGACGAATGTGGAATCGTCGTAGCGACGACGAGAAGCACAAATGGGGAAATCCAGTCACAAGAGCGATTTTAACAAAGCCCTGTGTTATGTCACGGCGCCAGGGAACGGCGAAGATCGTCGGCAGATCACGTGCTGCTGAGAAACTAAGGGTATGACCTAGTGGATAGTGTCGGAAGTTCCACGCGGCTTTTCGCGGATGATGCTGTAGTATACAGAGGAGTTGCAGCATTAGAAAATTGCAGCGAAATGCAGGAAGACCTGCAGCGGATAGGCACTTGGTCCAGGGAGTGGCAACTGACCCTTAACATAGACAAATGTAATGTACTGCGAATACAATGAAATAAGGATCCTTTATTGTGTGATTATATGATAGCGGAACGAACACTGGTAACAGTTACTTCTGTAAAGTATCTGGGAGTATGCGTGAGGAACGATTTGAAGTAGAATAATCATATAATACTAATTGTTGGTAAGGCGGGTGCCAGGTTGAGATTCACTGGGAGAGTCCTTAGAAAATGTAGTCCATCAACAAAGGAGGTGGCTTACAAAACACTCGTTCGACCTATACTTACTGCTGATCAGTGTAGGGTCCGAACCAGGTCGGGTTGACAGAGGAGATAGAGAAGATCCAAAGAAGAGCGTTTCGTCACATGGTTATTTGGTAAGCGTGATAGCGTTACGAAGATGTTTAGCAAACTCAAGTGGCAGACTCTGCAAGAGAGGCGCTCTGCATCGCGGTGTATCTTGCCGTCCAGGCTTCGAGAGGGTGCGTTTCTGGATGAGGTATCGAATATATTGCTTCCCCCAACTTATAGCCGGCCGCGGTGGTCGTGCGGTTCTAGGCGCTCCAGTCCGGAGCCGCGCTGCTGCTACGGTCACAGGTTCGAATCCTGCCTCGGGCATGGATGTGTGTGATGTCCTTAGGTTAGTTAGGTTTAATTAGTTCTAAGTTCTAGGGGACTGATGACCACAGCAGTTGAGTCCCATAGTGCTCAGAGCCATTTGAACCCAACTTATACCTCACGAGGAGATCACGAATGAAAAATTAGAGAGATTCGAGCGCGCAAGGAGGCTTTCCAGCAGTCGTTCTTCCCGCGAACCATACGCGAATGGAACAGAAAAGGGAGGTAATGACAGTGGCACGTAAAGAGCCCTCCGCCACACACCGTTGGGAGACGTAGATGTAGATATATATGCGAAGTGGTTCGAACTACGAATAGGCGACAAACTATTGGACGTCCACGCCTTATCATAGAACGCAGAGGTAGAATGCTTGCCTGCTCTGTGAATTGGGGCATGGGACGTTCTGCGACAGATATGACGACAGAAGACAGTGATGGTGCAGACACAAAACTTTTGGAACACACTGCTCGCTGTGCACTCCTGAGCTCCTAAGTAGCAGACACCTACGTATTCGTATTTTGCACAAACTACAGCTTCAGTTACGATTCCAGTAGGCATGAGGTCATCGAAATTGGACTGTGGATCAACATAAACCTGTCACTCGATCGGATGAATCGCACTTCTTATCACATCAGGTCGATGTTGGTGTTCAGAGACGCAGTCATCGAGGCCAGCGGCTGATCTAAAGAAGATCCACGACAAAGGCACAGTCCGGAGGCGGCAATATTACCCTATGGACGATATTTTTCTGGGTCTCTACAGGACCTATGGCTCCAATGAAAGGCACCATGGTTACTTGAACATTAATGCACACTTCCTGCACACCTTCATGCTTGATGTCGCACTGGGCTGGACGGCGGTGGTGTCTTCGAGCAGTATTAATGTCACAAGGTCAAAATCGTCATACAACGGTGTGAGGAGCGCAATACTCAACTCACACCGATATCCCTAAATTCACCCGCTCTGAACTGTGCGGAACACATCGGACGCCAGCCGCGAACGAAGAAACCACTGGCCCGTAATTCGCAGGACTTGTTCCACCTGTGCGTAGACATCTGGCGCCTGATTTCTTCTGAAAGGACTTGCCGAATCACAACCACGCAAAATCGTTTTCCCAAAGACGATTTTGCGCGCTACTAAGCAGTGGTAATAATGTCTTGGCTTATCAGTGTATTTACTGTAAAGAGCCATAAATGTTTTGGATCGCTTTGTATGAGCTGATGCTTTGGCCGTCCCAGAGACTTCTATGTTTTGTTTTGAACTGTGCTGATTTTCTGCCTGCTGCATCATGATCATCTGATATACAACACTACATCCATTCCGACATTCGAATTCTGTGAGGATGGACTTCTCATATAGGTGAGACATTATCAGGGTTGTACAGATATCCTCATAACCTGTTCAGCATAGTCTGCATAGCGCTGATGACAGCCTAATTTGGCAGTGATACCACTGATGAAAGAAGGAACTAAGTTTAAGGTTTGACATGCCACATACGACGAAGCCGTTAGAAACGAAACAGAAACTCGGAGAAGGAAAGAAAGTGGGCCTTGTTATTACTAAGGGACAACTCGCCTCTTTGCCTCTATTATTTACGGAATTCACGGAAAATCCAACACCATAATGGTAAATATTGAGATAAGTGACCACGAAATGGAAAAGCAAATAACATGGCTTGATAGCGGAAACCCAACACCATGATGGTAAATATTGAGATAAGTGACCACGAAATGGAAAAGCAAATAACATGGCTTGATGGTGGAAACGCATGTGAGCAGATCGGATACCTCTAAGATATTACTAAGATCATATGAAAGAACTCTCTGTGGTGTCACCGCCAGACACCACACTTGGTAGGTGGTAGCCTTTAAATCGGCCGCGATCCGTTAGTATACGTCGGACCCGCGTGTCGCCACTGTCAGTGATTGCAGACCGAGCGCCATCACACGGCAGGTCTAGAGAGACGTCCTAGCACTCGCCCCAGTTGTACAGCCGACTTTGCTAGGAAAGGTTCACTGACAAATACGCTCTCATTCGCCGAGACGATAGTTAGCATAGCCTTCAGCCACGTCATTTGCTACGACCTAGCAAGGCGCCGTATTCAATTGATATTTATCTTGTGAAGCATGTACAGTCAAGAGAGATGTTCACCAATTGTGGATTAAAGTTAAGTATTCTACCAGTTACCTCCTGTTTTGCTAGTCTTATTTCTCTGACCTGTTCCAGACCTCACGCCAGCCTGCGTGTAATTAAACGCGTGCATTTCGGCCTCCTCTAGCAACACGGTGTTGGTTCTTCTGCAAATACAGCACTCTCTCCCCTTCCAGCGGCAGTTTATCATAGGTCGATGGAGAAAGGAAGAGTGCGTAATGACTGAAAAATTGTGTAGATTGGTAGTAGGTGCGAAATTGTTAAGCTGGGGTGGCAAGAGCACAATTGTAAAGATTTAGAAGCATAGTTCACTAGGGAAAAGATAGATACCGCCTACAAAAAAATTAAAGAGGTATTTGGGGGAATGAGAAGCACTGTATGAATAACTAGAGCGCAGATGCGAAACTAATTTTACGCAACGAAGGGAAAGCTGAAAAGTGGAACGTGGAAGGAGTATGTAGAAAGTCAGTACAAGGGAGATGAACTAGAAGGTGGTATTATAGAAATGGAAGAGGACGTAGACGAAATGGGCGATATGATACTGGGGGAAGAATTTGGCAGAGCAGTAAAAAGTCCCGACGGTAGTCGACATTCCGTCAGATCTACTGACGCCTTGGAGAGCCAGCCATGACAAAGCTCTTCCATCTGTAATAACCTCAGACTTCAAGAAGGCCATAATAATCCCAATTCCAGAAAAGGAGTTGCAGAGAGGTGTGAGAATGACCGAGCTATCCGTTTAATGAGGCATGGTTGCCAAACACTAACACGAGTTCTTTACAGAAGAATACAAAAACTGGTACAAGCGGACAAGATCAGCTTGGATTCCGGAGAAATATGGGAACGCGCGAGGCAATATTGACCCTACGACTTACTTAGAAGATACCTTAAGGAAAGACAGATCTACGTTTATAGCATTTGTAAACTTAGAGAAAGCTTTTGACAATGTCGACTGGAATAATCTCTTTTAAATTCTGAAGGTAGCAGAGGTAAAATACAAGGAGCAAAAGGCTATTTACAATTTGTAAAGAATCCAGACGGCAGTTACAAGACTCGAGAGGCATGAAAGGGAAGCAGTGGTTGAATAGGGAGTGAGACAGGGTTCTAGCCTATCTGCGGCGTTATGCAATCTGTACTTTGAGCAAGTAGTGAAGTAAAGCAAAGAGAATGTTGGGGTACGAATTGAAGTTCACGGAGAAGAAATAAAAACTTCGAGGTTTGACGATGGCATTGTAATTCTGCCACAGACAGCAAAGGATTTGGAAGACCAGTTCAACGGAATGGACAGTGTCTTGAAATGAGGTTATAGGTTGAACATCAACAAAATCAGAACAAGGCTAATGGAATGTAGTCGAATTAAATCTGCTGATGGTACGGTAATTAGCTTAGAAAACGAGACACTTAAAGTAGTATACGAGTTTTGCTATTTGGGCAGTAAAATAACTGATATTAAACTTCATGACAGAATAAAACTGTGTGCCGGACCGAGACTCGAACTCGGGACCTTTGCCTTTCTTTAACAAGTCCTGAATTCGAGTTTCGGTCTGGCACACAGTTTTAATCTGCCAGGAAGTTTCATATCAGCGCACACTCCGCTGCAGAGTGAAAATTTCATTCTGGAAAATAACTGATGACGGCCGAAGTAGCGAGGATATAAAATGTAGACTGGCAACAGCAAGAAAAGCATTTCTGAAGAAGACGAGTTTTAAGTATTAGATACTCATTCCTTAAGATATTTGTCTGGAGTGTAAACGTGGACGAAAAAAAGTTTAGACAAAAAGCTTTCAAAATGTGATGCTAAAGAAGGATGTTGAAGATTAGATGAAGGGGGCGCTGAATAGAATTGGGGAGACAAAAAATTTGGAGCAAAACTTGACCAATAGAAGGTATCGGTTAATAGGACACATTCTGAGGCATCTACGGATCACCAGTTTAGTACTAGCGGGAAGTGTGAGGGGGTAAAAATCGTAGACCAAGAGATGAGTACAGTGAACAGATTCAGAAGGATGTAGGCTGTAGTAATTATTCTGAGATGATGATGCTGGCGCAGGAAAGAGTAGAATGGAGAGCTGCATCAAACCATTGCACTGAAGAGCACAACAGCAACTGCGACAGGGAATAGAGCTGCATAGAGACTGCTGTGGTAATCATTAGGAAAACTATCTCTCAACACCTCAAACTAACATGAGAAAATACTGTTATAATAGATACAGCACATGAATAACGATAGCTTCCCTTGTTCACTGCCTGCTACACAGGCTTTAGTCTCCTTTCCACATGTTACAGGTACTTAGCGATCCGAATCTTTCAAGTAATAAATGTAAAGGGAGTCGAAACTGTAATAGGTCGGCCGGTGTGGCCGAGCGCTTCTAGTCGCTTCAGTCTGGAACCGAGAGACTGCTACGGTCGCAGGTTCGAATCCTGCCTCGGGCACGGACGTGTGTGATGTCCTTAGGTTAGTTAGGTTTAAGTAGT